>NC_091846.1:67223121-68473121 GCF_037783145.1 Equus przewalskii
GGATTGGCAATATGGACAAGCAAGATGAAGCAGCATGGATAGCTCATAGTTTCTCAGCAAGAGCACTAAATATCCAATGGGGAATTCTCTAAGAAAGAGAAAATTGAAGAGGAATGATTTGGGGATAAGATGATGAGTTTGGTTTTTGGGCAGTTTGAATTTGAGTTGCATTAAGATATTAAAGAAAAGATATCTGTAATGTATACGTACGGATCTGGAGATGTAAATTTGGATTTCATAGATGTGTTAAAAGTAATTGATGTTTTGGTCATGGATGATGTCACTTAAAAGACACTGTGGACTGAGAAGAGAATGGTTTCAAAAAACTATAATATTTACAGTGCAGATCCAGTAGAATAAGTGAGTGAAAGACACTAAGAAGAATCAGCTTAGGAGGAAGATGGAAAACCTGGAGAGGCTTGTGACACGGAAATCAAGGGAAGAAAGTGTATATAAAGGAGAAGGTAATCAACAGCAACAAATGTTGCTGAGTGTGTGATAATGAAAAATCCCCATTGGGTTTAATAAATTGGAGGTCATGTTAGAGGAACGGAATGAGTGAAGCTAGATGAAGTGAATGGAGAAGTCAGTGGGAAATGAAGAAAAAGCGATCTCTTTCAAGAAGTTTGGCTATAAAGGGGAAGCAAGAAATAGCTCATAGCTAGAAAGGTAAGTGAAGTAGAGACCTAAGCATGTTTAAGTGTGAATGGGTGGATTCAGTAGAAAGGATGTGGTTTGCCAAGGGACAGAGCTGGCTAGAAGGACCAGGAAAATAAACCCAGTGAAACAGGATTAATCTAGAACACACTGGCTGAAGGATAAAGTTCAGGGTCTAGAAGACAAGATATTTAGCAAGAGCAGCACTTGCCACCAAAGTTAATGGACTCTGGTCCAAGGATCCAGAACAAGCCATTCATTCTGCTTTTCACTCTCCTGTAGGTTCGATCAACAAATATTAGGGCGTCTACTACACACCAGGCACTATCTAGGGGACAGGTAGTCCTGGTGTCAAAGGTGAACATGATCCCTAATTGACTAGACATAGAAATGCTAAGAAAACTTCACACCGTGGAAGTGACACCTTTGCAAAAGAAAGGAAACCCAAGATAAAAGACAGAAGTGAAGAAATGAGTAAGAGGACACTAGCCCAATATTTAAATTATTAAGTCCTAAGATGGAGTAAGGAATTCCAAGTTAAGTAAATTCTGGAAATAAGTGTCACTGTGAGTAATTTCCTAATTTTTTATCTGTTAAACAAGTCCCTATCCCATTATCATAACTAGTTTGCTTCTTTAAGAAGTTACCAAGTCTCAGCTTTGGATCAGGCACCAGACTAGGAGCTGGGTATATTATGATAAACGAAACAGAAATATAGTGAAAAATAACAAACAGATACAAATAAACATATAGTTTCCAATTGAGATGAGTGCTCTAAAGAATAAAAGAGGGGGTTAGGAGAGAGTATAATACAGGAGGTCCATAAGATGGGTAGTGAGGGAAAGCTCTTCGTTGAACTGAAGCCCCAAGGATGAATGGGAGTCAACCTGGTGAAGAGAGGAGGCACAGGCATCCCAGACCTAGGGAACAGCAGGATCAAACTGAAAAGAGATTTTCTGACCCACAGCTCTGAGAATCCACTGGTGGTCCCTTTAAATGACCCTCATTGAATCAACAAGAAATGTCTTTTATTTTTCCTTCCCATCTTCAATCTCAAGCTTTCCTCAGGCAACCCATATCATCCTGCCAACAATTTAAAAAGAAGAACAAGAAAAATCAGGATGTAACTGATGGCAGCATGCTCAGTCATCATTGCAATCATCAAAATGACCACAATTCCCACTGCAGAGATTTTTTTCTTTCATTTGATCAAAGTCCATCATATTTCAAACTCAAATGGCCTGAGATTTTGAGAACAGAACCTCCCATGTCACTCTGTCTGAGCCCAAGGGTTGGTCTGTGGGCATGCCACGTGCTGACAATGTGGTCACCTGGTGGACAGGGGTCAACCAACCACCCTAGTTCAGGTAGGAAAATGCATAGGTGGGGTTCATGCCCCCTTATGCGACTCGGATCATGGCCTCCCCTCATTCCACATTCCGGCCTTTGGGGGAAGTAGCAGTAAAAGAATTGGGAATTAGGGAGGGCACAGAAACGAGAAGAAAGGAAAAGATACCATGGCAAGAAGAGGAAAGAAAAGAGCCAGGGAGGGAGAATTCCATAGAGAATTGAACCCACTCACAACAGGGGAAGAAATATTTAAAAACCAATACACAAGTTTTCCATATTCCTTTACTCTCTCCCGAGTACGCACATGTATACCTGGGCCCAAAATACACAAACTGCTATTTTACAATAGTCTGTGAGAAAGTTCTGTATATTCTCCCCAAACACAAAAACACTGAACCCATGGTCCAGATTAGACTATGCATCAGTGTATATTAATATTTTTATTTTGCTTTTTTCAATAACACAAGCCCCAAGACACAATACCTTGTGCACCCCTTTGGAAATGCACTGGCATGTTCTGCCTTCTAAAGGTCGTAGACATGGCCAGAAACTGACAGGCTCAAATCAATCTACTGGATCATAAGCCCCAGTAGAGGAAGCTCCAATATTTTCTTCATGAGGATTTGCTTTGATATGGTCCTTGCAGGGAGAAGGAGGGAAGACAAAAGGAGGGAGGGAAGGAGAAGAGAGGGAAGGAGGGAAAGAGGAGAGGAGGGAGGGAGGGAGGTCTTTGACAAGGAGGCTAAGGGCACACATTGGAGATGAGGATGATATGTGGCCAGCTATGATTTTGACATCAGTCAATAGATTATCATTGGCCTGTCGGTGACAGCTGCTCTATTCACACTGCACCTCCCCCATAATCCCACACAGAGCCCAGTGTAGTGTTCTGAATGGCGGTTCATTAGTTGAGCACCCTCCAGGCACTGTGCTCAATGACACACTGTTCCACCTCCCGCAGAGTCCACCCGCTGAAGGCAAAGAGAAATGGACATTGATAACAGCCTAAAAACAACAAAACACAGTTCTATTGAACATAACAAATATAAATTCATACACACTCAAACACTCTCACTTTTTGGCTCCAATTTCCACTTTTCATTACTGGAGAATTAGAAAAGGGACACTATCCCTCTGGGTAGACAAGCCCCACTGGTCCAGGGGGTCCGCACAACTGTTCTTGGTGGCCCTATTCATTATACACACTCTACACATCTAGAATCCAAGGGAAGAGGATTTGGGATTTATTTCCGATTCTGAAAAATACGTATGGTATCATCTCTCGATATATTGTCAGTTAATTTACACGGGGAAAAAAATGGAGGGGTATAAAATGAATATATCTTTGTATTTTTTTTTTCAAAGCATCCAATTGAAGGTTCTAAATCTTAAATATTTTTTGCTAATGTTTTAGGGTATCTTTCCAGACACCTGTGAATACTAACAGATATTTCTACTTAAACCAAAGGACAGAGTTCTACATACCTCATAAAGAAAAGTTGTCCTATTGTGGTGGTCTATTTTACTAATTCAGAAACCTGACATTTCTGGAGGAGCAGCAACAAGCAATTTCGCGATGATAAATTTTATAAGACAAAATACTCTGCTCTACGGAGCTCAAGAGTATTTAAAAGGAAGATAAACAGTTCCGACATTTAATGGGTAAACAAATGTGGCAGGATAATTTATTGAGATATTAATTTGTCATTCTTTTTATTGCTCCTATAAGAGCCTAGAAAAATGGAAAGAAATTGTCCTTCTCCCAGGCCAGAAGGTGGATGTGTTCCAAATGTGGACTGAGCCTCTGTTATTAACAGCTTCTCATTTTGGTGCCTACAATCAAAGCTGTCGAGCACCCACCAATAAAAAGAGCTGCAGCCACAGAGAGCCCCAGAACCAGAGTGGTCTGGCTTGAGGGGGATGGGAGAAGAGGCTCCCCAAGATGTCAGAAGGGAGGGGTTGCGGTGAGTCTATAAGTGGTTGAGTTCAGTGTACCAAATGCTCACAGAATCCCAAGAGGTATGGGGCACCTGAAGGATCCTAGAGAGGTGGTCCCCAGGTTTCCCTAAACAGCTTGCTATGAACTCCTTGGTCGTCAGTACTCAATGTTGCCTTTGGTCATGAGAACTCTAAACCTGCAGCGGTCCAAGCTTTACTCCCTAGCACTACATTCTGCTAAACAACCTTAGGTTAAATTGTAAAGATTAGCCACAAATTCTTTGCATCTCTTCCCATTAAGAGGTGGAGTCTGTATTTCTCCATCCCTTGAATCTGGCCTTGGCCGTGTGACTTGCTTTGGCGAAAGGAACACAAGCAGAAACTTGAAAAGTGCCTGCTCATTAGGACATGTCTTCTCTTGCTGCTTCTGGAATACAGTCCCTGAGTGCAGAAGTCTGGATTGCCTGCTAGATGCTAGACAACATGGCCCACTGGCCCACAATACCAGAGCCAACATGTGAGTGAGGCACCTGGGACCAACAGCCACCATGTGACTCATCCCCAGGTGACCCAGCTGTGCAGCCACATGAGTGAGGTCATAAAAGACCAGGAGACAAACCCCCTCAGCTAAGCTCAGGCCAAATTGGCAATCCACAGAATCATGAGATATGTAGTGGGGTGGTTTGTTATGCAGCAATAACTAACACTGGGTTTTAACTCGAGAACGCTCTAGGTTCCTTTCTGCTCCAATAGCATTATGTAACTCATGCTAAGCCTCTCCTAAAGCTGCTACCACAGGAGCAGTGAAAAAGCCCAAGTACCAAATTAGCCAGAGATTTCTTATAAGTTGACAGCTTTCTCAAGCCACAAAATGCTTCGGGTACAGGTTTCCCTTCAGGAAAGTCAGGTGAGAGCCTGTGTTAGTGTTTACACCTCCACACTGAGGACACTATCCCCTCTTCTCCCTTCCTCACCTGGAACTATCTTCATCCCATTAGCCTTGCCAATTTTCTCACCTGTAGCAACTTTATTTCCATGGCCTGTCCTGGAAATGGGCCTTGAGCAGAGTTACTCCAGCCTACCAAGACCTTTCTCTTAACTCGGGGTCTCAGGGTATTATGGGTTGACTTGGTCCCCCCAAAATTCATATGTCAAACTCCTTACACCCCGTACCTGAGAATGTGGCCTTTTTTGGACAGAGATTCTTGCAGCTGTAATTAGTTAAGATGCGGGCATGCTACAGCAAAGTGAGCCGCTAATCCAACACGACTGGTGTCCTTGTAAAAGGGGGAAATTTGGACACAGATGCACATAGGGAGAACGCCTTGTAAAGATAAGTCAGAGATTGGGGTGACGCACCTATAAGCCAAGGAATGCCAAAGATGGCAGCAAACCAGCAGAAGCCCTGGGAGAGATACGGACCAGGTCCTTTCCTAGCGCCATCGGGAGCATGGCTGGGCCAACACATGGATATCAGATTTCTGGCCTCCAGAACTGAGACAATAAATTTCTGTTGTTTAAGACACCCAGTCCGTGGTGCCTTGTTACAGAAGCCCTAGAAAACTACTACTTAGGGAGAGGGTATTAGGGGTCTCAGTTCCTTACCACCCAGAAGAACCTTGATTTCTTTATACAGATCCCTACAGTCTCTCCCTCAGCTCCCTGGTTTGCTAAACAATGGAAAAGAAAAGTCTCTGTCAAACACTTTCCCCAGGTCCACGGCTGTGAACTAGCCACTCACATAAGTTACTTTCCTTGTAAAAAAGTAATTCTGATGAACCCGGAAGACATCATGCTAAGTGAAATAAGCCAATCCCAGAAGGACAAAAACTGTATGATTCCACTGTTATGAGGTGTCTAAAACAGCCAAACTCGTAGAAGCGGAAAATGGAATGGTGGTCACCAAAGGCTATAGGGAGGGAGAAATGGGAGTGATCAATGAGTACAAAGGCTCAGTTATGCAACATGAACAAGCCCTAGAGAGCTGCCGGACAACACAGGGCCTAGAGTTAACAATACAGGACTGGCCCTTAAAAATTTGTTGAGGGGACAGGTCTCATGTTAAGTGTTTTTACCACAAAAAAAGGGAGGACACAAGGAAGATTTGGGAGGTGATGGATATGTTTATTACTTTGATTGTGGTGATAGTATCACAGGTGTGTGCACACGTCCAAAGTCATCGAATCGTATACATTAAGGTTTTGTATACATGCGAGGTTTTTTTGTATATCATATATACCTCAACGAGCTGTTTAAAAAAATGGTCGTTCTGCTCCCAAGTAACAAAAAGTCTCTTATATACAAAGAAATACTGGCATAACTTTTCTTAATTTTTACAGCAACAAGTCTCACTTTACATAGAGTATCAATTTAAATTACATGCTTTATAAGTTTGCCCTGTTTAACTACTGATTCTTCTATTCTGGAAACCCTGGAGAAACAAATCTTACACCTGCATTCAATTATGGCAAATTTGAACACCACTTTTGACAAGTCAGTATTTCTCTGAGCAAATTATCCCTTGTTTCAGCACTTGGTTACACCAGGATACACTAATATCTGAAATGCTTCCATACTTAACGAGAAAGAATATAAATGAATTAGTTAAGAATTTGACTCAAGAAGTTGGAAAAAAATAACAAAGTAGGTCTAGGCAAAGTAGAAGGAAGAAAATAATAAAAACAAAGACGTGAATTAGTAAATTACAAAAGAAGTAGTACAACTGATAAATACATTTGAGAGCTATTATTTTCTTTAAGAAAAAAATAAAGCACTAATTTGGCCAAAATATTTTAAAAAATGAGAAAAAAGGAAGAAAGAAAAAAATGGAAACAGAAATGAGTAAAGTACCACAGATACAGAAGAAATTAAAGACTTGAGTCTTAACTCTGTTTATAGCTCTCTAAGTAAATTGAAAACATGGGTGAAATGGATACTTTTCTAAGGAAATAGAAATTACCAAAATTGATGTCATAATAGATAAAAATCTTGTCCTCACAGACTCATATCCTTGGAAGGAATTAAAATGTTTGTCAAGCAGGCTCCTCCTCATAAAAAATGCCCGTCCCGACATTTTCCAAGGTGCGTTCTTTCAAATCTTTCAGTTTTGAATTCGAATAGTGTTTATACTTTGCCAGAGATTAGAGAAAGCAGGAACATTTTTAAATCATCTTTTTAAAACCAACTATAAGACTTCTACGTCTGCTTGAGTTGGAGTAGTAGGGAAAAAAAAATTTACCTCCCCTGCCTAAACAACAACAAAAACAGAAAAAGAAACAGACAAAATACATGAAACAATAGATTTCAAGACACCGAACCTCAGGCAGTGAAGGCCAGCCCTCCCCAAGAGATGAGAAATAAATGAAAGGAGCTGTGTGATTTCCTAACTTACTGCCTCGGGAAACTTTCCAGGGTGCGCTGGAGGGAGGAGCACACCAGCTGGAGCCAAATGGACTCTCTAAATTGAGGAGATGATGCTGGGAGCCTAGGTAACCAAGGCAGTTAGCACTTGCAAGAGAGAGTAATGAAGGAGGATGGATAGAAATTCAGTTTTCACGTGTAGATATCCAACAGCTCCAGCACCATTTCTTGAAAAGGTTATCCTTCCTCCTCTGAATCACCTTTTGCCCTTTTATTGCAAACCAATTGTCTGTATAGGTATGGATCAATTTCTAAACTTCCCATTCTGTTTCTTTGATATGTCCATCTTTATACTAACTATACAGTCTTTATTACTGTAATTTTATAAAAATTCTGCAGTCAGGTAGTATTATTCTTCTACCTTTGTTCCCTGGCAAAGTTGCTTTGCCTGTTTAGCTTCCTTACATTTCCAGAAGAATTTTAGAATTGTTGTATATTTCTACAAAAACTCCTGCCGACATTTGTTTGCAATTGGGTTTGATCTATAAACCAATTTGGGGAGAATTGAAATCTTAACAATATTTAATCTTCTGACCCATAACACACTTATTTAGGTCTTTCATTTCTCTCAACAGAGTTTTATAGTTTTCAGTGTACAGGCATTGCATATCTTTTGTCAGATTTATCTCTAGGTGTTTAATATCTTTATGTTAATTTGTTTTATATTTCAATTTTGGATTATTCATTCTCAACTTATAGAAATAAAGTTAATTTTCATATACTGATCTTGTACCATGAAATTTTCCTAAACTCACTTATTAATTTAGTAGCTCTTTCGTAGATTCTATCAGATTTCCTACAGAAATGGTTATATCATCTGCAAATAAAGACAGTTGACTTCTTCCTTTACAATCTAGATGCCTTTTATTTCTTTTTCTTGTGTTATTGCACTGGCCAGACCTCCACTATAATAGTCAATGGAAGTGATGAAAGCAGACATCTTTGCCTTGTTCCTGATTTTAGGGAGAAAACATTGAGTCTTTCATTATTAAGAATGTTAGCTATAGGTTTTTCTTGGATGCCTTTTATCACGTTGAGGAAGTTCCTTTCTATTCCTAGTTTTCTGGGAGTTCGTATTAGGATTGCATGTAGAATTTTGTTAAATGCTTTTTTTGCACCTACTGACCAAATGGTTTGTCTTCTATTATTTTGTTAATATGGTGAATTACACTGATTGATTTTCAAATGTTACAACAAGCTTGCATTTTGGGGATAAATTCCACTTAAATAAACCCTCTTCTGTGTATTGATGGATTTTATTTGCTAAAATTTTGTTGGGATTTTTTGCATCCATGTATGTGAGGAATATTTGTCTATAGTTTTCTTTTCTTACAATGTCTTAGCCTGGATTTTGGTATGACAGTAAAGCTGGCCACAAAGAATCAGTCATGAAGCATTACCTCCTCTTAAATTTTCTGGAGGAATATTTGTAGAATCATTATTTCTCCCTTAAATGTTTGGTGAAACTCACTAGTGAAGGCATCTGGTATAAGAATTTTCTTTGTTGTAAGATTTTTAACTACAAATTTAATTTATGTAATAAATATAGGCTTTTATGGGTTTATATTTCACCTTAAGTGAGTTTTGTTAATTTGTGTCTTTAAAGAAATTTATCAATTTCTTCTGAGTTGACAAATTTATTGCATAAAGTTATTCAAAATATTCCCTTATTATCCTTTTAACACGTGTAGAATCTGTAGTGATGTTACCTCTTTGATTCATAATATTGGTAATTTGTATGTTCTTCCTCTTTCCTGATCAGTCTAGCTAGAAGATTATCAGTTTTACTGATATTCTCAGGGAACTAACTTTTGGGTTCAATTCTTGTCTGTCATTTTTCAGTTGCTTGTTTCGTTTATTCCACACTGGAAGTTATCATTTCCTTTCTTCTGCTTATTTTCCACCCCTATCCTCTCCTACAGACACTTCAAGTACATTTCTTTTTCTAGTCTCTTAAAGTGGAAGCTGAGATTATTGACTTGAGTCTTTTCTTCTTTTTTACTGACTACAAAAAATTTCTCTATGAATACTCCTCAATCAGTGTGCCACAAAGATTGGTATGTTAGCTTTTCATTTTCATTCAATTCAAAATATTTTCTAATTTCCCTTTTTATTTCTGCTTTGAGCCATTGGTGACATTTGTGCCATTTAGATGTGTAGTATTTAGCTTTGAAATACATGGAGATTTTCCAGAAATCTTTCTGTTTTAATCAGAGAACATTCTTTGTATGATTTGAATCCTTTTAAATATATTGAGACTGGTTTTATATTCCAGAATTGGTCTACCTTGGTAAATGTTTCCATATGCACTTGAAAAAAGAAATGTGTACTATACTATTGTTGAGTAGAGTGTTCTATTAATGTCAATTAGATCAAGTTGATTGATAGTACTATTCGTCCCCTATATCTTTGAAAATTTTCTGTCTACTTGTTTAATCAATTATTGAAAGAGTAGTATTGAAATCTTTAATTGTGGATTTGTTGATTTCTCTTTGCAAATTATTCAGTTTTTGCTTCATTCATTTTAAATATCTGTTCTTAAGTGTATGAACATTTAGGATTTTTGCATTCTTTTTTTTTTTTTTTTGAGGAAGATTAGCCCTGAGCTAACATCTGCCACCAATCCTCCTCTTTTTGCTGGGAAAACTGGCCCTGAGATAACATCCATGCCCGTATTCCTACACTTTATATGTGGGATGCCTACCACAGCATGGCTTAGCAAATGGTGCCACGTCCGCACCCAGGATCCGAACCAGCAAACCCCAGGCCGCCAAAGTGGAATGTGCACACTTAACTGCTGTGCCACCAAGCCAGCCCCTGCATCCTTTTGGTGAATTGACCTTTTTATCATTATGAAATGACACTCTCTATCTCTGGTTATCTTCTTTGCTCAGAAATCTTCTTTGTCAGATATTACAGTCACTTCTGCTTTCTCTTGATTAATGTTAATATAGAATATCTCTTCCATCCTATTTCTTTAAACAAATGTGTATCTTTATATTTAAAGTGTGTTTAAAATGTGTTTCTTGTAAGCAGGATATAGTTGGGTCTTGTCCTTTTTCTTCTTAATCTAATCTTAAAATATCTGTATTTTAGGGGCTGGCCTGGTGGTGCAGTGGTTAAGTTCACACATTCTGCTTCTCAGCGGCCTGGGGTTCGCTGGTTCAGATCCCGGGTGCGGACATGGCACCGCTTGGCACAGCATGCTGTGGTAGGCGTCCCACATATAAAGTAGAGGAAGAGGGGCATGGATGTTAGCTCAGGGCCTGGTTTCCTCAGCAAAAAGAGGAGGACTGGCTGTAGTTAGCTCAGGGCTAATATTCCTCAAAAAAAAAAAAATCTGTATTTTAATTGGGTGTTTAGACCATTTACATTTAATTCAATTATTTATATGGTTAGGTTTAAATCTGTTATTTTGCTGTTTGTTTTCTATTTGCCCTATTTGTTCTCTATGCCCTTTTTCCTCTTTAGCCACCGTTTTATGAACTTCATTTTACTTCTTTCATTTTTTTTGTTACTTTGTTTTGTTATTTTAGCCATTGCTTTAAGGTTCATAGCATACATTTTTAACTTACCAAGCTTGACCTTAAAATGTTATACCACTTCAGGTATAGTATAGGAACTTTGCAACAATGTATACTTTTACTTTTTCCCTCTTAAACTTTGTCCTATTTTTGTCATACATTTTACTTCTACATATGTTTAACACACCATGCTACATTACTAATATTTTTTTGTTTAAGCACTTATCTTTTGAAGAGATTTAAATAATAAGAAAAAATTCTCATGTATTTACCCATTTAGTTATCATTTCCAGTGCTATTTATTTCTTTTGGTAGATCCAGGTTTCCATCTGATATTATTTTCCTTCTGTTTGAAGGACTAAATTTAACATTTTTTATGGTATAGGTCTGCAGCTAATGAACTCTTCCAGGTTTTGCTTCTCTCAACGGTCTTTATTTCTCTTTTGTTTATGAAAAAAACTTCACTGAGTATAGAGTTATATGTTGAAAGATTTTTTTTCTTTTAAAGAAAGTGGTCCCACAGTTCATTGATGCCGTGTTCAATTTTTTCAGGTTTTTTTTTATTTCTGTGTCTCATTTAGACAGTTTCTATTAATACATCTTCAACCATCACTAGTATTTTTCTTCAATGTATATGATATTAATCCCATCCAGTATTTTTTTATTTAAGAGATTGCAATTTTTACCTCTAGATATTCAGGGTTTTTTAATATTTTATGTGTCTCTGTTTAACATGCTCACTCTTTTTCCTTTAGCTATTTGAACATATGGAATACAGTTCCAACTATTTTAATGTCCTTGTCTTCTGAATTTAATCTTTTTCAGTTTTGGATCAATTTTAATTAATTGATTTTTCTCCTCATTATGGGTCCTATTTTCTTGCTTGTTTGCCTTATGAACTTACCATTTAATCAACTCTATTCATTGACTCATCATCTATAGTAGTAAAAAATGGAAATGACATATATCAACCAATAATGGATTCAATAAATTACAAAAGTGAAATATTGATATGAGGGACTTTTGGAAGATGATAAAGAGAATGAGTGGCTCTGTGTTTGCAAATATGGAGATGTCTCCTAAATATAGATTACAAAAGGCAAGGTTCAAACAGTGGGAACTAAAAATGTAAAAGGTGTTAAGATGTATATACATATATATTGTATTTTTTATATACAATATGATAGACATACAGATATATATATATACATATATACATTGTGTATACATATTACTTCTTTTTCTATTAGAATGCAAAAAAAATTAGAGGTTACTTTTAAGGACAGGACCTTCAGGAATTCAGAGCAGCTTGAAACTTTCACTCTCTGTTGTCATCGTTTGTATTGTATTACCATGTGCATATGTTGCTTTCATTTTGCTTTTTGTTTGTTTAGTTTCATTTTGTTAATGTTAATGGTGGTTTTTCTGGAAAAATGCAGTTACAGTCCACTTTGTTTTCTTCCTATTTCTTTTATAAATGTAAATAAAGAATAAATAAAATAATTACCTAACAATAAGGACAGATCTGGATTCTATTGGGGGCTGACATTTAAATAATCCAGGTGTTTCCCTTTAAGAGGAAAAACATAAAAATATCTTACTTTTGCAAATTTTCCCAAAACCATGTAAGGGGTCGGCTTTGTGAACAAGTAGTTAAAGTTCCATGGACTCCACTTGGCAGCCGGGGTTCACAGTTTCAGATCCCAGGTGCGGACCTACTCCACTCATCAACCACGCTGTGGAGCCATCCCACATACAAAGCAGAGGGAGGCTGGCACAGATGTTAGCTCAGGGCTAATCTTCCTCAAGCAAAAAAAGAGAAAGATTGGCAGTAGATGTTAGCTCAGGGCAAATCTTCCTCACCAAAAAAAACAGGACCATGTGAACACATTGCTAGGGCTCCTCCCTTAGAAGGGGCTGTGCAAGTGAGAACCTTAGAACCTGTGATTCAATAGCTTCCTGATAAATCTGCAAATATCTATATAACTCCTGCCTCTTAACAGAACCTTTGAGATGGTAACTAAGCTTTTGTAAAGAAAAAGAAGTAGGAGGAAGGGAAAGACAATTAAGAAGAGAGAAGGATAAAAGTTGCCAGGAAGATAAAAAATAATATTTACTGAGCACTTTCTAATGTAGTCACTGTCACGTATTTATGTCATTTTCACAACACCCTCTGAATGATGATAAAAACATGCTTTAGCGTGCATGCTATATACCAAATATTGATCTAAGCAACTCAGGAAATCCGCCTAACCTATCCCACAGAATAGGTATTATCATCATTATGTTCATTTTAATACAGGGAAATAGAGTCGTGAAGGAGTTACAACTTGCTCAAGTTGCTCGGTGGCAAAACTGGAATCAAACCCAGGTAGTGTGGCTGCAGAGCCTGTGGCTTTAACCACACTGCTACGCCACCCCCATGCTACATTGTTCAGCTACCTTAGAACCGTGGATGCCCGTGACAGAAAAGCAGATTCAATTTAATAGATGAAAAAGACATCTAGGAAAGCACTCCCAAAAAATGAAACAGGCTGCCTTAGGAGAGTGAGTTCTCTGACAGAAGTGTTGAACAAATGTTAGGTAACCCCTTGTCAAGGAGGATCACCCTATTTAAACTGACCACTCTTGCCACATCCATCCCGCTATCTCTAGCTCCCTCCTCCATTTCATTTTTTCCACAGCACATATCACTTTCTACTATATCACAAAGTTTAATTGTGCGTGTGTTCATAACCAGTCTTCCTCTTCTAGAATGTAAGGTCCATGAGGGCAGAGCTGTTTATCTGATTTGTTCACTATTATACCCGCAGTACCTGGCACATGGTAAACACTTAGAAATATTAGCTGAATGTATCACTCAGTAGGATGAGAGGTTGAACTCTGCGCTCTAAGTTCTTGACTGTGCTAAAATAAAATTTTGGTGAGACTATATTTGGGGACTTCGTTCTTTTCCCTTCTTCCTTTCTCTACCCTACTCAAGAAAATCACTGACCCAATTTTCACTTCCATAACTCTCGAAAGGGAGGGAGTGGGCGTCCTTCATCACATGTCTGAGGCAAACACAGCACATCCACTACTAACCTTGGCTGGCCCAGCGTCTGCTGGCAAGGAGTTCTCTAGCCGTGATTGACTATTAAGTCTTAATGGCACCCTTCTCCTGCAATCAAGAGCCTTGATTAAGTCTATTCACAGTCCTGCAGGGTCAGAAATGAGGAGGCGGAAAGAGTCGAGAAATCAGAGGGTAAGAATCATTTACAGCTCCATAACTTGTCCTGAGCCACTATTTCATTTCTCCTTAGCACCTAAGCGATTACACGCCAGGATTCTCACTCTCCTGTCATGTGCCTTTTCGCTCAGAGATTTTTCTATGAGCCCCACTGCCAACCACTCTTCCCAGGGGAGAAGCTATCACCAAGAGAGGATCCAATACAAAAAAGTGTGAGGGATTGGAATTGGCCACCCCAAGATATGTCTCTTTGGCATGAGGATTATTTGGGGCTGGTTACTTTTAAAAACTGCAGACATGGAGAGAAACTCTGACAAGTAGAAGTTGTCCTTTGTAAGAGACATTTACATTTGTAAGGGAAATCTCCATCTGTAAAGGTGTCTCCCTCTCTGTACCAGGAAGAAAGGGGGATGACCTTATCTCTAGAAACTCTCATCAATGCAGAAGGCAAGGACTTAAATCTGCATAACAACCTTACTCTTATTTACTGTGCTTTTCTGGTAATCTCCAGTAACTGACTCTCCCCACCCCCAACATCCTCCTTTGCCTTTAGCTGAGGAGGGTATTTAAGATGAGAACCTCCACCATTTTGGTGAGTTGCTCAGTTTTCCTGGGTCTCTCCCATGTATACATGTTATAAAGCTTTGTTTAATTTTCTCCTGTTATTCTGTCTCATGTGAATTTAATTCATAGCCTGGCCAGAAGGACCTAGAGTGGGTAGAGGAAATGTCTTCCTCCCCTACAAAAGCAAGCCAAGCCCAGAGTGTACCTGGTCAGGCAGGAGGCCATGCTGTGTGTTCTTTACTGGGGCACAATTTCCCCCCAAAAGTCAGAGCATTGCTTTCAGCTTCCTTAGTAGGATTTTGGCTGTTCATGGAAGCACTGTCTGACTGCATCTTGATGATGAGGCCAAGGTTGAAGCTCTCCATTCCCTCTTTTGCCTCTTCTATGAGCCAACCAGCCTCTGCGATATTTTGGGTTTAAACCTCGCGAAGAAAACTAAAGTCACCCTGGCTGAAGCCATTACCTTGTAAATGTTTGGTTGTTATAGAGCATTTCCTGTGATCTAACCAGTTCTCATTAAGTTCATATCATCCCCAAAGCCCTCTAAGGAGGGCGTGTCTTGAAAGAAGTGTACAGCCCTGGTCAGAGCAGTGCTTTGAGTGGGGTCATCCCAAAAATGGTCATGGGCTTAAGGGTGGCTGAACCCCATCTGATGGGAATCCAAAAAGTCTTCAGGGAAACGTAGCTTTGGAGATAAGCTAAAAGAGGGAGAAATATTTCAACAGGTGGAGATGGGATGTGAATATAAAATGTTCATCCAAACTTCTCAAATATTCACACCTTTAAATTTTCCACTGAAATGTGTTGGGCTTAATTAATTCAGTCCAAACCCCTCATTTGCCTCTTTTCTCTCTGCTGAAGTTACAGGGAGATGGGAACAATGTGTTCCTGCTTCCTCCCACTGGTTCACAGAAGTGAACAGAAGGGGCAACATTGAGAGGGTTAGTCACAAGCCCCCTTCCTGACACGTGGCCCTGGTTGTGGAATGCCGCGCTGCAGTCTCAGAAAATAGTGCTGCAGAAGTCTGATGTCTTCAAACCAAAAATATGCTTAGGCCAATAAGTTTTGCGAGATTGTTCAGGCAAGACACTCTTCTGTTTAGATTAGTTCAAAGGCATCATTTATTAACTGCAGCTCCTTGTGCCTGAAGCACAGGTCACACAGAACATCTGGTTTTTGTCACATCTTACTCTGTATCCAGTTTCCCAGCAAGGTCAAAGCAAGTGCCCTGACCCAGACAATGGAGCTTGCTGTGGAGCTGTGGGTCCTGGAGACCCAGGCTTCAGCCCTGACTTCGACACTTTCCTCAGTGCCCACCTTTCATCTGGATGATGCAGAGAAAGGTAAAATGACCCCTGTGTTCTCTGTGCTTTCATTAATTAGCTCTACAGTTAAGACATTGTCATTGACCATTGAACAAGTATCAGTGGCCCTTTTTGTTTCATTTGAAATCAAGATAGCTCTCAATAACAATGTCGTGTCTAGAACATACTACCAGGACTGAAAACAAAGGCACAGTGCGATGTCTCTGATGGTTTCAGCATGAGGACACCCAAGGGTTTGTGGACACATTTTGAAGAAGCTGCAAATTCTCTGGGTTTTGTTTTTTTAGTATGTTTTCATTTCAATCCTTATATTAATATAAATATAACCACTGGGTAATCACCTTAGAACCAATTATCTCCCCAGAATTCATTGCTCATGTTTGCCTTATGTTTAGAGCTATATTGGAGACGAGTAGAACCATCCCAGCTAATGAGAAAAGAAGGGAGATTAATCCATAAATGGAGCATTATCACTAAAAGAGAAAAAATTAATTCTAAAATGACCCAGTATACAAATGAAGGTTTGTCACAATTACATTTTTAAAAAGTGGTAGAAAAATTGATTAACTACACAGCGCATGAGGGTACAGGCACAGCAAACTTATTACCATACTCAGGTGGTGAATGGCAGTTTAGTTTTCACATATTCCACATCCAATTAATTTTGTCAACTTAGTTTTCAAAATTTTTTTTGTATTAACTATATGAACTTGATTTTAATGAATCATTTTATAAGAGTTATAAGGACTTTTATCCTAGTTTTAGTTTGTATGTGTTTAGGCAAAACAATATAAAAATGATTTAAGTCAAAAGTAAAGATCTCAAAAATTTTATTATCCTTTTGCTCAGTTTTGAGAAATACTGAAGTATGCCTAATCCTTTCCATCTGCCAAAAATGTGATGGACAATTTTTCAGGCAATTCTAATTAAAAGGGAAGAGCTTTAGTATAATGAAAGGAAAAATGGTCAAGGAGCTAGGAATTCAGATCCCAACTATGCCACGTGAAGGCTGAGAGTCCTTGAACAAGCTGCTTTCTTCTCCTCTCTTCGCCTCAGTTTTATCATCTGTGAAATAAGAAGGTCTTAATAAGTAACTTTTCCGGGTGAAATTTTGTGATTCTATTTGTCCTTTGTTCTGAAATGTTAGCTGGCAGTCTCTGGCTCACAGAAGCCTGCCCTCTGCTGGCCGTGGCCCATTGCTGCAGTCCTAACATCCACCAACTGTCAAGGGAGAAGCGTCTACATTGCTTGGACTTGTGAGACAAAGTTGGGCAGGCTAGTCTGCTTCTTTTTTCCATCCACTCTCTCCATTTTTTTCTTTTCTTTTTTTTTTTTTTTTGAGGAAGATTAGCACTGAGCTAACATCTGCTGCCACTCCTCCTCTTTTTGCTGAGGAAGATTGACCCTGAGCTAACACCCATGACCATCTTCCTTTATTTTATATGTGGGATGCCCGCCACAGCATGGCTTGCCAAGCGGTGCGTTGGTCCACACCCAGGATCCAAACTGGCAAATCCCGCCGCTGAAGCAGAACATGTGAACTCAACCGCCTTGCCACCAGGCCAGCCCATCCACTTTCTCTTATTTTCCCCTTTCTCAGATTCTTCTGTTCAAGTCAAGTGAATACTGAAGATGTCCTTCATGGGTGGCCTCGTCTCTAGTCTATTCTCAGAAAAGAGCTGCCATTTACCATCCATCACCTACCACAATTAGGTTTATACCACGAGCTCCAGCCCCCCACCTCACTATAGCTGACTGTAGCAGCTAATCTTTAAACTATTCAGTAGCCCATGGAATGACCTGGAAAGAAAAGAAGAGCTGGATGGTGTAGAGTGTTGCATCTGAATTAATCAAGCCTTAAGCTAGGGTGGTATGGGAGTCCACTTCCAAGATGTCCCCAGTGATCCCCACTTCCTGACATTCATGCCTTTGTGTCATCACCTCTCACACTGACTAGGGCTGACCTGTGAACGAATAGGATATTGCAAAAGTGATAATGTGTGACTTCCAAGGCCAGGTCATAAAAGAGAGCTGCTTCCACCTTGCTGGCTCTTGGATCACTCCTCGTGGGGGAAGGAAGCCAGCAGCCAGGTCTTGAGGACACTCAGGCAGCCTGTGGAGAGGTCCATATAACAAGCAACCCAGGGCTTCTGCCAATAGCCATATGAGTGAGCCATCTTGGAGGAGGACCCTCCAGCCATAGTCAGGTCTTAAGCTGAGTGCAGCTCTAGCAGAGGTCTCGCTGCATCCTAATGGGGGACCCTGAGCCAGAAACACCTGGCTAACACGTCCTGAGCTCCTGGCCCACAGAAACTGTGCGAGATAACAAATGTTTATTGCTTGAAGTCACTAAGTTATGAGGTAATTAGTTACACAGCAATATATATCTAACACAAGAGATGAAATTCTAAAGGCATCTTTGACGGCAGTTTGGAAACATTCAAGCCTCAAGGACCCATGATATTATGTCCGTCTCGAGGTCAGCCTCACATGTATGCACAAAGAGAGTCTAGAAGTTCTCACAGGATAGTTACGAATAACTATGTATGAGGCAAACATGACTAGGATGTATATTTTGGTAATTCTCTAACCAATTGCGTAAACAAAACCATAAACATAATGCAGAATCCTGACATAAGATATTAGTCAAAGAAAACACAAAATTTAAATCCATATATAAAATTACTTGGCAGTCTTGTCCATAAGGCATATTAAGACAAAATTAATACAGCTAGTATGAGTGTTTCTGCATTTGTGCACGCATTCGGAGTGTGGGGGGCTGCCCATATACATTGAGATAAAAGGGAAGAACGAGTATAGAAACCAAGACTGAGAAAGACGGGGCTGGGGAAATTGCCAATGCTGTAGTTCCAGTCCCTGCATTGGGTAACCAAAAAGTCCAACCCACTGTTTCCAAAGGAGCCTGGCAAACCTGCTGGCTTGAGGCAGACATCAATAGCTGGGGAGGTTCGATCTGAATGGTGAGACACCACAGCAGTGTCAGGTCTTAGGCAATCAGTCCATCAACAGACATCCAGGTAGTGCTCGCTACAACAGAGAGGAGAGCACAGCCAGGGAAAATGTTAAGGCTCCCTTCGCCAATAGAAGTGGGCGTTAAGTCAAGACTACTGGCTCAAGAGGGAAATTGAGGCACTGTATGGATTGGATGATCTCAACAAGACTAAAGAGAAGGCTGGGACTCTATAGATAAATGCTTGTCCATGGATAGCCAAACACAATGGGTACCAAAACACGTCTGATTCCTGATGCCTGCAAGTTCAGGGCTGGTTCCAGAAGTGGGCATGGCTGGGAAGACAAGCACTGACAGACAATCAGGATGTTGCTGATGACTATTGTTTCACTAGGCTTGTTGTAAATAAACCAACTTAGCAAAACATTTATGGATGTTTACAAGCTGTAAACAAGGGAAACAGGTGTTTCACCGGATGTTTTCTGGAAAGCTATTCTTGTTGTGGCTGCTCTCTAGAATCAGATGGACCCTCTCTCAAATTTGATTCGGTTGTCAAGACTGATGATGCCACACACACATCCAGAGAGCATGAAAAGGTTTATGACGCACATTATGAGGCTTTCTGAGGAGAGCAGAGTAGCACTCCCAAGCTGGTCCAAAAACAGCCTGAGAGAGCAGGGAAAGGAGAGCAGGTCTTTATCTTGGTCAGGGAGGGGGCGGGTGAGCTGGGTGAGGGTTACCCAGTGCTGGTTTGAGCTTCCTGCTAGCACCAAAGGAGGGAGCACCCGGGCTTTCCTATAGCTTGCCTAGACATGGGGCACAAGGGGGAGATGGAGGGTGAGGCTTGAAAGCTGCTAGCAGTCAAACATCAAAAAACAGAGTCATACTTTTTATTACGATTCTCAACAATACTTTGTATTTATGTGTTACGTTTTACGTTTTTCAAAGAATTTTCATGTTTCTTGCAGTAGGTTTGATTTAAATGAAATCAACTTAAATGACTAGTCAGGGACACTCCATCAACGTTTCCTATAAAAATGCCTTTTCATTTGATATCACCTTGCTACACACTTTTCAAAAGCCCAGTTAGATGTCATAGAATTCATAGAATTACAGAGGTAAACACTATATCATGAATCTGATATTTTATGATCAATTTTCTAGTCGTATCAGAAAACTAAATGTAAATATGATGATTTTTGCCACAGTCAACTAAAGCAGATGCTGGCTGAGTCACAGCGTGATGAAGCATTGCTAACCCAAGCCGTGAATCGAGAGCACGTGGGGGATACTGCTTTTATGCTGAACTAGGAAGACAGCAGCCGCCATCAAAGCCAGAATCGAACATAAAATTTAACAATCAAACACGACAAAAACAGTTTAAAAATGGATTTGTACTTTGTTTATCATCTGTTCCCCCATGTTAGAATGTTAGCTCTATGAGAACAGAGCTTTCACTTCTGCTTCCTCTCCACTGTGTCTTCAGGACAACAAACACTGCCTGGCACATAGCAGGCACGAATGAATGAGTGAACGAATGAATGAATACGTGATCCAAAGAGATTAAAAAGAGCCAGGATTTGAACCCACATCTCTTTTTGATTGAAAACTTGACCTCTTAACCATTACGCTTACAAAAACAAGAGCTTAACCCTTGGACAGGAAAGAACCTCCCCTAACCATTCTACATTACAAAAAGATGCCTGGAATGGCTCCCAGAGGACCCTTCTGCCTGGCTGCTCTGGATTACCAAGGGCAAGTGGCCATGACTCACGACTTCTCACAGGCAGGAGGAATCTCTGACAAATTTTCAGCCACTGTATAAAGTCAAATGCTCACAAAATGTTTACATTCTGAAATTCTTAATGAATGAGTCAGACAGAGAAAGACAAATACTGTATGATCTCACTCTTATGTGGAATCTAAAGAAGCCAAACTCATAGAAACAGAGTAGATTGGTGGTTGCCAGGACGAGGGGGTGGGGGAAATGGGGAGATGATGCCAAAGGGCACAAGCTCTCAGTTGTAAGATGAATACGTTCTGGGGATCCAATGTCCAGCACGGCGAGTGTGGTTAACGACACAGTCAGTATTGTTCACTTGAAAGCTGCTAAGAAAGTAAGTCTTAAATGTTCACCACACCCACACACAAAGGATAACTACGTGAGGTGAGAGATGTGTTAAATAACCTTTTCTGGTAAACATTTCACAACATATACATTTACCAAATCATCACATTATACACCTTAAACTTGCATAATGTTATATGTCAGTTATGTCACAATAAAGCTGAGAGGAAATATTTAAAATAAATAAATAAGTTAAATTCTTCATGAAAAACTTATAGCAAAAGCTAACTTAAAAAATGGATACAGATATATGCATAGAAAATATCTAAAAGGGTGTAATAAAGTTTTGTTCGATGGCTACTATTCAGAAGTGGAATTTGAAAGGGTGACAGGTGACAGGATTAGGTGGAGAATATACTGAAGACTTTTGCTTTTTACTTGATATGAGTCTGAATTGGTTTAAATTTTTTATATAAACATGAGATTTTTTTATAATTTTTAAATTTGTTATGACTACAATACAGCATAATACTTTACCCTATACATGGCAAGTACTCAATATATATTAATTGATGATGTTGAAAATATGCTTACTATGGCCACCCATGCCAGATTTGCCTTAGCACTCACTCTTCTATTTATCGATGTGTTTATATTTATATAAATATATATTTTACATTTACATTTTCTATAAAATAAATTTATATAAACATTTGCACTCACTTTAGATTCTGTATCTCCCACTAATAACTCCTATCAGCATGACTTCTAAAATTAAACATAAAAACTATTACCCGAAAAAGGAAAAGAAATGTGTAGGTGAGGATGTGGAGAAATTGGAACCCTTATGCACTCTGGGTGGGAATGTAAAATGAGGCAACTGCTATGGAAAACAGTATGGCAGTTCCTCAAAAAATTAAACATGGAACTTCCATATGATCCAGCAATCCCACTTCTGGGTATACACACAGAGGAATTGAAAACAGGGTCTCAAAGAGATAATTGTACACTCATGCTCATAGCAACACTATTCATAATAGCCAAGAGTTGGAAGTAACCCAAATGGCCATCCACAGATGAGTGGATAAACAAAATGTGATATATACCATACAATAGAATATTATTCAGCCTTAAAAAGGAAGGAAATCCTATTACATGGGGCAATATGGATGAATCTTGAGGACATTATGCTAAGTGAAATAAGCCAGTCACAAAAAGACAAATACTCCATGAAGCCACTAATATGAGATATCTAAAGTAACCAAACTTGTAGAAACAGAAAGTAGAATGGTTGTTGCCAGAGGCTGTGGGGAGAGAGGAATGGAGAGTTGTTTAATGTGTAAGGAGTCTCAGTTTTGCAAAATGAAAAAGTTCTGAAGCTGTTTCACAACAATGTGAATATATTTACCCCTACTAAACTGTACACTTGAAAATGGTTAAATTGATAAATTTCATGTTATCTTTTTGCCACAAATAAAAAACAAACAAACAAACAACCTAACTCTGTTTGGTTTTTTGACATACGCACACAATTGCAGCCAATTGATCATCTAAAACAAAGTAATGCATGGCATTGTGTTATTTACCAGGAACAAGTCACTTATTTTATCTAAAATTTAAATGCTTTCATATGCAGTCATGCATTGCTTAATGATGCGATATGCTCTGAGAAATGTGTTGCTAGGCGATTTCATCGTTGTGTGAACATCATAGAGTGAACTTCCACAAACCTAGATGGTACAGCCTACTGCACACCCTACACGCCTAGGGGTGAACTAGTGTGTCATTCTGTCTTTGTACACAGCTTCGTTAAACAACATCTGTTTCTCTGCACCTTCCCTGAAACACAGTTGAGCAAATATTTAAAGGATATCAGTGTGAAAGCAAGCCAGCTTTTTGGTCTCATCAGAGCACCAACATTTTGTCTGCCTGGTCCACCCATCAGCCTCAGTCAGCCCATGGTCATAGGACACCCCCATCCTTGTGCGTGTTTTGTCACCACACTTAACTTTATTAGTTTTTAAAATAATTGTCTATAGCTATCTATTCCCTCCACCAGACTGAGAGCTCTGTGAAGAGCTCCGTGAAGGCTGGGACTATGTTTTATTCATCCTTGTATCCTAGGACTCAGTACCCAGGCCAGCGCCTGGAGCACAGCAGTGTCAATAAATATTTCTTGGCTGACTGGAGAAATGAAAAGATGCAAGCAGATGTTTGAAACCTGGGGCTAGCCCTGACTCTCATGCAGGGAGTAAGAAGTTCTAGTTCGAAGTTATGCAACTCAGCAGAAATTCAAGCTTGCCTAAGGGCAAAGCTAACGCTATGCTGCAGTTTAAGTAACTGAGCTTTGTCTTGTCCTAACACCTTTAGGCTCAAAACTCAGTACTCAAAAATCTTTCTGGTTTTAGGGCTCACCTTTCTCTTAGCTTCCTTCAGCCATCCCCCAATTTGTTCATTCATTCAACATTCATCCATCAGATATTTATTGGCTGGTTACTAAGTCTCAGGCACCATTCTAGGCACTTAGGGATGCAGCAATGAAGGGGGAAAAACAGACAAAGATCCTTGCCCTCATGGAGCTTCTAGAAAGGAGAAAAAATTTATTAGGAATTCCACTGGTGGCCAGGTGGTAAGGGGAGGCCTGAATGAGGAGGTGAAATTTCAGCAAATACTTGAAGGGAGTGAGGGAGTGAGTCACACAGTAGCTGGAGCAATGGAATCCCAATTTGCTAATGTCATAGACACTCTAAGGCTAGAGCCAGCCTGGAATGTTCAAGAACCAGAGTCAACAAAGGGAGAAGAGCAATGGGGGATGATGCCACAGAGGTGGAGCTGTTGCAGAGACATAAGCCCAGCCTTGAACCCAGTCTCATCTTTGGTTCATCTCTACGGGGTACGGCAGGCAGAAGAGGCAGGGCTTTGCAATCAGAGACCTGCGTCTGAATGCCCTCTTCACCCCTCCCCAGCTCCGTAACTTTCAGAAGTGGTTCCCTCCGACCTGTAAAATCAGAACTTTATGCAAGTCATCTGTATTAATCCTTTGAAATGCTTCTGAAGTAGGGACAAATATTTCCATTTTAAAGGTTAGAAACTGACGTTTAGAAGTTTAGAGAGGATTTGATGACATGCTCAAAACTGTCAACCTGGGGAATGACAGAATCAGGATGTGAACTCTGGTCATCAGATCCCAGAGCCTGTGTCCTTCTCCACAACCCTCACGCTGTGCTCTATGTGTGTCAGAGTCCAGTACAAAATAAGTGTTCAGTAAATGTAATTCCTTTCTTGCTCACTAATGTGACAGAGTTCCCTGAGGTTGTCCGCCTTCTTGGCAGAACTCAGTGCTGTTTGCTCCTAGGCTCCTCATTTCCCATAAGGACCCTCTTATTTCCCAGAACAAGCCCCACAGTCGTGGATGCCTGTCCATTGTCACTGCCACATGGCCTGGGGCAAGTCATGTCCTCACTTGTAAGCTGGGTTTGATGATAACAATGCCTGCTGGCTTTAATGGTGGACACGTAAGAGAGAATTCCTGGAAGACATTTCCCACAGAGCCTCCCAGCCTCTAAGAGGCACTTGACACTAACTATCATGCCTTCTGGAACTTGCTTTCTGCCTTCCTGTCTGGTCTTACCAGCAGTTGTCTGAGCCAGCCCCACTTCAAAGGCAGGTGTGGGTTTGTGGGTTCTTACCCTTTGTGGTGTCCTCAGAAATCCTTCCCATTGCTGGCCCGGGCACGAGACAAGACAAATATATCTGGTTTTTTAAACAAGCTTGTATATTCTAATACTTTTAATGTTTTACCTACAAATGTGCGAAAAGAGCAACTAGCTCCCCTAGGGCCAATTTAGACTGTTGATGTACTTACAGTTTTCCTAGAATTCATACACTGGAAATGAGAGTTTACTAATCTTTGCAATTTAGAACACATCCTCTATTTAGAAAGATTAGTATGAACAGGGCTGCGGCATCGCACAGCTCCAGGAGGTATCATTCTCGTGTTAGTACATGTGGAGCTGTGCAAGTGGGTGACCCTAAGTACAAAGAAGGACAACCCATGCCCCTGCCCCCCGGCCACTGTGAGTGTCGGCTGCTAGAAGCTCAGCTGCCACTCTCTCTGGAGAATTGTCCTCACCAAAGGGAGCCTCAGACAGATTCAGGGGGCCAATGGGAGGACAAATTAGTTAATGTATAGAAACATTTGGCAAATGTCAGCAATTATCTTTGCTACTAGTGGTGGTGGTGTTTCACGACTGGCAGACCTGGGACATTAAGCCATGGCCCCTGGACCTGACTCAGGACTCTTCCACTGGATGACATTATCTATCAAATCTCAAGTCTACGATTTTGATCCACTTACTCTCTAAATCAAAATTCAGATCTATCTCTCCAAGTTGGCATTCCTTCCAGGTTGAACAAAAGTTATGAGTCACGGAGAAAAGAGGCCAAGAAGAGGCTCAGGTTCCAAACCTAAACCTCAGCAAAACAGCAGGAAGATGTTTTCTTTGGAGAACCCACATCTCTGCCCTGAAAAAAATCTCAATTTTCAACACTCAAAGCATAACCTATCAAAATAACTAGTTTGAGCTGAGTATATCACAGCTGTGATAAATTTCACACCGATTTAACATAATTTTAAACAATTCACATTTTAAACTATGTCAGTAACTCCAAAGACAGATCAGCACTGTAGCAATATGCATCCATTTATGTATAAATAAGTCTTTGCTTGCACAAGGATTGGACTCAAAAGATGGCTTGCAAAAGGATGGAACTCAGAACTACTTGAACCGATTTAATTCAACTATGTGAATGCCCCAATTTTCAGCAAATTGGCCACTTTCTACGTAAATCACTTTATAGTATTAAAAGATATTAAACAACAATAATGCTTATTAAGGCATAACCCTATCTCAGGCAAATTCTCTTGGAGGTTAATATGGGAAATATATTTCCTTTCTCTAAAGATAACAGTAAATGCTTGGAATTTTCAGTCACAGAACCAAAAGCATATTAGAGCCCCATCTGGTGGATTTGATGCTTATTCAGGTGACAAAATGAAATTTTTCACCAAGCCATTTACTAAACACTGTGCTATTGTTGCTTTTAGAATACGGCGGCTGATCTGTGTCTCCTCATTTTACATTCGGGGTATGTTTCCTTTTGTCTGAATGGCTGGACCTCTCTCTCCAGCATCTGCCCATCCCCTCTCTTGCCCCAGGGAAATAGCCTTCAACTAGAGAGTGATTAGCACAGTTCTCTGTATAGTAAACATCGTATAGAGAATAACGTTTCAAAAGACCATATTATAATAAAGTAGACAGACTGGATAACTTAATCACTTAATTATATCACTCAATTACATACAGCATAAATTAAATATTATAGGTGATATGTCTGTTATAAATTATTGAATTTTATAATATTAAAATATATATATTAAACTTCAAATATACCTTATAAGTATATATAAGATATACTACCAAACATAGACAGGTTTCAGGAATAGAGCACTAATGGCCTTTATTTTCTCAACAAAGAAGATGAAGCTGTCTACTAAGAGAGAAGGGGTGGCAGTTGGTCAAGAGACTGGAACGATTGCTGAAAATGGGAAAGCTACTTGAGGAAAAGTAAGGCAATTCTCAGATAAAGACATGCTGGCAATCATCTGGGGACAGAGTCAGAAAAATTAACTCCAGAACTTGAAATGTTCTGGAATCAACCTAATATAGATGAGATTAACCATAAGGACATCTTCCCCAAAAGTACCTTACTTCAGAAGTCCATGCTAAACGTGCTCCTCACGAAGACAGGACATGTTCTAAAATCTAATAAGAAAAAAAACCTAAAATTGAAGTGATCAGTTGTGACTTGCTCATCATGAAGTAATGTAGAAGTAACAGAAGATTGGGATCATTAATAAGAAATAACAAAAAGCGGAATTGCTAATTGCCTTACCAACACCCATCCCCCTTTATCCCTTCCTAGCTGAACCCCAATGGTGTTCAGTGTAGCAATCCACCCTACTAAGACATTTGCACTCTCACCTTCCTTGCAGCTAGAGGCGGCTAAGCTAGCTCAGCCAATGAGATGCAGGCTGAAATCCCTGAGGGCTTCCAGGATACAAAGGTGCAGCCTCACTAGGAGAGGGATTTGCCTCCCTGTGGTTCAGCCCCTCAGCCCTTCCTCCTTCCTGGAGTAAAGACGTGATGCCTGAAGGTGGGTATGGCTGCCATGTTTCAACCGTGAGAATGAAGACCATAGCCAAGAATGGGCTTAGATTCCTGTCGAGATTTTTGAGCTGGCTCTGGCTTTTTGTTACAAGAGAAAAGTAAATTCCTTACTTAAGACACTGTCTTCACTAACAGCCGAAGGTAATCCTAATTTATAAGTAATCCTAATGGTAACAAGGGATAACTCAACCGGGTAATTCTGCCAAAAAACTAAAAAGAAAGAAAAAGAAAGACTTTAAAATAGTTAGTGTGAATATAAAGATATAAAAGACACCATCTCTATTTTGAAATTGCTTACAATCTAGTGAAAAAAACAGACCCATATAGAGGTGATTTCAATATATGTAAGTACCATGAGAAAGGAGGCAAATTCAATGAAGATCCACAAGAAATACTCAGAGATGTCAAAGGAAAACGAAAAAATAATAAGACCCAAAGCCAAGCATGTAGATAATTTAAAGATTGAGTGGTCAAAAGTACCCACTGAGATAAGGCAATCTAATTTAAAAAATGAAATATGGCCACTTGATTTGGCAGCCCGATTGCTATTTGTCAGCCTTGGTGAATACAGTTGCAGCGGTAAGCTGGAGGGTAGAAGCCCAACTGCCATCAGTTTAGGGAGCAGATGGGGAGTACAGAGACACTATCTTGATAAGCTAGTTGATAACTAGAGTGAGGAAATTTAAGATTTCCTTTAATATGTTTTCAGACAGGGGAGAAGGATGCAGTAGAGAGATAGAAGTTTAACACCAGAGAGGTAATAATATATGGAGCAAGACAGAGGACAGAGGAAGCACAGGACCAAAAGCCCAAGCAGATGGGAGTGGCATTCAGCAGAAAGAGACACAGCACCTCAGAGACCAGAAGGAAGGGGAGAAAGATAGGCACAGACAGGACAAGTCTCAGGAATAGAGTACTGCTGGCCTTCCCTCTCTCAACAAAGGAGATGAGGCTGTCTGCTAAGATGGAAAAGGTGGCAGCTGCTCAGAGGACTGGCGAAGCTGCTGAGAATGAGAGAGAAAACAAGCTACTTTAGGAAAAGTAAAAATAATGATAATAACAACAAATTTTAAAAGTCAGAAAGTATTAAGCATCCAGCTAGGATTGAAGGGAGAGAGATGGAGGAAAAAGAGACACACCACATTTATCAGGTTACCTGAAGTATCAGCAATTTGCCAAGATTTGACACTGGAGTTCTGCCAAGTGCATGCTCTTACAGTATTTATAGCAGATATAACACACAAGAGCATCATCAGGCAATCAGTTTCCAGGTGTGCTCTGAATCTTGGGACCTCTTCTTGGTGCCTCTACATATCTGTTTCTTTTCCCTCTGGCCACTGGCTGGTTCTGTTTACTCTACATCCTTTCTCTATCACTCAGCTTCTGCTGACTCATCATTTCTACTACTCCTTCTTACTCTAGCTTGAACATGGCCCATCATAAGTTTCTCCTTCCTCTTTTTTCATAATAACCTTTGAGGTTTCAGCAAGTTTTCTTTATGTTTTAAATCCAAATTTTCAAAAGAGAGAAACTGACTAGCCAAGCTGGGGGGATGGGGTGGGGGTTTGGCCGACCTATAGAATGGCAGTCCTTGGGTCATATTCTCATTTCAGGGATGGGATAACACCATAGACATTGGCCTCCCCTTTCATCAGTGAATGTGGGAGGAGCAATTCTCTCTGGAGGGGCTGTACACCTGGTAGACATTCTGAGACTTGCCTGTCCGATACTCTGCATTTGGTACTCTGTGTTATCCATGGGTTTCTTGTGAAGCTTGTTACTTTGAATCGAATCCTACTCCCATTATTCATATGCAGTAAAGTGGAAGTTTCAGATCTGAAAATTAACAGATATGATCCAGAGTTGGGACTTCCATCAATCTGCAAAAGTCATGAGGCTCAGGCCAAAACATCATTGAACTTTTCTAGACTAACTCATCTTTAAAGAAAAATAAAATGTAACTACCAAAAATGGGATCATACATAATTCACTCATTCCAATCAGCATCTTCAGAGAACACAGATGGCCACAGGTGGATGGCTCTCCAAATAAGAAGATGAAAATTATCTAGGCTCTGCCTTCAAAATTTACACACCAGATGATGGAGACTGACTGACATCTTCATCTCCAATTATATGTTGTACTGTTTGTTCTCCTTTTCTGTATGTATTATAGGCAAAATAAGCTAAACAAAGCTGAACCCAACATGCCCCAAAGTGTGCTGTGTTTCCAAAAGGTTTATGGAAACATCTTACGTGGGGAGTTGTGGGCATGCCTCACTCTGACCCCATATTAATGAGTTCAGTTCCAGAAATCACACTATGACACAAACGTATGCAGAATAAAGCCTGTTTATGAGGGAGAGAGGGCCACAAAAAAGGGAACTTTTAGTCAAAAACTTTTACAGAGAAAGAAAATTTTAAAGATCTCTGGTTCAAACTCTTCATTTTACAACTGTGGAAGCTGTATTTCAAAGAAGTGAGCAGTTTTGACTGAGGCCACACAATCAATAAACAGCAGACTCAGGGCCCACGTTCTCAGCATGTGCCATTAGTATTCATGAAAGTTGGAATATTTGACTTGGAGAAGAGGAGACTTGGGGAGACAGAGATCTTCAATGAGTTGAAAGGGGTCAAGGGCCAGAGGGACTGCTTTTTTTCATATAGCCCCTGGCACATAGGACAGGAACCAGCCTTCCAGCTTTTTCCTTCTTTAATCATGTATTAAATCAACTCACATTCTCTCTCTCCCCCCACCACACAAACAACATAAGTAACGTAGAAATAACTAAATGTGTTTTATACAGAGAGCTGTTTCCAGCTTTCCCAATGACTCACAAAGTGCTCTGCTGCTGGTCGTCTTGCCTTCTACAGGTTCCAATCCTGCTTTAAGGAAGTTAACATACTTTTATTTTCTGCTCTCTGTCCCTATAAGTATGTTAAATTAAGGATTTTACCTTGGTACAATATTGTCACTTCTTTTTAGTGAAAAGCAGAACATATGAACAAAGAGATATTTTCCTTATTCTCTATTTTCTACTAATTTGCTAGCAAGATTTTATAGAACGGAAGTTGTGCCAGTTGCTCATTTGCTGCTCCTTCACTCCAAATCCACCATTCTTTGCCCAGCTTTGTAATACTGGAACTGCAAGTTATCATTGCCTTTTGACACATCTTTCTTGTTGTCATTTGGCTCTGTTATTTAACTCATATGGTTCTTTACTTTTCCTAATAATATACCTTTTCTGATCAAGAATGTCAAGTCCATCAGAGCTGGTATTTTGAGTTAAACTTCTTTATATCCCTCATACCTAGCAAAATAAGTCATACATATCACATACAGACATGACTAGGGTGAATGTCAATGTCAATGTCATGACTAAAGTGCGCTAAGATAATAACTACTTACTATGCACCTTATACATAAAGAAGAATGATGAAGGTAGGTTTCTCATAGAAGATATATAAACATAGTATGAAGCTATAGTAATTAAAACAGGACAGTACTGGTTTAATTAAATAAAACCAATCAAATTTAAGATCAAATTAAATCAATAAGATTTAAGAGCTCAGAAACCACCAAAGTATAATTGGTATTTTGTTATATGAAAATGATGGCATATTAGTTAGATTGGTAAATTAGATGCTCTTTAAAATATAACAATGAGGAAATTTACCATGTATTTAGGGGGAAAGTTAGATTCCCACTTCTTCACTCTATACCCGAAAATTGATTCCAGATGGGGTAAGATTTAAATGTTTTTGAATTTTTATTTTCTGGTAATGGTGAATCAGGTTATCCAAACTCTCAACCACAGGAAACAACTAAAAATGCTGGGTAAAGTATTTTAAAATATCTTCTTAACTGCATCAAAAAGCAGCAGATAGAAAGGAATTACTGAGTTGAAGGCAAAAGAAAATTGCAAACTCAGAGAGCTAAATTAACATGGAAGCCACTTTTGCTCTAAAAGTATTTGCCAATCCAGGCAAACTTGAACCTTTGTTTGAGTGGACTCATAAGGAGAGTGGGATAGAGGAAATATTTGAAGAGATAAAGGCTGAGAAATTTCCAGAAGACACCAACCCACAGATTTCAGAAGTCTAAGGAATCCCAAGTTGAGTTAAGGAAAAAAAAACCCTAGATATATCATTGTGAAACTGCAGAAAACCAAGCAAATAGAAAAACCTTAAAAACAGCTGGAGGAAAAAAACCAAGGCAGATTCCCTGCCATCGTGAGATTCTCAAGCCAGCACCAGAACCATGGTGAGTCTGACAGCAGACTTCTCTCTAGAAACAATGGAAACAAAAAGATGGCTTTCTCTCTGGTTATTTAATAGATTTCTGCCTCTACCTTGTATTTTCTGTTCTAGCCTACATCTATCTCCCTTAAAAGAAAGATTCAGTTATTCTGTGTTTTCAATACCCCTTGCCATAAAGCTATCTTGGAGTGCCCTTTTGTTAGAGTTTAAAATAATTGAGAACAAATCCCTCTGGGTGACTGTAACGTTGCAAACTCACTGTCCTGATTTAAAGGGAATCTACTTCACCGCAAAGTGTGTTTGCCAATTCCCTCAGGCTGGTGAATCTCATTTATGAGAATGGCACCTTTTATTGATCCTACTGTGTGTTAGGCATTGTATTAGGTTATTAATGTATGCTATTTAATTCACTATGCACAAGAACTCTGTAAGGAAAGTGTTTTTATATCCATTTGACAGACCAGAAAACTGAGGTTGAGAGACATTTAACACATTTTGCATGATTGTACAGCAAATGAGGGTAGACCCAGAAATCTAATGGGTTCTCTGACCCCAGTCCTGTGCATTTTCCACTCCTCATACTATCTCCCCAAAGAACCCACAATTCAAAGACATGATGACATAAATTACGTGTTACTACCAAATGCTGGTCTACTTCTGTCTTTAAATTCCAATAATTCTGCATACTGCATGAAACACACACACAAAAGCGTCATTATATACTTTTCCTGAATTGCAAAAAAAATTATTCTCTAATCTCAGATATTTGTACCTAGAGAATAATGAGCATTCCCCTATTCAAATGTCAAATTTAAACAGCACGGAACATTTAGTAATTGCACATTTGCCACAATAGGCCACTTGCTGAGGATTATTTCTGGATGTAGATTTCCTGATAAAAGGGTGTATCTGTCTAAAGACTGTGGAATAAAAAAGTTTTATTTAATAATGTGTGTTTCTCTTAGTAGAAAATAATTCTCTTTAGTACATATTGAAGATTGCTATTTATTTTATGTAGTAAAGGTGTTTATAGAATTTTACTGTCAAGTGACAGAACTTTTTATAATGCACTGGGTTTCTGAATTTTTATAACAATTTCAAATCTTTCTTTTATGGATAAGAACTTAGAGGAAACTATGCTTTATTATTTCCAAATGCCTCATAATCTATTGCTATTTTAAAAATATTTGGAAGGGTGTGGAAAGAAGGCTACACAGTGACTTCAACGTGAGTAATGATTTCTCAGATCTGCACTGTCCAGCAGAGCAGCCCCTGGCCACAATGGCTACTGAGAACTGGAAATGTTGCGAGTCTGAATTGGAACGCGCTCACTCTAAGTATAAAATACACATGGGATTTCAAAGATTTGGTGTGAAAAAAAATGTAAAATATCTCAACAATAATCGTTTTATATTGATTACACATGGAAATGATAACATTTTGCATGTATTGGGTTAACTAAAATATATTATTAAAATTAATTTCACCTGTTTCTTTTTCTTTTTTCTAACATGGCTACTAGGAAACTTGAAATTACCTATGTGGATCAATATTGTGGCTCACACTGTATCTCTATTGCACTGTGCCATCTCACTGAAAGGCATTAGCCCCCTGACTGGTATGCCTGTTTCCATCTACCACACCCCCATAGTCTATTCACAACAGAGCGGTTAAAGTAAAGCTTAGAAAAACATGTCAGATCATGTCCCTCCTCTCTCAAAGCCCTCCAGTGGTTTCTTTCTGAGTCATAGTAAGAGCCAAAGTCCTTTCGAGGGTCCCCTAGGCCCTATACTTGACCCCTGTCGTCTCTGTGGCCTCATTTCCCCCACTTCTCTCCTCATTCACTTGGCCATAATCAAGCAAGTCTCATCACTGTTCCTTAAATACCCCTCAGTGCTCTCACCTCAGGGCCTTTGCACTAGCTGTTCCCTCTGTCTGGAACACTCTTGCCCCCAAAATCCTCATGGTTGATTCTTTCACCTTTTTCAAGACTGTTCAACTTAACCATCCCTTTACTTATGGTTGCAACTCCCAAAAATCTTCACACTCCCATACTCTGCCCTACCTTTTCCTTTTTCAGATCCTTTACCATATTTAAAATCTACCATATAATTTACATATTATATTATCATTTGCTTTTGATTATCTTTCAATAATTGTTAAATGGATGGGAGAAGGAAGGAGGCCATTATTGCATGGTACAAATTCTTACACTTCTAGAAGATCCTTGGCAGAAAAGGCAGGAGAACCATTACACATAGAAAAAAGGGAAAAAGTAGAAGAATGGCAAACAAATAACAGACAGAGCCAAATGATTATTTCCCTTCAATAATATTTCCGTTCCCCCTATAGACTGTGAGTACCTTCAAGGCGAGAACTATGTCTTAATCATAGAGGAATTTCCTGCACCTAGAATAAAACCTATGATCAATTGAATCACTGGTCCCAATTCTTCACTCCTCTGTAGTAAAATTATACATTGTACTCTTGTCATGGGGATGAGGGGAAGTGTGCTTCCTCATCCACTGACATTGGGCTTGGTCACGTGACTTACTTTGGCCAATAGGATTTTAGCAGACATGACACAAGCAGAGGTTTAAAAAGTGTGTGCACAGACTGAATATACCCTCTTGTCCCTCCAAACTCCTTTATAAGAAGAACAAACTCCAGGTAGCTGCTGATCCTCCAGAATGAGACGCGTGGAGCAAGCCTGAACTTGACCCACAGGTAGAAACCTAGGAACGAGGAATAAATGATTTTTATATGCCACTAAAATTTTTGTGGTTGTTTGTTATGCAGCAAAAGCTGACTAATACAGCACCTGACACATAGTCATACTAAAAAATATATTTATAGAAAGTTTTAAAATACCAGATGGGGAGAAGTTACATCAACTCTCTGCCTTTCATATCTGATGCCCAACCTCATGCACTGATGGTCAGTATTTGTTGCTCATGACTCCTGAATACCCATTTGATTTCTATTCTTTGCTTTGTGCTTAATGGAACAAACTGACCTACATGGCCCCTGATCGCTAGTTAGCCACATTTGGATCACCACCTTGTTCCCAAAGCTTGACCTTCGCTAATCAGGCCTGGCCTCCTGCCATGTCTGAACTCCACCACAGCCCATTGCCTGACCCTAAGAGACAGCAGGTCTTTTCAGAGAGGCAAAGAGAAAATAAACTTGAGTAAAAAGGAATAGGATATTGGGCAGCAGGGTTAAGAGGAAAGAGAGATGGTTTAGAGAAATGTATAAGGTACGAGAAAGAACAAACTTCCAATAATAGTCCTAAAACTCCAGGCAGACGTGTAGATTTATCCAAGAAATCCAGCTCCAAATGAGCCTGACATTTTATCCAGCAGGAGGTAAAGTTCATTCCCACATTTCGTCCTCTCCCCAGAATCCCCCCGGGAGGCCTTGCCTCCTGCCTTGAGAAATCACCAGACCTGCTCGAAAGCCCATCAGACGCAGCTGCTGGTGGACAAATGGATCATCCCTTGAAATGGAGAGCTGGTACTCCAGAGAAGATGACCTTGCCAGGCCACTGCTGTGGGACTCTACAGAAAGTCCACCTTCACCTTCAATGCCACTGCCATACAAATAGTTGGACATTGCTGTGGCATCAGTAGTTGAACTCTCCCTGTGTGTGACAACTGTATGACTGCTTCTTTTGAACTAATTTTATCAATGCTAATCACTCAGCTTAAAAAGTACAAAGCTTTCAGAGACCATTTTCAACTCATCAGAGCTTCTCCCCCTTTTCTGATGCTTCCTTCTTCATCACACTTATAAACGAAGTCCATTTCCTTCATTGGTTTACTGAATCAATTCATAGTAAGGTACAGGGTCAATCTTGATGATGGCAAAAAATCCAAATTACTGGATATATTTTACCTTGAGATCCTTTCTTTCTTTTATGATGCTAATTTGTGGGCATTTTCCTCACCTGTTTGTTGAAACATGAAGGGGTGATTTTTTAAATTTTTTGTTGAAGTATAGCATATATCCAGAAAAAATGCACTGATCAAAACAAACAACTTGAAGCCTTTTCATAAAGTGATTACGCCAATATACCCAGGGCTTAAATCAAGACGCCAAACCTTACCAGCGCCCTGGAACTCCCCTTGTGCCCCCAACAGTCATACTCCCTCACATACTCAAGGTAAACCACTACCTTGACTTTTAACACCATCGGTTAGTTTCATCTGTTTTTGAACTTCACACAAATAGAGTCACAGAGCATGTACACTTTTGTACCTCTCTTCTTTCATTCAAGATTATGTCATTTATATTCACTTGCATTATGTGGTTGTAGTTCAGTCTAGCTCATTGCCACACAGGATTCCATTGTATGAAGATACCACATTTCGTTTGTCCATTCTACCATTGAGGGACATTTGGGGCTATCACACACAGTGATCTGAGAACACTCTCTTACATGTAGTTTGATGAACATATGTATCTGTTTCTGTTGGGATTGTATCTAGTAAGAGTCATTTTAATTTAGAAATTCTACTCATAAAAACAATTCTGAATATTCTTGAAAAGGCTGATATTTCAAAATTCTGAGTTCCAGATCCAAACTTTTGGGAAGAGTCATTTATCCCCTTCCCTTATCTGAAAAATAAACAGGTTTCTGTGGAAGAAAGGATCTCAAACATTGAAATGTAACCAAGTATTAATATAGTAAATGTAGGAGAAAAGAATATTAACACAAGTGATTTGTATCTTAGGCTCAGCAGTGTTTTATTTTGGGAAGTGTCCAAAATTTTTAATTTTCTTAATATACTTTAATCTCTATAGAAAAAGGAATCTGGTGGCCAGAACCCAAAGCCAAGCAGTTTTTGCCTCAGTTCAGTCCAACTTCACTCTCCGGGGGGATAGTTGATTGAAGGTCATATTAAAGGAGCGTAAAAACAAGATTCTGCCAGTTGTCAATGATCCATCTACAGCTTTTCTTCCCCAGGACACACCAACCAAGAGCAAGGACAGTCAAGGGATATGAGTAACAACAATAAAGAACACAAAAATACTCTTTGTTGGAAATACAACATGGTACAGCTACTTTGGAAGATGGTTTGGTGATTTTTCACAAAGCTAAACATAGTCTTACCATATGCTCCGGCAATCGTGCTCCTTAGTATTTACCCAAATGAACTGAAAATGTATGTCCACACTAACACCTGCACACAAATGTTTATAGCAGCCTTATTCATAATTGCCAAAAGTTGCAAGTAATCAAGATGTCCTTCAATAGGTGAGTGGATAAACAAACTGTGGTACACCTATATAATAGAATACTATTAGGGATAAAAAGAAATGAATTATTAACTGCAGTGAGGTGCCACCTCACACCCATTAGGGTGGTTACTATAAAAAAAAAAAGGCAGAAAATAGCAAGTGTTTGTGTGCAGAGAAATTGACATCCTTGTGTACCGTTGGTGAAAGTGTAAAGTGGTGCAGCCACTATGGAAAACAGTAAGGCAGTTCCACCAAAAATTAATAATAGAATTACCATATGACCCAACAGCAGGGTCTTAAAGAGATATTTGCACACTCATGTTCATAACAATATTATTTTCAATAGCCCAAAGATGAAAGCAACCCAAGTATCCACTGACAGACGAATGGATAAACAAAATGTGGTATATCCATACAATAGAATAGTATTCAGCCTGAAAAAGGAAGCAAATTCTGACACAATGATACAATGAGGATGAACCTTGAGGACATTATGCTAAGTGAAACAAGCCAGACACAAAAAGAGAAATACTGTGTGCTTCCACCTATATGAGGTACGTAGAGTCAAATTAACAGAGACGGAACGTAGAATGATGGTTGTCAGGGGTAAGGGAAGAGGAAATGGGGAGTTGTAGTTCAGTTGGTACAGAGTTTCAGTTTTGCAGCATAAAGGAAGTTCTGGAGAGGATGGCAGTGATGGTTGCACAGCAATGTGAATGTACTTAATACCACTAAACTATGCCTTTAAAAATATTTAAGAAAGTATTAAGTCCTGGAGATGTAATCTATAGCATGGCAAATATAGTTAATAATACTGATTGCATATTTGAAAGTTGCCAAGATAGTAGATCTTAAAAATTCTCATCACAAAAAAAAAAAGCGTGCCTATGTGTGGTGATGGATGTTACCTAGACTTATTGCGGTGATCATTTTGCAATATATACAAATATCAAATCATTATGTTGTATGCGTGAAACTTATATAATATTATATGTCAATCATATCTCAATAAAAATGATTAAGATAGTAACTTTTATGTTATCTATATTTTCCCACAATTAAAAATAATTTTTAAAAAGAAAGAAAGAAATGAGCCATCCAGCCAAGAAAAGACATGGAGGAACGTTAAATGCATAATGCTAAGCAAAAGAAGTCATTCTGAAAAAGCTGTGTATTCTATGATTCCAACTATGTGACATTCTGGAAAAATTAAAATGATAAAGATACTAAAAAAAAATCAGTGCTTCCTGGGAGTTCAAGGGGGAGGGAGGGAGGGATGTGTGGAGCCCAGGGGATTTTTAGGGCAGTGAACACTACTGTGTATGATACTATAACGAAGGATACATGTCATACAGTGTTAAAATCCCTAGAAAGGTACAACACAAAAAGCAAACTATAATATAAACTATGGACTTTAGTTAATAATGATATATAAATATTCATTTATCAATTGTAACTAGTGAACCACACTGTCTCAGTGAGCTCCAGCCCACGGAACTTGGGTGGCTTGTAACCAACAGAAATTTATTTTCACAGTTCTAGAGGCTGGAAGCCCACGGTCAGGGTGGCCGGGTGAGAGCCCTCTTCTGAGCTGCAGACTTCTTCACGTATCTCCATGTGGAGGATGGGGCAAGGGAGCTCTCTGGGGCCTCTTTTTTAAGGGCTCTCATTCCGTTCAGCCCCTCACGACCTAATCACCTCCTACAGGCCCCACCTCCTAAGACCAGCACTTTGGGCCTTAAGTTTTCAACATATGAGTTCTAGGGGGACAGAAACATTCAGACCATAGCACATACCGATGCAAGATATTAATAACAGGGGAAATTGTTGGTTGGGGAGATGGGTTTACAAGAGAACTCTCTATACTTTCCAAGCAATTTATCTGTAACCTAAAACTGCTCTAAAAATAAAGTTTGTTATTTTTGTAAAAAGTCTTTGACCCTGCAGCCCAACGAACAGAATCCGGGAAATAGAGCTCTCCACAGCTTCTCCCTCTCTGGGCAGAGTCTGGTCATCAGTCCTTCAGTGGCCACTAATGCCGTCCTCTGCCACCTCTGGTGCCTTCATCTTTGTGACCCTAGCTGCCTCTGACCCTCCAAGTGTGGGCTGACCTTGCCTTGATTCTGTCTGGACTATGTCACTCCATGATGGCAACCCTCCTCCCATCTCTGCTGATGCTGCCCTGGCCACTGACAATGATCTTGCTGGGGGAGGACACTATCTCTCCCACCAAGAGTACGATGATTACAAAGTGACTGAATGGAGTGGTCCTGATTTCCCCATTTCCTGCTGAAACTTTGATACCCTTTAAATAAGTTTCAGATCTCCTATAACCCATGTCCAAAAATCTAACACAAGCTGCCCTTGGGTCTGAATAAGGTGTCACATGAATGACCCTAAACAGAATCACATACAAAATCCCTTTATGATGGAAGTAAGCCAATGATCTGGGAGGGAGATTACACTGTCTGCCTTCTTCATATCTCTGATATCTCCCTCATCACCAAGAATACCACCAGAAACATGGAAGCACTACTGTCTTATTGACGAGGTCCTGAGTTCCTCGTAGTTAGCCACTTCACAGACCTTGAAACTGTTTCTCCCAATGGGATAAATGATTCTACATGCAGTAGATTCCTAAGGGATCCGCCCTCATGTTCCAGGGTTCTCTAGAGCTGGGATTCCCAAGTGCTAGTCAGTCCATGGCAAAGCTCTCATAATTCCACAGTAAAATGAAACAAAATAAAGATAATGTGATGAGTTTTCTCACAAAGCCAAACTTAGTGCATTTAAGAGATTGCCTTTTGCTGGAGATTAAATCCTCCCTTCAAGTGGACGGGGCAGGGGCACTGAAAGGTTAGTTTGTTAATTAAACGAAATGATAGAAGACAAAAGCAGTTTCTAAAAACACCTCATTGGGCTAAATAGAAAGCCAGCAATCCTCTGTTGATCCCCAAAGTTTTTTTTGAAATTTTCTGATCTATAAAAATCCAAAAGTCTGGGATTCATTGTCCTAGATGAGTTTATTGATTACCTTTCTCTGCCTCAGAGTCTGAAATACATAAGAAAAAACAGGATACTTGAAATCACCACCTAACCAGAAATTGTATGCAACCAAAAGGTTCCACCACCTCCCGCTTGCACCAAACCTGCTAGAGCTGCCAGAATAAACAGACTTTTCTATGTTTCTTCTTTCCTTCCTCTCCTTGATGAGTAAAATCAGGCAACAGAAGGGACAAGGTAGAGACCCAAATGACTGACTCATCCATCTTCTGGATAATGAGATCATTGAAGACAACGTTTTTCATCCCGCAGTTAGATTCAGTGCCCAGTCAGAACCTAACACACCTGAAATCAGAATTGAATCTTCTAGTTAATGGGAGTAGGTGTCAGGAGCCAAAGCACCAAAAGTCCGCAATATGAAGGACTTACTTCTCATCACACAGTAACCTGCCGGCTGAGTGTGGGTTTGAAGATGATAAGCTTGTATGAGATCCACCCATGCCTGTGGCACTTAAAGAAGCTTGAGCTGAGACCATTTTCCAGGAAGACAGTCCCACAATGTCACTCCTACCTCAAAGACAAGGCCTCATTTGCTTTAGAAGAACCTCCTGTGGGTCACTCTACTAGCAATTTCTTTTTTTCCAATCTCAAAAGTGAGATAACTCCACTATTAGTCACTAAGCCAAGATTTAGCATAAAAATTGGCACCAAGGGAAATGTTGACTTGTCTAAGATAAAAGGAAATTTCTTTACCCACATTCATTTTCAAATTAGGATCATTATTTCTCTCTGGCTTTGCATAATGATTCAGCCAGTGAACTTGGTCCCTTTCCTGGTATCCTTGAAAACAGAATGGAGGTAGCTATTAATTCATATAACCATTTTGGAGACAGGGAAATGGAGACAAAGAAATGACCTCCTTAATGAACCAGATGGAAAAAATATCGTTTTGTGCATCATCATGGCACCTTTCTCGTAATCAAACCATATGCCTCTTAGAATAAAGCCTCAAAGAAGTAAATATGTGATTTTAGTGTGAAACAATCCTTAAGACTCTCTATCATATAAATGTCCATCTAAGTCCTTTATTTGATCGAATGATATAATGTACGGCAGAGGCTTTCAAACTGTACTCCCTAAGGAAGGGACCATATTGAGGGGGACAAGGTGTTGGGTGTGGGTTGGGGCTTTGGAAGGGTTGAAATTCCACCCCTTGTTCAACCGGAGCAAAACCACTTTTATGTTTTCTTTCATACTGTGTATGTATGTAGTATATCATTTCAAGAAAAAGTGTGTTCCTTTTTTAAAAAGTTTGCAAATCACTCAAAAATATTAAAATGTTTTGCAAACTATAAGTTACCACGCAAATATAAACATAGATTTTTCTACTATATACACGCAAGGAGAATGAAGGCTGCTCATTAGTGGGGATATGAAAACTAACATTTTTTTGAATGTCTATTTTACAGATGAGAAAAGATGAGGTAAATTCACACATCTAGCAACATTTGAGAATGACTAATTCAAAAGCCTGTGCTTTTTCTTCTTCATCAGTTTCTCTAACTTTTCAGCCAATGCATGTGTCTGCCCTCCAAAAATTCAGCACTACAATCTTGCTTCTAAAACATCCTCAGGTGTCAGCAGAAGGTGAGGTCGGCCATTTCTGCTTTTACTGCTATTAATAGCATTATCACATATAAAGCAGGAAAAATAATTTTCCCTCCACCCTTCTGAGTTCTTACCTGAGACCCCGTAAGAAAAGACAGATGAGCCACAGAAAAACAAACAGAACTCCTCAAAATGGCTTAGAATTCGGGTTTAAATACCATCTTAATAGGGAAAGGCTAGAGGGGACATAAGTCTCCTAGAGGAGAGTAAATAATTTTTAGGAAAGATGAATGGGCCCTTAGAAGAACAGATGGGAGTTATGGTAGCTTGTGAAGAAGTCTGTCCAGGTGTGAGGTCGACGTCTAGTCTCCTCTCCTGTGCTGAGTCAATCCTCCCGGGTTGAGGAAACTCCCCGGGGGGCAATCTATGACAACTGAGTTCCTTTTGGAGAACCTGCCTTTAGGCAGATAAGAGGAGTTCAGAGAAAGCCTCTCTGCATTTGCTGTTTTTCGAGTATCTACATCTCAAAATAATCAATATAGCAGTGCGGCACATTTTGGGGAGGCGCATCCTGAACCCCTAGCGTCACATTTTGGGGTGGCATGTTCTGCAACCCTTCAATACCAGCTGTCAAATACCAATTTTTAAATTGTTTTTAAAAAATATTTATTGTTTCTTGTCTGAAATAACACACGTCCACTTTTTAAAACACATTCCTGAGTCCTTCCATAGGAACCAAGCCCTTAGGCTCCACGTGGTGTGTCCTAGCCTTAATGAGAAAGAAACAGCCCAAAGTTCTCACCTCTAACAATGTTTCATTCAGTCTACACTGCGTTTTCCCTTTCTTCATCAGTGAGAACCCATATGGATGCACCCGTTGCTTGAAAAATGATTGTCATCTTTCTCAGTAATTCTGATGGAGAGCCCTATTTTTAACTCCAATCTAAAACACATTAGGGAGCCATCTAGTGTTTTGAAGTTGGCATTTAGGAGTTATATAGAGCATCCCTCCTCCCTAAATTTGATTTACCATCTGTGTTCATTCTCAGTGTTCCAAAGCATCAACACAGGCTATATATTTCATTTTGGGGAGAAATAAGATTAAAAATAAGAGCTCTTTAAGCTGCTTCACACCTGATTCCCTGGTATTTGGAACAAGGAACTTAGCTCCATGGTTAATGCCAGTTCCTGCTTGGGAACTGGGTGCAGCAAGGTAACACGCAAACAGTTGGTCCATTTGAAATAAATACATTGTATGTTCAGAAGCCTCCCAAACAGGAAACCTGGATTATAATTAGCTATTTTTCTACACCAAATAGGGCCAGATTTAGATATAGATAGTGCAGGTAAGAGTGTATACTTGATGAAATTTCAGGAGCATCAGGAAAGGCCCCAACACATCTCCCTCCACCTTCTGCCTCATGCTTACTAATTTTATAACAGCTTTATTCAGATGTAATTGACATAGTATAAACTGTATATATTTAACAAACTGTGCAATTGAACGAGTTTCAGCATATGTACGCACAAAACCATCACCACAATCAAGATAATGAACATGTCATTATCCCCAAAACCTTCACCATGCCCTTTATAATCCATCTCCCATCTTCTCCTCCCCATCTCATCTCTATGTAACCACTGCTCTGCCTTCTGTCAATATAGACTAGTTTGAATCTTCTAGAATTTTACAAAATTGAAATCGTATATTATATACTCTTGTCTGGCTTCTTTCACTCAGCATAGTGATTTTAATGTTATTTCATGTTGTTTTGTGTATCGATATTTTGTTGCTTTTTATTGATAAGTAGTATCCCATCATAGAGATATGCCACAATTTGTTGATATAGTCATCTTTCAATGGATATTCGGGTTGTTTCTAGTATTTGGCTATTACAAATAAAGCTGCTACAAATATACATGCTTCATAAGTCTTTGTATAGACACTCATTTCTCTTAGGCCCTAGGTGTGGAATTACCGGGCTGTATGGTTGGTATATACATAACATTTTAAGAAACTGCCTGTTTCCAAATGGTGGTTTTCCTTTGCATCCCACCAGCAATGTATGAGAGTTTCAGTTGTTCCAAATCCTTGCCAACACTGATATTTTCAGTGTTGATAAAAAGTGATTTTCTCTCTTACTTTTACATCTGTTTACCTTTTATTTCTTTTTCTTGCCTTGTTGCACTGGCTAGAACCTCCAGCACAATGTCGAATAAAGATGATTCCAGATCTTTGGGGGAAAGCATTCACTCTTTCACCATTAAGTATTAGCTAGCTATAGGTTTTTCATAATGTTCTTAATCAAGATGGAAAAGTTCCCTTCAATTCCTAGTTTCTTGGAGAATTTTTTTCACAAATAAATTTTGAATTTGATCATGTGTTTTTCCTCTACTATTGAGATGTCCACATGCTTTCTCTCTCTCTCTCCTTTTTTTTTCTTTTTTTTTTTTTTTTGGTGAGGAAGAGTGTCCCTGAGCTAACATCTGTGCCAATCTTCCTCTATTTTGTATGTGGGATGCCGCTACAGCATGGCTTGATGAGCAGTGAATAGGTCCATGCCTGGGATCCGAACCCATGAACCCCAGGCCACCAAAGTGAAGCACATGAACTTAACCACTCTACCACCAAGCCAGTTCCCCTTTTTTGTAATACGTTATTTTTTAGAGTAGTTTTAGGTTCACAGCGAAACTGAGTGGAAGATAGATTTCCCATATTCTTTTTATTCTGTTAATATGGTAAATTGATTTTCAAAGGTTAAACCAACATTACACTCCTGGGATAAATGCACATGGTCATGATGTATTATCCCTTTTTTAATATATTGGTGGATTTGACTTGCTAAATTTCTTTTTCAGATTTTTTTTCTATCTAAATTCATAAGGAATATTGATCTATAGTGTCTTTTAATGACTTTGGTTTTGGTTTCAGAGTAATTCTGTACTCAAAGAACAAGTCAGGAAGAATTTCTTTCTTTCCTATTTTCTGGAAGAGTTTGTTTACAATACACATTATTTTTTCCTTAAACGTTTGGTAGAAATCACCAGCAAAACCACCTAATCAAGGAATTTTCTTTTAGGAAGATTTTTAGCTGCAATTTAATTTATGTAGGCGTAGGGCAATTCCACTTATCTATTACTGCTTGAGTGAGCTTTGATAGTTGCTTTTCAAGGAATTTATCTATTTCACATAACTTGTCAAATTTATTGGCAGGGAGTTGTTTATAATATTCCCTTATCATCCTTTGAATGTCCTTTTAGTGGTGTTTCCTCTCTCATTCCTGATATTGGTGATTTGTGTCATCTTTTGTTCTGATTATTCTGACTAGAAGCTTGTTGATTTATTGATCTCAAAGAACCAGTTTTGATTTCACTGATTTTCCTCATTCTTTTCTTTTTATCTCTCATTTGTTTCTGCTCGTTTTTATTATTTTCTTTCTTCTGCTTACTTTGCATTTGAGTTTCTCTTCTCTTTCTGTTTTTTTGATGTGGAAGCTTAGAATATTGATTTTAGATTTTTCTACTTTTCCCATGTAAGTATTTAATGCTATAAATTTCCCTCTAACACTGCTTTAGCTGCATCCCACAGGTAATAAGTCATATTTTCATTTTCACTCAGTTCAAAATATTTTCTCATTTCCCTTGTGATCTCTTCTTTGACCCATAGGTTTTGTTTTCAACATTAGAGAGTTTCAAGATATCTTTCCAGTACTAATTTCTAGTTTAGTTCCATTATGGTCTGTGAATACATGTTGTATAATTTTAAATTTCTTTTAATTTGTTAAAACTTATTTTATGGCCCAGAATGTGGTCTTTTTTAATGTTTTGTGCACACTTGAAAAAAAGATGTGTTGCCTTGTTGTTGGGTAAAGTGTTAAGATAATTATGGATAAAAGTTAATGAGATCAACTTGGTTGATGGTGTTTTTCAAGTATTCTATATCCTTACTAATTTTGTGTCTACTTTTCTCAATAATTGTATTGACAGACCAGTGTTGAAATCTCCAACTATAAATGTGGAGCTATTTTCTATTCAGTCCTATCAGTTTCTACCTCATGTATTTTAAAACCCTGCTATTATGTACATAAACATTTAGAATTATTATATCCTCTTAATGAATTGAACTCTTTATCATTGTAAAATGAATCGCTCTATCCTTTAAAATATTCCTGATTCTTAAATCTTTTTTGTCTGATATTAACATAGCCACTTTAGGCCTCTTTTTATTAATGTTTGCCTGGTATATCTTTTTCCATCCTTTTTATTTTGCCTATCTGCATAGTAGGTAGCATACAGTTGAATCTCAATCTCGTGCTTTTATTTTCTTTTTAATCAATTTGACAATTCTTGCCTTCTAAATAGGATGTTCATACAATTTATATTTAATGTGATTATTAGTGAGGTTGGGTTTAAATCTAGCATCCTGATATTTATTTTCTCTTTGTCACATTTGTTCTTTGCTCATTTTCTTCTTTTTCTGTCTTCTTTTGGATGAATTGAGTTTGTATGGCTTTATTTTATCTTTTTAATTCCTATTAGCTGTATGTCTTAATTTTGTTTCTCAGTGATTGTCTTAGGATTTACACTATGCATCTTCAACTTGTCACAGTTTACCTTCAAGTAATGTTATTTGACTTCATGTGAAGTGTGAGGATTTTACAACTATATACTTTCATTTCCCCCTCCCAGCTTTTCTGCTATTTTTGTCACACATTTTACTTTACATATGTTCTATCCCCTTAGATTAAGACAATGATTCTTGTCACTATTCAAACACCTTTCTGCATTCGTATTCACAGCAGTGTGTAGGATGCATCTGAACAGGTTTTGATGAAAAATGGGGATGAGAAGAAAGCTTGACAGTCCTAGGTGAAAAAACACAGTCTCAAGGGATAAACAACAAAAAGAGACTTCGCATATTTTAAACTTTGAGAAGGCAATCCGAGCCAAAGGCTAATGGTTTGAGAATTCCCATCAGTTTTCCTACCAGACTGTCCAGATTTAAAATGCTGGACACATTTAGAGCATTAATCCATGAGTTTACAAACCACAGGAGTTAGTCAAGGGGAACAGAATATCAGATAATAACTTTATTGTGGGTATAACTAGTTAGTTTGAAAATCAGCTGATTCCAAAAAGGAGTCAAGCCATTGTTGTTACCACATTGACTGAACAGTTAATTGAATGTGTATCTTTTTTCATCTTTTCAGCTCTTATTTTTTTTTTTTTTAAAGATTTTATTTTTTCCTTTTTCTCCCCAAAGCCCCCCGGTACATAGCTGTGTATTCTTCGTTGTGGGTTCCTCTAGTTGTGGCATGTGGGACGCTGCCTCAGCGTGGTCTGACGAGCAGTGCCATGTCCGCGCCCAGGATTCGAACTGACAAAACACTGGGCCGCCTGCAGCAGAGCGCGCGAACTTAACCACTCGGCCACGGGGCCAGCCCCTTTTCAGCTCTTATTTTTAATATCATGCAGGCCTATTACTTTCTCAGAGACCAGACCAAATTTATAATAGAAATATAACAAAGTTAAAAATAAAGGAAATTTGACCAAACATTATCTTATAAACAAGATTGCTTATTCATCAGGAAGTATTAAAATAAATTCTTTTGGCTATAAAGCATACAAAAGCAAAGAGACAATAAATATAAAGCTTCCCTCTCTCTTCCCATCCTTTATACCCACTCCCACTCTTCCATCTGCCTGGACTCCAACACACAGAACAGGAAGAGTTCGGAAACCTACCAATTCCACGGTCTTGGCAAGACTTCCAGTAGCCGTAGGTTCCAGGTTTAAGGATTAGTGTTCCTATATCTTGATGACATTGTAACACGTTACTAAGAATTTGGGGCATAAAGGAACCATTGTAAGTAGAAAGTCTTGGGGATATTTTTCTGCAAAGATTTGTTTGCCAAAAAGAAGCTGGAGAAGTTATGTGTGCATCAGCTCATTTCTCTGAAGAGACATGTATTTCCTAGGGTGTGGATTTCTGATAAGCTTCAGTCTCCCTTTCCCTCCTGCCCTCCCGTTCCTCAACATCTTTCGTTCCCCTTTTCTTTCTCCCTGTCATTGCTCCCACTCTTTGTCTCTCTCTCTCTTTTTCCTCCTTCTCTCCTCTAAATAGAATAGTGGTTAGGAGCATGGGCTCTTGATTCAACTCTCTGCGTTCAAATCTTCACTTTGTCACTTTTTAGTAGAGTGACTTCAGCTGCTTAACTTCTCTGCTTCTCAGTGCCTCGGTTTCCTCATCTGCGAAAGTGAGGATAATAATTGTTCTTACCTCATAAGAATGTTAAGAAGATTAAGTAAGTTAATACATAAAAACATGTGAAATAAGCCCAGGCACTTAGTAAGTTCTCCGTAAGGATTAGCCACCATCGTCATCATCATCATCATCTTTATTTACGTGAGAAACATTTACTTCCCTGGAAGGGTGTGAAAGAGAGAAGCCCTGAACATTTTCCGCATTGCCCTTCCGCTCAGCTTCCACTCTGACACCTCCCACGTGTTAAGCACAAATTTGGGGTCCATGTAGAAGAAATATTCTCTGAGTAGCCTTAAGAAGCCAGCCAGCAGGTCTCTGAGAATGGAGCAGAGCAAAGAGCCGCTTACAAGACTGTACACGGAGAATCAACCCAGATTTGCCGCTAACATTTTATGTCACCTTATGCAGATTTTACTTCTCCAACTCTCAAATTTCTCATGTGTGACTTGAGGGGTTTGAATTAAAATTACCCCTAAATTCTTCCATCTCAAACCCCACAGCCTATTCCATGTGATCTTCGTATTTACAAAACACAGAATATACAGGACATTAAGAAATGATCAATTCTGCTCCTACTGGGGAGTTGGCAGGAAAGGGGAGACTGTCACTTTCTTGTGGGGATAGTCACACGGGTCATGACCAATCATACTGGTGACAGCTCAACTACACCTACCAAGAGGACAGCTAACAATGTTCTGGACATTTGCTGGGACAGCATGACCTTTTCCATATAACCATCCTTTTAGCTGGGTCAAAAGAAGTATCAGGAGTTCATCACCAGAGTCAGAAAGCAAGGGTGCCCCCTGTCTGCACCACCATCCCTTTTTCTACTGCTTCTCCTCTTCACTTTCTCTTTTTTAAATTTATTTATTTATTTATTTTTGAGGAAGGTTAGCCCTGCGCTAACCACTGCCCATCCTCCTCTTTTTGCTGAGGAAGACTGGCCCTGAGCTAACATCCATGCCCATCTTCCTCTCCTTTACACTTGGGACACCTACCACAGCATGGCTTTTGCCAAGCGGTGCCATGTCGGCACCCAGGATCCAAACCGGTGAACCAGGGATTGGAACCGGTGAACCCCGGGCCGCCAAGAATTGGAACGTGCGAACTTAACCGCTGCGCCGCCGTGCCGGCCTCTCCCCTTCCCTTTCCATCTCATTTCCTTTTCCTTTTCTTCTCCCCTTCCTCAGCAACACTTCCCTCTGCTGCTGACGTTTAGGACTGAAAAGGCTGCGGCCACCGCGGGGGATGAAGTCCTTCCGCCCAGACCCCCTTTCTCATTTGCTGGTTGTATTGCTCATTTACATGAGGTTAATTGTACCATTTTGTACAAAGTTGTATAATTTTGAAGAAAAAAAAGAAAGAGGGAAGCGCAAAGGAGGACATGAAAAAAATCATCTATAGTCCTGCTACCAACATTTTGGTATATTTTCTAACATCAAATCTATGCATAGATTTTTATTGTCTCAAGGAACATCATGTATTTCCATTATAAGACGATACTAGTTTAAAACTGCCTTTTCCACTTCACGCCATTTCTTAAGCATTTCCCATAACAGTATATACGCTTCACAAATACATTTATTGTGTACCTTTCATATCCCATCAAGTGCACTTGCCAGAGCTTCCTTCACCAGTTCTCTCCTTTAGGTTCTTTCCAGGTCTTCACTATCATCATTAGCCCTGCAGTGAACACCTTTGTGCATTTAGCTTTTTACATATTGAGAAGTATTTATGTAGGATAGCATCAATTAAATCACTGGATCAAAGGGTATCAACATTTCTAAGTTAAGTGTTTCCAAAATGTTCTCCAAAATCTTGTACTGATTTCAACCACTTATTTGTTATTCGATCACTAATTCTCTTAACGAATTTTTGCTGACCGTCTGCTATGTGGAGGCGCTGTCTAGATGCAGTGAATAACCATGAGAAGGCAGACTTGCAGCTTCCTTTCCTTCCAGCAATCTTCAAGAGCGTCCTCCCACTGCACCGAGGACTGACCCATCCCTTACACAGCTGAGTAGATGGCAGCAGCTGTTTAATATGCGTTGATGGCTCCTATAGGTAAATGGTTTATACAGTTGGTTATATGCAATCAAAAATGTTGGGGCCGGCCCGGTGGCGCAGCGGTTGGGTGTGCACATTCCCCTTTGGCAGCCCAGGGTCCGCCAGTTGGGATCCTGGGTATGGACATGGCACCGCTCATCAAGCCATGCTGTGGTAGGCGTCCCACATATAAAGTACAGGAAGATGGGCACGGATGTTACCTCAGGGCCAGTCTTCCTCAGCAAAAAGAGGAGGACTGGCAGATGTTAGCTCAGGGCTAATCTTCCTCAACCACAAAAAAAAGTTTAGTTTATGGGGGCTGACCCTGTGGCCAATTGGTTGAGTTCTCACACTCTGGTTTGGTGGCCCAGGGTTTCACCAGTTCGGATCCTGAGTGGGGACCTAGCACCGCTCATCAAGCCATACTGAGGAGCCATCCAACATAGCACAACCAGAAGGACCTACAGCTAGAATGTACAACTATGTACTAGGGGGTTTTGGGGAGAAGAAGAAAAAAAGAAAATGTTTACTCTATAACAACCCTATGAGTACGTATTATCAGATAAGGAAATGAAGTTTAGAGGAGTTGAGTGGCACCCCAGAGTCAAATTTATGATAAAGAACAGGGCTCAAACAAGGTCTGTTGGCTTTCAGATCTCACTCCTTTAACCCGTATACTCTGCTGCTTCCCCTTGTGCAGTTTATGTCTTCAGGACCTGCCCTTAGCTTCCCACTTTTCAATGAATGCTTTGTTTCTAGTCAGTTCTTGAGATCCTCTCCTTCTCTCCATTTCACAGTTCTTCACTTCAAACCGTCTTTTGCCAACCTCCTAAATCCTTTGCTTATTGTTGCACACCAACCAATCAGTGAATTTCAACCCTGGAAACGTCCAGACTAATGTTAAAGCCCACTTTCCAATCATTCTGGATTTCCTTCAGTTCACTGAATTCCCTACCATCCCTCTCACCTCTGGAATTTTTAGCATAGTATTTCCTCTGCCTGAATCACTCTTTTCTCCACCTCTTTGGCTAACTAGCTCTTACTTATTCTTCCTCCCTGGGCTTACAAGTCACTTCCTCCAGCAAATCGCAGACCAGGTAAAGAACCTCTCCTATGTGCTCCTGTAGCCACCAGGACACTTATTTCACTGACTGGTAATTGTTGTCTAACGGTCTCCTTTGCTACAGTATAAGCTCAACAAGGACAGGGACTCTGGATGTTGGTTACTGCTGTACCCCACACCTGGCCCAGCTCCTGGCAAGGTCAGGCCTCTCTCTCTGATTATAAAATGAACGAATATTCTAAAAGACGTCCCTAGGGGGAGACTTTCTACCAATGATCATGAATAATTCCTTACACCCTACACTTTAAATGCCTCAGGTCGTTTTCTTCTTTATGGGTTTAATACTGTGGACAAGGGTGTGCACCTGTTCCCGTTTTTTCAATCTGCAGACATCAATTATATATATAAAATCTAGCCTGATAGAACTGCGTTTTGTTTGGACTGAAGGCATTTCTCTACTAAATAAGAAACCTTATCAAATTTGAAAACATTTCAGTGAGTCTGGTGTCTGTTTTCTCGTTTTTTAAAAAGTGTTTTATTGTGGTAGAATACATATAACATAAAATTTATCGTCTTAACCACTTTTAAATGTACAGTTCACTAATGTTAAGTGCATTCACATTGTGTGCAACTAGTCTCCAGAATTCTTGGTTTTCTCATGTTTGTAGTAAGCCTGGGGCACTATAAATACTTGTGTAAATGTCTCTTCCTTAGAACAGGAGTTTCCAGACTTTTCAAGGTCAAGAACATCTTCTTAATATCAAAAAAAGCTCATAGTCTCCTGCAGGATAATAGCCATACTGCTGATATCTGTGGAAATAGATTATTAATTCAATACAATGTTTAGCATGATTTGCATTTTATTAATCACAGCAAAGTCTGCCTGTAAGTGTAGTACCCAGGGTTTGGATTTGCTGTTTCACAATGATGCTCTTCAATCTCCTGATTCATGGGGGTGGGCTTCTGACAGCCGTGTTGTACAGAAATAGCCACAGACCACTGGACCAGGACTGGGCCCCTGATTCAAATTGAGCTAATCAAATTCTTTCACTAAGAATTCAAAATTAGCAGAAAGACAGTGATCGATAGTAATTGACTGACTGATTCAGTGTTTCTATGTAACTAAAACTGTAAGCGAAATTCAGAAACAGTGGATGATGGTATCCTGCAGGTTCATCTGTGCCACAGTTCTATGTGGGGGTTACTATTCCCACATCACAGATGGCGAAACGGAGCCTTGGAGAGGTTTGAGCCTTGAACCCGACATTAGTCTCTCTCAATCTGGCTTCCCTGTGCAATGGAGCACTCTTAAAACTGGGCTGTCATTGGAAGTTCTTTGATCTGTCTTTCCATTAAACCGTGAGCTCCTTGAGATCCCAGACAGTGTCCTGCTCCATGGGTGCCCAATAAATGTTTATTAAATGGGTGAATGAAATTATACCTGGTACTGTGTGAGGTTACTAAGAGTAATAGAAACAATGGTCCATAGGAAACCTATTCACCTTACCCGAGAGTTAGAGAAATGTAGTTAATGTGTCTGAAATACACCGAGACCGTGTAGAGTTCAACGTCCATCTTATAAGAATTTGGAGAAGGAAAATCTTGTGTTTGTGTCAGCCTAAACTAGGTATGATTAATAAGATTCAGCTACAAGAAAATTTTCTTTTAAGGCACACTAACACTAAGTCAGACCAAAAGCTGTTTAATTGTCTGGGTGTTTTTATTCAAACACTGTCATTGAAACTACTTGAAATGTGACTTCTAGGCTCATAAACTTTATGTATACCTATGATCAAAGTCTTGAGGGGCTTCTGGTTTAACTACGTTCCACTCCACAATAATTACACGACATTAAAGAAAGTAATGAGCTACTTTTCAGTTGCTGGAAAATAAAAAAGGCTGTTGACGTGAGATCTGAGTAATTTATGCACCATAATTCAAAGATGCTTGGGTCTTTGGGAATATTTTATATGTAAATTTAATCTTCCTTAAACACATGTTTAAGTTATATCGCATCCTATTTTTAACACGATCATAATCCTAATGGCTCTCAAAAGTTTGAAAAGATCATTTCAGGACCTCAATTCAAACTCAATATGAAATATTGATTTTCAAAAATCTGTCAGGATTGACAGCCTCCACATCCTGGAGATATAAATTAGAAAACCTTATTTGATTGTAAGACAGGGAGAAATTTTTCTCTAGTGTTATTGATAGATGTCCCAATCTGTCTTCAGATCAAGCAGACAAGTTCCAATTTATTCATAGAACACATTTCACACCTCCTCTGTATCCTAAGTTTAATTTTCTTCCTACAGCATATTGTATCAAAATGCATAACTGAAGTTCGTTCTATTATAAATTGTTTAAAAATAACAAAATTCTGAAATCAGATTAGTACTTAGTCACTGTTTGTACTGAAAGATGTTGATGAAAGATTTTCATTTATCGTTGTGATTACTTTGTAGGAAAATAAATAAATACTGCACTATATTTCAGTGTTAAAAGATAATTCCTTTTGAAAGATTTTGATTTCAACCCTCCTTTAAAAGTTCAATATGGTTTGACAAAATGTATTTGGTCCACAATGCAGTTGATTTTTATAACTGGATCATCAATTTCAGTATTTCCAGCAGTTTTATTATAGCAGTTATGTCGATGCAATTCAGGAAACGTGTGGGCTAAAGTGTCGAAATATATTTCACTTGGAAACATAAATTATTATTATTGTTTTAAATGTACCAGCTATATTCTTTCCAGAACATTCTATTCTTTGTATATAGACATGGTAGTGCTGATCCATCATCAGTAGGAAATTCACTGAATTGTTCTGCTGGCTATGAAGAAGCGCCTGTCGTTAAAATCTTAAAATCTTAGTTCTGTTAGAGATGTTCAAGGAGCAGAGCTTTCTCTCAGCAATGCTAACTGGACCTTGTGGTAACTAAATTAGTCATTAAGGTCTCATTAGTACAATGTTAATAACCTGAGTTCTCAAACCGAGACACTTTCTATTTTGGGCAGCAGTCCCACAGGTGCCATCAACAGACACCCAATTAAACCGGCTTAGTCAAAACAGAAAATTAATTGGCTCTTGGAATAATTATAAAGTCCAGAGGCATGACTGGCTCTAGACACAGCTAAATTCAGTGGCTCAAAACAGAACTTCAGGGCCTGGTGCCTCATTCTCTGTCTCAGCTGATTTTCTCTGGTCTGGCTACTTTTGCCAGCAGTCTTTGTCCCTAGCACGGTCCCAACAGCTTCCGGTTTACATGAGCCAGTTAGAACCCCAATGGAAAGAAGGTCTCTTTCCAAATTCCTGGGCAAGACACTTATTTGCCCATCTTTTAATCAATTACAGTGGCCAGGGGAAAGGACAGGACACTCTCACTGGCCAAGGACAGGAGACATGGCCACTCCAGCTTCAGTAGATGGAGCCAATCCTTCTGAACACATGAACTGAGAACGGAAGAAGGGTTGTTTCCCCAAATGAAAATCTGAGCGCTGGTCCAGAAGAAAGAGGAATGACACTGGGGAGGCTAAAACAACAGCTATTCACTCTGTTTTCCATGAATGGCAGCCTAGGGAGACTAAGAGGGAGCTGGCCCTACTTTCTTCAGAAACCTTCAGTGACCCTTAAGCTGGTACAAAATGAAAGACAACAAAGTTCGTCCCAAAGCAGAAAGAGGACGGGGCTCTGTGTGTGAGGACAAGGGTTCTCATTCCACTTCCACCTTTATTTAAAGAAAGGACTTTGAGAAAGTTGTTGACTGTCCTCAGCCCATTTTCTCACTGTTTAATAAAACTCACTGGACAAGACCCCAGCCGTAAGAGTCTGCAACAGTGATCCTCTCCCTGAAATGCCCCCAGCCTGAGGTTTCCCAGACTTCATACACACAGAGTCCACTAATTTATCCGCCTACAAACCCATCTAGATGGCCCTCAGACCACTCAAGTTCTGTAGATGCCCCAGCCCCCACCACCACCACACACACACACACACACGCACACACACTCACATACACACAAGAACCCACACCTGTTCCTCCTTTTGTGTTCTGTACCTCGGTGGCCCACCCCACACACCAGCCAAAGCCAGGAACCAGAAATTCTCTAAAATAACCACCAGACGTCAGACTACACATATATCCCCTTCTCACCCCAGAGTCCATGGATGGCTTCCAGAGGATCCGTGGACCTCCTGAAATTATAGATAAAATTGTGTGTATGTGCACACATGGGTTTGTATTTGACATTTTTCTAAGTATAGAGTTCTTACTTTTCATCAGAATTTAAAAGGATGCCCATCCGCATCCCCCTAACAAAAGGTTAAAAACCACTGTTTCAGCCCAGCACTAGGATGTCCCAGCTCTCCCACTGCATCCCTAAAGACTCCCAGACAGTCAGATGCCCCTTGTGGTGGTTTTTAAACACGGCCTCAAATTCTTTGATATTCCACGCAGGCAGAAGTGGGGTCTCTGATTCTTCCTCCAGAATCTGGATAGGCCTGTGGCTGCGCATGCCAGCAGAGTACAGTAAAAGCGACACTGAGTAACTTAGCAGCAGGCAGCTTCCACTTTGTCACTAGAACATCCTTTCTGGGAGCCCTGAGCTACCTGTATGAACTCTAACGACCTGAAACCCTCATCCTAGAGAGGCCATGGCAGGTGCTCACGGTAACAGCCCTGCTGAGCCCAGCCCTGGGAGCCATACCTGCCAAGGCACCAGACATGTGAGCAAAGTTGGTTTTGGACCCTCAAGACCAGCCCATCTGGCTGCTGATTACTTACAAGGGAAATCTGCCCATTCTAAATGGAGCAGAAGAATCACCTGTATGAGCCCTGGCCAAATTCCTGACTCAAAATCGTGAGATATAATAAAATGGTTGTTGATAAACACATTACATTTCATAGTGGCTCGTTATATAGCAATAGATGACCAGAACAACCCCTAAATATCTTTCCCAGTTCAAATGCTCAAGCCTGCCTAGAAAAGATCAGTATCATTATGAGGGGAGCCCTATTGAGCTAAAGATTTAAACATGAGGGGCCATGCCCGTGGCCGAGTGGTTAAGTTCGTGTGCTCCACTGCGGCGGCCCAGGGTTTCACTGGTTCGGATCCTGGGCGCCGACAGGGCACCACTCGTCAGGCCACATTGAGGCAGCGTCCCACATGCCACAACTAGAAGGACCCACAATGGAAATATACAACTATGTACTGGGGGGATTTGGGGAGAAAAAGCAGAAAAAAAAAGATTGGCAGCAGTTGTTAGCTCAGGTGCCAATCTTTAAAAAAAAAGAGATTTCAAGATGATCCATGGTAGTAAATGCAGGACGTGGAGCAGCCTCACCCCCAGGAACTAGACCTAAACACGCAAGTTTCTGCAAGGCAATTCAGAGCAGCAGGAGGCTCCTTAGAAGTCAGCTCTGTCCGGGGGATAATCACATGCAAAGAGAAGGCCTAGATGGAAACCAAGGCAGATCCAAATCAGCAGCATACTGAAATCAATAGGATAGCTCAGTTTCTGCACATCTAAATAGTAATCATAGTGAATTATCTTAATTGAGCACTGTGTTAGGCAGAACAGTGGCCCCAAGGTGTCCACATCCTGTTCCCCAGAAGCTGTGAACGTGTTAGGTAACCTGGCAAAGGGGAATTAAAGTCGCAGATAGAAGTAAGGTTGCTAATCAGCTGACCTTAAAACTAATATAAGCACCCACTATATTCCAGCTAACATGCTATGTGCAAAGAATACACTACTTCACTGAGTCCTTGAAAGGTCGTATTTCTATCACCACTTTTTAGGTACCAAACCAAGGTTCAGAGCAGATAAGCAATGGAACAAAGGTCACAGAGCTGGTAGTAAACAGCAGAGACAGGATTTGAACACAGGAGGTCTGTCTGATTAGAAATGTGGGAAGCCCATGGCCCCTCTCTTTAATTTTCTATTTAATACTATAGATCTCTTTGATATCAGAACTGAACCACTAAGTCCACCCGTGTTTATGTAAAAGATTCCTTCATGGCTATCTGACTCTATTTACATTATTGCTGAAGGCTTTTTCCCTTCATTGGAAAAAAAATCAGAAAACATGCTTTAGTGGGGCTGGCCTGTAGCCAAGTGAAGTACCCTGATCTTTGGTGGCCCATGGTTTGCAAGTTCAGATCCCAGACGTGGACCTGCTCCTTTCATCAGCCACGCTGTGGACGCGTCCCACATACAAAAAGCGGCAGAGGACTGGCACAGATGTTAGCTCAAGGCTAGGCTTCCTCAAGCAGAAAAAGAGGAGGATCGGCAATGGATATTAGATCATGGTGAATCTTCTTCACAAAAAAAAGAAAAAGAAAGCATGCTTTAGTGTCCAAGTGATTTTTCCAACCTGGATCTTGGTTGTATACGGACAGGATACCCTGGATAGAATTTGGCACTAAAATTACAGGCCAGAGAGGCTGCACTCCCCAATACCTCTTCACTCTACTCAACTTTGCTTCATTGAGGCTTTCAGACATACACGAAATGGAAAGACTAGTGCAATAAACATCGTTATATACCTATCACCTAGATTAAATTCAAGAGTTAGCATTTTCCTATTTGTGATCTGTACGTGTTTCACCCCTAAATATCTCAGTGTGCACTTCCTAAAAATAAAAATATTATCCTTCATAACCACAGTATCATAAAAAATCAATAATAATTCATTACATCCTCTAATATCCAGTCCATGTTCATATTTCCTTAGTTGTCCCAAAAGATAACTTTTATATCCAATTCTTTTTTTTTTTTTTAAGATTTTATTTTTCCTTTTTCTCCCCAAAGCACCCCGGTACATAGTTGTGTATTTTTAGTTGTGGGTCCTTCTAGTTGTGGCATGTGGGATGCCACCTCAGCGTGGCCTGATGAGCGGTGCCATGTCCGTGCCCAGGATCCAAACCAGCGAAACCCTGGGCCGCCAAAGCAGAGTGTGCCAAATTAACCACTCAGCCACAGGCCCAGCCCCTATATCCAATTCTTTTGAACCAGCTTCTAATCAAGTTTTACACATTGCATTTTGTCACTATGTCTTTTTATTTCCTTTTAATCTAGGTTAATCTTCCTTTTTTTTTTTTAAATGACACAACTCTTGAAGACACTAGGTGTTTTGGGTTGAATTATGTTCAAAAAAACATTCTCTGTCAAAATCCTAACCCTTGGTACCTCGGAATGGAATCTTATTTGGAAATAGGTCACTGCAGATGCAGTGAGTTAAGATGAGGTCATCCCGGAGTAGGGTGGGTCCTCAATACAGTAGGACTGATGTCCGTATAAAAAGGGGAGACTTGCACACAGGGAGAAGACCATTTGAGATGGAGGCAGAGATCAGGGTCATGCTTCTACAAGCCAAAGAATGCCAAAGTTGCCAAGCCCCCAGAAATTAGGGGAGAAGCCTGGAGATTCTTTCTCACAGCCCTCAGAAAGCACCAACTCAGCCCACACTTTGATCTTGGACTTCTAGCCTCCAGAACCGTGAGACAATAAATTTCTGTCATTTAAGCCCAAGTTTCTGGTAATTTGTTACTGCAGCCCTACAAAACTAATTCACCAGGCCAGTTGTCCTGTAGAATATTCCACATTCTAGATTTGAAAGCGTTTGCCTTGTGATGTTGTTTAACTTGTTCCTCTATCTCCTATATTTCCTCTAACTTGAAAGTTATATCTAAAGGCTTGATTAGATTTGAATCAAAGATTTTTGTTGAGACTATTTCATGGGTGATTCTATGTGCCTCATACCGCATCACATCAAAGACACTTGATGTCAGCTGGTCCCTCTATGGTGATGTTAATTTGGATCCCATGGTTAAGGTAGGACACTAAGTCTTTAATGACTTAAAAATTGCTTGGCTGCTTCATGAGCACCGTTGGCAGTGGGGAGAGGAGTGGAGCAGACTGCAGCAAGTGCACTTTGATCAGCTCACCACTCCTTCCTATCCTTCTCATCCCTCTGGGGAGCTCCTCTCCCATTACACCTGACCCTGGTGGGAATTTCAATCACAACACCTCAGTCTCCATCACCACATGAGTGGGCATCTGGATACCCTAGACCCAGTAATTAGTTCCGAAACAGGCACATGAACTGTCTTAGCTCAAGTGCCCTAAAAAACAGAGCTTGAGACAAAACTTAGATGTGAACACATTGTTGACAGGTACAATCCCAAGGACCCAAGAGGAGGAAAAAAAGGGAAGTCAGACTGGAAAGGAAGGAAAGAAAAAAAAGACAGCACATTACTGAGCTGGCCACAGTGCCCCCAGAACTCTGGTTGTCCTAGAGGATGTCTCCAGAGAAACAGTGTGGACACTCTGTGTCTCAGAACCGTCCAGCAGGGAGAAGGAAGGGAGACTAACTTGTATACCAGCTTCTTCCAACCTCCTATTTCTCACTGGTCAAATTTCACCCCATAGGACATTAAACCCTCACACCTTTGGTTGTGTCACCTTCAGAGAGCCACTGGGAAGCCAGCTCCCACAACGGCAGCAGCTGCAAAGCCAGTGGCACTTCCTAACAGTTTGCCTATTGTCTGTGATATCTTAGCCCAGATTGGGCAAGCCATGCACATGCGAAGGTGCCCAAAAAGTCCTGAAGCTTTTCATGCTATAGCCGTGGCAGGAAACTCCCAGAGGGAATAAGCAAAAGACGTGAGTGAGGAATAAATGAGAGAGGCTGTCTGCTATTTCCATGAGTGACATGGGCCCCCAGCAGCTACCCAACTGGCTGAGCAGTCAATGCTCTACAGGAGTATGGCTTCTCCCCAATGAAGATGGAAACATCTCTGGAGCCTAGAGGAATGTGGTTGGTGGTGCATGACCTTCCTGGAACACTGAGCACCAATGAATATTCAGTGCTTAACACACTGCCTGAGCCATAGCTGAATACTTAAAGAATAAATGCTTAAAAAATGGGTGGATAGGTGGATGGATGGATGGGAAGGATGGTGGGCATTCAGAGCCTGCTAACGTGGTGGAAAGTTGGTACAGACGTACATAATAGTCACATTTGATATTTAGTAATAATACAATTCTACGGAGAAAAATATCAGCTTACTTGACTTGCACACTACATGTATTTGCAAATCCCATGAAGAGAACGCTGCTTTTCAAGAAGTGCTCCTGCCCTTCAAGGGTGCTGACATCGAGCAGTGCCCCAGGGAGAAGCAATGAAGCAGACACTGGCCAGCGATCCATTACAAGGGCTCCTGGCTCATTACCTTTTCCTACCTTCAGGGTCTCCTTCAGCCGCTTTGTGGCCTCAGTTCACCTTCCTTTCCACCTCACTTCACTCCCCTCCTCCCCAGCCTTTCCTGATGTCATGGTTTTCTCTTCCATTAGAGCATGATTAGGAAGGTACCTGGCACACAGGCAAGGCATAATAAATGTTTGTCACATTTATCAGTGGCATCCCACCATTCTCATGTCAAGTTTATCCCCTCTGATCCCTAACTCACCCAGCTGCCCAAATATCAAAATAACAGTGAGAGATATCATATTTTTGTGTGTAACCCAAATGAAACGGAGCCTGCTTACTACTGATTTAAGATCTAGGTTAGTCCTGTGACCCATTGCAAGTCAAACGACAAAAAGCCTTGAAGAATAAAGAGCAAAATTTCCTAAAAACCCCTATTAGATTCCATCTGCCCAAAGTCCCTAATTGTTCTCTGTCTCCAAAAAGAAAACAACAGCAGAGTTTCCGAGCTGGCTCCTGGACACCATCCCCGCTCCTCCTCCAACCTTTTCTCACCTCTTGCTCACTTCCTGTCATTTCTCATGCAGTTAGATTTCAACTTCCCAAACAATTTATGTTTCCCCGATCTTCTCTCCACTTCTTTCCCCTGATCAGTACAATCAAGGCGTGGGTGTCAGAAGGCAGGGAGTCCTGGAATCATTCTGCTTTGGTATCTGTCACGTGTGATTTGTGACAATTGGGCTTCACCAAAGTGCATTAATTTTCTTTGGAGAACGTCATGACAACATTGGAGCCCATCTGCGCACTGTGGATGATGTTCGTGTGTGTATCACTAGGTGGTGATATAGCATCGCTTTCAGCCCTTCAGTATCAGCACACAGAAAAGAAATAAATTCACTCTCAGGGAAATCATTAGCAACTTTCCGTCCATGGCAGAAGTCACTGAACCTTCTGTCACATGGCAAAGCCAGCCAGACAACAGGTCCCTAAGGTCTGTTCAAGTTAATGATTTATTGATTTTGTTGGCTAGTGTTCTCATTTAATCCTTGGTTGGATTTAACTGAGCTTCAGTAGTTTAAAAAAAGAAAATGCTCAGTCTTGCTAGAATTCTAAACAAAGAAAAATAAATCTCCTTGTTTATGATCATCTCCCACGGGTCCAGGCGTTCTGTGGATGCTAACGGGGGACCAACTCCTGGGGGCTGTTTAGTTCAGATGAGAAGGGAGCAGCAGTGCTAATGAGGAGAAGACCAGAAGGTAGGCAGCTGGCTCCCAGGTGAAGCAACTCCAGTCTGTGACCCAGGCCAGGCCCCTAAGTCTCAGCATCTGTTTGCACAAATCACATGTCACAGGGGAGGCCAGCTGAGCATTGTAGCAACACTTTCCTGCCACCAGAGAGACTGCGAGGGTGAGTCAGCACCTCGGTTTCATACACAAATGACAGCCACAGCTAATCCATCAAAAAAAGCCTCGTTGAGTTTCTGAGCAGTCCAGATCCTCGGAGGCTCTTGCCGAAGATTATGAAACCAGCAGCTTATTTCACAATCAATCTGATTTATAGCATAACTGCAAGTTTAAAAAATGTATCATAATATAATATGATGCTTACGTGTATCGAGATGTCTTGAGGGAAATCTAACTTGCATTTATTTTTTGGTTCAATGATAGCATGTTCTAGAAGTCACTTGCGTCAAATTTAGGAGGGTAAGTCACCAGTAGGACTCTAAAATAAGGGGAAAGGTGTGGAGGGTGAAGTGTGCGGCTGTCCAGGGAGGAGGAGGGGACCATCCAAGCCCACCCCAGATGCCTCTTGTCTCCTGGAATGGCAGCTGGAAGAGTTGAAATGGCTGAGCTGTAAGAGCTATGTCCCTGTGAGCCCAAGGAAGGCAGGGCCCTCAGAGACTCATAGTGACTAGCACAGACCTCAGTCAGCATCACACCCACATCCCTCTGTCAGGCAGTGCAGGACCAGCTGTCCTCACTGACCACGACCACCACTTGTGGAGGTGAGAGACACATGCCTCCAAGAAACAGGTCGGGGCTGAAATCTAGCCCACGTTTCACTTGCCAAGCTGAGTCCACAGGGCTGTGTCTGCCCAGAGGGGGCGTTCTGTTCCAAATTGTAGAAAGTCCCTGGAGAGCTTAGTGGTGGCTCTGACAGTGACAGTGTGCAGCAAGGCAGAGCGGTGGCAACAGCAAACTGATTAAACTTTGGCTGTTCTCTCAGACCAGCTACCCTCGACCTTAGTACACACTCTATAGCCCTCAGGTTCTTGAACAGCTGGGGAGGGAGTAGCCCCAAGAAGGAGATGCCCACCTTTCTGCTGGTCAGGGACACAGGATCTTGGGTTTGTTTCAATTCTCTAAAGAGATGAGACCATGTTTGCACTCCAAGTTTGTGAAGTAAGTCACACCAGTAACTCCGAATAATACTGCTATGGCTTTTTCCTGAGGTTTAAAGAGACGAGGTGACTGTGACACAGATAACAAAGGAAAGGACTGGAAGAACCCAGGTCCTTTCTCAATACTCTAACCTGATAGATTTTGGAGCTATAGTCTTTCTTTAATAATTATTTCCTATTGCCTCACAGTTGAGTTATGGGATATTACAGTTATTTCCACCATATAATTTATCATTAAGAATAAATTTTGCAAACACACTCCCCATCTGGCCAGCTGAGACCTTCGGCAAATCCCTTGAACCAAAATCTTCCAAGTCTACAAAGTCTACACAATGAGGGGCTTGACTTAGGGCTCTTCCAACTGCAGAACTCCCCTAATCTGGACGAAAATAAGCATTGAGTATATAAAAGAAATGAAAACAGCCTCATAACAACCCTGCCAGCATTATTATCCTGGTTGTACAGACAAGAAACCAAAGTCTAGAGGGAGGAAGCCTCTCGGACAGGATCGCTCAGCTGGTAAGTGGAGAACCAGGAGGTGTGGACATCTGGCTGCAAAGCCCATACTCGTTGATACCCCACTTTGCCTGCGTGAGTCGTGCACACAAGATACTGTTCCTTGGGCTCCACTGACAGTGTTTCACACTATCATTCGGTCCAACATACTTTGGGAGGAACTCTCCAGCATTCACATGTTAGTGAGAGTTTGTTCAAATATGGGCATTCAAAGAATGTGGTATTTGGTGGAGAATTGAGAATGCAGATAATTTGGAAAGACATATATGCCCACAGATGTGTTTTTGGTTAGCACAGCACATATTTATAATTAGATGAGTTGCCAACATCTTTGGATGTTTTCTTTTTTAAAATATCCAAATTTCCAGCCTAGGCTACACATTTCCACTTAACAACAATAAACTGGAGCTGAGAAGCCACATCTCCCTGGATCTCTACTTCTCTACAGCCACCGTTCCATCTCATTTGATTAATTTGAGTTAGCTGCCTCGTCACCCACTTCCCACAGGCATTTGAGGTGAAGGACCTTGTCCTAGAGAACCTTGAATTGAGAAGGAGAAGTACAGTGGCTCCAGCAAGTGGGATGGGGGAAGTCAAAAAGGATAATAGGACAATACTAAAGACAACTTCCCACAAGTCAGAATTTTGAAAGCAACACTGGCCAGGCTCTTGCCATTAAGAACCCGCCTCAGTCCAGAGAAGAGCTTAAACTAAGCAAAAAGATGGTTTAAATAAGTTACTGAGACAAGTACTGAAAATTAGCCCCAGGACCACCACACCCATTTCACCTGCTCATATCTTATTCTGCCTCTCTGATACCTCGTTACCAATTCTTGCTTGATTTCCAGATTCTTTCCCACCCCGTTTCTCCAAGAGGATTCACTGAAGTCCCAGGCCTGGGACACACTCTCAGATTCCAACGTCCACTTTTTCTGTCATAGAGTCAGATGACCCAGTTGTGTAAGTCACAGTGATGGCTGCATCATTTTTAAAATTTTCCGGAATCACAGTTTATTGGGCAAAGGTTATTATCCATCTCAATACTAGACTCTGAGTAGGGAAAAAAAATCTCCCCTGAGAATTCAGAACCATAGCTTGGACCCTACTCAAGCCCAATATATATACTGTATTCTAATATTCATTACCTTTAAAATTCAGAAAGCTCCAAGCCAAAATTTAGTATGAAAACTAGCCCCAACCTTATGATACTGCTGAGACTCCGGAAGAAGAAAACGTGAAACTATTCTGAAGAGTAAATCTTCCAATGAGACTGCACTCCAGGCCCAAATGTAAAAACCCCTGAGCAGTCAGCTCTCAGTTCAAGATTATAAATTGGTAAGGAAAGAATGTGCCAAGAACAAAAGTCAGCATACACAACAAATATCAAGATGAGATCCTGTAGAGTTTTATTGAAACGAGTCATCTGAGTTTGAACAAGTATATTTACGATTAATAAAAAACACAGAAGAAAAATTAAACACAGAAACACTCTGAAAAAAGAACAAGCATATTTTTAAAAGGGCCAAATAGAGCTTTTAAAATTATGAAACAACCGTCATTGAAATACAAAATTCCGTTGAGGGGTTAAGCAGCAAATTCAATGTAGCTGGGTAGAGACAGTGAACATGAAGGAAGATCTGAAGAATTTACACAGCGTGAAACACAGAAAATCAAAAAGATGAAAACTAGAAAAGAGAGGTTAAGAGATATGAAGGATGGGAGAGAAAGTCCAACGTTTCTAATGAAAGGTCTAAATGGAATTCACACAATGGAATACTGTACTACAACAAGATTGAATAAATTACAACTATATGCAACAATATGGATGAATTTCACAAACCTAACGTTGAGTGAAAGAGAAACAAAAGTGTATATACCATTTGGCTCCATTTTAATAAAGCTCAAAAACAGGTAAAATTAATCTTTGATGACAAAAGTCGAGATAGTACTCGCCCCTGGTGGGAGCTGTAGACAGTACTGGAAGGAGTCTGACAAGGCATTTGGAGTGTTGGAGTTGTTCTGTTTCTTGGCAGGGTGCTGCTGGTTGAACAGGGTGTTCAACTTGTGAAGATTCATCAAACTGAACACTTACGAGGTGTGCATGTCTCTATGTATATTAGACTTCAATAAAATGTACATTTCTAGGAAAAAAGTTTAAGATAGAGAGAATAGAGAAAATGGGGCAAAAGCAACACTCTACGATATTAGGGCTAACATTTTCCTGGAAATGACAAAAGGCATGATGACTCTGTAGACTCAGGACAAAAATGAATCCTGAGCAGAATAAATAAAAATAAATCCACAGCCAGTCATGGTATAGTAAAACTGCAGCCAGCCACAGAGGGATCTTTAGAGCCACCAGCAAAAAAAAGAAATATTATCTACAAGGAAACCACAATGAGATTGATTGCAGACTTCACAATGGTAACAAAAGAAACTATAAGACACTGAAATAATGCGTTCGGAGTCCTGAAAGAAAATAACTGTCAGCCTAGAGTTCTAGACCCAACTAAAACGCCACTCATGAGTGAGGACAGGGGCCAGCCCGGTGGCGCAGCCGTTAAGTTCTCACTTTCTGCTTTGGCAGCCCTGGGTTCACCAGTTCGGATCCCAGGTGTGGACATGGCACCGCTTGGCAAAGGCCATGCTGTGGCAGGCGTCCCACATATAAAGTAGTGGAAGATGGGCACAGATGTTACCTCAGAGCCAGTCTTCCTCAGAAAAAAAGAGGATGATTGGCAACGGATATTAGCTCAGGGCTAATCTTCCTCAAAAAAAAAAAGGACATAAAAAAAATTTTAAAAAGAGCGAGAACATAATAAATATATTTTCAAACATATCAAGACTAGGTGTACTTGAGGAAGAAGAAATTTGAAATCAGAAGTAAAGAGTAGGGGCCAGCCCAGTGGCACAGCAGTTAAGTTCACATGTTCTGCTTCGGTGGCACGGGGTTCACCAGTTCGGATCCCGGGGGCAGACACGGCACCGCTCAGCAAGCCATGCTGTGGCAGGTGTCCCACATATAAAGTAGAGGAAGATGGGCATGGATGTTAGCTCAGGGCCAGTCTTCCTCAGCAAAAAAGTGGAGGATTGGCAGCAGATGTTAGCTCAGGGCTAATCTTCCACAAAATAAATTAATAAAAATTAAAATTAAAAAAGAAGTAAAGAGTAAGTTATAAGAAGCAAAGAAGAGCAAAATATTGGGCCAGCAAGTAAGTAAATGTAACATAACGACAAATTTAAAGTGTGTAAAAACAAGATAAGAAGCCATTATGGGTTGAATTGTATCTCCTAGCATTTCGTATGCTGAAGTCCTAACCCCCAGTACCTCAGATTATGACCTCATTTGGAAATAGGGTCATTGCAGATGTAATTCATTAGGTTAAAATGAGGCCATTAAAGTGGACCGTAATCCAAATGACTAGTATCCTTATAGAATGGAGAAATTTGGACACAGAGACGAGCACAAAGGAGTACACCATGTGAAGATGAAGGCAGAGATGGGGATGATGCTGCTACAAGCCAAGGAGCACCAAAAATTGCCAGAAAACCACTAGAAGCTGGCAAGGAGCATGGAAAAGATGTCCTTTCGCAGCCCAGAAGGAACCAACCCTGCTTTGTTCTTGGACTTTTAGCCTCCAGAACTGTGAGACAACAAATTTCTGTTGTTTAAGACACCCAGTTTGTGGTACTTTGTTACTACAGCCCTGGCAAACTCATACTGGGACTAAAATTGATGCCGGAGAACAATGCATTTTTGATGGGAGGGGAGGCATTGGAGGTGAAAGGTTCTTGAATGTGTAGGAGGAGGGTGAAGAGAATGACTAACTTTGGTCTTTCTAATATCAAGTATGTATGTTAAATTTTAAGAATAATCACCAAAAGAATAGAAATGAAAGGTATAGCTTCTAAACCAGTGGGGGCGGTGGGTGAAGAAAGGTAGATGGTAGAAATAGACCTGTAATTAATCCATAATTAGAATACATACAAAATGACTAAACTGCATTAAAAGATTTCCTGTTGATGGATGGAAGGAAGAGAGAGAGATAGAAGGGGAGGGGAGGGAAGAGGAGAGGAGGGAAGGGAAGGGAGGAGGAGGGAATCCTGTTATATGCTGTTTTCAAGAGACACACCTACAACACAAGGACTCAGAATGATTAAAAGCAAAGAGATTTACTCTACACATACGAACCAAAAGAAATTGTTGTAACTCTTGTGGTAGTCAGAATAATGGCCCCCAAAGATACCCACATCCTAATCTCCAGGACCTGTGAGTATGTTAGGTTACACAGCAAAGGAGAATTAAGGTTGCAAATGGAATTAAGGTTGCTGATCTCCTGCCCCTTAAATAGGGAGATTATCTTGGATTATTCAAGTAGGCCCCATGTAACCACAGGGGACCTGAAAAGTGAAAGAGTGGGCAGAAGAACGAGTCTGTCAGAGGGAGATGTGAAAATGAAAGAAAGACACAGAGAAATGCAGCGTTGCTGGTTTTGCAGATGGAGGAAGGGGACCAGGAGCCAAGGAATGCAGGTGGCCTTTAGAAGCCAGAAAAGGCAAGGAAAGTGATTTCACCCCTAGAGCCTCCGAAAGGGGACATAGACCTGTAACACTTGGATTTAAGCCCAGAGACCCACATCAGACTTCCAATATTCAGAACTGTAAGATAAGAAGTTGTGTTTTTTAAACCACTAAATTTGTGGTAATTTGTTGCAGCAGAAATAAAAAACAAATACAACTGGATTAATATAAAGTTAAATATACATCCAACTGAATTATTCAGGATAAACTGATTAACACCTAACAGTAACCCTAAATTTACAACAATTCTGAACCTGTGTGTCCTTGAATAGCATTGCCTTAATATATGTAAAGTAGAAACGAGAGAATTACTGGGAGGAACTGAAAACTTAACAAACCTCTCAAGAACTGATAGATTAAGCAGATTAAGTAGTTCAGATATAGAAAATCTAAACACACAATTACAACTGCAACAGTACTATCCTGTTACCGAACCTGAAGTGAGTTCGCTCACCTGTTGCGCAGCAAGCCAATCTCTGACACCGGGGGTGGTGGAAGAAAGGAGGAACTTTATTTTTGCACAGTGCTGAGCAAGGAGAGAGGGCAGCTAACGCTCAAATCCCAAACTCCCCGAAAAGCTAAAAGGAAGGGTTTTTATTTGGGGCTTTAGGTAGGGGAGGGGGAGCATATGGCCTTGGTGGTCGGAGCTTTCCCACCAGCCTGTCTTTGGCCTTGAGACTACTTGCAGACAAGAGGGAGCTCATGACCTTGCTGGTCAGCAGCCTTCCCACCAGCCCATATCTCTTTGCGGGAGGAGACAGTCCAGGTGCTTGTCCTTGATGGTGTCTGTCTCCATGGAGCATAGTAGATTCTGGAGCCAGGAAGCCAGAGAGTAAGCAGGGAATGAGTATTTTGGTTTTAACCCCACATATGCTGGGTTTAGTGTGAGGAAACTGATATCAGGGTCGATATCAATCCGAACCATTGAAATTTATTTACTCTGCTTTAACCTTTAAAAACAGGAAATTGAGATTATGCTTAAAGTAATCAAGGGAAGTATCATGATACAAAAGTAACATTTTAAGAAAAATTGGAAAATGCCACATAGTAAGTATTCATGAAGCTTCAAAATACAAAATCCCATGGTTTCCTTTTCTATAGTTTATAGATAATGCTATCAACAAATTCTGAAATATTCACAAAATTACAGGATAGTATCAAAGTTGAAAGATTACGTGATTGTATTAAGAATCTGAATCGGAAAGACTGAAAAATTGTGAGTTCAGCTCAAATTAATGGGTCACAATGGTTACGACGAATGCTGGTTCATTTTGGATCCCAGGTCTCAGGTTATCTCACCACCAGACTTAAAAATAGCATAGAAAACTGAGGAATTCCGCCAGATTCTAAGATAGGTACGTCTCATATGTATAGGGAACCAAAAATGTTCAAGAGACAACAAAAACTTGGCCTCACTTAGAGTTGGGTAGAAACCACAAGGAAATTAAGCAAATTGAAAATGGCTGGTGAACCATCATTGAAAATTGATGGGCCGGGTTCTACAGTGCAGCCAGGTGAATAAAATGCACTCTCTACAGAAGTGCAGTCATCATTCCAAAGTGGAGTATTCACATGGAAGTAATTTCCTTAGCTCTAGCTTGGCTTCATAAAAAGGCAAATTACCCAAAAGAAGTGAGAAATTTATCTCTATTAATTTCTTTATTCAGACCTCTTCTTCCTGGAATTGGCTTGAATGACATAAGGGTGCCCTCTAGACCAGGAAGGCCCAGTGCGTTTGTGAGAGTAATACTGGCTTGGGACAAGTTTGACATGAGGGAAGCCATATTGTAACTCAGAATGACCTCTAAGTCACCCACACTGTGTGTGTTTTTTTAAGTATATTACTTTTTTCTCTTTTTTAAATGGTTTTTGGTGAGGAAGATTGGCCCTAACATCTGTTGCCAATTTTCCTCTTTTTTTCCTTCTCCCCAAGGCCCCAGTACATAGTCGTATATCTTAGTTGTAGGTCATTCTAGCTCTTCTAAGTGGGATACTACCACAGCATGGTTTGATGAGCAGTGTTTAGGTCCGTGCCCAAGATCTGAACCAGGAACCCTGGACCACCAAAGCAGAGCATGCGAACTTAACTACTCAGCCACGGTGACAGCCCCTGTATGTTTTAACTTACACATAGCCTAGGTGAGGAATATGCACCTCCTGTAGATTTTACAATCCTGGCTGATGTATGTACACCCCTGTAGTGATAAATGATGACTTTGTTCTTTTGAGTTTCTTAGAAATATAACAACCTCCTCAGAGAAAAACATCTATGCCGGCATCCATCATCAATGACAAATGAAAGACCTGGTGTGGCGTCTCCAGTCACCAAGGCCAGGTGTTCAACATTTCCGAGCCCCTCCTTCACAGTCCACTAGCCCTATATAATTGTTGAAACTTTGTGCTTGTTTATGGTCTTTGGGACATGAGTCCACCATGTTCCGATTTTGCTGGCTAATCAAAAGAATCCCTTTCTCAACCACCAAATGGTCTTGCAGCTGAGTAGCTTCAGGGTTGTGGCAAGCAGAACGAGCCATTACTCAGTTACAAGAGCTCTTTCATGACGTCATAAACTGGGAACACAGGGGCAGCTAAGTAACCCAGAGAAAGTTTGTCTTGCCCTCCCTCCCCCAACCCAACTTGAAGTTCTCTAACTTCCAACCAAGCTGATGACCCATGCATATAATAAGAGCCAACTGAATGTGCAAGAATTACACAGAGTGACATTTGAAACACAGACTGGGTTTCAATTTAGCCTTCCTTTATTGCAAAACAATAATGAAAAGACACCGTTCATTATAGTGGCTAGCTACCCTTCCACACAGACCCATCCTTCAAGTCACCTTTTACTCAAGGGCGTTGGCGCACCTAGAGCTGGTACCCCATATTTGCATGGGGTCCCTAATCTAGATGTCTTGGAGGCCCCTACTGATGATGTGAAAGCATGTGTCCCCAGTCTGTCTTCACATCTATATTAGCTCTGAAATTTGGGAAGTCCCTAAAGTTCCTAATGTGGAGGGACAAGGGGCAATGGGGTATAAATAGCAGCAGGGACTTCCAAGCTGAGGTAGCAGCCTTTGCAAATCCCTGAACCAAGAGAAAGCTTGATCAGGTTAAGGAATGATTAGTACTACGGTTCCACGTGGTTAGAAAGTACAATAAATTGGAGGAGTTGGCAATGTGGGGAACACATAAGGCTAAAGAGGTAAGCAGGAGCCACATCTTATTTTAAGGCAATGGTTCCTGCCCTAACTTAGCATGCATCAGAATCACCTGGAGGGCTTGTTAAACCCCAGAGTACCCGGCCCACTCCCAGCACCTCTGATTTAGTATATCTGAGGTAGGGCAGGAGAATTGCATTTCTAATCAATTACCAGGTGATGCTGACCCTGTCGGTCCAGGGAACCGCACTTTGAAAATCACTGCTCTGAGGTGTTTCAACATTATCCTTATCAGTACAAAATAACCAATAACCATTCTATAGATAAGAGGTAGGTGAATTTTACTTGAGCCAGAGTGAAGATCTTTTCTAGAAAGGAAGAAAGCATTCCAGAGAAGCATGGTTTTTAGGACAGTCTTATATCTTTCTAGAACAAAGAGCATACATTAAACATGTCCAGGATACATATTCATCAATGTTTCAAAGAGGTATTCAGTTGCAAATTATCAGGTCAACATGACCCTGATGTCTGGAAAGGGACTAGTCCAGCCAGGCATTACCAATAGGGCATAGGAGGGGAAATGTACATTCCTAAGACATAGCATTCTTTGATGGTTAAGCGGATGTACAATGTATGTTTGACAGGCCATAAGTCAGGCTTGTTAGTTCAAGCCGAATCAGTTTTGAACGCGAATAGTTACCCCATATACCTCAGTGTGTGAAACTCTCTTGTCATCCTGAATGCCTTAGAAACGGACCAAAGTGCAAGGCCTCTGGAGGGATGTTATAGACAACTTCAACAGCGCTTGGTGCCTCCAGAGGGCAAGGTCGGGACTGAGAGTCGGGAGGGTGTGCAGGGCCTGAGGAGAGGGAAGACATTTTTAAATAGCTGTGGTAAGAAAGAAGAGAAGGACCTGACTAGGGGTTCATAGGTGGATGGCTGGGGAATTTTTAAAGTATGGATGAGGTTGGAGACAATACATTCTTAGTGGCAAAATTTTGTCAGCTGTCTGACTTTCTCAGCAGGACTAGGAAGTGCAGGTGTAACAGAGGAGAAGAGCAGTGGTTTCGTTTTCCTGGATTCATTTTCCTGATGGTCAAATAAAGAGAAAAGGTGGCAAAAAGAGGTGAAATGTTGGACAGTGGTGCAATATTGTGATTTATAAGAAATATATGTATTTGATCATTTAGATGACCAAAGTATATTTCTCAGATATATCTAGTCTTCGTCCACGGTTTCTGGCTCATAGCTCCCAAAACCCTTGGAATTTCCTGACTGAAAAGAGCAATGGGAGCATCTTTTGTTATAATATTTGGTCTCTGGTCCTCAGTTCCTGAAAATGTTTCAGAGCCATAAGGGTGAAATGGGTATCCTGTTATTCATAGCAAGCTCCTTTCCACCCCAACTGGATTTATGTTAATGCAGTAACTTTTGGAAAGCACCTAAGGATGGGGGTCAGTTGCCAGGGAAACCAACCATGAATAAAGGAGTGGAACTTGTAGTCCTAGCCCCTGATTTTCAGGGAGGGGAGAGGGGCTAGATGTTGACTCAATCACCAATGGCCAACGATTTAACCAATCACACCTACGTAATAAAGCCTCCATAAAAACCCAAAAGGAGGGGTTCAGAGATCTTCCTTGTGCCACCGTGCTGGACCCCAAACTCCACAAGGACAGAAGCTCCTTTGTTCGGGACCTTGCCCTATGTATCTCTTCACCTGGCTGTTGATTTGTATCCTTTAATATCCTTTGTAATAAATCGGTAACCTACTGAGTAAACAGGTTTCCTGAGTTCTGTGAGCCACTCCAGCAAATCAATCAAACCCAAGGAGGGGATCATGAGAACTTCCAATCTGTAGCCAGTGGGTCAGAAGCATGGGTAACAACCTGGGCTTGCGATTGGCATCTGAAGCAGGGATGGAGGAGGAAGGCTGCAGTCTTGTGGGACTGAACCCTTAACCTGTGGGATCTCTGGGTATAGGGTCAGAATTGAGTTGAATTATAGGACATCCTGCCAGTGCTGGAAAATTGCTTGTTGTTGGTGTGAGAACCCCCTGCCCCACGTGTTGGAATGGGCACCCAGAACACCCTTTAAGTGGTGTCTCAGCTACCTAGTGGAGGAAATTAAAACAGGTGAGTTCTGACATATTGATATCAGACTCATCAAGAGTCTGGAAGTCTTGATGAGGCCAAAGAAGATGTGCAACTGTGTAGCGATGGTAACAGAGGGGCAGAGTTGGACCAGTAAGTTGTGGCTCTGAGTGATAGGTTAGCCAACAAGATCTCAGAATAAAGAAGTTCCACTGGGGAAGAGAGAACAGATGGGCTCCACGGGCTCCACGAACCCCTTGAAACTGAATGCAGAATATCCTGTGCTGGCCAAAAGATCATTTTATCCCTGAGAGGTGATTCATAGTTTTCGTCTAAGTCGCAAAAGTGTCTCTGACCCATGATTGATTAGGCTTCAGTGGTGGAAGAGGGTGACAGAGCTGGAGGGGAGGTGAAGGTCTCTGGTGTGAGGAGGTTGGAGAACTAAGGAGCAGGAGTTAATGGGGAGAGAAGCCTAGAAGCCAGGGACCAAAGTCTCCCAGAAAGCAGACAAATCAGACATCAGGGAGGGGGTTGTGACAGTCATTGGAGATGGAAGTTATAAAACCACCTTGCAAATAGTAAAGCATTTCTAAATCTGGAAAGGTTATCATTCATTATTTTTAATAGCTTAGTTTCTGACTACTGAAATCAAAATTCCCCCTTGAGAAATTTTTGAAATGCAGAAAGTTAAAAAAGACCAAAATGACAGAACACCTGAAGTTAGATTACTACTGTTAATTCTAGTAGATTTATAATAAAATGACTAATAGCCGATATACTGTCTTTTGCTATGTGAGCATGGTGTGTGGAAGACCAAAATCAGATTAAAGCAGCCCAGAGTAGGCAAGCCCCCTCTGTCAGGCTCGATGCATACACAGGGACCACCCACACTCACCACTCCAGCAAGAGAAGCTGGTGTAGAAAAGACAACATTCATTTCTATCATAGAGTCATACATACATATGGTAAAAAAAATAGTGCCTTCGGTCTCTGGGCACATTAGAGTTTTCAACTGGACAGAGTTCATCTATAGCTCTGGTTTTTAAGCACTGACATTTAAAATTTTACATTGCATTCCTATGCCTACCCCATAATGCCACTTATAGATTAAAAACTTCATTTACTGGGGCTGGCACCATGGTGAGGTGGTTAAGTTCATGCACTCTGCTTCGGCAGCCCAGGGTTTCACCAGTTCGGATCCTGGGCATGGACCTAGCACCACCATCCAGCCATGCTGAGGCAGCATCCCACATGCCACAACTAGAAGGACCCACAAGTAAAATATGTAACTATGTACTAGGGGGCTTTGGAGAGAAGAAGGAAAAATAAAATCTAAGAACAAAAACTTTTTTTTAAATTCATTTACTGTAAAAATTCTATTTTCCAACACAATGGAGACTTGCAGTTGCTTGGTGAATTGTTTTTTTAAAAAGGTGGAGATAATTCTTCTAAAAAGAATACATATATATCTTAAATTTTAATTTTAATTTAAAATATAATTTCTGAGCAGGAGGTTGATGGATAGACAATTTCTCCACATGAATAATGCACAAAATTTAGATACCGTCTCACTTTCTCCAGCATCTGATCCTTTCATCACTCACTGTAAAACTCCTGGCACTACGGATCATGCAGTGCATGTCAAAGGCACCTTTGAATTTAGGCCTGTCACCTGACTTCCCAGTCATCTCTCTCATTTGTAAACCAAATCTCTGATCATCATGTCTGTTTTCTAATCTGGGTAATTTCAAGAGCCACAAGAAGAAATCTGAGTAAAGAATCTGAGTGCAGATGTTTACAATTTTCCCCCAATTGCTAATAGTTGCCTCACCCACACATAACTCAACAGTTTTTTTAGTCACTTGCCTTTAAGTTTTTCCCAAACCATTCAATTAAGTTTTCATCAAAAAAAAGGACAACTCTCTTTCACTTTACCCTTATGTTTTATCAGTTTATATAATACTTAAATAGATTACATAATTACAATAACAAATATGTCTCGCATAAACATGTACAGAAACAGACACTACTGATCCTCGGTAACCACCAGTCTCTACAGGTGGGGGCCTAGGCACACAGGTGAGCTAGAGAGCATCTCACCAGGGAGCAGACTCTGTGGGCAGCCACCCGCATTTTAAAGTTAGTTCAAATATTGGTTAATTCATGAGTCTCTTTAAGTGGTCTTTAAATCAAGACCATTAAGCAGAGACCAGTTAAGAGAGCTTCTGTTACATACACCAAAAAAAAATCAGACATTATACATCTATTAGGATAGCTAAAATCTGAAACACTGACAACACCAATTTCTGGCACAACTGTAGAGAAATGGGAACTCTCATTCATTGCTGGTGGGAACACAAAATGAAAAGCCACTTTGGAAGACAGGTTAGCAACTTCTTACAAAGTCAAACATATTCTTACCATACAATACATCATCGTGCTCCTAGGTATTTACTCAACTGATTTGAAAGTTTACGCCCACACGAAAACCTGCACATGAATATTTATAAGTAGTGTTACTCATAATTGCCAAAAACTGGAGGCAACTGAAATATTGCCTCCAGTTGGCAATACTTCCAATCCGTACATCTGGGTTGTACTGTGGTACATCCATACAATGGAATACTATTTAGCAATAAAAAGAAATGAGCTATTGAGCCACACAAAGTTGTGCACGCATCTTAAATGCATAGTGCTAAGTGAAAGAAGCCAGTCCGAATAGACTACATAATCATATTTATGTGAAATTCTGGATAAGGCAAAAGTATAGAGGAAGTAAACAGAACCATGGTTGTCATAGGTTTGAGGGGAGCGGGGAGGATTGAATAGATGAATTCAGGGGATTTTTTAGGGCAGGAGAACTATTCTATATGTTATTGTAATGGTGGATACAGGATACCTTGCGTTTACCAAAATCCATAGAACTTTACAATACAAAGAGTAAACCTTAACGTACACAAATTTTAATACTCATTTAGATGGACAGAGTGTTCCAGGAATACTCTGGAATGGGGAATGTGACAAAAGAATCTAACTGTATTATAAATGTATGAAACAACCTTGCTGAAGTGGGACTTTACCTAAATAAATTTGGATGAGTAGAGTCTAAGACTAAAGGCAAAAGGAACTGTACACAAATACTGTACTTTAGTTGAAACACTTGTTTTACATGGCGGTACGAGTTAACAGTTCTGAAGCCACTATGTATGTATGCAGGACTTGGACAATTAAGTAAATGGATGGTGGACGGTGGGAGCCAGGCTTCTCTCTCTTGGAGTGGGAGGTTACAGATAAGCAGGGAGAGGAGACTAGAACGACCCAAGTGGTAATGGATTAGAGTCGGAGACGTCAGTATGAAGTCATGGTTAGCTTAATATAGAAATAGTGGCTACATACAGAAAGATTTATCAAAATGTGTATAAACACAGGTTAGTATGCAAAAATGTACTTCCTCAGTCTGTCAGCTGAGAGGGCCTAGAAGCAACACCACCCCAGTAGCAGTGAACACACCTAGTGCCCAGCTCTCAGTTTCTGATACCATTCTCCAATCAAAGGAGCCACAATTCCTTGGAAAAATGACTGATTCTAGTATAACCCAAATAGAAAATAAATATCTAGGAGTCCTTACTGGTATAAATATGCAATTGAGTAAATGAATGAAGGAATGAATGACAAGAGATAAATCTCCCATGCAGAAGAATTCCAAATAATTTTTGTAGATAAAATGGGAGCTTAACTCCTACTCCTTAAGTGTGGGCTGTGCACAGTGACTTCCTTCCAAAGAGTGTGGTACAGAGAGGGGAGAAAAGCGTAACTTTACAGTGGAGAAACCCAATAAACGCTACCTCAGCCAGGTCGTCAAGGTCGACATCAACAATCATAAGTTGTTTTGGTAATATGGACCCTTGATATGATGAGAATGGCACTTTACCTCTGTGGTCTTCCTCCCCAACACCCACAACCCCAGTCTAACCATGAGAACAACATCAGAATCCCAATTCTGCGAAATATCTGACCAGGACTCCCCAAAACTGTCAAAGTCATCAAAAACGAGGAAAATCTGTCACAACCAAGAGAAGACTAAGGAGACAGGATGACTAAATGTAATGTGGTGTCCTGGATGGGATCCTACCAAAAAAACAAAGCCGTGGTAAAAACTAAGGAAATCTGAATAAAGTATGGATTTTAGTTAATATATCAATATCAGTTTGTCAACTGTTACAAATGTATCATACTAATGTAAGATGTTAATAATAGGGGAAATTGAGGGTTGGATTTATGGGAGCTCTCTGTACTATCTTACAATTTTTTGTAAATTTAAAACTAATCTAAAATGGAAGGCTTATTTTTTTTAAGTTTTTTAAAAAGTTAGCTGGGCTGGGAAGGCCACTCACTAGCCAGGAATTCTGTCTTTTTAAGAAAAAATATTACTGAACTATTAATATATGCCAAACAATCAAAAATCTATTTCTAAATCTTAATCCGATTAATAAAATTACAACTTGGCTGAATAGATAGGTCAAACCTCCTGTTAGCAATGTACTGTGTAACATTTGCTAATTTGGAAAAGATGAGAAAGAAAGCGTATGCCTTTAAGTGTAAATAAGACACTTAAGGATCTTAGCAGAAGAAAATAAACAAAAGATATGTAAAATATAGGTGTAATTATGGTACGTTAGTGCTATTGAGTCAACCCCGACTCCTTGTGACCCTGTGTACAGCAGAGCGGAGCCCTGCCCAGTCTTTTTACTCCATCCTCTCCCCTTCCAGTGCTGTATCAGACAATGCTCTGCTGCAACTCATAGGGTTTCCATGGCCAATTTTTCCAGAAGTGGGTGGCCAGGTCCTTCTTCCTAGTCTGTCTTAGTCTGGAAGCTCCACTGAAACCTTTCCACCATGGGTGGCCCTGTTGGTATTTGAAATACCAGTGGCATTGCTTTCAGCATTACAGCAACACGCAGCTGCCACAGTATGACAACTGACAGACGGGTGGTGTGGTTCCTTGACTGGGAAACAGGAAAGAAACCAGCCACGGTGATGAGAGCACCAAACCTTACCACAGATCACCATAGAGTAGAATGGTTCAATTATATTCATTCATCAGAATCGTATGAGATTTTAGATGTCATAGATAGCAATGAAGAGTGATTAATGAGTCAGCAAAAAGATTATCATGTTAATTGTATTTAAAGGGGTTTTTTTCCTTATTTTTAAATTAGGTAAGAGAATGTATGTGTATTTTATAGCAAGGACCCAGACTTCATCACCCTTTTCCTCCCCTGGCATATGCAAACGAGGAAGCCTCCTTCAGCCACAGCACTATGCATAAGACCCTGCTTCTCCTGACATTCCTGCTGTGACTGTGGACACCGCTTGGCAGTTTGTTTCACCATTGCACTGCGTGACTTTATTACAGGCCAGATCACGGCTAGGGTTGCAGCACTGGAATGATGCTGTCTTTAGAGGTTCACCCTACGGGAATAACTTATGGTCATGCCTTGTGTAAGGAGATCTTTCAGAACTCTCTCAGATTATATCCCGGAGACCTCCTTACATAATGCGGAACACTTCTTTATAGAGAACAGTTTAGTGGTCCAGTCCATTTAAATTTAAGTGGTTTCCTGCAGTACTACATTACAATCCTAGACAATGAGGAATGTTAAATAGTGTTCTAGGTTAAAACAAGGTCCCTGGATGGCTCTGTCCTATTAGAACCATGCACGGCTGCAGATGAATGGTGTTAACTGCACAGACAAGAACCAGCCTTGCCTAAGCCATAAATTGGTGCTGTTTAGTCTGAAAAGCTACACAAAGGAAGCTGAGCTACGCTTCCGGAAGAGAAGAGAAAGAGAGGTCAGATGACCCCTCAATTGCCTGGGATACCAAGCTTGCCCAAGTGCCCTAAACAGTCTATGAAAGAAAAATGCAGTTTATGTTTACACACCCCAGTCAACCATGACTGAGTAAATAGCTTTCTAAAAGATGGACATGACATCAAAAAAGTGAGGAGGCAATGAACAATACAAGGAGGGGTGGCAACCGTGGAGAAGGAGGGTGATTGGCAGGGGAGATGAGAACACACTCTGCGAAAGTTAGATGAAGGTGGATTGGAGCAGCCACGTGATGGTTACCCGTGGCCAAGGAATACCCAAAATGCTTAGGGTTTGCAAAGACTCTGGCTCATGTGGTTTCTTCGTGAATTGACTGCTGCGCCCTAAACCATCAAGAAGTAAATAGCCTTCCTCTCACCACAAAGCTTGCTCATCCACAGCGTCCAACCAAGTCAAAGAAATTGTAAGACACCAACCACACATAACCTTTTTCAGATGGCAATGACTTCAGTTCAGTGGTCAAGGGATCCTCGCCGCTAATTCCCCCAAACCATAGCGAAGAGTATGAGGCAATAGTAGTTATCCAGCACGTTGATGAGAATGTTCTTTTAGAAGAGATCCTTCTAAAACCAAATGTTCCATAAGAAGCAGGCCAAGGGTAGAACCTTCGGGCAGCATACTGAAGGCAGCACAGATGCCAGCAGGGACCCAGGAGCTCTCTGCAGCTGCTCAGCTTTCACCGATATTTGAAATATTGGATATTTCTGGGCCAAACTTAGTTCCCATGTTCTGTGGACTCTCTTACATTGTCTGACTGACATTCTTCCTGCCCTGTCTGAGAAAGTGGCGGACCTGAGAGTGTGGGACAGAAGTTCCAAAGAGCTCCATGCTGTGCTATTTCCCTAAATAGCTGTGGTTTGTCTCTAGACTTGCAAAGAGCTACACAGCTACAGTGGATCACAGTTGACCCTAATAAAGGAAATTCCTGGACTAGGCTAAGCCTGTCGCCTTAACTCCAGATCCAAAAATCCAATGGATGACGTTAGCATTTCTGAATCTAGAATTGTCCTCAGACTGGGGTGATGAAAAAGCACGGTGGAATGAGGGCTGAACTGGGATTGGAGGACTTGGTTTCTTATTATTGCCCCTAATCTAGTGACCGGGGGTAAGTCTTGGAAACTCTCTGTGCCTTCGTTCTTGCTATCTGTAAACTTAGTTCTTGCTATTTGTAAAAACAGGGGCAGGGGTGTCCTGGATGGTATCCGCTGCCTCCTGTAGCTCCACCCTTCTCCAACCTGTTTTCTGTCCTGGGAGGCTGATTTGTAGGAATTACCTCAAAATCTTTTGCCCTGTAGCTTCTGGTTGGGGTCTGCCCCTGGGTAGCCCCAGGAAGAGGTTAGAAGGAAGAAGGTTAGTAAGACAGGGTATTTGCCCACCTGCTCTTTTCCTGCAGGGTCTCCTGGGAGTAGTGAGGTCCATCTCCTGAAGGTCACTGCTCTCTCAAGGCAGCTCTCACTACAGTCATCTCCTCCCAGCTTCTGGTAACCATGTCCTCTGCTCATCCCTTGGGTCCACTGTTGGTAGCAACCCCAACGTTCCTAGCCCTGGGGTATTACACCATCCTGTGCGGTTTGCCAGCCCTGCCAATGCTTTTGTAAATGCTTTAATAAGTTCAAACCCTCCTGGAAGCACCTAATTTGAGAGTGCAAACTGTTTCCTGCTGAGGCCATGACTAATACAATGAGCTGGATTAGAGGTAAGCTGAATATCATGGGGTACTTCTGAGATTCAATTTGCATTTTGATTTGAAGTGTATGGATGCTAACTAAAGCTGGTAGAAGATTGAAACCAGCTTCCATAGTCATAGTGAGTTTTTGGATTTTTCAAAATAGTTTTACTATTCTTGTTGATTGATAAGTCAACAAAACATGTTTCAACTTAAAAAGATATCTTATTAGCAAAATTCCACTTTATTTGTTTTACATATCAGGATGTCATATACAACTCAAGCAGGAAAAAAGGCTTTACTGCTTTACAGTGCTTGATAATCACTGGTAGATGGCTTCTAGGTTGCGTCCCAGATTCTAAGACTCTAAAGCTTATACTTTGAGAAGTTCGGCAATACCTCACCTCTCTCAACCAAGCTTCTGGGTGATGAAGCAGGGTGACAGGCACTAGAAGAAAAGTATAGAGAAAACCCTGTAGACCATTTCCATCCCTGCCCAGGGTGACAGCCACCAGAGGCCAGACACCTAGCAAAGGTAACAATACAGGACAGGGTCCCTCTCCACTCCCTTCTTCCCTCAGCTGAAATGGTTCATTCTTTGTCCCGTCAAGACCTCTCTTAGTAATAAATATAACAATCTCATAGCTACCTACCATTTCCTGATAACCTACTATGTGCCGGGCACTATGGTTAGAGCTTTATATTTGTAACTGGTAACTGACCTCACCAGTAGTATACCAAAATATAATGCTTTCAGCCCAATTATCCTGACCTGCAGGAAGTCCAATCCTCCAGGCCCACCCCACCATTGAAGTACTACCCCCACCTGATGCCCCTTGTCCAGAAATCTCTGTATGCTCACTAGTGAGGGAGGGGCTCCTGCTTGCTTCAGTCTTGTCAGGCTAAAACTCAGTCAAAGGAACTTCACCCCAAACTAGACAGGGCCCTCTTCAGGTTAATCTTCTGAACTGCTTCCTCTAAAGTCCAACTCCGCTTTCAGCAGGGCTGGGTAGGGACAGGTAGAAAGCAGAACAGCCTCCCCGGGGACCAAGAGACACCTGGACTCTGTGCTCTTCACTAACTCAAGGCAGCAGGCAGCTCCCACCACTACCCCCAGGCCACACTTCTTTCTATTCCATTGGTAAGTTTATTTCATGGTCTTTATCACCCTGCCCCTGCTTAGGGTCCCCCTGGACCTTCCAGAAGAGGGTTCTGAACTTTGATTCTTGGAGACAAGGGGTTAGGGTCTTAGTCCCTTCCATCTTAGAAGGTCAAGAGTTCCTTCTGCAAGTTGTGGAAGGTTCATCCCAGCACGCTGCTTTCCAAGGATGTGTGGTGGGGGCCCGATGGAGTGATCCCCCTCTCCTGAGTAATTCAAATCTTCCCCAAAGTGACATTTGCAGTATCCACCAAAACCTGGCCCAGGTTTTAGGACCTGAGTCACCAAGCATTGCTAACTATAGGCATCCCCTGGACTCAGCTCTATTATTCCCATGTTACAGCTGAGGAAACTAAGGCTCAGAGAAGTGACATAACTTGCCCAAGATCACCCAGGTAGGTTTTGAAACCAGGTCTATTGAATTCCAAAACTCAAGCTTGATCCACATGGAGGCTCCACACTTTGGGCATCTCTCCTTTGCTCCTATTAATGTGGTCGCAATAATTGAATAATAATGATGATTGAGCTTCCCAGGCTGCAGTATAGGGTGGCCCCGGCCCCACACCTGGGAAAAAGGCTTAGCTGCATTTTCTTTTAGGGCAGAAGAAAATACAAACCATTACTCCTACTTCTAATTTCTATTCTGAGCAGAAATCTCTCGAATAAATCCTACTGCTCTGACTTTTTAAATTAATCTGTATTGTCAGGATACCAGATTCTAAAATAGAGCATTTGGGGAGCCAGGGGTAATTTTTAGAATCACAGTGAATTACGGAGCAAACAGAGGCTCAGAGTCAGAGTAAGGCAAATGTCTCTGATGAATGAGTTAGCAAAAAAATTTGTTCCACTTCAGTTCAAAGCCCTGAAGTCAGACTATGCTGTTTTTAGAATATGTGAAGGTTTTGCTAAGTTCAACTCAAGTTCAGCACTGTAAAGAAGAGGTGCTTGACTGTCATTGCAGTGCGGTAGGAAGGGCTGCGGCTTTGCAGACGGGGAAGTAGCCCAGTCACAGCGCGGCCCCGGGCACATTGTTTAACATCTCCCAGGCTCAGAATCCTCATCTATAAAAGAGAGACAATAGTGATACTGCACAGAATTGGAGTTCTCTTGCCCGATGCACACTTAAAAAAAGCCAATTATTACAGCATCAGCTTTTGGGGAAAGAAAACAGCTTTATTGATATATTGATCTGCAAGGAGACGGGGCATATGCTCTCAGCTCTGTCTTCCCAGTCCAGGGCTTGGGGCACAGTTTATGGGATGAAGGGCAGGGATGTGGAGCTAAATAAAAGGAGAAGTGAGGTAATTGATGATCTGTGCAAGTGTAATCAATGTTCATGGCTCTTCATAGGACGCATGCTCACAAAATGGTGGTGTTAGTATGATCTGAGGGGGGAGTTTTTAGCTCCTTGATGTCAAAAAGGTCACTTATCCAGCATTGGCTCAGGCCCAGTTGATGGGCTGGTGGTCCCAACCAGCATGAACTGGACAAGGGGGAACTCTCAGTTCCTGAAAGACAACTCTTAAGGAGGGCCTGCGGTTACAATAGTACCTACTTCGTTGTGAAGAGTCAAAAAGATAATATATCCCCAGCCCCAGAACGGTCCTGCCACAGGGCAGACACTCAATGAATATTCAATGTGCAAATGAATAATGGGATAAAGCCCTGTTATTCACTCATAGACTTACTCCATAAGGGTGAGTTCCTTCCTCTAAGTTAAAGCCATGGTTAAGATCGTTCAGAGGGAGAATAAAGACTGCAAAGAGAGGGGCTGGCCCCGTGGCCAAGTGGTTAGGTTCGCATGCTCCACTTCAGTGGCCCATGGTTCAGATCCTGGGCACGGACATGGCACTGCTCATCAGGCCATGCTGAGGCGGCGTCCCACATAGCACAACTAGAAGGACCCACAACTAAAAACAAAAAAGAAAAACAAAGCGGAAAAAAACAAGAAAGAAAAAGAGTGCAGAGAGAATGGCCCAGAACTGAGCAGCTCACACAGAGACAGGCAGACCAGGTGATGTCCTGAAGACGACCCGTAGAGCTGCAAGGAGGTGGGCGGCCCCAGTGAGAGGGAGACGGGGAAGGCCAGGGAGGAGAGACTTGTACATGCAGAAGTGTCCACAGCGGATGCTGAAGAAAAGAATGGAAACATGTCCAGGTAATTAGAGGATTAGGAGGTCCTTGGGGACTATGGTCAGGGTTCCAGCAGAAAACAGATGGCAGTTCCAGAGTTTAATAAGAGACTATTTACGAGGCTGTGAGCAGACTTATGGGGAATGGGTCAAGGTGAACTGCCCTGGGGCTGAAAACAGCAGGAAGCCACTACCATCCCCAGGCATAAAGGAGAAAGGGAATCAGGTTCTCCAGGACCCAGTGGAAACCATGACAGGAAGAGGGAGTCTCAAAAGAGCAGGCAGCCACTGCCAAGGCCAGCCCTTTAGAGATGGGCGGGAACCAGTCTCTTCCCCAACCGTCCACCTCCCCTCACCCCCGTCTCTCCCACCCTCCATCTGCCCCAGCCCTGCTATCTTCCACTAGAAGCCAGAAGTCAAGGGAGTCCAGGTGATACAATCTACAGAGGTCAGCCTCCTGGGGAAGAGGCCATGGGGGGAAGCATGAAGAGTGGGCCTAGACAAATGGGAATGTCCAGTGACAAGAGCTTTTCCCATATTGAAGTATATGGGGTAACTATTCAGGTTCAAAACTGATTCGGCTTAAACTAAAAAGCCTGACTCACTGCCTATCAAACATACATTGTACACCTGCTTGACCATTAAAGAATGCACTCTCTCAACATAAGAATGCATACTTCCCCTCCTATCCCAATGGGTAACACCCTGATGGTAACGCCCAGATTAATCCCTTTCCCCAGTGTCAGGGTCATGTTGACCTGCTAATTTGCGACTAAATACCTCTTTGAAACATTGATGAAAATCTATCCTGGGTGTGTTTAATGTATGTTCTTTGTTCTAAAAAGATATAAGGCTGTACTGAAAACCATGCTTCTCTGGAACGCTTTCTAAGGCCTTCCCAGGTTATAATCCTCACTCTGGCTCAAGCCGACTCAGCTTATTTCTCTTCTCTGTAGAATGATCATTGGTTATTTTGCAATGACATCGGCACTCGGGGTGAGAGAGAGTGGTTTTCCTAGCAGGGAGGTGGGGGTTGATGGGGAAAAGGTACAGCAAGTCCTCTGCTAGCAAGGACCCTGTAAACAGCTTGAATCTATATATACACCTGAAAAGTGAAATAGAGCACAATGCCACTTGTTTTAAGACAGTCTGTTATTCAGAATTTCCACAAAGTCTGACTGGCCTTTCCCCAGCTGGTCCAAACTGAATTTTACTGCCGGCTGTCACATGGTGAGCTGCAGATCAGGCACATTTTAAGACTAAATAAAAACACCTCAGTGACTCTATTAGAAGGCAACGAGCCATTGCACTATTTCTTTTAGAAATTGTAATTCCCAAATCTGAAAACAATTTGAGAAAGTACTAAAAAACAAGGGCTCTGTCTGCTCTGCTTCTCTCAACGTGTCATCTCTGTGCAAGGATGAGAGCTATTTCAGCTCCTGTGAGGACCCATGTGCCTTGACCTACCTTCCCTCCCTGACTGCCCGGAGCTATCTTTGAAACTGGGTCTGCTCTGGGGCCCGCGTGTCCTCAAAAGCCTGGAGCAAACCCGCCAGGCACTAAAGATGAGTTGCGTGGCTTCTGCTTTTCAGGACTGCCCACCACAGCTGTCCACCCCACACGCACAAGTGCACACACACATACTGACGCATTCCACAAAGTCGTCCACACCCGCCTCCAAACTGGAAAGCCTGAGTGTGTCACCCACCTGGAGCAGAAGCCAGACATCCTGATGCAGCTGGAGCTGCAGGTCCTCTTTCCCACCTGAACGCCCCCAGGCCAGGGAGACAGACTCACAGTGGTAAGCAGGACAGTCCAGTGCAGGAAGGGGTCTCTCAGTTCATGGATGCCCTAGTCAACACAGAAACTCTCCACAGCTGCTGCCTGGCTTGCATCAGCCACTCTGACAACCTCTGGCTTGGTCCATTTTCTTCCAGGCCCTGTGCAAAATATCCTTTGCTGGCAGTTTCCCAGACCTCCTGAATGCGAAGGATGAAAGTGTCAGGGGCAGTGGGGCCTAAGACTCGACCTCCCTCTCTTCAAGGGGTTCCACCAATTAACATGTGCATTGAAAAATATGGAATTGCTGTTATTCTTACATCAAAAATGGTCAAAGGCTGGCGTTCAAGTAATTCAACCTAAGACATAAAAGCAACCAATAGTCAAAGTATAAGTGTTAGGAATGGCTTGGAAAATGGCCAACGATGTTCCAAAGACAAGTCTCTCTGGAGAAAACCGGATTAGAAGGAGTGCATAACTAAGACCTAAGAGGAATTTCCGGTTGCATTTGCCTAGAGTTGATGACCAGGGCTGCAATGCACCTCCCTCCAGAGCACAGGGAGAATGGGGGGTCCTCCCCCAACAAGGGGACAATTCACTAAGGTGTGCTGGTGGCCTTGGGAATTCCCATAGAGGTGGGCAGGACCCATGGGCAGTGAAGAGCTGCAAGGATGGGCATAGAAGCCATGGGTAGGTACGATCTGCAATGGGTTGAGGGTAGGGCTAAATTTATAAGGCATAGGTATGTGAGTTATTTTTCATTAGACAAAGGAAAGATGATGTAAAAAAAAGGTCATTAAAATGGTATCAGTGCAGGTGGGGTCTGGTTATTGTGTGGTGGTATAACTTTAGATACAAATCAAGTCAGGACATCCTATTTTTCCCAGAGGGTGGTATAGATCGGCATGTAGGTCAGAATGCCTTGGGCTTCTCTCCCTGGGGCAGCCTTGATCCTCATTAGACACATCAAAGTAAATCCTGCGGGGCTGCCCCATGGCCAAGTGGTTAAGTTCACCCGCTCCACTTTGGCGGCCCAGGGTTCACCAGTTAGGACCCTGGGCATGGACCCACACACTGCTCATCAAGCCATGCTGTGGTGGCGTCCTACATACAGGAACTAGAATGACCCACAACTAGGATATATAACTATGTACTGGGGTTTTGGGGAGAAAAAACAAAAAGTAAATCTGGAAGCACAATATGGTCATGATAGTTAATTTTATGTCAACTTGACTGGTCACAGGGTGCCCAGATGAAACATTATTTCTGATGTGTCTGTGAGCATGTATCCAGATCAGCATTTGAATCAGTGAATTCAGTAAAATAGATTGCCCTCCCCAGTGTGGGTAGCCGTCATCCAATTCAGTGAGAGCCTGAACAGAAGAAAATGTGGAGGAAGGAGGAATTTGCCCCCCATCCTTGTTTTTCTGCCTCACTGTGTAAGCTGGGATAGCTCATCTCATCTTCTGCTCATGGACTTGGATTTACATCACTTGGTTCTCAGGCCTTTTGAACTGGACTAAATCACACCACCAGCTTTCCTGGGTCTCCAGCTTGTAGGCAGCAGATCATGGGACTCCTTAGACTTCATGATCACGTGAGCCAAATCCTCATAATAAATCTCCCAATAGGGCCAGCCCTGTGGCCTAGTGGTTAAGTTCAGCGTGCTCCACTTTGGTTTGGTGGACCGGGTTCATTTCCCAGGTGCAGACCTACACCACTTGGCAGCAGCTATGCTGTGGCATCGACCCACATACAAAATAAAGGAAGATTGGCACAGATGTTAGCTCAGGGCGAATCTTTCTCAGCAAAAAAACCTTTTTTTTAAAATCTCCATAGATACATTCCCTATTGGTTCTGTTTTCCTGGAGAACTCTGACTAATACAATGGTTCAGCAGAAGGGTACCCTGGTATTTTGTTTTCCCAGGCTACTTATGGCTCTCAAGGGCATAGGTGGAACCTAGAAGTTCACATAGTCCCTAAGGGGGGACTCAAAAGCCAGCTAAGTTGAAAGAAACATTGGGCTTGCCTTAGGGAGGGGAGAAACAACCAGCAGTTGAGGCTCCTGGGAGGCTGGTGGTTGACCAGGGAGCCAGGTGGAGACTAATGCAGAACCCGGAGACTCCTAGAACACCAGCAAGAAACCAAGGAAAGGCCAGGTCACCTGGTAGGGCTACCAGGCTCCACCTAGCCATGAGAACAGATAGCACACTATTACACCAGTGAATTATAATCTATGAGTGCACAGAGGAGAGACCTGAGCACAGCCAGCAGGGCTGGGAGAGGCCATCCAGAGGAACTGATACACTGGAACTCAGTCCTGAAGGATAGATGGGAGTTAGCCCAATAGGAGAGGGCATTCTGGGGAAAAGGAACATCATGTTCAAAGACAAAGCAGGGAGTGTATGGAGTATCCGGAGAATGATAAGTATTTCAGTGTGTATGCACTTGGCAATGGGGGAAGATGAGGCTTGAAAATTATGCAGAGCCATATCAGAAAAAGAATTCCCATGCCTGCTAAGGACATCCCAAAGACCAGCCTTGGGCCAATAAAGAACAGAATTCAGTTATGACTCTACGAAGCCACATTTAAGGCCATGGCATCCAGAGTACTATTACTCTAAGAAAATTAGTTTACATCAAAATTCAAATGGAAACATTAGCCACATTTACTATGGGAAACGTGACTCCATCAACTGATTCTAATTAGACCAACACTTGCATTTTACAGAGAAGTGTACATTTCAGGAATAAGGAGCCAGCCTTCCCCAAAGAATATAACTAAACATGGTGCCCATTAGCTATGGCCAGAGGGCAGGGTCATTTGGCACATACCTGAAGGGGGTAGTTTGCAGAGAAAGCAGAAGTCATAGCTTGTGGGCTAGACAGATACAATAACAAGTGTCCTCAAAGTTATGAAACCAGCAGGAGGCAAAGCCAAGACCCACATCCAGGCCTCCTGGTTCCAAGTCCAGTGCTCTTCCCATCATCTTCTTCTTGTTCAAGAAGCAGCAACATGTCACCAGCGTAGCCAAAGTCCACTGGCCTTATATTCAAGGTCTAATTCTGTCAACGTCTTAGCAACTTCCACAGGACTCAGCATCCTCGTGGATAAAATGAATGGGTTTGGGCCCAGATCTGTGCTTACAACACCACTTGTCTGGAGATTTCACAAACGTCTGGTTTAGTAATTAGATAGTATTACCTCTGATTATGGACATGTTTTCTCCCCACTCCTAGTCCTTGAGGAGTATCAAAGAGGAGCCTTCAGGTCAGCACCAGGCTGGATGATGGGTGGCCAGCCCAGAAAAATCATGTGCTCACTGGTACATGGAGGCAGCAGCCTCAGATGCTGGAGTCACACCAGTTGCACTAGGGAAAAAATAATCCATTGTTTAAAAAGGAAGAAGAAATGAACAGGTTTCTAAACAACTGGCCTATATGATCTCTAACATCACTTCTAGCTAAAAATAATCACCCTTGTGACATTTAGAAGAGATAAGAAAATTAGGGATGATGGACTACAAGCTAACTTATTGAAGTCTATGTGCCTGGCACTCTGCTAAGGGCTTGCTATGTATTAGTTCCTTTTATCTTCACAACAGCCCTGGAGGTGGCTATTATAGCCATTTTACAGATAAGAAAATAGAGGTGCAGGGAAATTTAATAACGCACCCAAGATTCCCCAGTTAATAAGGGTAGGAGATCTCACCCACACTGAATGAGGCCCTCAGAATTTAGTCAGGTGACCATATGATCCTAAAGAACATGTGTTAAGCTTTTATTGAGCGTGGACACTCTCAAGCAGATGTGGCTCTGTAGAACCGCAGAGTCAGATTACCTTAAATTCATTCTAATTTCTGCACGGAATCCATTTCCAATCCATAGCCTGGAAATACCTTCCATGGGAAACAAGCTAAGTGTTTTTTGTCTATTCACATGGATAGATCCACCACTGATCATCAGCTCGGAACATGTGATAGCGATAACAACGTTTAAACACTCAAGATGTATACAGCACCATGATAGATAGACATCAGTCATGAATTATCTCATCTAGCCTTGCTGATACCGACCCTGATATCAGTTTCCCTATATTAAACCCAGCATATATGGGGTTAAAACCAAAACACCCATTCCCTGCTTACTCTCTGGCTTCCTGGCTCCAGAATCCACTATCCTCCATGGAGACAGACACCATCAAGGACAAGCACCTGGACTATCTCCTCCCTCAAAGAGATACGGGCTGGTGGGAAAGCTGCTGACCAGCAAGGTCATGAGCTCCCTCCTGTCTGCAAGTAGTCTCAAGGCCAAAGACAGGCTGGTGGGAAAGCTCCGACCAGCAAGGCCATATGCTCCCCCTCCCCTACCTAAAGCCCCAAATAAAAACCCTTCCTTTTAGCTTTTCAGGGAGTTTGGGATTTGAGCGTTAGCTGCCCTCTCTCCTTGCTCAGCGCTGTGCAATAATAAAATTCCTACTTTCTTCCACCACCCCCGGTGTCAGAGATTGGCTTGCTGCGCAACGGGTGAGCGAACTCACTTCAGGTTCGGTAACATCACGGTGTCTATATGAGGCACGTCCTAGGAATTGAGCTCTTTGGCTGCAAGTAAGAAACACCCATCTGATTTAAGCAGAAAAGAGGAGTGCTTCACAGAATCCAAGAGCACGAAACTAGCAAAGTGTCTGGAAGCAGCAGCAACCAGAAACTAGGAGAAACTCCCCAGCTCTTGTCTCTGCTTTTCCACAGAGGAGAGGGGAGGTGGGGTCCAGGCCACTGGAGGGAGAAGGGCAACTTGCATTAAGGCACAACAGCGTAAGAGGACCTAAGAGCACGGCTGTGGCGGGAGCATGTGGTATGTGCACAGGGAGGGAGACGAGTCAGCTGGCAAGACTGTTTAGGACAAATTATGAAGGACTTACTAACTTACAATTGAATAAATTCTAATTTAATAACATAAATTATAATGTGTAATTGTGAATTGTATTCCTTAAGCATGAGTGTGACGTAATCAAATATTTTTGGAAGGTTTCTACCTACACACATACACCCACACACACATACACACACTCACATAAGTAAATAATGAATAACATATTCTGCACTGTTCTAAGTGCTATTCGTGATTATTTATTTACTTTTCATAGCCACTCTGTGAAGCGGCTGCATTACTCTTCTTCATCTACATTTTACAGACAAAAAAAATCGAAGGCTCTAAGTAGTGAACGACTTGCCCAGGACCACAGTGACCCTATCGTGGAGCTCAGATTCCAACGGAGACAATCTGGTACCAGAGCATCAGGCCTACCCACTGCCTCCCTTGAATGAGGAAATGAATATGTTACGACACACTGAGAAGCCGGGGACATTTCCCAAGGCATCAGAGCGTCATGACAGATGGTTAGTGAGGATTGTAACACAGTCCTAACTAACGTTTGTATTACACTTTATAATTTAAAAGTATGTTTACACACTGTCTCTTCTAGTTCATGCCATCCCATGGGGTGAAAACGTGATAGTAGTTCACGGTGAATGCTGTAGCTGATTTCCCTCCAGCAGGACTGCAGGTCCGGAAAGCTGCGTCAACGCGCCTCCACACCGCCCTCAAGCAGAGACAGGAGCAGCTCTCCCCCCTAAGCGGCAGAAACCACCACCTGCGCGTGCTCAATCCAAAAAGTGAGTCTTCCAAGAGCCAGAGAGAGAGCGTGTTCTGTGGGTTCTGCCCCAGCTCCCTTACGTAATTCTCACCCGAAGATTGTGAGAATCTCAGAGGCCTGGAATTGACTCAGAAGCAGAAGTGCTAGAAATGAGCCCTTTCCCTTAAGCTCCCAAACTCCTCTCAGGAAAGGCCAGGCACCTGGCTCTCTCCGGAGTTGGAATTCTAAGAGCTGTCATGCTAAAGTCTGTCCCTGGCCCGCACCCACTCTCAGCCCTGGGTTATTCTAAAGAGAGGACCTGGAAGAGGCACAGGTGAGACCCCATGGGCAGTGTGGGAAAACCATATTTTGTACTGAGCATTGGAACCACAATCTGAAACAGTGCGACCTGGAGTGGGGGGGGGGGGGGGGGCGGGGGCTGGGCAGAGAGAGACTCCAAGAAGAACGAGGAGGTGGGGCTGGGAACTTTCTACACATATGTCTGGACAATGGCATGGGTGGAGCCATTGTGTGGCTGATCAGAGGTCCAGAGCCATTAACCTGGACTGGAAATCCTGCTCCATCACCTACTTGGCATGTGATAGTGGGCAAGTTATATAGCCCAGTATCAGATTGCTCATCTGTAAAATAGAGATAACACTTAGTTCTGATGGTTGTACCAGGAACAAAAACAAAACCATGTCAAAGGACCTAGCACACCTAACCACACATCGCATAGTTTCCATTCTATTGAAACATCATGATGCATCTAGGGTGATGCAACTGTATTCCTCCTCTCTGAACAACAACAAAGAGCCAGAGGGAAAATGGGAAGTAACCTAATGCTCAATGAGAGGGAAATGGTTAAATAAACTATGCCAAACTCAGTGGGAAGCCAATTAAAAAGATAAGTATGAAAGCCATAACAAACTTTAAAATGATTAGTTTAAAAAGACACAAAATTCTGGATGTACTCTGAGTATAATTATGTAAATATATGGCCTCCACTGAACAGATTTATGGAAAAATTAAAATAGAGTAGTAAGATAATGGATTTTTGGTAAATATTCATTGTGGCATTCAACATCATTAGTTATTAGGGAAATGCAAATTAAAACTACAGTGAAATATCATTATACACCCACCAGGACACCTAAAACTAAAGGACAGATAAAACCAAGTGTTGACAAGAAAGAGGAGCAATTGGAACTCTAATATAGTATTATGGAAGGCTAAATCCTTCCAACGATTTGAAAGTATCTACTAAGCTAAATAGTTATGCCCTATGACCTGGCATTTCCATTCCTTGGTATAAGTCCAACAGAAATGAGTGGTTATCTTTACCAGAAGACTATAAGAAAACTCACTGCAGCATTGTGCAAAATATTTACCAAACCAGAAACAACCCAAGTGTCCATCTACAGAAGGATGGGTAAATTAATGTAGTGTATTCGTATCATGGAACACCACACAGCAATGTAGGAGACCAAATTACCACTATGAGGATGAATCTGACAGACATAATAACGTTGAGCAAAAGAGTACGTATTGTATAATTTCATTCATATAAAGTTCAAAAACAGGAAACATTACGGGGATAAAGAGAGACGAGAGGAGTGGTTATTTGTGGGGAAGAGGGGCTATTGACTGGGAGACTGCATAAGAACTTCGTCTTCTGGTATGCTGAAAATATTCCAAACTCAATCTGGGTGGTGGTTACACAGGTGTATAACATTCCTTGAGCTAATCACTTAAGATTTATGTACTTGGGTGTACATAAGATACACCACAATCTAAAAAAACAGAAAATTATTAATATTAGTATCATTAAGTTTTTAAATCATTGAAATCAGACAAAAATTTAGGATAAAATCTGCTTGCCTTTCTATCCCCTTTTCCCTTGAAAGTTTTTTCATCTGGAGAATCACCTGACATACTCAGTGGGAACACATTTCTGAAACAAAAACAGTTGGCCATTTTTAAACTCATGCAAAGCACAGTGCAGTGAGATCTATTTTTGATCTATCTTTTTTCCTTTTATTTTATAATATTGGACAATCTTTTCTTCTCCAGATCCTTCTGAGCTGTAGTTTGTCCGCTTGTAAAAAGGATGAGAATTTGGTGCCTCATCTGGGCCATGAGAATTTGTGAACAAAGTTCTGCTGGCACTGAAAAGCATTTGGATGTGTGGGGGAATATTTGAAACGCCTGATGTGGCATTCCAGCCCTCTGCGCTAGATGTGTCTGTAGGTTCCTTTACAGTTCATGAGATCCCTTTTCTTGCGAAGATTACCCCTTATTGAACTTCTGTCTTCTGAGCATAAAATTCTTAAAATAAAAGTTTCTGACAATTTACTTTAAGTTACTGATATGCTTTTACTCTATCTCGGGCTCCGTCTCTCCTGGAGTACAATTGGTTTTAAATAGAGTTCCAAAGAGACTCATCAGACTCCAAATTGGAGCTTATCTGTGCAGTTTAGGTAGCTTTGTAGATGTGGCAAGAGGCTTGTCTGCAGAAATCCCTTCCCTGTGTGATCAGGACTTGCCTCTTCACATCAACCCCGAACATTCTCTGGTCCCAGAATCTCCTTCAGAATCCACCCCACCACCTCCCTGAGCCCTCTACTCCAGAGAGGGCCAGGAGAAGGGGAGCCTGTCCTCTGCAGATGTCTGATGGTTGGGGCACTTCCTGCCTGCAGTGACCTCCCCCACTACCATTTATTATAAACTAGAATGGTTCCAAAACGGTGTCACTCACCATTGTTTTAGCAAATTCAATTCACATGACATCGTCTGTCTACAAGGTAAAGAATACAGCTACCACCTGTTCTCCTAATGAAATGCTTTTTCCCCATTTGGGAAAAGAAGACCAGGGGAGCTTTTCCTCCACCCGTGGGGGCTCGTGCTCCCCAGCCTTCCTCCCACACTTTTCTACCCAGCATCCGTCAGAGCTGGAAATCTCCTTGTTCCCCTCTCTGTGCTCACTGCTGCTGCTTCCCACGTTATGTGCATTCGGCTGCTTCACCCCATGAACTACAGTCAGAATAATGGCATTTAGAATTCCCTACTGGTTTGCTACTAAAAAGAATCTAGGCCTATGCCCCTTAGGAACAAGAGTTGCTTTTATAGGTTACCATGAATATATCAGTGCGGCATTAATTTAGAATTTCCAAAGTTTAAAAAAAATTTGAATCTTTCAATAACTATGACCACAATGATAAAAGTCAGACCACCAGACTAAGAGACTGTAATCAAGGAATGGTATTGATGATTTTCAACCCGACAGAGCCTCTTCCACAGCTGACAGAGTCTGGGCTGGAAAGAGATTTATATATGGCCTCTTTCCGTGGGCTTTCCTGAGACACCACCTGGGTGGCTGACCTAGTCCACAGTCAGAAGCAATGACATGAGGCTCTAGGTGATTTTTCCCAACATCTGTAGGCTTGAAAATAAACAATTTTGAAAACCTGCAGCTCAGCACTTGGCATTTTACCAGAACTTTCCTATTTTTCAAAAGCCAAATCTGTTTTTTATTCCACTATGGAGTGCCTCATTTGTCTTTCTCAGGAGAAAATGTAATAAAAATTAGAGAATTTGGTTCAGAGGATATATCATGGACAGTTAAAACAATCCTAGAATAACAATTTCTTATGAAAATTATATCAGAACTACATTTTTCTAGGAATTTATATATTTTTCTAGAAATATATACGTATTTATATAATTAAGTACCCCAATTTTTATTCTCTTTGACCTCTTCATCAGTAGATTAATAATATGTAAAGAGAGAGCAATGTAGCTAAAACAGACAAAAGACCACGTCTTTTAGTATAATTAACTACAGAATCCAGAGGATAAATTTCATAGTACCATTAATAGTATACCTTTATTCAAGAGGAGACAAAAAGAGCTGGTGCCATCTTTATTGCTCATGAAAAACTCATTTTTTTCTACCAGAAAGAAAAGTGATAAAAATTGATTTGATACAGTCCTTTTAATTAAAAAAAAGATAAGTCTCTGCTGTGGGGAAAAAATTCGATATCGCAGCCATATTTACATATGTTGGATTCTAGAAGTACAGATTTAGGCTGCCCTTGAGTGGTCAGATTTATTTCTGTGAGGATAATCTGGGAAACCCCTGTACAAATATAAATCATTGTGGGATTCAGGGTGGCAACAGGCCTGACACAGAGTCTGTTGATTTTACACATGTACATGTATTATTTTGACCAAAACTTTAAATGCTATCAAAATGTTTAAAAATGTTCAGATCAAAAGTAAATTCTCATTTCCAGGTAGGCCTGCAAAATGGGATGCATAACCACCTTTGTCACCTGCTTTGTCAATGGCAAAGGCTCTCTGTAAACATCTCAAAATGCCCCGTTTCAGTTAACCAGTCCACCCAGGCTTTGGGGGGTCAAGGGGTCAAACATCTATGCAACTGTTTAAGCTGGCCCACAAGTGCAGCCCAGAGATAAAGCAAGAAAAGCAGAAGCTGTTGTCTGAGGCTAGAAGAAAGCTGCCTGCAAAGGGGACGTCCCCACTGAGACCACCTGTGCTTTGAGCAGGTATTAATACTGCCACCACCTTGTGGAGAGTCAGAAGGCAATTGCACACACATGGATCCCAACGAGCGAGTCCTCCTGCCTGCCTTGTGCTGTAACATGGGAGTTCCCTAGTTCACTATCAAGGGAAAAGCCACGCCTGGATATCTTGTCCACGGAAAGACCAGCACCAACCATCACCTTCACACAGGTTAACTGGGAAGAAAAAGGAACTCTGACTAAGCTGGTGGAAGCTGTCAGGACCCGTTGCAATGGCAGATATAATAAGATCCACCATCATTGGGAGGCAACATCAGAGGTCCAAAATCCGTGGCTCTCATTGCCAAGCTGGAAATGCAAAGGCTAAAGAACTTGCTACCAAACTTGGATAAAAGTACAATGTTAACTTCTCTGTACATAAAAATACAAATTATCCTTCAAAACAAATCCAGTCTCATGACAATCTCTTCACTCTCTAACTTTGCATAGTTCCATATCCTAGAACACATAAACTCAGGCTTGAACACTTATGTATTGCACATTGTTTTTAATTGGGTTAATGTGGGTGACCTGTCTTCTCTAGTTAAGTTACAAACTGCAACTTGTAGTCTCCCAAAGCCCATGAAACATTCTCTGTTGCTCTACTCTGTATGGTAGTTACTTGGGTGCCTATCCCTCTCTCCTACCCAACTACAACTGTATTGAGGGGAGGAAGTATATGTTATTCACCCTTGGACTGAATTGATTTGGGGCTAAGGTCATTTTGTTGTTGTTGTTCTTGTTTATATCACCAAAGTTCCTAGGACAGTTCTGCTCACACAATAACAATATAGAGACAAATGAGCAATGCCAAAATAGGGCCCCCAGGAACTCCATCATGTGCCCACATCCACAGCAGATATCAATCTCCTTGCTCCTGGGACTATCTCAACACTACAAGTAGTGAATGGGTTAGTAGTTCTCAATTCTACCATGGTTGTAAGACCACTTATAAGAGTCAGTATAACACTAGCCTGTGCTATAGTAACAAATAAATGCTGACATTTCAAAGACTTATCAAAGCAAAAGTTTCTTTCTCCTTCATAAAATGTCTAATGCTGGTCTTCTCCTTGATACAGAGACTTCCATCTGTGGCTGTTCCATGTCAAAATGATCACTACCATGAAAACCGATACTTGTTTTTAACTGCCCTGGACCAGGAGTGACAAAAGTCCTTTTTACTCATGACCCATTGGCCTAATCTAGACACATGGCCCCAATTGACTTACAAGGGAGGCTGAGATCTAGGGGAGTCCATGGAACATTTGGAGAGTATTGCTGTCTCTCCCATGGAACTGAATTTTTTTTTAATGGAACCAGTGGACCAGTTAAGGAATGCCACTTGTATAGAGAGATGGCGGTACCAACAAGATACATGACAATGACGTAAGCTTTCATTGTTTCATTGAATCAAAAGCTCCACCACTTTCACATGAAAATAAGACCCATATTTACGAAATTGATTTTCACCATTTTCGAAGAAACTAAGTCCTATAAAGAAAATGTGTTTTCTACTTCATACAAAGCAACGAGGTGTGATGACTTGGCTTTGGAAGAAAGTTCTTAAAATAAAAATCAGGCTCATCTGTTGAGGCCGTCCCTTCTGCTGCAGCTAGCTATTGCCCAGTTTTCTATCTCTTATAATAGTAACCAGCTTGGAAGCCAAAATAGACTCTCTGGTTGTTCTTTAGAACACCCCATCTGCCTCATCCTTCAACACCAGGAATACTTCCAGAGATCTTAATGGCTGTGGTGGTGCATACTATAAATCAATTGTCATGTGGCTTCATTCTATCAAGGCAAAAAAGATGTGCTCATTTCATCATTGTTGCAAAAATACTTAAACTTTTTAATTTCATACAGCAATTTTTCTCATAACACTAGCTTAAAGACCATCTTTGGGATGGTAAGTGAAAATGGTCATTTCCCAAATGAAAAACAATCTGATTCTCTAAAAACGTTCCTTTAGGATCAAAATAATATCAAAAGAGAATAGTCACAAAAATAAGTTTTACATCCATTAACAAATGCATTTATTCTATTTATATGCACACAATAATTATTTCATTATAACTCTTTTCTTAGTCCACTTCACTAGGGGAAAAAAGAATGGCAAATCTCTATTTTCGTAACTTATAAGTAATGGTTTTATAACTTGTAATTCTGATAACTCCTTACAGGCTATGATGACAAAAAAATTTATAAAAATCACATTGATGTTCTCCCAATATTAGAAAAGTCTTAAAATAGAAAGGTAAAAACATAATCAGGGAATCGTGTGCAGTCAACTGCCTTCCTCTTATTAGTTCCCCCTAGAGATACAAATGGAACTTTTATTCGTCTAGAATCTCTCCAATGTGTTTTATGATGGCATCACATTCAAATCAGAGAACTAGGGCTGAAAATGCCAGCAGCTGGCAAAAGGCACAAAAGAGAAGTTATTCTCTTTTGAAATTCTTGCAATGACTAACATTGAGAAACGGTTACCCAGAATCAGAGCTAGATGAAAACACACACATACACAATATATACACTTATTTACCAACACGTATACCCTGCAAAAATGTCTATGTGGTCTCTTGTCTTTTTACTGGATTCACGCACTGTATCACTTAAGCTGCTTTTGGATGTGAATTGGAGGAAACAGAATCCAAATTGTCTTAAACAATAGAGAAATTAATTAACTAATGTAATTACTAAGTCTAGAGCAGTGCTTCACAAACTATCTGTGCTGAAGGACAGTTGTTGTATTGTTCGTTTTTTTCAATCAGTGCAGATTGCTACATGCTCCTAATACATAAGACTTGTACACAGTTTGCACCACTTGCAACTCATCCCTTTGTTGAACAGCATGCAAATCATCTTTAGCCCATTCAACTACACAAGTCCACTGGCCACACACTTAGATGTCACAGCAACGCCAAATCACTACAAAAGTGTTTCTAAACACTCTCAATTTCTGTGTTTATGTCATTGCAGAATGGTAACAAACAGTTCCCCCTACATTTTGAGTATCGCTGGTCTAGAGAAAGTGTTGGCATCACCATCATTCTTGCTCCACCTCGCTACCATTCTCCAGATTGCCCTCCTCTGTGTTCCTGCTGCCTTTTGGGCTGGTATGGAGATGTATGCAATGGTCCCAGTCTATAGATAACAACACCCAGAAGGGAGAGAGGGTCCCTTCAAAGCTATACCAAAAAGAACAAAGAAAAACTCTCCTAAGAGGCCCTAGGAAACTTTCTACACAACTCATTGTCCTTAATTGAGTCACATGCATGTTTCTGAACCTGTCACAGGCAAGGAAGAGGGATTACTCTTGGAGCAATTTGGCCCACTCTTGGAGCTGGGGTGGGGCTCTATACCTTGGGAAACATGGGCTGCATAGGAGAAATAGTCTATTAGAAATAAAGTTGGGTTCATGTAATAAAGGACGGAAGGAGGAATGGATGTTAGATAGGCAATCAACAAGTTGGAAGCACTTGAGCTAGGTTATTTGCATAATTAATAGTCAAACAAAAGGTATTATTAAATAGTCATTAATTTAGTAGCTAGGTATGAGCTTGGGCACCCAGAGAGCCTGACTTGCCCTAAAATTCCAAGCACCTGGGGAAGGGATGCTGTTGACTCAACGTTCTCCAAACATCTATTGCCAAGAGACAGGATTTCACAGAACAAATCCGGCTGCTTAAGAGAGAAGGTAATTGAAGGGATGGGGTGGTGTTACCCTTATGGATTTGGGGCAGGGAAGTTTCCAAAGAATGGGAAACCATGTGAGCTAGGAAGATGCCACAGAAAGTGTCTCCTGCAATAATTTAAAATTTAACTCCATAATTACCCATTCCTTAACTTCCTTCCAGAAAGTGCAGCATGGAAAAAGATTTTAAAAAAGAGTAACTTTACAGCAGAAAAACCTGACAAACACTCCTTCTGCCAGATTATCAAGGTCAACATCAACAGTCATAAATCATGTTGGTTAGTAGGTAACCTTGATATGATGTGATGAAAATGGTGCTTTATCTCTGTGATCTTCTTCCCAAGACCCCAACCCCCAGTATAATCATGAGAAAAATATTAGACAAATTCCAATAAAGGGACATCCTATAAAATATTGGTACTCTTCAAAACTATCAAGGTCATCAAAAACAAGAAAAGTCTAAGAAACTCTGTCATATCCAAGAGGTACCTAAAGAGACATGACAAATAAATGGAATGTGGTATCCTGAATGTGATCCTAGGGCAGAAAAAATCAACAGATAAAGACTGAAGAAGTCTGAACAAATGGACTCTGGATAATAGTAATTTATTAGCATTGGTTCATTAATTGTAAAAGACATACCATACAAATGTAAGATGTTAATAATGGGAGAGGATGGGAACTCTGTACTCTCTGTTCACATTTTCTGTGAAATAAAACCACTCTAAAAAATAAAGTCTACTAATTTTTTAAGGCCTGGTACTAAATAAATGGCTAAAAAAATTTAACTTTAACAGATATATCACAACATAACATATCTAAAATAGCCAATAAAGATATAAAAAGGTATTCAAGCTTGTTAGTCATCAAGAAAATGCAAATAAAACCACAAATGAAATATTATCTACCCATGTGGTTAAAATTGAAAAGACCATCATTTCCAAGTGTTGGTGAAGATATGGAGAAACAAGAATTCTTATACTCTGAAGATGAGAGTAAAAAATGGCTCAACCACCCTAGAAAACTCTTTGTTAGTATTTATTAAGACTGAACTTACACATCCCTATGACCCTTAATTTCCACTCGTGTGTGTGTGTGTATTTGCTTATGTGCATATACTCAACAGAAATACACATGTTCACTAAAAGGCAGGCACAAAGTGTTTGTAACCATATTATTCAATCTAAAAAACTAGAAATAACTAGGGGCTGGCCTGGTGGCACAGCAGTTAAGTTCATGCACTCCACTTCAACGGTCTGGGGTTTGCCAGTTTGGATCCTGGGCACAGACCTATGCCCTGCATGCTGTAGCAGGCATCCCTCATATAAAGTAGAGGAAGATAGGCACAAATGTTAGCTCACGGCCAATCTTCCTCAGCAAAAAAAGAGGATGATTGGCGGTGGATGTTAGCTCAGGGCTAGTCTTCCTCAGAAAACAAAAACTAGAAATAACTCAAAAGTCCATCAACAGTAGAATAGATAAAATTGTACTGTATGCAAATGATAGCATACAGCAATGAAATGCTATACCAGGACAAAAATGAACAAACTACTGCTATATACACAAGATAGCTAAATCTCATAAATGTAATGTTGAGCAAGAGAAGTCAGACACAAAGGACCTCACACTGTAATTCCAGTAATTCAAAAACAGGCACAGCTAATCTATGGAGACAGAGATCAAGTCAGTGGTTACATTTCAGTAGTGACTGAGAGGGGCTTGAAGGGGGCTTCCGGGCTGCTAATACTGTTCTGTTTCTGAATCTGAGTGGTGATTACACTGGTTTGTTCACTTTATGAAAATTCACCAAGTCATATACTTTGGGGCACCTTTCTACATTATACTTCAGTGAGGAAGGTTGTTTTAAATATAATCATAATACAATGTCTATCAGTGGATGAATGGATAAACAAAATGTGGTATATCCATACAAAGGAATATCATTCAGCCTTAAAAAGGAAGGAAATTCTGACACATGCTACAACATGGATGAACCTTGAGGATATTATACTGAGTGAAATAAGACAGACACAAAAGGACAAATATTGTATGATTCTACTTACATGAGGTACCTAGAATAGTCAAACTCATCGGGACAGAAAGGAGAATAGACAATAGTAGAATGGTAGTCCTGGGGCTGGGGTGGAGGGTAATGAGGAGTCAGTGTTTAATGGGTACAGAGTTTCAGTTTGGGAGGATAAAAAAGTTCTGGAGATGGATGGTGGTGATGACTGCACAACAATATGAATCTACTGAACTGTACACTTAAAAATGGTCAAAATGGTAAATGGTCAAAATTTTATATTATACATATTTTGCCACAATAAAAGTAAGCATAATACAGTACGATATATGTTATAATGGTGGTATTACTCAGTTTAACGACAAATTTTATAAGTATCAGATTTGTTCTCTGTTCTCCAGTAACTCTAGTATCTGTTGAGCATTAATAACAATGTAGTGTCACTTTAAGTGAAGATTCAGGAAGTGCTGGTTAGCCAAGAACAGATAAACTTTCCAAAAAAAGTGTAACTTAAAATCCTTCTAGAAGAAAGAAAAGAATTTTGCTGAGAGGAAGCATGGTTGACATTTGACCCAATAACACTCTGGGAAGAACTAGGCTTCTAACTGATTTTGGATTTCAATCTGCTTGAGTTGGATCCAAGTAAGAGTTTGGTGGACTAACTCTGATAACCTTGTGGTTGCCTTTATGATGCCCACACCTTTGTAAGAAAATTTCCCTGAATTACCCAAATTTGACTAAGTTATCTGTGTTTTGTTGGGACCCTGACTGATACATGGAATCAACGTATAAGCCACTAAATTTGGATTCAGCCTTGGACAAAATTAAAAAGGAAACTACAAGTCACATGATATTTGATGAGAAGCCTTTGGAGAAAACGTGTTGACATATAATTTTGGAACTCAAAAAGTGCTGGTTATCACATTTTTTGGTAAGATGTGAAGACAGAGATAGTCAACACAGGTCAGCCTTTCAGGGCAGAGAGCAGGATGGAAAAGGGTGGAAGGTGCATCTGGAAGGGCAAACGGAAACAATCCACCACATTCCACAAGAAAAACACTACGGAAAGATTGTGAGGTATATCAATTGTGACACTTTTGGCTGTAAGAAAGAGAGGACCCAACTAATAGAAATTCAAATAAGGGATTTACTATTTTACTGTAAGTCCAGAAGAAAGGCAGTTTCAAGGCTAGGTAAATCCATGACCCCACTATGTCCTCAAAATCCAGGGTCTTTTTATCTCACTGGCATGAGAGCAAGGTCTCTTCTCTAAGCCACAAGATGGCTGCAGATGTTCTGGGTGTCACACACCAACCCAATAACATCTCGTCATGAATAGGAGCATTTTGTCCCCATGGTTTTCTTAGTTTTAGTGAGGAAAATCTTTCCCAAAGTCTTCAAATAGCATACCCTCAAATCTCATTAGCCAAAATTCAGGCCTAAACCATCCCCTAGCAATGTAATTGAGATGTCACTTAAATTCCTCATGACTGACCTCCGGGCCTGGGAGGAAGGCACGGGGCTCTGTCAGCAAAGACAAGGATGGGAATTTCTGAGGGTAATATCCAACATGTCTGTCTCAAAAGAGGATAACACAGCACTCTTTCCTCAAAACAGAGGCTTTCTCATGACTACTCCCTTCTTCCCCAGCTGGAGAGATCCCCAAAGTCAAGGTGAAACTTTTTAGTGAGAGGAAGATTGGAAATTTCTCTTCCTCTCTGCGTCCCTGCCTTTGAGAAAGTGCATTATTGGGCTTTTTACTTAATCTTCTCCTTCTTTCACTCATTCATTCAACAAATATTTGTTGAGAACTAACTATGTGTCCAACTTTGGAGATATAACAAAAAATAAGACAAAGCCCCTGAATTCTAGGAGCTCACAAGTGGTGTCAAGACAGTGACAGTGGAAACACTGTGTATAGAGGAGGGCCAGGTAACTACAGTTAAAAAATGGGCAAAGGTAACCAGGAGCTACCTTGCACTCTGGAGAGCTAGCTGGGTTATCGGTTGTAAATGAAAGGAAACCCAGGAGATGGTTGCTGAAGACTCATTTTTAGACTCCAACTTTAGAAGTGAACAGCAAAGACCTTACTAGGGTAAGAAAGTGGCAGGGAAGTAAAACAAAGCCTCTTGAGACAATGATTGTGTGTTTGACAGAGCTCTCCCCGAGTCCTGTCTCAGGATCCTGCATGGAGTGGTGGTGACCCATGCAGGACATCCCCTCAAAACAGGGCAGGGAGGGGCATGGCAGGACATCCCAGCCAAGGGACACCACAGGAGCAAAGGCCCAGAGTTGGGAATCCCAAAGCCAAATGCATACGCTTGTGAGACTGGCTTTCCTTGGAGTAGAAGTTTGTGGTTATAGAATAGATGGAAATGAGATATAGAACTACTCCACACGCAATTAGTTCATAAGTGAACAATGCTAACAATGACTGTGAAGATGACAATGACGACGATGATGATAACGATGACAACGACGACAGCCTTGACTGATGCCTGTGGTCAATTTTGTAAGAATGTCAGGTTAGTACAGGTCTCCCCCTGAGTACTCTTACAGTGCCACCTATAGGTAAACTTGGGAAAGACCTGACCCTTTTAATCTTGACCCATAAACCCTGAATCTCTGTTTGATGCGTTTCCAGTGGTTGTTATTAAATATTTAGCTAAGGATTTGCAGTTGGATTTTCACCCATACCAACATGAGCACTATCATCCTGTTTAAAATCTTCCCACTTCAGAAACTTGCACCACTCCACAAGTTAATGAGCTTTTCTATACATAGTTTCTTCCAGGGTATAATTACTGGCCTGGCTTTATATTATTTTAGGATAGTGTCAGCAGCTAATTGTGGTACAGTCTGAATGCTCTGAAATGAGTTCGGCTGAGTATGAGAATAGCTCAGCAAATTTAGGGCTGTGTGTGCATCATTTTTAAAGTCTATTGTTTAGCAGGACACTGAACATGGCAGATTAATGGTGGAGTCATATTCAAAGGGAAAATGTGGAGTCTGACCTGTGTCACATCTGCTCATTCCTTGGTACCTACTTGCCATGCTCAACTACCATTGGACTTTGAGTTGGCCTAAGTGTGCAGGGAAGCCTCGGGTCCTGGCATTGCTAAGGCCCTATAACCGCTGTAGGCTCTTGTAGGGGAGAAAGCGTTCATTCCTCGCCTCTCCATTCCTCTGGAGGCAAAAATCTAGGAAGAATACTTCTGGCTTCTTTTGTCTTTCTTACATACTATTTCCTTACATACAAGAGTATAGGAGTAGAGTATCTGATGCATGAGTTTAGGAAAAAGAATGAACATTACTGACTCGACTCAGCCACTTTCCTTCACTCTTTCCATATATTCCCTTCTCTTGCTGTCCTTCTCTGGTAAGCAGCTTCCTAAATGGCTCCCAATAATGCCCCCTCTTGGAATTCACTCCCTTGTACAATCCTCTCCCTTGTATAACCAGTGGCTTGGTTCTAGTGAAAGGAATATGACACAAGTGATGGGCTAGCACTTCTAAGATGAGATTATAGAAACCTACAACCACCACCTTACTTAGACTCTTCCTCACTTTCAATAAAGCAAGTTGCTGTGTTGGAGAGGTCCATGAGTCAAGGAACCAAGGGTGGCCTCTGGCCAACAGCCAGCATGAAACTGATGCTTCCTGCCGACAACCACATGAGTGACCTTGAGAGGGGATCCTTCCTCAGTTGAGCCTTGAGATAACTAGAGGCCTGACCAACACTATGCTTGCAGCCTGTGAGATCCTGAAGCAGAGGACCTGGCTAAGCCTCCCCAGATTCCTGACCCACAGAATCTGTGACATAATAAATGTGTGTTAAACGACTACATTGTAGGATAACTTTTTACACAGCAATTGTTAACTAATATTTGGCTTTCTTATCATTGGTGAAAGCCTTTTGGATAACTTACATAAAAACAGAGAACAGTCTGACTCACACAAATTTAAGATGGTTTATGAACACATATCATCCACCCCACCATGCTAGGCAGGCAGTGGCCTGGTTTAAACCTAACTGAAAAAAGAAAATGTTCATGCAGATTTCCGATTCCAGTATTTCAATATCTTCTCTCCAGTCCTTTCTGAATACTGTCTGCTTCTGTCACATGGAAAAACATATTCCAATACAAGAGTATGAGGCAGGTGGAGGGGGAGCAAAAGATGCTTAACATCCCTCTAATACCCACAAATCATCCCTCCATCCCTGGCTTTCCAGAATTATGTTTACTTATTCAACGTTTAGTAAGCACTTACTATTCTGGCACTATCCTGATTACGGAGATACAGCAGTATCACTGGAAATACATCACTGCATCATATCATACTTTCTACAACAAAAGAAGTAAAGCCCCTGCCTTCACAAAAGTCATATTTTAGTGAAGGGGGCAAAAAGCAAAGAAACAAAAATATAATTTCAGGTAGTGAGAAGTGCCACGACTAAAAGTAAAATGAAGTAAGAAGGCTAGCAAATGGCAGAATGGCATTGGGAGGAGGAGCAGGTGGTCCAAGAAGGCATCTCTTCTAGGGAAATATGTTAGCAGAGATCTGAAAGAAATAAGAGAGCAACCCTTGAGGAAATCTGACTGAAGAATACTCTAGTCTGACGAAAAAGCAAGTGCAGAAAGTCTGAGGCAGGAGCAAACTTAGAATGCCAAGAAATAGCAAGAAAACCAGCATAGCTAGAGCAGAATGAGCAGTTGGACGTGCGGCTGAGGTTGGAGAGGTAGGAAAGGGCTTCACTGGCCATCTTAAGGGTTTAGTTTTATTTGAGCATGATGGAAAGGCTGTAGAGAGTTTGGGTTTAGATGATTCCAAATTACCTTTCGTATATGGAGGGAAAGGGGTTCCTAACAATCTAAGATACCTCTCGTAGAAGGATAAATTGATATAGAGACTTTGGTAGGCTCTTAAAAAGTTGAAAATGTGTGTACTCTACCACCTGGCAATTCCATTTCCCGTATATAACATAGAGAAGCCACAACAAATGCACGAGGAAACATGTATAAGGATGTTCATTGAAGTACTGTTTATCATAGCATGACTATTGAAGTAATGGGGAAATTGATGAATAAAATAAGATACATTCACTGTACAACTGTTAAAAAAATGAACTAAAAAAAGATGTGTGTGAACATGGACATGTCTGAAAAACCATTTTGAGTGGAAAAATCAGTATATAGATGAATATGTATGACATCATTTATATAAATTGAAAGCAATAAGCCACTCACAAAACAGTATTATATATTGGTTGTAGATACATAAATACATGAAAAGAAAATAAAGAATTAATTGAATGGATGCCTACAAAACTCATGATAGCGGTACTGGGAACAAGAATGGGGCATGAGGCCAAATGTCAGTTAAGGTTTATCTGTAATATTTCATTTTGTTACAAAAACAAAATGACGAATATAACAAAAATATTCTACGTTAATTCCAAGTGGTTAGAAATGAGTGCTTTTTATACTATTCTTTCCACCTTTCTATCCATGTGGAAATAGCTCAGCTATTCCATAGCAATTAGAGCAAAAGGAAAGTCATTTTGCATATTTATGGTCATATGAGATTATTTTGCCTTGAGGAGATAAAAATCAGATCTCTTTTTCAGACTCAAGAAGAAGATTAAAATATTTCTCTGCCTTTTTGTGGGTAAAACAGCCATACAAGGCCTTTGTGGCTTTGGGTCTTTGCAATCTCCTCCATTAACACTCTTCAACAACCTCAGGGCCAGGGTCAATATTCCTTTCATTATTTCATGTGAAGGAATCTGTTCACACAGTCGTTAAACCTACATCCAATCAATTAATTTAAAAGGAAAAAAAACTCTCCATCCCTGGGATGTGGTCCATGGACTGAGATATCCTGGGTGCAGAGAAAGAGAAAATTTAAACCAAAATATAGATTTAAGCTTTTAATCCATAGATTTCATTCAGCTAGGGGGCCTAGATCAAAGCCAGTCTCATTAGTTGTGAAGACCAGAAATAAACAAATTTAATTACATTTTCATCACAAAGCAATTACCAGGTACATTTTGCTGATGCCTGAGGGTGAGGTGTGGGGAGGAGGAGGCGGGTCCATTTCTCCCTCCTAACAGGCATTTCGGCAACACTTAGAATTCATTTTTCTAGAGCCTTCTGAACACTTACAGCTTCAACTTACAAATCTAACCTCACATTCCCTTAGTTTACCTGAGCCACATTTCTATCAGATCTTAAATTCTTTATGCTAAGATTTCACCCTCCAGGCTGCCTTCCAGGAGCAAATTGATCTCCATCACCGCAGCTTTAAACTCTTTGCTTCAGTCTCAGCAAAAAAAAAAAAAAAGTTTCCCTCCTCTCTGCCACAAATGAGATGTTTACTCCTAACACTCAAATATGAGAAACTTGACATTTCTCTCTTTTTCTAAGACAGGTGAATCACTTTGAGTCCCACCTGGCCCACCCCCTCGAGAATGGTGATCCTGGTCAGGAGAGCATCTCTCCCATTTTTCGTGGAACTGTCTAAGAATCCCGGCGCCAGAAAACCAGGAGGGGGACGAGGTCCAAGGCTTTTGCTCCGTTGCTGGGGCTCTCTCTGGGCTTCTGCCCAGTTTTCTTGACGCGAACTCCCATGTCAGACAGACGCAGAGGTCTCCCTCAGCGGCTCACCCTGGGGAGCGCAGGATCCTCCCCGGAGCCCCTGGCTGCTGCCGGTGTTGACACAGGCAGATGCTTCCTGCAGTGAGGCCCATTTTAAAAGGCACCAGCAGGTGCGCTTCTCCATGAAAGAATCCTGCGAGGCGTCTCCTATAGTGCAGGCTTCCACCCAGACTCACCGCCTCCTCTTCCATCTCTATTCCTTTAGGGTGAGGGGCAGAGCTTTGCTTCTCATGCCTTTTGAGACGAAGGAAAAACAACATGGATGATCAAATTACACCCCAAAATTGAACTTTATTTTTCAAATGTATTAACTCTTTTTTCCAGACTTCCATACCAAAAGTGATAAACAGATATAGAATGTTGAACTGTACGCATAAATAAACCTAATTTTTTAATAAGACATATTTTACAGATTTTAACATGTTTATATCTAGCCTTGCTTTCTTCCTGTTTATGACTGCAACTGCCAGCTTTGCCTATCATCCTCGTCTATCTCCCCCAAAACAAGCCAAAGTGCCACCCTCACGAGGCTTTCCTGGAATATGCTAGATTGTATTACTATTTAAGGAAATCATTACCAAACGTCAGTGCTTTATCATAAACATAAGTAACTTGTAGCATGCCTGACGGATACATGGCGGCGGCGAACTCAATTCTATCGCATTTCTGCTTCAACATTATTTCACCCTTTCCCCATCCCATAAGCTCAGCCCCAAACCTGTTTCTCGTTCCGCGTTCCCCTTTGCCGCTACCCGCCTCCACTTCCTGCTGGACTGGAGTCCTGTCCTTTCTCCGGCCTTCTCTAAAATGCCAGTCTGAGCAAGTCACTCTCTCGTGGCTGCTTTCTGCCTTTAGAATAAAATGCACGATGCAGCCCCATTCCGGGAATGTGGTAGGAGGTGCCTGCCTCCCCCTCTCCCCTCCCCAACACCCCAAGCTCCAACCAGCAAAGATCCCGCTAAAGGCCCTCTACCGTCTCACAGTGTCCATCCGCCCCAGGCTATTGATTCTGCCTGGAATACCACTTCCTCTACCTGCGCCTTCCTCTTCTCTCCCTGACCCCCAGCCTCGCCTTTGCTAATTGTGTTAATGTAGGTGGGCTCTCAAGCCAAACAGCTTGGGTTCAAGCCCACCTATACCTTGGTGGGACCTTGAGCAAGACACAATTTCTCTGTCTTAGCGTCCTTACTGTAAAATGGAGATAATATGCTAATAACATGTTAATTTAATTAAAATAATTAATTGATTAGGAATAATAATAGCACCTATTCATAGGGTGGTGATACAGATTAAATTAGGCAATACTAATAAGTGCTCGGCGCAGTGGCCGGCGCAGGAAAAAACCCTAAGAGCTCAGCTCTAGCAGCATCTCCGGGGAGTCTCCCCTCACTCTCCGAGTCCGCCTCCGCCATCTCATCTCACTGTGCTGTGATGTTTGCTTAAAGGTTACACGCTGGGTTCCCTCAGGTCAGTGATTTCGTTGTCAGTAGCCCTGTGCCCATCGCAGCTCATATTACAGTGAAAACAGCACAGATCTTGGACTTCCACCAAATCAAGGTTTTCCAACACCGACTGCACATGAGAATCACCTGGGGAGTTTTTAATACGCTGCCTGGGCCCCGAGCCAGACCGCTTATATCAACATCTCAGAGGATGGGGCTCAGATTTCAGTATTTTTTCAAACCTTCCCCAGGTGATAGTCACGTTCAGCCAGGATTAAGAACCACCGACCTAAACCCAGGTTTAAATCTTAACTGTTCCACTTACCAGCTCTATGACCCTGGGCAAGTTGCTGAAACACCCTGAGTCTGTTACCATGTCTGTAAGAGGTGGATAAAAATGTCTAACTGCAATAGTCACATTCAGGCTGTGTCCCTACCGCCCCCATCCCCTTCGCAAATACCCGAATAGACACAGCCACCAAAGTTTGCTCTCTCACAGACCGAGTCCCCTCCACAAGTCAGCCGTAGACACAAAGAGGTCAGGGTATTTGTTTTCCTGGCTTCCACCCTGCTGTGTTGTCACGGATGTTTTGGGTCCTCCACTAAAGGCCCAAACTCCTGTTGGTCAGTCCTCTCCTGCAGATAAAGCCATTTTCCCCCTATTCTGGCAACCGTGCCCTTCCCCTGCCTCTTCCGGTGTAGGCCTGGCTGGCTTCTCACCCTTTCCATCCACCCGGCCCTCAGTACGCTCTGTTGGTTCTCCTAACTCTGCCCACGCATTTATAAGTAATCCCTTTATTAAAATTTCCCATAAACCCCTTTGAATTTGCCATCTGTAATCCTGCTGTGATTACGATAGGGAACCAATTGCACTAAAGAGAGACAAGAAACAGAAGAGAAAAAGAGTGGAACATAATGGTTAAATATTTAGAAAAAGTATAAACAAACAAAACACCCTGCTAAACCCCAACTTTACTTGAAAAATATTCCCATGGAGCCCTGAAAAGTACTCTGAATATCTATGGTTCACTATATGGAAAAAAAAAAATACAACAAACTGAATTATATTTCAAGTTTTTCTGAGACTGTCTCAGATCATTTTTTTCTAGTTCATTATGTTCGTTCCTTCACAGCTTCTTGTTGTTTTCATATTGGCAGAAATCATCTAACAGGATTGCTGTAAGGATTAAATGAGATACTCCATGAAAAAATCTACCTCGTGGAAATAGTGGCGTGGAGCCGGCTCAGACTCTGGTGCCAAAGCGGACCTAGACTTCAGTCCCACTCCCGGTTCTATAACTAGGACAAATTGCTATTGCCTCTGAAAACGGGGTATGGGTTCTTGTCTCACTGGGTTGTTGTAAGATGCTACATAGTAATCATTATAATAGTTAATGTTTCTGAGCATCTTTATATGTCAGGCAATATGATGAGGACTTGATATGCATTATCTCATTTAATTCCTTAAAAAACCCTAGAAAGTAAGTGCTATTTGTAATCCTTGTAATTAGGAAACTGAGGATCTGGGAGGTGAAGTAATTTGCCCAAAGTCAAATAGCTAGTAAATAACAGCATTAGGCAATAATGGGTGATGTAAGGTGCCTGGAGTGCATATTAGGTACATATTAATGATATCCCCTGATATTTTGATAATGATTAATTTTCCTCTCAAAAAACAAAATAAGATGAGTTCAGGATAATCTAATGAAGTTTCTAAGCTAACTAATTGCACCACTTGTTTCTTACCCCAGTAGTTTAGGATTCAAAGTTTTTCTGTCTGAAACTTAAAAATGGGTATAATGCCCAGTATTTCCACCCTTATGAATTTTCTCAAGAGAAATGTATCCACAAAAAGATGATTACAAGAATATTCATAGCAGCCTTGTTCTTAATAGTCTAAAACTGGAAACTACCCAAATGTCCATCAACACAAAAATGGCAAAATGAATTGTAGTATATCTATGCAAGGAAATACTACTCAGCAATAAAAAGAATAAACTACTGATACTTACAACATGGATGGATCTCAAAAATATTACACTGAGCGAAAGAAGCCAGACTGAGAATGCTCCTCCCTCCTCCCATCCAACAAGAGAGAGTGAGGGGCTTGCTGGTACTCTCTTAAAAGCACACAAAGAATTTTTCCTAGAAGCAACATGCTCTTTGCATCTCTTTGGCCAGAGTTGGGTCATGAACCAATTCACTGGTCGGGAGAATTTGATTATTCTTATAGTGATCAGGCACACACCTGAACTAAGGATAATCTCCCAAAATACACTGCTGCCACTCAAAGCGGAGGAATAGACTGTGGAAAGGCAGCCGTGATGTCCACTAAGATAGCTGTAGGGATAAGACTGGAGAGGAAGGATTAACCCAGATGATGGAGAACCCTTAATACTAGACTGAGGAGTTTGAATTTAAAATAATTAATAGGGAGCAAGAAAAAATCTAATGAAAATTATGGTTGTAGTATTGAGAAAAGGGCATTGGATTTGATGTCACAGTTTCTAAGCCAGGTTCTGCTGCCTCTTAACTGTAAGAGCTTTGACAAGTCTCTTGACACCTCAAGGTCACCATTCCTTATCAGTAAAGTGAGAATAATAATGAGTAATTCCAAATATATTGTTACGTTATTAGAATTGTAGAATGATATATTCTTTTTCATTCATTCAATCTGTATTTATTGAGAATTTATTAAACGCTTGCAATAAAATGTAATAATATAATAATAAAAAACAAGAATAAATGATGCTAAGAATATGAGCCCATTCAATAAGCCATTGTTAAGCTCCTTACTATTGGCATTATTCTCTGAAAGTCATTTCTGACTGTGCAACTCTACTTTCATTAAATTGAAAGCCAGCAATCCAAGACTTAAGCATACTTGAAAGGGGCATTTACTCCTTCCTTCATTCACTTAACAAACATATTATAGGGGCGTATAAAACTTTGTTCTATCATTATTTAATCCTGCTTCTTGCTTTCACAGTGTGCCTGGATTTAATTATGCAGACAGCTTGACCCCCATTCTCTTAGCAGAAACGCTATGCAGAGCAGGCCACCAGCCCTCTTTAGTCTTTCTCTTTTTCCCAGATGACTTAGAATGTCTCAATTAGGTCCCTGGAAACTGAAGGGAATCACATTTGTTCTTTGCTATTTTCAGAATCTCTTTTAGGAAAGAAAATTTGAATGGCAAGCTTGTGTAGTTTTTCTTTAGGATACTATGCTCTTCCAAAGTCAAGATTATAATTAAACAGAATCTAGCTATTTATTTTTGATGCATATTTTTTAAGGTAATGAAAACATTAATAATATAAAATAGGCCAACAGAACTAAAACCAAACATACCTCTCGTGTTAATAAATGTAGGTGCGTTAGTCTCACCTAATAACAACAATAAAAGGACTCATTGAATTACTGAGCAAAACCCAACTATCTGCTCTATAAGAAACATATCTAAAACAAAGTAAAGCAAAAACTTTGCAACATAAAGATGGGCAGTTACACCAATCTAATGTCAATCAATAAAGCCTACATCCATGTAAAAAGTATGTGCTGCTACTTGTATCAAAAGATAAGAAGATGCTATCCAGATAAATATATGCATAGCTACCTGTTTTACATCTTGGATTTTTGTATTTGTTTTTTGTAATAATTGGAAAACTTGATGTTTTTGTTCTAATGGTCACATTCAGAATTATAATTTTGATTTTTTCATTATTGTGTATTTTTCTATTCTTTCTATAATTGTTAGTACCTAATAGATGGGCATGGTACAAAATTCAAAACATACAGAGTATACAGTAAAAAATATGTCTTTCTCCTATCTTCCCAGGCACCCATTTCTCAATCCTAGAGGGAATTATTGTTACAGCATTCTTTATAGCCATAATCCTATACAACTTATTTGTCTATTTTTAGACAGTGTCAATTACTCCCATTATGAACAATAGTAAAATTAATATATTTCTTTTTTCTTCCATAGCCCCACCATCACCTTAGTTTTGTTAATTATATATTTTTTCTTAGTATTTACCCTTATCCTTAAACATATCTATGTATTTTGGGCGGGGGCATGCTTTTTTTTTTTTTTTTTGAGGAAGATTAGCCCTGAGCTAACTTCTGTTAGTCAATCCTCCTCTTTTTGCTGAGGAAGACTAGTCCTGAGCTAACATCCGTGCCCATCTTCCTCTACTTTATATGTGGAATGCCTGCCACAGCGTGGTTTGACAAGCAGTGCCATGTCCACACCAGGGATCCGAACCGGCGAACCCTGGGCCGCAGAGAAGCCGAACGTGCGAACTTAACCGCTGCGCCACCAGGCTGGCCCCAATATCTATGTATTGACATACCAGATTTCAATGATTTCTTGTACCTCTATCATTAAACGTTGAAATTGCAGTACTTAGATCACCTAATACCTTCTCACAACCTCACCCTCCCAAATATTGATAGCTACATCATTTCTACATTGTCAAAATGTATAGCTTTTATTTTTCATTCCTCAACCATTAAATGAGATCTGTTTTAGTCTTAACCCTGCTAGTAGGATTCGTGTTGAGACTGTAATTTTTCCACAGAGCTTCTATTTGGCTGAAGCTTGTATTACAGTGGTTTCTTTAAGAAGGGCTCATAGAAGCTATCTGCATTCTTGATTATTCAAGAATATTTGTATGTTGGCTTTATATTTGAACGTTGTAGCTAGGTAAAAATGCTTGAGTCACACTTTTCTTTCTCTAGGCTTTATGGACAAAGCTCCATTGTCTTCTAACATTGAGTGTTCTGTAGAATAATCAGAGGCCAGCCTGGTATTTTCCGCCTTATAAGTGTCTTAAGTCCCATTCCCAAAATGCCAGAGATTCTCGCTTCATCTTTGTAGACTAGTGACTTCACTAAGATGTGTATTGCTGTCGATCAGTCTGTCAAATTTTTCTTGGATAAATGGATCCTTTCCAACTGCAAATTCAAGTTTTCTACATCTACTAAATAAATAAATATCTGGAATGTTTTGTTTCTCCTTTTCTGGGACCGCTGAACATTCAAATCTTCTTTTACTCTTGGAAATATTTCTCAAGTATACCTTTAAATATTTTTCCAGTCCTCTTTTTTCAATTTTCTTTTTCACATAACCACTTATGCATACATTAGCTATCCTTTGTCTTTCGTAGCTCTCAATTTCTCTCTAATCCTTCTTAAACTTGCTCATTTATATTACATTTTGTTTGCTTTTCTCAATGTTATCCAGACACTCCTCTGAGCTGCTTTAGTAAGACTTTTATTTCTATAATAGTAAATATTTGTTTTCCTCCTTTCCTGAAATCTGTTAGTTTACATTTCGTCTCCTTCTGTTGACTTACTATATTTTTCCTGAATATCCTATATTTCTTCTTTGAGCTCTTGTTTTATACACACAATTGAATCAAGGATTAATTCTTTTGATTTTCAGTTGTTTAATAGTGCGTATGTTTGGCCACAATTTTCAATTGTTTTAAGGTAATAATTTCTGAATGAGTATTTTTTTTTTGTCTGCCATTTGTTTTCCTTCTTTCCTCATTTCTTCTTATAGGATCTTTGTTTGGTTACAACTATCATTTGTCACAGTTTGTTATAGGTTACAAGTTACAAATTACTCCTTTTAGTATTAGCCATCATTGAATGATCAGTTCTTTTTACATCAAATAATTGCAGAAGTTTTATGGGAGAGGGATGAAACTTCCAGAGTATCTGGATCCCAGTTAGGTTTCTCTGACACAGGGCTTTGCGTGAGTGAGGTGTTTTATTGGTTGGTTGGTTGGTGGGGTGGTTGTTGTTTGGTGGTTGTTTTGTTCTGTTATTTTGGTGTCTACTTTTCCCCAGGTAATCCAGACTGTTAACTTCTGTGCTGCCCACAGTCCAGAGTCTCTCTTCTCCACTTCTCTTCATGGGCAAACTGCTTCTAGCAAATATGGGGGGTCCGTGTGTTTCCCTTTGTTCCAAATTAGCTATTATTGGTTTTGCTCTGATGACATTTTGAGAGATTTGCACTCCAGCCACTCTCTGTTAACATCCAAGCCCATGCATTACCTTCACTGAATTTGGCCACCCTACTTCATACATTGTGGTTCAGCATTACAGCTGTCTCCTAGTTTATTCTAATATGGATTCTCTTTTCTATTTATTTTTGTTTCCAGGTATTTTTAGAGAGGAGACTGGAGAAAAACTCTCTTACTATGTCATTTTAAACACAGGTATCTCATTATCTTTATAAAACACAGAATGATTGTTGATTTTTTATTATTGCATAAAAATAGAACGTAAAACCTTGCATATCTTCAAGATGTTTCATAATCAGGCCCCAGCCTATTGCTAGACTTCATCTTCTGTGCCTTTCCCCCAGTAATTTTGCTCAAGACAATTTTATACAAAATCATCCACAGCAAATGTGTTTTCTTCTCCTGAAATTCATAATATATAAAAATTATTAAAGGATGCTAATCATACTTGATAAATATTATCAAAATAAAAACAGAATTTAGGTATAAGAGAGAAAAGAGTGTATTAAAGGGTCATCAGAGAAGTCACAGACAGAATATTTGACAAAAGAAAGCAAGTTCTTGCCCAAAGACATTGGGATACATAAATGAGAAAGTCCTAGATTTTACATAAAAAACTAAATTCTCCCCTCCTGAAAATTCCCATATTAATCTTGAGATCCTTTTTTTTAAAGGAAATGTTTGTATTGAGTTATATCCACATACAGCTAAGTACATAAATGGCAAGTTTACAGCTCAATGAGTTATCACAAAATGAACCCACATTTGTCATCCCCACCCATATCAAGGAATAGAACATGACCAGCCTCCCAGAAGCCCTACATGGGCCATTTTCCAGTCATTACTCACTCTTTCACTGCAAAGGTCCAATATCATAACTGCTAATCATACAATGTGATTTCTTTTGAGCTTAACATTATTTTTGTATGATTTACCCCGAGGTTGTTTATAGAAGTAGTTTTTTTCATTTTCTTTCTGCATAGCGTTCTATTGTATGACTATATCACAATTGATTTAGCCATTCTGTGATGGATTATTTGAATGCTACCAGTTTGGGATTGTTACAAATATGCTGCTATATACGTTATTTTCCATGTCTTTTGGTGATTGTATGTGCGCATTTCTATTGTGTATACCTGGGAGCAGAGCTACAGAATAATAAAGTATATATGCCCAACTTTTAGTACTTCAGTTTTCCAAAATAGTTGTACTGGGAGGCTCTTCTGGAAGGATTTTATGCCTGTGGTGAATTTGCATCAAGAAATTATATATCAGTTACTGTTGTCACCATAACAAACCACACCAAAATGTAGAGGCTGAACACAGCTATTTTGCTGTTGTTATTTATGATTCTGTAGGCCAGTCATTTGGATGGCTAAACCAATCAGGTTTTCTGCTAGAGTCACTCATGTGGCTGCAGTTATCCAGCAGCTTAACTACGGTCAATGGGATAAAATGTCCTCCTTTATGTCTTGGCCGAGCCACATGTCTCCAGCAGGCCAACAAGGACTTTTCATGTAGGGCAGCGTTCCAAAAGGATGAGAGCTGAAGCTGTAATACTGCCCAAGTCCTAGGCTAGGAAGCCACACGACATCAGTTCTGCCACATTCCATAAGTCAAAACAAATCATAAGACCAGTCCACATTCAAGAGGGGAACAATAAACTCCACTTCTTGTTGGGAAAGCCGGTAAAATATTATGCCCATTTTTTTTCAAGCTACCATCATCTTCCACCTGACGGCAATTGTTTATTTTCCTCTCGTATGCAAAATATGCTCACCCCCACCCCAGGAATCCCACATGTCTCATCCAATTATGACATCATACTCAAAGTCTAAGATCTCTTCATCTATATCAGGTCCAAATGAGGCTCCCTGGGTATCCTCAGGTACAGCGCCTCTCAATCTGGATACCTACACATAAGAAGCCAAGTTTTCTGCCCCCACACACCCAGAATGTTAGTAAGACGCAATAACCACAGTAGATACTCCTACACAAGAGGGGAGCTTGAGAGGGACCTAGAAATCACTGTTCCATGGCAATTCTGAAATACAGCCAGACACCTATTGGCAGGTTCCCCTAAACCAGAAGTAGAGAAAGTTTCTTGATTAGGGTCCATTGCCGCTCCCTCGGTGTGGAATCATCCAGTCTATTTCTCTAGCAGCCTCTGGGCTCTACTCTTTGGGTTCTTGGCCCAGCCCTCTGAGACAACTTTTTCTTTCTGTTAGAAATAGCCCATTTTGCGGCTGAGTAGCTTTCTCAGTCTGCCTCCTGCCTTTAAAGAGTAGGGAGCTCAGAAGTCATTTTTTCATTTTGAACTATATCTGTTCCTTTTAGTCTAAGCTGTCAATGCTTTTGCCAGCAACACGTTCTTTAAAATTTTGTGGATTTCCTACAACTCTGAATCAGGTCTACTCATGGGGCAAAAGTCACCTTTACAGTTCATTTTTGAGACAGATCTCTTTCTACTTTGGCTCATAAGTCAGACAGCAGTGGGACAATGCTCTTCTGTCCACTGAGAGATTCTAGTTGGCAGTGCCTTAAATCTTTTGATGATCTTGCGTATGACATTACAGCCATACGCTTAATTTCAACTTTGGCCTAAGGCTTCGTTTCATTTTGAGAATCTCTCATTGGCTGTGGACACTGGGAATAATAAACAATTTTTATTTTCCAGCCCAGCAAATCTTGGATCCTTTGTATTTTCTCTAAATTCTGCTTGCAAATTAAACAGATGCATTTTGACCTCATCTGTCTCTTCCTATATCTTCTCATATGCATTTAGGACCAACAAACTGACATTTTTAACATTCTGCTTGGTGATTTCTTTAGCCAAATCCAAAAGTTTATTAGTAGCATTTCCTATCTTCCAAGTTATTATAGACAACAGTTTTGCAAATTGTTATGCTGCCGCTTATGCCACTAGCCATTCACCAAGATTGCTGGAGGAATTTCCTCACTGCTTTTCCAATCTCTGCTAATAGTCGGTTTGCCACTAACCCAGCCTTCACTAAAGCTTTCCTCATTACTGCTCTTTTTCTGGGACAGGATTGTTTATTCAGATGGTAAACTTGAAAGATGAGGTAATATCTCTCTGGGGACAAGCTGCAGCTTGCTTACTACTTGCTCTAAAAGTGGTGGATTCCCCAAGGTCAGTGTTTCTCAGCTGCATCTCAAACCCACTGTGTGGATAGCATTCATCCGGGCCATATTGCATCGGCCCCATAAGACTTACGGGCAAAGAGAACCAAAGCAAATGTGCTGATACTCATGCTGCTTGCTCTGCCATGGCTAATAAAGTCCTTTATCTTAGCCCCAGGAATCTTTGTCTATTGCCAGCACTCATGAAACAGCAACAGCTCACTTCTTAGCTTGTAAGTAGGGAAAAATCAAATCCCAGATCTAACGGTCTCCATCTCCAGAAGGCATTCTCAGTTTAATCTTCAATAAACCTTGAGTTAAGATTACCAAAATCTGGCCATGACCTGAAAATCTCACTTTCCAAAGATAAAATTGGGGGCAAAATTTTTTTTCAAAACTCAGAACTATATCAGAATTCAGAAATTGAAGCAAATTCTATTGACATCTCTGGGCTCATGTTACTGCATGTCTCCAAGCCTAGCTTCAGATCAAGTGAAATATTACAACATTGTTGAAAATGGTGTATTCTCTTCAAGAAAATTTTATCTTTTGAGCCATTTATCAATCTAGTAACAGAAAAATTTCAACAACTGGCCAACTTCAATGGTTTACATAATTTTTTTTTAAAGATTTTATTTTTACTGCTTCTTCCCAAAGCCCCCCGGTACATAGTTGTATATTTTTAGTTGTGAGTCATTCTAGTTGTGGCATGTGGGATGCCGCCTCAGCATGGCTTGACAAGCGGTGCCATGTCCGCGCCCAGGATCGGAGCCGGCGAAACCCTGGGCCACCTAAGCAGAACGCGCAAACTTAATCACTCGGCCACAGGGCCGGCCCAGGTTTACATAATTTCTAAATAAATGTAGTAATCTTTAACTCTGTGACTCCCAACTCTATCTATCTGACAAAATAACAAGTCAAAGGAAGAGGGGGGATATTAGAAGTAAAAAAAGGATAAATAACTTTCATACAAGAAAGACAAATACCATGTGATCTTATATGTGGAATCTAAAAACGTCAAATTCATAGAAACAGAGAGTAAACTTGTGGTGCCAAGGGCTAGGGGGGTAGGGGAAATGAGGTGATGTTGTTCAAAGGGTACAAACTTCCAGTTATAAGTTCTAGGGATCTAATGTATGGCACAATGACTGTAGTTAACAATACTGTATTGTATACTTGAAAGTTGCTAAGAGGGTAGATCCTAAGTGTTTTCACCACAAGAAAAAAAGATGTTTACTATGTGAGGTGATGGATGTGTTAACTAACCTTATTGTGGTAATCATTTCACAATATACAGTCATGTGTCACTTAATGAGTGGGATACGTTCTGAGAAATGCACCATTAGGTGATTTCGTCCTGTGCAAACACCATAGAGTGCACTTATACAAGCCTAGATGCTACAGCCTACTACACACCCAGGCTCTATGTTACTAATCTTATGGGACCACCATCATATATGTGGTCCCTCACCCACCAAAATGTCTTGGTGTGGCGCATGACTATATATATCTATATATCTATATATCTATATATATCAGATCATCACAGTGCACACCTTAAACTCACACAATGCTATATGTCAACTGTATCTCAATAAAGCTGGGGAAAAAAACCATTCAGACAGCACCTACTATATGCCAAGGAACTGTAAAAAGTGCTTTGCTGATGTTTATGTGAAACGTCATTGTAACTGTTGTTTTTGTTGTTTTAATTTTCTAAGAAATAGTACAGCTTAGTGCCTAAGAACACAGGGTCTGGAACCAGACCACCTGGGTTCACAGCTTAGCTTTCCAGTAATTAGCTCTGAAACAAGGGGTAGGTATTCAATTTCTCTATGCTTTTATTTCCTCATCTGTAAAATGGGAATATTGGCTCCTATTTCATTGGGTCGTTGTGTAATGTGACTTAAAAGGGTTAACACAGGTAAAATGCTTGTAACAGTGCTGCGTAATTTCAGTGAATAGTATCTAGGTCAAAGACAGTAGGGGAGTGAAGGGGATGAGAGAAAAAATTGTTATAACATGCAGGAGCAAGAACGACCATTTGCAGTACATTCTTAAAATTCCAAGAGACTGGGATGAAGACCTAACGTAGCTTGAATGCTCAAATTTCTGGAGAACTGTAAATTGACTGCAGAAATTTTTTTTTTTTTTTTGCTTCACGTTCTTTCTAAAACATGGGAATCTAATCTCTTTGACCTGGAACTTCTAGCCTCCAGAACTATAAGACAGTACATTTCTGTTGTTCAAGCCGCCCCATCTATGCTACTTTGTCATGAATGTTCCCCTTTGCAGTACACGAAACTCTATGCCATGCATACACGTAATGAATTTTTTTCCATGTTTGAACTATTCCATGTCAGTCTGTTTTAGAAGGAGGTTTGTTTTTTGGAGTCTGTTTTACAGAGGTGCTGTGGTCAGGTGGAAATACACAAGCTTCACACTCAGACACACCTGTTCCCTACCCTACCTGCTACTAGCCAGGTTACTCCAGTGCCTTACTCGTGGTTGTCTTATTTTTCAAAATGGATGTAGGGGAATAATATCTCAAAATATTCAACTCAGTGCTCTTCCTTTCTCCTTCTTTTCTTAATTATTGTGTTGTGAAATATGAAACAACCACAGAGCTGTGTATCGAGGATATAAACAATTCTAAAGTAACCACTACCTAAGTCAGAAGAGAGAACATTGCCCTGCTCCAGGGATGTTCAACATCGCTAACCACTGAGGAAATGCAAATTAGGGCCGTGATGGTCTATCGCTACACACCTATCAAAATAGCGCAAACTAGAAATGGCAGCAAGACCAAATGCTGGCAAGGATTCAGAGAAAGTGAATTCTCAGACAATGCTGGTGGGAATGCAAAATGGTACAACAACTCTGGAAAACACTTTGGTAGTTTCTTATAAAACTAAACACACAATTACCAGACAAGCCAGCAATTGCACTCCTGGGCGTTCTCTCAGAAAAGTGAAAACTTATGTCCACACAAAAATCTGTGCACAAATGTTCAAAGCAGCTTTCTTTGTAATAGCAAACAACTGGAAACAACTAAAATGTCCGTGAACAGATGAATGGCCCAACAAACTGTGGTACATCTATAAAGTGAAATACTACCAAGCAATAAAAAGTAACAAACTATTCATATGCACAATGATGTGGGTAGATCTCAAGGGCATTATACTGATTGAAAAAAGCCAATCTCAAAAGATCTCATATTGTACAATTCCATTTATGTAACATTCTTGAAATGATGAAATTATAGAGGTAGAAAGTAGATTCTGGTTGCCAGGGACCATGGATGGTGGGGAGAGGATGTGGGCGGTGACTATAAATGGACAGCACAGGGACATCTTTGTGATAACAGATTAGTTCTGTATGGTGTTGGCGGTGGTGGATACTCGAAACTACACGTGTGACAAAATGCTGTAGAACTAGACGTAGGCATTGTACCAGTGTCAATTTGGACTATAATTATTTAAGATGTAACTATTGGGGAAATTTGGTGAGGGTATTCAGGACCTCCTGTACTATCTGTGCACCTTCCTGTGAATCTATAATTATTTCGAAATACTTTTTTTGAAATTCTAAAGTAGCCACCACCTAAGTCAGAAGATAGGACAGTGCCCCACTCCAGAAATCCCTCGGCCCACACACACTCCTCCCCACTCATAACCCTCCACATTGTCCCTGTGGCAATCAATTCTTGCTTTTTGCCATCTACACATGCTTCCCTAAAAATATAGTATATTTTTGCCTAATTTAAACTTTATACAAATGGAAGCAATCACATGAAATCTTGAATCTGGATTTTTTCACTACACATCATGTTTGTGAATTTCATCCATAATGTTTGGCTGTAGTCCTGTATTCCATCAAACGAACATGCCACAATTTATTTGTCCATTTTATTGCAGATGACTTTTTGGGTTGTTTCTAGTTTGGGGCTATGAGGAATGCTGTCATAAACATTATTCTATCCTGGTGCACATGTGCATGTATTTTTCTAGAGAATGTGCCCAGGAAAGAAACTGCTAGGTCATGCGGTATGTTTATTTTCAACTTTACAAGAGAATAGTAAACTATTTTCCAAAGGGTTGTACCACTTTTCACTGCCATCAGCTTTGACTCTGAACAAAATTCCCAACAGAGGAATGCCTATATCATTCTGAGCAATGGTGCCATCACTGGAAAAGACATAGTCTCCCTACTTTGAAGATCAGCACTCACTTAGGTGTGTAAACTCCTGTAGGTGTTGTTCAGTTTTCTAAGTCTTATTATTATGTAATCGACGTCATGAATATTATGAGTTATTTGTCATTGCCTAATTAGCTTTAGGATTCCTAGAAATCATTAGACCCACAAAAAAATTCTATCTGGACTGCAAACTTTTCATTGTCATATTTACATTTAGCAGTTTAACATCTTCCATTACCAGGCAACAAATGACATTAGTATTTACTGAGTAAATACCAGTTACATGCATTGTTATAGGCATTGAGGTGTTACAAAAGAGAAATTAGACATGGTCCCTTGACCTCTTGTTTCTGAGATCTGACCAGAAAGATAAGACAACAGTGAAATCAATAGAAATGGGGGGAAGGGTCAACTAGAAATATGCTTAATAATATTTACAATTAACATAGACTTTTACAGGGCCAAATTTGGAAGGAAAATATTTTATTTTTTTTATGTTCTTCTTAGCTTTGCTCACAACCTTCATGATTTTATTAAGCTTTTACTTTCATGTTTGCTTCAAATTTTACTACGCTATATTCATGAAGTTTTAAGATAAGAAAACAAGACCAAAGTGAAATGGATAACAGAATTGAGGTGACATAAATTTTCTTCCAGGGAAAGAAATCTTTGAATGATAGTGTTTTTGTTTTGAATTATACATAAACTATTGTTAAAATCTTTGCATTACAATATTTGCTCATTTAATCAGTCAACAGGAGCATCTCTTAGAGGAAAGTATATAGTTTATATGATGTCCATTTTACGTAAATGAAATGTGCATTACGAGGTCATGTGACTTCTCTAAATTTTCACCATGAGTCATAAAAGCGGAAATCGTCTCCTGACTCTTAGTCTTTTGCTGTGTTCACCGATTTTAAAACTTACCTACTTGGCTATCCATTTCCAGATTCTTTTCATAACTGATTAGTTATACCTAAAATGACTTGAGAAAATATCTCTATTTTAGATGTCCGTGGTTTCTCAAAGGATATTGACATTCTTCACAGAACTTCAGAGTTGGAAGGGGTCTTTGAGGTCTAGTCCAACACTCTGACTTTACAGATGAAGAATCTGAGGCCTAGAGAGGTTAAGAAGCAACAAGAGAGGCACAAAGATGAACAACAGTGTGAAAATGGATCCTATGAGAAAAGGTTAAAGGCACTGACATTGTTTCCTCCAAACAGCTAATTTAATATAACCTCTGAGTATTAGAGGAATTAGGATTCAGGAAGTTTAATAAGGAAGTTTTTTACTGCTCTCTATCTGTACCAAAAAACCAAACAAGAGGGAATGAGTTTTAGTTAGAGTGAGCAAAAACAATGAGGCTAAATACAAAAAAAACATTTTCTGGCAGCCAGGATAATCAAAAACTGAGATAGGAAACCTAAAGATATAATTCACATACCATACAATTCACTCATTGAAAGTGTACAATTCAATGGTTTTTAGTGCATTCATAGTTGCACAGCCATAAACATAATCCATTTTAGAACATTTTCATCAACTCAAAAAAATTCCATACCCTTAGCTGTCACTCCCTGCCCCCCCATCCCCCAGCTTTAGGCAACGGCTAATCTATTTTGTCTCTAAAGATTGGCCTATTCTGAACATTTCATTAAATGGAATCATATAATATGTGGTCTTTTGTGACAGTCTTCTTTCCTTAGCATAATGTTTTCAAAGTTCATCCACGCTGCAGCACATCAGTACTTTACTCTTTTTTATTGCCAAATAATACTCCATTGTATGGATATACCACATTTTGTTTATCCACTTGTCAGTTGATAGACATTTGAGTTGTTTCTACATTTTTGTTTTTATAAATAATGCTGCTATGAATATTCATGTGCAAGTTCTTGTGTGGACATTATGTTTTTATTTCTCTTGGGTATATACCTAGAAGTAGAATTGCTGAGTCAAATGGTAACTCGATATTTAACTTTTCGAGGAACTGCCAGACTGTTTTCCAAGTTGGCCGCACCATTTTACATTCCCACCAGCAGTGTAAGAGGGTTCCAATTTCTCCACATTCTCACCAACATTGTTATGACTTTTTGATTATAGCCATTTGAGTGGGTAAAGTGGTATCTCACTGTGGTTTGGATTTGCATTTCTCTGATGACTGATGAGGTTGAGCATCTTTTCATGTGCTTATTGGTTGTTTGCACATCTTCTTTGGAGAAATGTCTATTCAGATCCTTTGCCCATGAAAAATTTGCTTTTGAAACGTTAAGCACAGATTCAATTCTTAAACTCTGGGTTTCTTCAGGTCTAGTCTGCTATTATATGATTTATATGAGTCCTAATCAAATGAATTCAAATTCTTTCTAGTCCTTTCTAGTTCCATGAAACTACGATTTGAAAGAATTTTCCTGTCTTAAGTTGGATTTTCATAGAATGGAAGCTGAAGATAAAATGCTACAAAAGGTCCCCACTTCCTGGAGAGATAAACTTTTGAGTAGAGGATATATGGAGATGCATTTCAGGAAGGTCTTTTGGCAGGAGTGATAAGTCCTGCAAAACAGACTCTCTATATTGCTGCAAAAACTGGAACAGAAAGGAGCCAGCAGGCAAATGTGCTTCATTTCCTGCGGCACTTTGAAATTATTGTCTGAAAAAATAAACCCAGTTTTTGTCTGAATTACATTATGGGATGGTCCATCTTCAACCCCAGCTATGAGCATAGCTGAGCTGTTTCACTAAACGTATGATGTAGCATGAAAATATGCACCTCAAGAAAAGCAATTCAGCAGGGTCTCACTATACACATGTTCATGAAGGGTGTAGCCACGGATAGGAAGAGCTGGCACTTTGCTCCCGGGCCTTTCCCTTTATCTTGGTAATGAGTTATTATGTCGCTTGATTTAAATGTGAACATTTAAAAACTATTTTTAAGTATTTTTTTTAAGTCTGTAGGCTCGACATTCCCAAAATTAAGGCTAATGATGGTAGGAAGGAAATAAGTACGTATCCACTTTTGAGTAGGTAGATGTAATGTAACGTTTGAGAGTTAAGAGTGAAAAGTTATGACCACTTCTTGGGCAGCTGAAGGCACCACAGTTGATCACTTGAACACAATATGAGCTCATTGACTATTTAAGAAATAAAGACTGGAGGGGCCAGCCTGGTGGCGCAGCAGTTAAATGCGCACATTCCACTTCGGTGGCCCCGGGTTTGCCGGTTCGGATCCAGCGTGTGGACATGGCACCGCTTGTCAAGCCATGCTGTGGCAGACATCCCACATATAAAGTAGAGGAAGAAAGGCATGGATGTTAGCTCAGGGCCAGTCTTCCTCAGCAAAAAAGGAGGAGGATTGGCAGCAGATGTTAGCTCAGGGCTGATCTCCCTCAAAAAATATATATATATTAAAAAATAAATAAATAAAGACTGTAGTTTTTCTTTTTTTGTTTTTAAACAAAAGCTATTTATATTATCTATCACTAACACACACACCTCCATCCTGAATAGTAGAATTAAAGGGAATGTTGTGAAGGCTATATGAACAGCTTGAAGGATCTGAATCTATTGTTAACTGAAGAAGGACAACATATGTCAATAATCATTAGAAGGTTTGCATTTTTAAAAGGAGAAGAAAAACAAGTCATGGAGTTTTCTGATTATCCCAGATTCTCACAGCTCATCTGTGGCAAGATAAAGGGGAATAAAAGGCAAACAGGGCCATACAAAATATCCACCACAGTCCTCTATATAGCTGATTTTCCAGCCCCCCTTTATCCTCCAGGATGCTTCCTACTCCACTATTCTTCCACTTGTTGTGCCTGACGATGAAGAAATCAATAACTATTCCCTGAATCCAGTCTTTGGTGTAGGTTTGGAGTACCCAAGGGTCAGCCAGGGCAGCTGACATCACCCAACAACTGATCAATATCAGAGGAGCTGGAGGAATGACTGGGGTTCATTCTTTTAATATGTTCTTCATACATCTTCCGACCACCTTATAATCATTCAATCGTTGATTCTTAACCTGCGTAATTTCTGGTTTTGGACTCTTGGTCAGATCCTTGAGCAAAAAGCCACAAGGACACCTCACTGCCATCACCTCTGTTCATGAGCCAAAATGTCAGAACAAACAACACATTGTGGAGGTGAGGACAAAGAAGCAAAGAATGGTGCTAAAGAACTTTCAGGATTTGCAGAGACCTTGAAAGTGCTTAGACCTCACATTTTACCAAGAAAAAATTACTCATTCAAAGGGGTCTGCACATGTCTTATGAAACAATTTAAAAAACCAAAAAGTTTGGTTTTAATTTCCATGAAAATTAATACACAGAATGATGAAATACTAAATGTAGCAAAACTCGGTCATCAAGGACCAGGACAATCTAGGCCAAACTTGATAAAATAATATATCATATGAGAACTACAAACCAAATGCCATAAACTTATTTATTAGGGAATTTGGCTTCCTTTTGCTTCCATATAAACGTATCTGTCTATTTAAGAGATCAGTTTCTTTTTTCAGTATTGAACAGTAGAATAGAATTGAAACCCATAGGTAAAGAAAATCCTCATATAGTTTCAAAACTGAGGTTGATGATATGCTTGTACCCAATCTTAGTAGCCCTCAATAGCGTGAGTTTTGAGTTTTGAGGTGTCAAAGGCCAGAGCTCCCTTCCCCTTCTACAGTTTTGGGTACAGTTGGGATAGCCCATAATATATGAAATGTGTGAATGGCCTGTAATGCTTGAGTGGTGGACAGATTGAAATGTGCCAAGCGGACGGTGCTGCTCACCTGCACCGGGTCATAATTGCAGTCAGATGTTTCCATGGTGACATCTCTGAGCCATGAGGTCGGAACTGTGGGATTAATGACATCCCACAACTGGAGCAACCATAGTGCCAAGAACAGCTTTGACTACTGTAAGTAATTCCCAAACCTCAAATTTAGATGAAAAAATTTAAGAACCTAATCCACACTGAAGGACAAATGAGGGTGATACTCGACGGAAAGTCTTTGTGTGTGAGATCCAGGAGGGCCTTTCAGCTCTCTCACCTTCTGGCGTCCCAGAGCAGTGCCTAAAAGGAAGGAAAGGCCAGAAAAAAATGATTCTGAGAACTTCCCAGACAGAAACCAAGAATGAAAGAGTGAAAATTCCATGATTGCTCATTGTTCCTTGATATTGTGCCCTAAATTAGCTGCAACTGCCTCCATGTACTTAATAAAGCATCACTTGATTAGAGCTGCTCAAAAGAATGTAGACTATTGTCCTAATTTTCCAGGTAGCCATCCTGAAACAGTCCAAATAAATTTTTATTTCCTTTAGGTGGTTCCGGGGAGAAACCTTTCCAGGGCCCATGTTCAGGCACAGCTGTTTTCGCTGATCAGGATCCTTGCAGCACCCGAGTAAGACTATAATTATCAGACATATTTTGTTCTGCCTCTGGCCACTGCTAATTGTGTTCTTTATATCCTTTATAATGGAAAGCTCCTACTATTTTCTCCTGCAATTATGATATTCATTTCTCCATCATTCCAACTTCTATTCACCAATTAATCAAAGTCCAATCCACCAGGACTTTGTACCAGACTGTCCTGTAGAAAAAAAGTGCTTAAAAGCAGTCTGACTCTTAGGGGCTTTAATTTCTCAAGTATCTCCAAGTAAATTCTGTTTAAAATGTTTAGAGTCTCCGTCTCAGCCTCTATACATTATGGTCTTGTCCTCTCAGAGGCTGAGTAAATTTTGTCTTAATTTTCAGAGATCATTAGTCAAGTAAATGAGGGAAAGCAAAGTTCATTTTCATTGTGGAAAAATTAAATCCATCACTAAGCAGTCAAAAGACCACTTATTTCACGGACTACCTTATTTAACTGCTTCTCCTAGAACTTAATCCCCTAACTAGGTATGAAAAACCCAAAACGGCATCTGACAAAGAAAATTATTAGACATGGGGGACTTGTGAATGGCAAGCAAGGCCTTTATTCTGTAAAGCTTCATTTAGACCTTCCTTAACAGTTTTGCTCTACCGCTTTGTCACGTGTTTCTGTGGATACATGTTGGACCCTCCATAGCGCCAGTAGTGAGGATAGCTTTGTGCCAGGGCATTGTTAGCATCCTAGGAGAGTCAAACCTCTGGAGCACAGTCACGAACCCCCAAGTGAAAAATATCTGAGTGGTCAAATAATTGTCAAGCTCATGTATGGTGCTCTATGGGAAATATACTCAGTTCCCTTCTCTGCCTCTATTTCACACCATCTAATGTACTTGGTTATCTGATTTCCAAGGTGTGCAGCAAACCAGATGATGAGAGCAGCTGACAAGTAGAGACAGTTGTCATGTTATGTTGGCAGCCGTAGTAAGTGGCAGCTGACTGAGAGGGAAAGTGGGGTAAAAAAAAAAACACCTTACTTCTAAAAGCCAGGCAGAGACGGAAGACCTCAAATCCCAGAGATCCAGAGCAATCTCATTTCGGGATGAGCAACCCTAAGTAGCCTCTGGAGTCATCACTCCATATCCACACAGTGTGATCATTGACTTAAAGAGCCTCCAGTGTTGGAGCTGGCAAGATACCCCAGGGATCTAGTCCAACGCTCCCAATTTACGGATGAGGAAACAGAGGCCCAGGGAAGCACTGAGAGCCCAGTTCAGGATCACAACGGGTTAGTAATGGTAGAGCAGTACCTATTATTAGCTATTATTATTATTATGAGTTAAAAATCTGATGTAAAAAATGGTTGAATATTGTTAATATTAATCTTTTAAATAACTTTGCTCTTGCATAAAATTAATTTCCATTAAGTAATCCATTCTTGGATGCTAAAATGTCACCTCTTCAGAAAGGTCTCCCCTGACCACCTTATTAAAAAGGGTACCTTTTTCACTTTCTGTCTCCTACCTTGATTTATCCATTATAATCTGTCACTTCTAAAACTTCTCCTAAAATTAACAGCTTAAATATATGATTTTCTTCTCGTTTTTAAATAGAATAGTCCTCCTCTTTCCTCAGAAGCGATTTAGCCACTATTCTCAATCTCATAACCACTAAACAGTCAATTCCTGACTGTTGGGCAGAGCCCCAGAAGAACAGGAGACTCGGTAAGCTGAGTCTAAGCAGCCTGAATCATAACATAATGGGATCCCTTTATAGTGATGGTGTTTAGATACAAATACCAACATTCCCATTTTAAGCTGAGTTCTATCAAAATTTTCTATCTGTAATTATGTTTTAGGAGAAAATATTTGGCCTGTGGTATAACTGAGTCCATGTAACACAAGCATTTTTATAACATGATTCCAATCTCATTCTTATTTCACACAGCAGATAGAACTTCAAACACATTCCTGCTTTCCCCCCTCCATATTATTTAAAATGGCAGGTGTATTATCTCTAATAATCAAGCAAAAACTTAAGCATAAATAAAACTAATTAGATAAATACTTAGGTTGAGATGGGAGAAGGACAGCATTTGACATCTTAGTGTTAGTTTCATCTAATTTCTTTAAATGAATATTTTCATTCCATATTGTTAAAGCATCCTAAGTGAGAGGTGGAGAAGTACATTAGAATGTAGGAGAGCTGAATGGTTGAAGATTAGAGAAAACAACATTTCCTTAGTACCATGTAAATACTACTTCTCTTGAAGTATAAAAAATAAAAATAATTCCCTCAAATAAAATGTTGTATAATCGACCTTTTCTTTGGCATTTGTGCCTACTTGTTCTTCCAAAGATCTTTACATTCACTGGTGAATTTCTAGGTATTAAAGAAATCCTCGCAACCAGAGATCAAAAGGGAATTCGAATTTAAGGTGACTAATGGTCAATGTATTATCACAGTTCCCTCTTCTGATTATTTTTGCATTATGTGTGAATTATAAACCTCCCCTGCCTGACCTTTAAGTGTTGGGATGTCCAAGAGCTGAGAGACATCCTCTTCTCTTTTCACCAGCGATCTCACTCACTTCCACAGCTTTAAATGCCATGAATGTGATGACTTAAATTGATATTCCCAGTCCTACCCTCTTCCTGAACTCCTGGCCCCTCTGTCCAACTGCTTGCTGGACATCGCCATTTGGTTGTCTACTAGGCATCTCAAACTTACCACGAATGAAACCCAACTCTTGTTTTCTTCTCTCCAGACCTTACCCCAAACACATCCTCACCTTCATAGCATCTTCATTGCTCAGACTCAAAACCTAGGTATCCTTGATTTCTCATTGCGCCCCCATTAGAGGAGGACCCACCATGAGGCTCATGAAGCTTAAGCTGCCAGGCCTTTCTCCTGCACAGAACCCTTCCAAGGTTCATTTCCAACTCATTTTGTGTTTAGTTTTTTATTTTTCTTACAAAGGAGCCTGTATAAGTTTCAGGTCCCACAAAACTTGGATCTGCCTCTGGACCCTGCATCCTGCTCTATTTCCGAAAGAAAAATATCTAAATCAGACCACTTGGGACACTGTCAATCGCTGTAGTCCACGCCACCACCTTCTCTGACCTGGAGTACTACCATGACCTCCTAATGCTCCCCCAGCTTCCTCACTTTCCTCCTACAGTCTATTTCCACTTTTTTGTTGGTTTGTTTTTGAGGAAGATTAGCCCTGAGCTAACATCTGCCGCCAATCCTCCTCTTTTTGCTGAGGAAGACTGGCCCTGAGCTAACATCCGTGCCCATCTTCCTCTACTTTATACATGGGACTCCCGCCACAGCATGGCTTGACAATCAGTGCGTAGTTCCGCACCTGGGATCCTAACCGGTGAACCCTGGGTCACTGAAACAGAATGAGCAAACTTAACCCCTGCGCCACCAGGCTGGCCCCTAGTCTATTTTCTAAGTAGCAGCCTGAATGACCTTTTAAAACTGTTTAAACGTTAAATGAGCTGTTAAAACTGGTCATATCCCTTACTTATCCCCCAACACTTCCCATCCACTTAGAATAAGTCACACTATTGAACTGACACAACACCCTGGGCCATCTGGCCCCTGCTTACCCTCCGCCCCTTCCCTCACAGCTTAGCCCCCGGCTATACCCTTCTTTCCTCATGGGAATACACCAGATTCAGTTTGGCCTTGGGGCTTTTGTATTCACTGTTTCCTCTGCGTGGGGGAATTTCCCCCATTTTGTCACTTGTTTCCTCATCCTTCAAGTCTCAGTTCAAATATCACCTCCCTCAAAACACTGCATCCCTAAAGAAGCAGCCAAGTCTCATCCCAGTCATTCTTGATCCCATTATCCTCCTCTTTCCACCACTCACCATATGAAATTATCTTATCTGCTCAGTTTACTTGTTTACTATCTGACTTCTTTCTCAAGACTATAAGCTCCATGAAGGTGGGAACCCAGTCTACTTGCTCACCACTGAATCCCATAGCCTAGCCTTCCTGCAGAGAATGTGACCAATAAATACTTGCTAAATAAGTGAATAAATGAAATGTTTGTTAAATAAATACTAATACAGAAAAATGTGGCATAAAGGAGAATTACACACAGAGTGGGTAGAATTGAAGAATATGAACTATTATAAAGTTCCTTTTGTTTCTACCTCATTAACTACAGACCATTAAAAATCTGTTCTGCCAGTGGGTACAAATTTGAGATGTGGATTGAGGTCACAATTAATATTCCACTAGGTATGTCATCATAATGCATGAGGTAAAATGTGTATGTCATTGTGTCCAAACTGTAAGATACTTGCTATAAAGAGCAAATGGAGAGGAAAATATATAGACTAAATCAGATCTGAACGTCCCCATTCTCCTTCCTCCCCCCCCAAAATAATGGTTTAGGAATGTTCAGAAGGTTTGAGGGTTATGAATGTTATCATCCATGTATTCTGAACTGAGTTAAAAATATTGTGAAAATAGAAAAAACTCAGTAATTGAGGTCTGGAACGATTTTCTTCAGCTCTCTAAGGAAAAGCAGTTTCTAAATAATAGCTTTACTGAAATATAATTCACATACCAGTTTACCTTTTTAAAGTGCACAATTGAATGTTTAGTATATTCACAGAGTTGCGCATCCACACCACTATCACATTCCAGAACATTTTCATCACCCAAAAACTCCATACCCATTAGCTGTCATTCCACATTACCTCCCCTCCTCTCCTGCCCCCTCTACTCCCACCTCAGGCCCCTGACAACCACTAATCTACTTTCTGTCTTTATGGATTTGCCGATTCTGAACATTTCATGCAAATGAAACCAAAAAACTGTGACTTTTCACGTCTGGCTTCTTTCACTTCGCATAATGTTTTTAAGGTTCATCCATGTTGTATTATGTATCAATACTTCATTTTTTATTGCCAAATAATATTCCATTGTATGGATATACCACACTGTGTTTATCTATGCATCAGTTGGTATAATCTTGGGCTGTTTCCACTTTTTGGCCATTATGAATAGTGTTGCTATGAACATTCATGTACAAGTTTTTGCGTAGACATATGTTTCCATTTCTCTTGTGCATATACCTAGAAATAGAATTGCTGAGTCACATGGTAACTTTGGGAAAACTGCCAAACTTTTCCAAATTGACTACATCATTTTACATTCTCATCAGCAAGGTGTGAGGGTTCCAATTTCTCCACATCCTCACCAACACTTGCTATTGTCTTTTTTACTATACCTATTCCAGTGGACATGAAGTGATATCTCATTGTGGTTTTGATTTGCATTTCCTTAATGACTAATGATGTTGAATATCTTTTAAAGTACTTATTATCCATTTGTATTCTTTTATCTTCTTTGGGGAAATGTCTATTCAAATGTTTTGCCCATTTTTTAATTGGGTTGCCTTTTGTTATTCAGTATAACGGTTCTTTATATATTCTGGATACAAGTCCCTTATCAGATATATGATTTGCAAATATTTTCTCCCAATCTATGGGTTGACTTTTCACTTTCTTTTTATTTATTTATTTATTTATTTATTTTTTGAGGAAGATTAGCCCTGAGCTAACATCTGCTGCCAATCCTCCTCTTTTTGCTGGGGAAGACTGGCCCCGAGCCAACATCCATGCCCATCCTCCTCTAACCTATATGTGGGACACCTACCACAGCGTGGCCCACCAAGTAGTTCCACGTCCCCACCAGGGATCTGAACCAGCAAACACCGGGCTGCTGAAGCAGAACATGCGCACTTAACTGCTGTGCCACCCACTGGGCCAGCCCCGACTTTTCACTTTCTTAATGGTTTCCTTTGAAACGAAAGATTTTAATTTTGATGAAGTCCAACTTATCTGTTTTTCCTTTTGTCTTTTGTGATTTCAGTGTCATATCCAAGAAACTGTTGCCTAATCCAAGGCCATGAAGATTTAGTCTTATATTTTTTTCTAAGAATTTTATAGTTTTAGCTCCTACATTTAGGTCTATACTCCATTTTGAGGTTTCTATATGGTGTGAGGTAGCAGTCCAGCTTCATTATTTTGCACGTGGATATCTAGTTGTACTTTTGTTGCAAAGACTATTCTTTCCCATCGAATGGTCTTGGCACCTGTATTTGTCAAGGTGTTCCAGAGAAACAGAACCAACTGGATATATAGAGAGAGATCTATTTTAATGAATTAGGTCACATGATTGGGGGGGCTGGCATGTCTGAAATCCATAGGGCAGGCCAGCAAGTGGAAATTCAGGGAAGAGTTCATGTTGCAGTCTTGAGCCTGAAATTTCCAGAGCAAGCCAGCAGGTGTTTCTACATTGCAGTCTTGAAGCAGAATTACTCCTTCCTCTGGAAACCTCAGTCTTTGCTAACAAGGCCTTCCACTGGTTGAATGAGACCCACCCACCCTATGGAGGTTAATCAGCTTTACTTAAAGTCAATTGATTCAAAGTGTTAATTACTTCCATACATACCTTCACAGAAATATCTATACTAGTGTTTGACCAAACAACTAGGCGCTATAGCCTGGCCAAGTTGAAATATAAAATTAACCATCACAGTACGCTTGTCAAAAATCAAATATAAGGTTGACCACAAATAGAAGGTTTATTTCTGGATTCTCCAGTCAATTCCATTAATCTATATGTCTGTCCTTATGCCAGTACCACAGTGTCTTGATTTTGTAAGCTTTATAATCAAGCTTTAAAATCAAGGTGTGAGGGGGCTGGCCCCGGGGCTGAGTGGTTAAGTTCGCGTGCTCCGCTGTAGGCGGCCCAGTGTTTCGTTGGTTCGAATCCTGGGCGCGGACATGGCACTGCTCATCAAACCACGCTGAGGCAGCGTCCCACATACCACAACTAGAAGGACCTACAACGAAGAATATACAACTATGTACCGGGGGGCTTTGGGGAGAAAAAGGAAAACAAATATTAAAAAATCTTAAAAAAAAAATTGTTTAAAATCAAGGTGTGAGTCTCCCAACTTTTGTTTTCTTCAAGATTATTTTGGTTGTTTGTAGTCTCTTGCAATTAATACAAATTTTAGATCAGCTTGCCTATTTCTGCAAAAAAAAAAAAGTTGAAATTTTGACAGCTATTGCCTAAAATCTGTACATCAGTTTGGGGACTATTGCCATCTTAATATTAAGTATTCCAATCCATGTGCATGGAATATTTTTCCATTTATTTAGATCTTTCTAAATTTCTTTTAGCTATGTTTTATAATTTTCAGTGTACAAGTCTTACACTTGTTTTGTTAAATTTGTTCCTGAGGGGGCCAGCCCAGTGGCATAGTGGTTAAGTTCACATGCAGTGCTTCACGGCCTGGGGTTGGCATGTTCAGATCCTGGGCACGGACCTACACACCGCACATCAAGCCATGCTGCAGCGGTATCTGTCATATAAAAATAGAGAAAGATTGGCACAGATATTAGCTCAGGGACAATCTTCTTCAAGCAAAGAGAGGAAGATTGGCAACAGATGTTAGCTCAGGGCCAAGCTTCCTCACCAAAAAAAAAAAAATTTATTCCTGAGTATTTTATTCTTTTTTGATGCTATTGTAAATGGTATTTTCTTAATTTCAGTTTTTGATTGTTCATTGCTAGTGTATGAAAATATAGGTGATTATTGTATATTGATCTTGTATCCTGCAACCTTGCTGAATTCATTTATTTGTTCTAATAGCATTTTTGTGGATCAATCAGATTTTTCTCCACGTAAGATCATGCCATTTGTGAATCTCTAATACAGTTGAATAAAAATGGTGAGAATGGACATTCCTGTCTTGTTCTTGATCTCAGGGAGAAAGCATTCAGTTTTTCCCCAATAAGTATCTTATTAGCGGTGGATTTTTCAGAGATAGCTTTTATCAGGTTAGGGAAATTTTCTTCTATTTCTAGTTTGTTGAGTGTTTTTATCATGAAAGGATGTTGGATTCTGTTTAAGGCTTTTTCTGCATCAATTGAGATGATCATGTGGTGTTTACACTTTATTAATTTGGTGTACCACATTGATTGATTTTCTTATGTTATACTAACCTTGCATTCCTGGGATAAATTCCACTAGGTCATGCTATATAATCCTTTTTATATGTTACTGGATTCAGTTTGATAGGGTTTTGTTGAGAACTTTTCTATCAATATTCATATTGGCATGTAGTTTTCTTGTGCTACCTTTGTTGGTTTTGGTATCAGGATGACATAGAATGAGGAAGTGTTCACTCTACTTCCGTTTTTTGGAAAAGTTTCAGGATCACTGGTGTTAATTCTCCTTTAAATGTTTGGTAGAATTCACCAGTGAGGCCATCTAGTCCTGGAAGTTTATTTGTGGGAAGTTTTTAGATTACTAATTCAATCTCTTTACTTGTTATATAAATCTATTCAGATTTTCTATTTCTTCTTGAATTCATTTCGGTAGTTATGTCTTTCTATGAATTTGTCTATTTCATGTGGGTTATCTAATCCATTAGCATACAATTGCTCATGGTATTCCCTTATATTCTTTTTATTGCTGAAAGCTTTGTAGTGATGCCCTCTCTATTAGTCTTGATTTTAGTAATTTGAATCTTTTCTTTTTCCTGGACAATCTAGCCAAAAGCCTGTCAATTTTGTTCATCTTTTCTAAGAAACCAAATTTTTCTCTATTGTTTTTCTATTCTCTTTCATTTATTTCCTTTCTTGTCTTTATTATTTCTTCTACTTGCTTTGGTTTTCTTCTAGTTTCTAAGAAACTAGATTAGATTATTGATTTGAGATCTCCCTTGTTTTTATTTTATTGATTCATTGATTGATTTTTTAATGCCTGCTCAAGTATTTTGCTCATTTTGTTTTTGAGCTCTTTATTGTTATCTTTTTAATTTTACTTTATTTTTTGCAGGGCAAGATTCACCCTGAGCTAACCTCTGCTGCCAATCTTCCTCTTTTCTTTTTCCTCTCCCAGTGCATGGTTGTACATCCCAGTAGTAAGTCCTTCTAGTCCTTCTATATGAGCCGCCACCACAGCACGGCAACTGACAGACGGGTAGTATGGTTCTGCAACTGGGAAACGGACTCGGACCACCAAAGTGGTGAGAGGGCTGAACTTTAACCACTAGGCCATCAGGGCTGGCTCAGATCTCTCTTCTTTGTCATGTAGATGTTTACAACTCTAAGTTTCCCTATGAGCACTTCTTTCACTGCATCCCATGTATTTTTCTTTTCATTCATCTCAAAGTATTTCCTAATTTCTCTTGTGATTTCTTCTTCAACCTATTTGTTACTTAGAAGTATGCTGATTAATTTCCACTTATTTGTGAATTCCTCAAATTTCCTTTTGTTCTTAATTTCTAATTTTGTTTTACTGTGAACAGGGAACTATTTTGTATGATTTCAATCCTTTTAAACTTACCAAAGCTTGTGTTATGGCCTAACACATGTTCTATTCTGGAGAATGTTCCCTATGCACTTGAGAAGAATGTGTATTCTACTGTTGTTGGATGGAGCGTCCTACAGATATCTGAGGTCTAGTTGGTGTATGGTGTTCTTCATGTCTTCTATTTATTGTTGATCTTCTCCCTAATGGTCCTTTCCATTATTGAATTGGGGATTGAAATCTCCAACTACTTTGTTGAATTTCTCCCTTCAATTCATGTATCTTGGGGCTCTGTTGATAGGTACATGTGTTTATAATTTTTAGACCTTCCTGATTGATTGACCATTTTATCATAATAAAATGTCCTCCTTTGTCTCTGACAACAACTTTGTCTTAAAATCTATTTTGTCTGACATTAGTAGAGGCATTTCAGTCTCTGTTGGATACTGTTTGCACGGTATATCTTTCTCCATCCTTTTACTTTCAACTTATTTGTGTTCTAAGGAAAACCATTTAACTTAAAAATTAAATTCTTCTGCTAAGTATATTGTTATTTTAGGTGTTAAAATGCAGCAAATGGTGGCTTTTAAATCCATTTACCACACTTCAATGAAAAAAATCGACATCAAAAAAAAGTAAAAGGTATTCTTCCTTCCCCCCAGCTCTTAACCAGTCCTTGATTTAATTTATAAGGATTTATTCTACAGGATCAAATCTGGAGTCTTCCTTACCTTCTAAAGATTCACAAATCTGTTTAATGTCCAACCAGCAGGGAAAGGAAATTCCTAAGCAAGGAACACTGCTCAGAAATTACTGTACCATGTCTCCAAATCCGTGAGAATCAAGTCAGAAAACTGGAAGCAACGGAAACGACTATAAGGTAACTGATTTTCACTGGGTGACGTCACTTCCTAAATCTAAATGAACTAAGTATGTAGGACCCCTATGTGTAGCTAGTTGCTTATTTTATTCTCTAGCAAAGTACTGTCCAATATAAATATAATATATAGTTAATATAATATATATAATGTAGAAATATAATGTGAACCTACAAATCACAAGTAATTTTAAAGTGTCTAGCAGCCATATTTTAAAAAGTAAAAACAGGCAGAATTGTTACTATAGTTAATAATTACAATTTATTGATAAATATAATTAACATTTTATTTAACACAATATATTATCATTTCTACATGTGATCAATATAAAATTGCTAGTTATTCTTAATGTCCTACTAAGTTTTTGCAATTTAGTGTGTATTTTACACTTAAAACACACCTTAATTCAAACTACCACATTTCAAGTGATCAGTTGGCACGAATGGCTAGTGGCTACCACATTGGACAGTGCAACTGTAGCATTTAAAGCTGAAAATGACCTTGAAATGCTCTATGATGATCACATCAAACTTAAAAAATTTGTTCTTAATCACATTTATTATGCATTGCTGTAACATGACTGCTCATGTAATAGGATTATAAAAAGGCAGTAATCTAACAGGTAGATGTGCAATCAGAATTAACTTTACACATTTTGGAGGTTTCAATCGGCATCAGCAATGACAGCTAACATCTGTTAAGCATTTACTCTGTGCCAGGCACTATGCCAAGTATTTTTACACATGGTGAAAGGTACTTCTATCTCCATTTCATAGAAGAGGAAGCTGGGGCTGAGAAAGGTTCATTAACTTGGGCAAGATCACACAGCATGTAAGTTGTGAAGCCATTATTGGAATTCTGATTCTGGCTGCCTCTGGAGCCTCTGCTCCTGGCCCCCAAACTCTACTGTCCCCCTAAAAGGAATCTGACCACCTGCAGACACTCAGTGAATTTCAAGCTATGAGAGACACAGATCAAAAGAAACTGAGTCCAAATTTCCCTGCCTGTGTACAATTCAGCAATTTGCTGAGGGCCTATTGTGTGCACTGCCCTTCAGGAATGCTAAGGTTTCACTGGCCCCTGGCTGCAACACTCTGACTGGAACAGACTGCTTCAGAGCAGGCGCTTGAAAGTTTTGATAGAAAGCAGCCGAAGAAATGTGAACAGTTCAGCATTTTTATTTCCAGTAAACAGCTTTTCAACAGCCTCATCTTTTTTGCTGGCTCTTATCTAGGCAACAAATAACATCAATATTAGAAAGAGTTAGGATTCTTATTTATCAGCCAAGTGTCTATTAACTATCCTTAACTCATTCCACATAATATTTTATTCTGCATAATTGGGAGACTAATAGAAAATGAACAAATACATTTTATAGACACACAAATCTGATGCATACATCTATATCACATGGAGCATTAAGAGTAATTGCTTATTTAAGGTCTATTTCTTTTTTTAATCCCAAAATCCATCCAACTAATAATAGAAAACATTTCTTGACTAACAACTACACAGACACCATACTATATGCATTTATGAATACTATCCTAACTTTTACAACACCCCTATGAAGAAATATTATTCCCATTTTACAGATTAGGAAACAATGCCAACTTTTTTTTCATCGTACCACATTAACTATTAATGCAAATACCTGTAAATAATACTATCACCATATACCTGTGTATAGTTACAATTATAATACTTTCATTTATATTATCTGAACTGACCCTCAGAGTAAGTTGTGACATAGAGAACATATGTGCTTACAACTACCAGGACAAGTAGCTGCTTCTCTTGGAGTCCTGGGGCAACTTAAAAAAAAATTACAGATTGTTCATTTGGGAGAATCTTTTTTTATTTATATTCAGCACCCAATAAACCAGAAATGACAGACAAGACTAAATTCTACCACAGTTGACAGAAGCTTTCACAGAGGTTTTATAAGCCTAACTTCTCCAGCCACCTCCCATTTCTAGAACACTGCCATCGACATGGAAGTCCATAAAACCAAGAATAGTAGCTGGAGAGGATTCTGATGCTGTCTTGTTAAGGAGTATTCTCTCCTGTAGTATTATAAAGAGGTCATGACCAGACTCTGCCGTGACTTCTGACAAACACCAAAAGTCCTAAATTACCTAGATTTCACATCCAGTTGAGAGAAACTTCCAGTATTTCATTTTCCCAACCTCACCCTTTTTCACAAGGCGTTGTAACTGCTCTGAGCAAATATGCCCCCAGAACTTAATAGAGGTATTATCAGGTCAAATAAGCTGAAGGGAAAGCACCAGGAGCTGCCCACTCACAGTTAATTGGCCCAAAGCAATGACAGCTAAACAGGAGTGAGCGAGCCTAAAAATCTTCTACCCTTCCACTTCACTACCAATTATAATTTAATGTTAGAACTTTTGTGATTAATAATATCATCCCTTAACAGCCATTATTATTCCATTTTATAGATGAGAAATTGAGGCTTAGAGACATTATGTGCTCACTCAAGTTCGCATAACTAGTAAGAGACTAAAGACCCAAATGCACTCAACTCAAGTTCAAGGTTCTCTACTTTCTCCCACCTAATCTCCTTGAAAAAAAATTTTATATTTTCGTGGGCTGCCTTTATACATCTTAGCTATTTTCTTATGGGGAGATAATAGTCATAAAACCAACAGGATTCTCTCCATGGTAAATGTGTTTCTCAGCACAATAAACTCTCAGAAGGCTGAGTACTACAAACTCTCCAAAATGGCAGGCCTGCTGCTGGAAATACAGTTCCCACCAGTAGGTTTCCTGGACATCACAACTGGTCTCCAGTGGCGGGATGTCTGTTACCCACCTTGGTTTATAGGACTTTCTCTCATTTGGGGCTCTCTTTATTCATTACCCTTAAAAATCATCTTCTCCTTTTTTGATTGGATATTTACAATAATGAAACAAGGCCAGGCTGTCATTCCATATTCTAGCAGTTAATGTCACCAATACTAACTTGCTTTGTTTCTAGTCTGAAATAGTAAGTTTATGCTTTGCCTCATCAAAAAAGAAGCTCCTTATTTTGATGTCTGTAGACTTATGTTGGACTTTCTATTATTTAATAATCATTAAACAAATATATGTAATCTACAGAGTGCCAATAAAAACATATCACAGCAGGTGTTAAAAAGTAACTAGAAATCAGGCCATACCCTGAGCAAGCCTCTGGACCATTCATCCTATTTCTCTGCTAACCTAGTCATTAAAAATAGTTGTTTTAGGGGCCAGCCCCATGGCGTAGTGGTTAAGTTTGCACACTCTGCTTCATCGGTCTGGGGTCTGCGGGTTTGGATCCTGGGTGCAGACCTACATACCGCTCATCAAACCATACAGCTTCCCACATACAAAATAGAGGAAGATGGGCACAGATGTTAGCTCAGGGCCAATCTTCCTCACCAAAAAAAAAAAAAAAAAAAAAAGGTTGTTTTAGTATGCAATTCCAAAAATCTTAATAACTTTGGGTGAGGAAAAATCCTCTTCAGAATCCAGACATGTCTGCTGCTGACAAGAAACAATTAAGCAAAATAACTAACCCAAATATACATAATGGTCTGTCTTTCACAAGAATGACAAATTGTCACATCTAAGAAACATCAATTCTACAAAAACAGGTCTGCAGACCTCTTGCAGAGAACCCCATCATCACTGTCACAGCTAAAACTTTCTAAGGGACTTTTCTCCACAAATCAATTAGAATCCTTTAAAATATCTTGGCCGGCAATGACAATTGCATGGGGATCCCAGGGCCTCAGCCCAGAGATTCTGGGCACAGTGGATGGATTCTAGGGTACAGCCAAAGTTTGAAACCGTTCACCTAAAAGCAAGTATTTTAAGCAGAACTCCAAAGAGCAGAACTTCAGCAGAACAGTCAGCAGGAGATTACATTCCCTAAATTAAATACCGTGGGCCGCCGGAAGTGTAGTACTCTCCATCTCAGCCAAGGTGCAACCTCACTAGGAACGTCGTGTCCTTTTGAGGCAAAAATGAATTGTATTCTTTTCTCCACTGTCACCCTCCGCCCAATGCACTGGACACAGGAGGGGCTCAGCAGAAGTGCCCTCTGATTCAACACTGCTCTCTCAGCCTTTGGCAGGTCCAGTAGTAAAGGAAGGTTGGATGCATTCTCTATGCATTAGTGTGCTGTAAGTGAAATCAGGTCTCTGGGCCCCTCAGTACCGCTGGGAATCAAAAAGAAACACTGAGAGATCAGCCCTACAAATCGCTGTTGCTTTAGGGAGAGCAGTGTCTTTCTCAACTTCCCCAACCACCAAAAGAACGGGACCCAAAAAACAAGGAATTCAAGGGGATAGCCACGGATCCTGGCGGGGGACGGAGTGGAGGCATGTGCGCTACGTGGACATCTCAAGACGGCCGCGAGCTGGGGAGGGGAGGCCTGGCGGGAGGGCCCAGCGCTGAGTAACCCCTCATCCGGGCACGCCAGGGTCGTGAGTCACTGGTGAGCGCAGCGGGAGGAAGGGGCGGCCTGAGTCATAGCCCTGGGGGAGGTCGAAGGGTCTGACAGACCGAGGGGTCCGTGGAGGCTGGGGGTGGAATTTAAGTAGGAAATGGGTTTTAAGGGCGCCATCCCGGGATGTGGGGTGGTTTAGGGTCGCGGGGGCCGAGGGGACTGGAGCTGGGGGCGCTCCTCGAGCCGCCGGGAGGGGCTGCGGGCAGGCAGGGAAGGAGGCCGGCCAGACCACGGCGACGAAATCTCCCGCGCTCTGGAACTGGTTCCTCCTCCCCAGCCCGGCCGCACGCCCCTCACCACAACCGGCTGGCTCCGCCCGCCACCCGCGCGACGCAGCCCGGGCCTCAGCTGGGCGGCCGAGTCCCGCGCCGCACGCCGCCGGTGACGGCACTGCAGGGTGCGTGGCCAATCGGCGCGGCCCCCGAGGAGGGGCCTCGGCCCCGCCCTCCGCGCCCAGGGCCAATGAGGCGCCGGCACCGGAGGCCGCGGCGGGGTGAGGGGTCGCGAGGCCCCGCCCCGTCCTCCCCTTTCCCCTTTGCCCCGCCCTTTCCCGCCCGGCCCCCCCAGCCCCGCGCCGCCGCTGGTGCCGGTCCCCGCGCTGGGCCCGCCCCCGCCCCTCCCGCCGGCCCGCCAGCGCGCCTCACGGCTCCTGTCTCCCCTCCCTCCTTCTCTCTCACGCCTAGCGCAATGGCGGCGGCCGCGGCGGAGCAGCAACAGTTCTACCTGCTCCTGGGAAACCTGCTCAGCCCCGACAATGTGGTCCGGAAACAGGCAGAGGTAACCGAGCTCTCCACCCCCGACCCCGCGCCCCGGCCGGCTCGCCGAGCCTTCCCCCGACGCCGCCCCGCCGGGCCTCGGCCGCTCCGCCTCGGCCGCGCAGGCCAGGCCGGGCGGGCGGCGGCCGCGCAGCCCACGTGTGAGGCGGCCCGCGGCTCCCGGCCGTGCCCCCGGGCCCTTCCGGCCCTTGCGGCCGCGGCACCGGTTCCCTCCCCGCCGCCCCTCGCACACACGTGCGGCCGCTCCTGACACGCTGCCCCCGCCCAGAGGGGGAAGCCGGGCGGCGGGGGGGATGTGGGGTGTGGGGCGGGCCCCGGCTCCCCTCGCTCCTTTCCCGCTTTCTCCCAGTGGGAGCCTCCCCCGCCCTTCCAGCCGCGGTCTCCACCCAGCCCGCTTGTCCCCCAACCCTGGCCACCACCTGACCATCACCCTGCTTCTCTCCTGCCCCTCAGTCTTCGCTTCCGTCTGTCCCTCCCTTCCCCGTCCCCTCCTTTTGAGATCTTGCCCTGTCTCCTTCTTTCTGCTTATTTCCATTTTGCTCTCTGTCTCCTGTCTAGTTCCTAACGTCAGAAGCAGGATTTCCCTCCTCCCCCCAATCTTGTGAAGTTGCCTTTAGGATTTCTTTCTAAGCAACTTCCACCTTACTTTGCTGTTAAGACAAATTTTCTTTGATCTCTAGAGATTTGTGGTCTCCTGACATAAGTGGGATGTCTTGGGACTTCCGTTGTTTAACTGGGCCAATGCCATATGTTTAAGTCTTTAATTTCATTAAATCTAACCCAAATCTCCGTCTCTTTTTTTTTTTTAACCACCTCTGGCTCCTGGCCTCTAAAATGTATATATACTTTCAAGAGACAATATTTCCAATGTATCTGCAAGTTCATTTACCAAGTAGCAGTAAGACACCCTTGGTTCAGTAGAAGACTGATGTTAATACTGTCGGTGTTGAGACCCCCATTTGTGTGAGATACTTCAAGGAAAGGGCAGAAACTTTCCCGAGTCTCTTAAGTGCATTATCAGAGCTATCTTCAAACTAGGTTGTCTGTGGAGGTCTTTGCCACCATGCGATTGAAGATTTTTATAGGATGTTCAGCCGGTTATTTTTACAGAGAAAAAATTTGTTTTATATATGACTAATGAAATTGAGGGACAAGTCGTCTTCTGGACTCACAAGTTTTGTAGTTGTCTTTAAAATCAGTGTTGTTAAGACTTGGAATAGGTTTAGGATGTGCTGGTTACACTTAGTGGTTTTGTAATACACGAAGTAAATACACTGGAAGTAAAGTTCTGTGTGAAAAAGCACTTGAAACGACTATTAACTTCATCCTAATGACTTTTGATTCATTTATTATACATGTTCATGTAAAAATTCAAACAGTGCAAGTAGTTTTTTATCCCGTTCCCCAAAGGTAACCACTTTTAAGTGTCTTGTGAATCTTCCCTAAGAATACCTTTACAGGTGTGTATGTATACATTCATTTTTACGTCAATGGATTTGTAATACACGTACTATTATGCAACTTGGATTTTTCACTCAGTATAGTTCATATTGCCACATAAGAGAGTTTGTTAAAGCAGCTATGTAGTATTCCATCATAAGGAAGTAGTATTGATTCAACCAACCTTCTATGAATGGACATTGATGTTTCCAGTGCCCTGCTCTTGCAAATTGTGCTCTATGTGAGTACATGTATACCTATCTTTTCAGACTTTGCCAGGTTTAGTTGTAGAATACTTAAAAGTAGCGTTTGTCCTTGGAAGTAACGTGCATTTATTAGTTCTATCAATTTGCACTCCTATCAGTGGGATGTGAATGCCTAGTAAAACATGTTAATGCTTTCTGCTAACTCTAGTGGTGATTTTTCACCAAAATAAATTCTTAATCCCAACCCATAATAGAAATTTCCATGTGTTACAAAGCAGAACAGCATTGTAATTAGTAAGCTAGTTTAATTCTCCCTCTTCCCTCCAGTTGCTTAAGTCTATTGTCAAGCATAGTGGGGAATCTCTTGTCTATTGAACTAAATACCAGTGTCTGGTTCAGCTTGAATTCCAATTGGTGCCTGTTGTAAATCTTTTATCACTTCCATCACTTTGGGGATAGTTAGCTGCATTCAGCACATTTTCACATAAAGAACAATTGCAAATATGTACTGTTATTCTCTTAGTCTCTTTATTCCTAGTGAAAACATTCAGATATTACGTTTTACTTTCTTTGTATATTCTTGGAATATACTAATATGTAAAGTAAGTTATAGAATTTTCTTAATTTGACACAAAAAAGGTAAATGTTTGAGGGAAAGCCCCCTGGCACCATATAATATGGCACTAAGCTGGTCTGTAAATAGAGCTTCCTAAAAAAGCAAAATATTTGCAAAAAGAAATAGTTGTGTGATGATACCTTAATCTTTTTTTTTCCTTTTGACACAAGCCTTTTATAAATAATCAAACTAAATAAAATTGAGTATTGCAGTCTGATGTAGCAAATAGAGACCTTTTTTTGAACTATAGAATTGGCAAGGGCTCAGTAAATATCTTTGTAATTTACTCAGTCAAAATAAAAATACTTAGTTGACACATAAATGCCAAACTGTTGACTAAGGTGACTTGTTTTGTCTTCAGATATGGAATCAAGTACAGTAAGTGACTTTCTTTTATTGTAATATATTGTTGAAAGCATTGAAGAGCTTCAAAACTTTAAAAAGTTTCCATTGTATAAACCATTTGGTAGTCTTTATATTTTATTTCTATTAATATTTTTTCAAGGGCTTTCTCTTTAACTTTACAAAAAATGTTCCTGATATTTGAAGAAATGATTTAAATGCCCTTAAAGTCTCAAAATACAGTAATTAACATGAAGACACAATTGAATGAATAATTAACAAGTAATCCAAAATTGAATGTCCATAGCGTTCATGACTAAACATTTTTATGTGGCATAAGCTTAAGTGTTTTGTTAATCATGTGCATGGATTTTGTATTCTTATTAATTTTTTCCATTGACTGTTCCTCATTGATTATAATATAGAACTTCATTAATGAGATTTGAATTGAAAGAGGATAATGTTTTGAAAAATATACCTGATTTTTGAGGAACCATGGTGTTTGCTAGGTAAAAGCTGTTTGTCCCCTCTTTTACGTTTCCCTGCACAAAGTAGGCTTGCCATAAATATTGATGGAGTAAGTGAGATGAGTACATATTAGCGTTTCTCCTTTGTGGGTGGGAAGAGGGGAGGTGAAATCTGCTTTACGTTGTGTGATTGTTTATGGTAGAATCAAATGGAAGTGGAATTTTATTTGCCACAACACTGGTGACATTCATTGAACCTGCTTGGACGAGTGCTAGTAATATTCTTAGAAATATTCTCTGTATTTCCTGTACTCTTATGTGCAAGGTGCTCGGAATACGGACAGGAAAAGATACCAACCCCGTTTTTGTGGAACTCGGTCTGTTTAGGCTAGAAAAAGTTACACTTTTGATTTTAAGGCTGTTCTTTTTGCCAAACTATTCTCCTTGACCAGTGTTTTGGTATCGTTGTAATACTATATCTGGATTGCCGCAAAAGAACGAATCAAATGGGGAGAACCCTCCCTCAGGAGTCAGATATCATGCGTACTAAACTCGCCCTCCAGTGACTTCTAATTCATTATGAAATAGAGTTTAATATTTGACTTAATGTTTTTAAGTCCTTACTAGAATTAACATAGTATAACTGTCATACTAATAGACCCACCTGGGCGAGGCTAGAGATCCTCACAATTTATATCAGGTTTTCTCAGAGCAAAACCCTAGTGGAAAAAATTTTTCCAAAACTTTATTTAGACCACTGGAAATTTAAGTGTGAAACATCTGTAGCGTCTACAGTGCATCAGGGGCTAAGATAGGTGCAAAAAATAAAAAGACATTTTTGTTGTGCTGCAAGAGACTGTTTAAATGAAAAGGCTATACTGGTTTTTGAGTTGCTTTGATAAAGATAAGTGAAAAACCTAAAGGTGTACATACCATTTTTACAGTCATCTTGTGAATATCTTTAGATAAATTATCTCATTTCTGGGTAAATAAATTCAGATCATCTTCTCTCTTCAGCCGTGAGTACGTGTGACAGTGTTCAGCATTGTTTTGTTCCTGTGTGCTTATGTATTTAGAGGAAGTTGAGGTTATCAGAACATTTTGAATTCTCTTTTTCCCAAAATTTACTCTCCCCCAAGCTGAGATATGTTTGGGAAGTTTGAAAACTGTGTAGCACTGCGTGATAGAACTGGTGGTTTGGTGGAATGAGCCCTCAGGGGTGAAATTTAGAGAGAGCGATCAGCCAGGGAGATGTGAGTACAGTTGACCTCAAGACCAGAGTTCTTTCTTCTGTTTATTGTCTGTGACCTTGGGCAAGTCATTAACTTCTGAGCCTTTATTTCCTTATCTGTCAATATCTCAGGGCTACCGGGGAGCACTAAGTAAAAGGTATAAGGTAGATGTGGATTCAGAGAAGCCCTGTTTTCCCTCCCTGATCCTTGTCACATCTCTCCAAAGAAACCAGGTAGATTTATATGGGGTGGTAGCTCTTAGAAAGCAGGCAAGCTCTGAACTTAGACTGCTAGAAAATTAACATGTTAGCTACATTATACCCTTAAAGTGGATAGATGAGAGTGGACTACATTTATTTACTAAGAGGCTTCTTGGGGGAAAACAAGTCCAAGTGTACTTAAAATAATGCTTTCTTTTCCACAGTGAAAGACTGCTTTTAGAATTTTTGTACATGAATCTATACTTCTCTTCACCTTAACTTTTGTAGACGTCGTATGTTTATCCATTATTTTTTGATCCACTGACACTCAGTCTTTTAATTGGTGTCAGCTTGCTTTTTATTGTTAACCAATTTGCTCTCATTTTATGTTATTAATGGAGAAGGAAAGAAGTGTCCTGAGTCACAAAACCTAGATTTCTAGATCTATTAAAATGATGCTAAAGTCTCCTGGCCAAATTTCTCCTGACCGTATTTATTTATGTTTATAATATGGTTTTAGTATAATCCTTGCTTGAAAGAAAGGGTGGCATAAAGAATTTGAATACTTTGCTTTTCCCTTCTCTGACTTGCTTCATGTGAGGTGTCTGGTGGTTGTGAGTAGTGGTACTTTGAACCACTTCCTCATAATCTGGCCTAAAAGATGTTGACGAGATGAGCAGCTTTCCATGATGTACGGGGATGTTGAGTGAGCACTTACTTTGTAGCATGGTAGCTCAGATCACATTCAACAATTTTTTGGCTCTCTGAGGCCTTGAGTTTTGTTAAGGGAGCAAAAGTTGGGAAAATGTGCACATACATCAGAAGAATCCATTTAAGAGATAAAGGAGGAAAGGAACTTGATAAGTAACTCCGTGGACGTCTTCTTTCCTAACCTATCTGAAGTATGTTTTATGTCACAGGAGAAAATTTTAACACCAAACCCAGATTATATGACCCTCATGTCTAGATCTTTCCCACTCTTTGTTTCATTTCTTCTCACTGGTGTACTCAAGAAGTTTTCTGACATTATCTTCTAAGCTCTAATGTTTTTCTTTTCATGTAGGAAACCTATGAGAATATCCCAGGCCAATCAAAGATCACATTCCTCTTACAAGCCATCAGAAATACAACAGCTGCTGAGGAGGTACTACTTGAATATTTGAGAATATGACGTTGCTACAGAACAACTTGGCTATCAGATGTGGGCAGAGTAGATAATGAGAACTGTTGTTTACTGCCTAGACGTTATCAGGACTTTGAACTTATTTTCTAAAAGCTACTTTGAAGTTATAATTTAAGTACTCTGTATTAAAAGTGAGAATTTCTTTTTTTCCATGTAAGATGATGTGTCTAGACTATTTGAAAGTTAGTGGTTCTTAAATAACTACATAAAAATTAGTAAATTTAAGTGAGTTCTGTAACTATAAAAAATTTTCTTCCTTGAAACCATTCTAAAGGAGGAAATTTAATTCGTGTAGTGTTTTAATGTGTTGCCAGATATTTCTGAATAAATACTTTGGTCTATCTTTAAAAATGTTATGCTTATAGCCATCTCTCAGTGGTGAAGAATATGTGCTAAAGATGTTTAGGAGCAAAGAGACACTTTGTGGAGTGCTTTAAAAATCATAGTTTTTGGCAAATTACTTAGTTACCTTATCAAATTCAAATTTATAATTTCTTACTGGTTTTCTGTGCATTTAGCAGCTAACTTTTTTCCCTTCCCCAAAGTAATATCCTTGAGTATACTGAATCTTAATTGAATAGTCTGTATTTATTTTGGAAAAGGAGTCAAAATACCCAAGTCTAGAAAACTTACCCACCTAGGAAGCATTGCATTTATGATTTGTAAAGGGAAACTTCTTTGCTAACAGTCACACTATGTGTAAAATGCTTATGTTAACACATGATGGAAGTGAAATCTGATTTCTAGTCAAATCAGTTTGAATTGGCAATTTCATGTTCTCTGGTAACACTTTGAAAACATTTTTAAAGTGCCCCAGTTTTTTAAAATAGATGACCCAAAAGGCGCTTCTTCACCTTTGTAACATATTCTCTGTTTCATTCAAAATGAATGTCAAACATGAAGAACAGACATATATAAGGTAACTTAAGTCTCTAAAAACAGTTGGCTATTTTAATTCTTGAAGATTGATGTAAGTCAGCTACAAAACAAATTTTAAAGCCAAGAATAATATGAAAATTAGTGAATTTTATTTTTAAAAACACATATTGAGCCATATTTAAATAATTTGATGTGATTTAGAAATTAGAGGATGATTGTGAACTGGCCTCAGCATCTTAATTGTGGCTTCATGGTTTCCAGCATATGTGTGAGAAGGACTGCACAAATTTTAACCACTTTTCGGGGGATTTTAACCACTTTGAATCCTTTCTAGAGCACACACTTTTTTGGAAAGTTTGCTATCTGCCAAAAGTAATTCAGATAAAAAGATTTCTCACTGAAAAGTATATGGAGAAAAAAATTGGCAAATTTTGTTTGTATAACATAACTTAAATCTTTTTGTGTTGGTCATAGTCCCAGAGTAGTTATGGTGATGACTAGCTGTAGCCCAGCAAAAAAAGAGTATGAAAAATTTGGTTTAATATTTGTGATGGCTTATTGATTTAATATGATAAAATTTTAGAATGGCAGTTGTCTTGACTTTTCTTTTGGTAATCTGAAGGAATATTATGCAGAAAACGCCAAACTTAAATATATTCTACAGATTTTAAAATGAGATAAGAATATGCACATTGAGACTGTTAACACTTTTTAGGTATTGAGAACTTGTATGTTTGCATGAGTGAAGCGTAAAGATAAACGGATTTGATAGCATTTTGTCTAAGAGGCTAATGAAAGGGCAGCAATGGGCAAGATAGGCCAGCCTGGGAGCAAAGATTAAGGGAGGAAAGGTGCTTCATTATGAGAGCCCGAGGCAGAGGTAGGAAAAGAACATTATAGGGTTTGCAATTTATATTAAGATTTGTTTTTCTCCAAAGAATGTATTAAAAATCAGAATTAAAGGCAGGTTTATCATTGCTAAGCTGTGTTCCTATTTGAGATCTAATGTGTTCAGGGCTTTTCTTCAGTTATACACAAAAACAGCTTTTGGGTGCCATTTTCTATATAGTAGACTGATGTGATTAGAAGGAATTTTATGTATTTTACCTACTTTTTTAAAAATCTGACAAAGTGCCTTTGAAATTAATTGTAAAAATAAAATAGTAAAATACATCAATGGCAGAGTGAATCTAGTTTGTTGGAAATTTTTTCTCTCATAAGACACCGAGTTATTAACAATGTTGTCTATTTATAGGCTAGACAAATGGCTGCTGTTCTCCTAAGACGTCTTTTGTCCTCTGCCTTTGATGAAGTCTATCCAACTCTTCCTTCTGACGTTCAGACTGCCATCAAGAGTGAACTACTGATGATTATTCAAATGGAAACACAGTCTAGCATGAGGAAAAAAATTTGTGATATTGCTGCGGAGCTGGCCCGGAATTTAATAGGTATGTATGCAGATACATTTATTATTATGTTATAGAAGAAAATGAGTATATCCTTCCTTTTTTTTTTTTTAAGTGGAATCTTTTTAGAGAAATATTCACAAGTACCTGAGCACCATTTATTCTGTTCAAAATGAGAGTGATTATAGATTCTGCATTTAGAGCCAAAAATTAGAGATGTTTGTGAAATGTAGACATAATACTTACCCATTGGCCTTGGAAACATCCATGTGGAGAAATAATTTTATAGTTTACTTGAAAATTGTTGGTTTTATTTCCCTCTTAATCTGTAAAGTTTTGAAAGCACGTTCTAACTTACAATCTACTTTGTAGATTAAGCTTGCCAATAGAAGTAGAAATCAGTGGACTTCAGGTGCTTTTGCTGTTATGTTTGTGTATTTATAAATTGTGCATATGTGCTATTATACTGCTATACTATGTATATTATAAAATACCCAAAAATATTTTTGAAGGATGAGATAAAAAGAAAACATTCAAAAATACATTTTACCAGCAGTCAAAACTTTTTGGCCATGCTGAAAATATTAATAATGTAGTGAAATATATTTCATTATTGTTTTGGACAGATTCATAGGTGTGATTTTAAACTCAGTTCACTTAGGTGGCATTTTTGGAGGTTGAAAAGGATACGTCACTAAAATAAGGGCTAAGTGGGAGAATTGTTGGTTGTACTTAGTAAATCATGACACTAATTTTTTAATCTCAGCTACCAGTAATGTAGAAGTTCTTGTTCCATTCAGCTTACTGGTATCAACCAGCTCTTAAAAACTAATAGGAAATGTGTTAAATTTTTTATTTTAAGTAAGTTCAAAACCATAGAAATTCAATGTTGAATTCTTTTAAAAGCTTAGAGAAGTCTATTTTCAAGTGTAAGTGTGCAGGTAGGAATTTTTATAGGTGACATCATTTCTACATCAAAATCACTTAATTATGGGAACTTTCCTAAACTGTTTCAAAGTGCTCTCTCCATAGGTTTTTTTTTTTTAAGCAGCTAATTTATTCCCCCTCAAAACGTCATCTTTATGTTGAAGGGATGGATTAAGCGTATTTTAATGTCAGCTAAGTAGCACACTTGTCATTTCAGAGAAGTTTAGCAAATATGGGGGAAATTTTTAAAAAGAAAGTACATAACTCAGCTGTAATTTCTGCAGCTAAGTTCTTTGTGACAATATAACTAGTGAGTTTCTTAACTGGTACAATATGTTTTTGTGCTTACTCATTTTTATTACAAAGTATCACAAAAATTCAGTATTTTTAAATCTTGTTTAAAAGTAAACATTGATAGCATGAGCACTGCTCTGGGTCCTGGGATTCCCACTCCCGTATCTTCTCCAGTTTGAAAGTAATAATTATTTTGGTTTCAAGACCTTGTTACCAAATATTAGCTTTTAAACTCTTTAATAACGATGGTATATATAAAAGATTGAACCAGTCAGATAGTCAAAAGTTTTGCCTTTTCTCCAAATCCCACTCCTTAGAAATAACCATGCTAAGATCTATGCTTATGTAACCCAAATACACACGGTTGCTTTTTACAAGATTATAATGCCATTTCTATAGTTAAAGGACCTACTTTTATTGGAATTGTTTTTTAAAATGTAGAGCACATGACACGTTCTACTACTGCATATTGAATGAGGCTTATGAAATGAAAGGATTCACCCTTAAATGTTGTGAAGTTTTAACTTGCACATTTTATGCCTGGGTTTCTTTACTTACAGATGAAGATGGCAACAACCAGTGGCCTGAAGGTTTGAAGTTCCTTTTTGATTCAGTCAGCTCTCAAAACATGGGACTGCGAGAAGCTGCCCTTCACATTTTCTGGTATATACATCGATCTCATTTTTAAAAAAAATTTTAATGTCATGAATGCACGAAGCACATTTTAATTAATTGTTTTAGTCCAACTTAACTTTTTAGACTTAAAATAATGCCTTTAGATAAGCTTTGTATTTGCATTGGAAGTGAAATTGAAAAAACACAGCTTTTTATTTCATATTATGAGTCTTTTTTGTATTCAGAGGTTCTCTGCAACTTTATTTCTTTCATTTGTCTCTTATGATTCTGAAGAAATTTCTGGAACAGTTTCTTCTTTATTTGGAGATTGACACAGTACTTAATGTAGCTTTTAGAAAGCCACTTTAATAATGGCATCTTGAAGAGAAAGAAAATGCTGGTGAATCCCTGTTGTTTTCTGGTCTTTTATGAGCAAGCTTTATGAAAACACTATATTTTAGTAAATTCATATATTTATAAGCAAATGGTCCAAGTTTGTAATTAAATGATTATCTGCATTAAGAAAATTTTTGGCATACTGTGTTATCATATGCTTCTACCACATTTAAAATGTAATATGATTAGATTTACAACTTTTTAAGATCATATACACTTTTAAAATAAGATACACCTGAGCATCAGAAGAGGCTAAAGGTAGATGTCACACTATTTTCTACTTCAGTTGTGAAATGGATCTTATATCAACAATCCAGAGTAGAGATTTAAGTAGAAGTATTAAGTTTAATTGTTTGCCAGATTTAAAGTGGAGCATAGCTTGGCCTACCTGGATCACCAAGGCTAGGAACAGATTGTCAGAAAGCGTGGTTACTGTAGTTACCATCTGAAACCCCGTCCTACACTCCATGTCGGCTTCCCACTGAGATGGAGTGTAAAACAAAGGGCTGGGATGGTTTGCTGAGTAACGTGCATCTGGGTTGCCTCTGCTCCCAGCCCAGTCCTCGCCACTACACTGTTCCGTTCACCTAACCCTGGAAGAGGATTGCTTGGAGGATGGGTGGATGATGTTCCACCTTAAGGATTGATGCACACTTGTGCAGTCAAGCTGGCGTTTAAGATTAGATTATAATACTACATGGTCTAGCTGACACTTTACTAAGATATAATGTAGTTTTTAAAGAGTGCTTTGGATCTGTTTTTTAGGAACTTTCCTGGAATTTTTGGGAACCAGCAGCAGCACTATTTAGATGTCATCAAACGGATGCTAGTTCAGTGTATGCAAGATCAGGAACATCCATCGGTAAGTAATTTCAAGTCCATTAATATTAACACCTAATTTAATATAACATCTAACTTGTGAAAGAAGTTTGTGTATTTGAAGATTGTCTTTACTTTTATACTTTAAAATACAAATACTGCTTTTACTGATAAGGAAAATTTCATCTGGAGTAAGAAAACTTGGATCCAGTAAAAATGCCTCATGTTTGACATTTTTCACTCTCTTCTTTTTAGATTAGAACATTGTCTGCTAGAGCTACAGCTGCATTTATACTTGCAAATGAGCATAACGTTGCTCTGTTCAAACATTTTGCAGACTTGTTACCCGGATTCTTACAGGTAAGAAAACAGTATAAAATTGGTGATAATTATATCTTTATTGGTTTTCTTTAAATTCTCATCAGAGCTCTCTAGTGCATTCATTTATTCAGTAAATATTTATTGCCTGCTATGTGCTGGCACTGGGCACGGGGAGTATAGGAGCAAACAAAATATGCAAACCTGTCCCCGTTGAGCATACATCTATTGCCTTTGGGAACTCTTAAAATATTTAGGTTAGAGTTTCAAAATTTATCTATAATGCAAATGATATAAGCAATTTATGCTTACTATTGAATATATAATCACATAGGTTTCTTTCATTTACTCGACCAAATAACCTGTGAAATTTAATGCCCATTTTACATAAGGAGAGTCTAAAGAGGAAAAGAGAAGAAATTTGCCCCAGGTCACAGTGTTGGTAAGTGGTAGAATAGTGCACAGTTCAAACCCAGATTGGACTACAGTCCTTACCCTTAACCACAGGGCTTGTAACAGCTTATGTTATAAAGTAAATAGTTTATAATTAATTCACATTATTAGATCCCAAGGTTGTTATTATTTTAAGGATACCTTCTGCCTCAATCAGAACATAAAATAAGGTAAGGTAAGTTAGAGTAGTGATTCTTAACCTTGTCAGACTCCAAACCACTTTTTATAACAAATATTTTGCAATTTCTTGTATTCTATCCTAAAATGAAATGTATGGATAATATAACATGCAAAAGTTTTAAAAATATTAGTATGTGACTCTAAGTGAATACAAAGAAGAAATAGAAAGTAACATAGAAAAAGAAAGTAATGCATAGTATATATGGCCTCCTTTTCCATATGTAAATGCTAGAGTGTGACTACAACAAAAATCATAGGAGACTAGGTGATTTCTGAGTGATCTATCCAAATGCAATAGCGAAAAACATGGACCAATACAGAGGTATCACTGACAAGTCAAATGCCAGGATTGCTGTTACTATTGATGATTTGGTTTCCAGAAAAGGTGAAGTTTCAGGCAAAACAAAGTATGTATGCATCCTTGGTTTATGGAGTATTTATGTTTTGGCAGGGGCGTTCATGGTGCATTAAAATCAGGCAAAAAATAACTTGTGAGTTAGGTTCTAGGTTCAGATCATTATAAACAAGTTTTTCATTTTTATAAGTGTCTGACACTTATGATCATGTGAAGTGCATGATAAAAAGGTCATGTGAATTCCTCATAAGCGTTTGTGTCAGATGCAGGATATCTAGTAACCCTGGCCTTTGCTATCCTCAATCTTGTGACAATCAAGAGACACCTCCTGGGAGAAATAGTGCCCTTGTTGAGAAGCACTGGGTTAGAGAGGATTAGAGCTAAAGCTGAAGGTTCCTACGTGATGCAGGGTTATTAGCAGGATTTCATAGAAACTCTTCTTACCATGCTATCAAACTGAGAAGATAATTTAGGTCAATGACAAAAGATTATCTGTTCCGTCCTATTGTATTAGTAGTTTATTACCTAAAAATCTTGAGTTCCTCAGCTGTTTAAGTCAATTTTAAATTTTTCTTCCTCTGAATTTAAAATGTTAGCCATAACCGTTAAGAGCTGTCACTCTGATGTAGGCAATGGTAGATACAGAATGCACACTTAAATGCCACAGTGACCAAACTGAGTGTCAAAGAAATAAATTGGGTGATACTGGACATTTTAAATGTATCATAGGATCTAGTATTTACTGTATTATGAAAAAGATTATGATATGGATATTGGAAGGACAGGAGAAGGGGATTCCTGGTTATGAAAAGAATTCTTTGACAGCTGTACGTTTTGTTATGTTGCTTATTATAGTTTCACTTGTTATAATTTTGACTTAGGTTTAGATCTTTATTTTATATGTTTCTAATTCAAAAGGAAGGTGTACATGTGGCTGTAGGTAGAACATTTGCATAATGCAGATTGCTAAGTTATTATTTAGCGAAAAACAGTCTAATAAGTATTTCTCTGTTGTCTGCCTCTTAATGTTTTGGCTAATGAGGTGTCATAAAGTGACTCTTGAACACAGAGTTTTTTTCTGTTTCATCTTTTCTAGGCTGTGAATGACTCATGCTATCAGAATGACGATTCAGTCCTGAAATCCCTGGTGGAGATTGCAGATACTGTGCCCAAGTATTTGCGTCCCCACTTGGAAGCTACTTTACAGCTAAGCCTAAAGGTAAGTTAAATACTTCAGTGAATGTTGTGTTTATTATTTTCAGTGAGTGAAGTAAACATACAAATCTGTCTTCTTTGTAGTTGTGTGGAGACACTAGCCTCAATAATATGCAACGCCAGCTTGCCCTTGAAGTAATCGTGACCCTCTCTGAGACTGCAGCTGCTATGTTAAGAAAACATACCAATATTGTTGCACAGACAAGTAAGTCAAAGGCCTTTAAATAGTTTGTGTTAATGTGGGAAAATTGTTGGAAAAATTAGCTGAGAATTATGTAAGTTCATGGATTTGTTGATATAATAAACGTTCTTTCAAAAATCAGATGAATTTGGGGAAATGTATCTATACATACTTATGTGCCTGGACCCAATATGGTGGCCATGCTTGGACACCCTGAAACCTCATAATAGCAGGCATGACTTGCAATGCCTGGAAATAAATCAGAAGAGGTAGATGGAGAAATTTGTTTCTTTAGAATATGTTTGTGGAGAAATTTAGATAATATATTGAATGACTAATAGAAAAACTAAATATTACTTCTCTCAAATTAATCTATAAATTCAATGTAATTTCAGTCAAAATCCTGATAGCGTTGGTCATGATAAGATTGATCGTAAAATTCATGTAGAAGAACATAGTGCCTGGAGTAGCCAAGACAGTTTTGGCAAAGTAGAGATCTTGCCCTGTCATCTTGAAGATTTAGAATTTGTTGATGCTGCGGGTGTAGACAAGTGGATCAGATGGAACAAAAGTGGAAGCAGATGCACTTACATGAAAGAAAGCAGGCTTAAAAAGATAACTCATCGAAGGTTGCTGCCAACTGGTTATTTCTGTGGGAAAAAATGTATCCCAACCTCAAATATCCTTTAAAAATCAATTTGGAGTTAATTAAACACCTAAATAATACAAATACATTTTACAAGTTTGACAGTTAGAAAAGGGTTTTTTCAAGATGGAATCACAAACCATAGATGCAAACATTGCTAACTAAATTTGCAAGTACTAAACAATTTTTTGACCAACCAAATACACCATGAGTGAAATTAAAAGATGAGCCACAGACTGGGAGAAAACAGTTACAGTGCACCCAATCAAGAAAGTTTTGGTATCTAGAAAGTGGGCAAAGTCTAGGAACAGGAAATTCACACCGGGAACCTAAAATAGCTAACAAACCCTGTTCAGTCTCAATAAAAACAAGTGTAATTGTGAAATACAAGTTGTCAGAAAGTTTGACAGTATCAAGTATTGATGATGAAGGGTGTGGATTGGAAAGAACTCTTCTTCACAGCTCCAGGGCACTTCACTGTGAAACAAGACAGGCCTCCTTTTAAATTTCCCTTAGGAATGCAAGTTTATGCAACCACTTGTGGAGAGCAGTTTAGTGGCTTTTTAGTAGTATTGAAGATACTTGTAACAGTTTCATGCCCTGAACTTAGCTTGTCAAGGAGATATGTATAAAGCTCATCAAAGCAAATTTTGTAATAGGAAAAAAATTGGAAACAACACAAACATTCATCAACAGGATAATGTGTTTATGCAATGGAATATTATAAAGTGATTAAGTTGAAATCCACACATGTTGAGAAAAAAACAAATCGCCAAAGAATACATATAATTCCATTTATTATATTAAAAAACCTTGAAACACGACTATATTTTATATATAGATATAGATGTCTGTAGTTGAAGTGCAAAAACAGTTTGGAAATGAGAAATACTGACTTGGTTATGGTGCTTGCATCTGGTGAGGGAGCGAGAGAAGGTAGTAGGATTTAGCAAGTTTGACTTTGTATCCTGAATGTTGCTCTTAAAAAGAACAAGATCTAAATAAAATGAGGCCAAAACGTTAAAATTTCATCAACCAGATGTTGGGGGAACAGGCAAATAATTTTCTTGTCTTTGTCTTGGAGGCAAAGTAAATCCTTCGTTTTTCATTTTTTACAAAAATTCTTGTGGGTAAGTCGCAATATTGACAACATAAAAAAGCCACAGTCTTCACGTATGAAATAATTATTTACTTCAGTTCCTCAGATGTTAGCAATGATGGTTGATCTTGAAGAGGATGAGGATTGGGCAAATGCGGATGAACTAGAAGATGACGATTTTGACAGGTAATTGCAGACATCAGATACTGTGTGAAGATTCCTTGACGGAATAGAAGAGGTCAGGTCGCAAGAGCTTTAGGTTACAAGGCCCGTCTCTTCCCTGCTGCATTCTGTAATCTGAAACTGAATTTTTAAGTTTCAAATATGGGGCACTTGGGCTTTCTGAAGTATGCATTTCTATATCAAATTTTGTCAATTACATTTATTTATATTTATTAAAGTAGCTATCTTTTCTACCCCATCTTACTCTAACTTTTCTTCAGAATTTTTTTAGTTTGAAAAAATTTATCTTTTAAGGTATGTATAAAGAAGCTTTATTGTGATAAATGCCTTTATGTGAATAGACCTCACTTAGAATAGTTGTTTCAGCACAGTTCCCTACGAAATACCCTATTTTCCCAATAGAAGGCAATTTAACATTAGGCTAGAGAGGAAACATTGGTGGTGAGATTGGGATAATAGGTTACAGTAGCACTGGCATTATTGTTACTCCTTTCCACTTAGGAGGCCCCCGTGAATATAGATTCCAATGGAAAAGTCAACCAAAATCTGTAGTTGCCATCCAGTAGTGATGATGGCCCTTACATGTGTGTGAAGCTTAGCACTTTAGAGCTGTTGTTTTGGTTCTTTCAACAGTCCTAAAGGTGCATTATTGTCTTACAGATGCAGGAATGGAGAGGGAAGTTTGAGCAATTTGTCCAAGCTTACGTAGCCAGTTAGTAGACTGGGGTTTAATACCACTTCTGTTATTCTCAGTGCGTTGTATACCTCCCTTTCTTGAAATTATTCCCCTGAAAGATTGGTAGTCAGTACAAACTATTGTAACAGATATTAGATTAAAAATAAAGACATTTGGGGGCCAGCCCCGTGGCCGAGTGGTTAAGTTCGCGCACTCTGCTATGGCAGCCCAGGGTTTTGCTGATTCAGATCCTGGGCGCAGACATGGCACCGCTCATCCGGCCACATTGAGGCGGCGTCCCTCGTGCCACAACTAGAAGGACCTACAACTAAAATATACAACTATGTATTGTGGGGATTTGGGAAGAAAAAAAAAGAAGATGGGCAACAGTTGTTAGCTCAGGTGCCAATCTTTAAAAAAATAGATAAATAATAAAAATAAAGACATTTGACTTACAGAATATATGGCACACTTTTGAGACTTAATTCTGTTATTAAAAATAACTGGCTTCTTGGGGCTGGCCCAGTGGCAAAGTGGTTAAGTTCACCTGCTCCACTTTGGCAGCTCAGGGTTTGCAGGTTCGGATCCCAGGAGTGGACTTAGCACAGCTCATCAGGCCACGCTGTGGCAGTATCCCACATAAAATAGAAGATGATTGGCAACAGATGTTAGCTCAACGCCAATCTTTGTCACCAAAAGAAAGAAAGAAAGAACTCACTTCTAGCTTTAATACTGAAGGATATGAAATTAATCCTTTACTGGAAATCACCTAATAGGGCTGAAGAGAAGTCTCAACTTAGATTGGGTTTCCTTTCCCTGGTTCGGTTACTGTAATATGCTGCTACCCCGCCTTTAATTTGCCCTGTAAATGGTGTTTAAATTTATATAGTTTATGAAGCTGTTTTTTCTGGACTGGATGAATAAGATCTCATCTGTGAGTAAATAGGCCGTAAAGATATTTTCAAGATAAGTTTAATGCTTAACTTGTTCTAAAAATCGTTGATAGCTTCATCTTCATAGTCGTGTCTCATAGAACAGTTAAAGATTATACACATGACAAACTCACTACTAATCTTGCAGTTCTAAGACAGTGCAAGGGCTTTTATGTCCAGATTTCTTCAGTTTTCAGTGAAAACACTAGAACGGAGTTTCACTTATGTGTAACTTTTGGCGATGCAGTTGGTGCCCCTTTCAAGGTGAACCCAGTGAGTGGGATCGTCCAGTGTCAGCCCTCTTCAGTCCTGTAAGTGCTGTGCATGGAGAAGTTTGAAGGATGCGTCTCCAGGAAAGGAGGCATCCAAGTCTCCTAAACCTGCTCACACTGCTGAGTCTTGAAAGTATCAGAAGCTAAGTTTTAGCTGAGGGCCGTGTGTGGGGAGAGGAAAAGAAAGGGAAAAGTCTTGAAAAATAAGATTCAGACATAAAAATTTTTATCTATGGTGAATCATGATAAAAATTTTATTCCCTCCTGCACCCCTTGACTCTAGGGTTTTCAACTCAGAACTAACTGCACTAGTACATTTGAAAGACCTCTTGAATTATTATTTTTCAGTCCTATTTGATAACATGTTTAGAAGTATGTCTGTACAGTATATTGTTCTTGGGTGTTTTGAATCTGTTGAATACATTATTTTGTTTGTGTGTAGCAATGCGGTTGCTGGTGAGAGTGCTTTGGACCGAATGGCTTGTGGACTTGGTGGAAAGCTCGTTCTGCCGATGATCAAGGAACACATTATGCAAATGCTTCAAAATCGTAAGCTATGTCTCTTTTAAATGTTAGAATAGTGGAATGTGGCTTCCTAAGTCTTAAACTCTAATTGCTTAGACTGTGTCTAAAAATTAATCTTTGCCTTTTTAGATTCTATGCTTAACCTAATTTTTATGAGATACTAATAAGGTTCTATTTAGTCAATCTTACACTAAAGAATGTTTTTCCTTATCACTACAAATATTACTCAGTTCTCCCCAGAACTGGCTTCAGTGTATAGGAAAAAATTTTAAGTTCTAAGGAAAATTTACAGATTTTTCTCCCTAGCCAGAGATACCTATATTTGAATTTAAGACATTCTTATTTGGTTGTTTATGAAATATTAGCATATTTGATTCATATGATCTTCCTTCATCCACTATCTTTTACTTCAAAAAATGTCTAGTGTAATCAAAAGAAAAGGTACTTCTAAATTTCTATTATTTTCCTAACAAATTATTTGTTAGCTTTTGTACCTGTAATTTATATCAATGCCAAAAGTTGTTATATACATACTTTATTTTTGTCTTTTTAATTATAAAGTTAATGGGCTCGATTTTTTAAAAAATCAAACACAGAAATAAACTACAAGTTCCTTAAGTTAAATTCAGAGGTGGCCACTGTTAACTGTTCTCTGAGACTTTTCTCTGATCTCATTTATGCATTGTCTGCAGGGTCTTTTGAATGTGAATATACTATATAGACACACCATTACTGACCTTAAGTTTTTGTTCCACAGTACATCATATCGCCATGTAATAGCCTTCCTCATTTGTTTACCAGCCACGTAGCATTTCACAATTCCTCATTAAATACTAATAATTTTTATTGATTACAAATAATGCTGCTGCATACACTCTTCTACAGAAATCCTGGCTTACTTGTAATATTTATGTCTATAAGGTACATTACAAGAGACAGACTTGAGGGTCAAACCGTTGATTCGGGATCTTAAAGTTGTAAAACAGAGTAACAGAAGACCAGCTTCAAATGAAAGTGAATTATTTGGAACTCTAGCCCTTTTGCTACTTACTTAGCTCCTCCTTGTCATGTAAGATTCTTATTTATCCAAAATGGCATGGTCCAAAACCACTATCACTTTTTAATGATGTGATTTTATGTTTGGGTCTTGTATAATAGTTTTCCCCTTTTATTACCCCCTAAATTTTTTGAAGGTTTTTTCCCAAAGGGATGGAGATAGCATCACAGATTGCTCAACCTGTAAGAGCCTGCTAGAAAGAATCTAGCTTTTCCATTTTTAAGATGAAGAAAGTAAAGCCCAGAGACATCAAAAGGGTATACAAGGTCAACCAGCTGTTAAGTGTTTCTCCATTGATTCACATTATTCTTCAAATAGACTTGTTGTGGATGTGGTTGTGATTTGTAGCTAACGAATTTGACTTTAAAAGTTCCTTCTACAGCTTACTAGCTTGATGCAAAAGGCGTTACAAGTATGGCAGTAAACTCTTAATAAAAATTTGTTATTGCTAAATGTATGACTTTGAGCAAGTCTTTTGCACCTTTGTTTCCTCGTCTGTAAAATAGGAAAATGATGCTTGCCCTACACCCAGGATTGGGGTTAGGATCCAAAAATGTACTTAATATATGTGAAAAATGCTTTAACAGTGGTAAAAGTTACATATGTCCTAGTAACTGGACATAGACCTGACTTTATTTTAAAAAATAGTTTGTTTTTGCTCTAAATAATGAACAGAAAAAATTTTTTTAACCTTAAAATTCAGGGGAAGAAAATCATTTCTGAATCCCCATACCATACTAACGCATTTTGCTGAACATACTTCCAGGAACTCTGCACGCTGGGAATATATGAGGCATATCTTTTTTTATTTCTCTGAACCGCATATGGACATCTTTCTGTTTCAATAAGTACTTACTGCATTTCTTCTTTAAATTAATGAGTCCAGTATGCAAAGATTACTACCAGATATTGAAATATTGGTTTCCTAGGATTATTATTCCTCAGTTAAGAAATTTTGGTTTAATGGTATATTGAGTAATTGAAAAACACTTAAAACATATATAATAATGTTATTATTATAAATAATAAAGTTATAATACTTAATAGTAGCATTAGCAATTTTTCAGAAGTTTTTAACCATAGAATTAGTCACAGTAGAGTTAATCTTTACATGGGTTTTAGGCTCCCAAAAGTGAAACATTAAGTCTGATGTAATTTAGGATTTGTCTGCAACTTGGTTAAACCTTATACCAGCAGTTCTCAGACTTTCTCTCCTCGGGCTCCTTTACACTCTTAAAAATTACTACAGGGGCCAGCCCAGTGGTGCAGCGGTTAAGTGCGCATGTTCCGCTTTGGTGGCCCTAGGTTCACTGGTTCGGATCCCAGGTGTGGACATGGCCCTGCTTGGCACGTCATGCTGTGGCAGGTATCCCACATATAAAGTGGAGGAAGATGGACACGAATATTAGCTCAGGGCCAGTCTTCCTCAGCAAAAAGAGGAGGATTGGCAGCAGTTAGCTCAGGGCTAATCTTCCTCAAAAAAAAAAAAAATTACTACGGATCCCAGAACATTTTTGTTTATGTGGATTATATCAATATTCACTGTATTAGAAATTACAGCAAATGTTTAAATTTTTCGTTTAAAAGTAATAATAAACTCATTATACATTAACAGAAATAACATTTTTCATAAAGAATGACTCTTTTCCAAAACAAAAAAATATTAGTGAGAATGTCTTACTTTACATTTTTTGTAAATATTTTAGCTGAATTCTTATGTCTGTTTCTACATTCAGTCTTTTGCAGTTGCGCACATGTGGTAATCCTTGGAATACTTCACTATACCCTCAAAATGAAAGTGAAAGAAAAATATTATTAGAATAGTTTTGACCTTGTGAGACCCCCTGAAAGAATTTTAGGAAATTCCAGGGCTCTTGGATACCACTTTGAGAAGCACTGCTGTACACAGATCCCAGCTTTATATATTTATATATATGTTGCTTTGTTCTACAAGGAATGTGAAGCAGCCTAAAGGGAACAATAATAGAGTAAATATAAATATTTAGAAATGACAGTCAGGGAAATTATATTTTAGAATAGGATATGAAGTCCAGTAAAATAAACAGTTGCTTAGCTAATGTTCTATCAACCAAAAAGCAAGTAGCCATTATTATTATTAGATGCAAATAAGGTTCATCCATATTTGTTTACCATATTATTAAATAGAGATTCTTTAAAAACAGCATCTTTTCTTGACTTTTCTTTTTTAAGAAATGTGACCATGGAAATCAGTGGATCTATAGTCAATAAACAGCAGTGTGTGACACAAAAAATCCAGATATTTATTGCTTATAGTAAATTTTAGGGGGAAACTGTTAAGTAGTTGATATAAATATTAATAAGCTCTTTGCTTCCATATTGTCTTTTAACTTTTAGAATAGAAATGTGTGGGTGACATAACCAGTCTTACAATGAAGTAATCCAGTCAGGGACTTTTTCTGTCCATTTTTCTAATGAATAAATGTATAAAAATATTTCGTTATTCTTTTCCAAATAAGGAGAATGTTTTTATACTTCTAACTATTAGAATGACATGTTTGTAGTGTCTAATTGCTGTTCTTTCGTGTGTAATCCTTTTCTATAGCTGACTGGAAATATCGGCATGCAGGATTAATGGCCTTATCCGCTATTGGTGAAGGATGCCACCAGCAAATGGAAGGAATTCTAAATGAGATAGTAAATTTTGTTTTGCTTTTTCTTCAGGATCCTGTAAGTACCAGTAAATATTTGATTCATAATTATTACCGCAGTTTCACATGGGAATCCATTGCCCTTACTAATGCAAAGGAACATATTCTAGCATCCAAGAGTAAGGTATGCAGCCTGTAATGCTGTGGGACAGATGGCTACAGATTTTGCACCTGGTTTCCAAAAGAAATTCCATGAGAAGGTAAGTAACAAGTTCTCAAACACTCAAACTGTGAGAAGGGTGGCATTTCAAAGTGTGTGCTTATATGATTTCTTTTCACAGGTGATTGCAGCTCTGCTGCAGACCATGGAAGACCAAGGCAATCAACGAGTGCAGGCCCATGCGGCTGCTGCTCTCATTAACTTCACTGAGGACTGTCCCAAGTCCCTACTTATTCCGTATTTAGATAATTTAGTGAAACATCTGCATTCCATCATGGTACTTAAACTTCAAGAGGTAAGTTTCAAGATCTTTAAGCCTGCTATGTGAAGATTAATTTAGGTTAATTTGATGGGTCAGACCTGGAGACACAGGAACTTTTCAGCATGGCCATACAGATGGAAAGTTAGGAGGAGGGCAGTCAAGGCTGTTCTGAGTAGAGTAGTTCAGGCTTGACCAGAGAATGGGCCGGTATTGGAACTGGGAAAGGTGTGGCCTAAAGGTTAGGTAGAATCGGTACTGTCCCGCACCACATAGTGTTTCAGTCGGCTGTGGACCACATGTATAACGGTGGTCTCATAAGATTGGGACCGCATAGCCTAGGAACAGAGTAAGCCATGCCATCTAGGTTTGTGTGAGTACATTCTATGATGTTTGCACGACAACGAAATCACTTAACAACGATAGTGAAATATCCTAACAACACATTTCTCAGAACATATCCCAGTCGTTAAGCTGCGCAGGACTGTATATGAATCGTCTTGAAAACAAGGCAGTTATTCTTGAACTCTCATTTATGTAAATTTGGAAGAACCATTTTATGTTCTTAACTGCTACAAGAAATCATGGCAATGTGATTGTAGGAAATTGGCACGGTAGCATCGTGAGGCATAAACAGAAAAGGGAAAAGATTGAAGGCAAGACCATATGATCATTGTTCAGGGAGCTTAGATGGTAATAGTGGCAATCTGGTGGAAAAGGTGATTCTAAAAGATGTTTTGCGGGAAGCATTAGCAGTTTCTTTCTGCCAGTTTGAATTTTGAAGGATCAAAGAGAAGGAATTTTCAAATGTTGACCATTCTCCTAAACTGGGTGACAGAAGATGTGAAAAAGAATATCCTTTTTGCGTTAAATATGTTGAATTTTTAAAATAAGTCCTGGCCATCCAAATAGAAGACAGTTTCTGGTTATAGCTTAAGTAAGAGGCACCCTAAAAATGATTGAATAATGATAGTGCAGCAGTGTGTGAGAGAGAAGATGCAGGTAAGAAAGGCAGAGCTTGAAGCCCAGTTTGTTGTCTCATACAATGAAAATAAACTACTGCTATAAAAATAATAGGAATAGAAAGGACATACAAAATAAAAACCTTTTTTACTATTCAACAGATAAAAAGTTACTGTCAAATTGTTATAGACGTTTCTAACACTCAATTTCTGTACCTGATCTCATTATGGGCTGGTACAATTCGTGAGCCACATTTTGCACAGCACTCGTCTGAAGGAGAACTGGGAGGAAGACGAGAGATACAGAGTCTCAGAAGGCAAAGAAAGGGATCTGAAACAGGATGAGTGTTCAGTGTCAGATGACAGCAGACTAAGAATATGATAACATAAGTGTACCTAAAGACAGAAGAAGGTAGATGCAAGTTGAAGGCAGATCAGTTGGTTGGTTAAATCAAGAATAGATGGATCAAATCTGACTTTACAAGTAGGTTTGGGTAGGGGTGAAAGTGCGAAGAGAGTCTCTGTATTGTCTTGCCTCTCTCTTACGGCCAGTGTGAGATAGGTAAGGACTGAAGGAAGGAGTTGCTGAGATGCTATGGGGAGGAGGATAAAGTATGTGAGCAAGAGTTGTGTGAAGAGAGGGTAGCCAAGGAAGGACCTTCCTTTGAGATCAGAGGTAGGTTGGGACGTTAAACATGAAGCAGATGGTGAGATACAGAAGAAGGGAGTAAGTTAACCTTTTAAAGGTGTGGTGGAACTCATGATACAAAGTCAAGAGCTCTTCTGAGAGTGTGGTTGTAGTTAATGAGGGGAATGAAGAAAATCTGGAGTAGTTACTGGGTCAAGCATTCACATGAATCCACAATTACAAAATAAGAGTGCTAGATGACAGCATGAGCCCAGCTGCAAATATCCAGTAAGGTTGTTACTAGCCAAGTCAGAGAATACTAGAGATCTTTGGTGCAGGAGAAAGGGTGATCTCATCTCTTTCACCAAGATGGAGAAATGAGTGCAAGAGAGGGCACTGCCCAGTGGTATCATTAGTGATATCTTCTGGAGAGAGTCAGATGAGAAGGTAAAGGCATGGACCAAAAAGGGAGTTTTCTCCATAACATAGTTGGACAGCACATAATATCTAGTAAGTAGTGGGAATTAAAGGAAAGATGAATGGGAAGGATAGGCATTAAGCTTAATGGATACAAAAATTTTAAGAGGAGTCAGTTTTCTGCTTGAGAACTAGCTGTGCTTTGAGATAAAGCAAAAATGAGTAAGGAGCACTCTTAACAGGAGAGAGAGAAGATCCCACATAAATAGTTCAATAGGGATTCTTAAATTTACTCCAAAACCTATAGTCTCCACACTGGCTGCTGGAGAGTAGTCTTAACCTGGTATTTCAAGAAAGTGTTTGGGAACTTGAGGGGAGTATTTCTTCATTTACATAATTTATGTTTTGTGTGTTCCTTCTCCTAGTTGATTCAGAAAGGCACCAAGTTAGTTTTGGAACAAGTTGTGACATCTATCGCGTCAGTTGCAGATACTGCAGAGGAAAAATTTGTCCCCTACTATGACTTATTTATGCCATCACTAAAGCACATTGTTGAGAACGCAGTTCAAAAGGAACTCAGACTTCTCAGAGGAAAAACTATTGAATGCATCAGCCTCATTGGTCTGGCTGTTGGGAAGGAAAAAGTAAGTGATTTGTAGTACGTTGAATTTACTGTATGTAATTTGGCTATGGAGGCATTGAGGGTTTTTTCCTTCTGATAATTGCTGTTTTAGACGCTTGTTTTTCTATCATCTTATGTTACTCCTATTTTATATATAATTAAATTGTTGCCTTCATTTTTTCATCGTTAATATTAAGATTTCTTCTTAACTCAGTTATGTGCTTGAAACCTCCCCCTTTCCCTATCACATGTGCGGTCTTTCTCTTGGGAGGGATGTGGAGTTCAAGATCCATATGTTTAGTTTCACCCATTTAGACATGTGCTTGGAAACATTCCAGTTGCTTTCCTATTAATCCAAAAAGCATCAGGTGTCCTAAGAGAAAAATCTATGTACATATAGCTGTTCGGAAAATGATTAGCAAGGACCGTTGCCTGTGTGTTTTTCTTCCCAGTCAACATCTCATAGTTTTCAAAACTAATCCAAAAGAAGTTCCTCTGTCTCGACCCCTCACATTGTGATTCTCAGAACTGTCAACATAGAACCTCTCTCTCTCGTCTCCTCCAAAATCAGCATCAATATTATCTTACAAATTTTCTTCTATAGGACACTGAGAACCTAATCAGTGAAACATTTTGTGTCCCACACTCTATCTGGCTTTCAAACTATCTTTGAAACACTGCCTGTTTATACAATGAAGATTGCCAGAACAGGGAGTTAAATGAGAATTATCCAGTTCTATGGAGCAATCCAAAATTTTCTTTCTGGATTTGTGTTATCTTTTTACTGTTAGAAATACATAAGCCGTAGACCAAAACTTGATGCCTTGAGAAGTATCTTTATACTGCACTTCACTTTGACCTTCACTGGAAAATATTTTCCTAGAAAAAGCAGTAAGTCCGTTGTGATATAGGTGAAAATTTTTCAGTATTATGTTTTTATCTGAGAGGTTATGATCCGTGTGGGAAATGTCATTGGTTTTTTGGAAAGTTTTCTTATTACACAAGAAACAATTGGGTAGCAGTAAGTGCCTCTCTGACTCTCAATGTACATGAGTAATATTGATGTCGATTTTCCTACATGTTTTCTCCTAGTTCATGCAAGATGCATCAGATGTGATGCAGCTGTTGTTGAAGACCCAGACGGACTTCAGTGATATGGAAGATGATGATCCTCAGGTAAACCAGCCTTCACACATTCATCTTGGTCCACTTAGGAGTTGCGCATAGTGCAGAGTTAAATGTGCTGAAAGGAATTGAGTCATAGGTTTCTTGAGATAATTTCAACCCCTGGTTTCAGAGACATTTCTTCCCTGGTTTTCCTTCTGCTTCTCAGGCCGTATTTTCTCAGTTTATTGTAGACTGTTACTCTCCTCTGACTCAAGTTTTTGGTGCTCTTGAGGGTTCTGTCGTCCTAGGCTCTGTAATCTCGTCACTCCCCCTGAGCAGTGTCATCCATAATCATGGCTTAAGTTTTCCCCTATATGCTTGTAACTTCCAGATCTTTCTCTGAATTCAAGGTTCATTTGTCTAACCACTTACTGGCAATCTCCGTTTGGAAGTCTCCTGGCCCTTTGAATGCCACATGACTTCCTTCCCCTCTCAAAAGAAAAAGACAGAAATCCAACCTTCTTAGAACTTGCTGTGCTCTTCTCTCTCTGCCTGTGAACAAACATTCATTTAGCGTAAAAGAATCCTCCCCGACTCACCCTGGCCAACTCCTGCTCATGTTTCACGTCCTGTACGAGTCTTGATGGTGGGTACCTATGACACAGTGTGGTAATGACATCTTAAATGTCTGTCATAATCCTCATGGCATTCACAGTGCCTAACATATAAGAGGCACTCAATAAATAATTGTTGAATTAAATTTTGATTTTACACAGCCACACTAATTATTTCCCATAGGTTAAATAGGAAAAGAGAATAAACAAGATAGAGTATAATATAAACAACGTGTGTATGTGTTTTAATAGTATGCAAAATAGTACCTAAGTATGCATGTATCATTGTCTGTATATAGATAAATGGTTAGAAGGATACTTAGCAAACTGCCACTGGGAGGAGGCAGAGGGGACCGTGAGCTGAGAGGAGGGCAGTAAGGGCTGTGCCTGTCGTACTCCCCTCACTCCCCTCTGCATCAGCGTTTAGTAGAGTGCCTGCCACGTGGAAAACACGGCATATTTGTGGAATGAATGCACTTCATTTTTACACTTAAAATTGGGATTTTTTCTTTTGTTTTATTTTTTAAATTAGGAGTGGGGAGTGTGTGTGCACACGCACGCAAGCACACACGCACTTATGTGAGATAGACAGATACTGGGGAGTAAAAGTCTCTTTCTGGGTTGCAGAGATGATGAATTAGAACCAGATTGTAGGTAATTTGCAGGTGATTAAGTCGTTGTAAACACAGTAGTAGGAGAAGTGGTGTCTTAAATATACCCAGTCACTTACGTGGAAAATTAAAACAACTAAAAGAAAGGGATGTTTTGTTTCTTAGGTGTTAATAAATGTTTAATGAATGGAACGCTAGACAGTAGGGATACAAAGTCAAGTAAAATATGTTCCTACCTTCAAGAATATTAGTGCCTAGAAGTTGATATGTTTAAGAGGGTTTTATTTACATGATTCAAATGCTATTAGGGGAAACTATATATTGCTTGTTGAAAGGAGGAAAAATAGACACAGTCCTTCTTTCTCTTTTGCCTCACCTACTGTCTGCATCCCAATGTAGAGGTTCACAGTGATTCTGTTATTGTCTCCGAACATTTTAAGTATGTGACCTTAGAAAATGTGCTTACTGCTTCAAGAGCCATGTATGTAAAATAAAAAATTGTTTCTGTGAGATAGGGAAATGGCTTTCTTTATGATGTGGTATTTACCCCTTGTTTTTAAATCAATTTTAATTTAATTGTAATCTTTCCCCCCAGATCTCTTACATGATCTCAGCATGGGCCAGAATGTGCAAAATCCTTGGAAAAGAATTTCAGCAGTACCTTCCAGTGGTTATGGGGCCTTTAATGAAGACAGCTTCAATTAAGCCTGAAGTAGCCCTTTTAGATAGTAGGTGTCTTTGTGAGGACATAGAAATTATAAAACTTCTCTCTTTGTTATTATTTTTAACCTGAATTTGTTTTCTTCCCTTTAATAGCCCAAGACATGGAGAATATGAGTGATGATGATGGTTGGGAATTTGTGAACCTAGGAGATCAGCAAAGTTTTGGTATTAAAACTGCAGGACTGGAAGAAAAGTCAACTGCTTGTCAGATGCTGGTAAGTTATGATAATGTTTACTAAACTTTGTTTTACAACTTCTCATAATACATTTCATAAGATTGCTTTTCATGATGCTAAAGAAATTGGTGTTTTTTTGTTTGTTTCTTGTTTTGTTTTGTTTTTTTGAGGAAGATTAGCCCTGAGCTAACTACTGCCAATCATGCTCTTTTTGCTGAGGAAGACTGGCCCTGAGCTAACATCCATGCCCATCTTCCTCTACTTTATATGTGGGACGCCTGCCACAGCGTGGCTTTTGCCAAGTGGTGCCATGTTCGCACCCGGGATCCGAACCGGTGAACCCCGGGCCGCTGAGAAGCGGAACGTGCGAACTTAACCGCTGCGCCACCAGGCCAGCCCCTGAAGAAATTGTTTTGAAGAGTTAGTGATATATTCTTTAAAAAATGAAGTGTGGAAATCTTTTGACGCAACATTTCCATTCCTGGATTTCATGCAGCTAAAACCTTTCATTATCAGTGCTGTTTCTAATTTAAAAAAAGAGAAAAATAAGCAGCCTGAAGACCTGTTATTAGGAAGATCAATAATTACTGTACCCTGGAGTATTATGCAGCCATTACAAAGCTACATGTGGACAAAGGTTTTTGTCTGTGTTGTGCTTAGTATATAGTAGATGACTGAGGAATATTATTTTGAACAAATGAACAGAACTGTGGTCATAATGTTAAAAATAAAACTGGCATGATTCCAGTTGTGTAAACAAACATGGTAGGAAAGTCAAAATGTTTATAGTGGTTATCTCTTACAGTATTATGGGATCAATGTTTAAGTTCTCTTTCTTTGAGGGTTTTTTTTTCCTCCTTTATGAGCAAGTGTGTTACAGACAATGAGGGATAATATATTTTTTAAAAGATAGAATTAAGAGATAACCCTAAGTAAAAGTTATTGGCTTAAATTTTATTTTGTGTTAATAAAGCATTGTTGTGTTCTCTAATTCATTTAAATGTATGTTTCTTAAACTTAGCAATATTTAGTGCCTGTAATTTGTAAACATTTTGGATTTTTGTGCTTTTTCTCTCAGTTGAAGGCAAATACAAATGTAACATCGGTAAACAAAATTATCAAATCTTTTAATGTAGTGAGAAAGAATAAACAAACAATTTTAAAAACAGCATTGTGATTTTTGGTTTCACTATTGAAAAGATTTTTTAAAAATACCAAATAATGTAAGCCTGTTTGCTACAGATTTACAAAGTAAATGATATGCTACAGTTGTTTTCAGAGTTTTTTATATCTTTTAAAATTATTTTTTCTTAAGTGGTATATTTTGTTTGAAGTATTTTCAGAGTGCTGACACTTGCTAAATTCTCACACACAAGAAATAAATATGAAGTGTTCCACATTCGAATGACAATACAGACTACAATCATTTCACAGCCCTTTCCCATTTGACAGTTCTTTTTGGTTAGAGGACTAATTTGACAGTCCTGCATGCAGTTTGAAATGTAGTTCTAGTCAGGATACAACATTCTGTGGTCCTTATGATTTTGCTGTTTGTTAACAAATAGTAATACTTACAAACTAACATGAATCTTGACTTCTTTTTCAATACTTTGGTTTCAGGTTTGCTATGCTAAGGAGTTAAAGGAAGGCTTTGTGGAATACACTGAACAGGTTGTCAAACTGATGGTCCCTTTACTGAAATTTTATTTCCATGATGATATCCTACAATTTTTGAATGCAAAACATGTCTAGGTGTAGTTAAATTGTAGCTTGTTCAAGTATTATTAGACTTCGTGTTAACTGAAGTAGTATCACCATTATTGTTTGTGTTTGCACTGGCTGTAGTTTCATATTGTAGGCTTGGTTCTTTGCATGTGCCTTTGTTTCACTGTGCCAAAAAGATGAAAAAGAAAATGTTACCTAGCTTCTAGTTGACAGTTTTCTCTGGACCACTGAAGGACTTTAAAGATTGGTATTTTATTAACAAATGTTTACAATTGTATATAATTGCTAGTTTTCCCAAATACGTTTTGGTTAAGAAATGTTTCTTACAGGTTAGAGACCCACTGATACTTAACTTTCTGTAGCACAAAAGCTTACCTTTCAGATGTGGATGGCACCTTTGGGGAGAAACACCTCTTAGTAAATCTGCATGTTAAATGTTTTCCTCCTCAACATAATGATAGTGGTAATTAATATGTGTAGATGCATTGTTAGGCCTTTATACACACACAGTTTCATAGATAGGTAAAAAAAGACAGCCCAACAGAATGGTAAGCCCAGACCCAAACCCAGATCTGGCTGACTCCAGAGCCCCCTTCCTTGTAGTTCCTCATGCAGTATTCTGTAGTGGCATCCTTTACAGAAGACAGCTTTTGCCTGGCAGAGACTTCCCACGGTGCCAGAGGACATAGCAGAGTTGTTTTTAAGAGGAAGTCTCAAGACCTTATTTTACAAATGATGTTAGATAGGGAGAGGCAGTTAATCTTTATTGAAAATGAGAAGGCTCCTGCAGGAAGACACCCTCAATAGTTTTCTCAGTAAAGTCATAGCTTCACTTGCATTTATTAGAAACATGTTTTACTGAGAGTAAAAGTCTTGAGACATGCTATAAGGACCCCAGGTCCTTCCACAGTCATTATTATGTTTTTGGGTTACATTTGAGTGCTTATTCCTGCTATATTGTAGGTGATAGAAGAGACAGGAGCTATGTTTTAGGGGCAGGGAGACTTCTATTTTTATACACATGTTATATTTAACACAGGCTCTTGGATAGCAACCTTAGGTAAACAGAAGTTCCCTAGCACCTCTGCTAACTCAGTGAGCACTTTCAGAAAAATGATAGAATAATCTTTTGAGGATAGTTGATTATATTTTCTTAACAATAAAACGTGTTCGAGTGGCAGCAGCAGAATCCATGCCTCTTCTCCTGGAATGTGCGAGAGTTCGTGGTCCTGAGTATCTCACACAGATGTGGCATTTCATGTGTGATGCTCTGATCAAGGCCATTGGCACAGAACCAGATTCAGATGTCCTCTCAGAAATAATGCATTCTTTTGCAAAGGTAAATATTTTTCTTTTAATAATATGTATGTTGTGTGTTTATTAGTCTTGTTAAATAAATTAGGGTTTTTGTGTGTGTGTGCTGTAACAAATGATTTTTTTTTACCAAAAATGTGCAGTTCTTTTTTATTTTAATATTTTGGTGTTGTCATTCTTTTTGTTTGTAATTTTTTTTTTTTTTCAGAGTAGCTACTCTTGTATTCCAATCTTGATTAGTTTCTACCATCATTTACCTAATAATCCAACCACAGAAGCTTGGGTATCATCTCCAACTCACGTCTAGTTTCTGTCCTATTCTCCCTCCAAAATTGCTGTTTTTTTGTCTTTGCCTTGTCTCTTGTTTGTGCTGTTGAAATAGCCTCACTCGGTCTACTCCAGAAACCACTCGCTTTTTTCCTCCCCGTTCCTTCTCCTTTTCTCAAGCATTAAGAAAATTGACTCCTTAAGTGACTTAAGTCACTCCTCTTCCCATATTCCATCTCTTGCTCCACAGTTTGGTTCAACACTTCTTCAGCATCTTTATTTGTCCTCATTTACACCTCAGCAGTTCAGAATTTCTTCTGTATTTTTTCAAAGAATGCATGCTTCCGTGCCTTTGCCCATATGATTCCCTCTGCCTGTAATGCCCTTCCAGGGCACACTTACCCTTTCTCCAATGCTGTCTCTGAACAGTGTGTGTGTAGTAACTGATCTCCTTAGAAGCTGGTTGGTCAGTTTCCTCTTTGAATCCTCAGCACCTAGCATAATGCCTGGCACTTAAGATATGCTCAGCACTTGTTTAAAAGAAAAATATTTTTAAAATTCTTCTCTGATAAATACTGGCATGGTAACAAATACAAACCGAGTATATCTACTCATGTACTCAATCTTCCAGAGTACTGAGTTATGTTAATTTTTCTCATGCTTCCTTGTGATTCTTAATGGAATTTAACATTTGACTCTAAAAACCCTTAGATCTTATAGGTTGCTTTCTTTCCTCAACCTCATTTTAGTGCATTGAAGTAATGGGAGACGGATGCCTTAATAATGAACACTTTGAAGAACTGGGAGGTATATTGAAAGCTAAACTCGAAGAACATTTTAAAAATCAAGAATTACGGCAAGGTAAGTTTTCCATGCTTTTATTTCTGAATGTAATCCTTGACCGTTTGGCGACCATTTAAAAAGACATTTATTTGGGTGTGTTTTAGTTAAAAGACAAGATGAAGACTATGATGAACAGGTGGAAGAGTCACTACAAGATGAGGTAAATTATTCCCTTCAGAACTTAATTTACATGACCGTTTGCATCTGGAAGACTTTTAAATGCTTAAGTTTCTGATTCATCTGACTTATTGTGATATGATCATCAGTGATCTTTACAGAAGAATCTGATGTGTGTGTATTTCAGTTTAGAGGATAAGTGGTCTGAAATGAGCTGGTGCGTGTGTTGGATGCCGGGTGTGCGTTCTGTTGTGGTGCCTCACGTGAAAGCACTCTGGAGCCCACCGAGTGTTTTCTTTCACGTCCTCCTGGAACAACCATTTGTACTTGGTGGTGCTTTCACCATTTTAAAGATGCATGAGCTCACACTCAGGTGTTAAATGACTGCCTAAAGCCACACACTGTTGACAGTCTGGGGCTTAAGGCCAGATCTTTCTTGTAACGTGAGCTGTCTTTCTGCTGGACCACAGAATAAGGCAGATTTCCTTATCCATAATACACATGCACAGGTTGATAGAATTCTTCTTCCCCTTGTTACTCAGGTCTCTTCTCAACGAGCCGCTTGATGCCATCAAACATATTTCCACTGCGAATTTAGGGTCCAGAATGGGTGGCATGTGGCCATCCTGGTAGACCAGTGTTAATGTGCAGGTCGTGTCAGTTCTCTGCAGAGTGCTCACGCGCTGACATGCAAATTGCTCCTAGGCATGAGATGGATGTTTTAAGTAACTGACCCCATGTCTCCACCATCCTACTCCAAAATTGGAAATGTTCTTGCAGAAAACAAAAAAAAAATACTAAAGTAAAAACACTTGTGTTTTAGAACTTTGAAATTTGGTATAATTTTTCAACCTTATATTTTGTAAGTGTGTTTCAAGAAAAGTGCGATAAGTGCAGGCAGTACTTGCCACACACCTTTATCTTTCCATGGGCAGGTAAGAGACATGACATGCAATTGTTGAGGTAACCTCAGTTTCTAGACTCTTGCTATGCTCTTAAGAAAGTGATGAGAAATCTAATTTTCTGCATTTCTTAGATTTTTTAAATAGATGTTACTGTTAATAATAGTGGGGATACTTTTTAATACATATGGGTGTGTTTTTTATTTTATTTTTTTAGGATGATAATGATGTTTATATTCTGACCAAAGTGTCAGACATTTTACACTCAATATTCAGTAGCTACAAGGAAAAGGTGTTACCGTGGTTTGAACAGCTGCTTCCATTAATTGTCAACTTAATTGTAAGTGTTAACCTCTCTGACAGTTGTTTTAGATAGTTCACCTGGAGTTCTTTCATTGCAGCATTTGAAAACTTAGACTTGCAAGTTAAAGTGGATCTTAGGAATCATGAAGAGTTTCCACTGTACACCTTTAATTTTATCAGGTTTATTGCAGTGCCCTGGAGATTTTCTCACTGAATCTATGCTTGAAGTTTGCTAATGTGATTTTTTTTATTATTTCAGATTATCTATGCCCTGCTAAATTAATAAATGGAAACAGTGTGATTATCCTTTTTTCACTAGGCCCTAGAGAATTCAGTTAATGTACAACCAGTAATCATAGATGCTGGATGATGGCCTTATATGTTCAATTCCCGCCTCCCCCCGCTTTTTTTTTTGAGGAAGATTGGCTGTGAGCTAACATCTCTACCCATCTTCCTCTACTTTATATGTGAGACGCCTGCCACAGGATGCCTTGACAAGTGGTCTGTAGAACTGCACCCTGGGTCCGAACTGGTGAACCCCTGGCCACCAAAGCAGAATGTGTGAACTTAAGCACTGCACCACCAGACTGGCCCCTCAATTTTTAAAAATATATTATAAATTAAAACCGGTCATCAGATGTTTGTCCCTTTTTTGGCTTTCAATCTTGGTTTTGGTCTTTTGGGTTTTTTAGTGAGGAAGATTGACCCTGAGCTAACATCTATTGCCAATCTTCCTCTTTTTGCTTGAGGAATATGGTCCCTGACTAACATCCATGCCGGTCTTCCTCTATTTTGTATGTGGGACACTGCCACAGCATGGCTTTGATATGTGGTGTGTAGGTCTGTGCCTAGGATCCGAACCTGCAAACCCCAGGCCGCTGAAGCGGAGCATGCAAACTTAACCACGGTGCAACTGGGCTGGCCCCTCAATTTTGTATTTTATTGTAGTTAGTAGTATAGTACATTTTTCAGAAGATTTAGGCACATGTTTCTTAGCTTGTTGAATCAATACTATAAAGTTAAGATTTTCACAGCTTTTTTTTTTTTTTTTCCTCTCTCTCTTTTTTTTTTTGAGGAAGATTAGCCCTGAGCTAACATCTGCCAGTCCTCTTATTTTTGCTGAGGAAGACTGTCCCTAAGCTGACATCCATGCCCATCTTCCTCTACTTTATATGTGGGATGCCTGCCACAGCATGGCTTGATAAGCGGTGCCATGTCTGTACCTGGGATCTGAACTGCTGAAACGGAACTGTGAACTTATGCTGCACCACTAGGCTGGCCCCTATTGTTTTTTAAATACATCATTAACACTGTCTTTTATATGTAAATGTATATGCATTGTAAATGTGTATGCATTGCTGCTAATATAAGTTCTTGTGTATGGTAATGTCAGATTGTGGAATTCTGTAACAAATCACACAAGTCTTTTTAAACCTGTACTTTATTAATCTGTGTCACAGTTTGAGGATTGTTATTCATAAGAAGTGATTGTCACTTTGTTGTTTTTCATTGCCTATTACCAGGAATATCCATGTAAGCTGATAGTTTATAAGTGAATATTTTTTTACATTCTTTATGTACCAACATTCAAAGCTTAAAAACATTCTCTCTTTTGTAGTGTCCACATAGACCATGGCCAGATAGACAATGGGGATTGTGCATCTTTGATGATGTCATTGAACACTGTAGTCCAGCCTCATTTAAATATGCAGAATATTTCTTAAGGCCAATGCTCCAATATGTATGTGACAACAGCCCAGAAGTCAGGCAGGCAGCTGCGTATGGCCTCGGAGTCATGGCACAGTATGGTGGAGATAACTATCGTCCTTTTTGTACAGGTACTTTTGTTTATTTGGTTCCATGCATTTCATTCCAGACATCCCTTTTATCCCTACCTCATTCTCTTTTCCACACCCCCAAACATTATAAACTTACTTCTGTCTTAGTCTCCTTCCCTTTTGCAAATACCTCATCTATAGCATTTATGAATTTACCCTCTTTTTTTTTTTTAAAGATTGGAACCTGAGCTAACAACTGTTGCCAATCTTTTTTTTTCTTCTTCTTCTTCTTCTTCCCAAACCCCGCCCAGTCCATAGTTGTATATTCTAGCTGTAGGTCCTTCTGGTTGTGCTCTATAGGACACTGCCTCAACATGGCCTAATGAGCTGTACCATCTCCGTGCCCAGGATCCGAACCAGTGAAATCCTGGGCAGCCAAAGTAGATCGCTCGAACTTAACCACTCGGCCATGAGGCTGGCCCCAGCTCTCTTTATTCTCATAGAAATGGGAATGGAAATGGTATCTGAGTGGAGTCAGAGCCTCCCCACCCAGGTTTTCCAGAGTTCAGTTCATTTTGGATTTGCAGGGTATACCACAGCCCTAGTATGGGACTTTTAAAACAAGAATATAGCTAGGTGGCTTTTAAAAGCTTCAGTACCCTGAGGTGATAGGAGTGTGACTCTGGAGGCTCCTAACATCTCGGGGTCTCTAGCTGAGTACAGTGCTGTGGTCCTGACCATGCTGGGGCAGTCTCCCTTTCCTGACTATGTCTCTGATTCTGTAGCCAAGAAGACGAAACATTCCTTAAACTTCAGCGTTTCTTCATTATCATCAATAACTGGACCAAAGATGAAAGGAGGAAATATTTATGTTCATTTGTATGAAAATGAGATTTTAACTCACCTTTTTTTAATTGCTTATTTTAGAAGCACTTCCACTGCTGGTAAGAGTTATTCAATCTGCTGATTCTAAGACCAAAGAAAATGTCAATGCTACAGAGAACTGCATCTCAGCAGTAGGGAAAATTATGAAGTTCAAGCCCGACTGTGTGAACGTTGAAGAAGTCCTCCCACACTGGTTGTCTTGGCTTCCACTACATGAAGACAAAGAAGAAGCTGTTCAGACTTTCAGTTATCTGTGCGACCTGATTGAAAGGTAAGAAAGGACAGATAGACCTTATTTCATTCCCCTTCGCATAAAACAGTGCTTCCTGTGCACAGCCTTCAGACGTTTGGGTTTGTGATAATGCTGTCTTTGTAAATCATACTAGGAAACCATATCACAGTTAAGGTTGCCTTATGATCCGATCTAATTTTGAGTTTTTCTTTATGGAGTTAAATTCAACAGATGAGGCATCATGGAACTTGGTGTTTTCAGAAGGTTCCCTTCTTATGTTGTTGCCCACCCCATTTATTTATTTGTTTGGCTTTAGTTTTGTTTTATTGTTTCAGCTTTACTGAGGTATAATGGACATATCATCTATTAGTAGAATCAAATTGAAGTACACTGTTAGTACCATATTTTGAGCCTCCTAAATTCTTGTGTGTGTGTTGTGTGTCTTTTTCTTTTGGACTCAAGAATCAGTGGTATAAGGAAAATGTACCAGACGGGTAATCAAGATCTGGCCCTAGGCTCTGGTATTATTAGTGCTGTTTTGTGCCCTTGAGTATATCTAAGAATTGCAACAACCTGGAAGGTATAGAAGCTATCAAATCAAAGGCATGTTCTTTGGTGTCTGTTGTTCGAAGTCTAAGTTCCCGTAAATTTTAGTCAGATCTGAGCTCTGTCATTATTAGTTACTGCTTTATGAATAAATCCAAATCTGTGAATAAATCCAAGGGCTACAGCCACGCATCTTCCTGGAGGTTGTAGAAATAGGCCAGTGGGCATATTCTCTCACAGCTATTTAAGGTCAAGTTCACACGAATATTGTGTGTGAGTTCCCACTGAGAACATCATTAAGGAATGTAACAGCCATCCTGGAGACTACACTCTCCTAATCTGCTTCTGCCTCTGAAGTGACCAGTTCTCCGTCGGGCTGTTTGATCATCTCCCTTGGAAATGACTACTCTGAAATTCTCTTAATAACAAGGACTTGAATTCTAATTAAATTCACTGTTACGTTTCTTTCCATTAAACTTGCCTGGAATTTATTTCCCATCTTATTCTCGAAATGCCCGTGTATCCTTTAGAACTTCATATTTATTTTAGAAACCATTTTATAGTATCTAAATAAAATTTGTGTTAAGAAACTGTTATTCTTAGTTATATCTTACTTTTTTTTTTAATGTCACAAATTATTTATAAAGCACTTAGAGCGTTCTTTTGTTTGGCCCTTAAAACAACCCTGAGAGATGAGCCAAGTATTTTTCCCAACTTACATGGGAAGAAACTGAAGAGCTAATAAGTAAAATCATCAGGGTTTCTTCCTACTAAATTTTAAAAGGCAGTTGATTTTAGTGAACACATAATCATTTTATAAAGACATTATAACAGAATTCCGTGTTGGGGTAAGGGTTGAGGGAAAATGTGAGTGCTTGAGTGATTTCTCCCTGTAATTTTCATTTATATGGTTTTTTCTCTTTCTTTTGTCAGTAATCACCCAATCGTTCTTGGCCCAAACAATACCAATCTGCCCAAAATATTCAGTATAATTGCAGAAGGAGAAATGCATGAGGCAATTAAACATGAAGATCCTTGTGCCAAACGTCTGGCTAATGTAGTTCGCCAAGTGCAGGTAAGATTTGGTTAAACTGAGAAAGGGGAAATAAAATGTTTTTGGGGTTTTTTTGTTTGTTTTTTTCCATATTCTTCTATATTAGAGGAGGGAAATAGAAATCCAATGAGCTAAGGAAATTTCTTTTTTATGTTCGCTTGTCTCCAAGCCTCAGATGAATTATACTTAATATATAATCTAGCTGTATGTTCTCATTTATGAAAACTAAAATATTTGTCTCAAATTTGAGACATTTTGAACCCATTCGGTGCTTAGCACATACTCATTCTGTAGAAGTTTTGCTGCATATCTCGGAAGAAAAAAAGATGAGATTTTTATAGTAAATAAGCTGTCAGCTACTAAAGTTTTTTAAATGATTTTTACTCCTTAAATTCCTCGGTGTTAGTTACTTGAATGTGTCATCCACCTAGTGTAGCTTTATGAGTACAAAAATAATAAAGAAAACTTACCGTAGATGAAATGAACGTTAAAGAAATGAGCAGATTTCTTGCTTTTCCAATGATGCTCATCAAATCGATCTACCTGGAAAGCAAATATTTTGGCATTATTACAGTCTACCTAATGACAATTTTTAAAATACTTCCAAATGACCACTTCTCCAAATCTAAATCTGTGAAACTGTTTTTTCCCTAGACTTCTGGAGGATTGTGGACTGAATGCATAGCACAGCTCAGTCCCGAGCAGCAGGCAGCCATACAGGAGCTCCTGAACTCTGCTTGAAGGGCCTTGATATCACCACCAGAAAACTAACTCCAAATAAACGTTTACCCTTTTGTTTAGGTTTCTTTGTTTTGTTTTTGAGCAAAAGAGAATGGTAGAGTTGTGTGTAGGCCCTTCTTCTGCAAAGCCACAACAGCGGGAAGAGAAGCACTGGGTTTGAGAATGGTGTTTAAATGGATTTCTATCATTGCCACTGAAGAAGTTCCCCGTAAGCCCTACAGTAGCACTGAAGAGTATTTTTCTATTGGTATAACCCACCCATTGAAGGTGAAAGGGAAATAAAATTAATTTTTCTCATTAGACATAAGGAAATTTAAGACAAAACAGCTTTAAGATCAGTTAGCATAGATGTGCGTTAAAACAAATTGCTATACACCTAGTGTTAATTCTGTTTATTGGAGTGTGAGTCTTTTCGTAGGGTAGAAAGAAGCCTACCAGCAAACTGGTAGATCCAAAAATTGAAAAAAAGCTGAAGACAAAACAACAAGCATGAAGATGTCATATTTGATGTCACTTTCAGTTTTTTCCCAAAAGGCTTACGCAGTGACTCAGTTTGGAAAGCTTTTCAGCTTCCAGCCCTTGAATGTGAAGTGTCGTTGGCATGTCTGGCAGTAGTCTCTCGTTCACTCCTCAATAAACAACATTGAAATACAAAAGAAGTTTGTGTAAAAATTCAGTACTGTCTGGCTTTGATTCATTTAATGTTTTTAATATAAGAATAAGCTAATATTTTTTTAAAGTAATAACTCTGGCTCTGAATGTTTTTTTCCCGATGTTTTCCTTATGCAATTCAAACTTAAAAGCATCTAGTTTTTACCGTCTTCCACTTTAGTTTAAGCTAAGTAATGATACATCTACTCCGTTCACAATTGGTGTCCTTTTAGGTTTTGCAAATTTCAACCAGTAGTTTCTTAAACTAGGATTGTTCTGGTTAGATGAAAAAGATTTGGTTTAGTATTTTCATTGCAAATTGTAATTGCTGTAGAGCCACACACAACTTTCAAACTTTCAATTTTATGATAAGTATTATAGCTAAAATTATTTACTGATAAATTCAGTAAAATGTGTGAATGTGTTTTTTCTTTATGTATTAACCTCATAGCAGTAAATGACTTGCTGTTATTTCTTTAAATTTTTTTAAGGGATCTTAATAGATTTCTGTTGAAGCAGTGTTAACAGTTTTGTAGTTTGTACTAAATTTAACCGTGGTATAAAAAATGAATTTTATGCATAGATCAGAATTTAAAATTAAAGGCTTTTTCTTTAAATGATTTGCATTACTTTATTAAAACTAAATCTGAAATGGAATAGAAAGCAGAATGGATTATATTAAGATGGTTCACTTGGTAGCAAATACCTTTCAAATATGTTTTCAGTTTTCAGCACGACACCATTAGCCTGGAATGACTTCGCCAACACAATCATTGCTTTCATTGGGTACCTACTTGTCTCTTTTGTAATGTGTATCGGGTAATATTTGGAGCTGCTTTATACCCTGTATCCTGTTGGAGTAAAAATGTGTCAAGAAAACCCCTTTTGCTTTCTTACATAGAATAGAGTTTGAAAAGTCAATTCATGTACTAATGCCAATCAACTAGAGCAATTTAGGTTTTGGTTTTAATTTAAATTATTACTACACTTAAAGAAAGCCAGCCCTGGGTGTCTAGTGGTTAAGATTCCCCACTCTCACCCTGTGGCCCGTGTTAGTTTCCTGGACAGGGAACCACACCACCCACCTGTCAGTTGTCATACTGTGGCAGCTGCCTATTGCTGTGATGCTGAAGGCTATGCCACCGGTATTTCAAATACCAGCAGGCTCGCTGATGGTGGAGAGGTTTCAGCAGAGTCTCCAGGCTAAGACAGACTAGGAAGAAGGACTTGGCCGCCCACTTCTGAAAAAATTGGCCGTGAAAACTATATGAATAGCAGTGGATCATTGTCTGATATAGTGCTGAAAGGTGAAAGGATGGTGCAAAAAAGACCGGGCAGGGTTCTGCTCTGCTATACACAGGGTCACTAGGAGAATGGAGTCGATGGCACTAACAAACACGTTAAAAATGTGGCATGCCTGCCTAAGTTGAGGTAGAAGTGTGGTCAGAATATGGCTGCCTGTTGTTTTGGAGAACCTAGTGTTTGCAAAGCACTTATGGGCAAGAACTTCCTACCTTCCAGTTTAAGCACTCATGGGAAAGGCAGAAGATGTCCATTAAAAAGGGTCTAAGATCCCTGAAAGAAATAGTCAAATGGGCACAAACCAATCGAGGACTGACTACGTCCTTAATAGAAGTAGAAAAACAAATGAGTAATTAGAGTTGACTCAAGCTAATCAAGGAAGTTTGGTATTAAAGGCTGTTAATGTGACAAGACCTTGAAATCTAGGGCTCATAACTGATTGTATTATGTTGTTCCATGAACTAACAATTCTTTGGAATTATCTGGGGGAACATTTTTAATATTTCACTTTTTCTACGCAAGATGAAAATTCACATTTTTTTCCTTTTGTACCAAGTTTAGTGGCCTAGTGGCCTTGCATGCCAGCCAATAATGATGTATTTATGAATTCGAGCTATTTCTGGAAGAAGACGACGTGTGTGGGTATTTTGTATCGAAGGATTAAATTACATGCACAAGTGTTAGAAATTTTTAGCATAACTCATTTGGAGTATTTTCTTAATGCTGTAAATTAAAAGTGAGATTGTCTTAAAGCTAACTTGACACTTCTGTAATGGGAGGCAACTTTGTCATAACTCTGGTAGTTTGACTAACAGAACTATCGGTGAATTCATGAGCAAATAAACATTCTTGATGCACCTGGTCTCAATAAATAAGGGGGGCATGCATATTTACAGTGCTGTAAGCATTATGTTTTTATGATCTAATCTTGAATGATTGGCTATTTGGAGTTATAAGCAATTTGAAAGGTTAAGGAGCCAGCTGAATGTTTTACTTAGCACTGCTTCATTCTGCCTACGAATATTGTATCAATTTTCTAGCTATCATCTTGTTCCATAGAAGTCACTGTGCTCCTCTTAGCCCTCTTTGCCTCAAAGGAGTAATAGCCAAAACCTGCCATCTTTCATTTTCTCAACCCTAGAAGTGTGAGTACCGCTGTCTTAGAAGAAAGTGAATTACCTGCAAGGAGTAGACTTGGTATTTTTTCATCTCTAACACTTGAACTTCTGAACCAGGGACGGGGGAGTGGGGCGGGTGGAGTGGTGCTAACTCTAAAACCATCCTGGAGTGAGAATGAGTGACCTTTTTTTTCATTTTCACAGAGCTGTGATCCCAACAGTCATTTGCTAGACAATATTTGAGCTGATTATTTCTACATACTATTTATATTGTTAGGTATTTGAATGAATGAATACCACCACTTTGAAGATAAATTATAGCTGAATTATTCATTTCTAAAAGAAAAGTGGTGCAATATGGCTTTTATGTCAAACACCACAAAAATTGTTTTTTAAAATCCCAGTTAAGTCAACAGTATAATTCTGAAATGTGTTCCTTGCTGATTCTGGATCTTTCATTCTGTTTTTCCTCTGATTGGTCTATACATTTCTGTCCTCTTGACTAGCATTCAGATTGTAATGGAAATCAAAACTAGTACCATTTGCTGTGGCTTAGGCATTACTTCCCTCCTTCCCTGGGAGTTTTGTAGCAGATGGGTGGATAATGTGAACGTCACATTGCAGCCTGACAACCTCCTGTGGTCTTAAGCTACACCTTGTAAGATCATGGTGTTGAATGGTTAAGACCAGGGCTCAGCAAACTTTTTCCCTAAAGGACTAAATGGTAAATATTTTCAGCTTTGCAGGCCCTGGAGTCTCTGTCACAACTACTTAGCTGCCGTTCTAGTGCAGAAACAGCCATAGAAAATACTAAACAAGTGGTTGTGGCTGTGTCCCATTAAACCACAAAAATAGGCTGGCCGTAGTTGACCTGATTAAAACCATCGACTGCTTGGGTTTAACTATCTCACTCTACATGTACTGAGACCTTGGGTAAGTTCACCTCTGTGCCTTAGTTGCCTTCTCTGTAAAATGGGAATAATAATGGTACACGCCTCATTGCCCCTGCTGCCAGTCTGGGCGCTTGGAGAGCTCCTTAACCTCTCTGTGCCTCAGTACTCAGTTGTAAAACAGTTCTTCAACACTATCCACTGCACAGGGTGGCTGTGAGGCTTGAGGTTCGTGTGTGTGTGTGTGTGTGTGTGTGTGTATATATAACACACACGTATATGAAGCACCTAGAACGATGCCCAGCAGTGCAGGTTTGCTGTTATGAGTGCACATCTTTGGGGAGAGAATTTGGATAGCATCCGTTTTTACAACTAGTTAACTGCGTCATGTAATATTTACTCCATGGAAAATGGAAGCAGTCCTTACTAACCAACAAGAATCCCGTGGAGGATTGTATTCAGCTGTGTAACAACTGTGGTGACTTGAGTACAAGTGCTGAGCAAAACACATGGTCTCCTTCAGGAAGGGGACATACGTAATCACATAGCAAGGGAAAGTCAAGGGTGCACAGAGCGTCTCAGGAAGAAGTCAGGGAAAGAAAGAACATTCAGTAAATAGTGTAAATAGGATGTGCATCCAGGGCCCTCAATCTAAGCGTTCTAGCCAACTGCACCAGAGACTAAAAGGATGCCCACTGCTGGGCACTGACAAACCTACCCTGAGCTGAGGCTTTCTATCCAGCCTTGCCAGCACAGTTGGGATTGTCCTGGGCTGTGTCACAGAGATGGCCCAGAGTGGGACATGTGGGACCAGTGTGTGGTATGTGCTGCTGAGGAGAGTGAAGGAGCCAGACAGGCAGACAGCCAGGAAGGTTGCTTCTCCATCCCCTCTCCCCACACCGGACCCGCTCCTGCCTGGGGGGAGTATTGCTAAGTCACAGTTAAGTTGACAGTGAAGAAAGAATGTACCAAATTACTTGGAGACCATCTAGAAATTTGGCCCCAGCCCCCAAAAGCAGTTACACTGTTGTGTCACCATATCTAGAAACCTAGTGGGGTAGGTGGCCTTTTTTTGGTTTCTGTTTCTGTCCCAGCTGTGTGTGGCTGCCGCTTACCATTGATTGCACATCCCTGGGTTTTCTCAGACCCTCTTCTCTTGGCATCTATGTAGTTTTAAACATTTAGCCATCAAAAATGGGGCTCCCTGTGACCGGGAAATAGTGAAAGAACATTTAGAGGGTTATGACTCTATTGCATTTTATGATTTAAAAAAACATTTAAAGTTTATTATTAAAAGGTGAGAAAAGATAGTTCTATTTTAAGAAAAGTACAACCCATCAATATTTTTAGTGTTTCTTAAATTGAGTCCCATGGGAAAAGGTCACCACTAATATAAATGATCAGTAATCCATAAGACAAAAGCCCACATTGTAGCTCGTGTTTCAAGAAGAGAGTAAACATAAAATAGCAACACATATGTGGACACATGATAATGGATTAAAGTAATAACTGTAATCACTTCTTTAAACAGCAATGACCGGTCTGGATAGAAACGGCGAAGGATTCTGAGGCAGAATGAAGGTGCCATTTGAGGATACTAATGCACCTTTCTGATTTGCAATTGGCCGCCACTCCCACCCAGAGATAGAAACCCCAAGGTCTCTCTGTCACCAGACGTGGTGAGTGAGGGGCCCGAGCTGGCCTTCAGGGACCCCACTCACCCTGAAGCTACTTGCTTCCTTGAGCAGCCACCCACCTCCACTGCAGTGGCCAGCTCCCAGCAGCCACAAGGTATGCAGAGCTGGAGGGACGGCCAGCGGGCCTGATTCCATCCTAGCATCCAGTCTAGCCACCACCCCTTACAGCCCTGTCCTCGCGAAGTCCCAACAGCCCCAGCTCCCTTCACTGGACCCACAGGCCTCCTGCTGTTTTGAAAACTGCTGCCTCCACCTGCAGGTAAGGGACTTCCCCTTTATTGTCCTAGGAGAGCACTCACTTCTTGCCTGGACCTGTTTAAATTGCAAATGTCCCATCTTGACCTTTCTCTGAGCTATCTACAATAGATGACATAATTTCCAAGTTTCTTGTGGTTCCTCCAAAGGCTTCCTCCGATTTGTGTGTGGTGGAGAGTGCTGGTGAGAATTTAATGGAATAATGTCACCAAAGTGCTCAGGGGCACAGAGTGGTGGCTCCTATTGTGAGAGCTACACCCAGGCCCTGGGGACCAGCCCCCAGTCCTTCAAACATTCCAAAAGCCAACCAAGACTGGGAACCTACTGGTAATCCGAGCTTCCTGCTTCTGAACTCATCTGAGCATTTTGCTGGAAATTTCGAAAGAACCTTGACACACTTTCTCAAATCAGATGGCAGGGGCAGGTGGACAAGTAAGACTCTCTTCCTTTAGTTCTCTTATGTCACAAAATATGTGGGTATTTTGAGAAGAGGCCCAAATTCTGGAGAGTCTTAATTTTTTTTTAATTTAACTTACTTTTTTGACCTGGTTCAGAATTCAAGATCTATAAAACATTGTTCAATGAACAGTCTTTTCCTGCTCTTGTCCCTCAGCCACCCCCACCCAGCTCCCCTTGTGAAAGAAAAATTCACAGACTTGGTCCCAACAAAAGCCTTTTACTAGAGGTAATCCATAACCTCCTTCTGGAAGGAAATTAGCATTCTTGATGAAATGCGTGCGTGTCTCCCTGATGGGTGTGAGTCGAGTTAAAAACTATTCTGAGAAACTACCCACCTACCTAGTTAACCAGCCTGAATTCTTTAACCAGACATTTGTTACTCTTTTTTTTTGGTCAACAATAATTATCTAACTTAACTTTTTTTTTGCCTCTAAATGCCTCTGCTATGAAAGAAATCTTTGAAGTTGGCCTGCTTTGAGGTCTATGTCCTTGCAGTAAATTTATAAAATTCCAGCATAACTAAATTGTCTGAAATGGATTTTTCCGAACAATTCCCCAGCAGGAAAAACTATCTATTATATATCCTTCCAGGGTAATAAATATTCAAATGGCTTTTTGGAATAAAAGTTACATCATTTTGCCTGGGAATTAATTCTCAATATCCAACTCTGTTAACGATTAAACATCTTTTGCCCTTTAAATGACAATATATGAATTGATATGCTCAGTGCTGCTTACCATCAAAATGTTAAAACTAGATCATCCTGTTGATTTAGAACCTCATTTCATCTTAGACTAAGTGGCATCAGGCTAAATATCCTTTTATTACTAAATCAGCAAAAAAAGTTGCACTTGTTACAGAGCATTTTTCAAGTATGCGTTTTCATAAAATGAATATCTTTACTGGCATTTTATTTTATTTTTAAAAATTTAATAACATTGTTCTGGTTTTGACATGTTTATTTTTGTGGTTACCTCCTGTTTAAAACAAATGATACCAGTTTTTCATTTGTGGTAATGATTTAAAATTTTCTTTTAAAGCACTTTAAAAAAAAAAGTGAGTTGACTTTTTAAAACATAGTATAAGCAGAGGCACAATTGCTTTGAGGGTGTGGCAGGAATCATGCAGATGGTACTCATGACCGAAGTCTAGGAAATGCTTTTTCTTGGCCAAGGTTTGCAATGTGATCACAGAAGTTCAAGAAGTTTCGTTCTACTGAGTTACAAGAAATGCAACGCAACGTTTATTCTGTCAGGTTGGACGAAGAAGACTCAGTCAGCAAGAAAATGACTCGGCCAGCAAGACTCTTAGAGGCATGAACCAGTTCTGCCCAGATTTGGAGTTTTTTTACTTTTTATTGTAAAATAATTTCCAATTACAGGAAAGTATAAAAATAATACAAAGAACTCCCATATATTCTTTATCTAGATTTATCACCTTGAACAAATCGCAGCCTTTACTGTACTTCCTGAATCCCTTGAACGTGCAAAGATTCTCTCCCTGACCCAGCTCCAGCCAGGCTCCTCCGAGCTCGTGTTCGCCCGAGCCTCAACTTTCAGACTTCCATGCTCCTCTCCATTATCCACCTGTAGCAAGAGTCTTGCTGGGTCAGTTTAGCCACCCTCGACGTCTCATCAGATTCTCACCCCTCACCATCTGCCAGGGGAGGTCAGCACCCTGGCCAGCCTTCAGCAAGCGTCCTATTAGGTCAGTTCAGCCAGAACTCCACTCACTCCTGATGTTTCCTCCTAGTAACTTCCCAGCCCCTGAGCCCCACCCTGCTCATTGCCTATAAATTTCCATGGTATAATCACTGTCAGGAAATGTAACATCACTACGCTATTACCTGATGTAATGTCCCTATTAAAACACCAGTTGTGCCGGTTCTTCACTTATGGTTGCTCAGCTCCGGGCTTACCTTTCTCTGCTCTGCTCTGTGACGGGTTGGGACTTTGCTAAGTGCGCTTTCAGCACTCCCTTGCCATTTGGCTTCTGTTTGGATCCTAGCGATGGGAGGCACTGACGGCAGACGTGAAGGGGAGAGGAGAAGGGACATCCTTCTGTTTCCAGCTCCTGGTAGCACCCCTGTAGTAGCAGAAGAAGTTACAACTTCAAGCTCCAGCTTCTTCAGCCTTAGCCATACCACGTATCCCCAACCCCCTGGGAGTCAAGCACCAGCCATATGGGGGCCCCTCCTCTGAGCTCTGCTTGGGGCAGTCCCAGCTCCCCCTTTCTGTTCCCGCAGTCCTAGGGTGGTAGTTACTTCCCAGAGGCATAATATCTCAGTTACCTCAGCCCTGGGCGTCATAGCTGCTCCATGAATTTACCAATATTTAAATATCCCGTTTTTTACTCTTTCAGCCTTCCAGCATCTATAGAGCCAATTTTTTTGCTCTGATTCTCATTTTTCTATTGAATTTTTAAAATTATTAAAAAATACTCAAAACATAAAAACTGCCATCTTAACCGTTTTTAAGTGTACTGTTCAGTAGTGTTAAGTTCATTTGCATTGTTGTGCAACTAATCTCCAGAACTTTTCATCTTGCAAAACTGAAACGCCACCCATTCAACGCTGACTCCTCATTCCCCTCTCACCCACCCTTCCACCCCACCAGCCGCCACAGTTCTTGTTCTGTCTCCATGAATTTGACTACTCTAGGTACCTCGTGGAAGTGAAATCATACAGTATTTGTCCTTTTATGTCTGGCTTATTTCCCTTATCATAATGTCCTCAAGGTTCATCCATGTTGCACCATGTGTCAGAATTTCCTTCCTTTCCAAGGCTGGATAATATCCCGTTGTATGCATATACTGCATTTTCCTTATCCATCCATCCATCTATGGACACTTGCGTTGTTTCCACCTTTTGACTACTGTGAATAGTCCTGCTGTGAACACAGGTGTGTATTTGTTTGTCGAAAACCATTTCTGCATCCTCCGTCAGTTTCGATGTGCCTTTGCTTCCGAGGGCCTGAGCCTGGAACTCTTCCTCAGGGCCCTGCTCTTGGGCTGCTGAAGCCGCTTTGCCCAAAAGAGCAGAGCCCCGAGTGCTTGGGAGGGTGTGCGCTACCCCTTCCTGGTGGCTCGAAGCCTTCCTGAGGGTGCAGAGGGATGGACGCCCAGCTACCTCGGGCAGGACAACCCAGACGTGTGAGTTACACTCCGGGGCCTCCTACAGGATCAGACTGTGCCATCCTCTGAGGGAATCGCACCCTTACTGGGCTTTTTTCTCCTCCCTGTCTTGATCCCCGACTCCCTTCCAGTGTTTCCTGCACATGAATCCTCCCCTCATGAGGGCCCCACCTAAGCCTTGGGGGCACTTGGGTTAGACCCGCCTTCCACACTAGAAGGTTTTTAACTCTATCTTCAGGGCCCACACGGAGCAGGTTCTTGATGAATTGCTTGTGTGGAAGGATGAAGGAAAACAGAAGAGTAAATGAATGAATGAACGCACGCACATTTTTTCATACAGACAGTAGCACACTGTGTTGGGAAAAGGGTAAACTTTGAAGTCGAACCGACCTGGATTTGAATTGCACATATATTCTTCATTAATTGTGTGGATTTGGAAAATGTCCTTGGCATCATACCCTTTCTAGCTCAGTTTGCTCATTGGGCAATAAGAAAATATCTACTTTGCTAGGTTGCTGTGAAAATTAAGTGAGGTCAGGAATGCAGAAGTTGGAAACCATAGCCATGCAGCGAGGTGGCTCTCTCCCCACCCCTCCCTAGGCCGCTCTTCAGGCTGCCCGGAGCCGGCCTGTTACAAGACTATTGGCAAATAGTTTACAAGACCTGAAAATTGACATTTCACGGTGTTGATTCTTTTGTAAAGTAAAAAATAAATAAAAGTAAATTCTTTTATCTCAGAACAAAAATTTAGTTGATTCGTTGATGGAGGACACAGTAAAATAATAACCAAAATGGAATTTATTGTGACAAATTTATACCATAGTTACCTTAAAACCTAAGAACAGTAGATATCCAAAGAAAGGTTTTGCTCTTTTACCTTCAAATGTATGCAGAATATATTTTTTAATTATACATTTCAAAGATTCGTCATCCCTGAATTATGTTAATTGGAAGTAAATAGCCACCCCGTGAAGTCCATATGTGGAAGATAATATTACTGTTTTTTAACAATTGAAACTATTAATAGTTTGCATTATGAGCAGCAAATGTATGGTTTTTATATTCTATTTTGGGTGGTATTTTTGGTTATTTAAAAATTTGTTTCTCTCTCTGGAGAAAAATGTGAGAACCTTGAGGGGGCAGCAGAGGAGCGTCACGGCTTTCAAAGTTAGGGAACGATGACTGAGTTTCACCATTTGGGGGAAAAAATATTAACCTATGTTGAAGTTGTTTCTGAAGAATATACCAATTAGGGGCCGGCCCCGTGGCCGAGTGGTTGAGTTCGAGCGCTCCGCTTCGGAGGCCCAGGGTTTCGCCAGTTCGGATCCTGGGCGCAGACGTGGCACCGCTCATCAGTCCACGCTGACGTGGCGTCCCACATGCCCCAACCAGAAGGACCTACAACTAGAATAACCAACTATGGACTGGGGGAATTTGGGGAGAAGAAGAAGAAAAAAAAAGATTGGCAACAGATGTTAGCTCAGGTGCCCATCTTTAGGAGACAAAAAGATATGTATATACCAATTATGTTAGAAATGCCTCAACAACGGGGACTTCTCTTCAGTCGTCAGGTGTACAATGTGACTCCATTTCCTGTTGCTGGTCAGGATTTCGTTCTTCCATGGTCAACTTTCAGAGTATAAATAGGCAAGAAATGCAGGTTATCATGAATAATTAGAGCCCTTGGGGCAAAAAACGGTAGGGGCTGGCCCCATGGCCGAGTGGTTAAGTTCGCGCACTCCGCTGCAGGTGGCCCAGTGTTTCGTTGGTTCAAATCCTGGGCGCGGACATGGCACTGCTCATCAAACCATGCTGAGGCAGCGTCCCACATGCCACAACTAGAAGGACTCACAATGAAGAATATACAACTATGTACTGGGGGGCTTTGGGGAGAAAAAGGAAAAAAATAAAATCTTTAAAAAAAAAAAAAAAAAGGTAGCCAGTGCTTCTGTGGTGGTGCTCTCCTGGGGAGTTATTGGTGTGCTTGTATTGTCTTTTCTGATCCTCCTGCGTTGTTGGGACAAATAACCCAATCAACGACCTACACTTGGTAAGTCTGGAGGCCTGAGCTATTATTTATGTAATATTGTTTTGAAAATTTTCCAAACTGAAGATTTTTTAACTCTTTCTATACATTTATTCCTGTTAAATGCCAACTAATTATTTGAACCTCAATAAATATATGGCAAAGAATTCACTGTTATTTGATATCTAGCATTGTTTTTTAAAGCAATGTTTAGATCCCAGGTTCTGCATATTCCCATCAGAATTATGGCCTGGTATGACGTGGCTAAGCAAAGGAGAAGGGAGAATTTGGAGAAACCACGAGAGTTTTATGATGAAACTGATAACATAATAGGATTAAGGGAATCATTGAGGATAAGTATTAGAAAATACAAAAAATAACATCTGTTAGCCTAAAATACAAGTTAAGCTAGTTCTATGTACTTAACACATTTCTGAAAAGGAATAAGCGCACCATGTGGTGAACACTTTTTACATTGTGGTAAATTTGGCATATGCCTATGAAGAAAACAATAGCCTTTATATATGATAAAAACTCAGAATTTTGGCATAACATTGGATTTGTTAAATCAAGTCTTTTGTCATTAGTGGCCAATACGAATACGTTCAATTCTCCCACACTAAACAGTCATCACACTCAGATTATTAATTTCTGTCCATGATCAAAGCTTGCATGCACTAAAATATGATGTGGCTAATGATGTTGAAGATCTTCTCACGTGCTTATTTGCCATCCATAGCTCCTGTTTGGCAAAATATCCATTTAGATCTTTTGCCTATTTTACAATTGGATTGTTGATCTGTTTGGGTTTTTTTTCTGTCAAGTTTTGAGAATTCTTTGTATACTATAGATATAAGATTTCTGTCAGATGTGTGATTTGCTAATCTTTTCTCCCAATTGGTAGCTTGTCTTTTCATCCTCTTAATAGGGTCTTTGCAGCACAGAACAGGACAGGATCTATATGCTGAAAATCACAGTATGTTAATGAAATAGACCAAAGAAGATCTAAATAAATGGAGAGAGAGACTGTACTCATGGATTGGAAGACTAAAGAGTAAAGACGTCAGTGTCCCCCAAATTGATCTACAGATTCAAGCCGGTTCCTATCAAAATCTCAGCAAGATATTTCTGTAGTTACAGACAATCTGATTCTAAAATTTATATGGAATGGCAAAGGAACAAGAATAGCCAAAACAATTTGGAAAAAGAAGAATTAAGTGGGAGGAAATACTCTGCCTGATTTAAGACTTACTGTGTAGCTACAGTAACCAAGACAGCATGGTACCAGGAGAGGAAAAGACACATAGACCCATGGAAGAGAAAAGGGAATCCAGAAGTAGATCAATGCAATATGTCCAATTAATTTTGGGGAAGGTGCAAATCAATTCAATAGAGGAAAGATAGTCTTTTCAAGAAATGATGCTGGAAAATTGGACATGCATAGACAAAAAACGAAGCTCGATCTAAACATCATCCTGTATACAAAAGTTAATTAAAAACTGGATCATGGATTTAAATGCAAAATGTAAAACTATAATCATGTTAGAAGGAAACAGGAAAAAGTCTTTAGGACCTAGGGCTAGGCAAAGAGTTCTTAAACATGACACCAAACGCACAAATCGTAGGAGAAAAGTTTAATAAATTGGATCTCATCAAAATTTTTGTACTCGTCTTCTTTTGAGGAACCATTCTTTCTCTCTCCCTCTCTAGATAGGGGAGCTGCTATTTTCTTAAATGATCCCATCTCTATGGCTACAAGGGATTGAAATACCTAGTCTCCTGGTCTCGGGGACTGGTGGGAAGCATGAACACGTGATGCAAGACAGTGCAGTCAGAGTACCTGGGCACTTTTCTACTTGTGGCCTAGGAAGTGAGCTCCCTTTCTTCTCTAACCATGAATGTGAGGATAGGAGCCCAAGAGGGGTCAGTGGCCACATGAGACAGCAGGTGTGCAGTGGGAAAAAGGAAGTCAGCATACGAAGGAAGGCGGAGTGATCGGCCTTGCATGTTCTTACGTCGAGGTGCCAGCCTGGCTGATCACCCCCTTCCCCAGGACTGAGGGGACAAATATCCCAGCACACCTGTAACCCATGCACAGTGCATGTTCAGGAAGCTCTGCCCCAGCTAGCAAGTCCCCCTTTTTTGCACAGACTATTTGGGTTGGATTCCTGTCACTTGCAATGGAAGGAATTCTGAGTACTTTGCAGCAAAGCTAGTTTATGGACCCAGGACTATCTGGTTTCAAAGGCTGTGCTTTTTACCACGTGACATGCTGCCTCCAGGATGGGTGCCCTCATCTTGTTGAAATTATACTTTCTAGAAGTATCTTTTCCTTATATTGGAAACTCTCCCTTTCCGGGGGAATCATTGTCTGTACATCTATCATGGTTTCCACTACCTTTTCAACTACAGTGAATGCCCCTGTTAGTAAAGAATATTGGGATTCAGCTAACAATTGTTGATTGTCTACACTGTGCCAGCAAGTATGCTTTCTCGTGTTTTTTCATATAATACTCAAGTGTTCCGTGATGTCTTAGTTTCTGTGTTTCACCAGTTAGGAAACTGAGGCTCCACGAAAGTAAGGAATTGGCCTAAGGCCAAAGGTAATTTTCATCCCACTGGTACTCTTGTGTTCCCTGTGAACACTGCCTTTAATGAGCTCCAAGAATTTGTGACCTTTCTAGTGCCTTTCTTTTTTTATTTTTAAATTTTAAAAATCCTATTGGAACCCTCATATACTGCTGGTGGGAATGCAAAATGATCCAACCACTGTGGAAAACTATTTAATAGTTCCTCAAAAATTAAACATAGAATTACCGTATGACCCAGGAATTCCAATCCTATGTACCCAAAAGAATTGAAAGCAGGTGTTCAAACAAGTATGTGTACATGCAGGTTCATGGCAACACAATTCACAGTAGCCAAAAGGTGGAAACAACCCAAATGTCCATCAGTAGATGGATGGATAATCCAATTGTGTTATATCCATACAATGGAATATTATTCAGCCATAAAGAGGAATGAAGTACTTATGTAAGCTACAATATGGATGAACCTCAAAAACCTTATGCTAAGTGAAAGAAGCCAGACACAAAACCACACACATCGTATGATTCCATTTACATGAAATATCTAGAATAGGTAAATCCATAGAGACAGAATGCAGATTGGTGGTTAGCAGGGGCTGGTTGGGGCCAGGAATAAAGAGCAACTGCTTAATAGATACAGAGCTTTATGTTGGAGTGATGGAAATATTTGGGAACTAAATAGAGGAGTGGTTGCGCAACACTGTGAATGTACTAAATGCTACTGAATTTTTCACTTTAAAATGTTTCGTTTTATGTTACGTGAATTTCACCTGAATATAATTTTTTAAACTCTCATATAAACATACATATCATTGCACCAAAATACATGAAATGCATAAATGTCATCATATTGTACTGTGATGGTTAATTTTATTTGTCAACTTGACTGGGCAAAGGGATGCCCAGAGAGCTGGTAAAACACAATTTCTGGGTGTGTCTGTGAGGGTGTCCCTGGAAGAGATTAGCGTTTGAGTTGGTAGAGTAAAGAAGATTGCCTCACCGATGCGGGTGGGCACCATGCAATCCACTGAGGAGCTGAACAGAGCAAAAAGGCAGAGGAGGGGCGAAGCTGCTCTCCGCTGGAGCTGGGACGTCCACCTTCCCCCACCCTCGGACACTGGTGCTCCTAGTTCACAGGCCTTCAGACTTAGACTGACTTATACCACTGGCTTTCCTGGTCCTCCAGCAAGCAGATGGCCGACTGTGGCCTCGTCCTCCACAATCCCATGAGCCAATTCCTATAATAAATATCTTTATCTCTGTCTGTCTGTCTATCTATACATTGCTGTTAGTGCCAAGTGAATTTCAGCAGCAAGTGACCCTGTGTGCAGCAGAGCGGAACCCTGCCCGGTCATTTTGCTCCATCCTCTCACCTTCCAGTGCTGTATCAGACAACGCTCCGCTGCTAATTACAGGGTTTTCATGGCCAACTTTTTCAGAAATTGGTGGTTAGGTCCTTCTTCCTAGTCTGTCTTAGTCTGGAAGCTCCGCTGAAACCTCTCCACCATGGGTGACCCTGATGGTGTTTGAAATTCCAGTGGCATAGCTTTCAGCATCATAGCAACAAGCGGCCACCACAGTATGACAACCGACAGATGGGTGGTGTGGCTCCCTGACCAGGAAATGAACCTGGGCTGTGGCAATGGGAGTGCAGAATCTTAACCGCTAGACCACCAGGGCTGGCTGTATACATACATATATATATACATCTCCTATTTTATATATATATATGTATATATATATATATATACACACACACACACACACACACAATAGCCAGTACATATATTTATACCATTGATTCTGTTTCTCTAGAGAACTGACACTAATACATATACATATTCTTTTTCTTTGTGGTGTTTTTTTGTTCAGCCTTTCTTTTCTTTTCTATTTTGACTCAGCTTCTCTCGTTTCCCCTTCTCCCTGTATCCATATGTCAGTGTCCTCCCCAGAGTACCTCATGTTAACACTGTTTCTCTACAAAGGTATAAGACATTTATACATGTATACTTAGACATATACAGGGTTTTTTAGTTGTCTTATAAAGGGGGATCATACTATATGTGCCTTCTACATCTTGCTGTTTTTTACCAGAAATTCCTACTGAAATAGATCAAGTACTATATAACTCTAATTTATTTACTTTTAATGGCTATATATTACCCTTCTAACAAAAACGGAAAGAAGACGCTCATTCAATGTCCAGTGTTGACTATATGTCCTTATTTTATTCTCCCCTCTCAGTTCCTTAAAAGTCCTCTAATTCTGTCCTTCATCTACAAAGAAGGCACTGAAGACCCAAGATCATGAGTCATGTACCTTTAAATTCTTTCTCTGATTATGCTGATGGACGTGCCATGCTGCCTCACCCAGGCTCTCTGGGGACCAGTGACATGCATTTCTAAGAGGGCTGAAGTCGAGGTGTGGTTTGTAACCGTGTTGGGAGCAAAGTTAACTTGCCCACCTGGGGACTGAACCCAGGGCTCAGGACTCATTACTGCCAGCTTGAGCCACGGACACAGCCGGCGGCAGAAGTCGTTAGCTGTGCAGACAGACTCTCTCTTCCCATGGGTCCTTAATGGCCAAAACAATCTTTAGAGGCAAAGAAAACAAGCTCAGATTGTTTTCTGCCTTGACATGGAATAGTTTTCCTCAGCTTCCTCCAAAATGAGATTTAATAATGAGTTGTTTTCAGAGGTTAATGACACAGGTGGTAAAAAGACAAAAAGAATCCCTTATTTTATTCATTCAACTTGTAGACAGCTGAAGCCGTTTTCAGTTGCTGTCCTCAGGCAAGGGAGAAGGCAGGGAACACTTTCTTCTGGAGTCGATGGAGCACATCCCGCATAGCAGGTTGTCAACCCAGTGTTCTTCATCTGAGGAAGGTGCCAACCATTGTGAGCGCTCTGCAGCGTGAATGAGCGGTCTCCATGAATGATGCCGAACCCTGAGCTGGGTCAGTCTGACCCTCGAGGGTTAGAAAAAATGAGACGTGGCGCTCAGGCTGAGCCTCGCACAGTCCTGGTGGCCCCAGAGGTTTCCACCGCTCTCTCCCAGTGCCTGGAAAACATGACTTTGCTATTTATCAAAGGAAGGAAAATAACTACAATTTTTTAGCAGAGGAAATTCCAGATTTTGTGGCACTTGAAAGTTATACAATTCAAGGGGTTCTCTTAAAAAAAAAGAATACAAAAATATATTACTTTTGCAAATTTTATGGAAACTGATGACCAAAGGAACACATCACTAGAGGCCTCGGAATAAGCTGGTGCTAACGAGGAACCCAAAGCTTAGGCTCCACATGCTTCCAAGGAAATCCACCCCTGCTGTGGAGGACCCACTGTGTTCTCTCATTTAACCCTCCTGACAATCTTTCGAGGTTGGTGTTCTGACCACCATGTTTGCTGGATGCTAAGAAAAGTAACCACTTTTTTTTTCTTCTTTATATTTTTTGTATTGTTTGAATTTTCTATATGACATGTATTTTCTTTACTATCATAAACAACAGTGAAGTCATTTTCATTTTGGAAGAACATGGGAAAGAAACAAACAGGCCCACAGCCCTCGTGTGTTGGGTTTAATGCTATTTCACCAGCTTGTGCAGAAGGTCCAGCACTCAGTAGGTCTTCAGGAATATTTGTCATCTTTCCAAACCCAGATCAGTTTTGCTTGGAAGGCGGCATTCTTTGCATCCCCAAGTTGTCTCTAAAGGGCTCAGTGCCAGGCTAGGGGAAAACAAGATCACCTCATGGATGACGGATCTATATCCAACAAAGCCCATGATTCCAGAAGAATCAGGAAGGCCTTTTGCTCCCAAATTCTCACCCCCCTCTCTTTCACCGTCATCACCCCTGCAAAAATAAGCCATTGTTCTTACGTCCTTTGAGCCTTCATTGTCCTTTAATAAAAGGTAACATTTTTCTGTCTCATAATTGGAATTAAGGCTTTCTAATGCCTCTGGCATTCTTAGTTCATCCCCCTCTTGGTACAGCTGATTCTTGAGAACAGTTTTGGGAGAAGGTGTGTTCTGAGGGTGCAGTGGGCTCTAAGGAACTGACTTCTGGGGAGAAGACAGCCCTTCCTCCGCCAGAGTGAGTAAAATCTGATTGTGCCATGGGTAGGAAAGATGTAATAAGTTCTCTCTACTGGGAGGACAAACCCTGTCATCTATTTTTGTGTCTTTCAGGAGGATTTAAAAGCTTTCCTCATGCAGTCTCTGCACATATCTGTTCTGCTCACCTCCTATTCACCCCATGGGTGAAGGAGGAATTTCCCCACCCCAAATAGTGTGTGATGACTGAATACACAACACCAACATGGGACAGATGAGACGGCCAGCAGTTTATTAGTCACACACACTCACAGGCCAAGGAGGAGGACGCCGTGCAGGGCCTCGAGGGCCACACGTGGGAACAGAGTAAACCAGGAGGAGCTGAGGGAGGCAGACTTTGTAGTAACAAGAGGATGAGGTGCTCTTTGGCTCCCACAGGAGGCTCGTTTGAATAAAGGTGGGAGCGTTTCCCCCTGGGAGGGGGGCGTATCTGGTAAGAGCAGGAGAACTCACAGCTAAGACTTTGGGGCCCTGCGAGGCTCAAGGATATCAAGGCAGCAGATGGAATTTGAGGCCTTACAATGCAATAGCTTGTTAAATTTGTTCCTGAGTAGTTTCTCTCATTTGTTACTATTGTAAATGGGGTTTTCTCTACCATTATGTTCTATAAACAATTTTATTTATTTATTTATTTACTTACTTTTTTTTTGCTGAAGGAGATTAGCCCTGAGCTAACATCTATGCCAATCTTCCTCTATTTTATATGTGAGTCACTGCCACAGCATGGCTGATGAGTGGTGCTGGTCTGCACCCAGGATACAAACCCTAAAACCCACACCGCTGAAGTGGAGTGCACCAAACTTAACCACTACACCACGGGGCCAGCCCCTAATCAGAATTTTTTAAAAGTTAAGACAGACATCAGAGTGAGGCAGCTGCCATTCAGAGATGTGACAACAAGAGAGCCTCAATTTTACAACTGAAAAATCAGGGAAGACATTCATGGAGCAATTTAGGACCAAGTGTTAGGGCCCCAGGTCAGTTACCCTGTCAAGCTGTTCTGCTCTGAGAGTAGAAGAGCAGCATTTGTAAATCCTCAAGAACAAGGGCTACCATTAAAAATCATTCATTTCAAGGATCATTAAAAATGGACAATTTAATTTGCATTTCAAAGACAGACTCAGAGAAAAGACAAATTTGTCCATATGACTAATGGAGAAAATTTGATGGTACAAATTATTATCTTTTGTCTTAATGGAAAATACAATATATAAAAACAAGGTATAAGAAAAGGAACTAGAAAGACTTAAAAGCAACAATATTAATGATTTAACAAAGGTAAAGGAGAAGACAATGAAACCAACCGTCCCTCAAAAGGAACTTCAAACTATTTTTAAAAATCCGTAAACAGCAAGATGAGTATCTCATTCAATTATTTATTCAATAACCATTTACAGGGGCTGGCCCTGTGGCCGAGTGGTTAAGTTTGCACGCTCCACTTTGGCGGCCCAGAGTTTTACTGGTTCAAATCTTGGACTCGGACGTGGCACCACTCATCAAGCCATGCTGAGGTGGTGTCCCACATGCCACAACTGGAAGGACCCACAACTAACAATACATAGCAATGTACGGGGGGGGGGGGGGCTTTAGGGGGAAAAAGAAAAAATTAAAATCTTTAAAAAGAACCATTTACTGAGTACCCACCACGAGCCAGGATTCATTCCAGGATCCAGGGTTCAGAGGTCAAGTTTACAGTGCCAGCCCTCAAGTTGCTCACAGGCTTTCAGGGAAGATGGATGAGCAAGCAGAGTTCTCCGGGGGCCACAGGCTCTACCTAAGCTCTACGAGGAGCAAGGGAGGGGTGCCTACCCCAGGCTGAGAAAGAGAAGTCTTCCCAGGGGAGGGGACGTCTACCCCTAAATTTCAAGGATAGAGAGGAGCTATCCAGGCAAAGAAAGAGGGGAATTCCAGGCAGAGGGGACAGAACTGCTTCCAGGGACATAGAATGTGAGGCAGGCGTGGCTGGAGCATAGGGCAGAGGAGGGTGTGAGGGACAGGGCACAGGGTTTGGAGGAGAAGGCTCTCGTATTCCATGTGAAGAGTTTGGTTCTCTTTCTGAAGCAGTGGGGAGTGTGGAAGGGTTTTAAGCAGGGGTGACAGGATTGGTATCCAGTTTGGGAACACTACTCTGGCTGCGGGAGCAAATAGGAAGATGATGTAGCAATCCAGAGATGGAGGCCTGGGAGCAGTGGGACTGGAGAAGAGAAAATAGGACAGATATGAGTTATGTTAAGGAAAGAGAATCAACAGGACGCGGTCATTGCTGGAGTTGAAAAGTGTGGCCAAGGCTAGGCTGTCCCCTGACTTGGATGCCTGGGATTTTAAGGAGCAAAGAAGATGGTAAGTTCATTTGTCATGTGCTGAGTTTAATAAAATCGAAAGTGCTGAAAAGTTCACTAGACCAGAGGCCTCAAACTTTTATGTGCATGAGAATCCCTGATGATCTTGTTCAAATGCAGATTCTGTTTCTGTAAGTCTAGGATGGGGCCCGAGAGTCTGACAGGCTCCCAAGTGATGCTGATGCTGCCAGACCGCACACCACTTCACACGCACACGCGAGACTTCAGACTAGGAGGTCGATTAAATAATTCTTGATCTCACATGATAGAAAGAAGGAAATACCTATTTTATGATATCTGAAATTTAATAACACAAATATAATGAGATTAAGAAGAATAAACTCAAGAATTGCTTTTGGAGAAAAGTTTTGATAAACGCTTAGGGTGGGAGTGAGACCAGAAGTACACAGGTGAGGGACAGCTGGATACAGGCTTCTGAGAGGGTAGAGCTGCCCTGCCTGGCAAAATGGAGCAAGATGGCAGTGTGCCGGGGAAGGACCACGTGGTCTGTCCTTGTGTCGCCCCCAATCATCAGAATAGTGCATGTGGATCACTAGTGGTCTTGTTGGGCAGTGGGGGGACATGGAGAATGTGAGCATGAGTGTGCCCTTGTGCGTGTGTATGTGTGTGGGGGGTGTGCATGGGTGCACAGGTATGTGGGGGGGAGGCATGGATTTGAAGCAAGGCTAGTTCTGCATCCCAGGAGTGCATGGCCAAATGCAGAGCCAGCAATGAGGACAAAGGGGACAAAGGGCCAGCTGACCTCCAGGTTACATAAAGAACATCTCAACAGAGTAAAACACACACGATGATGAAATAGAGTGCCAGGTGACAGTTACAACATGGACCAAACCCTCTAAAAAGGAAGAGTCACAAAGTGAATTTAAAAACCAAATCCAGGATTTGATGGCTTTTGGATTATATCCAAAGACACATTTAAAGAAAAGAGCAAAGGCAAACTAAAATTAATGCCCGTGAAAATGCAAGAAAGACAGGAGTTTTAATCATGATCTCTGACAAAGCAGACTTGAAACAAAAGCCCGAGGAAAGACAAATGCTGGCACATTAGAATGAGAAAAATCACAGTAAGGAATGAAAACACAGCCATATTCGCTAGGTGCCACACCTTTCATAACAACAAAATATATAAATGGAAAGGCGACAGTTATCCAAAAAGAAATAAACGAAACTCTTCTAGGATTTGTCAGTGCCTCGCTTTCAGAATATGGCAGATCAAATACGTGAAAGAACAGTAAAAAGTCACAGAGCTGAAGAGCACCACCAACAAGGTAGACCTGGAGTTTCAGAGAATTAGATGAAAAATTAGACAATCTAGCTTTTAAAAATGCATGTGAATCTCACACTTGAAATAACTATATATTAGGTTAAGAAGTTTCAAGTAAATCTAAAGAATATACAGACAGGCCATATGTTGATATAATAGCAAACACCTAGATGGTATTTATCACGTGACAGGCACTGTTCTGTGTGTGTGTGTTTGCAAACATTAACCCACTCCCTTTCCCCATCACCTGTGAAGTAGGTATCATTATTATCTCTGTTTTACAGATGAGAAAACTGAAGCAAAGAGAAGTTAAGGTCTGTCTGTGCTGTATCTCCCCACTGGACCCAGAAGTGGCCATCTGACCTGAGCTGGGCCAATCAGATTTTCTCTCCCAAGGACTTAAACCCGACACAGAGAGATCCCGAGGCTTGACTGGATCCTTCCAATACTTCCCACTTTTGCAGAAGTTACCCAGGAGCCAGAAGAGCCTTAACTGGTACCCCCACCGAATTCAAAACACTCCCTATGATAACGATGGAGTCACGGAGAAAATCCTCTCAAATAATAACATCCTATTTTAAAAACACAAACTCCACCCACCGAAATTCCTGAGTGCAAAGTGTTATTTAGAAGAAAACATGGTTCTCTAAATATATATATTAATTAGAAGGCAAAAGGAAAATATAAAATAGATAATCTAAAAGATTTAGAAAAGGAACAAAGTAATTAAGCATTGTTCAATTAAACAGGATTGAACAAACTAGAAACTTAAAAAAAGAAGGAAAAAGTAAACAAACCAATGATTAGTTCTTCAAAAGTTTAGCCAAAATAATAAACCATTGAATCAACTTAAAAAAAAAAGACAGAAAAAATTAAGAAAGTTGGAAAGTTATTAATTCCACAAGAGGAGGGAATTGGCGGGACAAGTAAGACCACACCTGTGTAATATAAAATCGTGGGATTAGTTGTGTTTATAGGCTTAAATTGCACATTTATTAAATCTGTGTATGATTAAGCCACACGGTATCTTTGCCTCTTACCAGCTAATTCCTTTGGGGTTTTTTTTCTCTCAATTTTTTTTAAGTGCCACGTTAAAGAAACCTGCCAGGAGTTACTAATCAGAATACTCGAATCTCGGAGGACGGAAATAGCTCAACATAGGGTCAGATGCGGGTGCTTGGAGCATCCACATAACAGAGGCGGCTGCGGTCCTGGCCCTCTGAGGTGACTGGGCACTTAGGTCAGTGGCCCTGACCACAACGATGCCACTGTGCACAGCACGGTGCACAGGGACCCTCACTGCTCCTCGCGAGCGCGGTGCGGGCTCCACCCATTCTCCGCATTCAAGCTCCACGCCCGCTTCACCCACCCGAGGCACTGGTGCTACTGCGGTGTGTGCCAAACTCAGAAATCCCCAAACCACCAGCCCGGCCTGTTTCAGGGGAAGCTCCAAGCACCCCTCTCCCAAACCTTTCTCCATCCAGCCCATCACCGCTTAAAGCCTGGGGCTTTCACAACCGAAAATGCAGGTGGGGATTCTCTGCCGGAAGCATGGGATTTCTGTTTTTGGCTCAACATCCCCCAAACCATTCATAAACCCTCGAAGCAATGAAAGGCGGAACAGAGAGGAGAAAAAACACTCAACAGCAGCAAGAGACAGTCCACAAACTAAAATCCATCCTGACACGGCCCCTGTGGGTTGGGCAGAGGATTCCTCAGCTCGGTGCGTGAGGACTGCGGTGACTTAAGCCTGTGGGTGAGCTGCCCCGGGACCCATTAGGAAGGCGGTGTGGAAAGAAGGGAGAAGAGCCGGCGCAGAGAGGGGAGTTGGAACCCTTGACGGCGTGGCTGCCATTCTGGCACGCTCTCTGTAGGAAGGAAAATAGAATTTTTAAGAGGCTAGGAAATATCAGGGTACCAGTAGAAGGAGAAATCTATTTTTTCCGTCATCTGAAGAAAATGAGTATATTCCCCATAAGTCAATAAAACAGCTAACTGTAACAATAACTAAAGATCTGTAGTTTTACAGATTTACTCCGAGAACATTGTTGTTTTAAATTGTTAGGAATAAATTATCACAAAAAAACAGTTGCTATAGCACAGTCGCTCGTAAGTCATATTACTGAGATGTGCCCCGTGTCTTAGATATTTATTATAAACCAGCTATTACTGTGATTCATCAGATTAATAATACAAGGTAGCCAGATTTCATGTATTTTGGAATTGGGAAATATACAAATACTTTAGGATCTAAACCTAAAAATACATCCCAAAACGTGCCATTACAAAGCACTGTGGGAAATGTGCTACTTTAGTTAGATTAAGAAATTATCTGGAAGGAATAACACACTGACTTGCTCATATATTAATATTTAGTGATTTATAATTATAATTATTGTAATAATATAATTATGATAACAATAGTTATTTTTCTAATAGCCAGTAGACTAAGCGCTAACTCGTGGCCTGTCCTTTTCTGAGCACCGTACAGGTATTAACATATTTAATTCTCATAGAAAGGGAGTTATTATTACTGCCTCTTTTTTCAAGATGAAAATTGAAGCCCAGGGAAGTTAAGTCACTTGCCCAAGGTCACACAGCTGCTGCATGGTGAAATGGGGACTTGAACCCAGGAATTACAGTTCTATTTATTTCCTTTTCCTGTTTTCATTAAAGTAATACAAGTTTATCGGTTAAAGGAAATCAAAACAAGATGGCCTCATAATGAAAAGCTTCTTCTCTGCTTCTTCCCATGGTTACAGGACACCCAGCCTCACCACCCCAAGGGGGAATTCCCAGGGACCTCCACAATGCAGCACCTCCCTGCGAGCAGTTTTCCCTGCCCCCCAGTGGGCAGACGTTGAGTTCCATCAGTGTGCAACCTTAGCAAACCTCTCTGTCACCCAGTGGCATGGCCATCCCGTCTTCAACAAGGTCTGTGTCTCAGCCTTGGCTTGGTGTGGGGAGGGGAATGGGTCTCCCTTTCGGGTATCTTCCTTTTTTAGATGCTCTACCTGGGCCCTGGAGGTAGTGGCTGCTCCCTCCACCTTCTTTTCCTGTATTCTTAGGGTTCTCTCTATCCTATAGTAGGTGATCCCAAATTATAGTTAATAATTCTCTATGGTCAACTCTCCCTGTTCAGATTACTATGTGGGGTATTTCTCCTGATTGGACCCTGACATAGTGAACTATTGCTATAATAATTTATTATGAAGGCTGCCACTCATGGGTTTCTTATGTGGAAGACACTGGATGAAGCATATTGCAAACATTATTTCATTTAATCCTTCCAATAGCACTATAATGTACACATCATTATCTTCGTTTTCAGTTGAGGAAATTAATGCTGCCTGGGTAGGAAATGACAGGCCTGGTCTAACGGACTCCTAGCATCTGCTCTTAACTATCATACTATGAGGAAGTCCAGCGAAGGAAACACTGCCGTCTGACCTAAGGCACCCGTGCCAACGCACCAGTACCAGTATCGGTCACACAGAGATGAACATACCACACTCATCCACAGCCGAAATCACACGGAGTCTTGGAAAACCCATAAATAACTAAAATTGCCTTTCCTTTTAAGTATGTCCATCTGCTCCAGGGCAAACAGCCTTCTTTGATAGAGTTTTCAGCTAAACGGCTTGCCCCCCAAAAATAAGGGCAATCTCTGGTGGTCCACAGATGGTCTGCAATTTTTACTTTTATAAACCTTGCCCTGACTTTGTTCAGTGAGATTTGATTTACAGGTGATTGATCTCCTGTCCCTGTACACAAGTCATTTCTCTGAATTATCCCTGACAGTCAGCTCTGGAGGTCTGCTGAGATCTGCTCTTCTGAATGTGTTCATAGGAGCCTACGGAAGCATGAAGCTTGCGTGTATGCCTCGTCTGGACCCCGTGAGTCCTGCCTGCCTTCTCTGGGTCCCTCAGGTGAGTGCCATCATGTGCCAATTAATTCTTTAGCTCTTGAGCACTGACTATACTTCCTGGCCAAGTTTGGTCCTTCGGTGTCCATGGCCATTTTGTGTTTGGGGGGGGCGGGTAGGAGGGGTGGTGTTGGGGAGCTGCCAGATGGGTGCATAGTGACAATTCTCTGGGAATGTGGCTTTTTGGGGCGATCCAGAGCCATTCTTCTCCCCGCCTCCCCACCGGGGCTGATAGGCTGCTAGTTTCCACAACGACCATGACTCCAAGAGTGTTGAGTTTCAAGGCTACTGCAGAGTTGCAGAAAGGGGGTGTGGAATAGGGCAAATTAAAATGCCAGAAAGATCATTGTTCTTACCAAGATTCCGCAAGTTTTTTTATTAAACACCCTTTGGATTGTTCAAGCCTTTGGTTAATTTCCAGAGTTCTGAAAAGTTTGATTTTGACTATTTTTGCTAGTGTTCTTGTTGCTTTTGTGGAAAAGTGGATTTTCAGAGGTCCTTACTCCATCATTCTAGAAGTGCTTTGATATCTGAGCCCTTAATTTGACTAAGATGCTTTCTGAACAAGTACAACAGAAAACAGCACAAAACAAAATGGCAGGCGTCAGTCCACCCGCCTCCAGAGTCACCTTGTTTTGCCTGAGGAGAGTTTCATTGTGTGAGTGTGGAAAGGTTTCTAAACAGAGAGGTTTTCACGTGTTCGGCTACCGTTGGAGGAGGTTAATAAACTGGACTGTGAAGTCTCTTAAATTAAAAGAGCGCCTATTCTAACTGACTCATAGAGATGGAGAAACATTATAATAAAAAAAAGAAACTCTGAGTTGCAGTTTATCAAGACCTTAAGTTTTCTCAGCATCCTTAAAGCGTGTGCAGTTAAAATTTATTTCTTGTCTAAGTATTCTTGAATTACGTTATCTTGATTTATACAAGCATTTATTAATCTCCATAAATCAAATTATTGGCCTTGGTTGTTCAAGTATAAGATAAAAAGCAAGAAACAGGTTGTTATCAGGGTAACAATAGAAAACATCAGGAGTTTGCAACAAAATATAAAGATTTTTAGGGTTTTGGTATATAAACACAGAAAAATTTTAAAAATATGTATTAAAAAATATAAGGGCAGGTACAGGCAGTATTATTAAACATGATTAATCCTTGGACAAATTATACTGTTTTGATACTTTGGGTTTAAAAAGAACTCGTGTCTTCTCCCTGATTTTATAACAGTATGGAAAAAATTAGCGTAATGTTCTAGCTAATGCAAGGCCTGAGTTTCTTTTTTCACAGAATGCTTAATCTGAACTTCTTAAATTTCCTATTCTCTTTTTAATGGTCAAATAATACATTCACTAAATGTTTAAGTTTATAAATGATTATATAATAATGGATGTCTTCCAAAATAATTTATTCTTATAAATTTCACATAATGCTACAAATTATACAAATTTTGTTTTTCCATTGGCACTGGGTGTATGAAATTTTAGATGCTGTATTTCTCTTATGTAGTTTTCTTTTAAAAAAATTTATTTTCAGTGTCTGTACCATTTTCCATCATGTGGTTTTATCATACTCAGCCATTACTCAATAAGCGGACGTCATTGTTTTCATTTTTTTCTATTAAGTAAGACTAAAAACACTCTTATATATAAATCTTTGACCAATCTCTGGCTGTTTGTTAAAGATGGAATTTTAGAAGGCAGTTACTGGACAGAGATAGTGAGCTCTTAAGCTATTAAGAGGTACGAATAAGTTTTCAGAAGTGTTGTAGCCGCTGGCAGTTCCACCAGCACCATTTAAAGGGGCCTATTTTGCTACATTGATAATTCCAAACAGCTTGACTGAGATACAATTCATACACATAAGATTCACCCTTTTAAAGTGGACAACTCAGTGGTTCTTAGCATATTTACAGAATTTGTGACCATCACCATTATTGATATTTTAGAATATTTTCATTGCTCTCAAGAGAAATTCTATACCCATTAGTCGTCGCTACCCACTCTCCCCTCCTTGAGCCCTAGGAAACCACTAATCTACTTTCTGTTTCTATGCGTTTGCCTGTTCTGGACATTCCATGTAAATGGATTGTGGCCTTTTGTGTCTAAAAGGTTTCTTTCACTTAGCACAATGTTTTCAAGGTTCATCCATGTTGTGACATGTGTCAGGACTTCTTTCCTCTTTAGGGCAGAATAGTATTCCATTATATGTGCATACTACATTGTATTTATTTATTTCTCAGTTCATGAACACATTGATATTATCAATTGATTTTTACATAGTTTTTTTAAAAGTTAGGTTTATCAAGGAATAATTTACATACAGTAAACTCTCCCTATTTAGTTCTATGAGTTTTGACTATGAGTATATAGTTCTGGGACTGCCACCACCCCAAAAAGTTCCCCACTGCTCCTTCGTAGCCAATACCCTCCCCTGTCCTGAGGGGAGCTGATCTGTTCTCTGTTCCTAGAGTTGGCTTTTTCCAGGGTCTCATATAAATGAATTCATACACTCTGTAGCCCCTTGAGACTGGCTCCTTTCACTGAGCCTAATGCTTTGGAAAAGCGTGATGAGTTATTCTCGGAGATATTTTCTGACGCCTCCCCGCACTTCAGTAACGTTAGAGAAACCCCACTCCCACCTCCTGGTCCCCCTCCCTGAGAACCTCCGGGCTCAATGCCCTCCGAGGCCCTGTCCAACGTTAACATGTTGTAACTCATGGCCTGTGACCCGTCCAGCCCACTGTGGTTGGCACACTGACAGGTGTGCAAATACTGATCAGAAAAGTGTCTACAAACTGAGCTCCAACTTACTCGTGGGAAATCCAGCCGAATGTGAGAGTGGAGTGTCTGTTCTGCTTGTCTGTCTCTTCGTGACTCCTCTTTCTCTATTTTTCGTAGTTTTATTTTTATTTAGTTTTAATTTTAACTAAAGTAATGCATGAGCAGAATTTTCACAGCTGAATAGAACTATAAATGTTATTATGAAAAACAGTCGTCTCCCAACCCCACCGCCAACTTCTTCCTCTTCAGGGCCCACTATTTTAGTTCTTTTAACTGATTATTTTTATTTTTCTCCATCTCTTTCCATAACACACTTATATTGATATTTCTTGCTTTTTCAACTTCAGGCAGTTCCTATTGACTTCTGGCTATGGAATATGAGGATTTAGCTTTTCCTTACACCCCTGTGCCACCATCCTCCTGATATAGCAATATTATAATTTTGGTTCAAACCATATCCAGTGTTGCATTCCTAGGACTATGTAAATGCCATTGACAGGTGAGCCATGTAGTATGCTCTGATTATTTCCCTTTCCTGTATAACTTTTTGTTTTCTCTGGAATTAATAATTAATATTTTTTAGTATCCTGGGTTTCCCATATTCTCACCACTGACTTGTCCCCAACCTTTCCCCACTTTGTGTAAATCTCCTCTCAACAAGTTCCTATATATTAGGTTTTTCTTAAGATTGGCACCTGAGCTAACAACTGTTGCCAATCTTTTTTTTTTCTGCTTTATCTCCCCAAATCCCCCCGGTACATAGTTGTATATTCTAGTTGTGGGCCCTTCCAGTTGTGGCACATGGGACGCTGCCTCAACGTGGGCTGATGAGCAGTGCCATGTCCATGCCCAGGATCCGAACCGGCAAAACCCTGGGCCGCCCCAGTGGAGCGCTCGGACTTAACCGCTCAGCCACGGGGCTGGCCCCTATATTAGGTTTGTCTTTCTTTCTTTTTCTTTCTTCCTTCCTCCCTCCCTCCCTCCCTTCCTTCCTTACTTCCTATTCTTTCTTTCTTCTGTATTTTTTTAAGATTAGCACCTGAGCTAACATCTGTTGCCAATCTTCTTTTTTTTTTCTTTCTCCCCAAATCCCCCTAGTACATAGTTCTATATTCTAGTTGTGAGTGCCTCTGGTTGTGTCATGTGGGATGCCACCTCAGCGTGGCTTGATGAGTGGTGCCATGTCCGCGCCCAGGATCCAGAAGCGGAGTACTCGAACTCAACCACTCGACCACGGGGCCAACCCCTCTCTTTTTCTTTCTTAATTTCTCCTCCCTCCCCCTTCCTTCCTTCTTTCCTTCTTTAAAGAAATTTCAGCAGGAGTCTTCTAACACAATCCCAAGCAGACTGGTTGATCTCCGGGCCAGCTGCACAGTTACCATCCTAGGATGTCTTTTCACCATCATCCTAGGAATTCCCTCATCTTTCTTTGGGTTGGAATCTCCATGTTTTTCTATTTTCTGGCTAACTATTGTTTTGGTAGAATGCATCTTTCAATAACTTCCTGAATAGAATACATGGGAAGTAAATTTTTTCAAGGCCTAAAAATGTCTTGATTCTATCCTGATTGGTTGGTAGTTGGGCTAGAAACCAGGTTCTAAGCTGGAGATCATCTGCCCTCAGAATTCTGCTGGCCTTTCTTGATTATCTGCAACTTCCAGTGTTGCTACTGAGACGTCTGTTCTTCTGATCCTTGGTCTTTTATAGTCGCCTTATTCTCCCTCTAGGAAGCATTTGGGATCTTCTCCTTTCCCCAGTGGTCTGAAATTTCCTGGTGATGTAACTCGGTGTAAGTCTGGTTTTCTCTCCTGTCCTGGGCACTGGAGTGGATCTTTCAATCTGAAGACTTAGATTCTTCAGTTCTGGGAATTTTCTTGGCTTATTTCTTCAGTGATTTTTCTCACCTCTATTTTTTTTCTATTCTCTCTTTCCAGAACTTCCATGACTTGGCTGTTAAGAATCCTGCATGGGCCTCTATTTTCTTGTTTTGTTGTTTTTTTTCTTCTTCTTCTTCTCCTCAAAGCCCCCCAGCACATAGTTGTATATTCTGGTTGTAGGTCCTTCTGGTTGTGGCATGTGGGATGCTGCCTCAGCATGGCCTGATGAGTGGTGCCATGTCTGCACCCAGGATCTGAACTGGTGAAACCCCGGGCCACCGAAGTGGAGTGCACAAACCTAACCAGTCAGCCACGGGGCCAGCCCCTCAGCTGTGTTAACTGGGCCCTGTAAGACTGACAGAATGCTCTGTGTCCGTGGGTGGGCTTGTTGACAGCGGGCTCCAGGGTAGGGGGTTTGGCTTTGTTCACATCTGGATGCCTATGTGAGCGTCTTTCTCTGGAGCAGGTCAGATTCCTCCAAGGGCTCTACAGTCTCTTGCTTGGAAGGGTAGAGTGGTTCCTGCCAGGGTTGGGGCACCAGATTCAGGGCTCAGGAGAAAATGGCTGGGGGAAGGTGTAACACTCTGATGTGAGTCTCCACTTCATCCCACTGTTTCTGATCTGGTTACTCCATCTTCAGCTCTGCCTGCTACCCACAGCCCAGAGGCAAATGGGAAGGGACCTGGGGATTTCATCGCTGCTTACGTAGTCTTCTAGTCATCCTGTATTTAGCCCCTCAGTGACCCCTTCTAGATAAATCTGACAGTTTGGTCGAGGAGCTTCTGAGGGTATTTTGGGTTGTTTCTCAGCTTTCTCTACTGCTGGTTTACAATTCAGAATTCTTGGTTCTAGCAAGTCAATTTGCTTTATCTATCCTTTCCGGCTCCTAAGAGTTTGTTTGTTTGGTTTTTCTCTTTTTAATTCTCTTTGTCCTAATTGTTTATGCCTTTGTTAAAAACGAATTCCTGAGCCAGCCCTGATGGCCTAGCGGTTAAAGTTTGTCACATTCTGTTTCGGCGGCTGGGGTTCAGTTCCCAGGCGAGGAACCACACCACCTGTCTGTTGGTAGCCATGCTGTGGTGGCTCACATAGAAGGACTTACAACTAGAATTACAAGTATATACTTGGGCTTTGGGGGAGGAAAAAAAAGAGAAGAGGGAAGATTGGCAACACATGTTAGCTCAGGGCGAATCTTTCCCAGCAAAAAAATAGTACAAAACAAAACCAAATTCCTTTACTGAGAATTTAGGAAGCTGGGGAGACTAATGGGCATATTCAACCAGCCATCTTGTTTGGGAGTCAGAAATCACGCCATTCTTTGCCCAGGACTGTGAGAGAAAAACAATCAGGAAAAAAACAACCATTTCATCACCGTTCCCCATCTTCCATTGTCCCCTCCCCTCACCTGATATTTTGCTCCTGTTGCACCAGAGGCAGGAGCAAAGATGTTTGGCACTGGAGACAAAGAAACCAGAAATATTTCACTGTACTCAGGCAAGAGCGGTTTGCAGTGTCCCGCGCTGCTATGAGATGCCAAGCAGTCAGGAATGGTATCAGTCACAGAAGATGCCACCCCCCACAGTAACAAATGTCCCAATAATCAGAAAGGAACATCACTCATTGTGTGTCTTCTTCGTGTGCATGAAAGGCCGAATGCCCCCATGGCTAGGGGCCAGTAGATCAGGAATTTGCCTGAAGTGATAGCATTTTTACAGATTCAGTTCTTACAATTCAAAGTTGCATTTATTTTAATTAAGGCAACAACAAAATGCTCAAAGGACGAGATGCTACAAAAATCAACTGAATACAGCTAGAAAGGACAGAAGCCCCTCAAGAGTGGGCCTGGGAGTGTCTTGGGGAAGCCTCACCAGCACAGATGAGGCAGGAGTGTGGAGTATTGGCAAATTAGATGGGTGACGGGAGCATAAGAATTTATTACGCCATTTTCTCTACACAGGCTTAAAATTTTTTTTATAGTAAAAACTTTGAAAGGAAGAGGAGTGTGAAAGCCTCATCTGAGTGTTTGTTGTGCCTCAGTCTCAGCCCCTGGAATTATTCAGATAACTGCTCCCTGAAACCTCCTCACAGTGGCCCAAAATATTAGGTCAGTCTAAGGTAAGTTTTCTGTGTGGCAAGACTCACTTCCCCACTACTTCATACTTGCACACACACATGCACTCATATGTGCACAGAACATTTCTGGAAGGAGGTGAGCATCAGTGGTATGTTATCAGTGGTTGCCTCTGGGGAGGGAAGGTTTTAAGGGGTGAAAGCAGAACATCTGTTATTGCACATCTTTTGTGCTGTTGATATTTATCATATATTCTTTTTTTCAAGTAAAATGCTGTTGGTACATTTTAACAAGTCACATGGTATGAAGAATGAGAAAACAGGAACAGTGAAATATCACATCTATGATTCTACTATGTGGATTTTTTTTTTTGCTGAGGAACACTCACTCTGAGCTAACATCTGTGCCAGTCTTCTTCTATTTTCGTATGTGAGCCACTGCCACAGCATGGCTGCCAATGAATGGTATAGGTCTGTGAGCATGAACCGAACCTGGGCTGCTGAAGTGCAGCATGCTGAACTCAGCTACTAGGCCACGGGGATGACCCCATATTTTTCTTTTCCCATCCCTCACTTATTACCTCAAACTCTTAGTTGGCCTGCCATTGATGTTAAATCCCTAGGAAAAACCAAGAATTCTTGTGAAAATGGCTTCTCATATCTAGTTGCATTTAGTGACGCCTTTTTGAAACTATGACATTGGAATAGCTTTTGTAATATTTGTATGTTAAATAAAGTAATTCCCCTCTAATAGCAGTTACACTTACTTCTGTACACCAGTTACTAAACCCAGCTTATCATTGTAAAGAAAGATTTTTCACCTTTGCTGGTCCCTGGCATACCACAAAAAGCAGCGCACCAGGTGCTTTTTTGTCTCAAATACGAACCAGTGGAAAATTCACAATATGACCCACCAGCCTCCTAATTCACAGGGCTACGGTTGTGACGAGTCACAGAGAAGTTAGTCCTGCTTCCAGTGTTTTGTAGGAGCAATTCATTATGTGGCTTATATACTCCCTAGAGAATGTTCAGAGTTATTCATGAAGGGAGCTGCCTGAATTATGTGACAGTTTAGGCAAAAGAAAATTGTTTCAAATTGACCACTGCACCAAAAATTTCTTGAGGATTCATGGAATCAGATTGTAGCAAGGGATCTCCAGACATCTGCCAGTGAGGCCATTCCCAAATCTAACTGGTCATCGAATCATTTGGGCGATCTTTTGTTGTTGTTGTTGCATAGATTGCTGGGTCTTCCCTAAATATTCAGTAGCTCTGGGGTGGGACCCAAGAATTTGCAATCCATCACAGTTGATTTCTGATGCTCAGCTGAGTTTAGGAATCACTGGTTGGGGTTATCCCACTTTATTTATTAATGTAGTTTTGGCTTATCTGCTTGTGCTTTAGTGAAGGAGCTGGTTAGTCAATGAATAATGAAATGCACTTTGTCATGTTTAAAGATACATCCTGCAGCGTTCATATGCACTATATGAACATAGTACGTAGAACAATAATGTACATGGAGTCAGCACTTTCTAGTCAATAAAAGGCATTTGCAGATGTTGCAATGGAGACAATAAAGTGTTGTGGTCAAGAATACGGGTTCTGCACTCAGGCTGCTAAGGAGGTGAGGATATGCCGCCCTAAAATATGCACTTTGGCATAAGGATTATTTTGAGCTGAAGGCAATTGAGAATCAACAGATACAGGAAGAGTTATTCATCCTCCCTTATCTGCCTAAAAGCAGGGCATCAGTTTCCCTTTGTGCAGATGTTTTCCCGCTGTACCAGAAAAAGAAGAGCAGCTCGTATCGCGGGAGACAGGGCATCGACACAGAGACAGGTTTGCATTAACGGGCCTTGCTAAAAATCACGCTTACCTTCCATTAGTTCTCTCATATATTTCCTAGTCACGTCCCCATGATTTATCATCCCTTAGAGCCCAAACCCCCTTTCCTTTGTTAAAATGGTATATTAGCCCCTCAGTCTAACTGCTTCTTTGAGTTTCTATTCTGTATTATGAACTTGCATACATGTAAGTGTTACTACAAATTCTATGCCTTTTCTCCTGTTAATCTATCTTTTGTTAGTTTAATTTGCAGGTTCCCAGTGCTTGAGTATAAGAGGGTAGAGGAAAAAATTTTCCTCCCCAACACTTCAAATCTCAGTTTTACAACTTCCTATCTATGTGATCTTGAGCCCGTTTTCTTTTTTTAATTCTCTGTGCCTCATTTTCTTCATCTATGAAATTATGGTAATAGTATCATGAGATTATAGAGCTCAAATGAGTTAATCCTTTTAAGCCCTTAGATCAGAGCCTGGTATTTAGTAATTACGTGGCAGGTATTAGCTGTCATTTTACACAGTCTTCACGAGGTGTTATTACTGCAATTTTACCATTGTAGAAATTGAAGTTTGGAGAGTTTAAATTACTTACCCCGAGTCAGAGGAAAAATAGTAGAAACTCAAAACCAGATCTTCTGACTCCAGATTTCATGCTGTCTGGCTTTTAAGTATTTATTTAACATTATAGAGTTATCTATAACTTTGATTCTTTCCAAGAGGATTTGGGATAAAGATTTAATATTAATTGACCAGAGGACTCTAGAAATATAAGGAAAAAATGGAAAGATATAAAACAGTAGAGAGACCTTACTTCAAAAACAACTACTGATACCAAATAAAAGAAGCTTTAAACAACAATAAGTAAATGACATACATAAGGACAAGTATGGGTATGAAATTGAATTAGATGGGTGAGGTTATGATAAAAATAAAAGATCATGTGTGGGTTTGCCAAATCTGCTGTAAATGAGGGTAATATCATAAAGTAGACAAGAGAAGATCCATTTCACAGTTACTGCTTCCCAGGTGTGGTTCACTTGACTTGGACACTATGCATAGACTATGTCCATATGATTGTAAAGATTCAGCCCACTCAAATCAATACAATGGATTTCAGCTTAGCACTGGGATGAAATTGAATAAAGACCTGACTAGTACTATCTATCGGTCATGCAGAAACAAAAAATGATAAACCCCGTCTTCTTTCATTTTAACTTGGCAAGACATGATAACTGAAGCCAGAAACCGCAGACCCTGGTTGGCAGCTTAACTTTTAAAAAATTGAAGAATGGGGGCAGCTGATACAGGTTCGTTGAGATGACAAGCTTTCCGCCAGCCATAGTCTCTTTCAATAGACCAGGAAAAGGTTACCAAATATTTACAAGCCTGTTATCATAAAACTTAAGTTAAATCTATATTTATTCTGTATCTGGTTATCTTAACATTGTGTCTCTAAATTCTTTCTTAAGAGTGAGGAAGAACTTTCTTATAAATTAAGTTATTTTTAATGGGGAATATTCACTTGTAACTTAGAATCTACATATTTGTTGCATGAAACTTTGTTAGAATTTTGATGTAGAAAGCTGTTTATTCTCTTCAAGTTTATAGTTTATATCAAGTTTATAGCTATGTTTGGAGTAGGCTTGATATTACCTGCCACGACTGTAATAATTTCCTAAGTCTTCACTGATCTATTCTGTTTCACTAAAGATCCATGTAAACTCTCTTAAACTTAGGAACAAAGCTAAAGCATTTACTACTGTAAAATTCTGTTTTGTTTTGTTTCTTTACTGATTGGTTCAAAATTGTTTTAAAATTCTGGGGTTTTTTTACAAATAAAAACAAAGTGTTTCTAATTGAGTAAAAATCTTGACAAGTCCCTCGATGGCTCATGAGATGTGACTTGGAAGTCCTGCCTGGATTATAAAATGCCCATATTTGGGTACCGAGATCATCGACACAGAAAGGGAGGAGGGAGATTTAGGTCAGTGGGCTGTGGTTGATTGTGAGCTGATGAGAAGCCAACGGGGGGTTGCGGCTGCTAGAAAATCCAGTGCAGTCTCATGCTTGGCCATGAGGCTTGTGGAGAACAGGGGAAGGAGGTAATGGCTTGCTCTAGTTTTCATCACAACTGAATCATCTGTAAGATGCAAGGACCCCATTTTGAGAGGAACCGCAAGAGCACAGAGTGTGGCCGTATGTGACGGCCATGGGAGCGTGCATCCAGGATCTCCCTTCAAGAAGACCTTGTCGTCCAGCAGCAGGGAATGCAGGAAACTGGTACCCCCAGCTCCACTACCGTCAGGCTCTGCCTCAGCTGTCCGACTAAAGCCACCTTCTGCCCAGGCAGCCCCCAGCCCACGGCTGAGTTCAGAGGGAGTACGAGGGCCTGGCCATTTCTGCCCAGCACGGAATTCCTCTCATGGGCAATCACTGAGCTCCTAGTTGGGTTGAGCAAGACTCAGAGGCCCACAACACAGTCTGAGACTCTCTCTGCCCAATCTTGCTTCCTCCCCTCTCTCTTTGCCCAGGTGTCAGATTAGTGTCTTGATGTGAAGGCTTTCCCCATGCAGGTCTCATTTCTCTCTCACAGGTATTACTACCAGCCCACCAGCTAATAAACTGCTTACACTCCTAACTGCGTCTCAGCTTCTGCTTCCTGAAAAACCCTAAGTGAAGGACTAGATCGTAGTTCTTAATACTTTAGCCCTCCAATCACTCTATCAAAGAACCAGGTTACAGCATGACAGAAACCAACATTCTCTTTTTTCCAAGAAGGATGTTTAAATGTTGGCAGCTCTCTTTTCAAACCTTGATAGTTGCTATAAAAACCCCGGGTCTCACCCGACTGCCTCTGTGTACCAGCACTGGGATGTAAATCTCTGATGAGGCCCCTTATGTGATCTCTTCAGATACTTTCCAGCTTTAAAGTTCTTTGTCCTATCAATAATTGAGTGTCATCATGCAAAATCGGGAGCCGATTTCTTCTGCGCTGCTCTAACAGGCCGAGATAAAAGTAGTAAAGGGAAGGAGGATTTCACTCCATAAAAAGAATGTTTTAACAGCCAGAAGACTCCGAAAATGAAATAGACTGCCTCTAGAAGTAGTTGACTCCTGTATTAGTTTCCTAGGCTGCCTTAGCCAAGTACCACAGACGAGGGGGCTTAAACAACAGAAATTTATTTTCTCCTAGTTCTGGAGCCTAGGAGTCCAAGATGAAGGTATCAGCAGGTTGCTTTCTTCCGAGGCCTCTCTCCTTGGCTTGCAGATGGTCGCCTTCTTGCTGCGTCCTCACAAGGTCTTCTGTGCCCATGCATGTCTGCGTCCAAATTTCTTCTTCTTGTAAGGACACCAGTCATGTCATGTTGGATTAGAGCTCACCCACCCTAATGACCTCATTTTAACTTAATTACCTCTTTGAAGATCTTATCTCCAAATACTGTTACTTTCCAGGGTACCGAGGGTTAGGACTGCAACATATAAATTTGGGGGGGACACAGTTCAGCCCATTGCAGCACCCTCAGTGGAAATTTTCAGCTGGAGTCCTGGTATTGCTGTCAGAAAGCTGTAGACTGCGTTTCCTCCATCACTGTGTCTTCACCAGCCCCTCCAGTGGTGCAGCCCAATTTTGATTAATGTGCATGTGTTACGTAGGGTTCCCCCCAAAACAGGCCCTTAGACAAGGATTCAAGTGCAAGTAGTTTATTTGGGAGATGGTTCCAAGAAACATTGGCCAGACAGAGAGTAGGAAAATGATGCAGGAAAGAGAAGGGAGAGAAAAAAGGATGCTGTATTCAATAAATTATCGCTCTGGGCAGCTGATGCTCAACCTGCTGCAGATGATGTGGAGATGCACTTCAGTTATCCCACCCACGGGGTGAGAGAGCTGGAGCATTTGTCCACCGGCTCCACCATGGAGGGCTGCTTGCTGGTGACATTCACCGCTGGCAATTCCATCCTGTCCCGTGCAGGCAGAGCCAAAGCCAGAGCGAGTCTCCCAGCAAAAAGTTGCAGCAGCTAACAGTTGGAAGTCAAGCCAGAATTCTCGAAAATGGTCCTTGCCAAGGAGATATGGGCACAGCACTGACCCTTCTCCCACAGGGTAAAACTTATTTGAGCCCTGACTGAGGTGATGTGTAGCAGACAGAACGTGCAGCAGGGCAGTTTACCATTTGGTCTGGAATGGACACCGCGTGCCGTGTGTAGAAGGAAGAAGGAGAGCACAACAGCGTGAAAAGATCATTTGTTTCTTGCAATAGGCAAGAACTTTCCTTCATGAGTGCAAAGGCGCTTCTGTCAAAACTGTTCTACTCAAACAATCCTATTAAAAATCCATTACCATTTGAAAGAGCAATCAAGCAGAGAGTGAAATCATGGGGAATGTCATGTAATCCCTTAAAGTATGTGGCAAAAAATTTTAGTGTTCCAAATTGTAATCTTATGTTAAGTAGAATGATGTAGAACTGTATTCTTGATACTACAATGTATTGTTCAGTGAAAAAAAAAAAAGCAAGGTGCAGAACAATGAAAATAGTATGGCACCATTGCATAAAGAAGAGATCTATCTATGATCATGTTTATTTATGCGAGAGTATCTCTAGAAAGATCCCCAAGTCATTGGCAACTGCAGTTGCCTTAGGGAAAGTGTGCTGAATTGAACGGTGGCTCGCCCCATCTCCATCCCACCTCACTTTAAGGTGCAGTCCTGAATTATAGAGGTTGGAAGGATAAATTGTACCTTCTCAGACTCCTTTGCAGCTAGGATTCTGAAAGTGTGGTTACCTTGGTTGGGTACACTCATACATGACTTGGGAAACAGAAGTGAGGCACAGGGCATCTTCCTGCTGCTGTTGTCAGCTGGTAAGCAAGGTTGTGGGGCATGAACAGCTGAACTCTGTATTCTGGTGTCAGCAGCCATGAAATGGAGAAGCAGTTGTGGTCCAGCAGCCACAGTGGCACTCTGGATCACTGCCGTGGTAGCCACTCTTAAGCTCCATAACTCCAGGGGTGGCCCTTTGACTGTCCTTCTTCCAGCCCTCCTGGAGATTTTGTAGGTACCAAATTCCTCATATTAAATGCCCCTCTGCCTGAAGTCCCTGTAATGAACCCTTACTCGTGCAGCATTGGAACTGGGTGAAAATGAAATGAGAGGGAAAATTTTTTTCACTCTCTATTTTTTTAATAAACAATTTTTTATTGTGGTAAAATATACTTAAGAAAATTTACCATTTTAACCATTTTTCAATGTATAGTTCAGCGGCACTAAGTGCAATTACATTGTTGTGCAGCCTTTACCACCAACCGTCTCTAGAGCTTTTTCCATTTTCCAAACTGAAACACCATGCATATTAAACACTAACTCTTCATTCCCCACCCCCAGCCCCTGGCGACCACCATTCTCCTTTCTGTCTCTAGGTACATCATATAAATGGAATCATACAGTATTTGTCCTTTTTCTGTTGGGCTTATTTCACTTAGCATAATGTCCTCAAGGTTCATCCATGTTGTACCATGTGTCAGAATTTCCTTCCTTTTAAAGGCTGAATAATATTCCATTATATGTATATGACACATTTCGTTTATCCATTCATCCATCAATGAACATTTGAGTTGCTTCCACATTTTGGTTATTGTGAATAATGCTTCTGTGAACATGGGTGTATAAATATCTGTTAAGACCTTGCTTTCATTTCTTGGGGTATATCCTCAGAAGTGGAATTGCTGGATCATTCTATGTCCACTTTTTAGGAACTGCCATACTGTTTTCCATTTCTCCAAATCCTTTTGAACTGTCTGAATTACTGTATGTAAACCCTATTTTTAAAGGCTATTAAAAAGTATTAAGCATACTTAAACACGGAAAGGAAAAGAACATCTAGAGAGAGAACGAATAAAAGAATGTAGGTTTTCTTCTGTGATGTGTCCTAGAGGTGCCCTGTGGTTTAGGACTTGAGATATGTGGTACATCCCTCATCCCCAGACGTCAAGGCTCTTCTCTTAGTCTCTTCACTGCTGCTCTCTCCCGTCTGTGGCATAGTCTAGTCATCATTGCTTTAGTGCCCAAAAGTGAAGCTTCCAATACGGACAGCTGCCCCTCTCTCCCCTTCTCTTCTCTGAACTTTTCTTTGATTTTATCTTCTTAGAATTCTGATTCCTTCCCCTCCTCCAATAATTTCCATCTTTTTGCAAAAGGGCTGGCCTTTTGACCATATAATAAGTCAATCGGAGGACTCCTTTGCTTCCTTGGGATAAACTGGTCCATTATAGTCTACCAATGGGAGTTCTGGGTCTTGGGCATTTTAGGGCTGCATTTGCTTCATGTCTTAGTAGTGTTGTCTGCAATCACCCAGGATAAATTCAGAAGAGCCAAATGTAACTAACTTTATTTAAATCTGTATCTATATCTATGTTTTTGCTTTATATGATATAGCTCTAAAGCCTTGACTTCACATAAGGATATTGGATCCCAAATAAACATGAATCCATTCTGATCATGATGGTGAGCCATGACAAAAGATGAAAAGGAATTTCAAAACTTCAAAATTTCAAAAAGGAATGTTCATACTGGAGGACAGTAACAATCTGATCAAGGAGACATTTGCTCTGAGTCTCACCATAATGTGAATGGAGTCACCCTCAAAATTATCCACTGCTCTTCACTCTAACGCTGTGGTTTCTGGGTTTCGCTTTCCAAAAACCTCAGTGCCTAGTAACAAGGACCAAGGTTGGATGGCTCTGCCTTCTCAGAGGCATGAGAAAAGCGACACAAATAAATCTGTCCATTTATCATCAGAAACTAGGAAACTGGCATTATGGTTTCCATTTTATTAGTCTCTTCTGACTTTGGTTAGCACCAATCTGACCAACTATGAGACTTGATGAGATTGTGCTTTAAAATATATAAGATAGAGTGTCAGATTTGAGATTCTGATAAATTACTGAGATGATACGCAGTGTAGTCAGACTTCTCCTGGTGACAGCCCCTGTCTCTCCCTGAGCTTATTTTGAAATACAGCAATTATTTCACCTTGTCTCTCCTTCAGAAACATTCCAATGTTGTCTCATGAAAGGACTGTTCCTATAAATTATATGAAAGTGGATGGGGAAATGCTTACTTGAACTTTCTTTCATCCTTCAATATTATGACACAAGGTCATAAGTGCGCCTGTCCAACCTTTACAAGAAATTACTGCTTTTCTCAAAACGTGGGCAGTTGATAATCATTGGGTTGCATTGCTCTTTCTTCTTCCTAGTTTATAAAGCTGTCACTTTCCTGGACCTTCTAAAAGGCAAGACGAAAGGAAAAAGTTACACAGCGCTAATTAGCTTATCCACTCTGAACGACATTAATTTTTGTAAAAGGACAGCTGTCTACCACTCAGTTACTATAAGTCTCGTGGGCTGTCCTGAAGCGGGGGTGGCGCTCAGCCTGGCTGTGACTCGTGCAAACCTACAAGCCAAATGTGGAGTTCATTGAGGTAACATATACAAGAATGATCAAGCTCATCAAGGTAAAAGTAATATGAAACAAACACCTGGGACATCATCCAAATTTGCAATGTTATTCCTTTGAGAGGAAGTTTATTCTTTCTTTATTCTGCATTTCAAAACCATTCGATTTTATGGAACATCTGGAGGATAAGACTGATGTATTAATTCAAAGTGGAAGGACATACTGGCTGCTTCTCTGCCCTCTGCTCATTCTTGTCTATTGTGCTGAACCAAAAATGAGTCTGATAGGAATATTTGTTAAGTTCTTCCCCAAACATCAAATGTCTTAAAAGACCCCCTAACTACTGACTAGCCTGCTCACATTTTCATTGAAATTGGGTAAATGAGCTAAATTAGAGAAATCGGTAGTAATAAACATTTGAATTCTATTAAAACTGTTACAAAATAAAAATGTTATTGAAGAAAGCTAGTTTCCACGTATCACCATAATCTAATTATTTCAAAAGAGGGAATCTGACCCAAAGGAATAGTTAAACCATTTTTAAAAGGGCCTCGTATCCCTTGTTAACTGAAAACTAGAGGGGTGGTTTGTTTTTTGTGTGTGTGCATGCCTTATTTCAGGGAAAATTGTGAGGTGTTTATTTCTGCGGAGGGAAAAGCAGCAGAATAATGCTATGCTTGGCCTCTCTGGCGCCTATTCTTGCTTGTCATCCATTGTCATGTTTAGGTTCTCCAAAGAGAAATAATGAACTCTTAACAAGCTAAGGTATTTTCAGTTAGGCAGTAATTTCTCCAATCTTCCAGAATATTCTGGAGAGTCCAAGAGTTCTTGGTTAGGACCTGGCCTTCGGATTATTATGAAGGTATATTTGTCAAGGTAGGAGGGTAGACCAAGTTCAACTTAGCGCTTTGTTGGCTTGGCTCTAACTCTGAGGGATTTAGTCCATGGCCTGTGGGCTTGTAGATGCTTCACCCCGATCTCCGCCTTCATCTCCACATGGCGTTCTTGCTGCCTGTGTGCCTATTTCAGTCTGCTAGGACATAGCAAAACTCCACAGACTGGGGAGCTTAAACAGCAGAAATTTATTTTCTGGAGGCTGGCAGTCCAAGATCAAGGTGCCGTCAGGATTGGTTTCTGGTGAGACCTCTCTTCCCGGATCGTACATGGCATCTTCCGGCTGTGTCCTCACATGGCCTTTTTTCTATTTGCACCTGGAAAGAGAGGGAGATGTCTGGCGTCTCTCCCTCTTCTTTTAAGGACACCAACTCTACTGGAATAGGGCCCACCCTTATGACATCATTTAACCTTATTACCTCCTGGAAGACCCTATCCCCAAATGCAGTCACAGTGGGTGTTAGAGCTTCAACACATGGATTTGCAGGGAACACAGTTCAGTCCATAACAGTTCTGCGTCTCTCTCCTCTTCTTATAAGGACACCAGTCATGTTGGATTAGGGCCCAGGCTGCTCCAGTAAGACCTCATCTTAACTAATTACATCTGCAAAGACCCTGTTTCCAAATAAGTCACATTCATAGGTACCAGGGGTTAGGGCTTCAACACAGCTTTTGGGGGGATACAATTCAACACAACCAATTTTAGCATTAATATTGTGTTGAATGACTCACCATCCTTTTGACCATCAACATGTGTGCTCAGTTGGGATTCAGGGATGTCTTTAGGAAATATTCTAACTGGTGGTGGCTGCGACTGGCCTCTCAGGGTGTACGTTTTTAGCAGATGTACCTGCACGGTGATCCTCAGAGGCTGTGGGACTCAGTTTGTCTGTTCAGTGAGGATTCCAGACCAGGGTGGTACACGCTGTGTAGACTTTTGCTCAGTAATTGCTTCTCCGGCTCCACCTTCTGTCTTGTGGTTGCATTGTGTGGTGGAGAGAGACTGAGCTCATACCCTTGACCCTGGATCTTGAGTCCGGGTTCTGCTAATAACTCAGTGTGTGGCCAGACAGCGTATATACCAGTGGTTCTCAAACTGCCGCACCCCCTGGAGGCCTTGATAAAACAGACTGCCGGCCCCACCCTCAGAGCCTCTGATTGCGCAGGGCTGGGGCAGGGCTGGGACACTTGCATTTTATCAAGTTGGCTGGCGATGCTGATAGTACTGGTCTGGGGATCACACTTTGAGAATCACCACTATCAGCCGTCACCTACAAGTGAAAAGCTAGTCAACCAACAAACCTTAAAAACATTTTATGGTTGAAAAATTAAAAAATACACCAAAGTAAAGAGAACAGTAGAATGGATCCCTGCATATTCAGTCCCCAGCAAGGCCCACTTCATGCACGTGGGACCTGCGGCACAGGGTTCCACGCTTGTAAGGACCTCACCCTTGTCTAATGCTCTGCTGTCACTGTCTTGAAATTCTTAATAATTTCCTATCAAGGAGGCTGCGTTTTCATTTTGTACTGAGCCTGCACATCACGTAGCCGGTCCTGTCCCCTAGATTCAACAGTTATCAAGATTTTGCCAACCTTAATCAGCAAAATTTTATTGACGACTACGATGTGCCGACTGTTGTACGAGGTGGTAGGGTTCAAAGACAAGTAAGGCAGGATCCTGGCTTTTGAGGGCCTTATGGTCTTGTGTAAAGTTGCTAGATTTAGCAAATAAAAATACAGGATGCCCAGTTACATCAGGTCTTAATTTAAGTATGCCCCAGATAAAATTCTGTTCTCTGAATTTTTCTGATTTCCACCCTATCAGTAAAGTTTTGGGAACGTGCACTCCAATATGTGTTCATTTATTTATTTGTATGTCATGTACACGTACTACTATCATTAGCTAACATCTTAAGGCAAGAGTCATTTTACTCTTGAGAGGGCCAGTATGTATGTTGGTTAAGGGCCTTGGGTTTGGAGCCGGACACAGCTGGTTCACATCTGCCGCCCCTAGCTGTGTGGTTAGGTAGGCTGCTTATCTGCTCTGTGCCTCGGTAGACTGTTGACCACACTGACCACAGCCTCATAGGTTACTACATGGTTTACGTGCTGATGCGTTAGAGTGTTCAGCACATTGTCTAGCACATGGTGATTGCTCAGTAAGTGCCATGTTGTCTCAAGATCCAGTCGGGAAGTTGATAATAGATGACCACAAGGATGATAGATCCGTTTAAACACTTACGACTCCAGCCGACTGTGATCATTCAAAGTATGGTCATTCAGACATCGCTGTCTCTCTCAGCTGTGTTAATTGTGCACGTAGTTTTTTAACTGTAGTAAAATAACATGACGTAAAATTTACCATCTTAACCACTTTTAAGTGTGCAGTTCAGTAGTGTGAAGTATATTCACATTGTTGTGCAACCAATCTCCAGAACTTTTTGACTTTACCAAACTGAAACTCACTTCCCATTAAACAATAACTCTCACGGCTCCCCAGCCCCTGGTGGCCCCCATTCTGCATTCCGCTATGAATTTGACTTTAGATACCTCATATAAGTGGAATCATACAATATTTGTCTTATTTCACTGAGCATAATGTCCTCAAGCTTCATCCACGTTGTATCATGTGACAGGATTTCCTTCCTTTTCAAGGTTGAATAACACTCCAGTGTACGGATGTACCACATTTTCTTTATCCATTCATCTGTCAATGGACACTTGGGTTGCTTCCACCTCTCGGCTATTGTGACTAATTTTGCCATGAACGCAGGTATGTGCACATTATTTTTCATCAATTGATTCCGTAATTACCAACAACCTTAGCCACAATTCTTTAATTACTTGCATAACTCCCGTCTTGTACAAACAGAAACTAGAAGGGAAAACATCTAAACCCCAGGCATGGCCATCTGATACCTGGGTTTCTGACATCTGGCCCCTGCATACAATAAATGTTTTGTTCAACAAATAGGTCTGAAGAAAGGACTCCTTCGTATCCACTTAAGGAGATGTTTTTAGGTTCAAATGAGATGATGCACTTTGAGAATGGTAAAGGTCTATATAAAAACATAGATGTTGCTATTATTGACTCGTGTGGCCTGTATTTCCTTCAGTTCGTCCGCTCTCACTGTCCCTACCGACTTCGGGGAAGGGAGAACACCCTGTCATCCACGGCTCTGTTTCTCTCTCCCCGCTTTTGTCCCCTATGGTATGTCATGTCCTTTCTCTCTGGTTTCCTGCCTACTCTCCTCCCTTTGGCACTACTTCCTCATGGGACCAAAGCAGCCAGTCCCACTGGGCATCTATGATTTCTGCGGCTCTCTCATGGCCAGGCTCGCCACCTCACCCGCTCTCCCTGACAACTGCTCGGCTGGGGGCTCTCCCAAGAAGTTAAAGACACAGGAGGTGGGAGCGGAGTAGGGGGGCATGGCTGCCTATGAATTATTGGTGAATTCCATTTGCCAGGAGGTTTTAGAACTAATTAATTAGCAGCAGCCTTAGGGATGGTTTCTTAAGGTCTCTGCGCCCCCGGGTTTTGAGAGCTGTATATGTGGCGGCAGCACCAGCGATTTCCCCTGCTGGAGCCAGTCTCCTCTGTCGCTGCGGTCTCAGGGGGCGGGGAGGCTGAGCGCATCCTCACACCCATCTGTTAAGCAGAGAATGCGAATCAATTCCTTCAGGTGAGTTGTATCAATTGTTGCTTTACCAGGTGATAGAAAGATCAGCAAAGAGAGGTCCCTGTTGTCTTATTGTGCATGCTTATTAGCTGGCGGGTGGCAGGACGTGGATGCAACACATTTCTTACTTGGGCATCTGCACCCGAGTGTAACAGAGAATCGCAGGGGGCAGTGGGCTGAGTTCTCCCCTCCCCCGTAGCCATTTGTACAAAAAGGGTAAAAAGAAGGGCTGTTTGTGTGAGAAGACTGAGAGTACAGCCCTGACCAGTTAGGGCCTCCCTTAGCCGTGGTCAAGGTTCACATTTTCTCTTCTGCTAGACGGGCTTCCAGCCACACCGCCCACTGTCCTTGGGAAATCGAACATCAGACTTTCTTCTTTTGAAGTTCCTTGCTTTCTTTCCCTACTGCATTTCCTCATTATATCACATTTAAAACTCTTTTTTCTTTCTCTTCTCCTGTCACCGCTATTTTTCACTGTTGTTTCTTTGAAAAATAATTATAATAGGAAACTTGCTTTTACTGTGTAGGTCTGGGTGCGATGTCCTAAAGTTTTTGAACCAAATTGACCATGTCACACATCAAAGATGTTAAAATTCATGATGTTCATAATCCATATTGCAACCATTTAAAAGCCAACTCACCAGTCCTAAGAGTCCTGTAGACCAACGCATCGTTTTGGAAAGGGGTGAGTAAGGGAAGAGAATGAATCATTTGATCTGCCCTTCCAATAGGAACTGTCTCCTCTAGACATTCCTCTTTCTAGAAGTGTTTCAGCTTCAGCTGCTGTAAATGAAGAAGGAATGGCAGAATCAGAACATCTATAAATATTTCAGTATATGTCTCTAAAAAATAAAAACTCTTTTTTCAACACATAACCATGATTTAATTGCCACATCAGTGGTAATATCCCGTCAGCGTTCAAGTGTTTGCAAATGAAATAAAGAGTTTAGGCAAGGGTCATCAATGGGCATAAATCGCATAAAAAGAGACAACCGGATATTATCTGCCTCCTGTCGGAAGTTTGCAATATCCGCTTATAGAATGTTCCGGCAAAAAAAAAAAAAAAAAAATTGAACTGAATGGGATCATTACAGGAAATACTGCAGTCGGAGGAACATATTAATATCATGAGAGTATAGTCAGCAAAATCCAGAATGTGGGAAACTATGCAGGGCAAGTGACCTGATTTCTTTAACAACAAAAAAATTACAAGAAAAAAAAAAACCAGGAAGAAGAACTTATACATTAAAAGAGACATAAGAGGGGCTGACCCCGTGGCTGAGTGGTTAAGTTCACACGCTCCGCTGCAGGCGGCCCAGTGTTTCGTTGGTTCGAATCCTGGGCGCGGACATGGCACTGCTCATCAAACCACGCTGAGGCAGCGTCCCACATGCCACAACTAGAAGGACCCACAACAAAGAATATACAACTATGTACTGGGGGGCTTTGGGGAGAAAAAGAAAAAAATAAAATCTTTTTAAAGAAAAAAGAGACATAAGAGATATATTGATGAAATGCGATGTGCAGACTTTGTTTGGATCCTGCCTCAAACAAACCAAGTGTCCAAAGATTTACGAGACAACTGGGGAAATTTAAATGTGAATAATTTTGGTGAAAATAATGGTAGTGTGATTATATCTAAAAATACAGTCAGACGCACATACATCACACACTGAAATGTTTGCAGATGAAATTATATGATATCTAGAATTTGCTTTAAAACAATGCCTGCATGTGTATATCTGGGAAGGGGGCTGCGTGCCATCATAGATGAAACAAGATGTTCCAAGAGCTGGTAAATGTCGAAGTCGGCCATTGAAAGTTCAGTGTGTTATTCTTTCCAATTTTGCGTATGTCTGAAATTTCCCATAATGAAAAGTAAAACGAATGATGAATGAATGAACAAGCAAATACTCTGCTGTCCTTCTCTCAAGAAATGACAGCATCTAACGACACTTCGTTCTACCACTTCCCTGCTCAGAGTCATCCCAGGCCTGATCGTGTGCTCCTTTGCTGGGTACCTCTCCCCAAATCACAGCGAGCTTGAAGCAGCCTTGACGTTCATTCTTCTGTTCTCCCAAGTCACTTAGAACAAAAACCTACATTGGTTCAAATCACACCAACCTTTAAAAGCAATTAAATATACATTTTACGAACTAGAATCAATCCACACGTAAATATGATCTGGTTCTTAAATATTTAATTATTTTTTCTCCAGATTTTAAAAACATTCACTGATGTCATCCCGGCTCACTTGAATAGAGATGCTGCTTCCCCCGGGTGTCATCCAACATTTTTACTACCAACCTGCTTTGAAATCGGGTCAGCATTGATATTTCAGGGGCTGATTTTTCTCTTCCTTGGGTTCCTTGCATTGATGCCGTTGGCCTGGTTAGTCTTCCTTGGCGTTCTCTTCTGCACAGTTGCAGGGCACCTGTGGAATTATTGTCACTGGGACCCCTTGACTGATTCCTCTGGCTTCTTTTGCAGGACTCGTGGAGGCCACTCCCAAAGCCGGCTGCCTCTTCATTTTAAAATAACAAGGAGAAAAGTACATGTTTCAGATCAAGAAAAAAGGTTGCTAGCTCTTTTTCCTGAATAAGGGCTAAATCTTGAAAGGCTGTTAATTTTTAAGAGCAACCAAAACTTGAGAAATTTTTAAAAATAAAAGTGCATAATGCAAAAGTTCTTACTTTGAGATACTTTTTGACATTTCTTTGTTGTACTGAGGGGAAAAATACAGGCTCCCAATGCGATATAAGCTCATAAACGCACAGAATAGGCAGAGTATAATCATTTCCTTTTAATCGAAGTAAAATGACTCGTTTCTAGCTATTAAATTAAAAAGAAAAATGAACTCCCAAGTCCTCTTAGAGACTAATTTTATTTTAAAAGCAGCATTCATTGCTTTAATAAAAACACATTATTTTCACACTTTCCATATTCTAATTTAAGAAACACTCATGGGAAATGCTGAAATAGTCCCCTGTGTTTGAAGTGGTGGAAAAGACTGAAGAAAATAGAGATAACTTTGAAAAATTAGTTTTGCTTCTAATTTTATATTTCTCAGTTTTAGTTTTTCTTCCTTTCAGATTCTCTAAACTATGAACGCTATTCATGGTTATGATACTGAGAAGTGCCCAGAATCGACTAATTTTAACATGTTGGGAATTTTATATTGGGACACGCAGTAATCGCGTCTTTGCTCTGAAGGAGTGTCATTGTCGTGCAACATTCCCAGATCCCCATACATCTGGTCAGTAACGTTTGAGATTTTATGGGACAAACAAGTGACAAATCTTAGTAATAGCAAAGGGTGTTCCAGTTTTTTAAAACGGGATAAGGTGAAAGTCCAGAACCAATAGGTTAATATGTTTGGCAAAAATTTCTCACAAGCATTTAAAAAGTAGCATAATGATTACTCGAAGACCATATGGCTCAACTAAGTGTAAGTCATACAAAATGCATCCCATTTCCTTTTTTGAAGTTGACTCTAGGTTGATGGAGTAAGGTGAGGCTATAGACCAGTGTTCTTGATTTCACTAGACAGTTAAGATCAGCTTTCATGTAGTAGATGGAGAAATGTAGAGATTTTACAGGCGTTCAAATAAGTTGACCCTACGCCTGGCTTATATAATGGCGGTGCATTAATATAGGGGGTCTCTAGGGGAACATGACAGGCATGGCTCAAGACTCCTCGTAGGGATGTGGTGTGAGATGAACCTGAACATGGATGTGCAGGAGACATTTAGCAACTCTGCCGGTGACACAAAGATGGGAGGGATGCATACAGTGATAGAAGACAACAAGAGATTCAAATGATGGTGACAGCTGGGAACACCAGGCCAAGGCTAACAGGAAGAACTTTAATGAAGAGAAACGTAAACTGTTTAAAAACCCAGGATTCGTTTTAATTAAGTATGGTAAGACATGCAGACATGGAAATGACTGTCATGAGGCAGAATTTTTCTTATACTTGCAGTTCCCTAGAAGCAGGAGGCATGGCACACCATGCAGGGCCACGTGGGAAGCACCAGGGTCAGTCGGGAGGAAGAAGGAGCGGGGGGCGGGGGAAATGTGGACAAGAGCCTTCATGTGGTTTCCTCAGGAAAGGCAAGGGAGGATGGTGTGGCTCAGGATGGGCTAGTTTGAAAAATTCCAACAGGCTCTGAGGCATAGGAGCTGCCCCTAGGTGTCTGGGACCCAGCCCTAGGGTGATTAAGCCAGAGGAATAATGTTCCAGAGAGTGAGAGCCCAATAGAGGGGGTGGTTGGGGTGTGGGCTCTGAAATGGTGGGTCTGCATTTGAAAGGTGCACCTGCAGGCAAGTTTACTGTCTCTAGAAATTGGCCAGCCCTGGGAGGCTCTGTCCCTACCGGGTCAACAAGGCCTGAAGATGTCAAAGCCTCAAATATAGCAACTAGAAAATGTGGTTATTGTGTAAGCACAATGCATAAATCTCTTGCTAAGGAAAGGATAGGAAGATCAGGCTTAATAATTCATGTGAAAACCTCCAGATTTCTGTTTTGTTTTGTTTGATGATTGGTTAATGAATCAACAGTGTGATACTTTGCACTTCATGTGGCCACTGGCCATCCTTCAGCTCGCTGCTCGAAAGTCACCTCCTCCGAGAAGTCCTCCCTGACCACTCTGTCCAGTACTGCCCCCCATTCCCAGTCACTCTCCACAACGTTAGACTGTTTCATGTCCTCCTGGCCTTTATTACCTGAAATAACCTGAGGTACTTACCTGTCTGTGTTTAACATCTGTCTCCCCCACTAGAAGGTAAGGTCTTCTTCACGGCTGTGCCCCTAGTATCTAGAGCAGCCCTTGGCCCATAGTAGATTCCCGATAAATATTTGCTGAGTGAACAAATGCAGAGTGAAAATAAAACCCAGCTGCATCTTTAATTGAATAGACATCTACTAGGTGATCTCAGAAAATAATAATTCTTCTGGTTTTGCTAGTAAACACAGAGTAGATTACATTGGATTTGGGGCGACACACATTTGAAGAAAAATCTTGACAAGCTAGAGAGAACAGAGCACAGAGAAATGTCCCCAGGACAGTCTACATATCTTGTCATGTGGAATCAAGGGGGAGAGAATGGACATTTAATTAGAAGCTATCATGTGCCAAGAACTGTGTTAACTTGTGAAGGAACAAACCTCTGGCCACTTGCCTCTGAATTAAACTGGCTGGGGTGGAGAGGTGAGTGTTCTGAGGGGAAATAGTCTCCCAGGCCTGTGTGGGTGAAGCCCTCTTCTTCTCTGGGGGGGCCGGGGTTCAGGTGACGTGGAGGTTGTTCTCTGCAAGGGCTTCGCCTTCAGCAGAAGCCAGATGGGGACAGGCAACTTCAGATGAATGCAGACTGATGGGACCCCAGCCCTCTCAGCTCTAATCATCTAAAGAAGGCCTCGGTCAAAGGCCAGGCTTGTGCAGCATTCGTGGGCTTAGCCCTTCACCGGCCTGACTTCACCTGGTTGTACCACAGTCCACCTCTGGCCTGCTGGGTGCACACGGAGATCAGCCCCTCCAGCTTGCTTACAACACTGGTCCCATCCATGATGGTTAGTTTTATGTGTCAACTTGACTAGGCTATAATATCCAGTTATTCAACTAGCCACTGCTCTAGGTGTTGCTGTGAAAGCATTTTGTAGAGTGGTTACCATCTACCATCAGCTGACTTTGACTAAAGGAGATGACCCTTGATAAGCCGGGTGGGCCTCATCCAATCAGTTGAAGGCCTTAAGAAAAAAAAAATCACAGTTTCCATGAGGAAACAGAAATTCTGCCTCATGACTACAGCATCAGCTCCAGCTGGAGAATTTCCAGCCTGCCGGTCTGCCCTACAAATTCTACACTCGTCAGCCCCACAGCTGTATGAGCCAATTCCTCAGAATAAATTTTTTTAAATAAAGTTTTGCTTCTCTCTTTTTTTTTTTCCCTCCCCGAAGCCCCAATACATAGCTGTATATTCTAGTTATAGGTCCTTCTAGCTTTTCTATGTGAGCCTCTGCCACAGCATGGCTACTGACAGACGAGTGGTGTGTTTCTGAGATGGGGAACCGAACCCAGACCGCCAACATGGAGCACACCAACCTTTAACCACTAGGCCATCAGGGCTGGCTCGAAATAAATTTCTTAATTCACACACACCCCCCACTAGTTCTGTTCCTCTGGAGAACCCTAATGGTGTGCTGCCCCTGGCTTTTGAGGGTGCTCCAATATGCTCTTTTTTCCGGCCCCAGGCTTTAGAACAAGCTTTCCTGCCTGTTCTTGCCTGATGAAGTCCTGCGCATTAACATAAGGTCTCAACTCAGTGGGCACTTCCCTGGCAGGTTCCTGCCTGAGCCTCCCTGCCAGGTTCAGCCCCTCTTTGTGGGTTGCAGAGGAAGAGGCTGCCTCTGTCTTACTCCCCACTGAATACCTAGCTCCTGGCACAGCACTGGCATGTGGTGGGTGCCTAATAAATATTTACTGAACATGTACCAAGCTGGAAATTTACTCGCACGGTCCTCGGAGGTGCAAAGAAATGCAGCTTCTTTATTTCCTGCAGCCGATCTGATCTTCCTCTGAGCGCCCCACTCTGCTGAGCAGTCAAAGGGAGAATGTTAAATTCCACTGGGCTGCGTCATGCTCTTCCAGTTTAAATCATCTCTTTCAGGGGGAAACACTTAACATACAAGAAATAACCAAAAATGTTGTTTTTAGGGGCAAGAACTTGATAAAAATACCTTCCCTTTTCCTATAATTCAGCATTGTCGATGTCCTGTAGCTCTGTAATTTCTAACTACTTTACGTTTGTCTTCACTGGACATTAGAAATGTTATTTCTAAATAAATGAGCCAAAAAAATAATTTAGAAGCATTTGTACACTTTGTACACTGACTTCAAAAGACACCCTTTAGTTTCTATGGTTTTCAATTCCCATAAAACTCATATGGTTATTGGTTATTTTTTCCTAATCTGTCAACTACCAAAACATTAAAATTCTGCTTATGTTCTTGTGGTGCACATTTTTAAAATTTCTGGTTAATTTTTAAGTTTTCTAGGAAAAATTCTGCAAACAAACGTGTGTTGACATTTAATGTTACATTTAAAAAGCATTAACAATTGAGGCTTCCATTGGGGATTCTTTTTTTACAGGTGTTATTGACCTGTAATACTTAATAAAGACTATTTTCATAAAATTTTTTTTAAAAAGTATCGTTTGGGGGCCAGCCCAGTGGCATAGTGGTTAAGTTCACGTGCTCAGCTATGGCAGCCTGAGGTTCATGTGTTCGGATCCTGGGCGTGGACTGCACACCACTCATCAAGCCATGCTGTGGCAGGCGTCCCACATACAAAATAGAGGAAGATTGGCACAGGTGTTAGCTCAGGGCCAATCTTCCTCAAGCGAAAAAAAAAAAAAAAGTGTATTGTTTGGATTACTTGATTTCTTTTGGGTAAGTGCTCAGATATTTCAGGTTCTTAAACTATGTCAGTTCAATATTGGGTTCCTCCGTCTTCTTCAGGCCCTGAGGGCATCTAGCATATAGGGATAGGGGTCAGACAGCTCGGGCTGCCATAACAGAATACCACAGACTGGGTGCTTAAACAACGGACATTTATTTTCTCACTGTTCTGGAGGCTTGAAGTCCAAGATCAAGGTGCCAGCATGGTTGGGTTCTGGCGAGAACTCTCTTCCTGGCTTGTAGATGGCTGCCTTCTCATTATGTCCTCACATGGAGGGAGGGGGTGGGGAGAGAGCTTTCTGGTGTCTCTTCTTATAGGGGCACCAATCCCATCATGAAGGCCCCACCCTCATGGCATCATCTAAACCTGATTATCTCCCAAAGACCTCAGCTCCAAATATCATCCCACTGGGGGTGAGGGCTCCAACATACGAATTTGGGAGGGACACAATTCAGTCCAGAGCAGGGGTTTCACCTGACCTCGTGGTAGCAGGATGGGAAGGGACCCCAGAATTACACCCCGTACTCTAGATGTGTTATTCTCTGCTGTGCAGTATCTAGAGTTTTCTAGTCCTTAGACTGGTAACCACTGAAATGTGGCTGGCACCATCTGGCCTTCTAGGATGACATGCTGGCACCTGGCCCTGGACCCCAGCCCGTGGCTACCCGCTTTGGTTCTGCCTCTGCTGGCCCATGGGCTCTCTCAGAAGCTCCCCATCCCAGCAGGCTCTCAAGCCCTTAGGGATCAGCTGCAGGCCCACCTAGGCCGTGGGGAGGCAGGAACACCTCCCTTCTCAGTGCCACCTGCTCACTCACTGTGCCTTGCTGAAAGTGGACTCGCTCCTAGAGGTCTGGAGCGTCCCAGGCTATGCCCAGGGAAGCATGCCACTGGCACTGACATTCTCAGGGGTCTATGTCCTCTCTTAATGTTTCTACGAGCCCTGGGGGGAAGAAATGAGGATCCTGGCATCCTCTGGGCTCGATTTCCATCCTCGTCTTCCCACACTCCCAAATCCTTAGCACTGCCTACGAGGCCATTGTGCAAGGCAGAGTCAGCACAGCAGACCCGATTGCTACCCCAAGAGGTGACTGCTGGCAAGGTTAGCCTTTGCCTGGCATCTGGGAACTTAGATTTGGGGACATTTCCCACCATAACTGGTAAGAGTGGCTCACTGTGCCTCAATTGTCTGTACGAACAATACAGTTTATGCTGAACGCCTGCTTCCCTTCTGGGAGTCTGGAATTTGGGTACATGCCAGGCAGAGGGGACTATGTGGTCAGCCCCAAATGAAAACTCTGGACCCTGAGTCTATAATGAGTTTCCCTGGGAGACAACGCTTCACTCGTGCTGTTACAACGCTTCACGCATGTTGTCACCACACGGTGCTGGGGGAATCCAGCGTGTCCTGTGTGACTCTGGAAGCTCACACCTGGTTTCCCTAACTTTGCCCCATGCACCCTTTGTCTCTGCTGACTTTGCTTTGGATGCTTTTGCTGTAATAAATCGTGGCCATGACTATGACTATATGCTGAGTCTGTGAGGCATCCTACAAATCACCGAACCCAGGGGTGGTGTTGGGGACCCCCAACACAGGCCTGCATGATCTGGTCCGGGCACCGTTCTGACCTCATCACCTAATACTCTCCCCCAGCCACTCTCTCTAAACTCAGGGGCACGTGCCGTTCCCTCTGTCTGGAGCACCCTCCCCTACGCGACCATATGGCCTGTTCCTCAGCTCGTTCAGGTCTCTGCTCTGACATCCCAACAGGAAAGGGTGCCCGGACCACCCCAATGTAAAACTTCAGCCCACTGTATCATTCTCTGCTCCCTCACCCTGCTTTATTTTTCTTGTTAGCACCTACCACCAGCTGGTACGTTTATATTAGTTTCTTGACTTACTGTCCACCCCCAACTGCCAGCACCAGGGTGAAACCTTCATAAAACAGTAGTGATTTTTCATTTCTTTCCTGATTTGAACAAGCCATCCCAAAGGATGGCTGGGTGAAATGACATGGTGTCTTGGATTTGCTTTAAAGACTTTATCGAATAAAAAATACGCTGCCATGCCCAAGAGCACCAGCAACTCACTGGAGAAATTGTCTGATGCAAAACACATGTTTGAGTTTATGTTATTATCACATGATAAAGACAGGTTGTCACGTAGTAACTACTATTGGTATCGTACTACACATATTTTCTAGATTTACCTTGAAAAATTTCAAACAAAAGTAGAAAGAGTAGTAGAATAAATTCCCATAAAACCTAGATTAAGTTATCATCAAGACTTTGTCACATTTGCTCTCTCTTTCCCCTCTTTACTATAATATTTTAAAGCACATACAGATTTCATAGTCATTTTACTCCTACATACTTCCTAATGGATCTATAAAACTTATGGACATTTTCTTAAAAAATCACGAGGCCATTTATCACACCTAACAAAATTAACAATAATTCTTGGAATCATAATCCTCAGCCCATAGTAAAAATTCCCTGGTTGTCTCAAAAATGCTTTCTACATTTGTTTTGCTGGAATCGGAATCTAAACAAATCCCACACATGTTCTTTTGTTCTGTCTCTTAAGTCTTTTTAAATCTAAAACAGTCCCCCTTCATTTCTTTTTCACATTTGTTGCATAATATGTTTTTTTAACTAAAATGTTTATTTCAGAAAACACAGATTAGAACAAATGGAGGCACAAAAATAAAATTTGCATATTCAGTGGAAATATGGTCTGGTGAAAAACACTTAGAAACATGGAATTAGGGAGTGAGGATCTTGCTGGTTTCTTGCATAGAGCCGGCTATGTAGGCCCTTGATTGAATTACAGTCTGCTTTCTGCTTTTCTGAAGACAATAATGATTTTAATGCATGTACTTTGCAGAGTGCTGGTGGTGGTCCCCGTCTCTGGAACACTGAGTTTAGTGCCTGGTATATAATATAGGAGGCTGTCTGTAGACGATTTCTTCAGTAGATGTTCTAAAATAACACATCAGTATTTTGTCTTAATGTTGAGTATGATCGTCAGAATTTAATCAGGAGGTGTGGTGATCAGGATGAAGAGAATGTGTTTTTGGTCTCGGGTTTGCTGGGTTGAATTGTGGACCCTGGGATAGGTTGATAATCTATCCAGGTCTCAGTTTCCTCATCTGTAATGTTTTATAAAAATAAATTTTAAAATATAGCTATCTTTGGGGTGAATTTTTTCATGAAACACTATGTGGGGTTTGGAAGATGCTGTCGTTAGAGATTAGGTGCAGTGGAACGGGCATATAAGCCCGATCAAAGTGGATGGGAATTGGGTTAGAAACCCGCAATTTATTAGTTGCATTGTTTTTACATTTGTCCTCTCTCTGCCCCTTCGGCATTTAGCAAAAAAATTGTAAAAGCTGCAGTGTGTCTCCATGTGATAAGAGGAAACAATACCGGGGCTGGCCCAGGCCTAGCACATTAATTAGGACTCTCTTGACAATAAGTAGCACAAATCAGCTCTAACTCACGTAACAATGGACTTTATTACTGGAGGACCACGAGGGACGCAAAGGCCAGGATACAGCTGGGCCTTCGAGATGGAGCCAGGGCCTGGTGAGGAGTAGAGAATCCAAGAACACTTTCTGTTGGGGTTGACTTGTGTCCCCCAAAAGATACGTTGAAGTCCTAAGCCCTGGTACCCATGAACAGGATCTTATTTGGAAATAAGGTCTTTGCAGATGTAACCAAGTTAAGATGATGTCATACTGGAGTAGTCTGGGCCCTAATCTAGTATGACTGATGTCCTTACAAGAAAAGGAGAGAGACGCAGACAGACACAGAGGGAAGAACGCCACGTGAAGATGGAGGTGGAGACCGCAGTGACGTGTTTACAAACCAAGGAACACCAAGGACTGCGGGCAACAGTAGACGCTGAGAGGAAGGCATGGACAGACCCTCCCTGGACCCCGCAGAGGGAGCACGCCCCTGCCAGGATTTTGAGCCACTAGCCTCCGGAACTGTGACAGAATAAACTTCTCTTGTTTTACGCCATCGCAGTCTAAGACACGTTGTCACGGCTGCCCTGGGAAACTGATACACCTTTCTGCCTCTCGCCTCCGACTCCCTCTGAGTATCTGCGTCTCTCTCCCTTCACACTGCAAATGAAATGTCTCTGGCTCCCAGTCCCTATGGTAGAAAACAGTTGTCGATAGCATTTTCCAAGTTTACATGATACAGCAATAGAAAAGGAGAGAGAGACTAAATGCTTCTCTTCATTCCTGTCCCAGATTCTCAGGGAAGGGACTTATGGTCCCTCTTGGATTGAGTGCCCTTTTCCGGCCCCATCAAACGCTGCCTGGGTGGGAAGGTTTAGGGTTACGTCTGTGGGGAAGATGGGATCTGATGCTCAAAGAACCCAACGTGGTTTTATCCAATCCTCCCAAAAGCCATGTGAGGAAGCAATTTTCCTCTCCACAAATGCAGAAACAAGGGTTATGGAAAATGAAGTTAGATGTTCAAGGTTACACTGCCAGTATGTAAGAGCCAAGATAGAACATAAATATAAGAGAAATTCCAGTGAGTGATGGGAAAGTTGGACAGCATAAAGCCTATGGTCTGCTAAGCACCTTAAACTTCTAGGAATATAGATTCATAGCTGTAGTAACAATACTCAGTTTTATGTAATATCTTTTTTATAACTACCTTGAACTACTTCTCATATATTCCCATTTGATTTTATATGTTATCCTAAGATTTTTTGATATAAAAAATATTTTTAAAAGACAAAATAATGTTCATGTTCTGATATAATCTTCCAGAACTACTGGGTTTAATGGATATGCATTTCTTTTAAATATTTCTACTATTCTTTCTTTTAAATATCAAAATGTTGAACTGCTCTATATAGGAGAGTACCTATTTTAGAGATCCCCTGAATTCTCCACGTCCACCGAAACACGCCGTTTCCTTCTGACTTTCTTCCAGTGAGGGTCATTAGGTTAAGGTCGCATTCCAGATTTTGTTTTCTTTTGTTTTTCTACCACTTACTTTGTAATTTCCATTTTGTTCCCATGTCATTCTCCTTGGCTGCTTTCTCATATTAAAGACTTATCTTGTTTTTTGTGTGTGTGCCAAGGGTAGTTTTCAGCACAAAGCAGAGTCTCCATTTCACCTGCCTGTAGTCTATGTTTCAGCACCTTGGTCCTTCCATGCTCTGCAAACTGGGCCCCGAATATTCTGCTTTAGAAAAAAAAATCAGTTGAGGTACACAAAAGACAAAGGATGTTGTCTTCATTTACTGACAAAGAGGGGATGAGATCAAGGGGCCAAGCAACTACTCAAATTAGTTACTCAACCCACTCGCCCTGTCTTAATTGTCCTCATTGCCAGACTAGTACTTTCAGCATCTTTGTCATGTCACCTAGCATGGTTCTCCCATCCAAAGGCAGGGGGAATGCAAACAACGACAACCACAGAAGTCCTATGGCAGGATTTTGCTGCTGTGACATTGAGGAAAGGCCAGGACGTGACATCGGCAGATCATATCCTCTTCTGATACTTGTCAAGCCACCTCAGTCCACTGGGTGGCCCTTGGCCTGTGGACAGTATGCCCAAGAACCTACAAAGCAAGACAACGGTCATTCAATTAGAGTGAGTGACCCTGCAGTGTCCCTAGAAGACAGGGTCTCTTTACCAGGCAAGACTGGACACTGAAGGATCTAGGATGCCTCAGGCCCAGTCACAGATGGGGTGGGAAGTCATATGGAGCAGGGGGACTACAAGAAAACTCATCTACTTCCTCTTGAAGTGATGTTATGGGCTGGGTTGTGCCCCCCCTAAAATTCATATGTTGAAGTTCTGATCCCCAGCACCCCAGAATGTGACTGTATTTAGAGACAGCTTCTTTAAAGAGGTAATTAAGGTTAAAACGAAGTCATTAGGGTGTGCCCTAATCCAATATGACTGGTGTCCTTACAAGAAGAGGAAATCTAGACACAGACACAACACACAGGAAAGATGATGTGGAGACACAGGAAGAAAGTGGCCATCTGCTAGCCAAGGAGAGAGGCCCCGGAAGAAACCAACCACACCCCCACCTTGAGTCTGAGAACTTCCAGCCTCTAGAACTGTGAGGAAGTAAATTTTTATTGTTTAAGCCCCCCAGTCTGTGTACTTTGTTACAGCAGCCTGAGCAAACTGATACACAAAGGTTACCCTCATATTCGAGGACATTTAAATTAGCGTCGAATTGGAAATAAACATTGCAATATTTTACAAAAGTTGTCTTTCTCTTGAAATATCCATCCTTCCTTCTACACGGCACAGCTACCACTTGCTGTATATGACTTAGTAGCATGAAAATCAGTGAAACCCACTCCTTCTCATTTTCCTGACCTCTAGCCCTGGGAGCCCCAAGGCTTGGTCCTTGGACATGTGGCATCACTCACTCTCTTGATGAGCTCAGCTGGTCCTTGGCTCTACATGCCTTCTGTATACTTTTAACATCTGTCTGAGCCTGTTTGGGTTGCCATAACAGAGTGCCAAAGACTGGAGGGCTTAACCAACAGCAATTTATTTCTCACAGTTCTGGAAGCTGGAGGTCCAAGATCAAAGTCCACCGATCTGATTCCTGGTGAGGGCTCTCTTCCTGGCTTGTAGATGGCAGCCTTTTCCATGTGTTCTCACATGGCCTTTTTGTGATGCCATTGAAAGAGACGGCAATCTCTCTCTCTCACCCTCTTCTTAGGAGGGCACTAATCCCATCATGGGGGCCCCACCCTCGTGACCTGAACTAACCCTAATCACCTCTCAAAGGCCCCACCTCTAAATATCATCACAATGAGGATTAAGATTTCAACATATGAGTTTGCCAGGACACAAACATTCAGTCCATAAGAACTTCTAAATTTTTAACTCCAGTCTGGACCTCCCCCGAGGGAGAAAATATGATACTCCACTACGTCACGAAGTCTTCCTCAAGTCCTGCACACTTTGAAGTCTCAGATGTCAATCAATGGCTTTCCCCTTTGGCCCAATTACAGAGACCCAAAGTGGAAGGAGGGGGTTTGGGTCAAGTATCTTTTGGCCTTCCTAGTCAGGGGGAAAGGTGAGCTTGCTCCTGAGGATGGGGGGCTGGGGAAGAAGTTGGGAAATGGGGGTGCTTCTATGCCATGCTTTACCTAGTTTTCTCCTAGTCCTCCGAAACCCACCCATCTTCCCCCTGCAAGAATTATTTTCTTTGCAGCTCCTCTTCTCCGCCCCCTCCATCTGGTCCACTAGAGCAATTCATGTTCCTTGTATTAACATAACTTTGAATCCAGTTTTGCTGAAAATACTCCAGATTTATTTTGTTAAGAGAGCATCTGTCTCTCCTCCCTCCAACACGCTCTCCTGGGTTACATTATAAAACCTTTTGGGTTAATTGACAATAGCTTGTGTGATCCCCAAATCAACCCTTTCTAATTCCTTGTGGTTCAGGACAATAAAGACTCAGTTTACCCATCATGAAAACACTATAAGATAGTCACATAAAATGACCCAGCTAAGTAACCAGGTGGACTATCATTCTAACATCCATCAGTCATTGTAGTTGGATCCGATTTTCTCAGGGTTTAGGTAATAGAAGAGTAAGGCAAATAGTAAAAAGGAGTTTAACCGTATCTCATAGTAACTTTCCCCCTCCAAAAAAATTCTCATTCAAGGTAGGTTATCTTTCAATCTTAGAAGAGATGGCTCTAAGGACACACTTTAACTGATGTACCATCAAATGCAGTTAGAAGGCAATTTAAAGAACATTACGTAGGATGTAACTATTGTTTTATCTTAGAAAACACCTGAAAAGCTTCACTGGACAAAAATGAGGGGTCTTATAAAACTCAAATGTTCTCAGAGACCCTTGACAGCAAGGGTTGAGATACCGCTAGGTGTAATTAACTCCACGGATATTGGAGCAAAAAATATGGAGAAGAGCAATTTTGGGGTAAACCCTGCTGAGACCATCTTTCCCACAGCCTGCTGAGCCAGGTACCTGTTTCCTACCCCTTCAGATCCCAGCTTAATGTCTCTTCCTCCCGGAAGGCTTCCTATGCCCCGTCTGTCTGGGAGGACTTGCCTGCTGGGTGCCCAGTCCCGCTGTCACTTCACTTACCTTGCAGTGTCATGCTTGCGGCCAGCTAGTGCATCTTCGTGGCTGCACAGGAAGCCCCTCCTGGGCAGGGGCCTCCCAGCACACAGCCTGACATGGGATGTGCTCTCTGGTGTGGAGGAATATATAAATGGATAGTGGAAATTTTTTTGAGATAGTCAGATTTTCAAAAGCTGAAAGCCCAGTTATGCTCAGTGTTTTATAGCAACAGGAGAGAGGTAGTGTCTCTGAAGGAATCAAGAAAAGAGACGGGATTTCCTCCAAGCTAAAAAGGAAAGGAGTCTGTGGTCCTGCAGGTGGCAGGGACCCCGCCTCACCTGCGGTCCCAGCTTTGCCAGCAGTGCCCCTGCCCTAAGCAGGGCATGGAAATAGTGGAGCTGCTGCACAGACCTGACACGCAGCCCAGGATGGTGATGTGGTCCCCAGAAGGTCTCCCAGCACCTTGACGCTAACTGAGCTGCTGGGACTCGACTGTCCTGCAAGAGATGCAGGGAGGGGGTGAGGTAAGGCCCCCAATGACTGGGGTTGAGTTTCACCCTGCTTGCTGGGATGAAGTTTGGAATAGAAATTGATTTAAATGAGATTTTTTGCAAGCCTGAATTTGGAAACAAATATCGATTTGTTTCCACCGTGGGAGAAAATCAAAGTCTGTTCATTCCACCATGGAAAAAAATCAAAGTTGTAAGTTAATTACAGTGTGAATCTGTTTTGATGACTAATTTGTGAGAACTGAAGAAAAATTTAGGAATAATCAGCATGAAATTACATTAAGATGGTCAATGAGATCATTTTGAGGCGATAGGTGGTAGAAAGTTATTTAGATGCCTAGATCACAAACACTGGAGTGGGAGAATTATTGAGAAAATGAAAGGTCTTTCCTTGGAAATGCTTTAAAATAAGGAAGATGGATCACCTCTGTCTAGCAAGGAGCCTGGGGGATTGACTAGATGCCATTAGAAAGTCCTTATGAGGTCTTCTAATTTACACCAAAAGAAACCAAACTAAATAAGAGAATAGACACACGTAAAGTTCTCAAGTCAGAAAAGGCTTTGGGAAAATAGTAACGTGTAAATGAGAAATTTTGTACTTTTAGCCGGTGGAAAAAAATGCTAAAAGTGAAAAGCTTGCATAGGTAGAAGCATAATTTCAAATTTTGGATGATTAGCTCAGTTTGGAGTAGCTTATTGCAAGAAAAAGTGAAAAGTATGAAATGGTGGTTTAATTATGGCTAATGATGGTATAATTGCACATCAATACCCATAAAAATGAAACACAGAGGAATATTGGTAGAAAAATTTCTATAATTAAAACGTAATTTTGAGCTGTACATCCCAATTCCTCTGTTCTTTCATGTTTCATCCTCAGGATGTGCTTTGTACATAGTAGGCATTCGATTAACATTATAGGAATGAATGGATGACAGTATATAATGACCCCTTGGGCATGTAAACAGTGTGGCTTTCTTTTGTCAAGGATGGAGCACTTCCATTTCTCTGTCTGTCCATCTGTCCACCCACCCCCTTGTTCCTCCCGGAAGAATTGCTAAATTCCTGGAATGTGTGGACAGTAGGTGAAACCGTATGCTCCAGGGAGATCTCATCTTTCTTCTACGCCACTGGTGAGCCACAAAGGATATGAGTGAACAATGAAAGGAGGGAACTATGAAAGGATCTTAAACATAGGAAAAGACATACGTGTTGACAAGTGAGAAGAAAGACAAGCAAACCAAAATATACTGAGACATCATTTTTTTAACCTATCAGACCGGCAGAAAGTCTAAAAGTGTGACAATCCGCTCTGTGGTGAAGCAGTGGGGAAACAAGAACGCTCACTGGCTGCCGGTCTAAGCATAAATTTCAACAACCCCGTAGAGGGCAGCTTCACCATGTCCATCAAAATGATAAATGCACAACATTTAGACCCAGCAATTCTGCTCCTAGGAATTTATCCTATGGTTATATTCATGCATGTGCAAAATGGCATGGACACGGTTACTCCTGGGAGCTTTGGGCATGGTACTAGATAGGAAACAATTTAAATGCCCATCAATAAGTCATTTTAAAATAAATTCTGGTGCATCCTTATAATGGAATACCATGCACATGTAAAAAAGTGAGGAAGCTCTTTAAGTATTGATGTCAAATGATTTCCAATATTTTCCCAGGAAAAAATTGCATAAGGTTCTACCCTTTCCATGAAAATAAAAGGAGGAAGAAAAGAACATATATCTGGATCAGCTTGAATTCTCTAGAAGGATAAAGAAGAAGCCACTGGCAGTGGCGTCTTCTTTGGGGGTGGGAGGTGGGATGACAATGCAGCAATGGGAGGACAAGATAAGAGGAAACTTTTCATGCAACGCTTTTTTTTTTTAATAGAGTTTGATTTGGAATTATGTAATATATTCTCTTTTGAAAACTTAAAAGAGGATGATGATGTCAAATTCTGCCATGTTGTTCTATCTGCACTCACTCATCCTTGCTGGGGGTTCTTGTATTTTGGGGTCACCTAGAGCGGGGTGAGATGCCACCATCTGGATTTAGGTTCTGAGCTGAGCCTCTGCTCCAACCCAGCTCTCCCAGAGCTCGAGATACTGGCCTAGTGGTTCTCGACCTGGCTGCATGTTAGAATCTCCCAGGCAGCTTTCAAAAGTCCTGATGCCCAGATTGCACCCCAGACCCATTACATCTGGATCTCAGGAGGGGAGGGGAGGGGAGGACCCAGGCATCAGTGTTTTTTCTAAAGCCCCTCAGGTGATTCCAATATGCACCCAAGTTTAAGAACCCGTGGCCATCATAAGTAATAACCTCCTCATTTCACATGCACTGTCATTCTCTCTGTCTCTCTGTCCCTCTGGGACTTCACGGGTACCTGGGGTGACGAGCAGAGATGTTCAGGCATTGCTTACTCTCTTGTCTGAGACATTTGTAACTGGGAATTATTTAAAGCATACGCACACACAAAAGACATCCCCCTCTCCCCGAAAACAACAACAAAAACATCTGCTGGAATATTAGAATCCTCCAGTTAGAATCAGTTTGACAAATCAAAGGTTAACACCAGGTTCACATGTTGTATGAACTTAGAAATTCCTTATTAGGAAATTTGTATTAAAATATGCATATTAGAATATATGACAAGGATGTTTTCTCTTGATCCAGAGCGAGAGATCTGCAGTTCATAGGGCAATTAATTGTATGATAATAGGGCTGATCCTAGTAATTTTTTCTAGTACTTTATTTTATTTTACTTTATTTATTGAAGATTGGCACCTGAGCTAACATCTGCTGCCAATCTTCTTTTCTTTTTTTTTCTTTCCTTTCTCTGTGAAGCCCCCCAGTACATGGTTGTATGTTCTAGTTGTGGGTCCTTCTAGTTGTGGCATGTTGGACGCTGCCTCAGCGTGGCCTGATGAGCAGTGCCATGTCTGCACCCAGGATTTGAACCGGCGAAACCCTGGGCCACCAAAGCGGAGCGCGAACTTAACCACTCGGCCCCGGGGCTGTCCCCCAGCACTTTATTTTTTCTAACAGCTTTCAGTTATAATTCATATACCATGCGGTTCACTCATTTAAAGTGTGCAGTCCAGGGGCTTGTAACATATTCACAGCTTCACAGTCATCTCCACAATCAATTTTAGAACATTCTCATCGCCCCAAAAAGAAACCCCACACCCATTATCAGTCAGTCTCTATTTCCCTCCAGCTCCCCCAGCCTGGGGCAGCCTCTAATCCACTTGCTTTCTTTGTAGATTTGCCTATTCTGGACTTTTCACACAAGTGGAATGAAATATTATGTCATCTTTTGTGACTGGCTTCTTTAACTTCGCATAGTATTTTCAAGGTTCATCGATGTTATAAAGTGGATCAGCATTTCATTTCTTTTTATTGCCAAGTAATATTCCATTGTATAGATATACCAAATTTTGTTTGTCCATTCTTCATCTGATGCGTATTTGGGTTGTTTCCACTTTTTGGCCATAATATATCATGCTCGTATGAAGATTCATGTATCAGTTTTTGGGTGGACATATGTTTTCATTTCTCTTAGGTATATAATAGGAATGGAGTTGATCATCTTATTATGAAAATTTCAAACATACAACAAAGTTGGAAGAATTTTATAGTAGACGTGCTTCTCGCCACCACCAAGCTTCTATACCATTAACATTTTATTCTCCTTCCTTTATCACATACCTATCCCGCTAGCCATCCATTAATTGACCTTATTTTTAAATGTATTTCCAGGTAAATGGCATCAGTATTCTTTCTCCTAAATACTTCAGCACATATATCATTAACTAGAGTTCAGGATTTGTTTCATTTCATTTCTTTTGAGGTAATGTTTACATATGATTGAATGCACAAATCTTAAGCATATATTACCAAGTTTTGATAAATTCATCAGTATAACCCAAACCCCTGTCACAATAAGTACATTACAGTCACTCCAGAACATTCTCTCATGTTCCTTCCCAGCCAATCTCCACCCTCTGCCCTTCAAAGACAACCTCTACTCTGAGTTTTTCTCCCTGTATTTGGTTTGCCTATCAAAAAACATCATACAAATGGAAAAGTACAACATGTACTTTTGTGTGAATTTCCTTTCACTCAGCGAAATGCTTTTGAGATTTCTCCACATTGTTGCATGTATCAATAGTTTATTTCTTTTTATTGTTGAGTTCTAAGTCCATTATGTATGAATTTGCCACAGCTTACTTCTTTCGATTCTTCTGTTGTTGGGCACCTAGAGTATTATGAATAAAGCTGCTATGAACATTTTTGTACAAGTCTTTTCGTGGACATATGTTTTTGTTTTTCTTGGGTAAATACATAGAAGTGGAATTACTTGGTCTTTACAGTGAGTGTATGCTTAACTTTATAAGAAACTGCCAGGCTTTTTCCCAAAGTGGTTGTACCACTTTATATTTTCTTCAGCATTGTATGAGTTTCAGTTGCTCCACATCCTCATCAAACTCCGATGTTGGTAGTCTTTTTAATTTTAGCAAGACTGGTAGGTACGTAGTGTGTCTCATTGTGGCTTTAATTTATATTTCCCAGACTCATAATAAGCTCTTTGATCACTGGCTATTCATATATCGTCTTTTGTGAAGTGTCTGTTCAAATCTTTAGCCCATTTTTCAGTCTTACTATCTTGATTTATGGGGCAGTCCTGAAGAACCACTGATAATATACAAATCTGCTCTTCTGAAAAATCCTATACCTTTTTTTTTTTAAAGATTGGCACCTGAGCTAACAACTGTTGCCAATCTTCTTTTTTTTTTTCTGCTTTCTCTCCCCAAATCCCCTCAGTACATAGTTGTATATTTTTTCAGTTGTGGGTCTTTCTAGTTGTGGCATGTGGGACGCTGCCTCAGCATGGCCTGACAAGCAGCGCCATGTCTGCGCCCAGGATCCGAACCGGTGAAACTCTGGGCTGCCAAAGCGGAGTGTGCGAACTTAACCACTTGGCCATGGGGCTGGCCCCCTAAAAATCCTATACTTTTAAGGATTTCTAGGACAGGAAAATTTTATCCCATCATCATCATCATTATTATTATTATTATTATTATTAGGTGTTGCATATCTTCTAACTGTGAGAACTTAATTGATTTTAGATTACTGTCATTTAAGTCCATTTCTCTTGGCTACTCCTCATTCAGAGTTAAAATGAAATATTTAGAGATAATTTGTGATTAGGCATCGCACACTTATTTCAGTTGTGTTTGAATATGTAACAGGGATTTTAATTTGTTAAAGGATAGAAATTATTTCATAAATGATACGGCTTTATTTCCTTTTTTTTTTCCACTATGATTCTCAACCTGCATGAGAAGGATGAAAAGGAATAATCCCACAAAGTACTAGTTTATTGCTATGTCTGTCCACCTTCAACCCCTTTACTAATGAGCTAAAGAACAGGGCTTTTCTTGCTGGGAAAGCAACATCCCACTGCTTAGGGAAAAGGTGTGGGAGTATTCAGGATTCACTTTCTTTTCCAGGATTAAGAGCTGTATTTAAGCAGCCTTGATCCCATGCAGGAGGTTACAGAGGCTGCTAAAGCCCAGTTCATCAAATAAATTTTCCCCACAGCAGTGGTGGTAATTTGGGGGTTAAGAGGACTGATGGCCCTTAGCTCTGTGGAGGGAAGAGCAAAGCTTGGAGATGCGGGAGTCCGTGTTGACCGGCTGTCCGTCATCCTGTCCGGGGAGGGGTAAGAAGGTGATTTCTGCTCTGCCTTATTCTTTGATGCTCCTTCAGCATGTGTTAGATTTACGGATCGTCAGCAGCAATTGTTGGGGGGAAAAAAGAACATTTTTCTCTATTTTTGCTTTTAAATGTGTGTAGGTCCCACTTAAAGAAGGGGATAATTATGCCAAAACATAACGGAACGTCTACAGATTTCTAAGCATTAGAGTGATTTTGCCTGGGCCACCACACATGAGATCAAGAGCCCAAAGAGATTTGAAGTCTTGATTATGGACACACACACGTGGGTGTGGGTATGCGTTTCTCTCCCCCCGACCCCCACTGCCTATTTCAACTCTCACTGCATTTTTGAACAATGAAAAGGCTTTAAGTAACCATCAACAATGATATACCTTCCCCTTATGTATCATTTCATTCTCTGAGAATCAAAAGGCACGATCACAGGCCAGAGTCAAAATGACTGCAGTCTATGACCTTCCTCTGGTTTCCTCCTAAATTTCTCCTTTTGAAAGGGAAGTGACAAAAAGTGACCAAAAATTCTTACTTTTTATCCTATTCCATTTTCTGTCCTAAAAGAAGTATGTTTTTAATATTTTTCTCAGCTGTGCTAGATTTATGAATACAGAGCCACAACACAGCACACCGGCTAAAAGCATAGCCTAGGAAGCCTGCCTACTTGAGCCTGAAGCCCTTCTCCACCATCAACTAGCTGTGTGACCTTGGGTAAGTTACCTAGCCTCTCTGTGCCTCAGTTTCCTTATCTGTAAAATGGGGATAATAATACAATTCCTACTTCATAGGGTTGCCGTGTCAGTTGAGAGAGTTAACAGTCACTAGGGTACTCACAGCTGTACGTTGTAGCTATTATCACTATGTATTATAAATAGAAAAGAAGAAACTCTAGGAGTTGAAGTTTAGGGTTAAAATTTCAAAGTGATTCTAATCTAAACTGCAATATGAGTATTTTTAGAACTTGACAAAATGATACTAAAATTCATCTGGAAAAACAAATACGTAAGACTAGCTAGGAACCCTTTGAAGTTAACAATAATTATGGGGTATAAGTTCTATCAGATAGTAAAATATATTATGAAGTGGTAAACACAAACATTTTGGTACTGGAACAAGAATAGGCAGATCGGTGGAAAAGAAGATGAACTCTTAAGAATATGAACTCTACTAGATGAAGAAATTGGCATTTCAAAACGCCATTTGGAAAAAAGAAAAGTCCATGTCTCATTTCTTTTTTTTTTTTAAAGATTGGCACCTGAGCTAACAACTGTTGCCAATCTTTTTTTTTTTCTTTCTGCTTTTTCTCCCCAAATCCCCCCAGCATAAGTTGCATATTTTAGTTGTGGGTCCTTCTAGTTGTGGCACGTCCAACGCCGCCTCAACGTGGCCTGATGAGCGGTGCCATGTCCATGCCCAGGATCCGAACCAGCGAAACCCTGGGCCGCCATAGCAGAGCACGCGAACTTAACCACTCGGCCACGGGGCCGGCCCCCATGTCTCATTTCTTATGCTGAAATAAATACTAAATATATCAATTATATAGTATAAAAATAAAACTTAAAGTGTGAAAATATGGTGATTTTTTAAAAAGTCTTGAATGGGGAAGACCTTTTCAAGCATGACGCAAAAACTTGAAATCATAAAAGCAAACATTGATAAATCTGACAATATAAAAATTAAGAACTTCTGGCTGCAAAAAGAGTACCAAACAAACTCAAAACAGGAAAAACATTCACCATATGATAGCAAAGGGCTAATTTCCTTAACATATAAAGATACTATGAATCAACAAGAAAAAGACAAACAACTCAGTGGCAAAAAGAGCAACAGATATATAAGTCAGTTCATGGATAAAGAAATGTCAATGGATAATTAAAACATAATGAGATTCCATTTCACCTATAAGACTGACAAATTTTCAAAGTTTGCCGATACCCAGAGCAGGCTGAGGTGTAGCCAAGCATTGCCAAGCATGGTTAGTGGGTGCTCTGGTTATCTACTGCTTCAGAGCAAGACACGCAAAGTTTGATGGCACAAAATCACCATTTCATCATGGATTTTGTGGATCAGGAACTTGGAAAGGGCACAAGAGGTATGGCCCTTCTCTGCTTCATGGTGTCCTTACCTGGCATGACCCAAAAGCCTGGGTGTGGCTGGCATGGCTGGGAGAGGGAGAGCGGGGGCTGGAGAAGCTGCTCCAAGACAGCTTGTTTATTCACTTCCTGGTCCCTGGGCTGAGATGGTGACAGATGGGCTCATCTGGAACCGTCACCTGGAGCACCACTATGTGGCCTCTTGATTATGGTGGTCCCAGGATTGTTGGGACCTCTTAATGGCAGCTCAGGGCTCTAAGGGCAAGTGTATGCAGAGAATGAGCCAGAAGCTGCATGGCTTGTCTGACGGAGCCACATAGCTTCACTTCCACTCTACTCTATTGACTAAATCCCAAGCTTGTCCAGGTTCAAAAGGAATAGACAGAGACCCACCTCTTAATGACAGGAGTGTCGAAGACTTTGTAGCCATGTTTTAAAACGGCCACAGTGGAAGAATAAATTACCGCAGCATCTTGGAGGGTCGTTTTGCGATTGCTACCAAACTTTAACATGCAACCATCTTTTGAAACAAAGGTGTCCCAGATGGACAATCCCTTGACTCCTCTTCTCTACCTTACAACCTCTCTCTCCTTAACCTTTTCCCTATCTGGTTTCTGCCACCATAATTGCTACTGCTTCCCTTCCTAGATCTAGAACCTTCTCTGCAAAAGAATTAAGTCCTCCTCTCTGGAACCCTTGTCTCCTATAAATTCTACAACCTCATGTGTCTATTTCATGTCAATTGCTTCCTCAGCAACTCAGTATCTGCTGGTTCCAGCAAAGGGGAGCAGCTATGAGAATGTGGTAACTCTGGTCCCATGGGTGGCAGGGCTCCAGAAACAGTAGGGCTTCATTCTGGGCTGCTGAAACAACACATAGCTCAAAATCCAAGATTTTATTTCCTACCTACTCTACAGGGAGATTCATACTCTTCCTGTTGACTTAACTTTGAATCTGCTTCTTCTAATTCTGCTACTCCTACCGTATTATGCTGTCTTTGTTAGTTATCTATTGCTGTATAATAAATCACTCCAAAACTGAGTGCCTTGGAACAATGACATTTATCATCTCCCACTTAGTGGGTCAAGAATCTAGGCCAGGCTCTGCTGGGTCCTCTGGCTCTGGGTTTCTCCCAATGCTGCAGTCATTTCAAAATTTGACTGGGGAGGATCCCCTTCGTAGATCACTCCTGAGATCGCCCCAGATTCAGTGCCTTGAGGGCTGTGGGGCAAAGGCCTCATTTCCTCAGGAGGTCCCTCTGCTCCTTGCCACGTGGGTGTTCCTTGGGACATCTCCCAACATGGCAGCTTGCTTCATCGAAGCATGCAAGAGGCAAGAGAGACTGCTGGCAAGATGGAAAGCTAATCATGGAAGTGACATCACCTCACGCTTCCATAGTCTATCCATTAGCAGTGATTTGCTCACTAGGTCCAGCCCTGTCTCAAAGCTAGGGGATTACAAAGAACGTGAGTACCAGGAGCCACTCTGGGCTGCTGCCACCAGTCCGACAGGCACATCCCCTCCTCCCTGCCTTGGGTTTTGGTGCAGGACCTCATGTTACTGACAGCGCATATTCTCACGTCCAGAGATAAGCACTGCCCTAACCCCACACTGCCCTGAGCCAGAAAGGCGGTGGTGGGGGTGTGGTGTTCGAGGGAGGGGGCAGTAACTATGGAATGGCAAGTTTCTTTTCCCTGTGACACGTGATCACTTTAGTATAAAAGATTTACACACACACACACACACACACACACACTTTTGTATAAGCTTAGAAAATTTCTGAATGACTGTAAAAACTGTAGGGAAAATTGTGACCAGCTAACTGCCCTGAGATAAAATTCTGCTTTGTGTGACAACCACTTCTGGTGTATCTTTTGATTTTAAGTCACCAAGGAGCAGACTCACTTTGGTCCGGGAATAAAATGATCTCTGAGAAGTGGGACTGGGGATGCAAGAAAGGGCCCCTTAAGGGTCTTACTTAATTCTCCCACACTCCTTATTTCTTAATTTGCCATGCCCACCCTTTTATTGTAATAAAAAACAAAGTTAATCAAAGGAAAAGTTAAAAAAAAACTTAATTCAGAAAGATTTCTAAATAACTCCACGCACGTGGCATGGGATAAAAAAGTCACCTAGGTGGGGAGGGGCCCTGAGGCATAGTGGTTGGGTTCGGCAAACTCTGCTTCGGTGGCCAGGTTTGCAGGTTCAGATCCCAGTGCAGACCTGCACCTCTTGTCAGCCCAGCTGTGGCAGTGACCCACATACACAGTGGAAGAAGATCGGCACAGATGTTAGCTCAGGGCTAATCTTCATCAAGCAAAAAGAAAAGAAAAGGGCACCTAGGTCATTATTAATCTCTATTGTCTGAAAGTGAGGCATAAATGACACAAAATGACAGGAAAATGCCTCGATGTTTTCAGGATTGATTGTTGAGGTGGCAGATTTTCCCCGGCCAGGTACCCCAGGCTTTTCAGGTGGAGGAATTTAAAAAGAGCTGTCAGTGAGATTAAGTCCAAAGCACAGGACGATCAGGAGAGCTAGAAGGAAGCTGAGGGATCTCCAGCCTCTCCCAGCTGGAGCCCCCAAGTCTGCTCTCTTCTCGCTTCCATGTTAACTCTCTCCCCACAGGCTCTACCCTCCGCCCGCAAACCCTCTCAGATCGCCTCCTGTACAAGCCACCTTCAAAAATGCTGATAATATCAAGATAAAACAGCCTCAGATGTTATGTATTATGATCATATGTGTGCTAAGAATTCAATAACACGAACTTTATTCCAGACACAGAAAGAAGATGAAAGAAACACTCCAGCGTGTGGACAATGTTTGTCTTTCAAAGAGGGTGACTGGGTAAATGCCATTTTTCTAATTTTCTGTGATTTCTACAATTTTTTGTTTTCAGTTGTGAGGCATGGCATAGCATAGCCCCTGGACTAGTAAAAAGCACAGCACCTGAGAGCTTGTTAGAAACAGAGTGTCTCAAACTTACTAAGCCAGAATCTGTATTTAAACCAGATCCTCAAGTGGATTCATATACACTTTAAGTTTAAAAAGCTCTGTCTATGGGGCTGGCCCCGTGGCCGAGCGGTTAAGTTCGCGCGCTCCACTGCAGGCGGCCCAGTGTTTCGTTGGTTCGAATCCTGGGCGCGGACACGACACTGCTCATCAAACCACGCTGAGGCAGCGTCCCACATGCCACAACTAGAAGGACCCACAACAAAGAATATACAACTATGTACTGGGGGGCTTTGGGGAGAAAAAGGAAAAAATAAAATCTTTAAAAAAAAATAAAAAAAAAAGCTCTATGAAAATTGTTCTCAAACCTGGCTACGTACGCATTGGAATCACCTACAGAACTTTAAAAATACTGATGCCTGGGTCCCAACCCTGGAAATCCTGATATATTTGGCTGGGGTGAAGCCTGGGTGTGGAGTTTTTTAAATCTTAGGTGATTCTATTACTCCGAGACCCATTACCCTAATGTAATGGTTCTCAAAGTGTGGGCCTGGCACACCCTGAAAGGCAAATTCTCAAACCCAAGTCTGGACCTACTGGATCAGCAGCTGGGGGGATGGGGCCTGGCAATTCTTTGAAGTAGGCCTCCAAGGGATTCCGATGGCTAAGGCAGAGAACCTGGTACGGTAGGTCTGGGGTGGGCCCCAAGAATTTACTTCTCAACGTTTCCAGGTGCTGCTGGGGCAGGTCTGAGAACCACGCTTAGAGGATCACTGGCCTAAAACCTCTGATCTAGGGCTGGTTAGAGCCACTCAGCTGGTTAGAACAGAGCTGAGCCTCCAACCCACTATTTCTTCTCTTCAACCACGAACTACCCATCTGCTGTTTCTCAGGCCTGAGGTCTACACGGCCCTCTTTCCTTCCACCTTCACCAAATAGGCAGGCGTTAAGAAAAAATACAGATCAGTACCTCATATTCAAAATATGTCTCTGCTGCTCTCCAGAAACTATTCACTCTAGCTATGCACAAGTGCCCCAGCACCTGTAATGCACCCTGTGCACGTGTCAGCTCACACTTGCAAGGAGTCCTGCCCTGCGCCTCTTTGAGTTCACTTGCGGCCTCTCCCATGAAACCTGCCCTCCCGGCCTGGCCTGAAGTCAGGAACTCCTCTAGGGTGCAAAATGACCAGGGTTCTGGGGCCAGCGCCTTCAGAGGGGGCTGCCCATTAGCCTGGGGCTCTAGCAGAGGGTCGCTTTCGGTTCTACACTGCTGCCTCCGGTCCTTTCCCCTCCCCGCCCAGAGGGTCTACAGCCACGAGAAGAAAGGGGAGACCAGGGGCTCAGGAAGGGGAGGATGGAGACAGTAAAGCGCCACTCCCAGCTGGAGGGTGGGGACAGTGACGGTCCTTCTCTTAGGTCCCTGCTACCTTGGTCCTGAATCTTGCTCCCTCCTCCATCGAGTTCTGAAAACCCAGTAGAAGAACAAGAATCTCCAGACCAGCTCCTAACCCATTCCACTCCTTTCCCCCGCGGGGCACTGCTCCTGTCCCCGGAAGGGGGCGAGTGGAGGTGGGGATTGTTCTGGGATTCGCTCGGGTGGAGGACGCTGGGCCGTGGCCGGGGAGAGGTGGCAACTGCCCCTCCGGGATTAAGTCTCTCGCTGGGTGGGTTGGTGCCAGAAGCCCACGCATGTGGCCCAGGAAGGGGGGGGGGGTGTTCGTGGGTCCCTGAAAAGCGCCGCTCCCCGGGCGACACTGGAAAGTCCTAGGTCGGCACACGGCGGGGCATTCTCGGTATGACTTAAACAAGCGACCTGCAGAGTCTGCGCCACCGATCGCCCTCCAGCTGCTCCTGGTTCTGCCCGTGCGCTCGTCTCCTGCTCTCTTTATATCGCTTTCGACCACAGCAGCAGGACTGGCGTGTCCCTGGTGGCGCAGCGCACTCCCCAGCGCCTCCTGCGCTCCGTTCCGTGGCGCAGCGCAGCGACTGGCTCTGGCTGCAGGACCAAGTAAGGCACGGATCGGAGGTGGGCTCAAGCGGGTCGAGGAGGGGCGCTCTGGGCGCGCGGCCAGTCAGCGCACCTGCCCCCAGGGCGGGGCGGAGCGGGGCGGGGCGCGCCGGCGCGCAGGTCGCAGGCCCGGACGCTGGAGGGGGCTGTGGCTCTCCCGCTGTCCCCGCGGCTCGGGCTGCGCGGCGCCCAGGCTCCCCCCGCCGAGGGGCCGGCCCAGGCCCGGGGAGGGGCACGATCGCCTTCACTTCCCGCTCGCCGGCCTCGGAGGCGGCCGGTCCGGCGCGGTCGCAGGGTTGCGGGCGCTCGGCTGGGGCGCGGGGCGTGGACGCGGCCACCGCCCGCTTTGCGCCGCTCCTCCCCTCGCGAGCGGCGCTCGGCCCGGCGTCCAGGCGGCCATGGCGACCCTGAGCCCGCTCCCCACCCACCCCGCCTGCTCCGCCCTCCCCTCCGCCCCGCGCCACCTTTGATGGCTCGGACCTCGGCCGGCCACCGCCAGCCCCGCTCGCGCGTCCGCGCCGCCGCCGCCGCCCGCGGGTATTAATAGCCGAGCGCCCCCGCCGCACGCGCAGCCTGAGCCGCCGCGCCCTCGGCAGCGGGGGGCTCGGAGCTGCTGAGCCGGAGGCCGGGAGTGGGAGCCGGAGCCGCCGGCGCCGTGGAGGTAGGAGGCGCGGCGAACAATGACTGCGGCGGGGCGGCAACTTGTGCGAGTCGGGGCGCCCGGAGCCGACTGACCCGGGGCGCGGGTGGAGGTGGGCGCGTGGCCCGCGGGGTCCTGCCCGGAGGAGGCGGGCGGTGGGTGGGATCGGGCTTCCCTTGCTGAGGCGGGAGAGTCGCCGGCCGGGCCCGGGGCAGCGCCCGCAACAATAGCAGGAGCTCCGGGGCCTCCGGGCTCCGGGCTCCGCGCCACCCTTGGCACCCTGCTCACCTCGGAGCACTCAGGCTGCGGGCTCCGCGCGCATCTCCTCTCGCCCTCCCCGCCCCCCCCTCCCGCGGCGCCCTTCCCCCGCTTCCTCCCATTCCACCCAGCACGGTGACAGCGCCGGACGCCGCTTCCGGACCTCCGGCCGCAATCTCGGCCCCTAAGGCCCATCGCGGGCCGGGGAGGTGGCCGCTGGCATGGGTGCCACCGCGCTGCCGGGTGCCCGCAGCTCGCCCACGCGCGGCGTGAGGATCTTGGTGGGTGACAAAGAGGAACACACCCTCTGCCCAAGTTAGATTTGGTCTCTCTTTACGGCCAGCCTTTATGGAGAGCAAAGTGTTTTTATTTTCTTCTTCCTTCTTTTTTCTTTTCTTTTTTGTTTTTTTAAGCGAAGGACACAGATTTTTGTGGTGAGCATTTCAAAGCAGCAACTTCTGATTGTGGTTTTACGATTTAAGTTCCGGAAACTTTAGCCTTGTGATCCGGCCAGTCCCTTTGAGAGTGTGTGTGTTTTATTTGAGGGGGAAAAATGAGTTCCCCGTAATGAGTCTGGATTTCGTTTATGGCAGTTGGGGCCCAGCGGCTGTTGGGATCTGCGCAGGGTACCCCGGAAAGGAGGGAGGCGAGGCGCACAAAGAAACGAGGACCCCGGTATCAGAGCAGCCCCTCGAGATGTGGAGAGATTGCTTCTCATCTGGAACAGTTTAGCCGTCTCAGCCTGTCTTCTTGAGCCTTCTGAGTACCATGGTGGCCTCTGGCTGTTTCATTTGATTATTGTTGTTAATGCCTTTCTTGCTAGTTTCCCAGGTTTAACTTGCTCACCAGGCCCTCCTCTGTTCCCCAGTTCCCCCTGAGCCATAGCTTTTGTGGACCCCATCTCCTCACCCAGCAGGCAGCGTCTCTGGGGCATACCCCGGCCTAGCATCGAGTTATGTTGAACGTGCTTTCCACGTGGTGTTTTGCCAAGCCCATTTCCGAGCATCCACCAGCATTGTCTTGCTTTTCTTGTTCAGTCTAAACTGGAGAGAAGGAAGAAGGGCCTTTTTGGTCCTGAGAGCTTTTTGGGAGTTGCCTTGAAATCTGTCCTCATTGTTCCCATCAGGTGGGCCCTTCTGAAGTCTCCTCTCTTTGGTTTTCTTCCCTTATTCCACAGCCTTCCTGCTGGGGGTTTACCCCCAGCCTTTCCGAAGGGTTGGTCTTGTGGGTGTGACAGTTTCTGACAAGGCACTCATCTATGGGTTCTGTATCTACATGGCTCACTTTATATTCCTGCAGCATCGATCTGCAGCAAGGCGCCAATATTGGAGTTACTCCAAGCACAACGAAATGGTTTTGTTTTTAGAATGTCTGGCTAATAGATCTGATTCTGGGTAAAATAAATAGACACATTATTGGTCAGTGGCTGGCTTACTGGGCAAAGTGTTGGTGGAGATAGTGAGTTGATGCCTTCCCAGCCCTGGGCTTCCCTGAATCTCTTGTTTCTTTTATGTGGACGGGAAACTTGAAATACTTGGTGATGATGTAGCCGTGCCCTATAGGGCCACAGGTTATGTCTGCGCCCCCTGTGAGTTGGGGTGTGGGTTTTCATTTAAGGAGTCCAGTCCCTGTAGGAACCCTAGAGTTCATTTTATAATGCCTCTTTTCACATTGGTAGTCTCTTCTTGGAGTACACAGGAATTTAATTCCTTGGGTCATAATCGAATACTAATGTTACTCTCTAGCCAAATTTACGAAAAGGAGATTTAAAAATCTATCCTAGACAATTTTCTTCTGGTTTATGGCAGTTATTTTATTATTATCTTGAGACTACCTGGAACCTGGGTGAATATTTTTGTTTTGCTTTTCATTAAAGACACTGTCGAAGCAAATGGCTTTTTAAAAAAATAATAATTAAATATAGTATTGAAAGGGTTAGTTTTTTTTAAAAAAAGTGGAATTCATCTTTTAATATTCATTGAGCATAGAAGAGTTTAATTCATTTTGAAAATGATAAATATTTATGAGGAGGGTGCTTGTGATAAACATCAAAAAAGAAAACCTTTTTCCATCCTAGAGGAGGTTAGGGAACACTGGAGAAAGGACCAGAGCCTCATTTCGCATGCCAAGCACTGTTTAGGAAAGATGGCATTGTGACTTTTCCAGAGGCTGGGGGAAGCCTTGTGGATTTGTAGGTACTTGACAAATGCTTTGATAGCATGGTGAACAGGGCATTTTAAACAACCCCTTTGTAACTTGTCTTGCTTATTGCAGAGAACTGCCTAGGATTTTTGAGAAATGCTCTTTCCCCTCTAACTGAAGATGCTACAGATAAGAGAGGGGTCCATATCATCCCAAAGTATAGCCGCTAGAGTCCTTTCTTTGGGTGCACAGGTATTCCAGGTGTTGGTTACCATTGCCTGGGAGGGGACGGGGTGGGCTCTTTGGTTCCTGTGGCTGCATGTGGCTGTGTCTCTCCTGTTGTTTGGTGCTTTTGATTGAAAGGAGGGCTCTCCAAGCCTGGGTATTGAATAGGAAGTGGTGGATCGACTTTTTCATGCTTTTTAATGGTTAGAGTTTCTGCTGCGCCCTCTGTTTCCGCCAGGTTACTGCGTTAACCATTTCCACATGTCCAGGAAGATCAGAGCCCAACAGTTTCCATTAAAATTACTTGAAATACTGATTTTGCCAGTCTTTTTTACGCCAAATGCAGCCTTTGTTTTTAATCATGAAGCCCCCAGAAAATGTTTATTTTAAAGTGGAAAAACTGGTTTTTATTGGCTGCCCTGGTTTAAGTCAGTTAAAAATGTTTTGCCAAGTGGATGCTTGGAGCATAAGTGGGCGATTGATACATTATTGCATATGGGGCTCTAAGCTTTTGATACTCATACAATAAGCCAGGGACTATCAAGTACAATGTGACTAAAGTACAACGTGACTAAAATTGAGCACATGCTCAGTGCTGCCTGTGAACTCAAGTCAGAAGAACGTGGAAATTATAGACACACTGTAAGATTGGCAAGTAAATTAATGTAGGAATTCGTTGCTTACACCAAATTAATTTCATGTGTAAAATTGTCATATTTGTGTACATTTTCAAATAAAAGAGCCACAGTCCAAACTAGATTGCCTTTAACTCTCTCTTATGATCAAATTCCTGACAACAAAAGTAACTTCAATTTATGCAGACTTTTGGGTTTCCGTAAAGACATCTTATAAGAGAAGACTTATAAATCCAGTAGTCTGATGACTTTCGTTTCTTGTTCTCATCCGGTTAATTCAGGATCTAGTATAGTGCCTGGCACATGGCAAACCCTTGGCAAATACTTGTTAAGTGAATAGATAAAACTAGTTTTTAATGTCCTTTGAATTAGCCTTTAAGGCTTTTAAGGGAAATTTGATATTAGCACTGATAGGTTGCTGTTCTGAGAATCTGAAAACCTGATATTCGGTTTTGTTTCTATTTTGTTCTAATTTAACAATTTAAATTTTAACCTTTGAAGTTGGGTAATATTGTAAAAAGATACAGGCTTATTAAAAAAATCAGACAATAAAAGCATGAAGAATAAAGTAAAACTTACCTGAGAAACTGGCTTCTGGGATCATTTTCTTTCTTCTTGAGATTTGTCTCTTAGAAGCTCCATCAGGGAGCATCTCTTGGTGGTAACCTCAGTTTTTGTGTGGAATGATATTTTTGCTCTGGAATGATAAGTTACCTGGTGTGCAATTCTGGATTGTTACCCTGTATTAAAATCAACTGTCTTCTGATTCCATTGCTGTTGCTGCCACGTGGGCTGACAGGCTAGTTGTTATTTGTAAATAGTCTGTCTTTTCCCTCTGGCTTCTTTTAAGGTCCTTTGGAGTTCTATAGCTTCCCCGTGTCTAGGTATAATTTCTTTTCTCCTTTACTTTGAATCCTCTCTCCTCTCCGCCTCCTACTCCTTTCCCTTGCTCCCTCCTGTCCTCCTGTCAGTTTCTTCCTTTCTGTTGCTCAGTAGTCTTTCAGAGTCTGGATGTGCTATGGTTTGTTTAGTCAGTCACCTTTGGCCACTCTGGTTGTTTCCAGTTTGGGCTTTCCTGAACAAAGCTGCTGTGAACATTTGTGAGCAAGTCCTTGTGTGGAGCTGTCTTCGTTTTTATGGCTGGGTCTGATAATAAGTGTATGCTTAACTTTATAGGAAACTGCCATCTGTTTTCCAGGGCGTTGTACCATTTTACATTCCCACCAGTGATATCTGAGCGTTCCAGTTACTGAAATCATCACCAACACCTGAAATCGACGGTCTTTTTGGTTTTAGCTGTTCTGGGGGATTTTCTCTTTCCCTGATGACTAACGATAGTATTTCATGAGCTTATTGGCCCTTTGTATACTTTCTTTTGTGAAGTGTCTATTAAGTCTTTTGTCTTTTTGTTTTTTTTTTTGTCTGTTTTATACAGCTGTTGAGTATAATCAACATACAATAAACTGTACACACTTAATGTCATCTTATTTGATAGTTGTAGGAGTTCTTTATATGTTCTGGATACAAGTTCTTTGTTAGATCCATGTATTATTGTGAATATTTTCACCCGGTCTATTTTTTAACCTTTTCATGTTTTGATGGTAACTTTTGAAGAGCAAAAGCTATTAGGAAAACATTATACATGGTCTGATTATTGAACTTATTAAAGGTCAGGGAATTTATTCAACTTTGGAAAAATGCCACATTTTTGTATGTCAGGCACCCACTAGTATTGCTCTTTTTAAGGGGGCAGACTCCATTTAGTGGAGGGTGATGGGGCAGTTTTGTTCTTTCCCAACTGAAACTGAGTTGAAAAGACATAAAAATGAAAAAAAAAAAAATTTCGCTTATTTTGAAAATTTGGGGAAATCATCATTTAAGATTATGATCCAATAAATAGATTTTTAATGTTCAAAATTGAGTCATGTTTGTTCTTTAGCACATAAAAGGACCATGGGAAAGAAATACTTCTGAAATCAATTAAAAAAAACAATGAGCCCCTGGGTAAATGCAAGATGAAACATTCTGAAAAGTCGTCAGAGTGGCGTGTGGAGGTGCTTGTAAAGAGCCGTGGCGCCCTATTTTGCAGGAATTATATCTTGTTTTCTGTGTATTCTCATTTTTCTGAACCAGATAACGAGGATTGTCAGGTCAGAACATGTGTTTTCCGAATTTTTGTTTCTCCTGCCCTTAGAAGGTAAATATATACCAGTTGATTTGAATTAAAATTTGTGTAATGAAAATCCTGTGACATTTGAGAATACAGAAGTTAGAGGATGGCGTCAAAGGTAGCAAGAGCTGGGAGTATAGGCGTAGAAACCTGCATCCTCCATCTTTGTGATGTTGGGTGAGTTATTGGTGCTCTTTCCCTTTTCTCAAGGGAACCTTACAGAGTACCTTTATCTTCAAGTGGTGGAATGTCTGACTAATAGCAGTTTAAGCCGTCAAACATTTAGTTGCCTCAAGTAATAAGAAGAAGGGGCTCCCAGTTCGGTGTCTCAGCTCACAATATCATCAAGGACCCAGATTCTGTTTTTCCACCCTGCCATCCCAGCATGTTGCTTTTTGTACTCAGGCGTGTTGCCTACTGGTCATTTAGACTGCTTCAGCCTAATTAGCTGTTGTGGCTAATGGCTGCTGCAGCTCCAAGCTTCATACTCTCACACACTTGGTGTTGTCAGGTCACTCACTTCACAGGCTTCTTCAAGCTCCTTTTGTCATTAAGCAAAATCCTTACCGAAGGCCTCCAGTGTCAGGGAAGTCTCGGAAGGGGTTTCTGCGGAATGTTTCTGTGCTCTTAAAAAGAGACCCAAAGACTAGGCTGGATGTGATGCGTGGAACCACCTCAGCGGTGTTGTGACTAGCCTTGGGATGAAGGCAAGAGGGCGATGGAGAGGAAAGATGGAACCAGAGTTTTCATGGGCATCGTTAAGTCATTGATCTTCCTGCACCTGGAGCTTAGCACGCTAAATAATAGTAAATTTAGTGTCCTAAATAATACAAATCTAGACTTCATGTTTTATTTATAAGTTTATTTACTTTGTAATTCTGCTTGAATTGGAGTTTTCTGTTACTGTCATCCAAAGTATCCTGGCTGATACATTAATTGGAAGACTTGATCTTTCATTTGCCATTTAACATCATCTGTGACAAAATGGGTTTCGACCTGTTAATTATATGGAAAGTGACTTACTGGTCGTATCAAATGACCGCAAGAAGTGAGTTATTTTTAAGGACTTTAGATAGTTGATAACGTATGCAAATTTTGCCACCAAGTCTTGGTGAATTTTGCCTCTCCTTTTCACGTGGCCTCTCAGGATGTCTGCTTGGAATTGACCCTTGGCAGTTTGGGTTACAGGACATACTTGAGAGTAGTATTTCATTTCTTTAGGAAAAAATGACGGCAGTGCCTGCCGATTCTGTCAACGTAGAATGGTATTTATCCGCACGTTTAATATTGCTTAGTAGATTTTCGAGGATGTTGTTAGTCAGAGATGAATATCTTCCTTTATAATCCTACCAGAGCTTTTGGTTCTCGGGCATCAGATCTTATTGGGGGCCAATGTTATTAGTTGAGTGAGCTGCTAGGAAATATCAGGATTTGGGTGAAGGAGAGGTTTCCTAAATTAGCCACAGATATTTGTGAATCTTTGAAGAAAAGTTAAATAATTTAATAATAACCTTAATATTAGTCCAAGCAAATAAATTGAAAGTAAAATATCCAGGTGAACAAATTGCAGAATATAGAGCAACAATATTCCTATCAATTTTCATCTACTTGATGGAACTTTTAAAGAGAAATCTGAGTGTTCCCCCCTAGCCCTTATCATCATCATGGCCAACTGACCCGGGTAATTTCCATATCCACTGCTGTTTTATTTTTAGTTCAGTTTATTTAGGGGCTTATCAAGTCAACAGGTATTTAGTAAACCTCTGTGTTGAATATACTCATTACTGTTGGTGTCACAAAAACAGGGCTCCATTCCTGTTCTCAGACTATAGCATCTAGACGGATGAGAGAAGTATCTAGATAATTATCATAAAAGGTGGAATATGACAAGAGCTTTGCAGAAGTCAGTAGTAATGGTGGAAGTGTTCAGAATAGTAAGACATTGGATTCTGGTTGGGAGAAGTGACATTGAGCTGAGCTTTGAATAACGTATTTGTTTATTTTAGTGTTCACTTTGTAGTGTGTTTATTGTAACAAGAGTAGAAAAGTATTCAAGTATAAAACAGAAACTAAAAATCTCTTGTAACTCTCCCAAAGATTAGGAAAATTAAAATTGAGTTTATTTCCATTTGCCTTTTGGTATATTTGGCATATTCCCAGTAGTTTTCCCTATACGTACAAACATACCTTTTTTTAAAACAGGGAGAATGAGGGATGTACATTTAGCAGCCACTTTTTCCCCTTAACCATGTCTCAGTTTTTCCATGCTGAGTTTTCTTTGGAATGAAAGCATTTCATGGCTATGTAATGTTCTGTTGTGTGGTTCTACAGAATATAGGTAAGATTGCCCTTTATCGGTTGTTTTTTTGCTTCCAGTATTTGCTGCAGTGACCGTCTGTACACAGATCTATGGAAGGAAGGTCTCTAGATCTTCTTTCTTGCAGGAGACAGAAGCCCACCTTGAGCCATAGGAAGCACAGTAGGGAATTTCTCAGCTCTCAGTACCAACCCCAGAATGGGCAGAGGCGGATCCAGGCTCTATTCGAGAGTCAAGCCCCTGTGGGATTTGCCTCATGGTGTCCAGTCTCTGCTTTTTGCTGGGCATCAGCTTCTTTTTTCTGGTTATCCTCTCCTCTGGCATTTTGAGTGGGACACTTTGGTGGTGAGAGGGGAGGAGGGCAGGTGGAGGAGCTCTCCTGCACGTTGCGGGGAGTAGAGCATTCATGGCTCCTGTCTTAAAGTCCAAGCCGTCCCCCGTTGCACGGCAGTGAATCACGCCTTCGTGCATTTTCAGTGCCCCTGGCAGAAGCCTTCATGCCGCTCCCGCTCTGATCGAGAAGCACTGTTGGAGTTTGAACCCTAACCCCACCCGCCACGGAAGGACTCCTGTTTAGGCCAAATGAGGGACCACTCTTGTGATGGGGTGTGTGATGGGGGTGTGTGCAAGGCTAGGGGGATGATGAGATTGTGCCCAGAAAACAGTAGACTTTCTAGATGGATAGGGCTTGCTAGGCAAAAACGAGGGGGGAAAACGCTTCCTGGAGGAGGCACCAGCGGGGATAGTAAAGGCAGACACATAAAGGACAGGTGTCTGTCCCACCACTTCCCAGAGCTGTGTGGAAGCTCAGCAAGTTCACTTGTTGAAGGGGTGTCAGGGGTTGTGAGGGGTGTCGTAGGTAATTTGTCCTTGTTATGTATTATCCCTGGACCAGAAGCGCTTTCCAAAGTGGGAGGGAGGAGTGGAGCTGGAGCTGGCTCAGTGCGAGTTTATAGCGCAGCTGGCATGAAGGGGACCCCACCCGGTGGGCTGGCTTGTGGAGGGTGCCTACTGCTTTATTTTCTTCTGCCTTGGGCGGGCTCTTTACCTGCCCCTTTTCCTCTCTTGTTGGTTAGAAGCTCTTAAGCGAAAGCGTTAGTTCCTCGCGGCTCAAATCAATCTCCAGCAAACCATGCGTGGCACGTCCAAGTCGTGCCCATTTTTCGAATTCCCGATTAAAGCATGTCTGTTTCTAAAGTCCATTGGCACTCCTTTTGAGATAATACATGGAAGCCCTTGGAGAGCTCTTCGGGAGTGCTGAGGAAATAGGGCAGCGATGCCGCTGGCACAGGATTTCAAACTTAGGGTGTGTTGTGTGGTTAGTTATGCCCAAGGTGGGGGTTGTGACTTTTTCACCAAAGTTAGTTCCTCAAGGTCAAGAGCCATGTCTCAAACTTCTATTCTACCTTCTAGGTACTTAAAAAAGAGCCTTTCTTAGATGCATTAATGAAAGTCTTATCATAGGATCATAGGCAGCTGGAGAATCACAGCTCATTAAATTCTCAATGTCTTCACAAGGTCGAAAGCGTAAAACTGATCTCACTTTTGACGGAGACCGACTGAGCACCTCTCATAAGGCGGGCACTATTCTCAACATTCACATCTGTGAACTAAACAGACAAAAAAATCCTTGTCTTCCAGGGGGGACCATGTATATATTTTTGTCCAAATTGAGACGTTTGTGATACTAAAAGGAGGTGCCAACTGCCTGGGGTGCAGGAACGAGAGGAGTCTAAATGGATGGTCCCCTAGTGCTCACAGAGTGCCCCAGAGAAGGGGGGCTCGTTTGTCCCAGAGGCCTTCAGACAGATGCCTTTGGCACAGTCTGGGGACAGATACACCTGATCTCCTGTGACTTCAGGAATCAACCCACCATTCACTCGCTCAGCAAATATTTGTTGAGAACCTGTGCACTGATGTCTGTGTTCTCCTGAAAGATCTTTTGCTCCCAGGCACGACTGTTAATGGGGACACAGAGCAGGAGATTTGTCCGCAGCTGTAGGGAAAGTCACAAATCGTAGTTGTTTGCAAGACAGTGGACTCCTGAGATACAAATCATGGATTTTAAATAAGTTGCTTGTGAAAGTCCTTATGATTAGCATTTTTTTAAGATTTGGAAATCAACAGGTCTCTAAGCCCCAAATGTGATTTAACAAAGGCATATATTTCTTCTTAAGGGAAAAAGGAATTAAAATTGCTTCAGATGGAAAGTATATGTGTGTATATATATATATATATATATATATATATTTTAAAAATTAATATAGAGTACAAGGGACTTTTTTTTTTTTGCTGTGCGGTTTGATGAGTTTCACATGTACCAATTTGTGTGACCAACACCGCAATCAAGATATGGAACATTTCAACCACCATCAAGATATGGAACATTTGAACCACAATCAATACATGGAACAATTCAGTCAGCTCAAAAAATTTCCAAATGTTGTCCCTTTGTGTTACCTTACCTTTTCCCCTCCCCCAACCCCAGTTAACCACTGATCTTTGCTCTGTCACTATTGTTTGGTCTTTTCCAGATTGTCTGAGCAGTGGAATCACAGAGTGTATAAGCTTTCGAGACTGGCTTCTTTCGCTTGGCATAATGTCTTTGAGGTTCTTCTGAGCTCTTGAGAGCGTCAATAGCTCTTTCTCTTCTGTTGCTGAATTGTATTCCATCGTGTGGATGTACCGCAGTTTAGCCATTTGCTAATGTTGGACGTTAGAATGGTTTCCAATCTGGGGCAATTATGAGTAGAATGGCTATAAACTTTCACCTCCAGCCTTTGATGTGGACACGATTCTGCTTTCTCATGGGTAACTACCCAGAAGAGCAATCCTCACCAACACTTGATATTGTCAACGCTTTTTATTGTAGCCGTTTTAATAGGTGTGTAGTGGTTTCTCAGCATGGTTATGTTTATTTTTTTTAATGAAACATGCAGAGAAAACATCTTTACAATGGACTTAACCAAAGACATGACTAATTTCCTGGACTATTGAGCAGAGGCTCAGTGAGCTCTGCTAGCAGCCTGTTTCTTGAAGGAGTAGATTAAAAAGAACAATCATGCATATAAAATCTGAGGCCTGGACTGTAGCAGTGCTGCCAAGAAATAGATGTAAATAAGACGTCAGTTCTGTAGGTGCTTATTTCAGAGCCCTGATAGGGTGTATAGGTTTGATTTCACTATTTAGTTAATTCTCTGTTTGAATATACAGTGATAATAATTAAAAGATAAAATGACAGAAGCACCTGAAAGGCAGTGTAGATATGGAGAAAAGATCATAGGTTGCAGGCTGTGTGTTAGTTATCTGGTGGTGCACGACGCATCACTCCCAAATTGAGCGACTTACAGCAACAGTAAATATTCATTGTCACCTGTAGTTTCTGTGGGTTAGGCCATTGAGAGTGGCTCAGATGGGCTGTTCTGGCTCTGATGTTTGCAGGAAAGATGTCAGCTGGGGCTGTGGGGTCTGCTTCCAAGGAATTGCATAGGCTCCTTGGACAGGATGCTTCAGTGTCTTCACAGCATGGCGGCTAGCTTCTCCCAGAGGGAGTGCGTTATGAGGATGCCAAGGTAGAAACTGCCAGGACTTTTTTGACTGGGGCTTGGAAGTCATACAGTGTCACTTCCACAGTATTCTTGGTCACACAAATCAGCTGTGATTCAGAGGGAGGGGACTACACAACAGTTTGGATACCGGGAGGCAAGGATCATCGAGGGCCATCTTGGAAGCTGGCTACCATAGGACCTGAGGGACTTGGGTTCAAATCCCAGCTGCCTTCTCAAAAGTGGTGTGGTCTAGAGCAAGTGATTTCATTTCTTCGCCCCAGGGTCCTCTCATATTTTAAAAATGGAAGATAATAATGTCTGTTGAATAATACCTATTGAAATACAAATCAGGGATTCTAAATAACTTGCTTGTAAAAGTCTTGGTGATCAGCCTTTTTTAAGATTTGGAATTTTGGAAATTTGAAATTTCTTTTGGGAATTGAAGGTAATGTATAAAAAGGGACTGGCAGTTTATAAAAAGCTCATGACATGGTAATGTTATTTGTATTATTAAACCATAAAGCTTTGAATCTTAACGGTGCAGAACATACCAACAAGGATAAACACATTAAATAATAACATTCTTTTTAGTAAAGGTGTTGGTCATAGCTTCTTTCACTTGTAGGTTCTATATGTTTTATAATTTTTTTCTTTTCCTGAAAAAATTGGCAAATCCAATTGTTGTGAATTAGCAAAGACTAAATTCCTTTGCTAATCTAATCTTGTTCTCAGGTCCTTCTTTTTAAGAATATCCCCCCAATAGGAAATAAGTTCTGTGAGCTCTGCTGTATCGCACTGGGACTCTGAGAGACATCACAGGGGAGAGCAGGAATGAGGGCCTGCTCACTACCTCTCTACCTCTTCATAGAGTTTTTAGAAAACGCCTACTTGTAAAAGTAGTTTTAAAATACGTAAAATACGTAAGTCAGCACCCTTTGACTTTATCTGAAAGTCCAGAAAGCTGTCCTTTTTGAAGGGATCATGATGTGGAATAACATAACTCTGCCTGTTTTGCTGTGACTGAAAAGAAGTGTGTGTGGCTCAAAGATCTCTGGCATCTTTGCCCCATTTTCTTTCGCAGCCTCCTTTATTTCCCCTTCCCCATGCTGACCTATGTGACGGTCCTAGAACCAGCCACAGGAGCCCTCCTCTCTCACATCCCCTCAACTCTGCACCAGCTGCTTCCTTGGCTGGGCCTGCAAAGGCCTCTACCCAGTCCTTCTCGGCTCTGGTGTTCAGCCAGTCCCTGCCATCCTCCTTCCAGAAGCATTTCCTGAAGCTCAGGTCTACTCCTGGGTCTTTCTACCTTCTGTATTTGTACCAGTGTGGTTTCTCTCTTCCCCACTCATTTGATTTATTTGAGCCATACCTTTTATGGAGCGCTTCTGAGTCTCAATCTGAGTTCTAAGTGCTTTACCTGTACAGACTCATTTCATCATCTCAACCCCCATGATTTTTTATCCCCATTTTCCTTAAGAGGAAACCGAGGCACAGAGAGGTTAAATGGCTTGCCAAAGGTCACGTAGTTTATAATTGGCAGAGCCAGGAAAGAAGCTCGGGAAGTCTCTCCATGCTTATTGAGAGCAACTTCTGCTTAAGTGTTTTACACCGTTGCATTCCCAGTGCCTGGCACAGTACATGGAACACAGTGGGTGCTCAATAAGTATTTGTTGAAGCTTAACTCTCTTAAGAGGTAAACTCTGTCCCAAATCATTTCTTTCCATTTCTTTGTAAAATGTAGCCCCCCTTGGCCTTCAGTAGGATGATGAGGTTCTGAGGTTACTTCTAATGCTGTTCCTTGACCCTCTTGCATCTGGAGGGGGGTCACTTACCTCATCTTTTGTGAGTATACCCTTAGTTTGCTACCTAAAAGTTGAGCACATTTGTTTAAAATTCTATATAAAATATATATTCCTGTGCCTTGAGAAAAGGGTGTTTACCCATGGTTTTCTTCAGATAGGACTAATATGAGTGATTTTTATTTTTTCCTTTGAGCTTTTCTTTTTTTTCTAAATTTCCCATAATGAATTTTTTTTGATTTTGTAATTAGCCATCCATGTTATTTAAATTGTAAGACTTTTTTCTGCAGATTCAGGCAAGCCTGCCCACATATGGAAACGGTCACGTGAGACATACTTGGGGCATCGCACATCTTCCCCTGCTGTATTATTGAAACCATCTACTAGAAGGTCATTTTCTTCTTCCTAGTGTTTCCGAGGCACGTAACAAAGGATTGTAGATGCTCATGACACTTGGGTGAGCCGTGGCCTTCCAGGAGGGATGGTTACCGAAAGGTGTTTCATTATTCCTGGTTTGGAAGTTCAAGGTTGCCTGAGGTCTGTGGTCCAGATCGGTGGGGTGCTTTTGTTTTGGAGGTAGAATAATTCATAAGCATGATCTCAGACTCTAGGTACCAGATGAGAATAGTCATTCCAAGGTCATATAAATAAATGCCCGAGTCAGCGTTATCAGATCCAAAGTCGGTGGTAAGGCTCAAAGCCGTTGGGGGAACAGTTGCTTCTCCCAGGCTCGTAGGTAAATTAGCAAGGACTACAGGGGATTAGAAACTGTCCTGGTGGCTTGACTCCTTTTATTTAAAAAATGGCCATGCTTTGCTGTAGGAAGGAAAATTCTGAGAATTGCAGAGGTGGTTTTGTCTTCCAGCTACGCCATGCCGTTTGGGCACCACCTGCCTGTTCGTCCTGAGGAGCTAAGCATGGTGGACGTCATTCTAGTTCTCCTTGCCCACTCGCTCCCGTCCTCCAGCGTAGTTCAGTGCTAGGAATGGCCGTCAGTTAGTAAGACTGAAGACATGATAAGAAAAGTCTGTCTTCAGGGTGAAGGCAGGGAAAACGCAATCACCTGTCAGAACCCATCCCCTGAAAATTGCTTGGAAGTCTCCTGCGTGAGCTAGAGGGGTACACAGCACCTAGGAATCACGTTCTGGCTTCTCCTTGGAATCGGGATACTGGGTGGGATGCTGGAGGGACTGTCAGTTTCATGTTAGGTTCTCTGCTAGATGGTGTGCTTGGCACTTTGCGTCTATTTTTATTTGGTCGTTTATTCAGTGAGGAAAGGATTATCTCCATTTTACAGAAGAGGAAACTGAGACGTGGATTATTGGTTCACATGCCCAAGGTCACACAGCTAAGAAGTGAAATCAGATTTCCTAGAGTCAGACTCTTCTTTGTGGCTCACTTGGGGATCTTCTCCTAGTCCAGCAGTAACCGATCACCCCGAAAAAGGGCGAGGTGAGATGGATGCCGCAAGTTCAAGGCCAGAGCCCGTCTTTACTGAAAATTGTATTATTTTGTTTGTCATGAATTTTTTTAAAATTACTTGTGATTTTTAAGAATATTCTTTAAAATTATCTTAATTACGGAGTGTTTTGGTGCCCCCTTAAATTTAGTGCGCAAGGCTACGCCTCACCCCAGTCCCGAGTGGCACGCAGCTCTGGAGTCAGAATGATGACAGTCCAAGCAGCCAGCAGAGGATTCCAGCATCCTTTTCAGCAGTGTAATGCTATTTTTTTTTTCCTTCAAGGCATTTTTGGGGGATGAATCGCAGTCTTAAAGACACACCTTGGCTTCATCTTTGAAGATGCCGCTCTGCCTCTGATAGACACAGTTGTTGGTACCGTAGGTTGCTTAGAGCAGGTCAGCTTTGAGAAACCGAAGCCCAGGTCTGATGAAAGCGGTTCGAGTCTCGGTGGCCAGGAGGCTGGGGGTTTGGAGCTTGGCCCTAATGCCTTGGGGGGAGGCAGGGCAGGAAGGAGTTCTGGTGTTAAATTGAAGCCACATAATAAAGGCGCTGTGAAATGCGGCTTTTCCTGAGTGGGGATGCCAGCCATCCAGCAGGCAGGTGAGGTGCTGTGGGCCTGGAGGCGAAGCCGGGCGGCACAGGCTGCAGGGGGCCGGCCCGGTGCAGGCCAAGGGTGGCTGCCTCTCCTCTGCGTGTTCGCAGAATGACTGGTGGCCGGCCGAATGTATTTCACGTGGGAATTGGCTATATTTCACTGAGTTTTGTTTTTTTTAAAATAAAACATTTAAAAATAACCACGTTTCTTTTGCACGTGTCTTTTAATTGCAAAAATAATAGGGTCATCATAGAAACTTTGAAAAGTGGAGAAAAGTAGTCTGGCAAAACACATGCACCCCGACGCGCACATTGCTTTCTTATTCATATTCGCCTTCTATAGTTTTCTTTCCTTAATTAAAAAAAAAGTAGACTTTATTTTTTAGAGCAGTTTTAGGTTCACAGCAAAATGGAGCAGGAAGTACAGGGTTCCCAGATACTCCCTGTGCCCCCAACCTCCTCCACTGTCAACATCCGGCATTTTCCTTAATTTTTAGATGTTTAATTTTTTTTCAAATTTATAATGTATGGTACATGTGTTGTGTGAATTTCTCACCCCTCCCCCCATCTTGCTTCAGGAATCCCTAAGTTGTTTGAGGTCAAAGGTCTCATGAGGTCGTTTCCTGTTGACCTTTCCTCAGAGGAATGCAGTGGTGGGGAGGGGGCCCGGATGACTTGCCCTTTGAATGTTTGTCATGTGGAGATTTCCCAGAATGTGCTTAGAAGGACTGAGGGGCCATGAAGACTCGCTCCTCTGCCTCTTTTATCGCTGGACTTTTTTTTCCCTCCTGGCGTTTGGGGGAGGGGGTCTGGCATCGACTTTCTGCTAGACGCGCTCAGTCTTCCTGATGAGTTAGAAAATAGAACTGTAGCAGGCGTGTTTCCAGAACAGCCTTAAGTGTCAGAGGAAACACCTAGCCGATGGACGCTTCTGCCAGCTGGTGCTCCTGTGGGGTGGCCCACCTGCCAGCGTGGGGTTGAGAGCAGTGCAGGGTTGCCGCGGGCGGGTGGGCTAGCTGGGAGCACGCGGCCTGCTCAGCGCCGTGCTGGGAAACGCTCCTTGCCTCTGTCCCTGTGGACGCTGGCTTCTCTTCACCTCCGTGTAACTGCTGCCTGGCACAGGCCACAGCTGTGGTCGGCGGTCATTCAATCTTTGTTGCAAGAAGGGAAATGAGACCCCCTTTGGGGCTTCTTGGTAAAATTGCTTTGAACCTCCCAGACCTGAGCTGACCTTCTCACCAGCTGTTTGGCCGCCGTGGTCTGTCAGAGCCTTGCATTGATATCACAGGTTGATGGCAAATCTAAAATTTATTTGTCATCCTCCTTCTCTGACTCTGTTTCTCTGCTTTACAGTTCTGTCCATTAGTGTCTGGGCTTCCTTGCAGCCTCTCTCAGTACAGGCCTGGCCAGCCTCTCAGAAAGTCAGATTCTCCAACAAGCTTCTGGGAACGGCTGAGGTGTCTTCAGATCAGGAGCTTCGAGATCTTAAAAACAAATACCCAATTGGAGGGGAAAAAAACCTTATTTGGGGACCATGATACCTACATTAGTGGCCTGTAACCTTAACCCAGCGTGGCCTTTTCTCATACTTCTGATTACCCCTCTTTAGCTGAATTCTGAGTAAATTACTGGATTGCTTGACTCTCTGAGTAATGCTGTTGGCATCAACGCTAGTAAATAGTCTTTTATAAAGTGAACGGTGTACCTAGTAGCATTTAAGATTGTGGGGGAGGGGAGGGGAAGAAAGGATCAGGAAGACGTGGGTATGTTGCCTCGGTTAGTGTTTGCTGACCCCTGGCCACCCTGGTCAGTTGTGAGGGAGGGGGTGCCATTTGTTTTGACCACCCCGAGGTGGGCTGAACATCTGGACCGTTCACTTAATGCCCACTCACCAGGCAGCATTTCACGGACTCTTGAGAATGTGGAAAAGGGCCGGAAGAGCTGGAAAGTCTGGGGCGTTCTTGGTGGGTTTATGCTGAAGTGTCTTGATTCTTCCTAAGGAAATCTCTTGACTGTTCTGATTTGCGCTTGATTCCACCACAGAACGACCCCTCTGTGCCTTCGCTTTCCGTGCGTTCTCACCCACTGCTGTGAAGCCAGGCCGCGTTGTTAATCTTTTAGAGCGCTTCCATTTTTGCTTAATGTGAAACAACCTCATGTTCTTAATTATTTTGAGAATTATATAGCATTCTTCATTGCTGTTGTTTTAGCTTCCTCTTGTCATTAGTGTGTGTTTGTATGAGAGGAAAGTGTCTGTCTCTGAAACAGAGCCCGTCTGCCGGCCCGGAGCTTCAGCTGCTGGGTTTGTCCGAAGTTAAGGATACGATTCTTCCCTTAATGTTATCAAGTCATCTTAAAATGCTAGGAAGTTTAGTCTGATTTAAAATTCTACTTTTGTTTGAGTCTAGCTTTGTTATTTATCTTTTAAAAATTTTAAAGCGTCCTGTAATTTGGCGTGTTATGCTGACATGAAAGGAAATGGGGTATTTTTTGAGAAGCGGTGTCAGTGCTTTCAGATGCGCTGTAGCTATGGCAGTGTTAATAGGTATGCTGAGCCCGCTGCTCTGCACACCGACCCACACGCCTTGGTTTTCAGCCCCACTAATTCGGCGTTCACGGCTGTTTGAACTTTGTCAGGCTGAAGTTTGTTTTGACACAATTCCGTGGGAACAAGGTTTGTTAAGCAAATAGAGAAAATAAAGTTACACGGGGGAAGTTTCCTCTCTGTGAGAGAGGAGACTTTTCTAACACTTTGGAAAGAATCATTCATGATTCTTACTCTTTAATACAAACCTGGTGGGACCTTTATCTGCTAAACTCCCATCGTCTAAAAAAATATCTTTCCAGAAATATTTTCTGCATAGACATTTCACACGAGTGGAGCATACACTATATAAAGTGTTGATCTTGTTCTCGTCTCTTAATGCACCTTAAAGACTGTTCTATATTAAGTACATGCAGACCTGCCTCATTCTTTTTATTGGCACATACGGTTCCATTTTATAGGGATACCTTCAACTATCTGTAAAGTTGTCCCTATTGATAGACATATATAGGTTGTTTGAAATATTTTGCTATTTTATGAAAATGCAACAGTGAAGACCTGGATGTCTCTTGGTGAGTCTATCTGAAGTATAAGTTGTAGAAGTGAAATTGTGGTCAAAGGGTCTCTTTGTTTTTCCTGTCATAGATAGTGCCATAGTGCCCTCCAAGAGTTTCTACCCATTTGTCTCTTCGGTTTACTAAGTCTTACCTAGTGCTTACTGTGTGCTGGGAACTATTTCATGTGCTTGACAAACATTAGCTTGTTTGATCCTCAGACCAGCCCTTAGAGGTGCTGTCATTATCACCGGGTTACGGATGAGGAGCTGGAGCAGTCGAGATGACGGAACCTGCGCAGGGGCCACGACCAGTAAGTGGCAAGCTGGAATGTGAACCCAGACAGTCTGGCTCAGAGTCCCTGCCTCATCACGGTGAAGAGGTCAAACGTTTTCACCTCCCCTCATCTGCCCGGTGAAATGCCCATTGCTCTTCACTGTCATTCTGCAGTTTTGTTATTACTAGCTGAGGATGGACACATTTTCAACTGTTGACAAGCCATTTGGATTTTCTTGGTGATCTATCCACTACCTGTTCTTGTCCTTTGCCCATTTTTCTGTTAGGTTGCAAGTATTTTTCTCATTGATTTGTAGGAGATCCTTTGCTTGTGGAGAAAATTAGCCCTTTGTCAAATGTGTCTTAACTGCCTTGTCCTCCTGAGTTGGCTTTTGGCTTTCGACTTAATCAGTCTTTTCCTTTATGGCGTCTGCAACCTAGGTTGCGTTTAGAGAGATATTCTGCAGTCTGAGAGCATTTTTTAAAATCTCACATTTTTTTCTAGAACTTAATGGTTTATTTTTAAAAATTTATGTTAGTTCAAAGAGTAATGTGGGATTTATTTTTTCTAATAATAACCAGTGGTAATGAGATGCATCTATACAAGAATAAAAAACAGACTCCCAATAGATGAGTATTTGATGTCATGCTATTGTGATAGACTCTGTTATGACTCTTGACAGCTGAGCCACGCTGTTAGCCGTGTGGCTCATGTTTATACCATGGCTATTTCTCCTTTTTGCCCAATTTTGCTTTCCCTGAAGTCAATAATTATCTAGCTTTCCTTTGCTTCATTTTCCATGTACTTATCTAATTCGTTCCAAAACTCTCACCTCTTGCCTAAATCCCTTTAAGTATATTCCAGTCCATCAGATGCTCAGATATTCTGTTTTATTCTTGAGGAGGTTTGTCTGGGAGTCTTCAGAGCTGCCCTAGTCTGGGCTGGGTTTTTCTCTGGCCTCGTAAGCATCCTGCCATCTTCCCCATAGTGACCCTGGGCATCCCTTTGCCTCTATCACCTGATGTAGGCCCTCTGGCCTGGTCTGCATCACGGGTCTCTACAACGTTACCCTGGGCGTCCTCCTTGCTTCTCTTCCTGAACTCTTTCCCAGCAGACTATGTCTTTCTGTTTCCGCATTTCCCCCCTCATTTTGGGGGAGCCTCTCCTTCAGTGTGTGGAGAGAACTTGTGGGCTGGGTGGAAGATCTGAAAACAGGATGATGGGTTGAAAGGCTGTTTAAGATGCAGTTAAAACTTCGAGGTTGCCTGTGCCTCCTGCTGGGGACAGTGACTTCGCCCTCTGAACCCCTACCTCACCTGTGTTTCTCCTTTTGTCCGCCTCTCAGTGTGGTTATAGTACAGTGTTTGGTTAACTCAGCAGTTGCTGTGTACGTTTTCATCACTTTGTGGAGTGTTCACTGCTGAGCCAGTTACTGACCTATGATTGCTTTCTTCAAAAAACTTTGTATTTCCTGGAGATAATTCATTTCTTAAAAATTTGCTTGATTTTCTATGTACCCATTGCTGATTTTTTCCAAATAATTTCAACAGACCTGTCAATTTTCTTTCAACTAATTTTATCAAACTCTAAAACACACCATATAACCATGCAGTTCCCCCATCCCCTAGAGTACCACCATCTGCAACATGCCCATCCTCAACTGCTGTCTGAATGGGTTATATTCTAAGCTTAGTATTTAGCCATCATTCAGGATTTTTCCTTCACTGTTCTGTTTTCTTGGGCCTACTCTTTTCTGGATGTCATATCTTCTAATTTCATGGTTTACGCCATTGTTTTGATAGAACCATTGTTTTGATAGAACATATACTCAAGTAGCTTTCTCAGAAAGGTACAAGGGAGCTATGTTTCTTTTGAATCTTTGCATGTAAAAATGTCTTTAATGTATGCTTAGATTTGCTTGATAATTTTACTGCATATGGAATTAAAAATTGAAAATATTATTCTTGAAACTTTGAAGACGTTGCTCCATTGTCTTCTAGCATCCTTTGGATGTGATTAATTTTTCTCATTCTCTCTGGAACGTTTGAAAATCACTTAATTTCTCATATTTTAAAGTTTTACAATTTTTGGCATATATCAATGGGTCCATTTAAATTATTTATGCTGGGCATTTGCTTTTAGTTTTAGTCTGAAGACTCTTATCTATCAGTCTGGGACATTTCTTGAATTTTAAAAAATAATTCCTGTCAATTCTTTCTGTAATTCCTATTATTTGAGTATTACAGCTTGTAGAAGATTCTCCTTTAATCTTTTTAAATTTCCATCTTTTTTTGCTCTATTTTCCATGAAATTTCCACAAGTTAACCTTTCAATTAGCTGTAGAAAAACAAAATTTCAGTTATCCATATTTTCATAGCATCTCTCCCTATATTTTGAGACATGAATTCTCTCTGGGGATATTAATTCTGGATGTAAAAAATGTTGCCTCTGCTCCCTGTAACGTCTGTGTCTTTTCAGAAAGCTTTTATCCTCCTCTGTGTTTTGGTCCTGACTTCCATTTCGTAGGCTTTCTTTAAATGTTGCTGATCATTGGCTGTCTATTCAGAGCGAGTATTAAGAGTAAAGTGCAAAGAATCAGACCTGAATCTCTGTGCGTGTGGACAGCGCTGTTGATTGTTGATTCTTCTTTAAAGTGATGAAGCAGAAATGGGTCTTTGTGTTGGAGGCAACCCTCAAATGTCAGTGTGTGTCTTCATTCAGATTCTCCAGAGAATAAATCCACCAGGCCTGCCTGGAATAAGCCTGGGATGAGCTACAAGTATCCAGGAAGCAGGATGGAGGAAGGGGACTCTGGGTCCCGTGAGGTAGTAAGTGGCCTTTTCCTTAATTTCCACCGCATCTCTTGCTACGTTTTCAGCCCTGAATCACATCCTTCTTTCTCACTGTGCCTGTTGTTATATGAGCTTCGGATCTCCCTAGTTCAATTTCTTTGCATAATAAATCTCTTGGTTGGTGGTTGGGCAGATGAGGGAGGGACCTGGGGCTCCAAGGTCCATCCTCTTTGTATCCGACCTGCGTGTCTCCTTTTCCATCCTTCCCCTCACCTTTCCCTCCAGTGGGAGCCTCCCAGGAACTCTGGGTGGGAACTGGCCTATTTGTTGGAACTCCTCTGAGCATCGCTTAGGGTGCAAAACATTGGTTACTTCCCCATGCTTTCCATCATCCGAGAGTCAGTTGAATGTCTTCTCTCTGCTGCTGTATATTTTTGTCTTTTTGAAAAGGTATGTTTACTGTCATTTTGGTAGGATTTTTGGTGGGAGAGGTGATGTAGGCATGTGGTTTATCTGCCATGTTCAACTGAAAGTTCGTTTTATTTTGGCAAGTGTGCAATATAAAATGATCGAAAGATTTACTGCGGAAGCAGTCATTATACCAGACCTAAATCGTTAAAAAAATTATACAAAATTTTTTTCTAAGGGTGCAGATTCAGTCCAATATTTACAGATTAGTCTGAGAATTTATATGATTTGATATTTGCAAGGTTTGCTGTTCAACATACCTGTGCCCCTGCGTGTGTCTGCACACGCACTCGTTCCCATGTTTCTATCTCATTTTTCTATCACACAGAAAATCAAATACAGTCTGACTGAGAGGTTTTTTTTTTTTTTTTAATCTCTAGACCGCAGATGTTTTCACTCTCTCTGTGGGTGCTCGCCAGCCTCACATCAGTTTAGCAGTTCTCTTCTGGGTGGAACAAAGAGAAGATGTCGCTGACAACTCAGGGACGTGGGGCTCCCGTTGTGCTTATTTTGCTGTGTGCTGTTCTGTTGGGTGGGGTGGGAAAAAGTATGAGAATCCCAGTTCTGATTAGCCGTGAATGAGACATTTCTGAGTAGGAATCCAGCAGACACCGGGCTACTGATTTAATTTTGGCTGCCGAAGGAGTTCTTGGTGGCCACGGGGAGGAAGTGATGGGAAGGAGGGAGAAACTGGCAGAAGAAGCAAGGCTCTGAAAATAGGGTGTCATGGGGGTTGGCACAGGGTATGATTCTGGTCTCAGACAGGCTACTTTACCCGTGCCACTGAGTGATGTGACCCCTCGGAATTTCCCCATGACCTCACCTCCCCAGGGGCTGTAGCCAAAAGAACAAGAATCACAAGGCTGCCTCTCGCCGAGCACCCTTAAAATACTCACCCACGAAACCAACAGCTCCTTAAAGTTCAGCATAAAGGAACAGAGGAAAATGACCTGTGAGCCCGTAAGCTGCCCACTTCCTGCTTTTTGTTAGACCTTGGGCAAGTGTGATAGTTTCCATGTTTATTTTTTTGGAAGTGGAGAAGTTGGAGAGAGAAGGAAGTGAGCTAATAGCCAGCTTTTCAACACCGTGCTGAATTTTGCATTTCTTTATACAGTATTTTTGCCAGGCCCTTGACTTTCATTTAAAGAAAAAAAATTCTTTCTCCTTGAACATCTGTGCAAAATCAGACCGGGTAGGGGGTTTGGAGCCCAGTGAGAGTGTGGGATAATTTAGCACATTTCTGAAAGCTGGAGTGAGAGACAGCAGACCCGCTCTATTGTATTGCTCTGGCAGCAACCCAGTATTGAAGGCAGGCTGACAAATTGTGCCAAAAGGATGCATTCCTAGTGCTGCATAATCACATTTTGAAAAATATGCAGTAGATAAGTGGGAAAATATGCATTCTGCTTGCTTCATAAATAAAAGTAGTTAAGGATGTCTGTCATGCTCACGTTGTTTCGCTTGAATGTTGGATCCGCACGTCAAAAAAGCAAACCCAATTCACTCAGTTCACTCAATGAGTCTGGCACCCAATCCCTTCCAAATTCAGCATCCTTTCATTGTGTTTTAGTCTTCTGCATAGCCGTAAGCCAGGAAATCTCATGTTTAATTAGGTCATTTTTTCTTCAGGGTTCTGTCCTTGCAAAGCAGGAGAGGAATTTTTATGGGCAGTTGGTGTAAATAAAAAGTCCATGGCACATTGTTCCATGGTTCACTTAAATTTCAGGTGGTACTCATGAGCATTCCTTAGAAGGAAGTTTGTGTATTTCAGGATATCAGTCACTCTGGGTAAAGTTTCTTCAGGTTTCGATTTTCATTTGCTCTAGGTTTTTGCCTCTCAACCTGGAGTCTTTGAAATCTTAAGGGGTTTGCAACCCTAGAATGCAGGCCTGTGAGGTATTTTCAGGATTTCGGAGAGCTTATAACCAGAATCCCACAGTCACGGGGATTGGGTAGGGGGCCACCTCATTAAGTTTCAATGAACGAAAGCACCCAAGTGCTTTGGCTTGGCCAGATCTTTCTCACCTGGATGTGATAACAGTCTCCTGCTGATCAGAATGCCTTATTGACCATTCATTACATGCGCCTTTAAAGAATGAAAAGGAAATAGAGTTCCTTGTTGTTTTTTTACCAGCCTGGCAGATGTGCGCTTTTGACCAAGGGATTGAGGTTGGGGTGTGATATGGTGGGAGACTAGTTTGAAAGGGACCTCAATCCAGAGAGAATAAAGTATGGCCGACCACAGTTCTAGCTGAAGGCCGCCTGTCCCCACGCTGCTCTGTTCACTTCCCCCTAGTTTGCTGTGTAAGATGGCGCTGGCAGGGGAGGGTTCGAATCCCTATTGGCAGTTATTTAAGCAAAAGTCGGGGTTCCGCCACACCCGGGATCTTGGAGTGATTGTGATGGGAAGGACTCAACTGCCAGTGGGCGTGTGGATTCCACTGGAGTCCTGGCTGGCTGCTTGCCAACTCCAGAATCTTTTTTTCTTTTTCTTTTTTGAGGAAGATTAGCCCTGAGCTAACATCTGCTGCCAATCCTCCTCTTTTCGCTGAGGAAGACTGGCCCTGAGCTAACATCTGTGCCCATCTTCCTCTACTTTATATGTGGGACACCTACCACAGCATGGCTTGACAAGTGGTGCCATGTCCACACCTGGGATCCGAACCGGCGAACCCTGGGCTGCCAAAGTGGAACATGCTCACTTAACCACTGCATCACTGGGCCGGCCCCCAGAATCTTTATTTCATACATTAAAAAATACTTAGAGGAAAGACTGGAAGGAAATTGACCAAAACGTTAACAACTTTTGTTTACCAACTGCATACTGGTAAACCAACCACCAAATTTAGCATCGCTTTGCCATGACTGCCTTTCTGCTTTGGTTTTGCAAATTATCAGTAATGAGACTTACTCTGTTATTTTAAAGTGGGACTAAATATATATATCTTTTTAGTGTGTCTTTGGAATATTCTCAAAGGTTGATGACTTGGAACCCTTGACACGGTTCGAGGGGTGCAGCTGGGTGTCGCCTGCCTCAGGAGTTCCACAGCACGTTGTGACAGAAACGATAGTGAGAGCTGCGAGGAGAACCCCAGAGCAGAAGCTTAGAATGTCTGCTTATCACCACCCGAAAGTTTCATATTTCTTCTTTTGTGCAGATTCCAAATGCTTTTGGAAGGCTCGAAGTGAAGAAAATAGCCCTTTGACAGAGCTGATAGAAAGTGAGGAATCTGGGCGGTGGGCTGGTGAGTCACTGTACGGAAGCGTTGTGTTGTTAGCTTTGGCAGAGACAGTTCTCAGAGAAGCTCTGTGAAACGACTCCCTTCTGCGGGGCACTTGAACTCTCTGCCTCGTCTCCTGTCCACTTGCCATTCTCCCTCGTTGAATGGTAACCCACACTTTTAGAGCCCTCACTGTATGTCAGTCATGGTTCTGAACACTTTACATATATTAATTTGTTTCAGAACAACACTGAGAGGTAGGGACCACTACATATGAGGAACTCAGGCACAGAGAGGTCCAGCAACGTGCTTAAACTCACACAGCTGGTAATCAGTAGAGCCATGACTTGAACCCGAGCTGGTTACTGGGTCTGTCCTCTCAGCTGCTACCCTGCCTCTGCCTGGAACCTGGGCCAATGAGGATGGGTGGGTGTGGTTCCAGGTTAAAGTCAGGTTGAAGGTTTTGCTGGAGCGCTCTCTGTCACAGGTGTTTGGGTCACAGACTGCTGGGCAGCTTAGTTTAATTAACTTTGCCCTAACCAACCAGTCCTTATTGAGGCCCCTGTTCTGTTGGCCATTCAGAAACAGGCAGTGTAAGCCATGGTTTCTGTCTTCAAGGGATCCACAGCCAAAGTTGAGATAGGAGATCCGTTCCTATGAAAATCTGCGTAATACATGACCTAGTCCCACGTAAGGAACTCGGTGTGGGTGTGTTGTGTTTGTCTTGGGAGAGGAATAAGTTGCCGTGTTCAGTGAGAGAGGGAAATATGCCCAGAAGTGGGATTGCAGGAGCTCCAGTGTCTCTTTAATCTTCCTCAGCTGGCTCCGTCTCCTAGTCTATAGACTTGTCTTTCCCGTCTTAAAAAACAAAAGCGAACTGAAAAATTTCTTTCCCAAACTTTTCCCTCTATTGGCCAATTTCCTCAGTCTCAGATGGAAATCTTCATTTGCTGCTCAGCTCCCTGACCTCACCTTCATTTTCCAACACATTCTGATAAGGCTTCCAACAGAATCATTCCGCTAATTCCTAATACCTAGAAGTAGTCATATTCAAATATTTTAACTCTCGTTTTTCTCATGTTTATCTTCACAATTAAGTTTTGAAATAATTTGCTAATATAATTTAGATTGGTTACAATTCTTTTTTTTTTTTTTTTTTTGCTGAGGAAAATTAGCCCTTAGCTAAAATCTGTGCCAATCTTCCTCCACTTTATTTGTGGGTCGCTGCCACAGCATGGCTGATGAGTAGTGTAGGTCCACACCCAGGATCCGAACCCACGAACCAGGGCTGCTGAAGTGGAGCATGCCAAGCTAGCCACTATGCCATAGGGCCAGCCTCTAGATTGGTTACTAATTCTAAATCATTCAGCAGATGTATACTATAAAGTGGTATGACTGTGGCTTTATTTCTCCACTTACTAGTATGGAAGATGAGAAGTAACTTACTCACAGAGTGCCACCAAACACTGCTGCCATGGGATGAGGGAGAAGCTGTATGGGTTACTCTCCTGGACACCCAAGCATCCCCATTTGGAGCAAATGAGATGAACGAGCTTACAGTGTAAAGAACTGTTGATCATTTATCAGTTCTCCCTTAGGGTAGTACTTCTAGATCTCTCTTTCCTTCAACAGTTCGATTTGTTCCCATCTTTCATGTTGCAGGCTTCCTGTTCTGGTTATCTCTGCCTGTTTACAGGTAAGAGGGAGGCACTTCAACAAAAGCTGACTGGAATCGATGAGTGTCGATAGGGCTTGCACACTGCTGGGCCTCTCCTTTGGGTAATTGGGTTGGAACTCATCTTTTTTGTTGGGGACCCCAGGTTCAGTCTCCACAGAAGGGAAATGCCGTGCTCCTACCAGGCCAAGAGGGTGGGAGGTTTTCCAGATCTCAGCTGGGCCTCCCGTGTTCACCACCCCCTGTTTGCAGGGGTACCTGATGCCTGCAATTCCTGAGCTTTCCAGAGTTTTGTCTTGGAATTAGTGTGCAGCTTCTTGTCATCTCTGTCTGCAGGCCTAGGGTCCAGCTTTCTGCTAAGTCAGTTGACAGTGGTCAATTCACTTTCTTTCTTCTAAAATATTATTGATATTCTTTTTTTCTACTGTCTCTTTCTTCTGACTCCTTTTGTTGGGACCCTGCCTCTTAATTTAATTATCATTGAGGTGGGGATTGGAGACGGAATAGAGGCGAATGTCTGATGTGGTCTGCTGCGTTTAACTAGGAGTGCTCGTGGGCTGTCTTCACTTGGTGAGGATGTTCCCGAGACGCTTGTCTTCCTTCCTAATGTGCATTTTAGCGTCTGTGTGTGATCAAGTGTATGATTCTACTGTACTTTACTGTACCAATCCTCTATTGTTAGGCATTGTGTCGCTAGTTTTTTGTTAGTATAAATAACCCTCCATTTTAATATCTTTATTTATATACGTTTTCCTGTCTTTGTGATTGTTTTTCTTCGATTCTTGAAAATAGAAATACTGTGTTAAAATAGATTAGAAAATTTTAAGACTCTTGACTGCCTCTTTCCAGCTTGCTTTCTCGAAGAGTTGTGCCAGTTTCCGTGTCCACCAGGCATGAGTGAGTGGACCCATTTCATTGCAGATCACACTTCTTCCTCCCACTCTGGGCACAGATGTGCCTCCTGGGTGGAAAAAAAAAAAATGGAGTGAGCCAAATTAACTCTAGGAATTGTCAGCCCACATGCTGTGAAACCTTGGCCGCCTAGGGTCCCATCCTGGCTCGGTGACCTTGAGCAGATCACTTAACTACTCTGAGTTTTAGTTTCATCCTCTGTAAAATGGAGATAATAGGAATAATAAGAAGTAAATAGACTTAAATTTAGATTTTTGCCTGACTGGTAGGAATGGAGAAGAGCAGCACCAATAAAATTAGTGTTTTAGGTGGTAATGATAAGATTTTCTTTGTTGTTGTTAAAAAGTGACTTATTGGGGGAAATGATACATTCTTATTACAAAAAAGGTCAAACAATACAAAAAAGTACAAAGAAGAAGTTAAAAAAAAAACCCTTACCTCAAATTTCACCATTTAGAAATAATATGCTTAACATTTTGTGAATTCTGTCTAGGACTTGTCACGGGCATAGTTAGAAGGACGGATGAGATCTTACCATACGTGTTATTTTACTTAAAGGTATAAAATAAAATTGGCTTTGATTAAAGCAAAGAAAAAGAAATTGAAGCAAGATTTAAAGAATTTTTTTTCCTCTGCTTTTTCTCTCCAAATCCCCTCCAGTACATAGTTGTATATTTTAGTTGTGGGTCCTTCTAGTTGTGGCATGTGGGATGACACCTCAGCATCGCCTGATGAGTGGTGCCATGTCTGTGTCCAGGATCTGAACCAGAGAAACCCTGGGCCACCGAAGCAGAGCGCGAGAACTTAACCACTCGGCCACAGGGCCAGCCCCTGAAAGAATTGTTGACTTCTTCGCTATGAGGGAGATGAGATATCTTTTAGAAACTAAATTCATGAGAAAAGGTGATAAAAATGTTGAGAGTGGAATAATTTGGTATAAACTACTTGTTTTAAATGGAGACGTACTGACTTCTCCTTTGAAAAGTAAAAAAAATAGCTCTGACCTGGTGCCACCTCTCTTCCCCCCAGTTCCAAATTTCTATCAATGTTGAATTTTACAGTGGAAGGGATGGCAACGTTTATATTCTGCTGTAATATCACAGTTCCTGTAGTTCTTTTACTAGTCCTTTTTGGGATGGATTCAGTACTTATCATCAGTTTTTTACTGTGGTTTTGCAATTCCTGAGTTTTTTAAAATTTTGATTCCTTCTAGGTTGGCTGGATTTCATTGACAAATTGCAGTCCTCATGGGTACCGTGTTCTCTTAACTGCTTGAGAATGGCTTTTCTTGTCTTTATTTTTGAAGGACCGTTTGGCTTAGTATCAAGTTCTTGGGTCACACTTTCTTGCCCTCAGAATTTCAGACATTGCTCTTTATTCTTTTTTAGCATTGGATATTTCTGGAGTAGAAAGCTGGGGCTAGGTTCATGTTTTTCTCGCTTCCATGTGACCAGCTTTTTCCATTGGACGTGCCTGTCAGATTCTTTCTTTTTGGAGTTTAGAGCTTTCCCAGCATTGTGTGGGCATTGGTGGTTTTATGTCACTTTCCTGGGACTTCGTGTACCATAATATCTGTAGAGTCAAGTCGGTCTTTGTATCAGAAAATTTTCCTCTATTAGATCTTTTAATATTTTTGCACATATTTTGAAAACTATTCGCTTTTCAAGAACTATGGTTGCTATGGTCTGTCTCCCTTGTCTTCCAAATCTAGCGTTCGTTCTTGTAATCATTTATGTATCTTTGTTTCTTTCTATTTAATTTTGAGTGATTTCCTCAAGTTTGCTCCTTATGTCTCTTTGTTCAGGATGTGTGGCTGCCATTCTGTCGTTTTATTTTAATTCATTTCTTCAGCTCCATCACTCCATTTAAAATCTCTTAGATTAATGATAATTCTTGGAAACTTCATATATAGTCTCTGAGCCTCTTTTGTTAGAAAGACCATTTAATCTTTAATATTTTTGAGATAATGGAAAAGTGTCTTTTTGAACTCTTAGTCTGTTACCTTTGCTGATTTCCAGGGCCGTCTTCGCGGTATGTGACCTGAGCATTCACGTGGGGCCCATGCTTAGATTACTGCTCTGCTTTCGCTGTCTGGAAATTCTTAATAATTTTGGACCAACAGGCTCTGCAGTTTCGTTCTGTAGCCACTCCTGTTTATTTTTACAGCACGTGTTCTTATCTGCCTGTTGCCCGTGTTCCTACTCCGTGATTACTCATATTTGAATGAGACTGAGCTATTTGCTAAGAAGACTGATGTGTGGGATATATTGAGGGTCGGAAGGCTGGGGTGGGGAGCATTGTGAACCATCCACTCATGTTCGTTGCGTCCACTATCCTTTTACCAATTCTTTTATTTCTTTTACCTTGAGAATAATCTTCCTTCAGTTTTGACAAGTATTTTAACAGGTCATTTTAAAGTTACATGCTATAATAAGGGTGTGGGAGATTATTTGATCATTGGAAAATTGTTCACACTGTATTAAAATTTAAAAGCAGTTTATAAAACAGTATGTACAGTATGATCCTGTTTTTGCTTTTTAAAAAAGTATGACTGTGCATTAAAAAATATTGGAAGGTGGGGCTGGCCTGGTGGCACAGCGGTTAAGCATGCACGTTCTGCTTCTTGGCGGCCTGGGGTTTGCCGGTTCAGATCCCGGGTGCGGACATGGCACCGCTTGGCAAGCCATGCTGTGGTAGGCATCCTACGTATAAAGTAGAGGAAGATGGGCACGGATGTTAGCTCAGGGCCAGTCTTCCTCAGCAAAAAGAGGAGGATTGGCAGTAGTTAGCTCAGGGCTAATCTTCCTCAAAAAAAAAAAAAAAAAAAGAAGAAGGAAAAAAATACCAAAATACCAGAAAATACCAGTTATTTCCCAGATTTCTGAAATCCATTCTACTCTTGCCTGTGGTGATTTTGGGTAGTGGGGGCAGGCTCTGTGTCGTTTAGGGTGTCTCAGTAATAATCTCTAAGAATGTGTAAGAAACTCCCCTTTCTAAAAGATCGTTTCAGTTCCCCTACCTACTCTGTTTTTGTGGATTGAAGTAAAATTCATTCTTATGTTTTTATTCAACTATTAGGTTGGTCATCTTTAAGCTTATGGCTAGTTTTTAAGGTACATCAATTCATTGATGAGATGCTTTGAATGGGAAAGAACGAGTTTAACAAGCAGCTCTCTTGAAAAATAAATACAACCCTCTGGTTGATGGAAAATATTCCCACCCTGGTGGATTCAGGCTCCCAACGTGGCATCATTGAGCACAGAGTTAGAAAGGGGTGTGCAGGAGCACGCTGCTCTATAAAATTGTCGCTATACAGACACAATATGCAAAAGTAACCTCAAGTATGGATTATGGTAAAAATGTAGGAAATTAATTAGAAAGTGATGACATTTGAGTATTTATTACCTTTGCTTTTAATATAATTTAAGTGTAACTTTATATAGTTTTGTTTTTAATAATGTCTTTATTTAATAACTAGCTGGTAAAAATTCCTGAAAATTTAACAGTAGTTCTCACGAGTGGGTAAACAGACTGGCTCCAGCAAACCACCGGAAAGGACTCTTGACAGGACAAGTATAGTAAAGAATGCCAAGCATTCAGGCATTGGGGTTAATCTGGTTGGTTCAGAATTGTATTGTGGGGTGGCTTGCTTTTCTGTTTAAGGTTCCGTGTGATCAGAATACCAGTAGAAGACTTGGGGAAATAGTCAAGTACTCTGCTTCTTGTTAAATGATTTCTTGGGAGCCGGCCCGGTGGTGCAGCGGTTAAGTTCGCACATTCTGCTTCGGTGGCCCAGGGTTCACCGGTTCGGATCCCGGGTGCGGACGTGGCACCACTTGACAAGCCATACTGTGGTAGGCGTCCCACATATAAAGCAGAGGAAGATGGGCATGGATGTTAGCTCAGGGCAAGTCTTCCTCAGCAAAAAAGAGGGAGATTGGCGGCAGATGTTAGCTCAGGGCTAATCTTCCTCAAAATAAATAAATAAATAAATAAATTAATTAAAAGAAAATGATTCCTTGGCAATAGGATGGTATCTTTCTGAGTGGACATCATTCCTGGAAAGTGACATACATTCCTTCACGACCTTTTTAATATATCCCTTTGATTCTTTGATTCTCTGACATTTATTCGTTCATCTTCTTTTGTTGTGGTGGTAAAATATACATGACATAAAATTTACTGTTTTAACCAGTTTTAAGTGTACGGTTCAATGGCATTAAGTACGTTCACATTGTTGTACAAGCATCACCACCATCCATCTCCAGAATTTTTCATCTTCCCTACAACTGAAACTGCACCCATTGAGTAATGACTCCTCGTTACCCCTCCCCCAGCCCGTGGCAACCATCATTCTACTTTCTGTCTCTGTGAATTTGCCTTTTCTAGGTACTTTGTATAAGAAGAATCATGTGATATTTGTCCATTTGTGTCTGGCTTATTGCAGTCAGCATACTGTCTTCAAGGTTCATCCGTGTTGTATTATGTGGCAAAATTTCTTTCTTTTTCAAGGCTGAATGATATTCCATTGCACATTCTGTTTATCCAGTCATCTGTTGGTGGACACTTGGGTTGCTTCCACCCTTTGGCTATTGTGAATGCTGCTGCTGTGAACATGGATGTATGACTTCTGTTCAAGTCCTTGCTTTCCCTTCTTTTGGATATATACCTAGAAGTGGAAATGCTGGATCATATGGTAATTCTGTGTTTAATTTTTTGGGATATCACTATACCATTTTATACACTCATTCGTCATTTTTGGACCTGGAAACTAATATAGCTTTCTGAAATGATTGCATTCTTGTTGACTGTGTCCTTTTCCATGCAGATAGCATCTCTTTCGATAAGGTTTATCTTCTGTGATGGTGTTCCTTTTGACACATCCTATATTTGAATGTCTAAAGTGTGATGTGATTACCTAATTAAATGTAAAGATGTTATCATAGCATGAATCTTAATATGACACGTGCCAAAGAGAGAGAGAGTATGCTCTGAGCACCCAAATGGAGAAGAGCAGGAAAAATTTCATGGAGGACATGGCATTTGAGATAATCTTTGATAAAAGAGCAAAATGTTGCCAGGCAGAGATTTGGAGAAGAATGATGAAGGCAGAGGTAAGGAAAGGGGCTGTGTCCTGAGGGGAGAGTGAGAAAAGTCTAGAAAGGTAAGTTTGGGTCACCTTAAGCGACCTTGAATGTCAGGCTAAATAATTTATTCGATTTTGTAGGTAATGAAAGAGAGCTACGAAAGGCTTTTTAGTAGGCGAGTCACAATTGTGGTTGTGTTGAAAACATTTTAATCTGGGCAGTCGGATGGGGATTACCATGTGGCACTGGAGACCACAAAAGCCACTGGGCTGTCGAAATAATCTAGCAGAGAGGTGTGATAGGGAACTGAAAGTTAGTTTTCTTATTCTCATTTTCCTCTTGTTGCTGTATGTCCATGACCAGAGTTTTGTTCAATTTTGTCTATCACCTTTTTATCTTTATTTACATCATTCTATTAAATATGACATATAATGTGTATGTCAAAAATTCTTTAGGGAGTCAATTAAATCATTAAGACAATTAGTTGTGACTTGAGAAAAATAAAATAAAAATCCTGAGGTGAAAGTGTTTAAATGTGGTATTTCGGTCTGTGAGAACAAATATTCTCCTGGCTCCAAAGTTCCTTCCAGGGGTGTGGTGTTTGATCTGGTGCATGTGAGTTGGTGGTTTTACCGACTTGAACATGGCTGTTGGTCATCCTCCTGGGTGTGGACACTTCTGGGGAGGCTGCCCTGTCTTTCACTTTTCACCAGGACCCACGAGGGCAGGGATTCTATTTGGTTCACAGCTCTATCCTAAACGTCTGGAACAGCTCCTATAAGAAAGAAGCCTCAAGGAGTATTTGTTGAATGAATGAAGTTTCAAGATAAAAGGTGAGGGTAAGATATCTTAAAGGTTTATAGTAATCCCCTTGTGCCTTCACTACTTCCTGAACTGCTCAAGTTTTCTTGAGGGCCCGATGTGGGGCTCACTGTGACCATGAGGACAGTGAAGGCTGAGCTGCCACAGTTAATGCCCTTTGAAGGATGCCCTTCCTAGCACTGAGTCCCCAGGTAGTTAACAGAGTGTTAAACGGGAGTGCTTGTCCTGGATATCCAAGATACGCCAAGTGAGCCCACACTAATTCCTTCACTGACGTTGACCTTCTTTGTGATGGAGAAAAGCATCGGCTTCTTGCACTACGATGCTTCCACTGTTGAAACTCCAGGTTGGCCGCAGACTGATATGGCGCTTGGAGGCTTGCCAGCACTGCAGGTGTGGGACTTCATCGGCTTCCCAGCATCCCTGTGCAGGGGGGTGGTGGAGAGAGCACTTCTTCTTCTACTTGTTGTGCGATGCAGGGCTGCTTATCTTCATGTTCCCAGTGAGTGCCCAGGGCTGGGTACCTGATGGGTGCTGGCTGGTGGAGATGGATGTGTTCACTGGGAGTAAGATTTAGGAGACTGGATGGTCAAGTGCGTGAACTCATGCCCTCTGACAGGTTTTAAGTAGATTGGGCGGCCAAAGCAGGCTTCTTAAGGTTGTGATGGTCAGAAATTAGTATTTTTTTTGGAATCATGAAATAGTACAAGAAAGCATTTAAATTATATTAAAGGCCTTTAGTTTTTAATACATTCTTAAGTAAACATTCAGGGTCTCCCTAGACTACCGTTGGCTACTTTAGGCCAGGTTCACAGAGGATACCTGTTCATCTGTGTGCCACGCTTTGATCATTGTCACAAGTAGACAGTAACTGCTTTTGATCATGTGAGAATAATTAAAGATTACGTTAAGACACCTGGTGCTATAATGAGCAGTACGGAGAGGGATTTGAATAAATGATAAATTAGTTAGCCAGATCATGTAAATTGTAGGAATAGAAATTCCCTAACCAACCAAATGTAATATTAAAATTAAATACATATTCAAGAGAGAGAATATTTACTTATTATTGCCATGCATATTACAAAGACTTCTCAAGTTGGGCACAGTTGAATTTTTAATTTAAAAACTGGTTTGAGGCCTAATGTAATAAATATATTTTGTATTTTTATTTTCACTTCCCTAGAAAATATTTCAAATGTACCTGATGTATTATCACAGTTTCAGGAACAAAAGCTGAGATTTGTGATATCTGTTATTGGAAACCTTTTGGATGATTCTCGTTGAAAAACTTCAGTAATTTTTTCTTTCCCATTTGAGTTCTCTGTCTTCATATTGTATAGTATTTCCTTGACCGGAACTGTCCATATTTAGTGATGAAGATTTGCCCCCACCTTCTGTCCTTTGCCTGTTACCACCATGTCATTCTCTCTCACCCCCGCCCCTTTGGTTTTCTTTACCCTGTCTCTAATAGCCTTTGTATTAGCTTTTCTCTTTTGGAGCTGGTCTGCTGGAGAATTGTTGCTTGGCAATGCTCACCGTCTGCAGTGGTAGTGGAGTTAAAGCAATCTCCACTCCTTTGTTATTTTCTCTTAAAAATATTTTACAATGGTCTCCTTTTTGCAAGGTTCTTTTGCCTTCATATATGAACAATTACTGTGCAAAACTTTAAAAATGGCTTCTCTCTCTCTGTTGTACCTCTGTATCTTCTTAATAAATGGTACAACTCTGAAAAATGTTCTTTCTCTTCAGGCTATTCTTTCTAGAGATACTTTCATTAAAATCAGTGTTCGAAGATCCTGCCTCAAAGTCTTTAACTCTGTATATGTGTATTTTGTACCTTTTTCTCTCTCCCAGACTTATTAGAAGCAAAATCAGGGTTGACTGATAGGAAATTTGCAGAGTCCATTTCCTTCTCAGCCAGGTAACTGACAGATAACAAATGTAACATGACATTTCAAGTGGATCTGTAAACTATAGTGTCCTAGTCAGCTCTGGCTGCCATAACATGTACCGTAGACTGGATGACTTAGACAACAGAAATGTATTTCTCAGAGTTCCGGAAGCTGGGAAGTCCAAGATCCTGGTGCTGGCAGATTTGGTTCCCGAGGAGAGCTCTCTTCCTGGCTTGCAGATGGCTGCCTCTCACTGTGTCCTCACATGGTCTTTCCTCTGTGGATGCGTGTTGGGAGGGTGCGTGTTCTCTTATTCTCTTCTCATAAGGCCACCAATCCTGTCGGATCAGGACTTTGCTCTTATGACCTCGTTCAACCTTAATTACTTCCTAAAAGCTCTATGTCCAAATACAGTCATATTGGGGGTTAGGGCTCGAACATAGGAATTTAGGGGGGACAAAATTCAGTCTTTAGTATTTGGTTGCTTTTTTTTTCATTAAAAATGAACTTTTATATAGGTAGTCCTTGGCTCCAGAATACCAATTACAAATGTTTTAAGTGTATAAACACTGGCCTCCTACCAGCGCCTGGCTCTGTCACCCACCCGTGTCCCCACTCTCCCTAAGAGTGGAAACTTGACACACACAGCCTGGCCGGGACCTTTACTACCCTGCCCTGCACTAATGGAGGCATTATGGGAGCTGCCATCCTGCCCCAGCTGTCATGATAACCTTTGATGCTGCTGGGTTCCCCGCAATGCTCTGGGTTCTTCTGCTTCCAAGAGCTTCGACCTGCAGAATCCCTGACCCTACTGACCGCTGAGAATCTGCCAGGATTCTCAACATGTGACACTTGCTCGGCTGGTCCCCCCACTGCTTTCCCCTTAGTGAAGCAACCTTAGGAGTCTCCGAAACAGGTGAAGTGAGCACTGGGGACATTGACTTGAGCTCCAGAATATACTTTTCAATAGAAATGAAACTATAACTAGTAGTTAGATCTTGTTCATACTGTTGGTAAGCTTCGTTGTGGTGAAATGGGCTTTCCAGGGCTGCATTGAGAACCTTTCCACCATGTAACAGTGGAAAATGCTTTTGGGGTTCCAAATATTCATCAGTATGGGAGTAAATTTTTGAAATATAACCTGTTTGTAATCTATAGACTGCCAAGTTGAATTTCATCCCAATTATGAAGGCATTACAGGAGACTGTACTACTTTATTTTATTTTTAACATTTCTTTTTTCCATCCTGCAATGTAGCAGTAAAACCAGCCTCTCAGTTCAAGGACAAAGATAACCTCCAATCCTAAAACCCCAACAAGTTCGATTCTTTGCATCTGACATCCAGACCGTGTCCGTGGCATCTGTAATCATTGTGCAGAATCAATTTTGCATTCTTTTTTTTAACTTTAAAGTTATAACAAGTTGATTTTTCAGTGTTTCACAGTCTTCATGTTTATAATTTCTGAGTGTCCACTATTCCAGGCAGCAGGTGTACTATAGTCTGGGTAACTATTTTTGGGGCATTTTGAGTTAACATTAATGTAAATAAGGTTACAAAGAACACCTTTGTGCTTATAACCTCTTCGTTCCCTAGAATGGCTTCCCAAAGATGGATTTCCATAAATGATGAATTATGGGGAGTCTACAGTATTTATAGTATTTATGCATATTGGTTTCTAGATGTGTCATATCACATTTCCATCAACACTAGCAATATAACATTGAGCCTTACTTGTTATTTTACTTTTAAAAAAATCTCCAGAAAAATTTCTTTTACCATTTTAAGAAAAACCACTGATTAAGGCAGATGTTTTAAACTGATGAGAAAAGCGAGGAAGCCAGAGAATTTTGCCCATTTGAGTAATATGAAAGGACTCCGTCTCTCTCATCTTCAGTGGCTGTTTCATCAAGAAAAGTAGATTTTATGAGCTGTGTGTCTCTCCAGTCCCTTACCTAAGCAGCAAGTTGTACGTAGATGGGTAGAGAGACAGCGATCGATCTATCAGAGCTCAGCAATCTTTCACAAGACGCCACGCTGCTGAGCCTTGTCTTCTGATAATTATGGTTGTGGAGTCACCAGAAAACCAGGCTCTTCTTACATTTGTTCACTTCCCCTCATAGACGTGTGCTTAAGGAGAAGCAGCCAGCTGACTTCTTTATTTAGGGCGACCTGTCAGAGTATTGGTATCATACACTATGAAGAGACGTAATATGCGGTGATTAAACATTCTTGTTAAATTTCCTCCTGGCATTTCTCTGTGTTAGTGCTTTGTCATCCATAAATATGATTTTCATGCCATTAAAACCTTCGTGTTTTAATGAAGCAATCAATAAAAGATATCTGGTAAGTTACAAGGATATGGCCTCTTTCTGGGACTGAGAGTCTAGGAAGATGTTCTTTAATTATTCAGAACTTTTGGAGCACATTGTTCACTTGCAACTCATTTAACTGTAATGTCACCCAGCCCTTATTTCCGTCCATTGCACAACCATGTCATGAACATTTCTTCCAAACACCTAGCTAACATCCAGCTGTACTGTGGCTCTGACAATCTGCTCATCTCCTGGAGTAGAAATCTGTCGAAGACAGAAAGGATGTGATTGTGGCCTGATTTGTTCTTAATGAAGCCATCTTAGCTTCTAGTGATCATCGCTTCCTTTCCCAAGTCCTTTTATTTATAATGATCATTTCGACAATTGTCCCTTAGCAGTGCATTTGAAATTCTGGAACTACATAGAATTAATGTATTCTTTAGTTTCACTGCCTGCGTATTTTCTGCATGGATTTTCAATTGCTTTGTCATGCTCTCTAAGTATTCTCCATGGATTTTTATATTGCAGGAAATTTACATATTCATTTAAAGAAGACTGTCATAGCTACCATATTGGTTCCTTCTTACAACTAATAGGGTTAACTCTCCATTTATCTTTGTCTTCTTTAAATTGCTAATTAGTGATAATTGATTATGGGAATTGATCATTACTTGTTAATCGCAATTAAAAAGTTTAATAGAATTAAAATAATGTTGGAATGATGATTTTTTTATAATGGTTATAATAGCTATAGAACTGTAAGGGTTTTCAACTTTGAAACTGTTCTTTTTTGTAAACTATGAAGTTCTGCTCTCTGGGATATGTATGCCTCACTCCCTGTCGATCTGGAGTGGAGCTCCCTGCACTCGCCCTTTGTAGGATGCCACTCAGAGGCAGCTTGGTTACACATGAAATGTGTTACATGATATCATATGCTTGATTACACAGGAAATGCTTGATAAGCCTTCTCATGTGATTTATTCAGTTAAAGCAAAAGTGGACACTGGAAGCTGAGAATGTCTAAGAGTCAAGGGTTGTGAGAGGAGGGATCAGCCTGAGTTTTAAATGTCTAAATTCCAGATACAGGGCCATTGGGATGACGTGTATATGTTTAGGCTTAGTTGTCTGTTGTGAAATAGTGGCAACTTTAAGACATTCTGTTTATGTTAGATTCCTTAGCACAACCGAGTAGGAGCTTACATTTATGGTTTCTTTTACCCAACCACAGGGTCCAGTGTTCATGGCAGCCTCTGAAGATGGGCAGCCGCATGTCCCTTGACTTGGCCTGGGTTTAACCTACCCCTGAAAGCCAAGCTCTCTCGCCTGGCCGTGATGGGGGCCTTTCTGGAACTCTGTCCCCTGCTCCAGAGGATGACTGTGCGGCTCTTGTGAATATGCCTCGCAGGCACACGTCTGCCTTTCCCTGCTGGCCAAGAAAGGTTCTTTGCCACTTGTCCTGGAGACAGCCTGACTCTCCTTGCTGGCTTCAGAGGGGTGTCCATTTCATGTTGACTTTCGGACCTTCTCAAAAGAAGAAAAATAAAATCATTTCTAATCTCACCTCCTAAGTAAAAGCGATCTTAGTGTATCTGCTACCAGTTACTTTTCAGTGCTCGTATAAATAAGAGTATTAATAAAGAATATAGGGTCAAGTTTTGAATGGCTTTTTTGATGTCTAGTAGTTATTATACGATTGATACTGTTATTTTGAGTTATAACGAAGTAAGTGGATAGTTTTCCACAGGTTAGTCCATCTCAGAATTCTCAGTTTGTCTTACTTATTCATAGTAGATATTCTTTTTGTGTTTTTTTCATTACTTCAGTAGGATTTTATTAAGAATTTTTGAGTATAACTTTCTTTTAAAATGTTCGTGTTTTGCTTGAGCTCAAGTAAAATGAGTTTGGAATATAACATTTTTTTCTTTAAAGAAAAGATTGTTTATCTGTTGAAAGTGTGGAAAAATTTCCCAGGCTTATTTATTTATATAGACTTGGGGGAGAGGAAAATTCCATAATTATTTTCTGACTTTTCCTTTTTTGGTCTCTTCGTATTTTCTGTCACAGATGGTAGACTTTTTTGTTGTTTAATTTTTACTCATTCTTTGTTTTTTATTCTCATGTCAGTTTCAAAATTCTTTAAAGACTTTTTGTGTGTTCTTTTTGCCTATATTGGTATAGGGGACAGTACATTTTCCTTCCACTGGGACTTTGGTAGAATGCTGTTTACTTATTTTACAGTCATGTGCCGCATAATGTTTCGGTTGGCGATGGACCGTGTATACAACAGAGGTCTTAGAAGATTAGTTCCATAGAGCCTGGTGTGCAGTAGGTTGTACCATCTAGGTTTGTGTAAGTACACTATGTGATGTTCACACAACAATGAAATTCCCTAATTGCACATTTCTCAGAACATATCCGCATCCTTAAGTGACACCTAACTGAATATTTATATTTTCAATGTTAAAAATATTATTAATGACTTCAAAATTTTTTTTTCTTCTTCCAACCAATGTCTTACTATAAAACAGGGTTATTTGAGCTTGCAAATGATTGGTTGGGTTTTGCTTTGTTCTTTATTTCTAATGTTATGCTTTATGATCTGAGAATGTATAGCATTCATATAACTTCTGTTATAGGTAAATTTTTGTGTTCCGACAAAATTGTTATTATTATTTCAAAACCTGGAGTATAATATAAGAAAATGTATGTTCTTTATTTGCCATTTCTTGGTGTCCAGATGTTGTTCCTGCCCTTATTTATTGTACTGAGTAGGTTTGTATTTCCTTAGCTAGTGGCTCGTTAGAGTGGATTATAGAATGTTGGGGCCTTCTGGATTTTGGCTGCTACCTAAGTGAGCCTCAGGTGCCCCATCTGGGAAACAGAGCCAGTGGCACCGACTTTTAAGGTGTGGGGAGGCTCAGGGTGATCCCACTAGTGAAGGGTCAAAACAGGGCCTGGCCTTCAGCCAAGAGCCTGCTTGGCCTTCTTCTCCGTTCTTGGGTCTCTGGTATTTCAGTCTCCCAGTAAAACTTTCTCTGCAGGTCCCGACCCCCTGTGGTGGTTGTGTAGGATTGTGGTAGTAAATGAAGTAATGTAAACCAGTGCTTAATGAATGGCACCTGTTATGAGGTGACAGTTCTTTGTGAAAAGATGGAGTGATTTGAATGAAAAATTCATGTTTCTCAACAGTTACAGAAATAGAAGCACTATGCTCTGTTGTCTCATTTCACACCATGGCTTGTCCTTTGAGCTGGAGAGTGGTCTGGAACTTACTCCTCAAGCCCGCTTCACTGTCAGCTTTTCTCTTTCGTGACATGCGCTGCAGGTTGTGTCTCGTTTTGTATCCGCCTGTTTTAATTGAGCAGTGTGTTCCTTGGGAACCTGTGCTTGCCTTGGGAGAGGAAGGCTTATCTTAGTTCCCCCTTGGGCTTTATTTGACCTTGCCCGGTAACATCTCCTGCGTGTGTCTCAGTCTCCCTTGAAGCTCTACGGTTTTAACTACTTTGAAAGGTGGCGCCTCTGCCTGTGCTCTGGGCATTTTTAGTTCTAAGGACCCAGACTTCAGTAAGGGCTTCTGGAGCATTGTTGTGGGGCCTTTCTCATTGCACAAGGTGAGAACGTGGGCCTTGGTGGGCCTTTCTTTCTCAGATGTTCTGTGGATGCTCTGGTCCACTGCGTGAATACTAAGAGAAAAATCCTTGCTCGTGGAAGTGAGAATGGTTTTAATAAGACATTTAAAAAATTCATAACTTAGAACCATATCAGGACAGTGCACCATACTCTTTATAGGTCTAATAATAATACAGTCAGCATTTTGATGACTTGGTGGCTTTTCCCCTGTGGCGTCCTTAGTAGCTTACCTGGGTGATTAGCCTAGAAGCTTGATTGGCACCTCTGTTTTAGAAAAGGGGTGGGGTTTGCAGGAGACTTTGTGATTGTATCTAAAATGACAGTCATAGGGTCACTGAATATTAGACAGGGTGACAACTTTAGAGATTATCTTGTCCAGGATGGCCCATGGCATGGTAGTGAAGACCCACACCTCTGGCACCAGCCTGCCTGCATTCTGGTCACCTTACCAGCTGAGTGAACATGGGCAAGTTGACAGTCTCTTTTGCCTTGGTTTCCTCATCTGTAAAAGGGGGTCAGTGATAGTATCCACCTAATGGTGGTTGTGAGGATTAAAGCAGTTAGTGTTGGGGCCGGCCCGGTGGCGGAGTGGTTAAATTCTCGTGCTCGGCTTCAGCGGCCAAGGGTTTCGCTGGTTCGAATCCTGGGCGCGGACATGCCACTGCTCATCAAGCCATGCCGAGGTGGTGTCCCACATGCCACAACTAGAAGGACCCACAACTAAAAATACACAATTATGTACTGGGGGGCTTTGGGGAGAAAAAGGAAAAAAAAATCTTTAAATCAGGTAGTGTTATAAAGCTGTATAGCCAGGCCTTCTCTGTCCTAGAAAGTGCGACATAAGTGTTGGTTAAATTAAAATTATAATAACTTATATTTTTTCCACCTTCTATGAATGAGAAGCCTAAAATCGAGGACAGATTAAGTTAATTTTACAGTACACTCAAAAATGTCAAAAATTAGGATTAGAACCAGGTGGACAGTCCGACAGCGTCTAAAGCCTTTTTCTTCCCTTTCAGCGATCCACACAAAAATATGATGTTCATCATCCTCATTTTTTTTTAATGGACAACGTTGTTTAATTAAATGCCTTATTTATTAACCAGGCTGACATTTAAACTTCTCATTTTTTCACAAGGAGGTTCACTTTTTTTTATTATGTACTTTTTTCCTTGACATTTCACTGTTTTAATGAATAATTAATTCTAGGGCAAGTGTTCTGGGATGCAATACCCTTTACATTTTTGCTGTATTTTATTGTGCCGTTTGGTGTGTGATAGTATAATTTATTTCTTGACTAATATTGAAACTGTGAGAGAATCTAACAGTCTCTTCTTTATTGGGTTAATAGAAATTGCTTTCCTTTTCCCACCTGGAGGGAAAGCCCTGTGATTTATGATTCATTGGATTTGGTAAGCTTTAGGAAATGCTTTTTTTTCCTTAAAGTTGTAAGAATTAATGCTGTTACTTCAGAACAGACGTCAGTAGGACGTTACACAGGATGTAGGACGTGTTTAAATTTTGGCATTTATTTCTTAACTATCATTTCCAGAGTGTTTGAAACGTCAAGAGAGAGTGATAGAGTGTATGTGAACTTTTTACTAAAAACTTCCTTATTTAATAATGAGACTGTTGGGATATCCTGACTTTATTTGGAAACAAACTTAACAATGCTTTGTAATTTATTAAAGAAAATACCTAGTGCCTTTTTTTTTTTTTTTTTTTTACATTCCAGAAACGTTTTTAGTGATTTATTAAGTCCTGTCATTTTCTCATGAAGTAGAGCAGGAGAGTTATTCATGTGACATCTGAAATAAGCTACATGACCTGTCAAGATGCAGGCTCGACTGGGCTGGAAGTGGGCAGCGGGGTGTCTGCTCCTGAGCCCCAGGGCTCGCCTCTCATCTCTAACCTCAGGTTGGGCCGGCTACCTTTGGAGGTAACGTCTACACTCTCCTGTTTCTGTAACCAAAAAGCGTCTCAGAGTAGCCTCAAACTGGAGGCACACACCATGTGCTTCACTAGGTGAATGGATAAACGAACTGTGGTATGTCCGACAGTGGAATATTATTCAGCAAGAAAAAGAAATGAGCTATCAAGCCATGAAAAAAACATGGAGGACTCTTAAATGCATGTGGCTTAGTGAAAGAAGCCTGTGTAAAAAGGCTACATACTGTATGATTCCAACCATATGACGTTCTGGAGAAGGCAAAACTCCAGAGACAGTAAAAAGATCAGTGGTTGTCAGAGAACAGGATGGGGAATGGGCAGGGGTGAGCAGACGGAGAACGGGAGATTTTTAGCAGTGAAATTGTTCTGTGTGCTATTGTAATGGTCGATACATGACATTATGCATTTTTCAAAACCCACAGAACTGTACAACACAAAGAGCAAACCCTAATGTAAACTACCGACTTGAGTTAATAATAATGTAGCAATCCTGGTCCATCACTTGTAACAAATGCACCACATTAAGGCAAGATGTTAATAATTGGGAAGCTCTGTGTGAGGAGAGAGAAGGTATTTAGGAACTCTCTGTATTTCCTGGAAACACGAAACTGCTCTAAAAAATACAGTCTATTAAAAAAAAGATTCGTATTGACTAATGTATTTGCTGTCTGCGTTACTAATTGTCAGTCTGGCTTCTGCCTCCATTTCTCAACTGACACTTTTTCTCTTCATACCAGTGACTGTCGATCATACCAGGTCTACTGAATAAACTTTTCTTAATCCTCGTTGTCCTGTTGCCCCAATAGCATTCAGCATTGTGGTTCAGCCTCTGCTTCTTGATGCTTTTACCTCTTTGGCTTCCTGCTATGATTTTAGAATGGATTTTCAGGTTCAATCTTTTATAAATAAGAGATTCATCCGTCAGGGAGAAGGTTGTCATAGATGCTTTCCAAATTCCCTTCAACTCCGAGAATCTGTGACTCCTTCAACGATTCTGCTTCCTTCTCCTGCCCGTGAATGTTGGCATGCGCTCCAGACTTCCATCTTGGTTCTTTCTTTCTATGCCCCTTCCAGCCTCTCCTTCTGAGATATCACCCACGGTCACGGCGTCACCTCTGATTTGTGTGTGGGTGACTTAGACTCTTTCCTGAACCTTAGGCCCCTCTGCTCAGCTTACTAGAGTAGAACTTTGGAGAAAGCATTCGAGAGGGGCTCGCTAGGGGCTGATGAACGGTGAGTGCTGGGGAAATCGAGGCAGTGACCTTGGGAATATTGCCAACATCCTACCTCCATGCCCTGCAGTCACCTTCAGTCTGCCACAACTTGGACCTCTCAGCACTTCCTTGTTCTGTCTCTCACTTGCATCTAAAAGTTCTGGATTTGCCCATAATTCCATTGTCTTCTCCCACATCTAATTTGTCACCAATTTCTGAACGTTCTTAATGTCAAAGTATTCCTCAAATATGCCTCCTTTATCTCTGTTCGCACTGTCACCACTGTCCTTTCTTGCCTAGGGTATTCCAGAGCTTTCCTACCTGGTCTTGCCCTAGTCCAGTCAACACCTCAGTGTCAAATATTGTCTTAAAATTGCAGAGTTTCACCTTGTCTGCAAAGCCACAGTGGCTCTTTTGGCTCCCTCAGATGAGCCTCCTGTGCCTTGGCCTGTTATTTCAGGCAGACAGGAATGGCTCCCCCTTCCCTTCTCATTCTCTTTTCACTATTTTTCTCACCTCTGTTAGTCTGTATCCACCCTGGCACAGCTCCTGGCCCATGGTGGACGCTTCCTTATCGAATGCAAGAAGGGCTCCAACAAGAATGCGTGTTGTGTCCACAGCATTCCACCTGCCCTTAGGGCTATTAGAAACTGTTAGCTTTTTCCTAAGGACCAGGTGACGTCCCCCCTTCTTCAATAAGCATCATTCTCTGTTTCTGGAGCTTTTACAATTCACATCATACCTATTGCCAGCAGTAAACATGTTGCCTTCGACAATTATTTCTGAGTACCTGTTTTCTCTTGCTTGATAGATTATACATCCCATAAAGACAGACCATATGGTGCCATGTTACTGCTCTGTGTCCCAGATAGTGCTAAGTATAGTTGTTGAAATGTAATAGGTCCTTATAAATGCCTGTTAATGGTGATGATCTCCATTATTGTGACACTTGAATGATAGTATGCTTGAAACAGTATGTTATCTTGAAAGACGTTGAGTAAGCAAATCCAATGATATACTGCACCCACATTATGGGCAAGACAAGGGTTAGGTGCTTTCCATAAATATTTAGAGAGTCTGACCCATGTCAGTTGGAGACAAAGAGAGGGAAGACTTTCTTCAGTGAGTGGACGAGAATGATTTGTATTAAGGAAAGTGAGCTTGGCCGCAGCCTCTGTTGGCCCTGGCGTTACGGGGGAATTGTGGGGGTGGCCAGCTGGTTTCCTGTCTTCAGGAGGGCCACCTTTTTCCTTACATTTTATTTACTTACAGGTAGAGTGGAGGGGGAGCTAAAGTTGCATTTTGTGCTCTCAGAATCATCAAGAAATTGACATCCTTAAAATGTGAATAATTGGAGATTTCTTTCTGGTTTCCTGATTTTTTTCTGCTAGGGTAAAAGAGCCTTTTCTTCCCAATACCTTTTACTTCCGCTCCATTCTACACATTTTTCTCTTTGCCTGTTTATTGGAGGAAATACGCTCCAAATCCGTGACAATGCAGACGAAAGGAGTGTGTTGTCTGAAATTGTTTTCATTTTTAACGATTTTTAAAAATTGTTTTTAGAACAAAGTTGAAATGTAAATTAAAATTTGATTGGAAAAGGAGTGCTGCTTTTTCATGCTATTGAAAAATTAGGCACCCACTATGTCTGGTCCATGTGTGAAATGTGGTAGAGACACGCGTTCCTGGGGAAGTTATGTAACCACCTGAGTGCTCAGTTGTGTCAGGGGGATTTACTCGTTCTGCTGATGCTCACTGGGACCCTCAGAAGCGTTTCTCAGGCCGGAGCCTGCATCAGAACCTCCTGGAAGGCTCGTTGACCCCAGATGCTGGGGCCACACCCAGCCTTTCTCTTTAGCCGGCCTGTGCTGTGATGGAGAGTTAGGGCTCCTAACAAGCTCCCAGGTTTCTAGTAGATGCTGCTGATTTGCAACCGCATTTTAAGAACCCCTGCAGTAGAAGGTTGGCTTTCTCTCCATGTTCTAGGCAAGGAACATGACGTCTAGAATGATCCGTGACTGCCCGAAGTTTTCACAGTCCCTGAGTGTGAGCCTAGGGCACTGTCTTGCACTAAGACGGGAGGAGCATGTCATACTCCCAGGTAGTGTAGACAGACCCCTGCCTGCTCCTCTGGGCTTGTAATCTAGTTGGCAGTACAGGGAGAGAGGAGCAAGGCGTGGAAAGCAAATGAAATATAAGCTAAATACAAGCTGAACCTCAGAGGGGGATAAAGGAAGATATTTTTTCCCTGGAAGAGTAGATGAGGGAAGGCTTCCTGGAGGCAGTGACGTTGGAGCTGGGTAAAGAAGGTGGTTTTTTAGGAGGAAGAAACAAAACAGCAAAAGCACAGCACCAGGAAAGTACAGGCAGGCTGGACAGCAGAGTCCAGCTGGATTAGAAAACAGTTGATCTCCAAGGAGAGAAATTGGGGCAGATTGTTGAAATGCCTGCCTGGGAATTTTCACATTTAGCTTGGTTTTGATTACACCAAGTTTTTTGAGTTAGAGAAGGGATGTGGCTAAAACTGGACTTTTGAAAGAACCTATGAAATGAGAGAATTTCTCTTCTGCTCTGAGTTTTCCTTGAAGTACTTTTCAGAGATGTGTTGGGGGTATTTAAGATAGCCTATTGAATGTAACTTTTTTTTTTTTTACTAGGGTTAGAGAGTGAAGAAGTAGTCTTTCTTTAGTTTCCACATTTAGTTCTTTTTTCCCGACTTAGCTGGTGAGATGGGGCACCCCACTTGTAAACAGTTCATATCTTGGTTTCCTTTTTCCAAATGATCAGACAGCCCGAACGTCTCCCCCTGTTTGAACTGTCTGGCTGATGTAAAACAGCGGATCTGTAGCTGTTTCTTTTGCTCACAGACTTTTTTTGAAATAAGCAAATCTATCCGCACAGATAGCTGATTTTGAACTCCTCAAAACCCCTTATCTAAGTCCCTGTGAAAAGCCAAACCTGTCTGGTTGTGTTCTGGAGGTGCTGCCAGGCCACCAGCCTTTCTGGGGTATCTCCCCCTCCCCGTCGCCTGGCCTGTGGCTCCCTGGGGACAGGAACACAAGGTGTCTTTGTCACCCGACAGTTTCCAGCTCCTCAGGGCAGAGCCAGGATGAAAGGAGCTGGTGGGGTGACACACCCCTCGCCCTTTGCTCTCCTGGGTGTCTCACATGGTTGATTTTTGTCCCCACAAAATGGCAAATATTTGCTCCTTCGCTTTCAAGATGGGGCTCTTAGAACACAGCCTGCGGCTTCCTGCAAATCTAGTAGCTTCTATTTAAAACTAGAAGGAAGAACTCTTGCAAAAGTGCCTCTTCGTCAGTCTGTTTTGATAACTGTCGCCCTTCTTTACCGTGATTTCATCTCATTAGATTGCATGCTCTAAATGGGGCCAGGGTTGTCAGAAGGATTATGTCCTTTTAGTAGATGGAATTTTAAAAGTTGTCTAATTATTTCTGAATAGGTAATATGTGTCTATGGTACAAAATTTAAAAGGTCCAAAAATCTACAGTGAGAAGCAGGTCTCGGTCCCTCTCACTCCTGTCCTGTCCTTAACCAGGCTGGTTGCCTCAGTGGAGCCAGCGCCCCTATCAATTACTTCTCTGTCCTTCCAGAGAGGTTCAGTGTGTTCAAAAGAATATTTGTGTGTGTATGCATTTATTGAGATATCATTTGCATATCATAACTTTGACCTGTCATAAGTGTACAATTCAAAGGCTTTTAGTAAATTTGCTGTGTCTGTGACCATCACCACAATCTAGTTTCAGAACATTTCCTTCCCCCCAAAGAGATCTCCACCCCTCTGGCCCTTTGCTGTCAGTCCCAGCTCCTCTCTCCAGCCCCAGGCAACCACTTTTGGTCTCTATAGATTTGCCTTTTCTGGATATTGTACATAAATAGGATCATTTGCTACGTAGTCTTTTGCATCTGGCTTCTTTCACTTAGCAAAACGTTTTTGAGGTCCATCCCTGTTGTGTCATGTGTCAGCATTTCATTTCTTTTTGTTGATGAATAATAATTGCTTGTATGAATATACCGCATTTTGTTTATCCATTCATCAGTTGATGAGCATCTGGGTTACTTCCACATGCTGGCTCTTTTGTAGCTGTGAACATCTGCATCCATGCAGGTCTTTGGGTGGACATATGTTGTCATCTGCCTTGGGGAGGTACCTAGGGGTGGAGTCCCTGAGTCGCTGGGGGAACCTGGTTGCTGAGTTTATGCTAAATATATGATTCAGTTTCTAGGAAACTACCAAAATGTTCTGCAAGGTGTCTGCATCATTTTTTGTTCCCACCAGCCACCAGCAACGTATGAGAATTCGAGGGGCTGGCCCCGTGGCCGACTGGTTAAGTTCATGCGCTCCACTGCAGCGGCCCAGGGTTTCACTGGTTCGGATCCTGGGCACCAAGATGGCACCAATCATCAGGCCGCACTGAGGCAGCGTTGCACGTGCCACAACTAGAAGGACACACAACTAAAATGTGCAACTATGCACTGGGGGGATTTGAGGAGAAAAAGCATAAAGAAAACAAAAAAGAGAGCGAATTCCAATTTTTTCTCATTCTCTGTCCATTAACATGAGTGTGAAATATTATCTCATTGTGGCTGTAATTTGCGTCTCCTAATGACTGATGAGGTTGAACGTCTTTTCATGTGCTTCTTAACCATTTGTGTATCTTTGGAGATTTAAATTCTCTTTTATCAGTTTTAAAACACATTCTAGCAGTTAACTTACAGTACCTCTCACCATCTCTACTCCTTCCCCTACCAAGTTTTTAGTTATATTATTTCAGCATTCTAGGAGTTATAATATTCTGCAGCTATTACAATTATTTTAGTCTTCCTCTTACAGTATAAATGGATTTGAAGTTTCCCAGTAATTGTTTTTCATTGTTTTGCCACTTACTTTCACCTTTGGTTTTGCTGAAGTTTGTCCCTTTAGTAATTTCTCCCAGAAGGTCTTGGGTAACATTTTTCCGAGTTCTTGACTATTTAAAATGTTTGGCTATTATATTTGAATGAGAGTTTGGCTGAGTTTAAAGTTTTGATTCCTCTTTTTTTTCTTTGAGGACATTTTGGACATTTAAGCATTGAATGTTGCTGTGGATGAGTCTGAACTTTTGTCTCCTCGTATTTTTTTTGAACTTTTTGCCTTGGTGCCCAAATAATTCCTTCGTAATTTTTGAAGGTCAGTGATGACACAGGAAACGTCTTGGTGTTCATCTTTTTATGTTAATTATTTCTGGGGTATGATATGTTCATTCATTATGGAGAACTAACGTTTATTTCTGGAGTGTTTGCCTGAATTTTACCTTAAAAATTATTTTTTGTTCCATTCTTTAATTTTTTTTAGGACACCAATTGTGGGTATGTTGCATCTCCTCTGTTTGTCTTCCATGTCTATCATTTTTCTTTCTGGCTTAAGTCTTTTGCTTGCTTTTCTCAATCTTTCCCCTTAACCCTCATTTTCACCAGTGCCTGTTTCTCTTTAGCTACTTCCATTTTGGTGTTTGTTTTAGGATGTTTGGGCAACTGTAACAAAGTACCATAAACAACAGAAATTTATTTCTCACAATTCTGGAGGCTGGGAAGTCTGAGGTCAAGGGCCGATGGGTTCGTGTCTGGTGATGGCCGCTTCCTGGTTTATGGATGACTGTTTTCTCACTGTGTCCTCACGTGGTGGAAGGGACGAGAGCTCTCTGGGGTCTCTTTTTTAAGGGCACTAATGCCATCACCTCCCAAAGTCCCCACCTCTTAATAACATCACACTGGGGATTACCTTTCAACATATGAATTTGGGGGGGACACAAATATTCAGTCCATAGCAATGATGTTTCTATTCATTTTTCTGGGTTTTTTCCCCCTTCAGTCTGCCCTCATATTTTATTTCCTTCTTGTATTTTCCCGTAGCATCCCTGAACTCTTGTAAATCCTCTTATGTTGTTTATAGAATCAGTTATTTCTTTGTTTTGTTAACTTATGACAATATGTTGGGAAAATTTTGATCTATGGCGTGTAACTTTTCTTTGGAGGGTGTTTTTCATCTGTTGTTCATTTTCGTTTTCTCTGTCTTCTTGCAGCATCTTTGTGAAGGTCCTTTTTTTTTTGTTGTAAGGTGAGTTCTTTATGAACTAGCAGTTTGCAGGAGCCTCACATGACCCGGGAGACAGGGCTATGTCCCATGCTAATAGGAATTCTTGTGACCTGAGGTGGCGTGTGTGTGCATAATCCTTTCAACCTTTGTTTTCCTCGTGCTTGCTGAGACTGGAGTGTCCCCAGTGTGACCCTGTCTTGTTCACCTTGCTTCAGCAATACACTGCTTCCTACAAATCTGGCCTGTCTGTGTGGTTTCTCAGTCAGCTCCGCCTCTAGTGCTTCTTGAGATTTCCCACCACAGTGCATCCAGGGAAGCTTCTCGTGCTAACCTGTGCATCTGTCCCCTTGTTCCCAGAAGGTTACTGCTGCGTTTGTTGCTAAGGACATTCTCCTTAGGGAAGCGTGGTTCTGCAGGCATGGACAGCATCATCCAGCCTTTTCTGTCTCCTCTGTCTGAGCTTCACTGCAGTTTGGCAACTCTTTCTCACGTGTTGTGGTTTGGAGTTGCAGATGGCTGCTAGTTTCTTCAGGGATGGAGTTTGCATTTTTGTGTGTGTACTCCTTATTGCTTTTCGGTAAATTCCAAGAGGAAATCTTTAAGCCAGGTTACTATGACAAGACAACTCTAGTATTTTATCTTTTCTCTGCCAGTTAAAAATTTTATCACTTTTTTTTGCTATAGTTGTTCTTTCCTTTTAACTAACTTTTCAAAGCAATCTAAAGGGTAAAGTATTTTCACGAACAGCTTTTTACTTTTAGAGCTGGAATGATCATGTTAGTAATAATGTATCACAAGGAAAGAAATATTAATTTGCTTTACTTTGACTATTTCTTAAGGAAATCAGAAGTCAGAGGAAGTTATGGAGGTAGAGTCAGCATGGACTAACATTTATAAACAGGAGACTTTTGGGTTTGTTAGACTTGTCACCTGGAAGGCTGGGTTTCGCTACTGGACTTGCCAATTTTGCTATCAAATATCAGTCGTGGCTCCCATTATGACTTGCCACCATTCCTCAGATATTCCCTGGACATTCTTGGGATGCTCAGCTCAAAACTCTTAGCTGAATTTCTATTTGAATTAAATAATACTTTCCATGTACAGCAACAGTAGGCATGCAGGTATGAAAACAAAGTGTGACCACTTTGTTGAAACATCCATAACCAGAAGTAGAAATAGTACAGGCGTGAGGTCATATGAAGACTAAAGAAAAAGAAAGTTAAAGTACCAAATATCTGTTAATCATTAACTCAACTGAATTTCTAAATGCCAAGGTGCTAAAAATGATAATATCTATTCACCTGGGAATCTCAGGCCAGAGGGAGAGAAAGGGTCCAGTTTAGAGAATGAGGGGCCTTGCTCTTTGTTTCAGTAGGACAAGCAGAAAATGTATTTGTGGGGAGGGGCCCTGACACCTTTGAGGTGGGGTGACACGGGGAAGTTGGCCCCTTCCTCCTTGCCATCAGCTCCCTGGATGGGCATCAGAGTCATAGGCAGACCCACGTCTCCGTGACTCAGAGCAGCAGGATGCAGAGTGGCCAGGCCCAGCATCAGTGAGCAGGGCAGGGCCTGTCCCTTCCGACACAGCACAGGGCAGAGGAGGCGGGCTTAGAGGCGGGCAGCAGAGGCTGCGTTGAGAGGCAGGGAAGGATCAACACCAAAGTAGGATAAGTGCAAAAAGGAGGCTGGGAATGGGGAAGGCAAAGTGAACTGATGTCATGGTTTTCTCTGGAGGTTGCGTTTATTTTTAACCATGAGACAGTGAATACAAAACACATAGGAAAGCAGTTTTGCCTGGTTTGTGAAGATTATTTTAAACACTACTGATTTCGTCATTAATTAGATGTATACCACCCACATTTGATTCATTGAACAAATATAGATGATCTGTTTTCCACTTTCCTGTACGGTACTGTGCTAGGCATTTAGATGAACAAGACTGGTAGATGAATTAAGGAAAGCATAGATCACACAATCAAGCAGATTAGAATTAGGTTTTTAAAAAAAGCTTATTTAGGACAGAAATTAGAAAGGTACCTATATAACAGACCTGTGAAATCATAGATGGGCATTCGAAAAAGAAGGAGCCATTCTCAGAAAGGCTGGTCCTTAACTAGCATTGTCTTGTCACAGAACCCCAATCCTGAAGTATTGCATAGCAACAAATCATAATCATAATCTCTAACAGGCTTTGGTGGAAAGTTGGTGGGGAAGTGAGTGTGGGAGAGAGAAGCAGTAAATGGTGTTTCCTAGGAGGTGACCAGACATTTTCCTGCATGGTCAAAGCACACATCATTTTTTCAGTCCTTGGTGGTTTGAGTCAATGACCCACGTTGTTGAGGTGACTTCATAGTTTCTGATCTGCTGACCTTAGGGCCAGCTCTCGATGTCACAGTGAGAATGTTAGAGGTTTCACTGAGAGGAAGGGATGGGTTTCCATATGGAATTTAGTGGGAAACTTTGGGGAATCAACTCTTTAGGAGAAGGATGAGCATGAGTTGGGCATGAAGAACCTACAAAATAAGATTTGCAAACTGGATGGTTTTCCTGAAGAAAAGAGCTGAAGGGTGACTTGTTATCCAATGTGTAAGACACAGCACTTAGCTCCTTTCTTCAAACTGTAGATGACCCCTTAGTGCCTGTTCCGTGGCTTTCCTTGTCACTAAGTGTCCCCTGGGTCATTCTTTTTATTCCTCTTTCCCATCTTCTCCATTAACCCTTGTATTAGTTTGCTAGACTTGGCACAACAAAGTACCATAGATGAGGGGCCTTAAACAACAGAAATGTATTTTCTCACAGTTCTGGAGGCTGGAGGTCCCAGTCAAGGTGTTGGCAGGTTGGTTTCTCCTGAGGCCTCTCTCTTTGACTTGCCGATGGCTGGCTGCCTTCTGGCTGTGTCCTCACGTGGTCTTCTCTCTGTGCTTGTGCATCCCTGGTGTCTCTGTGTCCAAATTTCTTCCTCTTATAAGGACAGCAGTCATATTGGATTATAACCCATTTTAAATGGCTTCATTTTAACTTTATCCCCTCTTTCAAGACCCTTTCTCCAAATACAGTCACATTCTGATCTACTGGGGGTTACGGCTTCAATGTAAGAATTTGGGAGGGGGACACAGTTCAGCCTGTAACAACCCTCATGACTTGGCATTTTTGTTCTTTTTGCTTTTTTGGTTCCACATCTCCCCCCTTCTTTCACTCTCCTCATGGCTTTCACTTGCACAGTGAGATGGACTCTGAACCCATAGCCCACATCCAGCTCCACCTCCCCGACAGCCTACTGACTGTTCTTTTATAACCCTACACGGTGTCCCTGATCAAACTCACACCTTCCCCTCCTACTTCCTCTCCTCTATCCTGATTTAAAACTTTCCAATCATTGTTACAGTTTTACCTCCTCTCAGTAGCTAACCATTTACAACATTGGGTTAATTTTTCCATAAACGGGGGTTTTTAGCATCGCCTTTTCATTTCCATCACCACTGTCCAAGTTATCCCCTCAAGCACAAATTGTTGCAATAGCTTAGTAACTGGAGCCCCCCAGCCCCTGCCATCCAGTCTCCCTTTTGCCAGTCCATTGTATATATCATCCTCAGACTCATTTTTCTTAAATTCTACTTTTGTTGTGTCATTATTCTTACCCCAGTGGCTCCCTGCTGCTACAGGGCAAAGACCACATTTCTCAGCTAGGCATTTGAGATCCTTTATAGTCTGATTCCAGCCATTTTCCAAATGCATCTTTAGCTCTTCAGCATTAATTCTCACTCATCTTCCTATATGCCATCTCTTTTCTGTCCCATGGCTTTGTTGGTGCTCTTCCATTTCCCCGGTATGCCCTCTCTGTGTATTTCTGTCTCCTTCCAAGTATTACCCAACCTTTGAGACTACATTGAGTTCAATTCCTACCTTCTCCATGGTGGAAGCCCTCCGACCCCCGCTTTTTCTTAAACCACATCACCTCACTGAAGTCTCATTCCTTTGTGCTCTTGTGACACTTAATAGACAGCCATGGTATAAATGTACTGGCTGATTGGTCCAGTCGTCAAGCAGCCATTATTGAATTCCACTCTCTGCCTGGCATCGTGCCTAGGTAGTGCTGAGATCCAAAGAATATTCAAGGTCTGGTTCCTGCTTTGGGGTGATCATGAGGTCATGGGGGAAATAATCAGGCAGATTCAGATGGGATTCATCCCCGTGCTGAGGCTTGACGGGATCATGAACACAGAGAGGGCAGCAGCACTGAGCTCTGCCCAGGTATCGGGGATGTGACATTTGAACTGAGTTTTAAAGCACTGGTAGAAGTTTCCAGATGGAGGAGTACAGAGCTTTTGGCCAGAGAGAGACACACATGTCAAGACCTGGAGCAAGACAGAGGCAGTAGGAGGAGAGTGAGAAGTGGGAAGTCTCATGGGAGAAGAGTGCACTGTTTGTAGAGGAGAGAGGATTGTGTTTTGTTTTTAGAAAAATAACTTTCTCGATGCTGTGATATGTAGAATTGTTTCTTGGGAAAGGGTGAACAGTTAGAGGGGAGTGGCAGGAAAGAAATGAATTCGGAGGTAATTGTAATAGAAACAAGCAGAAGAAATCAAGAGAAAAGACCCTCCTTATGTCGCCTGTGTTTTGTCTGAGTGTATGTTTAGTTTCCTCAACCAGATTACAAACTCGGGAGGCACAATGTGTGTTTTCTTTCTTTATCTTTATAATACCCACATTCCTTAGTGTGTTGGTGTGTCCATCAGAGCTAATTAATGGATGCTAATGATATGGCTGAGGCACTGTTTATGTTCTTCCCAGTAGACTCAAAATGTGTAAGAAGTAGTGGCTGGCTCGTCGTAGACACTGAATAATATGTTGAACACATCCGAATCTATAGCATATATAATTAAGAGTTGACTGTAAAAGTAGAAAAGAATAAAATATGTAAAAATGTGCAAAGGAATAAAATATGCACAAATATTTGCATGGCTTGAGTGGTTAAAGGTGGCGCTGTTAGCGAATGAACTGGAGCCTCACCACGTGTGATTCCCATGCAGGCGATGGACCGCCTCCCCTGGTGTGGTCTGGGAAATTCCCACGATACAGAGTAGAAGACAAGTGTTACTTTGATGGTTTAAATGCATCTCCTCTTCTGATGTATTTTTCTTTCTCATTGCTTCCTGTAGATATTATATAATCTGCTTTCATCATGGGAGAAATAGAGCAGAGGCCAACTCCAGGATCGCGACTGGGGGCCCCGGAGAATTCGGGGATCAGTACCTTGGAACATGGACAGAAGCCACCCCCAACACCTTCAGGAAAACTCATGTCCATCAAAATCCAGATGCTGGATGACACCCAGGAGGCGTTTGAAGTTCCAGTAAGTTGGGGGTATATGTGTGAACTCAAGTGTGTGAGCAGCCTTGGGCATGGGGAGATTCGTCTCATTCCTGTGTTGCAGTGGCATGAGGTGGCAGGAAGAGGTGTGGTACTCTACCCCTCCCTCCCACCCTCACCACGCTTCTCTGAGCCGATCTGGTTCTGAGCTGTCCGATTTTTATATTTATGCATGAACTGCCTGTGTAGTGATATCAGCAGTCATATCACTTGAATTTTACTGTGACTTTCCATATACAGATATGTGTATGTATGTACATGCACATGTATGTATTGTATATGTATATTTGAATTGGAGGGAACTATGGTCTTGTGGATGGATCTCAGTTTCGTTGGCTTATCACAGGCACTTCCTCTCACATTGATGTGTGCATGCGTGTGTGAGCACCACTGCTCTAGATTACCGGCGAGAAGAATCCTGAGAAAACCATCGAAGAGTCGTCTGGGTGTTCTCATGTCAGGAGAGAAGTTGATGACTGTGTCTATGGGTGAAGAATGGGGGTACAGAAAACCCTGATCAGTCCCACAGTGTGGCAGCCCTCGAGTTGAAGAGGCCCACCCTCCCGGGGGCGAGGGGACGAAAAAGGGGTGTCTGGGAGCCGGGCAGAGAAGAAGGAACCAGCAGCCATGGGCTCTTCCATTACTTGGAGCCCCTCACCCGCATGCTTCTGCTGTTTTCCTCGGAGCCGCTGCCTCACTGACCACTGCCTTCCCTCATCCTTCTCGCCAGCCAACCTCCTCCTCACACACAACTGCTAGAGGTGAGGGTCTGCCACCAGTTCTGTGCAGTTGGAGGGTTTCTTGTTCCCAAGGCAGGGAGGGTCCTGGGGGCATGTGTCCAGCTCTCTAGAACTCACTGCCCTTTCCTCAAGAGTCCTTATCCCTTACATTGATTAGGGTCCGTGGAAGTCTTAGGACCCCCTGGATTCAGTTTTCTGTGTTCTGTCTTGGCTACTAAACATCACATCGAACGTTGTTTGTCTGGGAAGGAAATAGCTCTTGAGTTCCAAACAACCAACTTATAAACAAACTTTGGGAAACAACGTGTTTTTTAAAGTGGAGACAATCTGTCTGTTATTCCTGTTGGCTAGAGTGACTAAATTTTAATAGTCGGCATTAACGTCCGCAACCCATCATTTAATCATTTATGTGGTATGATTCACTAAATTATGTTCATTTCAAAGAATATTGTTCAGAGAGTGTGAATTACCATTAAATGTCTCAGGGAAAGATAAACCTCAGAAATAGCTATGTTGAAAACCGCCAATTTATTGGACATTGCAAACAATCTTTGTATCTTTCTAATTTTCTCGTTGTGGAATGCATATCTTTCAAGGACTTGGGAACTTCTTTGTGCTCTGCTGGACAAAGCCATCGCTAATCTTCTGAAATTGTAAAAATAAATTGAGGTGCGCACCTGCCAGCCGTTAGAGTGAGGCCTCCTGGATCAAGTGCGCCCCCACCCCTCCCCCCAATTTTTCTCTTCATTGCCAGACTGGTTTGGTGAGGTGTTTAGTTCCGGTGTTTCCTGCTTGGTACTGTTAAGGACTTCTGAGCCCAAGTTTCTAGGAGCACATCCTATTAGTGGTGTTCCCCTATGTGGTTTGGACCCAGGAGCTGTTGAATGCTGCTGTGTGTGCCCGAACTCCAGGGCGTACTGTACTGTATTCAACTACGGTTCTTCCGTTTCCCTAGACCAAAGACTGTCAAGGCTCTGTTCCTAGCTACTCTTTCATTAGGAACTGTACAGAAACTCCCTGCCAAAAAACTAAGAATAGAAGTGTGTATTCATCTTTAAAAATTATTTTACTTGGTAACTTCTGATGGCTGTGCTGTACCTTTGTAATTCTTCTGTCTGGAAGGAACCTGTCTTATTCTTCCACCCACCCCTGACCCCCAACTCCTATGCACCCTTAAAGGCCCTATCAGTGTTACCCAGACACTAACCCCTTGCGGCAGTGGCTGGAGCTTTTTCTTCCTTCCTTCAGACATCTTTGCTCATACACCTATGAGGATGGAGCCAGACCGCCTGTGTTCAATTCCCAGCTCCTCTTACTGACTCACTGATCCCTTGAACAAGACACTCAACCCTCTCTGTATCTCAGCTTTCTCCCCTGTAACACGAGGCTGGTAGTAAACCCTACCTCATTTTATGAGAATGAGAAAGAGATGATACAAAGTGTTTGGAATGGCCCTTGGCACATGCTGAGAGCTGCGAACAAGTAGGATTAGTGGTGTTCATGTAGTGGATTTGCCACTTTGCTGCTGGCTTTGCGGGGCAGGGACCTGGCCTTATGGTCTCAGCCCCAGCACCTAGCACGGTGCCTGGCATGGAGTAGTTGCTCATTAAATGCTTGCTGTCTGAACATTAGCGTGAGCTGATTTGACAAGTAGAATTAATATCATTGTTAGTTTTTCACATGCCTCATCCATTCATATTTTATTTTTATTTTTCTAAGTTTGGTCAGAATGTCCCTTCTCAGCCAGTGGGCAACAGATGTTTTCCATAACTGCCTGTAGAAAGGCAGAAATCAGCATTTTTATCGACTAAGCTGATTCTAAATTGCTACCTTGTGCTCTTGAAGAACAGAAACAGCCAGGCCTTCGCGCAGCTGGAAGGCATCAGGCTGGCCCTGGTGAGTCAGTCTGTGCTCAGGGTTGGAGCGAGGTGACACAGGACTGCAGGACACCCAGCTCCCCACAACTGCTTTTCAAACCTTGCTCCAGAATGCTTTGCTGTGAATTCCTCCAGGCTGAGTGTATGACCTTGGAAGTGTCCCCTTGCCCACAGTGATCCGCCCTTTGCCTGGATGTCCCAAGAGAATGCATTCCTGTTGCTCACTCAACATTTGCCACACAGATGAGCAGGGCGTTTGGCCAGAAGTCATTACAGTTTCCTTTTGGGAACATTCTTCTCTGATCCATGTCTGTCTGTCCTTGGGGATTGAATTTCCTGGGCCTTTTCTTATTGCTTTTGTTTTAGAGAATGGATGCAGGCAAAGTCGTCATTTTAAATGCAAATTCCCTAAACGTTTCCTGGCACAGATAACCAATCCATACTCTCCATGGTTGTCTCCATCGTTATTTATAGCCTGAAAAAAATTATTAAGGAATTTACCCTTTGGAAAGGCCCCAGCACTGAGCGTCAGACTTTTCTACTCTGTAGCTGGTTCCACCCCCACTCTTACTCTTGAACTGGGACAGTTTTTTTAGGTATTTCCTCTGCAGAGTTGAAAGTTCAAAAACAATATTTATAGTAAGTTCGTACACGGCATTTTTATCATCTTTATGTGGAAAATGCTGTGCAAATAAGCTGCACCCTGTGGCTTATGACAGGTGCAGCCTTCTCTTCCAACCAGAGGTTATGAAACAAAATGGCTCCTGCAGATCTGCCAGGGTTAGTGACTGTCTCCCATCGCCAGGACCACCTCCCTGAAGGCCCTTGAGAAGGTTTTATGTGTCCTGTCCTCATGACCCTGCTGGTAAACAAGCGGTTTTCCTACTGACATTTGTAGGATGAAGCAGATGGTTTCTTCCCCAAGTGTTTATTCAGTTTATGTGTTTTCATTACCAAGGTCACCCTAGGAGGAGCTGAGAAGAGCAGAGGAAATAAAATGGAGTCATCTTTGCTTCTTTTGAGCAGCCTTGGTGAAAACGCTTGGGAAAGATGCTCACAGGTGACAGGAAGACACACCTAGTCTCTGTCGAAGAGTTAGGAGTGGCCTGCGACCTGCAGGTAGACCGCAGAGCGAGTCTTTAGGAAGCAGCACCAAGCACTCGTTGTGGCAGAAAGAACTCAATGTCAACCGTAGGCACCCCAGAAAATGCTCGTTGTGCCCTTCTTGTATTTATGTCTTGTCATAGCTTTACTCAGAAGCTTTTATAGCTGCCAACTGCCTGAGGACAAAGTATGGATTTCTTAGTTTGGGGAGGCTGGGAGGAGAGCCGTGAGCCCTCACTGAGGGTCTATACAACTGAGCTGCTCAGCTCCTTCCACCCTTATTCTTCACACCTGTCCTAGGTGTTTTATCTTCTGCACTAGCATCTCATGCCAGGAAATTCTCTTCTTTGTTTACATGCTTGTTTTGGCCTCCTGCAGGTAGAATGTGAGTTCTGTGGGGGCAGGGCCTCCTTTGTTCTTGTTTGTCGTAGGACCCTACACCTGAACCGTGCCTTGACCTGGTGGATGCCCAGTACCTGTAACCGACTGCCCGAGCCCCTGTTCGGTCATTGAACTCACACCTTATGAGAAGTGGTTGGTGCTGTCTTCTCGTTAAGATGAAGGAACCAAAGGGAAGAGATTGTAGTCACTTCCTCACGTTTGCACAGCGTTAAGATAGGATGGGGATTGGAACCCAGCCCACACAACCCCAACTTTGTCCTCCTTCTCTGCCCTGAGCTGCCGCCTCTTATGAGATCCCTGGGCTTCCACTGTCTTGCCCCATTGGGTCTTTTCAGACTCGCTTCCTGCGGCTTCTGCTATGGAAGGTCACACATTCTCACCTCTGTGCTGGCCACTCTTGTTCTTTCCGAATTCTCAACACCGCCCAACCTCCACTTCCAGCAAATTTACTGATCCCACCAACATCCAGGCCTCCCCCGTGGCTCTTGCTGGGGGCCTGTCTCCCTTCTTACAGTACTTGCTGTCTGTACCTCTGATTAGACTAGGAATCCAGGACTCTGATCTCGCCTCACTCCCTAATGAGGTCCTTTATATCCCTGCTGAGACTCAGTTTACTTATCTACAAAAGGAGGGTTTTGGTCTAGATGATAGTAAAGTCTTTGTTTCTCCTTTTCCATTTTTGGAAGTCGGAACCCTGTGTTGACATCATTGTTGATGCACTGTTTAATTTTTCATGATTGTATTTACTTCCCCAGACAGATGGTAAACTCTTTGAGAAAAAGGATTTTTAATCTTAAAAAAAAAAAAATCCCAAAGCCCCCAAAGGCTGATCAGGCATAGTAGATACCGTGTACCCATTAAGTGCTGAAAACAAATCTGCCAAAGGTGAATACGCACGCTGTGATTTATATATGATGTGCTACTTATGGAGCGTCAGGAAGGGTCAGGGTTTAGTTGTGTGTTTGGGGGGGTAACTCACGTAAACTTCACAGAACTACATTGGACCGAACTATATGCCACTTGGCAGCGAGAGAGAGAAGACTGAAAGAAATCAAATGCTTTCTTTTTTTTTTTTTAAGATTGGCACCTGAGCTAACATCTGTTGCCAGTCTTTTTTTTTCTTTTTTTCTTCTTCTCCCCAAAGCCCCCCAGTACATAGTTGTATATTGTAGTTGTAGGACCTTCTGGTTGTGCTATGTGGGACGCCGCCCCAGCATGGCCTGATGAGCGGTGCCATGTCTGAGCCCAGGAGCAGAACCGGCGAAACCCTGGACTGCCAAAGCAGAGCGGGCAAACTGAACTGCTCGACCACGGGGCCAGCCCCCTCAAATATTTTCTAGACAACACTTTCTTAGGAAATAAGTTTTTTGAAAACAGAGAACCTCTGAAATTTTTAAGAAAAATAATTTTGCATATTATAATCAAAGAGTCCATAAAGGTTTTTTACTGGGAGCAAAATTGTGCTGAGACCTAATTAGGAGTTTCATATGATTAGTCCTTAAATGAGTAAACATTTATTTCATTTTCTTACATTCTGAAATGAAACGGTTGTTTAATTTCTTTAATTTTCCCTGAAACCTGGGCTTGACCATTGAGAGCTCGTTCTTCCAAGTGCTTTGTGGTTCCGCGTAAGGTCCTAAGTAGCTGTAGAATTCTGAAGCCATCTGCATGAGCTTGAGCTCGGAAAAAAGGATGAAGCAGAAGTCTCTTTTTAAAAAGCTCCGGGTTTCCTTTTGGGGACCCAACTTGTGTGAGGAAAGCTGAGGCTGACGGCCTCGAGCTGGGCTTGTTGCTCGCTCATAGCAGCTGTGTCCTTAGGAATTCACCTTCCTTTTCTGTCTTCGGCTTTTTTATTTTGAATGAATTTTGTTTTCCCTTTCTTATGTCTACTTCAGCCATCTCAGGGAATGTGCGCTTTTTTGGTAAGCCGCTGAAAGTCTTTTTTTCTTTTTTTTTGTCCCCAGAGAGGTGGACTATACATTTCACTAAAGGTCTCGGGAGAAAATCTTTCTCTCTTTCTTAGAAGCATTCTGCTTCTCACTCCCCTGGAATCATGAGTCCCTGGGTGAGGTTATAGTGACAGGCAGGCGTATGGGTCCCAGGGTTAGTTTATTTTCTTCTTTTGTTTGAAATGCACATAAGAGGAGGAGGTGGTGGTGGTGATGGTGAGACGGACATAAAATTTAACTGCCGTTTAAAACCAGAGGGGAGACGTGTATGCCCAGAGCTGCATTAACTGCCTCTTAAGCAGCTACAGTCTGAACCAGAATGAGGGGAAGGAATTTCACAAGTTCACTCAGCTTTTTAAAAATAAGTCAATGTGTCTTTCTCCTTATCAGCATTGCTTTTGGCTCCTTTTACTAGCACAGTTTCTGAAATAGTATTTATGTCCACTCTGCTTTGCATAGTCCTTTCTCTGTTTTATTTAACTTGAATGATAAATGGTGCTGTCAGGGTCTGGCCCCAGGAGGTTAAATTTAAAGGCTATTTTAATAGATTAAATTTTTTTTCGTGAGTCATTTCAGCTAAATGCTTCAGCCAGCGTTCCTTTCTAGCTCCTTAGAAGCAAAGAGTCGAATTTAAATGTTGGTCCGAAATGGTTGTGAGCGCCCCTTTCAACTTTAGTGTCTACGCTGTGATCAAAGTGAGTTCTGTAGCTCTGACGTGATTGCCGGCATTCCCTAACAGCTGTTTGCTATTTTCTCCCTGAAAAAAAGAATCTCTCAGTAGAACTTAATAAATAAAAAGAACAAACTGTAATGAAGAATGTCTGTGTCTGACACTAACATGGGCCAATATTCTGAGAAAATGTAGGGAGTTTGAGAAGCTGCTTTTTTCCCTTCTTTTAAATCAAGATAATAAATTTTCTTAATTATGAGAAACAGTGGTTAAAGGGGAAAATCAGGACGCTGGAGCTTGGCTTCATCGCTTCCTAGCCGTGTAGCTTGGGACGAGTTGATAACCATTCTCAAATTATCTCATCTCTAAATGTGGAGAATGCCTACTGTGTCGAGGGAGGTGAGGCTCAAATGACGTCCCACCTGTAAAAACACCATGCAGAGTCCTGGACACGTATTTGGTTCTTGTAAAAGTTATCCCTTTTTCTTCTTTTTCTTCTAAGCTTTCATTTCTTTTTTCTTTTTTCTTTTTTCTTTTTTTTTTTGCTGAGGAAGACTTGCTCTAAGCTAACATCTGTGTCAATCTTCCTCTATTTTGTACGTGGGTTGCTGCCACAGTATGGCTGCCAGTGAGGCGTAGGTCCATGCCCATGAATTGAACCCAGGCTGCCGAAGTGGAGTGTGCCAAACTCAACCCCTGGGCCACAGGGCTGGCCCTCATTATTGTTCTTTAACAGGATTGAGATTCTGCTTTCATTGTGGAGCTGTTGGGTAGGTGAAGTGGAAAAAAGCCTGTGAAAGCACTTTAAAATGAAAAATAGCATACTTACGTCAGGTGGAGTAAGTCCTCTCCTTTTCCCCGCCTTCTGTGTAGCCTCACATTAGACTTGAGCTTGCTTTGGAGGCTGAGTTGTTACCTAAGATACAGCTGGACCCCAGGTGGCTCTCACAGGCCGATTAGAATGAAGTGCCACTTGGGTGGTTGTGAGGAAACCTCAGTGACAAGCACATTGACTTCCCTTTTTTGACGTATCTGTGGCTTCTCTGAGCTTTGCTTCAGTCACCTTTAAAATTGAAGGGGTGTTCTTTTAGCTTAAAAACTTTACATGCATTTTTGCTTTGAATTCTTTGTCTTCTCTATTTACTTAGCCCAAAGTTTCTCCATTTTCCGAGAGCTAAGATTTTCCTAGGACAACGTCCGTCCTCCCAGCACAGAGTGGATGGAGAGTATCAAGGCAGATGGAAGGTTTTGAGACCCCGTAGGGCAGGTCTTCACAGCACAGGCTTCCTGGACCCATTTCAAGGGAGCGCTTAGCTGGCTAAACACTCTTTGTGTTTGAAGCTTAAGATGGAACATATTGACATACAATTGCAGTGATTTTTAAATTATCTGCTGTTTTTTCTGATTCACTGGTTTGTTGTTTTCCATCACTTTGAACATTTTAGTTGGCCATAATGGTTTTAACTCCTAAGAAAGATATGGAATGATTTAATCAATTTGGGATCTTCTGTAGATAAAATGATCATGTAAAAGAGCCATTCTAAAAGTCTTTAGTACTTTATAACTGAGCAAGAGCTTTATAGGTGTCTCCTTCCTGATTGATATAAATAGGAAGCTGCACTAGGTACCCACAATGGAATTCTGTGTCTCTGGTGTTATTTTATGGAATGAGATCTTGGAAACACAATATGAGTTCCGTAAATGTTTATGGGGCGTGAGGCAAGGTGCTGCTGGTGATAAGAAAGCGAATAAAAATGATGACTCCCCTTTAAAAAAAACTCCTTGCTGTGTGCCAGACATCACGCTAAGTCTGTACATAGATTATCTTATTCGTGGCTGATCAGTGCAGCGCCGAGGTAGGCGTGAACGACCCCGGTGAGGCTGAGAGAGTGTAAGGGGCTTGGTCTAGGTCATAGAGCTGGGGAGAAGGAGCGGGGACCCCAGCCCAGCACTTCCCTATCTTTAAGCCCTGCTTTTGCCTCATCGTTAGATGGTCCCAGGCCATCAGGAGCCCCTAGAGAGGATAACCCAGCATGTCAGTCCTGCTGGTCCTTGGGACAGACGTGGTGATAGGTGCTCTGAAGTGCGTAGGATGGATGGAACAGTGCTGAGCCTGCAGGAGGCGTTCCCAGTGACCGGAGGCCTCACAATATCATATAGGCATGGTGGAGATGAGAAGCGCCCGAGACAGAATGCTGGGGAGCTGACAGATGCCAGAGAAATGGGGGAAGTAGAATTGATGGGACTTGGCAGCACATGGGAGGGGAGCTCCCAGAGAGTGGGAGAGCATCGATGGTCCTTAGGTGGACAGCCTGCTGGCTCCATGCTGTCACAGAGGACTCGGAAATCAACTAGCACAGGCCCATCTATGACAGCTGTTTTACTAGAAATGTCTTCTTTTAGGTGTCATGAAAGGAACGTTGCTCAGGTTGCTAATGAAAGGCATTCCCTTGTTTCTAGTCACAAAGGAGAATCTGTGGCTTATAAATGAACTTCCAAGATTCACGGTGATGATGTCAGTCATACAAACCTCAAGGGAGGTTGAGTGCTTGGTTTCCATGTATATTAGGAAAATTATGTTCACTCTTTCTGTTGCAGTTTCCTTGTCACCCAGAAGCTATTCTGTTCAGCTTGCCACACTTAGGTCAAGACCAGGTTGGGAAAGCATTTGAATCCAGCATCTTCAGTGGACTCCATTCAAAATCACTGGAAAGGAGTGGGGTGATTGCTTTCATTGGCTTCTCATTGAATTTTGATGTGATTTGCTCATGAGGTGAACTATAAAGTGCATTTAGCTGTTGTGTAATCTTCCCATGATCATTTGTCAGAATGTGTTTCTGTCAGCAAACAGAACTCAAGTGCTCAGTTCCTTTAATCTAGACATAGGACTGAATGTCTAATGGGTTGAAAAGCAAGACCAAAGAGCATTTGTTGAGTTATTAGGATATCATGACAATACCTTTTTCATGGTTAAAAGATATTGGTTTCCTTGGGCTGCCACCACAAAGTACCACAAGATTTGGAGGCTAGAAGTCCAAAATCCAAGATGTCGGCAGGATTGGCTCCCTCTGAGGGGGGATGTGTTCCAGGCCTCTCCTGGCTTCTGGTGGTTTGCCGGCTATCTGTGGTGCTCCTTGACTTGTAGACGCAGCACCTCAGTGTCTGCCTCCATGTTACGTGACGCTGTCCCTGGGTGGGTGTCTATCTCTGAATTTCCGTTTTTCTATAGGAACGCAGTCGTGCTGGATTAGGGCCCATCCCAATGACCTTATTTTAACTTGATGACCTCTGTAAAGACCCTATTTCCAAATAAGGTGACATTCTGAGGTACTGGGAGTTAGAACTTCAAAATATGACTCTCGGAGGGGACCCAACTCAACCTGTAAAAAAATCATATTGAGTATTATAAAAATGTAGGGAAAGAGCACATATTTCATGCTGAGCCTCAAGAAGCCTTTCCCTTAACACACACCTTTTTAAAATAAAGGTGTCTCTTTAGTCTTCTCACTAAATATTTTGTAGAAATATTTTTTTGATATTTCTTTGAAAAAAATACTTAAAGCTCATTGTGCGTAAGACTCTATCTGATGTGTAATTGAAAGCGTTCCCCCGTTCCTGATTCTGAGTACGTGTCCCTTAACCGGGAGCAGCAGAAACAGGAAATAAAAGGCATGTGTGACTGAGTTTCTCAGGATACAGGGACACCAGAAATGGGGTAGATGTCCAATAATAAATATTTGGTAACATTTTGTGGAAGCCCGTGTCCCAGTATTTGTGATATTTTTCCAGCGCTGGCGTCGAGTTGGCTTTCTGAATCCTAGCTGATCTGCCCCTCCGTCTCTTCCCTTCCGTTGCACCTGCCGTTCAACCTTGCAGCGACCTCCTCTTGCGCCGTCCTCTTCGCTAGGCACTGGGCCCTCATTGCTTCGCTTTCCATGTTCTCTCTTCCCAATCTCAGTGGTTTATTATTTAGGATACCCACCCTTGGCCAGCACCTCACAGCCTCCCTTGCCATGCCACGCTTCTGGCGGCGGCCACAACCCCTTTCCTCTCTGCCACTGCATCAGGCACGTAAGGGCTGTTGCAGAAAATGACACTACAGCGGAGGTTGTTGCCACTGTAAATTTACAAACTCAGATCTGCCCTGGTTCTCGGAGCCTCCCACACCTATGACAGAGTGCCCTTGGTCCCTGCTCTCCCGTGTCCCAAGGTGGCTGTTACAGACCTCCCCAGTCTCCTTAGGTCAGCTCTGTTACTCCTGCGGCCCCACCGGTCAGGTTCATGGCAGGAGACAAACAACACCCTTAAAAGGTTTTCCCTGAAAATAATTTACTGATGGGACAGTTCATAGACATGTGGACAGGAAGGTTCAGGAAACCAGTACTGGGTGATGAAACAACAGTGGGACGCGGTTGTCACCCTTAGTCTTGAAGGAGCAAGAAGAGGGACTGGTTCCCAAACTGGTCATGCTGTGGCTGTGTAGGAGGGGCCAACCGGCAGGAGCCAGGGCCACAGCAAGGCCAGGAGGGGACCAGAGGAGGGGTGAGTGATGAGTGGCCCACCTCCCACCCCTCTCTTCCTGACCACCCGTCTCCTATCACTGCCTCCCATTGCTGAACCTGACCAGCAGCCACGAACAAGGGAGCCAGCGGGGCCAGCGAGCGAAGAGCCAGGATACCCTCTCTCTTAGGAGATGACCAAGACTCCTACCTTACAGAGAAAATTAAGACCACCAGACACAGGCTTCCTCAAGTTCATGCCTGTAAAACTTATGCTTGTCTCTCTTCCTCTGCCTTCACTTCCATCCCGGCTGTCTCAGGTGAAGCTCCTCTTTACACCCTCTGACCCCTCCATCCTTCATCCCATCTCCCATATGACATTGCTTCAATAGCAGGCACCAACGAAAATGCCTTTTATTCACATATAAATCCTGTGATTCATGAACATGCTTTTATTTAATATGTAGACGATTTTATCAGTAGAATCCAAATGATGAACAACAACAAAAAAACAGACAGGGTCATGTAGTAGTTATAGCATATACTGAATATGAGAGTTGAAATAAAACTTGGACATTACTGTTAGCCATCTTATCATCACTTAGCCTGGCTTAATTATTTATGGAAGTACCGACATGACATATTTTATTAGAGCTGTTAAATGGGACGACTGCTTTCATAATATAGCACTGGGAAGTACTCTTTTCCTTTATGAACTGGCTTTCAGCTGTATCTCACAGCTCATTGCATCCAGGTGGGCTTCACGGGGGTGATGGGGGCTCCTGTTTGCTGATCATGTGATGATGTGTCTGCTCATGCCTCCGCTGCCCTGCTCAGAGCTCTCCTGGTTGGTTAAGCTCACACCCATTGTGCACCTCTAAAGAGGAAACCGTTGTTCCAAGCAAAGTCTTGGTCTTTGCCAACTGTGAACTTTCTGAACCCCTTGTGAAAAAGATAGTCTGTCTGCTTTTTTCCCCTTCCTTGCCATTCCAAGGGCAGTTTCTTTGAGGTGGGCTTTTTCCATTGGTGCCTTCTCTTTTGAAGCTCCTGAAAGGTACATGGCAGTCTTAGAAAATAAAGTTCTAATTTTCTCCAGAAAACTGGTTCAACAGAAACTAAGACAGTGCCAGCAGCCATTCGGCGTCCTGCCAACCCGGGACCATTTAGAGAGAGGTTTTGTGTGGGTACAAGTGCCATTGCTTAGCTTCCAAGCTTATTTTTGCCCTCTGTCTGGCTCCAAAAAAAATGCTTGACCAAGGGGGCTGGGGAGTTGGTTTTGTTTTTGGTCATTGTTTGGTGGTACACAAGGTACTAGACCAAAACAAGTTGTTTTTCTCTGTGCCTTGTACCCACATGAACCCTTGGGGTGGTCGGTGATGTTTGTAAGTCCTACGGGCAGCACTCTGCTGTGGCATTGAGGTGACACTTCAAATGTAGGCTGTTTTCATGGGCTGCTCCATCACTTAATTCATGTGGTCATTTGTGGAAATAGAACGTCTTAGGGCTTCTCTAACAAAGTACTGCCGACTGGGAGGCTTAAACAACAGAAATGTATTGTCCCACAGTTCTGGAGGCTGAAAGTCCGAGGTCAGGGTGTCGGCAGGGCTGGTTCCTTCTGAGGCTGTGAGGGAGAATCTGTTCCAGGCCTCTCCCCTAGCCTCTCATGGTTTTCTGGCAATCTCCGGTGTTCCTTGACCTATTGATGTATCTCTGCCATTCTCAGCCTTCGTCTTCGCATGGCATTCTCTGTCTGTGTGTGTCTCCCAGTTGCTCCCCATTACAAAGCCACAGTCAGATTGATTTAGGGCCCACTCCAGTCACTCCATCTTAACTGGATCGTCTGCAAAGACACAGTTTCCAAATAAGGTCACTGGGGACTGGGGGTTTAGGACTTCAATATGTGAATTTTCCGGGGACACAATTCAATCCAGACATATAGCAACTTTCGTTGGTTTCTCTATGAAACATCATTTAAGAAATGGTGAGGCCATTTGCTGCTGTGACTTCTAGCTGTCAACTTATGCACCGGCAGTCTTCTGCTCTGGTTCCAATGTAGAATGGGACATTTTTCCCAATAAGTGGAAGAGACCTTTATCACCCAAAATTCTTTTAACGCATGCATATGCGTGATTAGAATGAGACCTGTAGTATAGGCAGCCATATTAGATAGGAAATCTTGGCTGTTTCAATCAAGTGAGCTGGAGGAGTGGGTTGGTTTTGAGTAATTTTCCTTCACTGCCACTCCTCCCCCAACATTTTTCAGTGAATCAGTAATGGGAGACTGCTAGCTAGAAAGTCACTGTGTTGTACCTCCCAACATCATGCTGTTGCGTTTCTAACATCATTCACTCTGATTCTGGCAAATATCCATTTCTTTGATGTGTTAGTCCAGGTTGAAAAAATAAGCCTTCACTGCTATCCCAGCATTTTCTCAGTCTTCAGTTATGCCAAAAAACATCACTAATCGTTAGAGAAATGCAAATCAAAACCACAATGATATATCACTTCACATCCATTAGGATGTCTGCTATCAAAAACCAGAATACAACAAGTGTTGGTGAGGGTGTGGAGAAATTGAAACCCTTTTGTTCTGCTGTTGGGAATGTAAAATGGCAGCTGCTATGGAAAATATTATGGCAGTTCCTGAAGAGATTCAACAGAATTGCCGTATGAGCCAGCAGTCCCGCTTCTGGGTATATATCCAAAAGAATTGAAAGCAGGGTCTTGAAGAGATAGTTGTACACCTCTGTTCATTACAGCATTATCCGCGATAACCGGGAGGTGGAAGCAACCCAAACATGTGTCAATGGCTGAATGGGTAATATGTGGTATATACATACTATGGAATATTATTCAGTCTTAAAAGGAAGGAAATCCTGTCAAATGCTACAACATGGATGAAGCTTGGGGACATTATGTTAAGTGAAATAAGCCAGTCACAAAAAGACCAATACTGTATGAATCCACTTGTATGAGGTTCCTAGAGTAGTCAAATTCATAGAGACAGAAAGTAGAAGCGTGGTTGCCAGGGGCTGGGGGAGGGGGAATGGAGGATTGTTGTATAATGGGAACGGAGTTTCAGTTTTGCAAAATGAAAAAGTTCTGGAGACCTTTGTGAACATACTTACTACTGAACTAGATACTTAAAAACAGTTAAGACAGGAAACTTTGTTATGTATCTTTTTTTTTTTTTAACCACAATCTTAAGAAAAATTGGAAACTGGTTAAAAGAGCCACAGCTGATTTCAGCTCTTGAGAAAAATGTCTAGGCCTTCATTTCTACCGCGCTGTGCTCAGTTGCATCTTGACGGTGTACCAGGTAGGTGTCAGCGGATATGGAAATAGATTCAACTGCGGGTGAAAAGACTTGGAAGAGGGAAAAAATTCATTCAGATAAACTAAAATACTGGCTCATAAGTATTGTGACCTTAGTTTGGTGGATGACTGATGAAGATGCTTTGAAAACATCCAAGGTGACATTTAAGTTTCGTCAGCATTCACAGCATTGTTTGGTGTTTGTCTCCTCTTTATATATTATTAGTTATCATTCATGGCCCTATCCCTCTAGGGAGATGTTAAGTTCCTTAAAGGCTGGCCCTGGGTCCTTTGTGACCTCCACAGCAGCTATTATGTTGCCTGCACATACCAGGAGTAAATAGTTAATAGACCTTCTGTGTTCATTGATCCTCTTGGGGCACCTTCAGCAAATCACTTTATTCTAAGGGTCAGTTCCCCGCCAGTCACATTATTTGCTGGATTTTAAGCTATATAATGATTGAGAACACTTGCAAAGACAAATTTCCAAATGATATTGAAGGCATCCAAAGGTGTTAGGCATTCTCTATTTTCTAGCAATTTCTATGTGAATTAACCAGTTGAATAATAAGATTCTCATAACCTCAGAAACTAAATCTTTTAATATTGCTTGAAACATAATCTTCAAGTAAGCAAGCCAAGTAGGATCTCCTTGCTGCGCTTGGCACCCATATCTGCAATTAAATATTGTTTTGAGTAATGTATGACATTCCAAGCAGAGAGCTGCCAAGACATGTCATTTGGACCTTGCTCTAATTAATTCCCTGCAAATGATAAATTTTCGATTCTTTGCCCTTCTGACTGCATTTGCTCCTCCTTTGCAAAGATTCATCTGACAGTGAAGATAAAACAAGTCAAGAATGTTAGTTGTTCTGCTTGTGTTATAGCATTTGGAAACCTGTAGCCAAGAATTTTTCCACAAGAAATTTTAAATTTGTGTCTCCAAAGCTTAACATCTGGGTAAATTTTTCCATTATGAAATCCTGTCTATTTATGTGTTATTCACAACTTGAGGCCTCTGAAGGACAAGGTAAAATGTTATTAACTTATGGCAGCGACAGGACATGTATAATAATCTCAGAAGCATTTTTCTTAGAGGATAAGTTCATGGTACAGCATACCATGAAAGCTGGAAGGGAGAGATCAGCAACCCTGGTGGAAAGCTGTGGAACTTGCAGTATCTCACCTGAGTTAGTAGGCGGCATTAATCTCTACTGTATTACCCATTATAGGTTAGAGAAGTAGAAAAGGAAATAGTAGATTGAATATATAATTTTAGTATATGAGTGTTTTAAGAATTGTTCAGAAAGAAAGCATTATTTAAAATCCAAGTTGTGATTGTATAATGACATTTCCCAGCAGGTTGCATCATGGTCACTGGTCATGCCCAAGAGCCATGAGGCCATGGGGTAAATGAGTCATTGCCTCTTATTACTTCATACAACTCGGTATTCTGTCCCCTCCATCCCCTAGAAAGAGAGGTTTAGGCATTGTTGAAAGAATTGTCATTGTCCATCAAGCTGTCATAATAGCTCATTTTGATAATTACTTGTTAACATTTTGACTGTGAACATTAGAGTTTTGGCATCTTTTGAACAGATTATGGGATTTAATGAGAACCAGAGAAACAAAAGATAACCCTAAAACCTTTCGAGTCCTTTAATACTTACCCCATAGCAATCTGTGTTCACTGTGGAAAATTGGGAAAATACATAAAAACTTAAAGAAAAATAGCCCCCATCCATCCGACCAGAAAAAGGCATTGATATTTTATGGTATTTCTGTATAGTTGTTTTATATATTTCCTCAATTAAGAGTCTCTGGTTTGTAAGCAGCAGAAAATGTTTCTGGCTAATGTAAGTAAAGAAGGGAGCTTGTTGAAAAGTAATTGGGGCAGCTCCCCAAGACCAAATAGCATGGATGTGAATTATTGTGAGCCAGGCAACCACCCCATTTGTCTTTTAGAACATCTTTTTATAAAACCAGAACATATTGTACACATTGGGTGTTCCTCATTCCATTCGCCTTGGGAAACATACTGTTACTGGTGGTTGGATGGATGGAGTCTCAAAGGGGAAGAATCTAAGGCTATAGGAATCTAAGGGTATGGAGGAATTGCCTCTAGCTTGTCAGCAGCCACGTCATTAACAGGGGGTAGTTTGGCACTTCACTGTGATGGGCTTGGGGAGCAAGGATGACTCCCAAATACTTTCTGGGCCAAGCTGATACTTGGACAGAAGAGGCAGAATGAATTCTTAAGATCTGGGCCAGGGAGAGGTAGAAAGGTGACTCAGAAAAATAAAGCCCCGGACAAGCTTATCGGCCGTCAGGGGAGGAGAAGAGAGCAGGAAAGCGGTTTATAGGGCACCGTGCGTGTTTTCCTGTTTAGGTACTATTCTGTGATCCATTTCAGTTGCCGTCTTAGGATTCATAAAGGGACGGGAGTATTTTTATTTTTCTTGTAAAAATAAAATATCCTCTTTAAAATTTGCCATTTTGCTCACTTTTCTGCTTAACTAATGACTCTATGAATCTTTAGGGGCCCATTATTTTCCCTTCATGTAGTCTCGCTTTCCCATCTAAGTCTGCTTTGTTGCAAACCACAGCTTGATATGCAGTAACTTCAGATTTCATTTACTGTTGTTCTGGAGAACTGTTAGGGTTTGTAGGAAAAAAGTGTTTGTCAGAAGTAGTTTTCAGATTTCCATGCTGTGAGGGTAGATTTCATCAATTGGCACTAATGTGCCTAATTAATAAGGCATGTAAAGATCATATACTTACGAATTACGTTTCCAGTGAGACGCAGTGCTTTGAAACTTTATATTTAGAATGAATGATGTTTTCAATAGTATTTTTTCAAAAAATTTTCTGAGAAAAATTCCATCATAGCTTCCTCGTCTACAGAAGATCAAACGAGGACCCCGTGAAAGCCTTTCGTGATGTTTCTTGGCATTTAGGAGGTTCAGGTGTTCAGGGGCCTCTGTCTGCAGGTCTGGTGTCCTCTTAGGCCCGATGCCTGAAGTTTGTGGTTGTGAACGAGCCGTGTTGCTGTGGGCTTAACTCTGGCCCAATGGTCAGGCTCTCCTTAGCAGGGGATGGATGGTTGAGGGCATTGGCAAACCGTCTTATTCAGTCCATCTTACTTTTTCTTTTATATAGAGTTCTTTGTTGAAATAAAGGGATTGTTGAGCTTTAAGAGGCGGGTAGTGTTAATAAATAACATCCTCTGGGGCTGGCCAGTGGCCGAGTGATTAAGTTCTCGCTCTCCGATTTGGTGGCCCAGGGTTTCCCTGGTTTGGATCTTGGGTGCGGACTTGGCACCACTCATCAAGCCATGCTGAGGTGACATTCCACATGCCACAACTAGAAGGACCTACAGCTAGAATATGGGCCTATGTACTGGGGGGCTTTGAAGAGAAGAAGAAGAAGAAAAACAAAAAGAAGAAGATTGGCAACAGATGTTAGCTCATGTGCCAGTCTTTAAAAATTTTTTTAAATAAATAAATAAATAAATAAATAAATAAATAGCATCCTCTTCCTCTCCCAAGTTTAGAACCAACTGAGAAGGAGGTGCTCTATTTGAGGCTGATCACATCAGCCGTGACTTAGGTGCTGGCCAGCTGGGCTGATAACTGTGCCCTGAGTCTGTCTGCAGACTCACCACCCAGTCACTGCCACACAGCAGGGCAACCACAGGCTGCTCCGGAGTGAGGCCCGTGCTACATGTGTGCTCTCTGCCGGTAGGCAGGACCAACCCGGGAGGGGAAAGGGCTGATCCCAGAAGGCCCAGGTCCTTCCCCAGATTCACCTGTCAGCTAGATAAAAGTCCACCCCAGGGAAGAAACGAGTGAGGGGTAGGGGGAGCGGCCAGCTGAAGTCCTTCCATGGGGAACCGCGATAAGGAAATTGCATTTAGATGTTCTTAGAAGTACTGTGGGAAGGTTCTGTATATGTGAAAAAGTTCGACTTCTTTGGGGAAACTGAAAAGCTCTGGGACTCACTAACTACTCAATTCAGTCAGGAAGTTTTGAATTCCTAAGAAGTGTTTTTACTTTCAAATTTTAACATTTGTGGTTGAGGACTAAGGCGCGATGCTGACTTCTTAGAGCGCTAACTCATTTGCTGTCTTCTGCTAATGCTGGATCTCAGACGTGACTTAGACTTTTCCTCTCAAATGAAGTGCCCTACTTATTTCAGAAAGCTTCCGACTGTCAATTCCCCAGGATTCTTCGCTTGTGTTTTCCTTTTCAAGTCAGAAATTGGAAGGCAGAGAAAATTATCATTTGCACATCTTCATTTGGTGTGAGTAAGTATGTCTACATCCAACTCTGAGGATTTCTTCCTCAATCAAGAAAAAGTTAACATTTGCAACCAAGTTGTCAATTTACTAAGCTCATCTATTAAGAAAAGCACCAGGCTGGGGCTGGCCCCATGGCGTAGTGGTTGAGTCGCATGCTCTGCTTCAGTGGCCCAGGTTCACAAGTTTGAATCCGGGGCACAGACCCACACCACTCATCAAGCCATGTTGTGGCAGCGATCCACATAAAAAGTTGAGGAAGATTGGCACAGATATTAGCTCAGGGCTAATCTTCCTCAAGAAAAAAAGAGGAAGATTGGCAACAAACGTTAGCTCAGAGTGAATCTTCCTCACCAAAAAAAAAAAGCACCAGGCCTAGATAGTTTTACAGCAAATCTTCAAAGAACAGGTATTTTCTGTATTATTAAAAATATAATAGATAATATTATAATATGATATAACCACAAAACCTAACATAGGGTAATATGGGAAAGTATAGGTCAGTTTTGCTGATGAATATAGAAGCAACAATTATAAATAAAATATAATTTAATTAAATAAAGTAAAACCACGTATGGTATTTTTAAAAAGTCAGCATGACAAAGATTTATTGTATGAATTCAAAGATGGTTCAACATTAGGGAATCTTTCAAAATCATAAACAAGCAAATTAAATAAAAAATATTAAATGTTAAAAATGTCTATGGTTGTTTTTACCCGTGATTTTTAATATCTGATTAAAATAGGGGTAGATAGAAATTACTTAAATATGATGAAGGCTGGGTACCAAAATCCAGCAACCTTCAATGAAATGGTGAAGAACTAAAGCCATTCCCATTAAAATCAGCCAAATGCATGATTGCCTTCTGTCACCATCTTATGCAATAGTATTTTAAAGCTTTCAACTTGCGTGATAAGAAATTGGAAAGATTGGGGAAAAAGAAGAAATTATTTGCTTTCAAAGGTTATTCACATATACTTAAAAACCCAAGATAATTAAGTACTTTTGGAATTAAGTGAATTTGGGTGACTAAGTAAAAGAAATACATAGAAACCAATAGCTTTTTTTTTTATTCTCAGAATAACTACTTAGAGATGGGCAAGTTCAAAATTGTGACCACGAGTAAAAACTACTTAGAAGTAAGTTTAACTAGGAGGGAACATGTCTGATAAGAAGAAAAATGTAAAACTTTATGGAAGGACTTAAAACAAGATTTAGGGGCTAGCCCAGTGGCGTAGTGGTTAAGTTTGTGTGCTCTGCTTTGGCGGCCCAGCGTTCGCAGTTTTGGATCCTGGGTGTGGATCTACACACTGCTCATCAAGCTGTGCTGAGGCGGTGTCCCACATACAAAATAGAGGAGGATTGGCACAGATGTTAGCTCAGGGCCAATCTTCCTCACCAAAAAAAAAAAAAAAAAAAAAAAAACCCAGGCAGAAAAACATGATCTGAATAACAGAGGAACACACCATACTCCTGGATGGAAAGACAGTGTCATAAAATACAAGTTCTCTCCGAAAGAATTCGCATATTTTATACCCTTCAGTGAGAGCACTATGTTTTAGGGGTCCGGGTGATGGGGATGGGGAGGGAGAGGCAGGCAATGATTTTAAGTTCATGTGGGAGAATGAATGTGTGGGAATCACCAAGACATTTGTGAAATATGTAAAATGGGCCTTGCTCTTTCACATGTTAGAATTTTAGAGTCACTTTAATAAAAACAGCAGGTAGTGGCACAGAAATAGAATCAAGAGTCCACGTACATATGGGAAATTATATTTGGTAAAATTGCGTTTAAATCAGGTGGGGAAAAATGGTTTCTTTAATAAATGATGCTGGCCTACTTAGCTATCCATTTGGAAGAAAAATTTAGTTTTTTCAACTTATACCAGATACAATGAAAACTTTCAGATGAATTAAAGCTCTAGTTCTAAATATAAAAATAAACAAAACACTAGGAAAACATTTGGCAATTGTTTATATAGCCTTTGGGTTATATAGGAAACCCTGAGACCATAAGGAAAAAGATGAGTAATATAAACCTAGTTATTCATTCATTCATTCATTCATTCAATTTACTTTTCCTGCCAAAGATTCACCAGGTTCAACCTAGCTTGACTGTCTCCTCACCCACACCCAGGCTGATTTTTAGCTAGGACGTGTTGATAGGGCCTAATAAGTTTATATCTGTAATAATTACTTCCCCATGCTATAAATTTTTCATAAACACCACTTTTCTTTTCTTTTCTTCTTTTTGAGTAAGATTAGCCCTGAGCTAATGTCCACTACCAATCCTCCTCTTTTTGCTGAGGAAGATTGGCCCTGAGCTGACATCTGTGCCCATCTTCCTCTACTTTATATGTGGGACACCTGCCACAGCGTGGCTTAATAAGCAGTGCTAGGTCCACACCCAGGATCCGAACCTGCAAACCCCAGGCTGCTGAAGCACAGCGTGTGAACTTAACCACTGTGCCACCAGGCCAGCTCCCATAAACACCACTTTTAATGTCAGTAAAACAATTCACCGAGGATGCTGTAGACACTGGGGGGAAGTGAAGTTGCTACAGTGGTTCTGTAATTACTGAAATTTGATTAGTAACTGTGAAATTACAGCTAAACCTTGGAGCTAAATCGAGTAGATGGTAATAAGTTTATATCTATAATAATTACTTCCCCATGCTATAAATTTTTCATAAACACCACTTTTTTGAGAATTAAAGACATTGTATGCAGCAAACACTCTTGCCCCACGAGTTGGGGGCTGCAGTATGGAAGGTGAGAGAAATAAATGAGTAGCCTATGTCTTCCATCTTCAATAAAGATGGCCTTCGCTTCCAATGACTTCCTTTGTTATGGAAAATAGAAAAGGAGCCCACGTCCCAGAAAAGTGAAAAGGAAGACAGGGTAAAAAAAAAAAACAACCAATTTGGAGTAAATCCCAGAGAAAAACATTTCTCAGGTAGCCAACAGAGAATGTGCTCAGCTCCTAGAAAGGAGGACGGCAACAACGTGATGGGGAGAGGACTGGGGATGTCCCACAAATGTGTCTTGAGAATTTGAATTTTGAGAATTAAAACCGTCTTTGACTTAAGAACTAAAGTTGTCTCCCCACCTCCCCCGAGGTATCCTGGGCACCCCCCTGCGTTTTCCCGTTCCTCCTGATGCAGTGGCCCAGAGCTCTGAGTGGTCAGAGCATCCTCCACCTACTGTGACCTACTTACACAATAGACCTACCCACTCTCTACGATGGCCTTTGTCCAGCCTGATTTTAAATTCTGTCTATTCTTGCAACCTACTTTGTCTATGTTCTGCATCAATAATCTACTTCCAGACTGGGGTTTTGATTAAAAGAAAGAGGGAGAATTAATATGTCCAATTATTTGCACTAAGATGTCTCATTAGACATTTACAATTGTGCAGCTTTATGGAGAGGTCATTTGGGGGGTGGGTAAGGGATACGGAGGGGGAGGGGCTGGAATAGGCTGAACACAGGAATGCGCCTGATAATATTTATTTACACCTAGTAATTGTCAGAATAATGAAAACACTCTTAACGAAAGTATGCATGTACATACACCATGCACATGCACACACTCACTCAGTGCCGTATTTAAAAATGTAAGCCCTAATTACTGGCACTGTTCCTTAAAAATGACAAGCAGTTGTGTTTTCAGTTACACATGGTTGGTGAAACTCATTCTGTGTAGACGTCCCAACGAATGTGACTCAAGGGAGGGATGGGGGAGGAGAGAGAAGTCGGAACATGTACTTGCTTCTCGGTTTGAGAGAGAGACAGAAGAGGGGCTCCTAATTCTGCTTTGATCTCTGGTTTTCAGTGTTCCCAAAGTCTTTGGCTCATTCCCACACAGGAGCGAAATACCACGCTCCATGTGGGTCTCAGCAGCTGAGCGACCGGGCCCGCCGCAGTGGGCAGGTCCTCGGCAGCCCCAGCCCCTGTCTGCTGGGCTCTTCCTCCCACTCCTCCCAGGATAGCCGCCCTCCGTGTCCACCAGTCCTGAGGAGCGCCGCCCAGTACAGAGGCCAAAGGGCCACAAAACAAGTCCCTTCCAGGTCTGCCAACTTCGGTTCCTGGGAGATGTTGTCTATACGTAATTTTGCCCACGAGACACATTTGTGGGACATCCCCAGTTCTCTCCCCATCACGTTGTTGCCATCCTCCTTTCTAGGAGCTGAGCACATTCTCTGTTGGCTACCTGAGAAATGTTTTTTCTCTGGGATTTACTCCAAAGTGGTTGCTTTTTTTTCACCCTGTCTTCCTTTTCACTTTTCTGGGACGTGGGCTCCTTTTCTATTTTCTATAACAAAGGAAGTCATTGGAAGCGAAGGCCATCTTTATTGAAGATGGAAGACATAGGCTACTCATTTATTTCTCTCACCTTCCATACTGCAGCCCCCAACTCGTGGGGCAAGAGTGTTTGCTGCATACAATGCCTTTATTTCAAGGCTAACATTGGGGAGAGGGGGTATGGACGCCAAGCCTCAAAGGCATCGTGTCCAGTTTGATAGACTACATTTCCAGAGGATGATGGAGACAGACAGCCCTGCTCCCAGGAGAGGCTGTGGCATCTCCTTGCCTGCAGAGCTTCTGGAGTAGCCACACCCACTCTGGGGGCAGGGGGAGCGCTCTGGGGCAAAGTCAGGACGTGCTTGAGCCCAGCTCTTCTGTAGATGCCACTGGGCAGATATGGAAGACTTGAAACCTAGGTCTTGAGCATTTTTTGGCCATTAATTAATTAAGCTCTTTGGCTTTTAAGACACCCCAGTGTGGTAAGGAATAAGAATTTAGAGATCTTATCTTCGATGTTGAAATGGCGGCGCTGTGATGACATGGCGGGCATCGTGGAACTCAGGGCAGTATCTGGACCAGACTTTCTCTCACGTCTGAGGGCAAGGGCTAGGTTTGGGCGCTCGGCTCCTGTGTGCTCTCTCCTCCCCTCCCTCTCTGCCCTCCCTCAGGCCCTCGCACCTTGGGACAGAAACATCCAGGCCCAGCCGGTCTGAAGACTGTTGGTGGCTGTCTCTCCATCTGCAGGTGACGGCCGCCTGCTCCTGACCGAGTTCTGCGGGCGGCTCTCGGTGCTCCGTGCAGCTCTTGGGCTCCCTCATTCTCTTCGTTTTGGGTCTCTGCTTCCCTGCCAGTTTAGCAGCTAAAAAGTCATTTTAAAATTATTTCTGGTATTGTTAGTAGTTTTCAGCGGTAGGGTTTGTTCAGGGCCGGTGGTCTGAAGTATGCTGGAAAGCAGAATCCGTCCTTTCTTTGGAATCACTTGGAGCAGCTGCAACAAGGACACGATGAGAAGCTGTTCTCGGAGGCGATGCTGTCCGCACACAATGTTTTATTCTTACAGGTGTGTGTTTAACTGTCGGACCTTCAGAGAAGGAAGCGTTCTTTACATGCACGTCCCCAAATGTCTGTTTCCTAACAGTATTAGAGTTTATTTTCTCATAGTTTCCACATCTGGCTTTTGGAGACATTAAAATTTCAATCAGAATGGTGTTTCAAGTTGTTGTTTGCAGTGATTTCTCACAACTTGGGTTTCTTGGGTCGCTGGTGTCTGTTTGTAGTGCTCCGAGCGTCTGTGTTCTTTGAGTCTCTCGGGTTGTCTCTGTTTTACTCTAACGAATGTGTTTATGACATTCAGGCCTTTTGAAAGCTGGCATTTGCTTCTCTGTGAGCCGTCCATGGCCCGTTGCTGGGCATGCTCACTGTGAGCCTGGGTGTGGTGGGGGCAGCAGCCACCCCCCAGGCCCCATTGACTGAGCCTGGCAGTGTGTTAGCTCTCAGCCTGCTTTCTCGCTAAGCTTTACACAGCCTTCAAGATGGGCAGAGTAGGACCCCAATTCTACAAATAATGAAACTGAGTAGCTTGGCAAATCTGTCTGCATTAGTCAGGGCTCTCTAGAGAAACAGAACCAATAGGATGTAGCTATATGTATGTATAGAAAGAGATTTATTGTAAGGAATTGGCTCACACGGGTATGGAGGCTAGCAAGTCCCAAGATCTGCAGGGTGAGTCAGCAAGCTGGAGACCAGGAGAGCTGATGGTGTAAGTTCTTGTCCAAAGGCCAGTAGGCCTCACACCTGGGAAGAGCTGATTTTTTAGTTTGAGTCTGCTGGCAGGAAACAAGCTTGATGTCCTAGTCGGAAGACAGTCAGGCACGGAGAATTTCCTTTTTCTTGCAGGAGGGTCAGCCATTTTGTTCTATTCAGACCTTCAACTGATAGGATGAGGCCCACCCACGCTAGGGAAGGCAATCTGCTTTACTCAGTCTACCATTTAAATGTTAGCCTCATCCAAAAACACCCTCACAAACACATCGAGAGTAATGTGTGACCAAATGCCTGGCCACCCCGTGGCCCAGTCAAGTTGACACGTTGAATTAACCATCACACTGTTTGAGTCCAAAAAATTCTGTGTTCTTTCTATTATGTTCTTTGTACTTTTTTCAGCAGAGCCTGGCTTTCGATCTCTGGGCCAGTCTGAGTACATACAGACACACAGAGCAGAAGACAATGACACTCAAAGTGAGGTCCATGCACCGGCAGCACTGTGTCACTAGGAGCTGGTCAGAAGGACATGACAATTCTTGGGCTCCTCCCCAGACCCACAGAATCAGAATCCCTGGGCGGGGGGCGGGGGGGAGCCCAGAATCTGTGTCTTCAGAAGCTCTCCAAGAGGTGTTTCTATAGGCCCAAGTTTGATGAAGCTCTGACGTGAGGAACATATTTTGCTTTTTTGTAAATATGTGTATATATACAAAAATTTGAAATTAGCAACCATTATTATTACTGAAACTTTTATAATGTATTATTGCTCAAAATATTTTTAAAGGAATGGCCAGAGTACTGATATTCACACAATTTATAATTTTCTTCGACAGTAAAAGCTCATTATTTGGGTTTCACCAGTTTGTGCGTTTTAATTCTGATGAGCCATCCACTCATGATTGTGTTTGAGTTGTGTAGTAGAAGGATTTGCTAAATGCTAAACAAATTAATTGTGTAAGATTGCATCGAAAATATTGTCCTAAACAATATTTAGTGACCTAAGCAGTATTATTTACCTTAAAAGCAGATTTTTGGCAGTGCCTCTATTTGTCAACATTTTGTCAAGTTAGATCTATTGAATGTAGTTAGAAATGGCAAAATCACATATAATCCTATCTTTTAAAAAATTCATCTTGGGGGTCGGCCTGGTGGGGCAGTGGTTAAGTTCACACATTCTGCTTCGGTGGCCTGGGGTTCATGGGTTTGGATCCTGGGTGCAGACCTATACACTGCTTGGCAAGCTATGCTGTGGCAGACATCCCACATAAAATTGAGGAGGATGGGCACATATGTTAGCTCAGGGCCAGTCTTCCTCAGCAAAAAGAGGAGGATTGGCAGCAGATGTTAGCTCAGGGCTAATTTTCCTCAAAAAAAAGGGAGAAAATTCATCTTGAATTTTCACTGAGATTCCTGAGTGACTGAATCTTCTAATTCTGCCTTTCTCCCCAAAGAATAATATGAGTATGCTTAGATGTAGCATTTACAGAGACAGGCTCAAGTGTGTTTAAAAGCAAATGTTTAACTCTTCTTCCTTTTTTCGGGACCTATAGATGGAAAAGAGGCTGCTAGTTTTAAAATAGGTACAAGAGGTGCTATTAGATGTATTAGGTTCATTATTAATATTCTAAGTTTTTCCTATCTAAACCAATTTTCTGATTAAAAATCATTTGCTGAAATTAATCTCAAATATTTTTATGTGCCTGAAGAACACATTGCTTCAGCTTCATTAAATACTACTCTGACATCTGGGGGAAAAATCTTCATGTATTCAATTAATGATGCTTTGCCTAGTGAAACCTGATAAAGTGATATTATGTTACTTATTACTGAGATAATGTGAGAAATTTCACGAGCAGAGTATTTGTTCTGTAAAATTAAACTTGAAATATGTTGCTCTTAAGTGTTGACAAGGAGCAAACAAAAAAAGAACCAAATGAATGTGGATAATCAGCCAACAATGTAGCTCCAAGATTTGGTAGTATTTCTTGGAAAGTGTGTCTATAACAAAATAGCCTCAATTGGAGATAGAGAATTGACCCTGGAAGTTCCACTAATCCTATCTTTTCATATATGACCAAAATACTCTGAAACGTTTCCAACTTCTCTACTTTTCTTTAACGTTTTTTGTTTGTTTGTTTTGCTTTTGTTTTTTTATGTGTGTGAGGGAGATTGGCCCTGAGCTAACATCCATTGCCAATCTTCCTCTTTTTCCTTGAGGAAGATTGTCACTGAGCTCACATCTTTGCCATTCTTCCTCTATTTTGCATGCAGGTCACTGCCACAGCATGGCTTGATGAGCGAGGTGCAGGTTCACACTCAGGATCTGAACCTGAGAATCCTGGGACACCGAAGTGGAGCGTGCAAACCCAACCACTATGCCACTGGGCCGGCCCCTTTTTAATGCTTTCTAAAAACATTGGATTTGTAGTAATGCCTTTCTTAAACAAGGGGTGGTAATGTCTTTCAATTCTAATGATATTAATCAAAAGAAATTTTATTTTATTTAGAGTATAAACATGGCTAACTAGATTTCTTCCCATGCCCCTCATTGAATAATAAAAAGTAGATCAAACATTTTTGGGTCTCTCCCGACTTTGATGGCAATAACATTGCCCAGGAGATTCTTGTCTTGGTTTTGCAGTGGGAGGGGAGATGGTTTGATAGGTAGAATTTAGAGAGAAGGTTGTGTTTATTCGTGGTCCTGGAATGAGCCATTATACATAAATATAAAAACTTTCTTATTGATACAAATTCATTTCTAAAGTGGTCATTTAGTCCCTGTAACCGTACTATTTTGTAATAGTCGTCGTACTGTTCTGAACCTAATCTAATCATTCAGGATAGTTCTGAGGCCGTGTTTCGAAGCACATATGGGAGACTGTACTCGCAGAGTATGTTGGTTTACAGAAACCCCCTCAATGAACGCATCACTATTGGGAATCTTTTTAGTGGTTCTTTTTTTTTTTTTCCGTTGTGAGGCTCCTGTGGAAACCATGTCTGTTTCTGTCCCTGTTGTGTTCCACCCTTTACAACTGTGCTCGGAACGTGGGTACTGTATGAGTTTTCTCGGGCTACTGTAACAAAGTACCACAAACTGGGGGCTTAAACACTGGAAATGCATTGACTCATTGTTCTGGGGGCTAGAAGTCCCAGATCAAGGTGTTGGCAGGGCCGTGCTCCCTCTGGGGGTGCTGGGGAAGGATGTGTTCCAGCCTCTCTCCCAGCTTCCGGGAGCTCCTTGGCTTGTGGCAGCGGAACTCCAGTCTTCACATGGCATTCTCCCTGTGTGCACGTATGTGCCGTATCTCCCCTTTTTATAAGGACAGCAGTCATACTGGGTCAGGGGCTCACCCTACTACAGCACGACCTCATCTTAACTAATTACGTCTGCAGTGACCCTATTTAGGGTCACTTTCTGAGGTGTGGGGGCCTGGGACTTCAGCATATGAGCATTGGGGACACACACAATTAAACATATAACAGGGACCTAAACACATGCTGAATAAATAAAAAATGAAGGAAATTACACTGCTGTTATTTGCAAATTGATAGCTCAGATTTTGAAAAAATATGTTGGAGAGATTGCTCATTGCTCCTTTTGGTTACTATTCTGTGTTCTTGAACCTAGAAGCATTTTTTCCTAAGCCTCTAATTTGCTACTTCTAATCTACTGTTATTTGGGTAATAAGATAGCAAATGATGTTAGAAATCTGTATTAAGTAAGGATAAGTAAAATTGGCCCCGAGCTAACATCTCTTGCCAATCTTCCTCTTTTCTTTTCTTCTCCCCAAAGCCCCCCCAGTACATAGTTGTATATTCTAGTTGTGAGTGCCTCTGGTTGTGCTGTGTGGGACGCTGTCTCAGCATGGCCCGATGAGCAGTGCTAGGTCCGTGCCCAGGATCTGAACCAGCGAAACCCCGGGCTGCTGAAGTGGAGCGCACGAACTTAACCATTTGGCCACGGGGCGGCCCTGAGTAAATTCTGAATTAGGTCCTTATAAGTAGGGTACACAGGGCTTAGAGGATCCATGTACTTACATCATTGGGGGTGTGTGTGGATGTGTCCTTAACCAGGTAGTTAAAGTTGCCTAATATATATAACCATATACTAGACTATTTTTGTGAGTGCCACGTGGCACAAAACCCATGGCTCGTAGTTTATCCTTCTTGATCTGTACAATGGGCTGAATTATGTCTTCCTCAAAATTCCCGTGTGGAAGCCCCACCCCCTACTGTGGCCATATTTGGAGTAAGGGTGTAATCAAGGTTCCGTGAGGTGGTAGGGGGGAGCCCTGACCTGACAGGATTAGTGTCCTTAGAAGAGGAGATACCAGAAGGCGTGCCCTCTCTCCCTCTGCATGTGAGGACATGGCCGTCTGCTCTTGCCAGGAAGACAGCTCTCGCTGGGACCTGAATCTACGGGCGCCTTGATCTTGGCCTTCAGCCTCCAGAAGTGGCAGAAATAAATTTCTGTGGTTGAAGCCATCCAGGCTATGATAATTTGTTATGGAAGCCTGAGCAGATTAATACGATGTCTGAACAGAATGATGTTTTTAAAAACAGCTTACTGCTTGAGAACAATAGTAGCCGTTTGTGCTTACAGATCCCGGGACTGTTGCTACTCCCATTTTTCAGACATGAAAGATCTAGTGCCCAGAGGTTAAGTAACTTGTCCAAGGCCACACAGCTGGCAGCAGGTAGAGTCATGTGGTCTCTGGCGTTTGGCTGTGCGTTCCTCTCTGTGCTCTCTGCCTTCGGGCTGGCTCAACTGTGTAGCATAGCTGCTCAGAATTTCACACCACTCCCCCGTTTAGGCATCAATTTTATGAGACTCTTCTGTGGCCCTCCAGTGCAGTGGCCCCAGAGCCACATTCACAGGCAAATGAACCTCATTGTATGATGCGGGCTGTCAGCCCCGTGGAATCCAGTGTAATATGCTCATAGAAATGAAAAGTCCTGAGAAAGCCACGAGTGACTTGAGAGGTACTATCTGAGGAGAAATTCTGCTCAAGTAATTTGTGTGTAACCTTTTGATTATGCCTGATATTTCTAATATAAGAGAACTCCTGGGGATGTGGTCGAGGGAGTGAAACCGGTGCTGGAGAGAGGGGAAGCCGCCTCGGTCCATCGCGGAAGGCGGCTTGTGAGCACTGTACCTGACGGCAGCTGTGAATCAGGTCGTCTGTTTTTCCAGCCCCTGCCCTTAAAATAGTTTAAAATTTTCCAATTGTAGCAAAAAACCGCTTAACATAAAATGTTCCATTTTGGCCGTTTTTAAGCGTACAAGTTGGTCGTGGTGAGTATATTCTCATCGCTGTGCCGCTGGGCTCTCGAACCTCGTCGTCTTACAAACTGAAACCGAAGCCACGGAACTCCTCCCCGTCTTCCTCTCCCCCGAGGCCCGGGCAACCATCCCGGCCCAGTTTCAAAGCTGTTTTATTTCATATAATTCACAAACCGTACACTTCACTCACTGGAAGTATATGTGATTCAGTGGGTTTTATTTAGTCTATTTACAGAGCTGTGCAGCCATCACCACTGTCAATTTCTGAGTATTTTTATCACCCCAAAGGGAAACCTGTACCTGTTAGCAGTCACTCCCTGTTCCCTCCTTCTGCCAGCCTCTGACAACCACTAACCCGCTCTCTGTCTCTGTGGATTTGCCTATTCTGGCACGTTTCGTATAAATGGAATCATACAATGTGTGGCTTTTTGTGACTGGCTTCACAAAACCCTTTTTTTTAAAAAAAAAAAAAATCATTATTTAACTCGTATAAGTGAAGAACAAAGCGTAATAAAAATATGCTTACCCATAACCCTCAATCCAGTGGTATTTTTCCTTCAAAACCCCTAATTTGTAGCCAGGAAAATCTGAGTTCGCTAAGATGTCAAGATTTCCATCTAAGTGCCACCTGTGTGAAGACTTAAGCTAGAGAAATCTACTTCCACACAAAAGATTTAATTAAAAGCAGATAGGGTCATAAATCCCGGCGTATTAGACCTGGTCAAAGACTTACTACGCTGGAATAGAAAATGCGTAAATGTTGCCAACATCTCTGACTTGCGTTTCTAAAATAATCCTTGGGATTGCAAAGCAGGTAACAGAGAAAGCATGCTCTGCCTTTGTTATTTTAGGGAACAAAAGCCGACTTCCTGTCTGGGAAAGGCAGATTAGTGGTATGGACTCAATCTTACCTTTTAATCCTCATAAAGAATCGGTCTTCCTCACGGGTTTTTATATCTTCAGACTGTTTTCAGCATATTTTTGAAGCCTTTCTGCAGCTATGGGAAAATAATTAACACCAGAATTCAGTACATTGGAACACTTAAAATATTTACCAGGTCAAGAAAAGACTCAAAAGGGAGGCTGTGCCACCTTTATGTGGGTGTCTCTAATTCAGCTCCTGCTCTGGATATGCCCTGGGTGGATTTCTCTCCCTTGTCCCCATCATAAACACTGGAGCCCCGGGACCCCCAGTTTAGCGAAGGCCCCCAGGCAAGAGTTGCCTCCGTAGGCATTATTACTTGCTATCCAAGCTCTCTGGACCTGTGTCCTCACTTCTTGCAGCAATGCATTGAGGAAGATGTTGTTTATATTCTGTCCAGCATTTTTAGTTATTCTGAATGACTTCTGTAGTGTGGAATAATTTTAAGCAGTTCAGGGAGAGGGGACATGGAGCTAAAAGACTGATCCTCCAGCGTGGAAAGGGCAGAGGTCAACATTAGGCATTGATGTTTAGAAATTCTCGCAGGAGTCCATGCTGGAGAGGGCAACAGCAGGAGCTGAGCCCAGAGGACATTGCCAGGGGACCAGGTGGGCCCGGCGGGGTGTGCAGGGGAGAGGAGGACTTCAGATTGCTGGCTGGGCCACTGGATGGCCAATGGCATTAGGTAGAGGGGGACTGCTTGGGAAGATGATAGAGGAGAGCAAGGTCATTTTGAGTTAGGATGAAAGGTCAGGGGGAAGCTGGGCAGCTGGCTCTGCAGCTCCAGGCTTGACACTCCATCTGGAGTCCTGAGCACTGGGTGGTAGTGCTTGTCTGTGCTGGGCTAGCGTTCTTCCAGGGCAGAGAAGAGAAGGGTGAGCGAGGGGCTGCTGTGTGCATCCTAGGAGGTAGGGGTGAGCCCACAGTCACACTGGACAGGGCGTCTCATCAGGAAGAAGGAGAGTCTTCTTCCTCAGTTGAGAAGGAGACAGGGCGGTGCTGTGGCGGGATCATTCTATGGAGGGAAGCCGGTGGCGTTGGGAAGTGCGTGGCAAGGCAGGCCTCTGCTTCCTCGTGGTGCAGCCCTGAGTATGGGGAGTCCTCTGCCGCAGTCCCTTCCGTCCTGTGCCAGGTTTGTGTTGGCTCAGGGCAAGGAGGCGCTTGGGCATCCCTGGTACCTTCTGGTGGTTAAATCGTGAGTTTAACAGTAGGGCAGATGCACATTTTGTGGGACCTTCCTTTAATCAATGAACAGGAACTTATGAATAAAAAATTAGGTCCAAGGCCTTGGAAGGGTCAGCAAGTGAGCGGTGAAGCTCAGGCTGTTTTAGCTTCAGTGCGAGTCTGTCTCCACAGCGACTGCTTCACGGAGTTCTGAGGCAGAGCGGGAGAAAAGGGCGGGGGTCTCTGAACGCAAATTGGTTACTCTTGTCTCAGCCATTTTGAGAGAAGAATGCGGATGTAGGAAAATTGGGGGGCAAACAAATAATAAGGGAACTGATTCATTTTTGGTATTTCTCTGGCGAATTAACAAAATTATAAGTGATTGTACCGAATCCTTTGTTAGTGGATACTCTGGTCTGTTGATGGAAAATGAAAATATTAGAGCTGAGGTGAAAAGGAAAAGAAGTCATTTGATAAGAAGGATTGGAGGGAAATTGAATGGAGGTGAGCCTATGGCTGTGAAACTATCAATGTATGATGAAGTTACCTCTCTTCAATAGGGAATGGTAAGTTTAGTTATTTAAACACAGTCACCCTCCTGACAGCTGTTACCCCAGAGGGTGAGAGTTGGTTTTGTAAAGTTTCCCAGTACTTCCTTGTTCATAGTGAAAGCTTTAGGATGGGAGGGGGTAGGGAAGGGCGGAACGAAAAGCATTTAGTATAATCTGGAAACCTGATATTCCTTTAAATGAGTCTTCTCCTTTGACTTCTTGGGAGCTATAGGATGCGAATGTGCTGTCCTGGATCCCATGGCAGGACTTAGAGCATGAATCAGTGGAGAGAAATTAGCAGACAGATCCTTGCCCCAGCGAAGATTCTAATCCACCATGTACCCACAGCAGTTGACGAATAGAGTTACAGTGTAAAAACGCGGACAGCTATAAATGACTAGAGTGTGGTAGGAGCTAAATTCGTAAGCACTGAGGGAATGGGAAATCTGGCAGTGTGAAGAGCTGGGTGGAGTTGAGCATTATGGCGGATTTCTGCCATTGATAAGCACTAAGGGAAGCTTTAAAAAAGGCCCTGGATGAAGTGGGCAGTGTTCCAGTGGCCTCAGCGTGTGTGCTGGCATGAAGGAGTGCAGAGTGCTTCCAGAGAGAGGCGTGCTGTGTGCTGGAGTGAGCCAGAGAAGACCCTTCGGAGAAATGCCTAGTGTGGAAGTGCTGATCGGTTTGGATGGGTGAGACCCTTACCCACTAGCGTGTTGTATTTGATGGACTGGACTACACTGCATGGAACCCATATTCCCTTTGGGGGCACGTATTTCATACAGCTGAACTAAAACACAGCCTGTATTCTCTTCATTGCCATACAGCTTGTTTATTTTCCTATTTTGTGTGAGAGATATAACCATGCGTCTTGCACTGACAGGCTCTGTTAAAAGTCATTTTTTAATTAAACACAACCTGTTTTTGCATGGACCACCCTGAAAGTTATGTTTTAGATCTGTTGAAGACACGTATTTCTTTAATATATAAATATTTCGAGGGTTGTCCTCTCCCCAGGGCAACAGAGAAAATTAGTGTCTACTATACACATTAAAACTGTTTCTCTTGCCTTTTTTTTTTTGCTTTTTCCTTTTTGGTGAGGAAGATTGGCCCTGAGCTAACGTCTGTTGCCAATCTTCCTCTTTTTAAATTTTTCTCCCCAAGGAGCCAGTACATAGTTGTATATCCTAGTTGTGTCCTTCTAGTTCTTCTATGTTTGATGCCGTCCATCATGGCACGATGAGTGGTGTGTAGGTGTGTGCCCAGGATCCGAACTAATGAACCCTGGGCCGCCAAAGCAGAGTGCGTGGACTTAACCACTGTGCTGCCGGGCCAGGTCCTGAAGCTAGTTTTCTTTTTTTTTTTGGTGAGGAAGATTTTCCCTGAGCTAACATCTGTGCCAATCTTCCCATATTTTGTATGTGGGATTCCTCCACAGCATGACTGATGAGTGGAGTAGGTCCATGCCTGGGATCTGAACCTGCGAACCCGGGTCGCCGAAGCAGAGAGTGTGGAACTTGAACCACTCAGCCATGGAGCTGGCCCTGAAGCTGGTTTTCTAAATGCTTTTGAAAGAAATAGTTCTATACATTGACTAGCTGAATAGGAAACTTTTCAGGGGGGATCATTTTTTGTATTAAAGAGGATTTTTAAAAATGTAGACAATGAGCATAAGTTCAATGTGTGTGTGTATATATATTCTATATGTGTATATATATATGCTATATGTTTATTTAGAAAGTAGACTTTATTTCTACTCAAAGAGTGGAAATACGTTGGAAAATATATATGTGCGTATATAATAGTATCTCCTGTGTTTTTTTTAAAGATATAAGAATAAAAGCATAGTAAAAAACACTATTCAAGAATATTTTCTAATGCATGAAAGCTTGTGAAGACTAGTTTTATCTTTAATTACATAAACAGATTTTAGAAGAGATTCAGATTTTACTAAGTGTCTCTTTGTTGTCTGTGAATTTCACTAGTAAGTGAAAGCTTCTACTTTCATCTTGAGAGTGTATTTTCTGGGGGAAGAACTTCGGTTTTAGACAGCGTCATCCTCATTGCATCGTTCAGTTCTGTAAGATGCAGAATCAGCCGTGAAGAGGCACTTTATTGCGGTTGTATTCCATTGAGTAAGAAGAACCTGTATAACTTGTGTTGCCCTTTTAGATCATTAACTCTTTTTTCCAGCTTGGTAAAAAAATCTCAGTATTGACCAGCAGTTATTTTCATGATGAAAACTAGACCTCAAGCTGATTTCACTGTTGGCGTTTTTAAAAGGCGTATATTAAATTTTTACCCCTTCACTCCTGCACACACGTTAGTGTAATTTTAAATGAAGTATTTGAAGTATATGAAACTTAGAGTCCTATCACTAAATAATTACAGAAGAAGCACGTTCCCCGTGGCCCAGCACCTTATTTCTAGAATCTTTTTTTTTTCTAACCAATCTCTTGAATATCAGTGATCAGATTCCTTTGGGTCAATTGGAACTTCATTAAAATTTCAGAGAGGGCTTTTATTCATTAAATATATTCACATAAATACTAGAGAGTTTTGCATAATTTTAAAGTGGAATAGAAGTGGGTACAAAATTTATGGTAGAAATACAGTCAATGCCAACTTTGTCCCTGATTGTTGTTGGCAGTTTGGATTTTCCAGCAAGTGCCCTTTCAGGAGAGGTACCATTTGTCTCTCCTCTTCCACGGATGCTGTGCTGCATGTTCCATCCTCTGAGCACCTGATCCACCACAATACTTTTGTGCCCCTTTGACTCCCAAGCACTTAACTGCCATTTGCGCGGAATTGAAAAGTTTGGAGAGGACTGCGTTTTTGCTCATCTGAACGAAAGACTCTATTTCTTACATAAATCGGGCTTGAAGTGGAGCTCAGGGGTAGCATTCTCTGAAAAGGTGCTTCCTCTCTATTGACTTAAGTCTTAAAGCCCTGTTTCATTATCTCATTTGAAGAAAATGATTGGCGATGGCTAGAGTTATATGAAAATGTGATGTGAACACATTTTGGTGCCGAGTAAAAGTTAGTTTTCTGCTGGGAAGCATAGATGGACACGTCCTCTAGGGAGCGGAGCCGCCCGACAGAGGCACCGACCCCCTCCTAGCTGGTCTCCTGCGGTCTGGGCTCTCTCCCCAGGTCTGATGCCTCTTAAAGGGAGCACAGAGGCCTCTGCTGTGGGTGTTCGATCCTACGGAAAGATTCACTTCTATTCTAGCCATAAATTAGACCGAAGAGGGGAATTTGGTTTATTGCTAGTGCTGAAGTTAAAAGCCTTTCCCAAGCGGTCTCTTAATTAGATTCGTTAGTTTTAAAATGTTAATTGGAATTGCAGCAGTTCAATTCCTGAAAGGTTTTAAATTTAGAAGGAACACCTCATTAACCATATTACTGTGTTCTGAGAAATCGACAGTAATTTTTGCGTAACGTTTTTTAATCCAAATAATGGATTATTAAGTGTAAAGCCTTTTAGAAAGACTAATAAAACCAGATATCTACTTTAATTCATGTTTGTCTTATCTGTTGCTTGATAAGCATTTTGTAGGATGTTCAGTAAATTTTGATGAGAAAACGAATTTTCAGCTCTCGTGTTTTAATTCAATGTTTTATATGACAAAGTCATAGAACCTAAATAACATGAAGAGAACGCTTTAATTGAAACAGATGATTATAGTAACATGTGGGATATATTTTATGCTTGTGTCAACTCATAGCTTTATCTTAAACAGCCTCCTCCAGTTTTCTTCCAAGAGTAAACCAGATGCTAAGGCCTGAACTAGTTAGAATAGCAAATGTCTATTTCTTTACTAGTGCTTGAGAAATCTTTTGGGGTTAGTAGAATGGTTCTTTAAAAGAAAGACTTGTTTTGTAAGTGCAAAGGTATTACATGATTACTTGGCAGTAACAATTTCAAATAACACGGAAAATACAGAGAGATGTTCCATTCCTCTTATAGCTTTTGAAATCAATTCTTAATTGTCATGGATAGATCAGGAAAATAAGCGTAGTCTTCTCATTCTTGTAACTTTTAAAAAATTAGATTCTTTAGTTTTTGTCTGGGAAAGGTGACTAATTTTTTTGATTGTTAGATAATTCTCAAAAGTAAGGTGGAGAGTGTGTGTGTGTGTGTGTGTGTGTGTGTATGTGTTTACATACTCTGTGTCCTCCTTCCGTCTTCTTCCCTGGGGATAATTTAAAAAGCTCAAAGTCCTTAGTCACAGATATGGAAGCAATGCTATAAGGGGGGCATTTAGAAAAGTTTAATTTTAACCAGGTGCTTAAACTGCAAACACAGAATGACATCACTTAAGAACACAGCACTTTAGTGAATAGAGGCTTTGTCGGTGTTTTTCTCGACCAGAGCACTGAAATGGAACAGTAATTGTTAATTAGGTTAAAGAATCTGGCTGTTCATTGAACCCATGTCTCCTGCCTGTGCACTTTCTCCGTAGAACTGAGAGCTGGGGCTCCTTGTGTCCTGTGCACCTGCCTTCTCAAGAAGACAACCTTTCCTTCACACACCCGGGAGAGTATGCTTTGCCGTCTACTGACGGTGTCACACCAGGGTGTGTGGCCTGTTGGTGATATGCAGCCTTCCACACTCTGGGCTGACATGGTTGGACCCACTTTGGTTCCCACATAGATTTCTTTAACCACTCTTTAAGAAAGGCAGCTGGGCCCTCCATGACCAGGCCAGGTCACTAACATGGACACCTCAACCCTCAGTATAACTCACGTGGGCTCTCAGTACCCACAGCCCTGCAGGATGGAGCATCCCAAGAGGATGGATGGCCATAGGAAACACCAAAAGCAACTTGAACTAATGAAGAGTGATGGCAGGAAAAAGAAGGATACACCAGGAGATAAGCCCAGGGTTCTGTTGGAATCAAAAGCAGCAGAGAAACCTTCCCTAGGGGAAGTTAGGAAGGTGGTGCCAAGGTCCGATTATCACCACCCCCCCCAACCTTATGAAGGATTAAAGGTGGTTACAGTGAGTGTAGATAATGTAAATCAGAAGTAGGTTTTAAAAAAAAAAAACGAAGTCAGAACAAGGACAAAATATAAACTGGATCCAAGAATGAGGCTAGTTCACAGAATGAATGCTACGGAGTCCTAAGCCACCAGTGTGGCCATGAGCTTTCCAGCAATCCTTGTCAAGTGCAGTATACTCTGGGCACTTGAGCTGTGGTGTGTATGATAACAAACCATTTCTCAGAAGATTGGTGGATTTCTGATGCCAAGACCAGAAACGAACCTCTCTAAGGGTCCTTTGAAGAAACGTCATGTAGTCTAATGACCGACATCCTCAATATCTTCAGTGTCACAGAGGCAGGTTCCTTGGACCAACTTCTCCAAATAGGCAGATGGGCACACCCAACCCAAGCCCGATAAACAGCTGTTTTAATGGGGGAAATGTGCTGGTTACCCATCTGTCTAATATCTAGCTTCGGTTAAGTATAGAGTATATACTATCTAGAAGAGTAACAAACCAGTTCTGTCTGTTTGAAACGTTCTGTGATTTTTGAGCTCTTTCTAGTGTATTTGGGTGCACTGAGTCTCCATAGTGACCTCAAGGAAGAGAGGATGGAGAAGTGGAGAGAAGATACCAGCATAGCAGACAGTGTGAGCTGTCTCACTCAGGATGCATGCCTCACTCAAGATGATATTTTATTATGGCCCTAGAAATAATAGGCTGGCCAGGAAAAGAATTGTCTGGTATAGTTTTTAATCATAACAAAAACTTCAGAAACAGTTTTACATGTTAATATGTTAAAATTTTGATGTGCTGAGTCATTACCTTGTTGAAGTACAGTCAATCCTCATTATTCACAGATTCCAGTCTTTGTGAATTCACTTACCCCCTCAGATTTATCTGTAACCCCCATCACCCCTTGCGGTGCTGGTGAGGTCATTCATGGCCATGCACAGAGTGGTGGAAAGTTTGTCAACTAGTGTGCCTGTTCCCAGCTGAGGGTGAACACAGCAACACTCTGCCTTCAGTGCTCACTGTAAACAGGTGTCCTTCTCGTGGTCTTCTTAGTGTCATGTTTTCCACACTTTTGTGCTTTTTGGTGATTTTGCTGTTTAAAATGGCCCCCAGGTGTAGAGCTGAAGTGCTGTGTGGTGTTCCTGAGCATAGGAAGGCTGTGATGTGCCTTAGGGAGAAAATACATGTGTTAGGTGAGCTTCATTCAAGCGTAAGCTATAGTGCTGTTGGCCATGAGTTCACTGTTAATGAATCAACAATAGGCATTATATAAGGTGTCTTTAAAAGAAACGTATAAAACAAGGCTACGCATTGATCGGTTGATGACAATGTTGTGACTAGAGGCTCACGGGAACCTGACCCTGTATTTCCTCTAGGAGCTGTGGTTCGGTATTGGCTAATTCAGCCGTAACTTTATAGACCATAACTACAGCAAAGAATGAGAATCAACTGTATTTCAATTAAATGAACACCCAAGTTAAGCAATAACTGCTTTTTGTGTTATAGTTTTCATATAATATTTAATAATCAAAGAAATAGGAACTTCCAGGTATCTTAAATGCAAATGGCATAGCTCACATGATGCTTTGACTGAACTCTTTTACCGTTACAACTTCAGAAATATGCAAGCATAGTAGCTCCTCGTTAATGTATTAGGGACTTTTTGGGAAATGATATTTTTGGTGGTGTGGTACTTTCACTTGACATGGTAAGCACTTAAACATTTGTAATACAAAACCCTTTTTGCAAGAGTCAGTCTGTGGCCCTTTCATTTAGCGAAGAGATCTTCTGCATTTTTGCTGGAGGAATGGGGCATTAAAAATAATTTTGGGTCTAGTCAGTCTTACTTTTTCCTTATGACGACAGTGATATTTTAGTAGAAGAAATCTTGTGTTTCCCCCCACGTTCTCCACCCGAGTTATGCTCCTTTGATGATACATAAATTGTTCGGCCATTGACATGATTGATGCGACACAGGGCTGCATCTCAGGGAGGCAGGAAGGTAACCAGATGAATGTCTACAAAGAAAGATCACAAGGGCCCTGTGTTTATACCTGTCTTTGAGAATTATAGAAGAAAAAAGACCCAAGGAAACCTGAAGTAATACTGTTTCTTAGTGACGGTTTCCAGTGGTGGTGTTTAAAAAAGGAAATTCCAGTGGGAAATGAGCTCTCTGCTTACCCACCTCAACCCCTTCAATTACTCATGTGATGTTTGACAGCTCCTTCCCCAGATTTCTTTTGGAAGTCTTCAAAATTAAGCAGGGTTTAGGTTGTTGACCTTTTTGAAAACCTAATTTTTGATGTTTATAAGTTTTCAAGCCCTTGAGCCTCAAGTATGGGTATGCATTTGATCAAAGAGAAAAAAGTGTGATTTCATATGTATTAAATCATACATTAGTTTACATTTATGAGATTTACTGGTGATTCCCAAACACCCAACTTAGGGGCTGTCCATTGGCTTAATTGCAAAAACTTTGACACTGTGAAAAGAAATAGAGAATTAAACCAAAACCAAAACTGAGTTTGTTGTTCTTTAGAATGCCACCTCAAGTCACATCAAAGCTCTTAAGCTGAAGTCTGAAACCATATATGTTTTGAATGCTTTAGATTCTAAAGAAATGTTCTATAATGCCAGTACTTTTGGGTTTGTACATGATTTGTTTTCTTCTTAACAAAATCTGTTAAAACTTGAAATTTTGAAAAATGGGATATTTGAAAAAGAGGCTCTAAAATAGGCAAGCATAGCTTAAGGAATGATAACGTGAACGTGCAAGTTAAAAAAATATAACACTCCTGGTATGGGTCCCCCCTCCACTGCTTCACCCTCCCTCCCAGTGGAAGTAATCACAGTCTAAATTCTGTCTTAATCATTCCCTTGCTTCTCTTTATAGTCTGGCACGCATGTGTGTAATTCTAAACAATAGTGTGCTTGGTTTCTAAATTGCTTGTTCGATGCCTGTCTTCCCATTCAACTATGAGGAGAATTACTATGTAGATTCGGATCTTTGGTCTAGTCCTAGCCTCAAGCACAGTGCTTGGCACGGAGCAGGAGCTTAATAGATGTTTATGGATTAAATGAATAAATAAAAATGTTTATTCTTGTAAAAATAATGGTTTCTAATTTATGACTCAGGTGCATACATGTGTGTATGTGTTTGAATTGGTAAAAAAAATTTCAGGGGCCAGCCTGGTGGTGTGGTGGTGAAGTTTGCACGCTCTGATTCAACGGCCTGGAGTTCCTGGGTTCAGATCCCAGGTGCAGACCTACACACTGCTCATCAGTGGCCACGCTGTGGCAGCTTCCCACATACAAAAAAATAGAGGAAGAGTGGCACAGATGTTAGCTCAGGAACAATTTTCCTCGAGCAAGAAGAGGAAGATTAGCAACAGATATTAGCTCAGGGCTAACCTTCCTCACCAAAACAACAACAAAAACCTCCCCACAAAATGCAGCTGAGTAAATTTTAGAAATCTTATTGGCTTTATTCAGTGATTCATGGATTCGTTGGGCAGCAGTCAGTCTAGCAAATAGAAAAGAGCTGTGAGGAGCTATATAAAATGAGAGACTTTTGTAGGCAGAAGGAGCAGGAACAAGCAAGTTACACTAGGCAAAAGAGCAAATTGGTTATTGCAAGGCTCATTTCCTTTAGGGAATGGCAGGGTCTGTCGGGCAGATTCCTAACCTAGTGCTAGTCAGGTGATTCCTCACTGACTAGTTTAAGATTCTCTTTCTGGGAGAGCCGAAAGTGTGATTAAGTCAAGTCATTGTTTGGTGACATGGAGCTTAGCATAAGCGACTCCATTTTGGGCCTGTTGTCTTACTTTTAACAGAATAATCATATAGATAGGTAATAGCAAAATATGAACTTAGATGGCTGGCTTTTAGAACTGGAAGGCCAGTCCCATATGCCCATTTACAAACTAGAAAAGTGAGGCGCAAACAGGTACGTGCTTTGCCCAAGGTCATTTAGCTCATGGTGGCCAAATGGGGCCAGAATTTACATCTCCTGCCTCCTTGTCCAGGATTATGTCAACTAGGCCACAGGGCACGCTCTAGATGGTTTTGTTCACGAGATATAGATGGCCTTCTTCAGCTTAATATTAGGTCCTCCCTGGGCGGGGGGGGGGCGGGACACAACTATGCAAAGCCCTCACGTTAGATCATCCTATCTGATAAGGTCCATGATCAACCAAGAAAAGATATTAGATTGTGATAGTCACATAGCTAATTATATATGTATATTTTAATAATAATGTTAATAGTATGTATAATAATAGAATCATTGGAAATTAGAGTGACTTTATTGTCAGGTGAATTTTTCAAAATACTTTTTGGAGCATGATTTTGGTCTATCCAATCTTCCTGATTAATCAGCATGAGAATCACAAGGCTAAAAGAAAATTAGTGCCTGTGGTATCCCTCAGTACTTCAGAGTTCATATGTGGCTCTTATCCAGTTGATATCAGGATGGTCTTTAATAGACTCAATATAGAATTTATTACCTGAATTTTTATTTATTTCCCCAAAGTTGACATTTCCCAAAGAGTAGGGCCAGAGATTCAGTATTGAGGGATTCTCCTGACCCAGCCCCCGTCTCCCCAGCACTTGGGTGCGTGTGTGCGTGCACACACACACACACACAAACATGCACACATACACACAATGATTTTGTACGTTACTTTAACATGAACCCAAAGACAAGTCATTGGTGGCCCAGCAAATGGACTAGAGAGCTGTGATGGCAGTTAGGCCCAGCCCTTGGGTACTACAGAATGCTCAGGACTGCTGAGGTCGTAGGCTGCTTTAGAATGTGCCCTCTGAAAATACCAGCCATGTGTGTACTTTGTACTTTACACACTTTTGAAGACTTCTGTCTTTCACACCAATCCACTTAGTTATCTATACCTTTTGAGGCCTTGAAATTGCGTGTAAGTCGATGTTAACAAAAACGACCAGTGGTGGTCTTTAAAGAAAGTTGTCTGTTTAGCCCATTCATATTCAAGTCCATGACTTGGTGAGCCCTGCTGATAATTTATACTTCAGAGAAAAATATAACTGCCTCCAATTCTGAGAGTATTATTTTTAGAACACTTCCAAATTGTTTGAAACCAACATTTTTCAACTTGATTTTGGCAAGTGTGGACCCCTGAGATTGTAAAGTAGCTTTTATCAAAATAAAACCAGCTACTTGGTTATGAGTAAGTAGAATTCCAAAGGTTGGCACTAATGCTGTAAGTGTGATGAATTAATAGCTGTATATTGATTTAGGCTGCAACAAAAGCAATTTTCCAGCCAAGTTTGTTCAGTAAGGAAAAATGTGAAGTTTCTAATCTTTGAAAATGGTGTTTAGGGAGAGGAAAATAATTTGAAGCCTTGAGGAATGCTGTTAAATGTTTATTGGCAGTAGCTTAGGTTAGCCTCTTAGCCTGAATAACCTCATGATCATGATGATGACGATGAAGAAAGCATCCTAGCTCCTGTTTATTGAGTGCCCCTGAGAGTACTTTGTGGATGCTGTCTCAGGAAATGGTTGTAGTCACCTCTGATTTGTATATTCTGATCTGGTTTGTCAATGAAGACACTGAGACTCGTGTCAAAGACTTTGATGTTAGATACAAACTGGATTCACATCCTGCTTCTGCTGCTTTTTAACCGTGACCTGGGTTTTGCCGTTTGTAAAATGAGGATGATATTGCCCTCCTCAGAAGGTGTGAGGATTCAATGAGATGCTGTCTGTGGTAATGACGAGCAGTTTACAGAGGACTCCGTCAGGGTAGGCTGCCGCTGGCGGTGTGTTTTGGCCCTGGGGCACACCACTGGTGAATGGTGAGCTCCGTTTCAAACCCAGGTAGGTGTTGGTCTTAGCTTTTTGACTTCACTTCTGCATCAGTTCACATCAAATTTTCATAGAAACTGGGCCACGTGGTTAGTTTTAGGTTTGCTGTAATGAAAACAGCACTGAGTGGAGGCAGAATTTCTGGATTTAAGGTCAGAATCCCTCATCGTGTGTGTGTGTGTGTGTGTGAGAGAGAGAGAGAGACAGACTGACAGACAGACAGACAGTGTGTGAGTATGCATGCACACTTTCGATGTGGGATTTGGAACAAATCGATCGGCAGTTTTGCCTCATTCTTCATGATGCAAAATGGGGCTCATCAGATGGTCATGAACATCTTTGAAAGTAACACACCCTGCTTCTTGTCCACGTGACCATTCCCGTTATTTGTGTTCCGAGACCACCTCAGTGTACTTCCCTCTCCTTATGGAGACCTCTGAGGTTCGGGGCAAAGTGATGCTGTGGATGGGCAGTCAGCAATGTGTGGGCATCCCTGAAAAGCTCTGTGTCCTCCTCCCTGTCCCCAAATAGCCATCTTGTAATGAAACACTAATGTGTGCCATTATTGGTGTTTGTGTCCTCTTAGCATTTCGGATTTGGAGTGAGAGAGGAGTGTTCAAACCTTAGCTCCACTCTTAATCCCTGTGTGATTACCAACAAACTACCTCACTTGGGTGAATCTCAGTTACATTAACTGTAAAATGTGGATGAGAGCGATGTCTGTCTGCTTTCCAGTTGACAGTTGTGCCTGCACAGTGACCAGAGGGCACACACAAAGTGATTGCACAATTCTGGGCCCCTCGCAGGTGCTCAGTGAAAAGGCATTCCGTCTCAGCGATATGACTGTGACACTATTGGACGAATTTTGTCAGTTATATTTGTGTTGAATCTATTAATGAGGAATGTATTCTTCTGCCGTTTGCTTTCAGTGCAGAATGACTTGAAGGCCAGAGAAGCCGAATGCATAATAGTTTAGCCCTGGTTAGCTGTTTACATGTTCAGATTCAGCCTCAGCATAAATAGCCTTCCCATGAATTCACAAGAAATTGCTGAGAATTCAGGATCTTAGCTCACCGCTAGGATTAATTTCTTTTCAACAGTCGGACTGTCTAGAGAATATCCATAAATGCTATAAATGAAAACATATGTTACTATAACCGATGGCAGTGGGGGAAATGGGAAAAGTAACCACGCAATTTTCAGGAACTGCTTCATGGAGAAGAGCTGCTGGCTTGGCCACAGATGGGGCAAAGAAAAAGATACATTTAGTACAAAGTTTCTTTTATGGCACTCTCTTTTTTTAAAGATTGTTTTGCATTGAAAAGCAAAGGAAGAAATTTTTGAAACAATGAATTTTCAAAACCAGAGAATTTAGTTTCATTTAAGAAATGAGATTTTAGGTTTGGGGAGAAGCAAGAGTGAGGAGGTCTCTCGTTGGACCCCTTTTGGCCACCCCAAATAAGCTCCATTAATGGGCAAGACATAAAATTAAATTGTAGAAAATGTTGTTGGTTTTGCAATTTTCTTGTAAATGCCAAAGTGGTTGCTTGCTGTGTAATGATAAAATGCACTGATTTGCTAATAACTTAAAATATTATGAAACAGTGCTCTTTTTAATTTACTTTCATGGGTTGGTTTTGAAAAATATTAGTAATAAGAATAAGATAGAAATATGGATTTTGTTTATTGCCTCTTTAACAATCCTTCTACGTAGCAAATTTTTTTCACAGTTGGTAAAGGGTGATATCATATCTTCAACTTTTTTAATAAAAATAAGTTTTCAGAAAATCTCATTCCCAGCTCATGACTCTTCATGACCTTTGTAGATTCCTGTACTGTATGTCAGGCTGAGATCACATGGAAAGTCTCTTATAACTACGAGAAAAGGACGTGTGCTAGGAACATTTAGTGGGAACTATAGGTCATTGTTTGAGCATCATCTAGCCTCTCTCCCCACCCCCCAAATCCAGAACAATCCATTTGAATATTAGAAGCATCACTGAAAGTGAAAGCAACAACCCTTTTGGTGGACAATTTGGCAACTGGTCAAAAATCTTAAAAATGTGCATAACTTTGCTCCAGCATTCCCACTTCTAGAAAGTGCTCTCACAGAGCGAACAGAAAGAAAAAGCCCATTGAAAGATGTTCGTGAAAGTGAGGTTAACAATAAAACAAAACCATGAGTCCACTTAAATCATCATTTATTCATACACAGAATTCTGTTAGGTATTTTTATTGCAAATAAAATTGAATACATATGTTATACTATATTTTAAGTAATAAATCAATATATGTAATCTGAAGGAGTTTTTTTTGTATTATGCTGTTACTTCTGAAGTCGTGAAACGAGGGGAGCTCTGTGAAGTGTATGCATGGTAGAGACAGAAAGTAGAGTGGTTGCCGGGGACGGGGCGGGGGGGGGGGCAGTGGAGAGGGAGTGCGGAGTTGTTGTTTAGGGGGTGCACAGGTAGTTTTGCAAGATGAAAAACGTCCTGGAGATGGATGGTAATGAGGGCTGCGGAACAGTGAGAATGTGCTGAGTGCCCCTGAGCTGTACACTTAAAAATGGTGAATTTCATGTTATGTAATTGTCCCACACATTTTTAAAAAAGGAAACAATAATAAAAATAATGGTAAATAATAATGATTTTAAAAATGTATCTGTGGGTATCCCTCACCAATGGAAAGTTTTGCTTTCTGAAGGAAACTTTTTGTTTTCAGTTGTGAACATTTTTAGTATGTATCTCTTAGAAGATCGATTTTGTTCAACGCAATCACTAGACCGTTATCACAGCTAACATACTTATCAAATTCCTTAACATCATTGCATACAAAGGAACCATCATTGAATGCAAAGGAAAACTTTTTGATTTAAAAAATGCAATATTTATTTGTTCTCCTCAACTTCCTTAAACTCTTTTGGGAATGTAATCACCTGTGTATTTGGAACACCACTGGCCTTGACAGTGTCAGTAATGCGATACAATAGAAATGCGTTTTGGAAGCTTTCTGACATGGTGCAATTTTATGAAGGGGGAGGGGGAGTGAGATAGGATTTGCTAATCTTACTTACTGACACAGTCTAATCATGTCCCAGTAAAAATGCGCATTTTCCTTTTCCTCTTCTGTTTTCTGTTACCTTCTCCTCACGATCTGCTGCCTCCTTCCTGCTCTGTATGTATCTGTTCGGATCCCTCTTTAAGAAGTAGAACCCTAATTGATGTGCAGCTACAGTGAAGATATCCAAGCTAAAACTTTCAATCTATCAGATACTGATGTTTTGTTCATTATTTACCTAATGAATAGGACTTGATAAGACCAAGTTGTGAAACCTTCTCAGTCTCCCTATGCTTTTTCCTTTAAAAACTCTAATAGAGTTTATAAAATCACCAACCAGTATGGTTCCATGTGAAGATGTGTCAGTGCATCTTGACAATACTTTAGACCACTGAGCATCGTGCTTACTAATTTGTCACCTTAAACAGGTATCGTTTATTTTGAGAAGGTTGAATTTCCCAAAGTACAGGTTGAAGTGGAAAACCTGAATAGTTGAAAAGACGTTAAGAGAAGAAGAAATCCAAAGTCAAGCCCAGCTCTCTGCTGAGCCTCTCCCATTCTCTGCCAGGCATTAATTTCTTGCTGTTACGATGAAATGGCAAATTCTAGATCAGGCACCTGGGGACCACTCCCCTCTGGTAGTGGTACATTCTTCATATGTATTTATGTGATTTCACTTGGTATTTAATTCACGAATTTAAAATGTTCTTGATTTCTGTTTTGTTTTTTTTAATCAGCAGTACACATTTGCTCGTCTGCAGTGTCTTAGAAATTTATCTGCGGAGCGGCTTGTGTGCAGCCTGTCTTCACGCCCACCTACCCGCTAGTGCTGGGCCTCCCCCACACTTAGCCTGAGGGGTCAGAGGTTCGTACCCCCAGGTTAGCCGGCCAGTGGCAGCTCAGACCACCCTGTTCACCAAGTTCCACAGTATTGGATTATAAAAGTATTAAAATTCATATTCCAAGATGATTTCTTGAAAACTTGACTTCTTACACACTTTAGAGAAAGAGAAGAAACAAGGGAGAGGCTCTTGGTGTAAGTCAAGTGGAGCTTGGCTTAAGCTTCAGAGCAAAGATTCCGGTTAGATGGAGGGGAGACGGCTTGGGGAATATTCCAGGGGCCGTAGAAAGGGAAATTTAAAAATACCTGGAAAGGGTATCTGTGTGCGTGTCTGTCTGTCTGTCTGTGTAATGAGAAGAGCTGTGCGACCCCAAGCCAGTTACTTCTGAGCTTCAGTCCAGTGTTCGTAAAACAAGGGGATTGGAATAGTTGATCCTTCAAGGTTCTTTCCTGCTGTTAACCCTCTGGACTAAATTAGATGTGTAATCCTGCATATGCTAGATGGGCAGCCCATTTCAAGGAAAATTCCAGAATAACCAATCCTTACATTGGGTAGACGCAATTTAAAAACTCATCAAGCTTTGTAATACGATTTTTAGTTCCCTGTCCACTTATATTCTGAGTGCCTTCTTGCCTGCTGTAGAAGCGACATGTTTTACTTCTAATAAAATTATTGGTCTCTTCTGCCCCTGGAAAGAAGTTTTGTTCCCCTAATGTTAGCTAAGTGCGTAAATTCTACAGCCTGTTTCCTTATTCCTTTTCTTATTTATGACTGTGGACACTACCTAGTTGCCCCCAGTGGTTCTGCACCATGGAAAAGGCATAATGAATTCTTGTTTTGTATGTATTTACTCATTGCCCATCAGATTGTCTACAATATATAAAGCTCCTCTTATATTTCAAGATGCTCTTAATCGTGTCAGAATTCCCACTGTTGCCTATTGATGGGTGAAACACTGCTTCATTTAGAATGTTTCTTTGCCCTCCTTTAGTTTATTCCATTTTTAAAAAATAATACAAGGCTCAACCAGTGTAACCACCTTCATCCTTGTTGACTTCGGCCACTGCAAACGTTCACTGCCTCCCGGATGAGCTATGCGTGCATCTGAAAGATTGAGGTTAAGGTGGCCGGAACTCTGGAACTCGGCCCAGCTCAGCTCTGGGCCTGTGAAAGCAAAGCACTGAGGGTGAACCTCAGACTCTCCCCCAGGTGCTCGCTTTATTAAAATAATAACTGCCTGTCTCCCGCCTTCTGCACCTGCCTTTTAGGCCCTCGTTCTCAGAATCCTGAGGCTGTGCCTACAGCTGCTTCTTCCTGTTCTTCCAAGGCAATGAGCTCTAACACGTAAACTGCGTTCTGGCTTTAATCACCCTGTTCCGCCAAGAAGCTGACCGGTGCTTGAAACTCACTTCTCATTTGCTCCTTGCCAGGTTTACCAGGCCAAGAGCAGTGTGAAATGAGGCCACAGACAGGAGGCAAAGGGCCGGGCGCGGTCCCAGAGCCCTGCCGCCGGAGAGAGTCAGGGCCCTCAATGTTAATCAGTCCAACACAGGCAGCAGGATAAGGCTCTGCACAGACCTGCGTGATCTGAGACTTAGGTTCGCATTTCATTCCTGCTCTGCTGGGGGCATTCATGAGGGCATCTTGGGCTCAAGGGTGCCCGGATGTGGCGGTTCTCCATGGAGGCTGGGATTCTGCGATCCCCCGCTGTGGGAATCCCTGTTGCTGATGGAGTGTGTTGTCTGTGTGGTCTCTCTCATGCCTTTTGTTTTATAGGTGAGGCCTGAGGGGAGCGAGGAGATGCCTCGCCCAGGGTCTTGCGGGGAAGTGCTGCCCACCCCTGTGGGTGACTGCAGCAGTAGGGGTTTGTTGTGAACTGGCTCATCCTTGGGGAACAAATTCCTGCCTTCCAGAAAGGAATCCTCGTGTCTGTCTGCCTTCATCTCCCGTTGAATGCAACCTTTTGTTCCATACCCGGTGCTCACCTCCTCTCTTCTTTGACCAGACAACATTCCTCCTCACACATTTAAATCGGCTTCCATAAATCTGCGTGACTGTGTACCTTTTTCCCAGGGAGCTTTGCTTTTTGCTTTGAATGGAATGGGGGCGGGTGGAAAAATCGTGTGTGGGAAAGAGTTCATGGTGTTGTAGGAAGAGCATTTATTGATGTTTGTAAAAATATCAGTTTGTAGTATAGATGCTATCTTACTGATATATAGCATGCTTGTGTAGGAGTTGGGGGAAAAGAAAGAAAAAGAAGCAACACATGGTTTGAATTTCTCTGTGTGGCCAGTCCCTTCAGCAGCCATCCTTGTGCTGATTTTCCTGCCTACAGGTAGATACCATGTTACTCTTATTTGCCAACTATTCCTTTTCCTCCAGGCTCCAAACATGTAATGCACAAGACACTTGGCTTGTATTAGGGGCACTTAAGCATCTGGAGGGCAGCTTGTAAGTAAGATGTCCCTCTGTGTTGGGTTAGGTAATCAAGTACTTTTCCATTTAAGATCACGGAAAGCTGAGCGTATTGAGGAGACTAGCAATGATCTCCAGGCAAAATAGAAATGAAAAGATCAGATTAGAGTTTTAATGGAAACTGGTCATTCCAAGCATCTCTTCTTGGAATCTGTGCATTTTGTGTTCACTGGAGGTAATCTGTGCATTATCAGCAATGACTTAATGTGTTCAAATGGCATTTTGATTGCGTTAGTTGCACATGAATTTTCGTTGGGATCTTTTCTAAGTAAAATTGGGACAGTGAGAATACAGCCAATAATCTGTCAGGCCCAAAGCTAATTTACTAAATCATTCAATTACTGTTCATTAGGGTGAGGAGGAATTGGTACTTTTTGGAGAAGCCAAGTATTATCATGGTGTAGAATAAACACTGATAGATTGTAATTCATAACGAGGGGCGTTAACCAAGGTCTTTTGTTTTTTCTTCTCCCCAAACCCTCAGTACATATTTGTACATTCTAGTTGTAAGTCCTTCTAGTTCTTCTGTGTGAGCCACCACCAGAGCATGGCTGCTGACAGATGAGTGTATGGTTCTGCACCTGGGAACCGAACCCGGGCCACCAAAGTAGAGTGGGCCGAACTTTAACCTCTAGGCCATCAGGGTTGGCTCAACCAGGTCTACTTACTAAGTGTCTCAGCCACTTTTACCACGTTACTTTCCTAATACTGTTCCATCTTAAACATTACTTTTGTTTTCAATGTTCATATCCAGAGGGAATCTCTGGCCATCTCCCAAGAAGACAAATACAAGGATAGTTATTACTGAATTGATTTTGTAGAGAAAAATTGGAAACAACTTAAATATCTATAAATAAGCTAGATAAATGAAGAAGATGGTATATTTAAACCAATACTATGCCAGAGTTAAAGGAATAAACTATGGTTATCAAAATCAACACAGATTGCTTTCAAGAACATAACTTGGAGTGACACAAGAGCATGGTTTAATTTATATTTAAAAGTCATACATACAAAGAGTTCTCTGTATTTCTGTAGGTGTGGGGTGTGTGTGTCAAATACATTGGAAAGATGCACTAAATACCTGATACTGATTGGTTTTTCTGATAGGAAGATGGAATGGGAGTAATTTTATCTATAATGTTTTATTTCTATTATAAAACAAAATGACCTTAACCAAATGTGACAAAATATTGTCATTTCTGGGTGATGGATAATGGTTACTCTTTTATCATTCTTTGTACCTATTTTTAAAACTTTTCTCAAACAATAAAAATAAAAACATCTATGCTCATTATTTGAAAGTCATAAAATATGGAACAATCTAAAGAAGAAAATTAAAATCTCTTGTGATCTCCTACAAACGTACATAACTTTAATGAATACTTTTTTGATTGGAGAGTGCTCTTTGATGGAATTTCTTCTAAGGAATAGCTTGGTCTGTGCAGAAATTTAGCCTCCTAGATGTTCAACATTATGGGATTGAGTAAGTCATGGCACATCCCTAAAGAAAAATATTCTCCAAGCGTTGCGTGATATTTATCTTCTTAGAATTGATGTCATGTTTGAATGTGAATCTGACTTTTATACTCTGACACCCTTCTGCTGATTTTCCTTTTCCCATTTTTTTCAGGTTTTTCCCACAATTTTTTATTCGTTATCTCTGCTAGGTTTGGAAATAAAGCGACTTTTGTTGTGAGCATTGGTGCACCCTTGATTCTAACTTTGACTTGGTCACTGATTCACTGGTGGCCTTGGGGAAATCACCTCCCTTCGCCCTTCAATAAGTCACCCTTCATTGAGCCCCAAGCCCTGGATAGGAAGATCAGCAGAACATGGGGCAGGCATCTGCCCGACTCCCACGGAGCCTTCGGTCTTCCTGCCTCTGTTCTGGTTTCCTCATCTACAAAAGGAAACTAATAATACCTGTTTTATCTCCCACAAACAATTTAGGGAGCACCTGGGGAAATGCCCTTGGCATTTGTACACCTTGGAAAAACACCTCTTCCATCTTTCCCTCAGTTTTCCCTTCAGTGAAAAAGGTCCATCTCTGGTCTCCCAAATCCATCACCCAGGGTGCTAGGACGGGGCCTGTGCATATTCCCTATTTTCCTTCTGGAATACCTCTCTTTCATGCTCTCCCCTACTTGCCAACCACCATCTTGAAAATTAGTTCCTTTCCAAACCTTGCTCGAACATTATCTCATTTGGGAAGTCTGTGCCACCTCTATATCCAAGATGGAATTTGTTACCAAACCTTACAAACGGTATTCTTAGTGCTTGCTTGCAAAGAACTGTACCTGCCAGACTTTAGCTCATCGAAGGCAAGATGCTGGTCTTTGTTAGTGTTATAACCCTACTAGGTGCCAAATGCAGGCCCTGGCACATACCAGGTGCTCAGAAAATATTTGTGGGAATGAAGTGAATTGAAGGCCCTTTGGAAAGTATACAGTGCTGAGCATATGAAAGGTGGTATCATTGAGCGTATCTGAATGTGGTGTTTGAACCTCTGGGCATATCCAGGTGTTATGTTTGGACAATAGAATGTGATGTTTTTGTGTTAGGAATGCTGGTCACAGCAGAGCACACGCACACTTGTCCTGTTGAATTTATGTAAGTCTAGGCAATTCACATCCAGCCCTGTAGGCACATGGAGGTCGGTGATTTTAACTGTGCTTCTCGGGGCTACACCCAGCTCTCGATGCTGCATTCTCAGGGTACTTATTTCAGCCATTCCTTCCACAACACGTGTGCACTGGGCTTCTGCTCTTTTGGAGCTTCTGGGTCCTGTGGGGGTGGGGATGCTGTCTCAGAACTCAGAGTCTGATGGTGGGGGCGGTTGATGTAAGTGTTCACTCCGTGTGTAAATCCAGACGTCGGATGGTACACTGTGACTGCTCGATTCTCTCTGTGACATGTTGTAAAGTTCTCTGTCCTGTCAGAATAATCCTTTGATTCCCAAGGGTGATGTTGATCATTCTATGTGACAGTAAAAATAAGCTAAAAACAGCCAAATGACTTTTAAGTGCTTTTTCCCTTTTTTTCTAGCATGACTGACTAATGAGAGCAAAATTGGTGTCAAGGGGCATGAAATTAATAGGTGCCATTTGCACCAACCCACTGCTTTATAGATAAAGAGAGACTTAGTGAGAACAAGTACCAAGGGGTGAGTGTTCTATTTTAAATGGTTTTCTAGCTCATTTTAGCAATGATTTTCACATGATTTGATCCTATTCCTGTATAATCCATGTGAAAGGCGTCAAGACAGAAGGGGGAGGCATTAATTTTGATGTCAGAGATCTGAACCCAAATCCTGGTTCACCTGCTTACCATCTGTGTGGTCTTGGGTGGGTTTGCTCTCTGGGTCTCGTTGTCCTTCTCTGTAGAATGGGATTAAAAACACAGTCTTTGTCCTTTGAAGGAAATAATGTAAATAAGGCACTAGGGCCCAGTGCACCATCCACACCAAATTAACATCAGCCCTTATTAATGAAGTTTGAACATTAACACAGAGCTTACTCATTCACTTGCTTGGTGGAGAATCCAGAGTTCTAGGTTAGTCGTGAGTCACTCTTTGGAACAACCCTTTGGAAAGTTTTCTGAAGTCACAGATTTCAAACAAGTTTTCAGAATTTCCAGATATTACATTTAGATGAAAAAGTAAAAGCAACCCCCGAAGATGCTCTTTAATTGTTAAGAAAATCCATCACTGAAAACTAAAAGGATGGAGTAGAGGCACAGAGAATGGGGTTATTATTTTACATTCAACAAATTAACATCATAGTAAGAAAAAATATTTTTGTGTAAACAGTAAGTTTTAGCCCCGGGCTAATTCTGAAACAAGAGCCACTGTTTTTCTTATAGAATTCCACACACTCTGATCTAACGCTCTGGTTTGTGGCATCATGGGGCAGACCGACTGTGGTTGTCCTTGGGGCCTGTCTTCCTGCATCACAGTCGCTGCTTTGAGTAAGCTTGGCCCTCTATCTCCATCTGGTTTTTGGTGTGCATGTGGGAAGTGTGGGATTTGTAAATACAGCCCGTTTTCCCTTTGGCGATGGTGTCAGTGCTTTCCATAGCCCAGCAACCTCGCCCAAGACTTTTTAGGTCAGACCTGTATTTGGCCTTTCCCTAGGTCCTCTGCTTTGGCCAGCCAGGCATGGAAGCCCCTGGCCCTTTCCATGCTAGGATGCTCAACACACATCCATAAAGGGCCAGGCAGGTGGCTGCTGAGGGGACCTGTGGATCCTTCTTCAGATCCAGTTTTTTCCCATAGAAAGGGATTCCAGTTCAGTAGGCTCACGCAGGCTGAGGATGTGCCTCACAGTTCACAACCCCTCAGGCGAGGTCAACAGAAATATGACAGGCATCCAAGCAATGTCTGTGTCCGTACCACACAGGCCCTCACACAGAGGACTCCAGGACTCTGGTTAACTGTGACCTGTGGTGGAAGCTGGTATCTAGTGATTTCTGACTGCTGTTTTCTAGCCACTTTTGGTTAACCTGCAGCATATCTCACGTCCTATCTCAAAATGACATTGAGAGGTGAGAATACTTCAGGAACTGGCAAAGTACATCTCATAGGCCTGATCCGGCCCACCAGCTAGGAATGATTTTACCTTTTTTTAAACTCAAAAAAAAAATTTAATTGTGGTAAAATACACATATCGTAAAATTTACCGTGTTGACCATGTTTATATAGAGTTCACTAGTGTTAAGTATATTCACATTGTTGGGCAACCAATCTCCAGAACTTTTTCATCTTGCAAGACTGAAAGTCTCTGCCCATTTATGTTTTTAAATGGTTGAAAAAGTAAAAAGCAGAGGAGTAGCTCATAGCATATGAAAATGACATGAAATTCACACTTCAGTGTCCATAAATAAAGTTCTTTTGGAACACAGCCCTGCCGGTTCATTTACATGTTGTCCATGGCAGCTTTCGTGCTGCAGCGGCAGATCGATTGGTTGCGATGACACCCTATGGACCACAAACCCTAAAATATGTCAGTCTGGCCCTTTACAGGAAATGTTTGCCGACCCCAAAGCAAGTCTAGTTGACTATAGCTTCTCTTTATCCCTTCTTACAACCGATTTAAGGGGCCCTGTATATAGCCTTTATTGTGGATCTGTAGTATTTAATAAATATTGCTGATTTATTGGCTTTATGTTTTAATTTTAAAATTAAGGTAAAGTGCACTGCCCCGACCCTCAGTAAGCTTCCCTTGCTTACTTTGTCTGAATCAATCAACCCATAGAAATGAATCTTCTTTACTTGCTATTCTGATGATGTTTGCGGGCGAATGTAATGAGGTACTTTTTAACTCTTTCTCTCTTTAATTATCCCTGAGAAGGGATGTAAGTAGTTGCATGGGTAACCCTAATGTAAACCCTAATGTAAACAATGAAATCCCAATAGATTCTTTTAATGGAGGAGGAGAATGAGGTTCAGTTGAAAAGCCCTCTCCATTCACTAAATTCAGATGTTAAAATGGGCACCCTCTCAAGATGATTCCCAATATTCGCGTTTCTCAAGCCACGCGCTGTCTGAATGATCCCCTTCACACAGCCCTCTAAGGTAGATGGAGCAGATTTGTTCTCTGCTTTTGGCACATGAGGTACAGGAGGGATTTGTCAGCCTCTCAAATGTAGAAGAGTCAGGACTGGGACTCAAATCTGGAGCAAAAGACTCAGATACAGGTATTCCCCCAGAAAGAATTCTACTGTTATGAAACTGAGACAAAAATGGCTTGTGTGTTTCACTCATAAATTGCTGAGGATTACTCTCTTTCCTTCCCTAGAGACTTGATACTGTTGTCTTGGTTTGGACAATACACACCTTTTCCTCAGTTGTCACGGTTCCTCGAGTTTCACTCTCTTGCCCTTTTTCTCCTGCTTCCAATTTTTGTGTAACTGAAACAAATCATTCTCGTTCTGTCCTTGAGCTTGGAGGTAGAGGTTGTTTTAAACCCGTCTAGAGCTTAGAAAATTCCATGGTCATTTTGGGGCGTTTGCATCTCCTTCCATCTCATCAGGCTCACCCTTCCTCATGTCTGAGACCCAGCTGTCTGCAAGTGAGGGCTGTTCGTATAAATCACCAAAACTATTTGTATGAACACACAGGAAATCCAGGTAAATTTTTTTATTATGAGAATTAAAACATACAGAAAAGTAGACACCTATATACCCATTCCTTGTATTCAACAATTAACATTTGCCATATTTGCTTCATCCACTCACCCATCCATCCATCTATTTATTCGTTGAAACTTTTTTATTTTTTGAGGAAGATTAGCCCTGAGCTAACTGCGGCCAATCCTCCTCTTTGTCTGAGGAAGACTGGCCGTGAGCTAATATCCGAGCCCATCTTCCTCTACTTTTTATGTGGAACGCCTGCCACAGCCTGGCATGCCAAGCAGAGCCATGTCCACACCTGGGATCCGAACCAGCGAACCCTGGGCCGCCAAGGCAGAACGTGTGAACTTAACTGCTGCGCCACCAGCCTGCCCCATGTTGAAATTTTCAAAAGGAAGTTACAGACATCAGGATCTTTCACTCTTTTTTTTAAATTTTTAATTGAAGTATACAGCATAAATACTAAAAATTACACAAATGACAAGCGTGTGGCTTGATGAGTTTTCACAAAGCCTTCATTGTTAAATACTCTAGAGAGCATCTCCAAAAAATAAGGATGGTCATGTAACCCCAATACCATGAAACCCAATTTTAATGTTAAATTCTTGGGACAACGAGGTGATCAGGGACAGGAACCTTGTCCTTGTGAGCCAACATGCTATTTAACTTTCCAATGATTGCTTCATTCTTTGCCTTGCTGCTGTTTGTTAAGGGAGGGGTGGGGGAAGCGAAAATTTAGTTAAAAATTTTTTTTTCTTAAGTTGATTACTTGGATCATGTTGCCTGAGTAAGTGGGTGTGGGCTGAATAAAGAATCTGGTTTCAGGTGAGAATAAAAGTCACTTGTTACTTATTTACGATTTGCCACAGATCCAGCTATACTGCTTCTAATTGAAAAGCTTTGGGAACAGGTCATTTTATAGAAGGGAAACTACATAATCCTTCTTCCCAGGTAAATTTAAGTTATTTTTCAATGGGACATTTTACATTTGACCACTAGGAAAACACATGATAAGCCATAATAATCCTTTCTCATTCGGTCCGGTACATCACAGGTCTCTACAAAGACTGAGCTGTTCACGTATCTTCAATAACACCTCACTGGTAAATCTGGCAAAATGTGTTTTGTGCTTATTTTCCAAGAGCTCTTGTAGGCTGCCCTAAATTCTTATGTGGGCAATACTAGGTTGCGCATCTGGTTTTAAATATGTGTGTACATGGGCTTTGATGGGTCTTGGTTTTTAAACTATTCATAATTTATAATGCCTCAGTGTATTTTTCTTGGAAAAATCCTTCTGGTTAAACGTTCGACATGATGACTGCACACCCTCCCCGAGGTTGGGCAGTCCATGGGATCTTGAGAGTCCTTTCATCTTAACAGCTGTGTACATGTGGCTATGATGAGTTCACAGATAGCAGCTTCATGATGTCCTAACTAAACCTTCTGGAGAATGATGAGGATTGTGAATATTGTCATGATCTATATCAATTATATAGCCCACGTATAAATGTTGTCATGGTCTATGTCAGTTATATAGCCAGCTCTCTTATTTAAGGAGAAGTTTTCTTAGCCTGAGAATTGGGACAGCTCAAAAGCTGTGCAACTGTGTGTTTTAGTTTTTCCTTCTTTTCTTTTTTTTATTAGTGGGACTTTCATTTGAAGCAGTGTATGGAGACAGTGTGGTGACCTGCAGAGAGCAGTGACCTGAGATCAGAAGGCCAATGTAGTAAGAATCTAGAAAGCTTCTCTCTTTATGAGTAATTATGAGCCATAATTTCCTCATAGTTTCACACTGTTGTCTTCTGAGTAGAAATCATGAAGTAAGAAAAGACAGATTAAAAGTTGTTCAAGCTCTCTTTTTGTGAATATTATTATAAACTTTGCTGGTTTCGCAATAATTTCCCAAGTCAGGATGACAGAAGAATTGAAAACAGCCTACTTAAAATTATTGGAGGAACCGTTTCTTTCATTCATAAATATTTGAGAGTCTGCTGTGGTGTAGACACTGGGCTAGTTGTTGGAGGAACAATGCTCAACAAAATTGACCTGAAATCGCCCTCATGAAACCTAGAGTTTGGAAGAAATAAGACGCTCCCCAAACAATTACACAAGTGACCTCAGTTTTTCAAATACAGGTGAGAGCAATGAAGGAACCATTGGGTGTCATTTGCTAAATGTTCCACTTAACAGTTTGCACGGTCCAACTTGTCTTACTTTAACAAGACTATCTCATAGACTCATCTTACGATGATGAGGCTGTCTCATCTTACGCTAATGAATACGTATTAAAGTACCACAAAATAGCCCTCTTTGCACTCTAGTAAAAAGCTTAACAGTTATTATAGAGAATAATTTTAACGCTAAGATAAAAGAGGAAATTTTGAGTTCGGGACCAAGTCATGAAATGGATGCTCTTCAGTTTTTCCTCTCACTTCCTTTCTTGGCCTTGCTTTATGTTTGGGGGCTTAAGGGGTCTTTATATTTAAGCCTTCAGGGGCCTGATAATAAAGTGCAAGTGCAGGGGAAACACTTCACTTAATAGGTCGCAGTTTTGCCAACTCTGTAACCAATTGGTAGTGGCTGCTTCGAGGATCTTGCCCAGGAGGATTTGGAGTTCTGGTTCAGGGTCAAAGGCACTGTGCTAGGTTAGTGATGTCTGTCACTGGCATGGCACAGTGCCACAGTTGCTACTCTTGGATTTGAGCTCTTATCAGCTCACATTTCAGAGATAATTAGAGAGGATTGTAAGGACTGGGATCAGAATGGAACCTTGGGGACAGAAAGAACACACTGGCTGGACTATGAGAGGGTACCAGAAACAAATATGTGTAGAGCTAGAAGGGCCCTGGCCCCACTTGAGTGAGGGCTGTGCAAAGGCCAGGACTCGGTCTACTTTCTTGCCCACAGTAGTGTCCGACCCAATAGGCATTCAGTAAGTATTTGTCAATTAATGTTGAATAAATTGTAAAGTTTGTTGTTTACACAGCTCTTGTGAGGTGGTAGCGAATGCTATTTTGTGTATAGGAAATAGAAATCCAGAGACCACACAAACTAAGCTTTGTGAAGGTGGTTTCTGACCTCTGGGAAGACGTTCAAGGTCAAACAGTAGAGGGACCGACCACAGAGCAGGGATTGGAAACTGGCAAAGCCCATCTTCTTTCTACTACAAAAGGCAATGTGAAAATGAGGTAAGCGACTGACAGATTTTAGCCGCTTCTAATCAGTCTGTTTAAAAAGTGGCAAAACCTACAGGTTTACATGGCTAGGGATAAAAAATGGAGTTCGCCAGGTGTGGCTGTTAACTTTGGTCACAGGGAGGCATACCCTTCAGCATGAACACGGTCTCCACGAATGCATGTGTAGATTTGCTGCTTTGTCTGGGATTTTTATTTCCTCATCACACTTTGTCTTTATTCAGTGGCATCTTGTGTTAGGCTTGGTCATTTTGCCGGTGTGATCTCTATAGGGAAATGAGGTTTGAAAAATGATAAATGAGGACATGAGATATGCCCAAGATATCCAGGCAAATTCTCTGGAGCTTTCTGGGGTGCACACAGACGTGCTTAGTTTAGAAAATGCAGTGCTGGCGGTCAGGTTTCTCTTTGTTTGAAATGCAGAGCTTCAGGGCTCCTAACTGACCTCTGGTTCCGCCCCCTCCCCCCATCAGAAGAGACTGAGGAGTAAAGGGGTCGTATTTATTCATTCATTACTCCTAGAAAAGGAGCTTGTCTGAAAATTTCTGCTTTGTTTTAAAAAACTACGTTAACATAGAAACAGTCTTCTTTTTAGAATTCTTTCTTCCTCCCTCCCCTCGCTTCTCACTTCATAAAATCAGAGGGGCCCTGCAGGGTCCCACTGAGATGATTTCAGTCTAAACATTAAAGTACTAGCAAAATTATTACTAATCAGCTCCCATGTTGGTCTTGATCTTCCAAAATCTTACATGTCAGAAGCAAGGTACCAGGATCGTTCAAATAAGTAAAAACCTCCTGAAAAATCTTAGGGTTTTATTGCACATCAGGTAGGTTTGGTATTCAGATCAATTCATTTCTCTTTCGAGGTTTTAATTTACGTCAGATAATAGATACTTGGTGATAACACGATTTGTTAGTTTACGAGTACAATGATTTTATTAGAAAGTGAACTTTCGCCACATAAAACCTGTTCATCTTGCCGTCCTTGAGCCATTCAGGGAGTTAGCTGTGATCCACGGCAGCGTTCAGCTGGCAAATATCTTTCCAGAATAACACCATGGCTCTGAGAGACCTGAGGCAAAGATTTCACTTTAGTTTTCTACATGTGATTCTGTAGTAAATTCGTGCCTTGTCTTAGTCTCTAATGTCACAGAATATTTAAACAACACTCATGAATGAATTCAGGTTCTGGTCATTCTAAAGTAGGCTTAATACACTGAACTATTTATGCATGAAGTAAGTGATGTCTGGGATGTGCTTCCACATAAAATGGGTGTCGTCGTCGTTAGAGATGTAAATGAAATAGGATGGGCCGTGAATGATCATTGTTGAGGTTGGATGATAATTTGGTATATGTTTTAAAATATTCTATAATCAAAAAATGTAATGGATTTAATTGTTTCCCTAAAGGCAAAATCTGACCTGTTTCTAGAGAGGAAAACGCTCAGCCAAATAGAGTTAATTTATACCATTTTTAGGTTTTGACAGGATATTGCCCTGCCTCCTTCCTTTTTTTGTATCTCTGAAAGACTGAGCTGACCTATTGTGACAATTAGTTAATATAAAATGTCCCACTCTCCCAGCGAGTGGTTGGCATTGGTGGCTGAACAATTTCAGGCCTGAGAAGAGAGTAAAAGCCTTCGACTGATGAATGGCTGACGCCTAACCTCCTGGTCACTTTCTGGGCTGGAGGCAGTGTGATTTGTGTAAGGTTTAAACATAGTTGAAAAACATAAAACACTCTTTCATGCGTGGATTTCCTAACACATTTTAAAAGCATTTTCCCTGCGAAGCTGCAGAAGTTACGTTCTGCACGTGAAACTAACCCAGAGGCGGAGGGATCCAGTGGATGCAGCCATCACCCAGTGATGATGTGAAGTGATGCTGGCAATCTCTTCTGCTCCTAAGGCCTGTAGGCAAATGGAGGTCCACTCTGTTTGACGTCGACAGCTCTGTGTAACATTCTGAGAAGCTCACAGGGTGGCAGGTCCAGCCAGCGCTGATGGCTCTGTGCCTGTCACCAGTGTCATTAAGCGTAACTGGAAGCCAGACTACCGTGTTCAGCCTTCCTTTTATTAGTGTAGCTGATGGAATGAGGACCCGAATTGCCAAGGACAAGATCAGTTTCTAGATTATTGAGTGTTTCAGTCTTTGAAAAAGACATTTAGAAGCATCAGAGCCTGCTGATTTTGCCAGGGGTGTCCAGGATTTGTACCCAGCATCGTAGAACCAGAATTCCTCCTCAGGCGCTATGTCCTACTCCGCCTGTTTCATAGAACTGTTGATTCATAAATTATAGTTTAACAGTAACTGAGAAAAAACAGAATATGAGATTATCTGCAAACCTTGATTACAAAAGGGAATATGAGGGTATCGCACCAGTTAACAAAACAGAAAACCTAAACAAATTTATAAATAGTTGTGATAGGGCAAAGAGAATATGGGTAATTTTTTGTTTTTGTTTAAAATCGTCTTTAATGTTATGTTGTTTTTACGGTTGGACTTTTGTTTACAGAAGAACTAAAATAAGTTGGCTTTCTGATATTCAAAAAGTTCCAGAGATGGAATTTTCCTGTCGGTGTGCGATGGTTTAAAGAGTCATTAGGTTCCATAATGTAATTGAATAGGATTTAACATATCCCTGTGCCTTTCCTGAGACCTGAATGTTGCCTCCCAAACTGTGTGCAAAGTGGGAGATGGTTCCCACCACTGTCACCTTCCACCCACCCACCCTGTGTTTCCAGCAAGGCGGGCATGACTGGGAGTGAGAGGGAGGCTAGAAGAGGAGGAAGATTCCAGCAGATGCTCACATGTAGGATTACTTGCTCTACTGTTAATTTTAAGATTTTCTGATACTTTGGGTTTTTTGGTTTTCTTCTTCTTCTCCCCAAAGCCCCCCAGTACATAGTTGTATATTCTAGTTGTAGGTCCTTCTAGTTCTTCTTTGTGGGACGCCTCCTCACCATGGGTTGATGAGTGATGCTAGGTCTGTGCCCAGGTTCCAAACCAGCAAACCCTGGACCACCGCAGCAGAGCATGCGAACATAATCACTTGGCCACGGGGCTGGCCTTGTTTGATGGCAAAAGCTTATAGATATAAAATCTTCAACATTATAAATACAAATATTTACTTTGTTCAAAGTGACTTGTCAGATCAAATCAGGGTGTGATCCCAGACCAGATCTGTACTCTTGGATTTCTTCTAGAAAGAAACTTCTTAATTTATTCATCATTTATAAAAAGATTACCCATAACCACATAAATTGGTTCCATTTGTTCAACAAGCAGTTTTTGAGCATTGATTACCTCCCTCGTACTGTGAGGAGGTGAGAGGTGGTGGTACTGGGGAATTCGATGAAGGTTTGCCATGAGCCCTTCCTGGATGCAGCCATGGGATAAATTCACATATTGGTGGCAAAACTGTAGACAGATTCCATGGAGTGAATCTGATTTCCTTGGGCTTATTTTGGGCACACGGCTGCTATTTCAATTTCCCGAGAAACAAGTCAGTTGGTGCATTTAGCACAGGGGTTCTCCATCTTGGCTGCCTCCTAGAATCATCTAGGAATCTTGTGAAACATACACATACCGAAGATCCACCGGCAGAAATTCTGATTCAGTTGGTTGGGAGAAGACCTTGGCATTAGTATTTTTTAAGAGCCTTCCAGGTTATTCTAACGTGCAGCTATGGTTAAAATCTAGTGACTCGGTGGATAACAGGATACTGTTTTAAATTGAGCTTAAGGAAAATATTGTGACTGTTAAAATGGGGTGTGCTTTCTCCCACAGGTCCATAAAATGAGATATTAAAAATGAGCACAGAGACTGTGTGTGAGCTTTGTCTAATCCGTAGTCGTCTTCAACTCTGCATATTACCGTCTTCTCAGGGGCTCTTAGGAAATACAAGTTCGTGCCCCAACCTCCCATCCCCAACCCATTCTGGTGAGCATGATCTGGGACTGGACAATGGTGTGTGTGTGCGTGTGCCATATGACCTTAACGTGCAGACAGATTGAAATCCAGTGCCTTATTTGAACACTGTCCATACCCTTGCTGGAGTGGCTCTTTGAATATTAAGAGTATATATTTATTGACATAACTACTACTATCTGTCAATAAACCCAGGTAAAAGGCGCACAGCACTTAAATTCCTAAATACCACTTCCAGCAATTCCTCAATTCTTGTTTTCTACCTCCTTGTTTCATGGAACATGTCATAAATTTAAAAACATGAATTGTGAACATTTATGAAGACTTTTGGACGCCTACTCTGACTAGGCTGCAATGTCTTATCATTTTAGCGTTATTCATCAACAATGACAGCATAGCAAATAAATATTAAGTTTATACATGTACGATAGAAAAACATTCTAGCTAACAGTGCTAGCATTTGAAGTTTATTACTTCAATTACAGTTCTTTGAATATTTTACATATTCGTGAGAATGTCAAAGTACTGTTTATTTTTGTTTTCCACACTGATTCTCTTCACTGAGAACGTTGAACTATTCAGTGATGGGGAAGTGCAATTTCTCTCTTTATTAATAAAATTAAATGTGTTCACCCCTTGCATCTGCTGTGTGAAGCAGACCCCCCCAGTGTTAGTCTGCATCAACGCTGCCCGACAGAACTTCCCGTGATGAGGGAGACGTTGTGTTTCTGGGCCACTTTTGGTAGCTACTTGAAATGTGGTTCTTGAGACTGAAGTTAGGAACTGAATTTCTAATTTCATTTAATTCATTTAAATTGCAAAAGCCACCTGTGGGTGGTGGGCACCGAGTGGGCAGAGCAGGCTCTGAGGCTGGGTCAGCACAGCTTGAGAAGAGATTTGGCTGAGCAGGGGGCAGAGTGACAGCTGTCCCATGTTCAGGCCTGCCTTCCCGTGAATGCATGTCTTCTGCCATCCTCTGCTTGGGACCGTCTCTCACAGAGGCTTGGGTAAGAGTAAGTGATCTCGAGAACGGGCGCAGGCAGGAGGAGGTGGCTGCGTGGGGCAGAGACAGCTCACAGGGAAGAGGCCAGCTCGTCCTGGCCCCAAGGCTCAGCCCCACCCACGGCCTCCAAAGGCCTGCTCTCATGCCTGTAGTACTTTTCTGGGGTGTTCTCAGCCTCTCCCTTGCCCTGGCAGGATATAACCTTGTCCCATCAATGCCCCTGTCCCTGGACTCTCTACCCCCTTTGAGGCCTGCCCATGCCCTTCTTCCCTTATGCCTCAACTTCCCCTCCTCCCTTCTGTCCCCTGTGCTGCCCCCACCTCTGTTACTTCAACTCAGCCCACTGTTGCTGGCTTCCCTAAGAAAACAAGCTCCTTAATGTGTTTCAGGGGCCTTCAGGATGAGCTCTCTCCAGCTTCACCCCTCCTCCCTCACCCCAGCCTCCAAACCTGAGTAAATACCCTGAGTGCTGCTGGGCCTGCCAGCTCCCAGCCTTGGCACTGACATAGTGTCACACCTTCCTGATTGCGCTCTGCCGCGATTCATCTAAGGCCCACTCCTCCTTGTGTTGGCTGAGATGATGCTTCTTTCGGGAAGCCCACCCGACCCACCTGGCTCACTCAGGTGTCCTTCCTGTGTGCCGCCAGTCCCTGTGGCACGCCTGTCTGCTTCCATTTTGCAGAGAGCTGGTGCCTCGCGGGACATGAGCACACGGTCTGCGCACGGTGACTGTGTTCCGTGAATGAGCAACATGAGCAAGTTAATCACTAAACCCCAATCTCGGGTGCTTTCTGTTTGTGCACGCGTCTTTAAATCCTAAGTTTGATAGATTAATGAATTCTTACAGGAAATCTGACCTTCTGGACTTTATTCTTCAAACTTGTTTACTGATTGCTCAATTTCATCGGCTCCATTTGTATTTTTCTTTTTACAAAACACTGCATTCTTGCTCTGGGTGCTATTAACTCTCTCATTTAGGCCCGTCATATTGTAATCATAGACTGTAGATGGCTGGGTTCCCACTAGAAAAGTAAAAGTCAAGGTAGGGTTGCCTTCATTGCGGGTGAATTTTTAAGAGACTTCATGTAATACTGTTTTCAAAAAAATTTTTTTGGACAATTAGTATAAATAATACTGCAGAAGCAAGAGAATGTTTACATTTACTGCTAACAGCTGATAAAAAATCATTTCTCTTAGAAAGATAGTTTTCAGAGGACTAACACTTTAGTGGCGTTCGTAGTCTATTCGTTACCGTTCTCTTCAGTACAGTGCGCGTCTGCCCTCTGCATTTCTGTGTTCAACATTCACCCTACGGCCCCACCTTCCTATAAAACCGGCACAAGAAAGTGACAACAAGCAGATCACCAACATGCTTTAAGCACTAATTTTAACCAGAAAAATTAAATGGCACTAACTACAAACAGAGAATTTGCTGCGAGGTCACCATTAAAGATGATAAGCCTTTGGCATTTGAAAATTTATAGTAAAGTAATCCGAGTTGTTAGTGAACTATGCATCTCTCTAATTATTACAAGAATTATCTAGAAAACTTAATTCTGGCTAATAGTAAATTAACCAGTTCATTTTATATTAACTGGAATTTGGATTTTACCTGTTATTTGAAAGCCACGCTTCTGGTTTTGTCAACTTCTTTTAGCACCTGTAAAATTTTTTTTAAAAAATATATACAATTTTTATTTAAAAACAAAAATGAAACAAATCCCCCCAAAACAAAAACAAACAAAAAGAGGTGAAATAAAACCAGCCGTTAGTTTTGTACTGCATTTTCTGTTATTGTATGAACTAAGCATGTGAGCACATATAAGCTGTGAAATTGGAATTGTGTAATTTCAGGGATCCTGTGGCACACGTAAAATTTGAATGTGGCTGTGGGGGAGGGTGGAGCATGAACTTCTTGTGCTTCGCTTGGCAGGAGTCCTCTGCCCCACAGCGTTGTGCTCCACTCTTTAGTTCCTCATTCAAAGCATGATTAACCCAGTTAACCTGCACAGACTTCGTTATTGTTCGTAGTATGTAGAAAATTGGAAGCTATAAACCAGGAGATTGGGCAAAGCAAGCTGTGACCGTTGAGAGCTGATGCTCAGACTTTGAAGAAGGAAATAATAACTGAAGAGCAGGTGCAGAGGTTTAGAAACTGTAGTCGGAATAGTAATAATAAAGTTTAGAATTCAATTCTCTCTATTTAAGAACTCAAGGAATTGTAAACACATTTAGAAATGATTTTTATCAAAGGATTAAAAGAGCTTTGATCTTAAGAGAAGTTCTAGAAAATTCTGTTGAATGCTTTATTTTTTGACATTGCTATAACTATGAGATGCTGTCATACTTACTGTCTTAGAAGATGCATTTTGCTGAAATAATCATGTTCATAAGTATGCACATGTTCTTCTGCACTTCTCTGCGTAATGGAGGACTTTATGTACACTTGGGAGAATTTGTCTTTCTCTCCTTTAGAAAGGATCGTTTGGGCTTGATTAAGCAGGATAACTCTACATAAATGCTGTAATCTGTGGATGTGCTTTAGTGAGAGAAAATGGCTTTCCTGTAATTTGACTTAGTTTGAAATTTTCATAAGGAAAATGAGGACATCTCTATCTATTCCAAGGAGAAAACCGAAGGGTAGTTTGAAAGGAAGCTATTTATGTAAAATTAATGTCAAGAAAGACTAAAATTACTTGTGGTTTTAACCTATCCTCCAACTCCTCAGAACAGTAGAATGTAGTAAGCATTCCTTCTGGAAAATATCATCCGTGGTGATTAAAACCTTAGTATTTCCTCTAAGTGCCCAAGGAACCAAGAGAGTTTACTGAGGTGTTGGTGTAATCGCCCAGATGACCTTGTAAAGAGAGAAGTTAGTAAAGGAGAGGTCACCAAACTGGGCAAAATCTAAGTCATTTGACGTGACAGTGGCCAAGCCTGAGCTTTGTTATGGGATTCTAAGTTGTTTTGTTGTGTTTTTCCATCTTAAAAATTTTTTTTCATAATAAACCTTCTGATTTTATCAGCCAGTCCAGTACTCTTTTTGTAGATATTTGCTCTTACATGGGGAGAAATAAAACTAAAGATTTGTACTTTTACATAATTGATAGACCTTTCACTGAAAATTTTCTCAGTATGGTTAGTCTGTATATCTCAGAAGATGAAGAATAGTTAATTAGCTTGTTCGTAGGACACACTGCACCAAATATGGATTTTTGCTGACTACACCTAAGGATGTACACTTTCCTTAATGAAAATCCTAAACATGTTTAAGGTTAGAATTTCATATTTGGATGGGCAGCTGACGAAGAGGATAGGTTGTGTCTTCTAAGTCTACACTGTGCAATATGGTAGCCACCAGCCACATGTGGCTACTTAAATTTAAATACAATTGAAACATTAGCTCCTCAGTCACACCAGTCATGTTTCAAGTTCTCCTTTGCCACATGTGGCTAGTAGCTACCACACTGGATAGTGCAGATAGAATTCCCATCATCTCAGAGAGTCTGTTGGTTAGCACTGGGATAGCCATTGCCACGACCTCCCCTCTATGGGTAAACGACTTACAAAGTCAGAGCTGATACATACACCACAATTTTCCCTTCCTGGGCCCTGCCCCAGCCCTGCTGTCACCTCCCACTACCTAGACAACAAAGATAACTCCATGAGAAATGTTCTCATTGACTTGAGAGCTAAAAATTGAGCCCTGAGAGCTAGGTGGCTAAGCTGCCTTCAGCAGACACAAGGATACTTGGAAAAAATAATAATAACTCTTCACAGCCTCAGTTGAACAGATTGCCCTTCTTATTCTCTTGATTACACTAGGGATTCCTAGACTTCTCAGAGTTATGAATCCCAGTTATTTATCTGGATTGCTGACTCCCTGTCTTCCTCAATGTGTTTTCCTGGTTGTATTTGCAAGTGAAGTTTGGTCTCATAATGAATTGAGAAGGTTAGTTTTTAATATTCAGAGGCTCTCAGTATGCCTCAGGGTGATTTGAATAAGCATAAGATTAAAACCAGGCACAGAAAGTGCTCTTTCATCGCTGACTGCCGGCTATTGACTCTCTTTGAGCTAAGGCACACGTCTCAATAATGCTGAGTACTCGTTCCCGGTTGGATAGATGGGGAATTTCATTCCTGTAACAGAGATGAGCTCCCCTGACCCGAAGCCACACAGGAATCTGTCTCACGTTATGGTCTGGCTCGTCGTCTGGTTTCAGAACAAAAGATTTTGAAAGCTGCCTCCATGTTGCTATTTTTCAAAAATGTCCCAGTATTGTTATTTTAGTGTCTGAAAAGTCATGCTAATGTTCTCATTGACATTATTCCATTCAATAAAGTCGGTAATTTAGATGGTAACAGTGTGCGTTTCCCCTTATCAGACTTAACAAAGCTGTTTTAATGTTGAAGGGAAAAAAATGCACATGTACACATCTTTAAAATTTTTTCTGTTTGTTCTAATTTGGAAGAGATTCTCCTCCCCCTGACCTTAAGACTATCTTACCAGTAAAGAGTTAACAGAATTGGAATAAAACGGATTAATTTCGATTTTCTGGTCATGAATCCCAGCCTCTTCCCAATAGCTATATTTCCTTTTCTGCTGGATCAGCTCTTCATTTCATTTCATTCAGAATTCGCTGATTGTTTATTCTTCATCTCAAAGAGGCTCCGGGAAGATGCATGGCCGCTTCGTGATGTCACTTGTCGTCTGAGAAAGCCAGATGTGTGCTAGACATTGACATGCTCCTCATCTTTCCTATAATCTGCTCCCTCCTTCTCCCAGAAACTCAAAACCTGGTTGTAATGAAAAGTGTCATCAGTCCTTTTTACATCTGACATAGGGGTAATTTTCTTAGGCATATTTGTTCCCAACTGCTTTTTAACCCAATAGCCATCATTCAAACTGCGGTCTTCCTTTATGGAGATAATCTAGTTCATGCCTCAGCTATTAGTGATCTTAAAGGTTGAAAATGAAATGCTTATAGCAAATGTCTCAGTAGGATCAGTTGTTGCTTTCCAAGGATCATCTGTAGTAATAATAGCGAACTCAAGGGGAGTCATTGTTTGCCATAAAACCATCGCGGTTTTCACATCTAGATTGAAGTCTCTCTCCAGGCTATTGCCTCCTCATTTATGGGCTCATGGCCCTTTCAATGGCCCTCCAATGACCACCTATATTTCGGGCCACATCTCCCTCTTTGTGTAAACAGACTCGTGTGTGACTTGACAGCTTCCTTCGCTGCACCTTAGATACCAGATACCCCAAGCTCAGGATGTTGAAAACTGAATCCCTGTTACTTGTCCCTAATACCTTGTTCTTGAATTTCTTAACATCACTGGCCTCACCACCGAACCTCCCAGACCGTACCTGAGAGGCGCCTTTGGTTTCTCCCATAACCAGGCTTAGAGGAATCCTGTGACTGGCTGGTCTTTCTGCCTCCTTAGTATTCCTCTTTTAGTCCACTCCCCAAAAGACCGCTCATTGATTGATTGATCCATTCAATATCTGCTCAATACCTGCTCTGTCCCAGGCACTTTACTAGGTAATGGGAACACATCAATGAACAAAACAGACTCAATCCCTACCCTCATGAAGCTTAAGGCTAATGGGAAAGGACAGACATTCAACTGGTAAGGAGCACACAAGAATGATGAGCGATGTTGTAGCTACGTTCATACATATATGAGCATGTCATTCTTCGGTGATTTTCCTTCATCTTTGGGATAAGATCCAAATTCCTTAGCCTGCACACAGGCCCTTCATGAACCAATTGGGACCTGTTGAGATGCTTACAGATCCCCCAAGCGCTCTGTGCTGGCTGGCCTTCGTGTCTGTGCTGCTTTGGAATGACTTGGCCCCTGTTTCACGGGCAAACTTCAATGTGGAGCTCAAGCATGGTCACTTCTGTGAGCCTTTCGTGATTTTCATGTGTGATGTTTCTCCTTTGTGCTCCCAGAGCCTCTCCATGCCTCATCACTGACAATTTCACCAGCACAATTTTTTATTTTATCCTCCAATAAGTTCTGAGACCCTTGGGGATAGAAATGATGTCTTTCATGGTTTTATCCTTAGACTCTAACACAACGTCTGGCATATATAGGTGCTTGGTAAGTCTAATAGTGAGAGATGCCTACGATTGGAATCATTGTTTGGGTGAAGGTGGTAACACCTGGTTTCCACAGCTGTCCAGGCAGACCCGCAAACCCTGTCAGAGATCCGAGGAGTGAGATTTCTGTATTAGGTGGGTTATTGGCCTGTGTGGCATTTAAATTTTCTGATTCCAAGTTGCCATTGCTTGTTTTCCATTACGTAATTATTTATTTTTACCAAGCTCCCAAATGTCTTAATTAGGCCTGTCATATGTTATGAATTCTCTTTCTGGGTATTGTAGGAACTGTTGTCCTAGTGCTTTTTTCTGCATATGAGCAATTCAACTCAGTGGGATAATATTTTATAACTCATTAATGTTTGTGATCCTGTGTACTCAAATATTCAGTATCAGCTGTGAACTACCCCTGGAATCGATCCCGCAGACCATCAGAATGTACTGTACTTCCAGCTGTATTAGTCCTATGCCAAGAATCAAGGCAGCACGATGAATCCAGTGGCAGATGGAACCACGTGCTTAGCCTGGTATATGTACACATGGGCAAGTAAATCCAATCATGTCTGTCTTTCTCCAAATAAAGAATTAGCTTTAATGTTACTTTGGCTAAGGCAAAGTATCGAAATTAAACTAAGCACAACACAGGAAATTCTAAGAGGCTACCCATAAAACGGAAAATGATTTCATTCCTACTGAGTACAAATCTGTGTGCGTGTATGGTGTCTGAGATCATATGCTTAATATGAAGCCCCATAACACCATAGTGTGATGCTTAAAAAAGTACGTCTGTTTCCAACAGTGGATAAAAAGCATTTATTTGAACCATCCTCATGCAGTAAACAACCTGTAAAGTCTTTGGTTAACTATTAATTTTCACTTGGTCAGTACCTACCACATCTAGTGACCTTCTTCAAGTTTTTATTAAGCTTTTGCTCTGCATATGTCTTGTGTGAGGCACCTGGGTCCACGAGGAATGAGATAAGGTCCCTGTTCTCAAGGAGATCACCGTGCAGGTAAATAGCTGCTCTGAGTACAGTGATTTCCATGTGGCTGTTGGCCTGGTCTGTGCTGGATGCTTTTTCTTCTGCAAAACTCAAGAGGAAGGCTCGCTGTCCTGGAGATTAAGTCATTTAGTTTAATCCTGAGGGGATAAGCAGATGCTCTCACCGAGGGCCTGGCATCTGGGACTGTCAACATCTATTACTAAAAGGACCTGATGAGATGGAATTAAAATTAGCCTGTGCAGAAAGAACACGGGACCCATCAATGAGATACTTACTGCTGTCCTGGAAATAATTGGGAAAACCTTTGTGGTCAACTTCCTCTAAAAAGTAAAAGCAGCCACGTCCCCCATAACATCTAATGTGCCATAGAGCCCGCTTAAGCTGTCCTGGGGACAGGTTACCGACCGTCAGAGGCTCCCAGCTCTGGACCGGAATCTTCATTGTTCAGCACACATGGATTTGAGCCCCTGCAATGTTCCGGGCCCTCTATGGGGCGCTGGGTATGGACAAGTGAACCTACAGGACAAGGAACTGTCCTCATGGAACTCACAGCCTTCCCTGGGGTGACTAAGGTCACAAACTGACCTACACCAAGTGTACACTGCCCCCTCGTTTGTGATAGAGGAGGAGGATGGAATTCAGTGTTGGTTGAATAGACTTCCTGACACAAAGGTGAGTGACACACACATGTTCATTGTCACTCCTTACTACACAACCCTTTCAAGTAGACATCCAGAGTGGACATGTCTCTTTTTTAAATGTGAGAGGACAACCCAGGACCCTCAAACCTTACTTTTGGGGGATTCTCTCATTGTGTATGGCTGGTGGGGGGAGCCAGAGTCCCACCCATCTCTGACCAGAGCAGCCGGGGGGGCAGAGGCGCCCCCGCTTTGAGAGTTCTGGAGCGCCTCAGAGAAAGAACGAGTTGAGGAATTAGTGAGCTTGGTTGTGAGTCCAGAGCCAATTACACAGAACTGTATTGTCGTAAATTCATCTGCTTTCTGTAAACTCAATTGTAACTTTATGGTCTAGCTCATTATTTGAGTCTTCCTGCTGGTGTTTACATAGTCACATGGGTTTCAGTCTGAGAGAATTCTGCTTTGGGAAGGAGCAACCCGAATCTTCAAAAAGAAAGCCCACAGTTCTTTATTGAGCATCTGCTGTGTGCTAGGTAGGCCCTGGGGATACAGCAGTGAATCAGACAGACCACACCCTTGTCCCCATGGCACTTATGTTACAGTAGAGAAAGAGAGAAATAGAACCAAATACAGCATATGCCAACAAGAAAAACAAAGCACGGGAGAAAGGAGAGAGCGTGTAGTGGTATGTGTATGGCCATATATGTGTCTGGACATTTTTTTTTTTTTGAGGAAGATTAGCCCTGAGCTAACATGTGCTGCCAGTCCTCTTCTTTTTCCCCAGGAAGACTGGCCCTGAGCTAACATCTGTGCCCATCTTCTTCTACTTTATATGTGGGATGCCTGCCACAGCATGGCTTGCCAAGCGGTGCCATGTCCGCTCCCGGGATCCGAACCAGTGAACCCTGGGCTGTGAAAGTGGAACGTGCGCACTTATCCGCTGCGCCACGGGGCCAGCCCCTATGTGTCTGTATTTTATATAGACTTGTCAAGGAAGACTCTCTGATGAAGCGACACTTAGCAGAGACCTAAGGAAGTGCGGGAGCAAGTCTCTTATTTTGGGGTGAAAGTCATTTCAGAGAGCGGGACAAGGATGTACAAAGGCCCTGAGGCAGGGGGATGTTTGATGTATTTGAGGAACAGCAAGGTGACCACAGTGGCTGGAATAGAATGAGGGAGAGATGGAATGGCAGGGGGTGAGGTGCCCAGAAATAACAGGGGGTCTGGTAGACCAGGAGAAGGAGTTTAGATTTCATTCTAAGTGTCGGGATCTGACTTGACCTTGTACAAGGACCACACCAGCTGCTGAGTTGAGAGGACTGTAGCAGCTGGCCAGGGGGCCAATGAGAAAGCAGCTGCGGTCACCCAGGAGACCAAGGGTAGCAGTTAGTGGTTGGGTCCCAGATATGTTTTGAAGGTAGAGCTGCGCGGATTTGCTAAGGAATTGGACAATGAGTGTGAGAGAGAGAAGTCAAGGATGACACCGAGGGTTTGGCCTGAGCAGTTGGTGAAATGGAGTTGCCGGTTCTTCGAAGGGCAAGACCAAGGAGTGAGCACATGGGGAAGAATGTCAGGCCCTGGATCTTATCTGTTTTCCTTGTTCTATAAAGGAGCCCTTGACATTTGGAAGGACATACATTCCTGAAAGTATTAGTAAATATTACATTTGCCTAATTGTCGAGATTATTCGGGTCTGTGCAGTTGGCCTTAGCTCTCCGTCACTGGCAGCGTCCTCTGATGATACAGTGTGTTGTGTGGGTGGATTCCGGGCCGGCAGAGTAACTCTCATGCTGGGTGAGTTTCTGCCACTGGGCGCTTTCCACACCAGCCGGACGGTTCGTCACACTCAGCAAGATTCTGTGTTTCAATACTGAGTGCAATTCTCTTGGACCTCCCACGAGCTAGCTCCCCGACCACCTCCCCCCCCCCCCCCCCCGCCCCGGTCTCAAGGGGAGTCCCTTCTTCCCACAGGTTGCTTTGTCTCGCTTGAGTGGGATGACGGACACGCCCTCCAGGTCTCAACCCTTTGGTGCTAGGTGACCCTGCCACCTCTGTCTTGGTCATTCAGGGAGCAGTCTGTGTAAACACCGCCGAGCTGACACAGTTTGGCCCAGTGATTGGGCAGCGTTTCCTCGGAGGGTGATTGTCTCTGAAAGCGTCGGCACAAAGCCTTGCTTGAGGAGAGTTGGGGTGGGGGAACAATGGCTGCTGTGTTCCTCACAAGAACCTCTTTGGAGAGCAAACTAAACTCGAGTGGGTGGACACTGAAAAGGCTTTTCCAAGAGTAGGAAGCAAAAAGCAACTCTCCTCCTCTGTCGGGCCTTTCCTCTTGACGATTCCTGCTCCTGCACAAAGTGCAGTGTGTGCCCCGCAGTGTGTGGTTGTGGAAGCAGCCACAGCCATGTCGGCATATCGAACACGCTGTGGGTAATTTAAACAGCCCCCCTTTATCACTAGGTGGGGACGGAAGACTCACTGAATTCAGTATATAGCAGCAAGAAAAACTTTTAAAGAGGGATCTGAAGTTTTCATCTGCCTCCCATTTTTCCAGTGAACTGACTCTTAACTTTTTTTTAAATTAGGGGAGTAGGGGAACTCTGATGCAAGTGATAGAAGTTGCTAGTAAGTACTTGGTAAAAATGAAAAGGGGTGGGAGAAAGCCATGGGGGAAAATGTATCTGCCAAAACGTGTTAGCCTCAATAAAGTAAGAATAAATGTATTTCATGGTCTAGAAGTACACCGTCCAGTACAATAGTCAGGAGACACATGTGGCACCTTCAATTTAAATTAAATCTAATTAAAAATACAGTTGCATGAGCCGCATTCAAGTGCTCAGCAGCCATACGTGGCTGGTGGCTACTGTATTAGCTCAGATACAGAACCTTTCCTTCATCATAGAACACCGTATTGGATAGCGCTGCTGTAGAATATAAAATAAGAACCATCTGTGATAATAATTATGCATGTATTTCACTCATGCTGCCCGGCCCAGGGCCTGAGGGTAGGAAAGTGCCGAGAGACTCAAAGAAAATCTGTTCTTCTAAAATGGTGTGCTCCTGGTGGTGCTGCGAGGGACTCACTTTTGATCCTTTGGTTTGGGCCTTTATCCTGCTTGTAACTCTGAGAACAGCTGTGAGTTACCCATGTAGGTAACGTGCTCGTTTCGTTCCGAGACACTTAAATAGAAATATAACCTGTTTTAGTAAAAAAGTAATGGAGTAGTTTAAATCCACAAGGTCCTAAGATGTAGGAAGAAAAGTAGAAGCAGAGGTGGGGGAATTGTTTAAAAGTCCTGCGTGTATTATGTTATCCAACTTAATAAAAGCTAACCAGATGGGGGGAGCTTTTCTTAACTCACTTGTGGATAACTGACATACTGTTGGCCTGTTTATCAGCTACAGTTAAATAGAGTCAATTGTTTTCTAGTTTGAGGATCAGGCAGAGGGTGGTTATCTGCCTTTGCTTAGGCCAGGCATGCTGGATAAATATTTACCAAGCTCACTAGGCCTGTGAGAACAGGACTGGGCTGGGGGTGCCCGGGGGTGGGCAACATTCCCCTCATAGCAGAGCTGCCTCGCGCCACTGCCGCCAGATTCATCAGGAGGCTTGAGGTCATACTTCAGAGGAGGAGGTGCAGGCCACCTGACGGAAGGTACAGTGGCTTCCAAATCAAGAGCATTAAGGAAATGTGATCCTTCTCTGAGGAGCCAAGCTACCTGCCTCGGGTGGCCCCAGAACCCATGGGGAAACTTCCAGGTATAATGCAGCCCACCTACAGAAAGGTTTGGAAACAGGCTCCAAATGGCACAAGGAAACAGTCAACACAACGTGATGTGTAGTCGGTATAAGTAACTGAAATCTCTAAGTTACAGCTTATCAAGAATGTGTGTTGAAATGAAGCTGGAGGATGTTGTAATGATGAACAGTAATGGGAGAGGGTGACCTCCCTGAGCCTAGAGGAAGGTTGAGCAAGGATTTATCAGGGTAGCATGGGCCAGCAGAGAAGGCTCTCTAGCTGACCGAAGGAAGGGCTGTGCAGCCTTCTGGCCCCGTGGCAGAGGGGTCGTGGAGCAGAGTTTCGCTTAGACAGCCATTTTGTTTATTACCCAGATCCCTTTGCTCATCTTCCCTGTTGAGTCAGCAAATCTTTGATCATGGCTCTGGGTTCCAGATATTTTTTGGCCTGTGAGGTAAATGTGATGATCCCTCAAGATATGCTAGTCTGATTGACCTTTATTCTTTCCAAAGTAAGTATATTCATTCATACATGGAGAAATCTATCTTACGAAATTTCTGTAGACCTGAGCTGTTTCCCCCAGATTTGATCATTCTCAACAAGGTGATCCTTTTTCGTTTCCTAAAAGAGCAGAGTAAACACGCGTGTTCAGCTGCCTCATTTTGGCCCTCGGGTTGCTTCCCTTACTGCCATCTGACCCCTGGCCCCCTTCCTCGGTGAGGGCTGTGGGACGCACAGCTCTGGGACACTTGAATTATGCTTGTCATGGATACCGGGAAAGCAACCAACTCGACAGTCTCCCCTCAGAGGGCAGATTTCAGCTGACCTGAAAGAGTAACCATCACTTACCAAACATCCACCAAATATTGATAAATATTATTACAATATTTTTGTAAACTTTATTGTATCATGCCATGCAGTTGAGTTTTCCTAGATGTCATATTACTTAATCAAAAAAAAAAAAAAAACTTGCAAGGTGAAGGCAATACCCTCCCACTTACTTCTGTGTGAGTCATTGTAGAGAAAGTCAATGAAACAGACACAAACCCAGCCCTTGGCATGAAGGTGAATTCGTGGTGGTATTACTTTTGGAGAGAGCATGTTCAAAGGTTAGACCAAAGCCTGTTTTGGAATTGGGTTTGTTTCTTATTTCTTCCTCTTCTGGCAGGAGTGAAAAGCATTTCATTCTTCTTCAAAAATTTCTGTCCCCAAACATTTTTTGCAAGTCCACTTCTACTTACCTAAAAGGCTGTATTGTTAGTTTAAATGAATGGAATCAATGTTTTGGGCTTCTTGCCTAGTATAAATTGGTCCTCTTTCAGAGTAGTCCTAGTGAGTGTTTCTTTTCAAAGTGGAATTAAATTATGGTGTAGGAATCATGAATCGATTTTGGTTCCATTGCCGAATCCAGCTGATTCAGGTGGCTGAGTGGGGAGAGCTGTGTTGAAAGAGAGCAGGCAGCACCGTTAGCAGTGTCCTTGCTGACCCGGGAAGGACAAAGGGGCAGCAGACACGACCTGGGTTTGCCAACCTTGCTACCTGGGGAGTGCCAGCCACTTAGACTTACACAAGTTTCCTGGGTAACTACCTCTCATTCACCTGTTCTGCTTATACTCCAGATTGGTTAATAAGATGACCTTTGAAAGCACTGAAGCTCTTCAGATAAACACGATCTCCAGGGTCTCCCCCCCTCCCCATTGTGCTGGCTGGGTGAGTTAGTTTATAAAGCATATTTGACTTGTTGATCTTGTTCAGCAAAGCATCATGGCCTTAAAGAATGGTTCCTGTAATTAAGAGGCTTTCAGAATTTTTTTCTACCCAGTCTAAACATGTAATCCAGAAATAAAGCTCAGTTCAGATTTGTTAACATCTGCGTTATTTAGGGCATTTTGCATGTCAAATAACAGTTGCCTAAATTCTTTATGCCGTAATGAAGAAGTGCAGCTGGAACACTGGGGGGTGTGTGTCTGTGTTGTTCTTAGAACCTTTTCTCCCCATCCTTTTTTTTTCTTTTGCATTCTTAAAATTGATATACAAAATTAAGAGAAATAATAATTGCAATTCAAAGCCTAAGAAAGAGCCTAAACTTGGATGACCTTAGGTGGCTGCTTAATCTGTAGCCCAGTGCCTGTCTGTGCCAACTGCACAATCGTCTCACCTGGGGAGCTTTTTAAGAAGACTACTGATGTCCAGGTCTCACACCAGGCTAATTGAATCGGAGGCTTTGGGGGTGGGACCTGGCCATCAGTACATTTTTTTGCAGCTCCCCACATGGTTTAATGCACATCGTAATTGAGAACAACTGCCCTAGCAGATCTGTGTCTTCCGCTTCCTTAGCTGTAAACCCCATTATCCCCTGCGGGTAAGACCTTCCTTGATTTGGCCCATCTATTTCTCCAGCCTCATCCCCCATCACTCCCCGCCTTCTCCCGGTCCCCAGGATCCCGGCACGGCGGCCACTGGAAGATGCTCATCTTCCCTCTCTATGCTTGTATTTGCACACACTGTTCTCTCTGCCTGGAATGCTGTTTCCCCAGTCTCTTCCTGTTCCATTTCTCTCCACAAAATTACCTTCCCCCTAACAATCAGATTCAGTGTTCTTTCTCTTTCGGAAACCCTCCTTTCTCCTCAAGGTAGACTGGGTGTTCCTCCTATGTTTTCATGGAAGACAGGGACCACTGCTCTTTATTCCTACGCACTCAGCGCAATCTATGTTCAAAAAGCTTTCGCTAATGAACGAGTGGATTGGCAATAATATCTGCCTTTCCTTCCGAGGTTCTGAGCCACATGAAAGTGCTTGTAAAAAACTGTAAAGCATTTTACAGATATAAAGTGGTTTATGAAAATTATTGGTTTTGATCTTTAAATGACAACAAATGAATATTTATTGGTCACCTTCCTGTAAACTTTGTTCTTCAAGTCAGAATGTGGGAAGTCAGGCATTATTTATTATTTAGAACACAGCCTGGCTGTCCTCCAGGTGGACGCTGCAGCCCCCTCGGGAAGGACAGGATGTGGGGTAGCCCTACATGCTGTCCGCTGCAAAGTGTAGCTCAGCTAATCAATTGGAGCTAATTAGATGGTGTGTTTGCCTTGGGCAGCATCTCTGTAACGCTGAAACCCTGTCCAAAGAACCGCGCCACCCGTGAACTTTGATTATGTGGACTTACATCCCTCAAAGCCATGTGGGAGCGTGGTTTTGTGAAGCAATTACGTTGCAGGTGTGCAATGGAGATGAAGTAATGGCTTAATTATTTGGTGAAGCAGCAGGCATTTTGGACCGGAGACTAGCTTCACAAACTTCCCAGGCTTTTTTCCTTCATGCTATTTTGTTCTTCGGAATTTTAACACAACCTAAAGAGAGAGAATTATTGGGCCCGCAGCCAGCTGTACGTACAATAATTTTGAGAAGTCAGCTTGTTCTATATTTAAATCCTTAGAAGGTCTGCCTGATTCTCTTTTATTACTGCTATAGAGGAGGGGTTTGGGGTGGGGTGTGTGTTTGTGAATCATCTGCAATGTAAGCAAAATTTGGGTATATGTGTATATTTGGGGGAAGGAGACCTCTCAACAAATTCTCAAAAGGGTCCTGTGGAAACCCCTCTCTGAGAGGAATGAGCGTAGAAATGTTGTCTTAGGTTTCTTTGAAGTTAGTCGTGTCTAGAAGGTAAAGATAGATCTTGACTGAGTTCCTTGCTTTTTTCTGACATAGGAGTACGTCTCCATCAGAAACCAGTTCATTTCTAAATTATCCGTTCTCCTGGGCCTTGTTTGCTATCGTCCTGTGCCTTTGCATTTTGACCTTGACATTTCTGATGAGAAGGAGCAGAGGTGGAAAATGAAATGAACCGCAGAGCAAGATGTTAAGAAAGAGAGTGATCCAGGATTTCTGTGTAAGGCCGAGCAGGACTGTGGTGGGAATGGCCCCTGGCCCCGTAGCTGTTTTACACAGGGGCCCCGGGGGTACCCTATATTTCTGAGCACCTGTAATATACCAGGCACGTTGTTTATACTTTCATTTTTAGCCCTCATATTAACACTTCAAAGAGACTTGTTATCTTCGTTTTACCGAGGAAAAGTGAAGAAACTGTGGCTCGTGTTTAAGCATCTTGCAGTAAGCATACGAACTGTGTTGGGATGGTCCCATACCTGCACAGGGATAGGACTCAGTGCACAGGAAACACAGTTCCCAAAGTGGTGGATATAATCTCTATTGGAACTGCACTTCGTGTTTCTTTCTGGATCATTACAGAAGAATTGGTCAGGATGCCGCAGTCAGCCTGAGTCTTTTGGCTTACCTGTGTTTTTCAATTATTTTGAGTTAGTTCTGCTAGCTGTTCCCAGGAATACGCTGGACTCCTTGTTTTGTTTTTATCGTGTGTTTATGCTGTTGACCTCTCGCGCAGTCTTTTCTTCATCAGAAAATTCCCTGGTTATGGGAACTAAGCACTGTAGAGAGGAGTTAAGCACAGTCCCTGCCTTCCAGGAGCTTAGAGCAAAATGAAGGAGCTTTCTGTTTTTTCAGCACCTTGGTTCGTATAATAATGTAGGGCTATAAATGAGGTGAGTCCCACCTGATTTAGCTCATGAATGACAGCTGTGTTTCCTGCTGTAATGCTAAAGTACAAAGGAACTAAACATGAGCAGGCTTTGGGAACTGATTTGGTCAGATACCAAACTGTGTGCCTACCTCAGAGTTTTCAGACATTGTGCTGCATGAGACTAGCACGTTGTAAGTGGAGGGGGCTGCCAAATGCAGAGGGGTCCTGCTTAGATGCCATCTGGCTGGAGGGATGGAGTGGGAGAGCAGAGGTTTGTTTGGGAGTGCCACGAGCAGACCTAGACAGCACAGCCCCCACAATTCGCAACTTGAGAAAATACTGATTTGATTTGATTTTAAAAAACATTAGTTGATTTTAATTCTGAGTAAGAAAGTAATACCTCTTCCTATCTAAAAAAAAAAAAAGAGCCCAAAGGAAGTAAAAAATAGGAAAAGAAATTCTACTCTCCATAGTTGACGATTGTTATAAAATTTTGGTGTGTCTTTTTCTCTTCGTAGGATATCCTATTAATATTGACCTTTGCTAAAAGCACCTTTTCTCTTCACACCATCTCTGCCATGCACTGAGAATAAAACAGTTGCCAGCCAAGAGACATAAAAGATGCTCTGGCCGGCTCCATTTGAAAGATGGGTCCCAGCAGAGGACGTGTATGAAAATGTAGGGCTGCCTACTGAAGTGAGGACTTCAACATTATGCATTCAAATCATTTCTTTCCTTGCCTGTTCTACCCAAGACGCATGAGCCTTGAGCATCGTGTACAGAGTTATGCTCTTGGTGGCAGCATAATTGCTAAAGAAGGAAAAATATTAATAAAGATATGGTCTGGGCTCAAAAGAACTGCGTGACGGTCTTAACTCAACTTGGAAACCAGAATTCACAAATTATAAGAGCTCTACACAGAAGATTGTCCCTTCCTTTTTTTTCTTTCTGTGAGCAGCCTTAGTGAGAAATGCAATTCTTTAATCATTCTATTTAAGACTTCAAGAAAATAAATAGTAAGGTAAAGTTGTTTGGCACTATGTGGCTATAAAACATGACTGCATGTACAAAAAAAATTCATTGCTATTTTAATAATCAGTGCATTTGATTCTAGTTCCTTACTATTTTTAAATAGTTCTTTGTTTATGTGTTTTGGCCTGTTCTCTGCTTCCCGGATTACCTACTGCTTCAAGTCTGTAGTGCTGATTAGTTGAGACTAAAATGCTACAGGAGTGTTGAAGGTTCCCTCTTTCGTTCTGATCTCGCCTTTGGATAGTCTCTAATGTTCCCCCGGGTAATCTTTTAGGAACTTATCGATAAATTCCTTTTAGCTCCTTTAGCTCCGCATAGTCTGCCAAGAACCCCGCCAGACTCAGAAGTTGACCACCCCGTTGCCCTGAGAGCACTGTGTCTAGATTAAGATATTTACCGAGGCCAGGAGGGACTAGGGCTCAGGTTAGCAGGTGCCGGAGTGAGGGGTTACTTACTCTGTGCTGCCTCACTGGTTTGGGTGATGACATAGGCTTTCCGTTAGTCATTGGGAACATTTCCTTAGGGTCCTGGGCCATTGTCAGATGTGTGGACCCCGTGTTTCGCCAGATTTGGTGGTAATTATCCAAACCACGTCATTATCTTGTTTCTGATAGGCAGTTCTTTGAGTGGCAGTGAAGGGAGGTGGGCAGAGCTTGGGATCCTCCTGGCAGAGCACCCAGGATATGTGTGCATTCAGTTCTTTTTTGAGTGGGTTGATTTCCACAGGAAATCTGTATTATATAAAATAGTAATTTTATAAACATATGCAAAATGTACTGTGTACATGTAAACTATTTTTGCATTCTGCTTCTTGTCCTCATCAGATCTGCCATCTCAGCAGCTGGGGAAGCCACTTCCCCACTTGTCCTAGTAGGGCTACTCTCCCCTTTTCCTTCTGTACTTTTTTTTTTTTTAAAAAGGACAGAACAGCATTATTAATACTATTTTATTTACCAGTCAGTAGTTTTGAATATTTATGATGCTCTTAATATTCAGTCATTTCTTTGAAAAAAAGACTTTAAAATGTTAGCCTGATCAGGTACCATGGCTTCTGGTTTCTGTGCTGCCACTAACGAGGGGCTCAGTAACCTTGGAGAGTCACCTATAAGGGACCCGGGTAACTCCTCCTGAAAGGCAGGGCTTTGAGCTAAATGACCTCCTAGGTCTCTCCAACCTGAAGTTCTGCAGTTGATCTAGCCCAGTTGTCCTCAACTGGGGGCCACTGGGCAGTGTCTGAAGACTGATTATCTTCTGATATGTACAGGTCAGGATGCTGCTAATCCTCCTACAATACACAGGACAGCCCCCTACAGCAAAGCATTATCCACCCAAAATGTCCATAGTGCTGAGGCTGAGAAGCTCCCACCTGGAGGGAGCCTGGGGGGGCGCAGTGACCAGCTCTCAGCCTTCTCAGTGCATCGTCTTTCTCTCCGTTGGGCTGCAGGGTTCTCTCTGGTCCAGGTGTCACTCTTGGCCTTCATTTACCATCTGAAACTTCTCTAGGTGATGGTGAGCTCGCTTTTGGGATAAGTCAAATGGGCCCGATTAAAGGAAACAGAGCTTCCATTGTCTGAGGTTTCTGGCCAGGGTGAGCAGCCTGAAGTCACCGTGTACTCGGAGGTGTCAGTTTTCTAAGCCACGTTATAAATGTGCGGCTCATTTTCTTCTCTTATTTAGTTTTCCTGGCAGTGACTTAGAAACTTGGCATTTGTTTACTTTTCCATATTTCCAGTACATTCCTGGGACTTGGCTCCTTAAAGGCTTAGAGTTTTCTAGACTATAGCGTATCATTTAATCTTCCTAGGGGCTAATGCCTGAAGAAGAGGCATTTGGACAAAATAAATTAACATGACCGTATAAATCTTTTGGAAGGCTTTTTGAGGGGGAAATAAGCCAAGAAATGATGGTACATTGAAAACACACAGAGGAATACCTAACGTGCCTTAAGGAGCAAATGTCTTATTCTTTATTTATTTAAGTGCACATGCACTCAGTGGCATATGGCTCGGACCTCTTTAAAAAGCAGAAACTGAGAACTGTCCTGGGAGCAAAAGCTGGGGCAAGGACAGGAGGTTGCCCAGAGCAACCTTGTTAATTAGTGTGACCGGATTTCACGAACAAAACAGGTCAGCCTGACTGCAGCTATTAAAATTCACAGACATTCTTTTCCTGAGGAAGCCAGATTCCTTTTAAGGAATCCTGGTTGTAGACACACCTCTACTTACACTTACACAGACCCTCTCTGTACCCCTCCTGAGCTCCCCTGCAGAGAAGCAGGAAGCAAAAAGGAGCTTTGCATGCGTTAGGCTCAGCTGCCACATTTGGCACAAACGCCGGGGCCGGCCGGTCAGCTCTTACGCCGCTCTTTGATGGAAAGCTGTAATCACACCTCCAGAATAACAGGGAGAGTGCACTTGAAGAAATTCACTTCTGAGGCCGGCCCAGTGGCGTAGTCATTAAGTTCACGCAGTCCGCTTTGTGGCCCGAGGTTCCCCGGTTCGAGTCCCCAGCGCGGACTAGCACCACTCGTTAGGCCACGCTGTGGCAGCATCCCACATAAAGTGGAGGATGATTGGCACGGATGTTAGCTCAGCGACAATCTTCCTCAAGCAAAAAGAGGAAGATCGGCAGCAGATGTTAGCTCAGGGCTGATCTTCCTCACACACACACAAAAGAAATTCACTTCTACCACTTCCATATAACTCCCTGTGAGCACAAGTGCCACTTGTGCTCATTGTTTTGCCTCTCTCAAGGAATCGATTCATATCTCACCTTCACTCTTCACTTCCCCAGTCTCACCTCCCCCCACACACACCTTCTTTTAACCACTGCAGTCAGGAATGGCCAAAGAGGCTTGCTCTTTCTGTGAGCCACTTCTCCCTGACCACAGGCCGATCTGGTTTGCCAGACCTCATCTTTTATGGGCATGCTCTGGCAATCACCATCTTTTTTCCCTGTACTATGGTTCTGCGGGCACAGAAAAGGTAAGATGAAGAGTGCAGAGGAACTTCTCCCAGCTTTCGTTATGGCGAAAATAGGAACAATTAGTTTTCAGTCATGGGTACATCCCTCCTCACTGAGGCAAGAGGGAACAGGGTAGCCCGGTTGATCCTGACTGCTTAGGACCGGGATGGAGGCAGGCTTCATCTGATCTGCAGATGTGGGTGCTTTGAAATCAAGGGTGATTGAGAGTTAAGGCCAGTGAAATAGTCCCATTTGGGTAAATGAGAGGAGAGCTGTCAGGAAGGTCCCAGCCTGGGGAATCACTGAGATGAGAACTGAGCTGAGATGGCTATATGGTTGTCTGCTCAAAGTCTCGAGGTGCCACTGGGCCTCTGTGGAGTTTTTATCCTTTCCCTTGAGCATGCTCTGTGGGGAGCGGCTATTTTTTTTTTTTCTTTGTGAGGAAGATTGTCTCTGAGCTAACATCTGTGCCAATCCTCCTCTATTTTGTACATGGGACACCACCACAGCATGGCTTGACTAGCAGTGTGTAGGTCCATGCTGGGGATCTGAACCTGCAAACCCCGAGCTGCCGAAGCAGAGTGCATGAACTTAACCACTACGCCACCAGGCTGGCTCCAGGAGCAGGCTCTTTTTGACTGTAAAGGGAATATCAGTAAAATTTACCTCTATGGGACTTACTCAGCATGTATGACTCTCAAAAGCATTATGCTAAGTGAAGGAAGCCAGATTCAAATGACTGTTGTTGATTCCATTTATATGAGGTGTCCACAAGTTGATAGAGGCAGAAAGCAGATGGCTGTCTGGGGCTGGAACGGGAGCAGGAATCAACTCCAGACGGGCGTGAGGGAGTGTTTAGGGGAAGTGTTTTAGAACTGGATCGTGGTGATGTTTGCACAACCCTATACATTTACAAAAAAATTGAGTTAAACACTATAATGATTGAATTTTATGGAATGTAAATTATACTTCAGTGAAACTGTTAAATTTTTACTTTGATTGGAGTTTGTTTGGGGCTTGTGGGAAGGATTGAGTGATCTGCAAAAAGATCGATATGGTTTGGAGTTGGTCCCCATTATATTAATTCTGAACTAGGGAAATGTGTCTATGAACGATGCTGTTAAGCCTTGGAACTTTTAAACGTAGTCCTATTCTGAACTTGCTTCCTCAGTTTTACTGAGTTTCCTTTTATAATGCTCATTTTTATCTTCTGAAATGCTTAACATGCAAAAGAACTCATAGTTTACGTATACAGGACATACTTTTATATATACAGGAAAATCTCACTAATTTGGGTATTTGAATTTAGTCCAAATTAACAACATCTATATGTGTAAAAGCATTGAAATTCTATAGAATCTCAGGGTTGGAAAGAACTTTAAAGGTTAAGAACTGGAGGACGGATGCCGTGAAGAATAGCAATTAAGAAATTCAAAGACTCTGTACTGTATTTGACTAGCAGATTCAAAGACCTCAAAGTTAATGGATGCTTCTTTAATTAGAAAGTTCCATTGATCAGAGTTCACTCATTATTTGCCCATAGCGGTGGTCTGAATTTAATTGTGAGTCTCCTTTTCTCTGGTGTTTAGAAAACTCCATACCTAAAGTGCTCGCGTGTTTATTTTTGGAAATGCCATGGTTATTAGCAAGGCTGCTGAGAGTCAGTTCAGGTCTGGTGAAAACAAAATGTAAGCTCCTCTTCCCTACCCACACCAGTAGGTTCGTCTTGGTGTGCAACTAGTGGGACCCAAGCCCCCTTCCAGAAGCTTCTCTAACTCTGCTGGACTTGATTATGGAAGCCAATGATATCACAGGTAATGGGATAGGACTTTCCAGCTGTGTAATTGAAGGTTCTTGTTTTCACCCATATTCACAGGAAGTTTTTCTTTTAACTATGATTTTTATGTAAGGACCAGGTGGGCACAATAATTATTTTTAAATGGTTAAAGAGTATAAAAGGCTTTTGAAGCAACGTACGTGGCTTGGTTTCATTCATTAATTCAGTTAACAAACGTGTACTTTGCTTGGTGATGAGTCCAGAAAGATGACAGAGTTCCTGCCTCGAGATAGCTTCAGGCTGGTGGGGAGGAGGGCTGTCGGGTGGCGGAGGGCCAGCCAGAGCTCAGAGAGGTAGAAGCCCAGAAAGGTTGGGGTGACGGATGTGGGATGAGTGGAACTGCAAGCTTCTTTCAGGATGGCGGGCACCCTGACTTTTAAATGGTAGCACCTTCGCAGACTCAACTGATGACCTGAGAAATGGTTTGTGATGCTGATGCTCATCTCGCAATGCAGGTCACTCTAAAGGCCTGCATTTATTTCTCAGTGTTCCCTCTCCAGCCCGCTTCCAAGTACTAAAAAGTCATGACCTCAGCTGGCCTGGCCATAGATTCATGCAAAGCAAGTCAACGGCTTTGCTTCTCCATCAGCCTGTTGGAGCATAGTATTCGTGTCTTTCAATTTAACCTTCAAAAATAAAACAATGCATGCCACAAAGAAATGTTCTCTAATTTTCCTCGGTTTCTTTAAACCTTGCCTCTCTGTGGCCAGCCTAAATTCTTTATGTTGAGTAGTGAACTATTAGGCATGACCATCATATTTGTAGCAAGAGAAAGAGAAGTGAAAGTTCACTGTTCTTTGTAATGAAAAGATGGTAGGTGCTCAGTAAGAATTTAAAATGTTTCCCGTTTTTTGCCTAGGGGAAAAAGCATTCTTCATCCACTAATATGGTGGATTTATTTGTATTTACAGGGGGAAATTGTCATCCTAGTATTGGCCACATTTGGGTACTTCTCACGTGCCAGGCAGAGTGCCAGTTGCTTTAAACATGTAAACTAGTCATCTCTCATCTTCTTCAAGGCCTGGGGGAGTAGTTGTGTCCCCAGTTTATGCAAGAAGAGACTTGGGCTTCAGTAGTTTAAGTAACTTGACCAAAGTTGCACTGCTGGTGGCAGAGCCAGAATTTAAAATTACAGTCGTTCTGTGATCTTTAAAAATTTTTGTCAAGAACCCGCCCTGATGGCCTGGTGGTTAAAGGTCAGTGTGCTCTGCTTCGGTGGCCCAGGTTCCATTCCTGGGTGCAGAACCACAACACTCATCTGTCAGTAGCCATGCTGTGGTGGCAGCTCACATAGAAGAACTAGCAGGACTTACAACTAGAATATAGGACTATGTTCTGGGGCTTTGGGGAAGAAAAAAAAACAGAGGAAGATTGGTGACAGATGTTAGCTCAGGGCAAATCTTTCCCAATAAAAAAAAATTTTTGTCAAAACATTAAAAACTTTGTGATTGTCAGTCATAAATGTATAAAGAAATGAAATAAACAGTAAAACTAACATTTATTAGTACACTGTAATTAAAAACATTAGAAGCATTGAGAATTTTAAACCTTATTGAGAATAGTTGGAACAGTGCTTGCCTTCCTCTCGTCATGTAGTTTATGACATGGAGGGAGCATCTTTTCTCTGCCTTGGTCAGCTGTCATACTCCTTTCTTCAGTGTGGCTCAGCTTCCAACATCTCAGCCTTTGCACTTTCAATGTCATGAAATATCTCCGAGAATTTCTTTAACATGAAGTTTTTGCCTGCCTCACTTCCTCTGCGACATCTTCATCCTTTTCCTCACAACCACTGTCCTCATTTATGTCCATAAATTCGCCTTCACTAGCTTTCTCTGGGTCTCGAATGGCACACGTCAACGTTCCTGCGCTTGGCTGTTTCTTCTATAAATCCATTTATGTGCAATTCACATTTTACTTCATGTTTGGTTACTTTTCACTTTTTTGCTGCACATTCGTCTTTCTTGGCCAATTCCCTCTTTGAGTTATCCATTTTTGTGAAACGTTTTGTGGATTGATCAGTGGGAGACGAGGCAGCGCAGCTACGGGCTCTGCTGTCTGTGAGAACTGAATAATACGTGTGCGGTGACCCGTGTCCCATAGACTGGGAAGGAAGCCGTGCGCTTGGTCACTGATCCTCGTGTGCGTCTGTTCTTCACGGGCTGATTTGTGGACTGAAGAGCTGGCAGCGAGTTATTCGCAGTTAAGTATACCGTGATTGCTGAAATTTGAATCACAGTGTTGGGAGACTGGAGTTATTTAACCAAACCGTGGTGACTGAAATTGGTGTGTATCAACCATTCAAAGCTAGTATTCTCAAAAACATGGAAAAGGGGAAGTTGCCTGACCCGTTCTAGTTCCCTTACTTAGGAGGGGAGGGGCCCGTAGGGGATGAGCGGTTTCTCAGCTTCTGTGGCATCCCCTGTGCTGAGTGCTTCACATGTTCCGTTTTACAGGGAAGAAAACTGAGGCCATGAGTTTTTAGTCACTCGCTTGAATACAATTAGAAAGTGGAGAGCTTAGGATTCAAATTCAGATCTTTCTAGCTCCAAAATCCATGCTCTTTAAACCACACACCAGTCTTTGGGAAAGAAACCAAATGTGGTGGTGGGAAAAGGGAAGGAAGCCAACATTTCCTAAACAGTGGGCCTGGGCTCTGTCCTTCCATGCCATCACACCTATTCCTCACACTTCTTCGAGCCTCTTACTGTCCCCATGTTACAGAGGAAGAAACAATGCAAAGCTCAAGAGAAGCTACGAGACTGACCGAGTAATTGTGGAGGGTTAAACTTTACAGAAGACGGGCAGAATTTAGTCATTCCTCATATGTCTAACTAGCTGTTTCCTTGGTTTTATTCTCCAGTTTAATTCTTTGTTTATAAATTGTGGTTCAACAGATGAGAAAGCTGGAGAAAGCAAAGGATTTGGGTTTTACTTATCAAAATTGATTTTTTTTCTAAAAAGGCAGTTTTGGCTAATGCAAAATTGTTAATTTTTGAATTAGGCTGGGAATTTTACAAAACTCATTAGAAAGTGAATTCTGATATCTCACACAGATTATGTTACGGATGGGATTTATAGAACTAATTCCTAATGAAAACTAGTTTCCTTTCCCACTGAAACACGCCCCCTGCCCTTGGTCCCTCAGTGTCCCCTGGCCTTCTCTCGACCCCTGATCTCGTCTCCGTCTCGTTGGCTGGAACCTCCTCCCTCGATGCCCAACAGCGTGGGTGTCCCCGAGCTTCTGTCCTGACTTGTTCTCACACACCACAGGCCTCACATCTGAGAGATTTCCACACGAGACACACAGCCAACGAATTAATGCCAATGTCTTCTCCTTCCCACCCTCTTTCCTTCAAGGCCACACCAAGTACGAGTCCCAGTGCTCCTCCTGCCACATAAATGTTTCGCACATCTGCTTCTTCTCATTTATCTCTGTTGCCGGTCTCTGTTTAGTTCTTTACAACAGCTGGCTGGAAACAAGGCGGCCTGACTGCTCCTTGACGTTTTTGTCTTTCCCCTTCCGCTACTGCCGTCCCCTCTGCCAGAGTTTCTAAATCCCAAATTTGATAATGTCATGCTCTTGCAAAACTCCTCTCAGTGAGTTTTCATGGCTCACAGGATAAGCTGACTTAGCAGGGCGTACGAGATCATTTCTGATCTGACCGCAGTCTAACTTCCTACCTTATTTTCCCCCCTTTTCCACATACTGTGTGTCATTTTGGGGAAAGTCTTGGCGAGTTCATGCTTTCCAGCCTCTCTGCAGTCTTCTCCGTGCCTTGGACCCACCTCCGCCGCCTTCCTTCAACACACTTGCCTCTGAAGGTTTCCTGGGCTCCGAAACCCACAGCATGCATCATGACTTTTACTCCCCCTGTGGTTCCACAGCACACACTTTCCTTGAGTGCAAGACGCATCACATTTTGCTCTGTTTACATGGCTTTTCCCAAAGGGTTGTGTAAAGTCCTTGAGGACAATAGCTGTGATAGCTGCATTCGTCATCTAGTGGGTGTTCTGTAAATATTTAGTGAGTGGATAGATGTCAAGATCATTGCTCTTCTGGTGCTCATTCGGCGAATGTTATGCCTCAAGGACTAGGTTTTACAGGATGTCCTTTGTTGATCCAGTAGTTGAGAACTGTGACTTGGAGGGTTCGACAAATCTGGTGCCCTCTTAGATTCTACACTGAAAGAACCATGAAGCGAGGGTAATAAAGATAGAAGGTAGAGGCACGGTTTAGACCACCACAGTCCAACTAGCGACATGTGGCTGTTGAGCACTTGAAATGTGACCGGGCCGAACTGAGATGTGCTGAAAGCGTAAAATACATACTTGATCTCAGAGACTTAGTAGCCCGTCTCAAAAAAGGAATAAAATATAACTCAATTTTAAAATATTGATTCTATGTTAAAACAATATTTTGGATATATTGAATTAAATAAAATATATTAAGATTAATTTCAGGTTTTTTTTTTACTTTTTAAAAATATTGCTATTAGAACAATTTAAATTTCCTTTGTGGCTCACACGATGTTTCTCTTGGCCTGCTGGGCTGGAGAGAAGCTATAGAAGCAGAAGGGTCAGGGACAAGATGAGAGGCAAAGGGCAAATGCTTAAAAAGGAATCAGAAGAGGAGAGAAAGGGAGAGGGGCTGCTGTATTTGGCAGGGTGAGGAAAAGCAGATGCTGTGAAGAGTTAAAAGGAAGGCAGAAAACACAGCGTGGGCCCTGCCCATAGGTACTGGGGAACAGAGCTTCTGCAGGCGGCCCCTTCCCGAAGCCAGGCAAACGTGAGTTCAGACAGTAGGCGAGCACCTGCGCTGTGTTTCCCTTGTTATGAGGTCATTCAGTATTTGCTGTTGCATAATTAGAGAAGGAAGTAAGCGGAAAGGAGAAAACATATCATCACTCATACTGCTAGTCATCAGAAACTATCCCCTTAAATCTTGGTCTAGCACTGTCTTTCAGATCTCTTTCTGCATTCTCGTGCATTTATGTATGGTTTTTATGCAAATGCGACCATTCTTTATACATACTCCTTATAAGCTGCTTTTTTGTTTCACTTAATAGTTTAAATATTTTTCCATAGTAACCTTAAATTTCAGATAATTATTGCTGGAGTACAGAAAAATTAAAGAGAATGAATGTCATTTCCCCAATACAGCATGCTTGGCACCCCTCTTCCCCGGGTTTCCTCTCTTGGGGTGACAGCAGCTTTGACTGACCCAGATGTGGTCCATTTACTCCAGAGAGGCAGGTCACCTCTGTGCCTCGCCAGGTATTGCCCAGTTAGGGGCATTTCCTAAATTCCACCGCTTAAACCCTTCCTCCTTCTGAGGATTAGAGCTGTAGACTAGAATAAATGTGAATATCAGTAATTTGGGATCCAAAATGAATTAAACGCTGTCAACATTACATACAGCTATGCATAAGTCTAGGTCTAAACATGTCTAGCTGTGCATATATGCCTGTATTAGCCTTAAAGTGGTCCAGAGCACATTATATTAAGGATTTTAAAGCTAAAAAAGATTTTTTTTTCTGAGGAAGATTAGCTCTGAGCCAACATCTGTTGCTAATCTTCATTTTTTCTGCTGAGGAAGATTAGCCCTGACCTAACATCTGTGCCAGTCTTCCTCCACTTTACATGTGGGTCACTGCCACAGCATGGCTGACAAGTGGTATAGGTCCACACCCAGGATCTGAACCCACAAACCTGGGTCGCCAAAGTGGAATGCACTGAACTTAACCACTATGCCACAGGGCTGGCCCCTAAAAAAAATTTTTTTTAATCACTATTTCTTATGAAATTTAAAATATTGCTATTTTACTAATTCATAGGTTCCATAACATGGAGGCTCCAATGTGACATTTAAAGGTGGGGTGGATGTCAGTTACAAGTAGGAAACCTTTATAGATTTTAGATGACGGGAAGAAATGTCACCTGCAAGGGCTGGGCAGCAGCTTAACTGGTGATGGGTGAAATGGGTCATAACGTGGATTTGTTTCAAAGTATAACTTTATCTCCCAAGAAATCAGCATTTTAAACTACACTCGAATTGTTTATTGGGATTTTATTTGTTTTAAATTTCCCGTTTGAGAAGAATCGTAGTTTATACTTCTTCCTACTCCACCTGCCTTGGGTCAGCCCATCCCTCTTCGTGATTACCTGAGAAGGACACGTGGTAAAAGGGCAAGACCATGGCTTCTTGGAAGTTGTCATGGTTCTGGGAATGGGAAATGGGCTCCATTTATGAGGGTCTGTAAAAGGTGGAAGAGGGAATTAGGAAGTTCAGGGGACTGGCCTTAGGATATAGAATGTAATAATCTCAATGGCAGGTACAGTTACAGCAGAAACAGCAGTACTCGCAAATTAGCAACAGGAACAGTACCATTTACGGACCTTCCACTGTGGGCCGGGTGCCTATGGGGTGCCTTTTACATGTGATATTTTTAATCTTTACAGCAACCCTGCAAGGGGAGTTGTGTGATCCTCATTTTACAGGCAAGGAAGCTGACGCCCGGAAAGGTCAATGCCTCGTCAAGGTCATGGCCACGGAGGAGCTGTGTGGGATTAATCCCGGCTTTTCTCGCCCCAAAAGGAAGGTGATTTCTAAAGTGCCAGCAGATCTGAAGCCCCACTCCCACCGCCAAACCACATTCGCTTCAGGCTGGGGCAGGGAATTTGGGCCTTGACAGCGTTTAGCGTTTTTCGTTCCATGACAAGCTCTCTTCACCTTTTGCTGCCAGCTGAGAGCAAGGAAAATTAGCAAACGGCAAGTCAGGGGTATGTGTGTATGTGTTAGTACAGTGGTGGCTTTTAAAATGCATTTCCAGCGTTTTGTTAGGCAACCCTTTTTCTGCTTTAAAAATCTTCTCTTTCTGGAGAAATGTTAAAGAGCCTTTGAAATGTCTCTCTCAGTTTCCAGAGGGAACTTGTATTTTAAAAAGTAAACTTTAATGAGCAGAAGTGGCCTCCTGTAATGATGGGTTTGCCTTGCTTGCAAATCAAACACTGTTTTTAAGATGGGCTTTGCTACATTGCCACAGTTCATGTTTGTTCTCCAAACTGTAAAGATTAGAGATGGAGAGGAGAGAGGTTTCTTCTAGCATTTTAGTTCTAATCTTGATGATGTGTGAAGAAATTTCCGAATGCTTTTATTCATCCGAAAAGAGGTTAACATAACTCAATGGGATAATTAGTACACCCAGCTGTGGCAGGGTTGTGTTTCATTTTTTTTAAGTAGGAGGATTTGGAAGATGGGGACATTATTTATAAGAAGAAATGTTAAAAAACAAAGCGAGCATCTCTTACATAAGAGCAGGAGTGGATGGTGACACACAGCAGAGCTGGGTGCTGCTGACCGTCCCTTTCGCGCAACGCTAGAGTCTGACCAGCACGTCGGCTCTCTCCGCCTCCTCGCCGTCTGTGTCGCCAGCTTGTTTGATATATTACACGGGTGTTACTGACTTCATCACAGGCATAATCTGGATAAGGAGGGCAGGAGGGGGAAGGGGCAGGACTTTTCCGGTTGCTCAGGAAGACAAGCTGTTACGGGTGGATTGTGCCCCCCAAAAGGCATGTTGCAATCCTAAGTCCTGGTACCTGTGAATGTGACCCTATTTGGAAAAAGGGTCTTTTCGATGTAGGGTGTGTCCTTAATCCAGTATGACTAGTGTCCTTATGAGAAGAGAGGAGACACACAGGGAGGAGAATGCCGTGTGAAGTCCCAGACACAAGGAAGGCCACGTGAAGACAGAAAGGGATGGGAGCGATGCGTCTACAAGCCAGGGAATGCCGAGGACAGCCAGCCACCCCCAGAAGCCGGGGGAGAAGCCTGGAACAGGTTCTCCCTCCTGACCTCCAGGAGGAACCAACCCTGGGACGCCTTGATTCCAGACTTCGGGCCTCCTGACCGTGAGAGAATAAGTTCCTGTTGTTTTAAGCTGCCCAGTTTCTGGTACTTTGTCACAACAGCCCTAGGAGAGGGAGACACATGCCTCACGTTAGGCTGCTGTGGGCATGCATTTTCTCTCTGTGTGACACCTAACTACCCCCCTGCAGGCCCCAGTGGAAGGAGTTCTGCTTTGTCTTACTAGCCCTGCAGCTTGAATCTAGTGCTGTTCTGGGCAGCAAAGGGGAAAATATCCTTCAGAAAAAGAAATCTGGAAGAAGTATCCTTGCACAGCAGCGGGAAGGCTAAGAGGCGAAGGACCAGTCATCTTCCCTCCTCTACTTTGCCTGCCTCCTGCCCGCACGGCAGGTCCTACGGCATTTCACTGTAAAAAGTGGAAGGGGACTACACATCAGAAAAAACCACCTGGAAAGTCGACATAGTCTACGCAAAGACTGGACTTAGGATTGGGGCTCCCTTCCTGGCCTCCTTCACCTCTCTGCCCTGAGACCTCCCCCTGTTACCCAGCTTCGCCGGGCTGTGGCGCCGTGTGTATATGGACGCATCTGGCTGTGTGTGGTGCTGTGTGCGCATGGAGCTGGGTCGGGGCGTGCGGAGGTGAGCAGACGTGTTGAACCCCAGCTCTGGTCTTCAGCGTGTGACGTGGAGGCGGCTGTGTAACACACATTCTCCTCGCTAAGAAAGGAGAAAGAATGGGCATTGTCCCAAGAGACCACTGTGTACCTGGTCCTCTGCTGGGCACCAAAAGGTATTACTTTATTTAATCTTTAAAAACACCTCCAAGCAAGTGATTTATCCCAATGCTTCTGAAGTGACCTCATAATAATTAAATTCTTCCCCAAATACGTTCATGTCTTGCTTAACGACAGGGATGCGTTCTGAGAAATGTGTTGTTAGGGCATTTTGTCATTGTGAGAACATCACAGAGTGCACTTACGCAAACCTAGATGGTACAGCCTACCACACACCTGGGCTGTGTGGTACCAGTCTTACGAGACCACCATCGTGTATGTGGTCCGTCAGTGACCTAAACGTCGTTGTGCAGTGTATGACCGTAATTCTTACCTCTCCGGTACTGTTAGGATTAGACCAGGTAATGCATATTATGTGCAGAGTGCAATTTGCAACATTCAGTATGTTCTCAATAAATGCTAGTTCCTTTCTGTTCTTGTATCAACAAAATTAAGAATCACATAATGTAAGGTAAGGGACAGTGCTGGCTAAATGGTATTATGATTTCCAAAGTATTATTAATTTTACAATTACAAGACAGCTCAAAAAAGACAGAGGGAGGGGGCCAGCCCGGTGGCACCGCAGTTAAGTTCACACGTTCTACTTTGGCGGCCCGGGGTTCGAAGGTTCGGATCCTGGGTGCGGACATGGCACCGCTTGGCAGGCCGTGCTGTGGTAGGCGTCCCACATATAAAGTAGAGGAAGATGGGCACGGATGTGAGCTCAGGGCCAGTCTTCCTCAGCAAAAAGAGGAGGATTGGCAGCAGATGTTAGCTCAGGGCTAATCTGCCTCAAAAAAAAAAAAGGCGGTGGGGGGGAGTCTGTGGTGGAATCCTGTGTAGTTTGTATTTGCTTCAGTGAAATCTCAAATAGAAGGTGGCATTTCCTGGGGCGGCCGGGCCACCTCTGGGGAAGTAGAATGATCAGATTAGGGAAGAGAGAGCAGCAGACCATCCTTACATACTGTGTTTATGTGTTGTCGAGAAAAACTTTTTGTTTTCCTGGGGACTCAGATTGGAGGCAGCAGATGGTTTATGGATTTGGAGCAAGAAGTCTGGAAAAGAACCAGGGCGATGTGGAGAGAAAGAGAAGCCGGGAGCCAGCAGTGAGGGCAGAGTGGCAGATGGACGAGAGGAGAGCTCCACTGGGGCTCTTCCTCAGGCCTCCTGGGCCTTTCCAGATGGTTGCACAATAACAACTGATTGCAAATTAAGGATGAAATGTTTTAAGCAAAGATGTTCTATTAATATGACTGATGGACGGTCAAGTGCTTATCTGAGTTAAGCCCATGAACTTCACAGTTCAAATCACTTACCTGTGCCCATTCATTCTCCATTCCAAAAGGAGTTTCTGGGATAAAAGTGAGAATATGTGGCCTTATATAAAAGGACTACGTGTTCTAGAAAAGTCAGGGTGTGTTTGGGAAAGCCAAGATGAACACGGGCAATGGTACAAGTCAGTGATGCACATCTGCTCTCGTTTCCTTCCTGCACCTCATGAGGCTGCAGAGCAGCAAAGATGTAGAGATTGTTCTTAATGTCTGAGTCAGTGCAATTAGGAGAGCTCACGGATGGTTTTCTGAGTTCCGGTTCAGCAGATCAGCAGTCGGGGAGCAAGAAATGTCGAGCTGATTTCAGTTTCAAGTCTGAGTCATAATTATTATCTTCAAATAAAATAGCTCATAGAACTTTACATTTTTCAGCATCTAATTGTCATTAATAATCTTAAATAGTTTCAGACACTTGCTAATTCAGGCCTATCCCTCCCACGAAAAGTACAGCCAACCTTTTCTAACTATAAAAATAAATGCAGTCTTATGTAATGGGCCTGGGGAATGTGGGGGTGTCTGTGAAACGAGACCATTTCAGTTGGATCATGCGGATTCTGTTGGCTGCGATTGAATTCCTGTCTGTGTCAGTGTGTGACTGGAGTCTGTTCTCTCATTCAGAATTCGTGTCAGTCCCTGTCTCGGGAAGATGCTCGGCTGTTCACCACAGTTGTGTGACTTAGGAAAAGGTCCCGTTTGGGTGGGTGAATTCAGGAGAGGTGAACTGCCTGGGCGGACACAGTGGCCTCACATCACATGCTTGAGGCACACAGCCTGTCGTGGTGGGTGGGGTGGGCCACATGTAGCCCCCAACTCACCGGCTCAGCTCGTTCCTACAGACTCTTCTCTGCTCCTGGACCAAGGCAAGATAATCAATATCTTATCTGCTCCATCTTGCAGTCCTACACCTGGGATCGTGCTATGCCCTGGGGTGAACTTGGTGTTCCTGTGTCCAGGGGCCCAGAGGCCACCCCTGGACCTTTTCATTTTGGTCTAGTTTGCATGACAAGGCTTTGTTGGGGTGTCCTTCCAGAACTCTGGATTCCCTCTTAGAAGAGAAGCCTGCCCCCTTGGCTGGGACCATCTGTCCCAAACCCCCACAGCTCCTTCTCCCTTGGCCTCTGGCCATCATCCTGTTCCTAATGCAAGCGAACTAGAGCACCTTTGAGTGACAGTTGGCTTCTGTGCCAAAGTCATCCGCAGCACAGAAATTTCATTAATAACAGGCTGATTCCAAAAGACCACGTTTCAAGCATGTTTATGGTTTGACCCACTGCTTATGTTACTGGGAGATTTAGGTGAAATGGGTCTTGTCCCCTTGAGTTGCGTTTGAGTGGCCACAGATGTGGTGTCAGCAAAGATGAAATTAGGCCCACCACTTGCACATGTGTGATCAGTGGGTTCGTGTAAAGAATCAGCTTCCTCAGCAGCCGCCGGTTGGAAAGCAAGATGCATTCTTTCCGCCCTGTTTTTGTTACGCTTTCTTGGGAGATTGGTAAACCTAGGGAGGAAAGCCTGTAAGGCTGATCCTAAACATACTGCCAGGACTACAGTTTCTGCAGCAGAAGCTCTGTGGGTATGGGTAGGGCTTCCTCTCCCAAAACGAGCCGCTGGACCCTCAGCACGTGGAAGCCCCACAGCTACACTGAGCACAGGGAAGCTTCTGTCTGCTTCCAGCTCCCGCTCCTAGTCCCACCATCGCCTCCAGAAAGCTAGGTTCGCATTTTGACCAAAACTAAGCCTAAAGGAAATCTAGCAGAGAGCAAGAGAGATTTAAAAATGAAACCCATTTTGAATGGTCTGTGCTATTGCTTAAGAACTGGGGGCATGGACTCCACGAATGTGTTTGGAAATGGAAATTTGTTCTTGAGACAAAATTCCCCTTCCTTATATTTGAAGGCCCCTTTCAGCTCTAAAGGTGATTGTTTAGTTTCTGTCCACTTGTTTTCCAGAGAAGGTAAAGATGGAACTGGAGTTTTTCGTTGATCCCCTCTGTTTTGGGGGACAAGTGGCTGTCTTAGTCAGCCCCGGCTGCTGTAACAAAATAGCACGGGCTTGGGTGGCTCAAACGATGGAAATGTATTTTCACACAGTTCTGGAGGCCGGGAAGTCCAAGATCCAGGTGCCAGCTGATTTGATTTGGTTCCTAGTTAAGGCCTCTCTTCCTGGCTCACAGACAGCAGCCTTCACGCTGTGTCCTCCCACGGGGGAAGGAAAGCTGAGCTCTCCCGTGCCTCCTCGTAAAAGGACACTAATCCTGGCAGATCAGCGCTCCACACTTATGACCTCGTTGAACCTTAATTACTTTCTTACTTCCAACATAACTACACTGGGGTTAGGGCTTCAACATAGGGATTTTGAAGGGGAACAATTCAGTCTGTGGTGGCAGCAAAGCTGTCATCTCACTTGATGATGGAGAAGACGAGACCCCGGGCAGGAGACTGGAAGGTGCTCTGGTGTGGAAGGCCAGACCACCCTGTGTTTCCCTAGCATCTCCCAGCTGAAGGGGACTCTTGCTTTCCTGGCCTTCTCGCCACTTCCCCTGTCCTTGCACTCTCCCAGGCCGTGAGGGTGAGCTAGTGAGCGCTGGACTGGTACCCAGGCTGCCGCCACTGCCTCACCAAGTCACCCACCTTTTCTTTGGTTTCCTTTGCGGTCTGCCCTGTTCCTCTCGAGCTCCCTGCCGCTGCCTCCAGTTCAGGCAGCAGGCGAAGGGCTGCCATTGCTTGCCTATGCACCTTGTGGCTTTTGTGTATGGAAAGTTTGTGTGTGTTCTGTTTATGCATCTGCATGATATATAAAATACATATGTCTTCAGATGTATACATATTGCACCCTCTGGAGTTTAGTTGTTAAACAATTAGTAAAATACTTGGAAGAGAAAAATATAATCCATTATGGGAAATCAAGAATAAGTTCACAATCTTCACTTATTTCTCTACTTTTCCCCATAAATTTATTTATAATATAAGCCCACAGTAGAGCATGTTAAAAACAACAATTTTCAACTCAAGTGTAATTTGGCAGGATCAAGTTGTTTTTATTTTTCTCAATTAATTTGTTAGAATTCACTATTCTAGATTTTTAAAAATTTTTCAGCCTTATTGAAGTATAAGTGACATATAAAATTGTAAGATTTTAAAAGCATACATCATGATGATTTGATACACAAATTCACGAAAGGATTTACCCCATCTAGTTAATTAACACATCCATCACCTCACTTTTGTTTTTTGGCAAGAACATTTAAGTTCCACTCTCTTAGCAAATTTCAGTTACACAATACAGTGTTCTCAACTATGGTCACCATGTTATACATGAGATCCTCAGACCTTATTCATCTTATAGCTGAAAGTTTGTACCTTTTACCAACCTCTCCCTATTCCCCCGCCCCCCGGCACCTGGCAACCGCTGTTTTACTCTGTTTCTATGAGTTTGACTTTGCTTTTCTTTTTTTTTGTGCTTTTCCTCGTGGACTAGCTTTTCTGTGCCCGCCTTATTCCCTTTATCTGCTGACCCGCATTCCTGGCTTCTCTGGCCTCACAGAAGGTAGAAGATGCCCATTCTTGAACGTGAGCCCAGAATCACAAGCCCGGCCACAAGGAGAGATGCAAAGTCATCTTCTCAGTTGCAGTTCCAGATTCCTGCAGAGACCCTCTGATTGGCCCAGGTGTGTTCAGGACTCCCTCTACCTGCCCACCCCACCCCCCAAACAATGTGGACGTGCACCTGTTACTGCCAGATGTTTGTCTGATTATAGTTTTGCTCAACTTGCCACTCACCACTTGGGAATAACACCTGAATCTGTCCTAAGCCATGGGAAGCTGAATTTTTAAAATCATCTTAAGAAGATTAAAATGAAATGGAAAGGAGAACAGGTATTCTCGTCTCCTTTCACCTCGTTTATTCCCGGCGGCTGATGACACAGTGCCTACTGGGATGCTAAGGTGGTTTCTTCAATCAGATAAGAATGAGCAGATTCAGCTTGCTTTCTTGGTGTCCATGTGACTCCTTAGACCTTTAGATAAACCTCAGGATTTGTTGGAATTTGCATTGTAAACAAACCGTCTCACATCAGTCGTTTGTTCAGAACTTCTCCAACAATGACCCTTGAAGAAATGTGGGCACTGCTCTTCTTGCCCCCTTTTCTAAAAGGTCACGCACTCTGCGGGTTGATAGGAGCACTCTGTGGGTTGAGAGGAGCTGCCAGAACGAAGTCTGGTTTCGACAAGCACTGAGGCTGTTGTGGAGTGTTTCGTGTTAGCTCTCCACCTCCGCTGCATCCTCTGTGCAAGGCCTGTGAATCTAAATGCAAAGCCAGAGCTGACATTTACTCCCCGAGAGGCACCTCCAATTTGGGAAAGTGCAGGTGCCCCCAGCAGGTGCCTCTCAATGTCTGTGACTCAAGGACTTGGAGCCCTTTGAGTTATATAGGAGGAATGTGACCGCAGCCTCTCACCAGCTTCTTTGTCGTTGTTCAAACCTGTGATATGTGACCATGCCTGTGGCTGTTGGTCTATTCAGCTGCTGGTTCAGACAAACTTTCCTGTCCTGCTGGTCTGGAAAGCCAAGGAGAACAGGACTCTCGCCGCTGACCTCCCGGAATAGAGGACCCCCTTTCGCTTTTGATCATTTTGCACCTATTGGCTTGCTTCCCTGTGCCTTGAAACTGAGGATCCCGTTTCTTTTTGTGAAATCATCAAGGAAGACACCCTTGTCAGCCCCTGGGTGGTGGGTTAACTGATGGAAGCTCTTGAGTCCAGGTAGATAAGCGATCCTGAGTTACATGTCAAAGCATTAACCTAAGTGTAAGTTACACTTACACTTAGAAATTGTTGGTTCTGAAAAAGGTTTGTAGAATTGAAAGCAGCTTTGGGGAAAGAACAAAAGTCACCTTCGGATGCATCCAAAGTTTTTGTGGTGTCAAAGATTTAGGTGACAGATGGGCTGTTGGACATATAGCTAAAGCAGCAACACTCAGAAAATTCCAGGGGGAAAAAGACATGATATTATTACAGAAAAAAGGCATGTTAATATTGAGCTGGAGTTGGGAGACTGTGAAAAATTAACCATGAGTAAGAAATGGTTGACTCTTCTAAGAAATCAGTTAGGGAAACCTTGCCTCAAATAAGCTTCATATTTTAACTACTCAGTTGTTAAAAAAAAAACATAGCTTGTTTGAGCATTGCTATTTGGAAATCTTATGGAAGAGAGGAATGCCTGACGTAATATTTCCCTGAGGGAACTAGATTTCTCCGCTTACCCAGCCAAGGCTGTGCGGCCTGGGACAGAATACCTTCCCTTACCCTCAGTTTCTTCTTCCAGCACTTCCTCGTAGGGTTTCTATGAGGGTCAAATTAGATAATGTTTGGAAAGTGCCTGGTGTAGAGTGTAGCAGACAGTCAGCAATATCTGAGAGGTACTTCGTGAAAAATGTTGCCAACGTGCAGAATGCTCGGTGACATCCAGTGACTCCCAGGTGGGACGCCACCTGCCTCTGGCCCAAGCCCCCATGCCCCTGGAACGCTCTGATTTGGACTGTTCTCCACCCTACTTTGCAACAGCTGTAGGGCTGCACTGTCTTCTCAACTGTCAATGCTCCTTGGCCAAATGTGGTCCTCTCTGAATGCTGTGTGACCAAGACCAGATGTTGCTTAGGTGCTCCTTTTTGGGAACAGAAGGAAAACTCTTGAGGAACATGGAAAAGACTGACTTGAATAGAGGCTGTTGCCTGGGAATTATCCAAGGATCACAGCTCAAGTGAGGAATTTCTACTACAGTGGAATTGACAAGTTTTGAATTCCATTTGTTGTGGGAGCCATCTTGCACAAGAAGCAGTCAAACCTAACCAACTGAAAGCATGCACACACATACACACCATGCACACATTAGTGTCAGCAACATACAGAATTGTGTTACAGAAACGGGTATATTTATCTCATGTTTAATCATCTGTGGTGAAAGGAAGCATTTGTGGTTTATAACCAATCAGATGATCAATATATTCTTTTAACACCTTTGAGAGGGGGTGGATTTTTGGTTGAGGCCTGAGAACAGTTGCCATGCATGTTTCATAATAAGGTTTTAGATTTGTTGTTGTAATTTTCCTTAGTATGTTGAAGTGGGTGTGCCAAGTAGTGGAATCAGAAAGGCAACTGGGTTTTATTTAAAATGTGATTCAAAGAGTCTCCATAATGGGAGCTCCACAGGCGTTCTTGTTCTGGCTGAGTGTCCTGCTGGCTTGAAGATATGGTTATTTGACATGGAAGGCTTTTTTCCCCATTTGAGTTTTCCATTATTATTATAATATCAATAATAAATACATTGGGTTTATTATGTCTAGCAAAGATTTTCTAGCCTCTTCCTAACACATGAAAATATTCCATAAAATATTCCATACTTGTTTTCATCTCTATGTTTCTCTGTTCTTTCTGGATTACGCCATTTTAAAGGACACTTCTTGAAGGCCGCCTTTTTAAGGTTTGTCTAATTGGTATTCTTTGATTATTGTTAACTTACTACTTTTAAAGGAGACTAGAAAAACAGACCTTCAAACAAAAAATGTGTCTAGTTTATTTTACTATTATATAGATTTAAAAACTCAGATTCCCTTTTTTTTTTTTTTACCTTTTGACTCCCTTCTTCCATTTCTCCCACCCACAACCCCCACCTCAGATAACCACCAATCTCCTCTCTGTCTATGAAATTGTGTGTGTGTTTTAGAGTTTAGATTTAGATTCCACCTATGAGAGATCATGCCCTATTTGTCTTTCTCTGTCTGACTTATTTCAGATAGCATAATGCCCTCGAGATCCATTTGTGTTGTCACAAATGGCAGGATTTCCTTCTTTTTTATGGCTGAACAATATTGTGTTGTATGTGTATACCACAGTTTCTTTATTCCTTTATTCATTGATGGACACTTAGGTTGTTTCCATGTCTTGGGTATTGTCAATAATGCTGCAGTGAGCATGGGGGTGCGTATATCTTTTCAAGTTAGCATTTGCTTTTTTATCAGATAAATACCCATGAGTAGAATTGCTAGATCGTATGGTAATTCTATTTTTCATTTTTTGAGGAAGCTCCATACTGTTTTCCATAGTGGCTGCACCAATTTGCATTCCCACCAACAGTGCACAAGGGTTCCCTTCTCTCCATATCCTCACCAATACTTGTTATTTCTTGTCTTTTTGATAATAGCCATTCTAACAGGTGTAAGATGCTATCTCGTTTTGGTTTTGATTTGCATTTCCCTGATTATTAATGATGTTCAGTGTCTTTTCATGTACCTGTTGGCTATCTGTATGTCTTCTTTGGAAAAATGTCTGTTCAGATCCTACGCCCATTTTTTAATCAGAGTGGGTTTTTTTGCATTGAGTTGTATGAGTACTTTATATACTTTGGATATTAGCCACTTATAAGATAAGTGATTTGCAAGTATTTTCTCCCATTCATTGGTTGCCTTTATTTTGTTGATGGTTTTCTTTGCTGTGCAGAAGCTTTTTAGTATGATATAGTTCTACTTATTTATGCTTGCTTTTGCTTTTGGTATCAGATTCAAAAAATCATCACCAAGACCTGTGTCAAGGAGCTTTACTATTTATGTTTTCTTCTAGGATTTTTATGGTTTTAGGTCTTATGTTCAAGGCTTTAATCCATTTTGAGTTAATTTTTGTGTATGGGGTAAGATAGTGGTCGTTTTTCATTCTTTTGCTTGTGGCTGTCCAGTTTTCCCAGCGCCACTTAGTGAAGAGACTGTCCTTTTCCCATTGTATGTTCTTGGCTCCTTTGTCATAAATTAATTGACCATATATGTGTGGGTTTTACTTCTGGGCTCTCTATTCTGTTCCATTGATCTGTATCTGTTTTTCTGCCAGTACCATGCTGTTTTAATTACTATAGCTTTGCAATATAGTTTGAACTCAGGGAGTGTGATACCTCCAGCTTTGTTCTTCTTTCTCAAGATTGCTTTGGCTATTCAGGGTTTTTTTGTTGTTCCCTACAAATTTTAGGATTATTTGTTCTATGAAAAATGCCATTGGAATTTTGATAGGGATTGGATTGAATGGACATTTTAACAATATTGATTCTTCTAATCCTTGAGCATGGAATGTCTTTCCATTTATTTGGGGTATTTTTTGTGTGTGTGTGAGGAAGATTGGCCCTGAGCTAACATCTATTGCCAATCTTCCTCTTTTTGCTTGAGGAAGATTGTCCCTGAGCTAATATCTGTGCCAATCTTCCTCTATTTTGTATGTGGGATGCCACCACAGCATGGCTTGATGAGCAGTGTGTAGGTCCACACCCGGGATCCACACCCACGAACCCTGGGCTGCTGAAGCGGAGCACGCAAAGTTAACCACTATGCCACCAGGCCAACCCCTATTTGTGTCTTCTTTAATTTCTTTCATTAATGTCTTGCAGTTTTCAATGTACAGGTCTTCACCTCTCTGGTTAAATTTATTCCGGTATTTTATTATTTTTGATGCAAGTGTGAATGGGATTGTTTTCTTTATTTCTCTTTCTGATAGTTCATTATTAATGTATAGATACACAACACATTTTTGTATATTTATTTTGCATCCTGCAACTTTACTGAATTCGTTTATTAGTTCTAACAGCTTTGTGATGGAGTCTTTAGGATTTTCAATCTATAATATCGTGTTGTCTGCAATTAGTGACAGTCTTCCTTTCCAATTTGGATGCCTTAAACCTCAGATTCTTACATACTATTTGCAGTTAACTTTATTCAGTCTTTAGAGGGGGTGGAAAAGTCTCTCCCTTTCTACAATAATTCAGAGAATATTTGCAAAGCCCCATAATTTTGTCTTCCTGTTGAGTGTCAACAGGTTTTTTTTAAACCTCGAAGGAAGATAACTTCAGAGCAATTAAATACTCAAGAACCAGAATAGAGTTTAGTCATCTTTATATTTATAACTAGTATACGTTCTCAGCTGCACTACAACTGAACTATGTCTAAAGACTTGCACAGAAATCAGAGCTGCATTGCTTGATTAATATATTCAATGCACTAGGAAAATTCGCTCTTAAGATCTGTGACTTAAGGGCTAAAACAACCCTTCACTTTATTTCATTTATAAATCTGAATAGTGCCAGTTTTGAAAATGTTTTCTCAATTCCAGGTGACTGTTGATTTTCTTTGTGTTTGAATTTGTGGCTTGGAAAGAAAAAAGAAGTTCAAGTCACCCTCACACTTTGTCACCTGGTCTTTCATGAAGGAAATCCCATTTTCAGGAGGAAATCTGGGTACATCTAATCCAGCTTGTGTGTTTTGGCAATAGGGACAAGGAAAGCACAGTTCCTGCTGCTCCTTATGTAAGATTTATTTTGTAGGGGGTGACCTTGGGATTCAGAGTTTTCACGTGTAATTTATGACTGTCTTCAAATTGTTACCAAGCTGAAATTCATGATCTATCAGTTGAGTCTCTGTTGTTTGATGGAATAATGATTTGACACTTTCTGGAGTCTAGTTTTGGATATGTTGCCTTTACAGAGCTCTTTTTCTAACGTCTTCAAAAGAAAAAAAAATTGTTTACCATCATCAGAAGAAAACAGGAAGCACACACTTGGTCTGTTTGCTGTGATCAAAATGGGTGGACCAAGCCTGGTCTCTGTTTCTGAGCATCTCCCACAGCATCTGCCTTCACAACAATTCTCTTCCCAAACTCCTTTCCTTTTTCCCTTTGGGCCAGTAAAGACCCCCGGAAGCATCAGGCCCTGATGAGCTAGAGCCCTATTCTGGGGGTCCTCAGGGTGCTGCGATTCTGCCTTTTGCTCTCCAGTGAAGACTTACTCACCTATTGGCTTCCATGACTGTTGGCTGCCTTCCTATACTGTGGAGGGCATTGTGGGGTCCTGTTTATTGGCCATGCCTAACACTTTCTTTTTTGAGACATTAACAAGGTAACTGAAGTCTCTTAGCCAAATTGGATAGAGAATGTGAAATAGATACTGTTGAAACAATTCAGGACACTTTGTGGTGAACCATTGCTAAATAATGAAGGTTTCCCAGCCTGATTGGTAAATACCTTGTAAGGAAGATTTGTGAAAATAAGAAATGAATAATCATTGCTTGCTACACGATGGCAATTATTACTATGGAATAATAGTAAACAGCACTATCTTGAAACCTCATTATGTTATGGGGTTTCCTTTTGTATGTTATGGCAGATAGGCCAATCCTGCATGTCAGTTTAGATACTTCCTAGCAGTTTTCTGAAGTGGTGGCACCAACTTATTCTCCCAGCCGTATCAGTTGTTCCGCGTCCTCACCAATATTTGGAATTGTCTGTCTTTCTCATGATAATATACTTAAAAATTTTTTTTTAACTGTGGTAAAATACATGTAGCATAAAATTTACCATCTTAACTATTTTGAAGTTCAGTATTATTAAATATATTCACATTGTTGTGCAGCTAATCTCCAGAGCTTTTCATCTTGCAACACTGAAACACTATACCCATTTAACAGCTCCCCATTTCTCCCTCCCCTCAGCCCCTGGCACCCACCATTCTGCTTTCTTTCTATGACACTGACTACGCTAGATACCTCATATAAGTGAACTCATACAATATGCACAGTATTTGTCTTTTTTGTGACAATAATATACTTTTATGGAATGACCTGTAACCTGCTTAATATGAAATTAGTTACGGTATGTTGAATGCAAGGTGTATAACTTGTGTTCAGCCTAACATTATGCAATAAGGAATTGCAAGATACCTCATTAGAATCAGGAATAGTATTTATGAACACCCAAAGCACTTGACATAAAGTGAAATGCCTTCAGGAGTTCCTCATGCTAGAAACTCTAGGTGACTTCTTTTTGGTGTTGAGTGAATGACTGTGGTTAATTGCAATGCATTTTTCTTTAAGCTGGAAAAAATAGAATGGAATTGTTCTTTCTATAAACACAGTTCATCTGAAAGTCTCCTTTCCTTTCCCTCTGGGCCAAAATTGGATCCACTTGATGGGAAATCCCAGACTGTAGGCCTCTCCCTCTTTCACTCCCTTTATAACAATCCTACTAATCTTTAGATTTTTTTTAGATGTCTCTTTAATATCATGCATTTTCAATTCTGTCACCTCTTGTAGAATTTAAACAGACTTAAATTAACCTTCTGTGGAATTTTTTTTTCAAAATATGGCAAACTTCTCTAAGTGTCCATTAAATAATCATGGTGACATTGTTATATTTTGGAGGGTCTGTGTGCAAGAGAGTATGGAAAGATCTGGGTCCTGGATGCTGGGTGAAGAATCAGCATAATGTTCTACCTCCACACACAGCCTACACCCACTGCAGTAGGAAACCACTCTCCCACAGGATGAATCTTTACCGGTGATACGGATCTCTAGGCCATCTGAAAATTTCGTTTTGCAAATAATTTGTGGGCACGTACACACAAACCCACATATGCGTGTAGCTCACCATTAATTCATAGGTCTATTTTACTCCTTCTAAGTTGCTTGAACCATATTGTTTCAAGTGATTGTTCCATTTCCATACTGGATCACAGTATCTTAATATTTAATGGCACCTGAGAGCTCATCTAGGTACAGAATATCCTGCCTTATGTTATATTTTAGAACTGTAAACTTTCTTTAAAAAAAAAAAAATCTAACCGTGGGCCTACCCAGGAGTAAGAAAAGAGCTGGAAGGCAGAACAGGAGAAGAACTAATGTCTGGGATCTGGGGAGAGGAAAGCACCATGAGGCAGGAGCAGCAGCATTCTTCTTAAAGCCAGCATCTTCTCTCGTATCCCATTTATATTTAAACCCTGTTGGAGGTGGCAGCTCATGTCTTTCCAAGACAAACTGTTATGCTGTTGAATATTTTTATTTTAGAAAGTACATTCTCTGTAAGCTAAAAATCTTTTACTTTTCTTTAGTCTTTTGAGCCCTAGCCCTGTCCTGTTCCTACTGGCCAAGAAAACAGAACAACTCTCCATTGTCAGCCACAATACAGGCTCTTCTCGAGCTTGGAGTCCACTGCATCCACAGAATTTCTCATCCGAATGGTTCCAGGCTTGCTCTCCTCGTGCCGTTCTTTGGAAGTGAAGAACTGGAAGAGCTTTTTCGAATGTTCAGTTTTCTTTGCTGGCTCCTATTCGTCCCCCTTGCTAAGTCAAGGTGTCCCTTCCCTCTCTTCATGAATCCCTCCACACTTCAGGAATTACCTCTGAGCCGGGGTGGGGGGGAGACAATAGCAGATGTAGTCTTCATGGGTGGTCAAATTCCAGATAAAAGGGGTCAAGCTCCCCTCCCACTTTTCTTCTTTCTAATGTAAAGTTTGCTATGGTATAGTCACCAGGGGTCTTAGTCTATTCTGGCTGCTGTAACAGAACACCATAGACTGGGTGGCTTATAAACAACAGAAATTTATTTCTCACAGTTCTGGAAGCTGGGAAGTCCAAGATCAAGGTGCTGGCAGACTGAGTGTCTTGTGAGGGTCACTGCCTGTTTCACAGAAGGCCATCTTCTCACTGTGTCCTCACGTAGCAGGACGGACAGGAGAGCTCTTGGGGGTCTCTCTTATGAGGGCACTAATCCCGTTTATGAGGGCTCCACCTTTGTGACCTAATCACCTCCCAAAGGCCCCACCTCCTAATACCGTCACACTGGGGATTATGTTTCAACTTGTGAATTTTGAGAGGACACAAACATTCAGTCTGTTACAGCAGGGTGCTGAGTTTATGCATTTGGTGGTGAAATGGGAGAAATTATTTCTTTCCTATATTTCAACAGCCATCTTCCCAAGAGCACTGAAAACAGTACTTCTGGGAATATATATTTTTTTATGAGGTCATTGAATCCATCTTTACTCTCAACTTATTACCAATTTGATTAATAATACTGTTGACCTTTGTTACTGGCTGTCTGTCTCTTATGTGCTATTCTTGGTACTTGGGTATCCTACAACTTCCCTAAAAACGGAGGCTCCTGCCTGCCTCATTGGCTTGTGATTAAATTTAGGTTAGGCCGACCTTTTTTGGAATAAACTGTCTCATCAACACTTTTCCCCTTTCTTCACTGGTGAACTGCTGGTGACTTCTGGATGAAGGATTTCAGACTGAAATCCAGAAGAAAGGCTAGCCCTCCTTAACTTGTTAATCCTTAGTGTTCCTGTGAACTCAAAACCAGGCTCCATAATTCAGAAGTCCACACGTGTGTCAAAAGGTGCTGATAAATCGGGGAGGCACCTTCTCAAACACATACTCAGATTTCTCAAGAATATTTATCTTAATATTTGTAGCTTTTCCAGTTTGGTCTTTATAGAGCTGTCACACAGAAAGAATATGTGGCTGAGGAGTTGGTAAAATGCAGCCTGTTGGTTAGAGTTATGTGTCTTTTTTTTTTTTTTTTTAAAGAAAAACCTGAAGCCACAACGGTCTGAAAGCTGCCCTGTGTTCCCAATACCCTGAAACAGCCACAGGGCGTTTCAGCAGAGAAAACAAAGCTTGTTTTATTCCCGGCTCTTCATAGGTTTGCCTGACAGCCTTGGAGGCACACTGAGTTAAAAGGGAGCTGTTAACGATATAATAAACGCTTTTGAAGTTTTTCCATTGGGCAATCTGTCAATAGATGACTGCTTTGAAAAATGAATGAAAATCAAACATAAAGATAAAACAGCTCCCTCTACTTGGTGATGAATAAACTCATGCAAAAGAACATTCGAGTGCCTGTGCATTACCTGTCTGTAGTGCTTTGTTTCTGCTTTATGTCTTTGTTCTATGCGGTTGATAAACCCGCCTGGTCTATAGTATCATTAAGGAAAGATTCTTTTTCACAGGCTCAGACTTGGACATTTAATCTTCCTGGCCTTCTTTGCTTTTCTTTCTTTTTAAATCGTGGTTAAAAATCCATATAAAATTGACCCTCTTACCCATTTCAAGGGTACGGTTCACTAGTGTTCAGTATATTCACCTTGTTGTGAAACAGATCTCCGGAACTTTTTCATCCTGCAAATCTGGGACTCTGAACCCGTTAAACAACTCCTCCCCGCTCAGCTCCCCCAGCGCCTGATGACCACCATTCCACTTTCTGTTTCTATGAACTTGTTCCCTGCTTTCTCTTACAGATATACTCATTCCTGAGTCTTCTCTCCTGCTTCAGTGCAGTTTGGACTAATCATGCCTTTAAGGAGGAGAGAACAATATGTAGTTTTCATGCTAATTTTGTAAAACAAGACTGCCAGCATATACCCACGAGTATGTGAGGCTCTAATTAGCAATTTTTTTTGGCATGGTGGCATCACTGTTAAAAATATCTTAAAGTCATCTTGCATGATTAGCTAAGAAATTAGATGGTAAAAGGCCAATCTAAGCTTTAAAAACTAGATCTTTTCCAGCCAGATCTATGTCAGCCAGAATTGAATCTAACTATCCAATTTATAGGCAAACCTGTGAATTCTATTTCTTCTATCAAGGTGTGTTTAATTTTCAACAGATGACAGAATCTTTGTTTCAAAAATGTGCTTACTGCCCCCTTGTATTTTAATTTGATTTGTTTTTAGCACTAATGTAATTGTTTATAAATTTGGTCAAAATACATTTAATGAGTACACAATGTTGATAGAATATTATCATTCTGAATAACCCAGACTCTTTACCGAGAACACTCAGTTTTTGGCTGCATGTGTCCTTGCTGTCTGTCTCCACTGCAGGTAAACGTTTTGAATGCCATCTTGTATCATAGGATTGTTTTTAAAGATAGCACTTAATTGCTTGTTTTTGTTTTTTCAGAAACATCTGTATGTTTTCAAATATGGCTTTTCTCCTGATGGCGATATTCAGACACTGTAGGCTGCCCATGTTACTAAATTGTAACTGAGCAGGATTTTGTTTAAAAGATGTCATCTATCCCATGCCGTTTATTATATATCTTACATTTGCCTTCCACTTTCCCATGGCTAGCTGAGCAGGGGTGATGCCACATAAAGGTGAAGTGTCACTCAAATGCTGATTGCTGGCGTATTCTAACTTCAAAGTAAGGTCTTATAACAAGGGGCATGAACTGAGCCCCAAACTGAAAACCGGTACGAATTACCAACAGAATGTGCTAAATCCAAGACATCTTTCTCTTTACCAAATTTTGAAATAATCACAGAAGAACAAACTAGTGAACTAGTTCAAAAGGGAGCCGAAATTCCAGGAACTCGAAAAGCACTGCCTCAGACACAGTGAACACATGGGTGTATTCTCTGAGCAACACTAAAAAAACACAAACCCTCCTTTTATTTCACATATTTAGTGTGTTCGTTAGAGCCATCTGAAGGATGAGGCCACATGGTCAATTACTGTTTGCACCGTGACGGTTTTGCTGTGTCAGTGCTGTCTGCCTGTAGGTGTTTCTGTCCCTGTCTGACTGTCACATGACTAGATTTGTTGCACACTCTCGCCCAGTTTGACATATGTTTCCTAGTCAATAGAATGTCCTCCTTTGTTTTCTCCATTTCCTTCCCCTGTTTCCCCTATGTTGGCCTTTCATGAGTGGTTTGCATTGGCGGCTTTTGGAAGATGTCAACTCTTTGAGCAACAATTTCTTTAAATAAAAATCTATTCTCAAACTGGCTTTAGAATCTAGACCCCAGCTTACAGTTGTTTTTGTTAAAGACTGTACTATTACAGTCTGTCCATGAGAATTATGGTTTTAAAATTATTTCATTCATTCACCCCTTAGGCAGATCTTTATGACACCCACTATCATGCTGTTCTCCTGAATGAAAGAGACAAAGATTCATGCTCTACCAGAGCATGCATTCTATCAGAGAAAGATAGCCATGGATAAGAAACATTATAAAGAAATATACTGCTTTGGATGCATGAGAGTGAAAAATGAAAAGAAATAGAGTGGAATAAGAGGGATGGAGGTATGGGAGCAAACTGCAGTTTTAAGTAGGATGTTTAGAGTCAACTCCATTGAGAAGCTGTCATTTGTGCAAGGTTTGAAAGATGTAGGGAATTATCTGTGAAGATTTCTGGGGAGAGAGCAATCCAGGCAGAGGTAGCAGCCAGGGCAAAGGCCCTGAGGCAGATGTGTGCCTGATGTGCTCAGATAGGGGCAAGGAGGCTTATGTGGCTGGAGCTGAGTGAGCAGGAGGGAAAGCAGTTGGGTAAGAGCTCAGACAGGTGACGTGGGGTGGAGTAGATCCCCTGGGGCTTTGTTTTCCATTGTAAGGCCTCTGACTTTGACTGAGTCTTGAGCAGTGGAGTAACACATCTGATTTAGTAGAAGATGACTGCTCTGATAGAACTGACTTGAGATGCTATTTGAGAATTGTTTATGTGATGAGTCAGATGGTAATCATAAGTGACAGAGGTCAAATGCAGCAGAGAAAAACAAGATTACCATGAAAAAAATTTCAACAAGGTATTCAAACTGGTGAATTTGAGAAGAATATCATGACAGCTAAGCTGCGTGGTTTCCAAGTTCTTGCACACCATGAATGTGTACAAGTGTGTGCATGAACCAGAATCATGGGGTTGGGGCCAGCCCTGTGGCCGAGTGGTTAAATTCGTGCTCCACTTCGTAGCCCAGAGTCTTGCCACTTCGGATCCTGGGCGCAGACCTAGCACCGCTCATCAGGCCATGATGAGGCAGTGTCCCACGTAGCATAACCAGAAGGACCTATAACTAGAATATACAGCGCTGTACTGGGGGGCTTTGAGGAGAAGAAAAAAAGACTGGCAACAGATATTAGCTCAGGTGCCAATCTTCCTAAAATATAAATAAATAAACAAATAAATAAATAGAATCACGGGGTTACTTTTCCAAACCCTTCATGCCTGTGAGACTCCAGGTTTTTTATGGGGTTTGAGGATGTGGATGATATGATGTTTCCGGGTGAACCTGATCTTCAGAGTCCCCTCAGCATCGTTGCTGTCCTGGAATTAGCTTCTTAATTAAACCCCGGCTGTTGATCAGCATTCCTTTCTGTTAAATTTGTCAGAACTTAAAGAGTCTGTATGTAAGCCATGCAGAATGATCTTGTCTGTCAGCACTGTGGTTTATTAACACCCAACGAGCTTGTTGTCTGATACTTAAATTAAAGGAAAAATGTGTTTAATTCAGACTCTTTCAATCCATCTGGTAGATTGTCAGTATTTTGGATATGCTTTTGTTATATGCTTATTTGTAAGTTTCTCTTGGCTAGGCCTGGGGTCTGTATGCTGACATGTTGTCTTACTCCAGCAAGTTGCTCGTGGGAAGGGACCGTCATCAACAATGAACACATATAATTTTTTTGCATTTTAGTGGTTTTCAAATGTGTAGACGGTAGACTGTTTTTTCCCCTACTTCCTCTAATATCCGTTGTCTCAGTCCCTAACCCCTCATCAGAAGATACTGAAATATAAGGGAAAGTATAAATTTTATTTTACAGTGGTGAAAGTGTAGTGAGGCTTAGAAATAGTCAAGAGGGAGTTTTCATAGCTACCAAAGGTTGGAAATAACTTGGAAAAGGTTTTAACTAAAAATGAAGCATAATTGTTAACTATGATTTATCAAGTGCCTGCTAAGTGCTGGCACTGGTGCTTGACCTTTTATGTGTATTTACTGCATTTAAATCTCACAGCCGCCTCCTTAGGGGGTGTTGTTATTCCATTGTTCAGATGGGAAAATCACCCTGCCTGGGCCACACAGCTGGTAAGTGACAAGCCAGGCATCGAGGTCGTGACCTGACAATTCTGGAACCCCTGTCTTCCCCACTCTGTGCTGCTCCCATGTGGAATCTCACACAGTTTTATACTTAATAGGAATAGATTTATCCCCTGGAAATGATGGAAAAGTTAGGTTTCCCTCTATCTTTCATTATTATAATGTATAATTTCTTTATAATGAAAATACTTTTTATAGTGCTTGACTTTTTCTTTATCCCTGCACCCCCTGCAAATTTACCAGTGTTATTATTTTTGGACATTTTTTTCCATATTTTTTATTGTCATAAAATACACATAGTGTAAAAGTTACCACCTTAAGCATTTTTAAGTGGACTCTGTACCCGTTAAACTGGAACTCCCCACCGCACCCCACCACCAGCCCCTGGAAGTACCATCTACTTTCTGTCTCTATTAGATATGCTTCTTGTACTTTTGTTATGGCCTGTTTTGTAAGTTTCTTTTCTCTAAGTCTAGAGTCTCTGTGCTTACATTAATCTGAGCTTTCCAGCTTTTTAAAGGAAGAGAAGTCCTAACTCTGGTTAGCCCCTGACCCCCTTGCAGATACAGAAACCTGGAGCCGGAGCCCACTCTCACCCCCAGTCGCTTCCGCAGCTAATGTTAAACCTGAGATGTACATGAGAAAGAAGGAAAAATAAATAGTATTTGTTTGGGACTTTTCTGGGGACTCCAGGGCTGAGAATTCTTACAAGGTCCTGAAAGCTATGTTTTCACACTTAGATTTACATATTTTTAATTTCGAAGCCTTATGCATAAAAAATAACTTAAAAATCCCTTTTCGGGATAAGAAAATGTTCCCATTCTCCCTACTGACTAATTTAAAAACATTAAAAATGTTTTCTGTTGAAAGTGTCTGTAAACATTTAAAATAATTTTTTTTATTTAATGTTCTTGGAAGTTCTCCAAGAACCTTGGAGACTGGTTATTGGGGAAACTCTGTGTTTCAAAAACATGGTAGAAGGACTCTGCCTGCACGTGAAGATGAGACCCGGAACCACCTATGTTATTTGCTGGCTTTGTTTTACCAAGTCTTCACTTTTCTGTTCAAACGTTAAGCTAAATTCAATAAAGTATCTACTTTCCGTCTTCCTTTGGAATAATAATTTTGGAGGCCAAGCGTATAATATCAGGTGTATTTTCAGAAAGTTCAGGCTCAGCGAGCTGAATGCACTTTTGAGGCTTAATTAGGCCGCTGAGCCCAAAGAGAAAAAGGCCAAACTAAATAGACGAGGAAAATGCAAGCATTTTTCTATTGCTGGAAAGGGCGTAATGCTTTCCTTAAGCAGCCATAATCTGGTTTATACTTGCCTTATTCACTGTTTGTGTGATATTTTATTACCTGCTTAGTGGACATTTAAAGTAACAAGATGTCAGGCAGGATTTTTTATTTTGGTAAATTTTGGAATTTCTTATTCAAAATTATCAAAAGACAATGAATTGCTCAAGGTCAAGAGCAAACAAACCTAGCACTACGGGTACCTGAATTCTCCGTGAACATTTTTCTTCTTTTGGCCGGCTTACAGGTTTGCAAGAAGGCGATGGAAATCCTTCCCCGCCCCTCCCGCACCCCCGCTGCACGTGTGCACGCATGCACGCATGCGCACACCGAGGAAGCCGGGGGGGGGGGGGGGGGGGGGGGGGCCGTGGAGCGAGAAGGGGGGTTGCTAATGACGCTGCGGTCGTAATGTAGCTGCATTACAGCGAAGGAGCTGAAAGGGCCCATTCTCTTCCTGGCCTGGAGTCGGGGACTCTGAAATCCAATCTGAAATGTGTTTAATGAGTGTTCTGAACGCCAGGGCTCAGTGCAGAGGGGAACAAGGAGCGCAGTGTGCCCTCGCAGACAGCATGGCCACCCTTGGAGCCGCGGCGAGGAGGAAGAATCGCGGCGTTTGTGGACCGAGAAGATGGGCAGGCCTCAACATTTAGCTGCGTTCTCCCAGTTCTCCCAGAATGAAAGGCTTGTCCGGCTCTCCAACTTTGGGTTTGCAGTTAGAGTTCCTGTTCTTGCTCTGGTTGGCGTTTCACAGCAACGGTGATCACGCTGTTTCCTGCCAGGCTACCTACCACCAGGTGTGCTGTTCAGCTTTTGCATCATTGGCTGCTTCCTCCTCCTCGTCCCCTGTCATCATCATCATCATCATTGCCAATACTCAGTAGAGCTTCCTGAGTACTGGATACTGTCCTGACAGCTGGAGGTGTACCAAGTCATTTAATCCTCACCACATCCCTATGAAGTGGTTTAGTCCTTGGGCCCATTTTACAGAAGAGGAAACTGAGGCCCAAAGAGTAACATGCCCAAGGGCACACTGCCATGGAGTAGAGATCGGGGATTTGCGAGAAGGCAGATGTCTCTAGAGTTTGTATTCTTAATACTTAGATTAAACTGCCTAAAGTCACCCCAGGGCTGGAGAAACAGCAGGGGAACCCTCTCCCATGGTTCAGCTGTGGGTTTCTTTGTTAAGTAAGGAATCCTGCCTTTGCAGCAGAAGATGATGATTGGCTGACGTGACCCTCACCCTAGCTTGCAGGGACTGTGTCATACTATGGTTATACTGACTACCTGTCTCATACTGTAGGTCCTACTAACCAGCTCTGGTGCCTCCGGTTATAGCTGTTGGAAAGTGTCGGCCTCGTCCCTTGGTTTTATTAGCAAGTTTTCTCCAGGACAATTAGGATCATCAAAATTATGGGTGTAAGTCTTGAAAGAGATAAGTGGGAAAGTAGACAGTGAGGCTTAATGGTTAGGAGCAGATTCTCTGAAGCTGGGTTTGACTCCCACCCCCACAGTGAGTATGACCACAGCAACTCTGTCCTCCAGCCTGGAGTGTCCCAGTGCGTGTGGCTCAGATGAGTTGCTGGTATGTGGGTGTATTGGTCCCTCTACCCACAGGGTGACCCCCCAGGGCAGTAGCATCTGGCCTCCAGTGTATTTATTTGCTCTGGCTGGTCACGTAAACATTGCTATTGATGTTCCCTAAGGGAAAATGGTGGAGACCCTGCTCTGGCGTCTGATGTGCTGTCAAGAAGTCTGGTGTCATTCTGATTCACTAGCTATTGCTTTTCTCTCTCATAACTTTTAGAATCTTCTTTTTATTCCTTTTGTTCCCAAATTTTCCAATAATTTGCCATGAAATGCGTTGTACTCATTCATTCTGTGAAATACTCTTGCCCGTCTCCATCTAGAAAGTTACACCCTTCAGTTCTGGAAAATTTCCTTTTATTCGATGCCTAATTTCCTTTCCTCGTGTGTCCCTCTGTCTAGAAGTCACATTATTCCGATGTTGGAACTCCTGAACTGAGCCTCAAATGTTTTCCAGTCTCTCCTTCTTGCCACCTTTTTGTCGTCGGGTCTAGTTTCTGGGAGAGCTCTTAACTGTCCCTTTAAACTCGTCTAGTGACATTTTTATTTCTCTCATGCTGTTTTTGATTTCTTAAGAGCTCTTTCTTGTTCTCCGAATATTCCTTTTTATAACCTTCTGGAGTTTTTTTAGTTATAAACTCTTAGCTATATGAGGATACAAATTACAGTATTTCTAAGTTTTTTATTCTATCCTGCATTATCGGAAATACCTGGCCTCTCCCACTCTGAACTTTTGGGGAGTTCTGCGTAATTTGGCTGCTTCCTATTGCTGACTCTCTCCTCTCCTCTGTAATTAGATTTCAGCTTTCTCCTCTGTCATCTTCTAGAATTTTGGGGAAATCTCTCACCTGCTGTCTCTTCTCTCATTTTCTCGATTTTGTATGAATTTATTCCTTTTTTCCTTCTGTCACTGTTTTTTTTTTAAAGCAGGATTTCTGGGTATAGTGGAGATATGCTGCATGTATTCAGTCTGCCATATTTAGCTACAAGTCTGACATTCTTTTTATCATTTATGTTCAGCCCAGTCTGGGAGTGGCCTTGTGCTAAAATTTCTAAGAAAAATATGCATTTGTGGACAGGTAGGTGGGTTCCTGTGGAATTTCTCAAATTGTACTCACCTTGAACGTCTGCTTCGTTGGCAGCTCCTGACTCTGTGCAGAGGGGCTGGGAAGGGAAAGCCCTGGATGGATGGATGGTGGCAGGACCGTGTGTTCTGACTTCACGGGGTAGAAAGGCCTCAAAGAAGAAAGTATTTTGTAAAAAAATCTTCAGTTGTAGAACGCCGGTCATATCTAGAGCAAAAACAGTAAACAGAGGAAAAGCTTTTAATAGCAGGAAGAATTATTTCCCATAATTAGTCTACTACTTGCTGAGTGGATAATTTGATTATTGAGTTAGAGAAATTTTGGAGGCCAGAATTTTTATGTTATCTCAGATCCATTCACTGAGTTGTTATTTCCTTATAATCTTTTTATTTGAATGGGTCAAGTGCTTGATGGGACTTCATTGTCTCTGCCCCCGTGTGGCTGAGAGATGAGTGACAGCACCACGGAAGGTAGCTGTATGAGTCTGCTCAAGCTGCTGTGACAAAGTACCGCAGACCGCTGGTGGCTGAAAACAACATAAGTGTGTCCTCTCAGAGTGCTGGAGGCCAGAAGTGTGAAATGAAAATGTCACCAGAGCCACACTCCCTCAGAGACTCTGGGTGGGGGCCTTCAGTCCTTGGCTTTCCTTGACAAACAGCCACATCGCTCCAGGCTCTGCCTCTGTCGTCACATGGCCTTCTCCCTGTGTGTCTCTGTCTTCACACCATCTTCTTATAAGGACACTAGTCATATTTGGGTTGGGGCCCGCCCTAATGACCTCATCTTAACTTGATGACATCTACAAAGACCCTGTTTCCAAATATTCCTGGGTACTGGCAGTTAGGACTGCAACATATCTTTTTTTTTCTTTTTGATGGGGAAGATTGGCCCTAAGCTAACATCTGTTGCCAGTCTGCCTCTTTTGCTTGAGGAAGATTGTCACTGAGCTAACATCTGTGCCAGTATTCCTCTATTTTTTTTTGTACCTGGGACAACATGGCTTGATGAGCGGCATATAGGTCCATGCCTGGGATCTGAACCTGTGAACCCCGGGCCACTGAACCAGAGCATGCGAACTTAACCGCTGTGCCGCTGGGCCAGCCCCCAATCTATCTTTTTGAAGGACACAATTCAGCCCACAACAGTGAGTTTGGTATTTTTTGCTATGGTTGAGTCTCAAGCTTGACATTAGCCCCAAAGGGAAATCAGAGCGAGAGACCAAAGAGCCAGTCAGCCCTGCCTGTTGGGGAGGCACCTGTCATTCCGAAGCAACTCAGTGACTTGACTGGCACCTTGCACTCAAAGCATAGTCTTTGCACAAGCAGCAGCGTCCCCTGGGAGCTTGTTAGAAATGCACAGTCTCAGGCCTCACTCCGGCCCTCCGAAATCAGCGTCTGCAGCTTCCCCGAGTCTCCAGGTGATCAGTGCGCACATAAATCGGAGGAGTGCTGCTCTGAATCTCCTTCAGCGGAATTGGAGGGCAGAGTGATCATGGCCCCGGGTGGACTCTGCTCTTGGGCACATTGTCACACAGCACGCCAATGTGGTAGCCAGGCTTTCCATCCCATGACAGTGCAGAGACATGCCTTTGGGCCTGGGAAATGGGTCCTCTTCCTCAACGTCAACCCATTCTCCTGCTATTAATTCTGTAAGTCGACGTTTCCCCATCACAGTAGCAGCAGCAATAATAGAGAACCTGTGTTTGGCGCCAGGCCCTTTGCTAAACATTTCACAGTCATGGTTTTATTTAATTCTCCTGTCAATCCTAGGGGGTGGATTATAACTGCTCTAGTCCTTTCATGACTCCATATCCTGTGGACTAAACTGTGTCCCCCCTAAATGTATATATTGAAGCCTTAACTCCCATTGTGGCTGTATGTGGAGTAAGGAAGTAATTAAGGTCAGATGAAGACATTAGGGTGAAGCCGTGATCCAATAGGATTAGTGTTCTTATAAGAAGAGACACCAGAGAGTGCTCGCTCGCTCGCTCTCTGTCTCTCTCACTCACATAGCACTCACCATATATTCCACTTCAGCTGGTTATTTGTCTGCGTCCCCAACTCCGAGACAGTTGTGTTGATTTCTGTTCCTTCGGCACTCAGCACGGTGCCTGCACCTGGCTCCTTGCTTGATTACTGCACCCCGGCTCCTCAAGCCATCAGAGTTATTCAGACTTCTACCCACCTGGTCACAGACTACTGAAGGGCGGTGGGAAATCTGTGCCTGTTATAACGCCCCGAGATCAGGCAGGTTGAGGGCTAGTGGGTTACAGAACTTGGAACAATATTCTAATAGGTATTAACGGTAGGAAAAAGGGGGCCAAGGCCTTTGAGAGAAGCCATTCCCCTCTGCTGGATAAGAGCATGCCCTGGTTGTCATGGTTACGTTAATCCCAAGCCAGAAAAAAAAAACAAAACCCTTCCAGAAACCACTCTCTGAAACCTCAGCAGATGCAAATTTTGTAAACCTGGTCGAACATTCTCTTTATAGATTCCTGTCTGTGAGATTCTCTCAGAAGGGGAGGACCTTGCCTTTCAAGCAGGAGGAATCATTGTCCAGACCCTTCGAGGAGGTGGGGCAAGGGAGGAGATTATACCCCCAACCCAGAAAGAATTGTATCTTTCCTCTCTCAGAGGAGAAAGACGTATTCCCGCATAAACCATCACATAATGGAGAGAAGCTGAAGGCGGGGACATACTCTACAGGCACAATAAACGAAAGCCACTTTGATTCACAATTTTTGATGTCTTGAAGCTGTATGTGAATGTTCATTCCATTTATTATTCAGTCCTTAGTTGCCAGACATTCCTCAAGAATATAAACCTCCTCCTAAGATTTAGTTTTATAGAATTCCGTGAAAAGCCCATTCAAAAGGGAGAAAGCCATAGGGACACACAGTTTGAAATGAGCCAGTTTATTTGTGCGGTAGATTAAAATTCAGATTCCTTTTGGAGCATAATTAAAAGTAGTCAAGAAGAAAAAAACTGGGAAAAATGTGATTATGTAGTTTCATTAATTGCTGATTTGTTCTCCAAAGTAAGACATATAATTACTATTTGGTTTCTTTCCTGTAAGGAGTACACTTCTAGAATATTGTAATCAAGACTGGCAGTGTGTGGGGTCGGCCAGACTGGCAGTTTCGTAGAGGCTGTGGGCATCTTAGGAGTCTGTCCCCTCACCCTCAATACAAACACTTGGGGACAATTTAAAAAATTAATTTGTCATAACATCCCTTTCATATTAAACCATTACTTACAAATATAGGTTTTCAAATAACTTACAAATATAGGTTTTCAAATGATGGCTAAGTGATTTGATTTCCCTTCCTCATGAATGACAGCTTGTGCAGTCTTACATATAAATAAATGCATGTGTGCTTGTGTGTGTGTGCGTGTGGGTGTGTATCTTTGAGAAAATCCTTTTACAGATGAATTTTTCTCAGAGTCCCTTCTTTGTGTTCTGCCAGCTTCAACTGTGCTGTTGCCACCTCTTTCCCCATTCAGACTTCATTGACTTATTTATGGGTTTGTTTTAACAATAAAGGACCAGCTAGTGGATTTGTAGCTTTTGAACCCCATCATCAGCTTCTAGTGCAGAGCCTGCCCCAAATGCATAATTTGTGGTTACTTCCAACAGTGTTCATTTTATGCCTTTTTGCCAGATGCATAAAAGAGCTCTTTGTGCTGAGAAATATCAGTGAACATCTAGTGCACACACACTCATTCTCCCCGTGTGATAAGGCCCTTCACAGCTCCTCTACTGGAGCTGGGTCCTACCCCTCAATATTTTCCTAAGATCTCACATAAAGAAAATAGATTCTTTATTTTCTTATTCTTTTTTTTTTATTTTTGAGGAAGATTAGCCCTGAGCTAACTTCTGCTGCCAATCCTCCTCTTTTTTTTTTTTTCGCTAAGGAAAATTGGCCCTGAGCTAACATCAATGCCAATCTTCCTCTACTTTATATGTGGGACGCCTGCCACATGGCTTGATAAGCAGTGCCATGTCCGCACTCGGGATCCAAACCAACAACCCTGGACTGGGATGCCACCAGGCCAGCCCCTATTCTTAGTCTCTTTTTTTTTTGAGAAAGATTAGCCCTGAGCTAACTACTGCCAATCCTACTCTTTTTGCTGAGGAAGGCTGGCCCTGAGCTAACATCTGTGCCCATCTTCCTCCACTTTATATATGGGACGCCTACCACAGCATGGTGTGCCAAGCGGTGCCATGTCTGCACCCGGGATCGGAACTGGCAAACCCCAGGCCGCCAAGAAGTGGAATGTGCGAACTTAACCGCTGCGCCCCCAGGCCGGCCCCCTTATTTTCTTATTCTTAAAAATAGTTTAAACGGCTTCTATTGTGCATCACCCTCTCCAGTCATTTATAGATATGAAATTCATCCTCAGTTACGTTTTTTTTTTTTGGCCTTTTTCTTCTGCATTTTTTTAATTGTGGTAAATATACATAATATGTAATTTATGATTTTCACCATTTTTAAGTATTCAATTCAGTGGCATTAAGTACATCCACAATGTTGTGCGACCATCACCACTATTCATTCTGCATTCTGTGATATGATTTTGCACAGAATTAGTTTTAGTGTGAAATTCAAAAAACTTCGTTGGAGACAAGTGTAGAGAAATGATGTTGCAGACGGACGGAGTAAATCCACTATGGCAAGAAAAAGGGGTAATTTTCCTTAAAGAATGAGGATGAAACTCTTTCTCTGCTTCCACTCTCCGAGATGCTTCTTCTGAAGCAGAGCTGAGCCTTGGGTGTGTGGGTACACCCTGACAGTTCTACCCTTACTCCTAAAAGAAACGGAAATAGCATCCCTGAACTTTGGGGTCATGATGTCTAGAAGCATTTTAGTCCATAGCTGCCTGGTACATGTTGGGGTGTCAATGCTGGGTGCTCCTTACCCATGAACTTGTCATGTAGCGGCTGCATTTAAACTCTGCTACATACCTTCCAGCGATGCTGCATTCTGGCTCTCCTTACATCCCTGAATATAGCCAGCATTCACAGGGGAGCTCATTTAATGCTTTATGGGCATCTAGTGTATAAATGTGTTTTAGGAGCTATAGTATCATTCCACCTCTAAATTGACTTATCCTCTTATAAAAATTTTGTTACCTTACAAGAGTTATTTTGCATAAGGATTTGTACAAATAATAGATTTTAAGGAAACTTTTAAGAATTGAGACCGGATTTACATCATTAGTTAAGCAGATTCCAAGCATCTATTTCCAGCCTGTCATTTTGCAGGAAGTCATTACTCGTGCTTGTCTCTGCTGGACGTAAGTGGTATTGAAATGCTGAAGTAATGCTGCAGGTTCTAGGGCTCAACACAGCCTCTTATTATCGCCAAGATATGCTCCATGCATTCGCAGAAGTCTCTGCTGACTCCGTAAGGACCCGATTCAGATGGTAACGCTCCCTCTCATCTGTGTGTTCCTTAAAGTGCTGAGCTGAGCGCCATGTCCATAAAGACATCCATTGTATATTGACTTTTGACTTGTTTAGACGTCCAGCGTTGAATTGTAAAGTCTCATTTTGCAGACCCTGTAAATCTAGATGAAGTGATCAAGTTCTCTTAGTTCCAGGAATTCTTTGGGAAATATGAGTGCTTGCCAGCTGGTCAGGTAATTGGGTGGTTCATTTTGTAACAAATAGGAAATGTCAAGGATTGTGAGAAAGAAGAATTGTGAAACTGGAATGTGATTTTCCCTTAAAAAAATCGTATGATACAGAAATTATTCCACAACTTGATAGCCCCTATTCTATTTCTGTAATATATTTTTTTAAATATAGATGCTCATTTTAAATCTTTTTTTTTAAGATTGGCACCTGAGCTAACAACTGTTGCCAATCTTCTTTTTTTGCCCCTGCTTTTTTCTCCCCAAATCCCCCCAGTACATAGTTGTATATCTTAGCTGTGAGTCCTTCTAGTTGTGGCATGTGGGACGCCACCTCAGCATGGCCTAATGAGCAGTGCCGTGTCCGTGCCCAGGATCCAAACCCTGGGCCGCCGAAGCAGAGTGCACGAACTTAACCACTCAGCCATGGGGCAGCCCCTGTTTCTATAATATTTTTAATCCTGTCTACGGATTTTGCTGGACTGAGGGAGGGCCTCGAACAGGTAGCTGTGCATTAGGTATTCATGTAGCTTTTTGGAGGTAGAACCCAGGTGAACTTGAACCCAGGACCCCCGTTAGCCTGGCTGATGAACTCCCTAGTGCTCTCAGCCTGGCTGAATCAGGCAGATTGCTGTATCAAAGAGATGGAGAATAGAATTGGTGACCAGTAATCTATGTGGCCCTTAAGTCCACTGGATGAATGCAGGTGTACGTGTGTGGGGGCAGGGGGAGTACGTTTGACAGAGAAGAATGTGGTTCAGGGACTGGCCAGTGGCACAGCAGTTAAGTTTGCGCACTCTGCTTTGGCAGCCTGGGGTTCACTGGTTCAGATCCCAGCCACGGACCTACGCACTGCTTATCAAGCCATGCTGTCGTGGTGTCCCACATGTAAAATAGAGGAAGATGGGCACAGATGTTAGCTCAGGGCCAGTCTTCTTCAGCAAAAAGTGGAGGATTGGTGGCAGATGTTAGCTCAGGGCTACTCTTCCAAAAAAAAAAAAATGTGGTTCGCATGCGTCATGTGTTACTCCTGCCATCAGTGCAAGTGAAGTGATTCTACCAGTGACCCTTGGACCAGGCATTCAAAGTCTAGAGCCTGGTGAGTTTGGAATTATCCATGGGGAATATTGCACGCTTTTAGATAGCTGTGAATATCTTGTGGCTTTCAGTGATGAGCAATATGGGCGCATAAAGTGGCATCCATAAAAAAAAAGATGCTTTATCGCTGGACACTGAAGCATCTTTGCCATCTCCTTAGGTCATGCTGGGGCAGGCTAATGGACATGCCCATCATTGTGCTCATCAGGCTCTGGCTCCTACTGTCAGTCTCCTGGGTTACTAATTGGTTCCTAAAATGCTCTGCTCTTCTCAGAGGGGAGGAGAAAGTATAAAAGCAGTAACTGTAGTTAATGTAGACATTTTTCTTCTAGTGTTTGATCTCTGCAGTGGAGTTGGATCCATGTTACTAGTGGGTCATTAGGAATCCCCCAGATAGTGAAGAGAAACCAGGGCATATGATTCTAAGTGTTTCGGGTAGCAGTCGTGTTCTTATGTATTATATTCCCTCTCCCTGTAGATTCAGTGTAGAGAAAATGCATGTGAATATTGATTTCAGCAGACGTTGATTGAGCACCAGGGGCTTTGCAAGGGAATAAGAATATAAAGGTGAATAAGTAGCCAAGAATTTAATTGGAGAGACAGAGTCATATTCTTAATGGTATATATTACAGTAGAATGAGTAACGTTTACTCATTTCAACAAAATTGGTTGGTCTTAGGGCGTTGTGGATACAGGGATTAATAAAAGATGACCTTTCCTGTCAACGTATGTGTGGTCTAGATGGGATCTGCACAAAGCCCCTGAGAGCTAGAGAAGAAAGGCATAAATTCTGCCTTGCTTGTGGAGGAGGAGAAAGGAACAGGGACAGGGTTTCAAGCACGAAAAGGGCACGGCATCATGAGTTGAAAACTTAGGTCTCCACAAAACCTGCACACAAATACTTATAGCAGCTTTATTCATAATGACCAAGGCTTGGGAAACCAAGATGTCCTTCAGTAGGTGGATGGGTAAACAAGCTGTGGTCCATCCAGAGAGCAGAATATTATTTAGCAATGAAAAGAAAACTAAGAAGCCATGAAAAGACATGGAGAGGCCTAAATGCATATTGCTAAGTGAAAGAAGGCAATCTGAAAAGGCTGAATACTGTGTGATTCCAACTGTATGACATTCTGGAAAAGGCAAACTGTGGAGACAAAGATCACTGGTTGCCAGGGGTTCAGGAGGAGGGGGATGAGGGCTGAGTTCGTGGAGCGCAGTGGGTTTTTAGGATGGTGAAACTGTCCTGTGTGATCCTGTAATGATGGATGCATGATACTATGCATTTGTCAGGACCCATAGAACTATACAACAGGAAGAGTGAGCTCTAATGTAAACTATGGGCTTTGGGTGATGATAATGTATCGACGTGGGCTCAACAATTATAACAAATGTATACACTGATGCAAGATGTTAATAATAGGGACACTGTGTGTGTGATGGGGAGAGGTGTTTGGGAACCCTCTGTACTTTCTGCTCAATTTTCCGTAAACCTCTAACTAAAAAATGAAGTCTATTATTTAAAAAAAGGGGATGGTGCCTAGGATTGAGATGAGAAGAAGTCAGAGATTAGCATCTAAGGGTGAGAACAGCGTGAGACGGGCCGAGCGGGGTGTGCACAGTACTCACGGGGTGGTCAGGGTATCATGGAGGTGGGTGGTGGCAAGCTTCCTTGGTGGGTGGAAGTGAAGAGGCTTCCTGCGGTGGGGGCTAAGGTTTGTCTTCATCACGGTTTGTTTTCATCGCTGCCTTTCTCACGGGGCATAACGCCTGTTGTTTCTGTTTTCAGCAAAGAGCCCCGGGGAAAGTGTTGCTGGATGCTGTTTGCAACCACCTCAACCTTGTGGAAGGTGACTATTTTGGCCTCGAGTTTCCCGACCACAAAAAGATCACGGTAGGTGATGTCACATTAATGTTGCTATTTTACTGTGGGTTCAGCTTGGGAGAGGAGAGTAATTGGTAGCTTTCCTTGGCCATACAGAAATACATAGAAGAAAAACACTCAGAAAGCCCTTGTTAATCTTCTTTTGAAAGTGATGTGTGCATATGATTAGCAAATTCAAAGAGAGTACACAGTGAAGACTGTCTCCCCCTCTCACCCTTCCACCTCTCTCTCTAGGAACCACCATTTCCAGTTTCTTGTGTGTCCTTCTGATAAAAGTCTGTGTATGTGTATATGCAAACATGTATTTTTGAAATACGTGAATGTGAGGAAACCGTATGCAATGTCCTCTACCACCCCCTCCACTTCCATTAGTGTATCATGGAGATCTTCCCTTTTCCGCACATGGAATCCACTTCCTTCTTTGTTACAGTTTCATGCCATTCCACTGAATTGGTATGCCATAATTTACAACCTCTACTGTAAACCCTGGGGTACTTAGGTTGTCCCCAGTCGTTTGCTGTTACAAATGATGCTACAGTGAATGTACCAGGACATTCGTCTTTGCTCATGGCCAAGCGTTTTGGCAGTTCAGATCCAAAGGCATGGAATTGCCTCATCCATGTGTTTGATCATTTTAACGTTTACAAAATATGTCACATTGTTGTTTAAAAAAAGTTTCACTCATTTGAAGCCAATAGTTTACTGTTCTCTTTTATCTCTTTTGGCTGATGTTACCTTCTTAAGACTGTATCCGAGTATGTCTTTCATTAGACACCCTTTTAAGCTGTGGGTTTGTTGACTGTATTTCTGTTTATTCTTCCATTCAGTGCACGCTGAGGTCCTGGACCTTGAGCTAGCCACTGTAGTGGAGATCCAGTAATAGTAACTGCAGAGAATGTAGAATTTAAGCGGGATGCCAGGCTTAGTCAGCGGTCAGTACAGGGCATGTGACAGGTGCTCCACTGCAGCCAGGGGGTGTTGGGCAGTGGGGGCAGCAGAGAACATTTGTGTTCAGGAAATCCTTCCCAGATATTGAGAAACTGAGTCTCATGAAGCCAATAGTAGTTGAACTATGGAAAAAATATTCCTGGGAGAGGGGCACCCCATGTACAAACAGCAGAAAGCAAATGAACTATTCAGGCACCTGCAAATCAGGCTGGAGTTGAGAAGGGAGAGGGAGGCAGGCTCTGGTGAAGGAGGTGAGAGATGAGGAGGCTGAAAGGTAAGCAGAAACCGGATCTGGAAAAGCTTTCTATACCATTGCCATCCTGTAGAAATATAATGTAAGCCACATAGGTAATTTCAAGTTTTCCACCAGCTATGCTAAAAAAAAGTTAAAATAATTTTAAAATATGTTTTATTTAATCTAATATATCCAAAAACATTTTCATTTCAACATGTAATCAATATCAAAAACTATGAATAAGACATTTTCATTTTTTCACGCTGTCTTTGAATCTGGTGTATATCTGACACTTACAGCCCCTCCCAGTTCAGACGAGCCATCTTCCAAGTACTCAGGAGTCACATGTAGCTAGTAGCTGTTGTATTGGACAGCACAATTCTGTACCAAGCTAATGTGTTTGGGAAGCTGTGAATGCATTGTAAAGGGAATGTGATATGATCTGGTTTATGGTTTAGAAAGAGAATGGTAGCCGGTTTGGAATAGGGCAAGACTGGAGCCAGGAAGCTGTCAGGCAGTATTTCAGGCAGGAGGTGGTGCTGGATGGAACTAAGGGAGAATGGAGGTGGGGTCTGGAGGAAGGTGGATGAATCCAAGAGATTTGGTGGGCGTGGGGCGGTTAGGGATATGATTGAATGGATGGACTTATAAGGGAAAGCGGGCTCAGAGCAGCTGGGTTTTCTGGCTTTGCCATCTGGGGGCACAGAGACGCCAATCACTGGAAGTGGAAAGGCTCGGAGAGACCGTGTCCATGAAGAGGTAAAACAGTGAGTTCCGTCTCAGACCTGAGGAGTCGGAGGCGTTGGTGGACGTTCCAGTGGAGATGTCCAGTGGGCACCCCCAGTAGGTGGATCTCCCGGAGCGCAGGAAAGAGATCTGATCTGAAATTCAGACTCAAGGATCATATGATTCTTTTAGATATTAACTGAAGCTCTGAAAGTAGAGGAGAGTATAGAGAGTGAAACACAGGAGGCAGGAGTGGAACACCAGCATTGAAAGGGGCTGCCCAGGGAAGGAAGAACCCTCAAAGGACGTGCAGGTAGGAAGGAGGAAAACCAGGAGAGGGAAGGGTCCCAGAGCAAGAGAAGAGAGCATCGCAGGGAAGAGTGGGCAGCGGGAGTGCAGGTAGGTGCTGAAGGAGCGAGTGTGTCACGCACCTAAAAATGGGTGCAAATTGTGTTTTCTCAACTTACTCCTGCCTCCGAATATTCTGTCATTTTCTAGTGCTTACATTAAATCTAACCTTCCTTAACTCCCAGTCCTTTTTCTGATGTGGCAGATGACCACAGGTGGGCCAAATCTAATTCCACATTCATTGATTGATCTAACAATTATTTTGTGTCTAAACCATGTCGGTCATCACACCTCATACTCTAGGAGACGCGTGCTGTAAAGGGACAGCAGAAGCAGCTATGGTTTCTGTTCATTAGAAGGGCACACTTAGTAAAAGAGACAAGGAAACAAATAATTACAACACGATGTAGCAAGTTCTATGGAACATTGTTTCCTAAACTTATTTTATGTTAAAATAATGATTCTCAAAACACTTGAAGATAATGCTGTCTCATTATTTCTAACAACCCTGCCTGAATTGCTGCCAGGTCCTAATGGCTTTCCTGACTCCAGTCTTGCCCTGTTCCACTCCAGCTGGAGGCAACTTTCTAAACCATAAATTAGTGGTGAGGGTACTAAGCCTCTGAGAATCGTTCCATATCTGGGTCAACCAGCTAGCTAATAGTAGAGCTAGGATCCTAATCATGCCCTTCTGACCCCAAGTTCAGTGCCTTTTCTGTTAACTGTGGCTGCTTCTCTTTTGCTAGGATTTCCAGACCTATTGATCTTCCTGGGTGCCTCCAGGGCTGACTCTTTCAAGTTTAATCAGGCTTAATTTTTATGATTTCCCTGTTTCCTTATCATATGGTTTAGGAATATGTTCAACTGCAAATTACAGAAAACCCACTAATGGTGACTTAAAGAGATAGATGTTTATTTGTCACACATAATACAAATAAAAGCCACTGCGTGAATGCTGACCACATGCCAGACCGTTGTAGTCCCTGTAGACACGACAGAAACCTGGCCCACATTCTAGAGCAGGGTCAGCGAATTTTCTTTGGAAAGGGCCAGATAGTAAATAATACATGTAGGCTTTGCGGGCCATATGGTCTCTGCTGCAACTATTCAGATATGCGCTTGTAGTGCAAAAGCAGCCATAGACAATATGTAAATGAATGGATGTGGCTTTCTTCCAATAAAACTTTATTTATAATACAGAAAGCCATAGTTTGCCAACACCTGTTCTAGAGAGTAATAACTCTGTGCAGGTATCATATTAGGTTTACTTACAGTATTTCATTCATTCCAGAAAGGCCTGTTATATACCCTTTTTCTGATGAGGCAGCTGAGGCTTAAAGAGGCTAATTCATTTTCACAAAGGCACACAGCCAGGAAATGATAGAGCTGGGAGTCACGTTCAGATCTGTCTAAGGATAGGCCCATGCTCTCAGTCACCATTCCGTTGTGACCATGTTTCTATTATTTTGCTCTCTGTCAATTACGAAATCCAGACCTGAGAGTTGATTTCATAAACTTTAAAAATAAATTGTTTTGACAAAGTGGCTCTGTGCTGTGGGTGGGGTCTGTGACTGGAGATGCTGCAGGAGGGCCTTCTGGGCTCCTGGCCATCTTCTTTCTCTCGCTGTGGCTGCTGGTTCCATGCGCGCAATCAGTTTGTAAAACTTCAGTGAGCTGTACACTTATAACGTGCACTTTATATGCGTGTGTGTGTATAAAACTTCAGTAATGTTTACCCCCAAAATGCAATGAAATGAAAGCACACAGGAACAGAAATAATCACCAAAAAGTGCACGGAGGCTGTCTGAGGGACTCTGTGGTGGAAGTACCAAGGACAAATCTTGACTGGATGAGCTGAGGAAGAGCCGCTCACTTGTGAAAACAGTAAGCTCTAGCTGGGTTGTCACTTCTGCTCTCAGTAAAGTTGCTGGAAAATCGTGCGGTTTTGTCTCCTCTCTGGACTCTGTGGAGATGCTGGCTTTCTAGCCCGGCGGTCCGTGGTAGGCAGGTGAGAGCCACTCTGTGCTCAGACTGCCCGCCCTCAAATCACTACTTCGCCACCTAGCGGCAGCGTGGCTGGGGCAGGTGGCTGGCCCTTCTGAACCTCACTTTGCTCATGCACAGAATGGGGTTAAGAGTGCCTACCTCGTGGGGTTTTTGAAAGGATCAAATGTGATAACAGCCATCAGCATGAAACCCCATGCTGGGACGTATTCAAGAAGGTCTTAGTTATGGAAACTATTATCATTGTCATCATCATTTTGTGTGTGTGGGTGCAGTCAAAAACAGATAACATAAAATGTTCGAACTTACCCATTTTTAAGTGTACGGTCCAGCAGTGTTAACTGTGTTCACATTGTTGTGCAACACATCTCGAGAACTTTTTCATCTTGCAAAACTGAAACTCTATACCCATTAAATAACAGCTCCTTTTTTCTCCTCCTTCCAGCCCTTGGCAACTGTCATTCTGCTTTCTGTCGCTAGGAATTTGGCTACTCTAGATACCTCATATAAGTAGAATCATGCAGTATTTGTCTTTTTGTGAGTGGCTTATTTCGCTGAGCATAATGTCCTCAAGGCTCATCCACGTTGCAGCATGCAACAGACTTTCCTTCCTTTTTAAGTCTGAATAATATTCCATTTTACGGATATGCTGCATTTTGTTTATCCATTCATCTGTTGATGGCCATTTACGTTGCGTCCACCTCTTGGTGGTTGTGAATAATGCTGCAGTGAACGTGGACGTGTCATGGTCGTTTTTTGTAATACTACTGTTGTGATTGTTACCTTTGCCAGGTTTCATTTGGGAGGCTGCTCACATATCTGCCAAACGGAGAGGAAATATGGCTGTTCTCAAAATGCCCCAACGTGGGCTGTCACCGCTGCTTTTGCCCATTTATCTGTGTGTGATAGTGGGAACTAGTTGTCCCCCAAAGTCCCTGGCAAGCAACTTGTGGACCTTTGTCCCTAGGTGGTAAGTTCAGGCAACGCGCATTCCAGCCCAGCTCTCTGCCTCTCCTCCCATCATGTCTATCACGTAATAGCCCACATCAGAGCAGTAGTCATAGTAAGGGTTTCAAAAAGCTTAAGAGGAGAAGGAGTGCTTTCCATGGTCCAAGATGTGTTTCTCAAGATTGGAAATAAACTAGTGATAATTAGTAAGTAATCAATATACTCTATCCTTAGTTAGACTTGTCCTGTGGCTTGTCAGTTAATAGAGTTGATTGCTGTGTTCACATGCGAGTTTGGCCTGCTGTTGTCCTTGAGTCCAGGCAGCCATCCCCATGAGACTGCCTTGCAGGAGCAGAGAAGTCTTTTAATCAGCTTTTTTTTATTGATTGGGCTTTCTGGGGCAGAAACGCTACTGATCCTAGGAATCAAGACTGTGCTTAATATGCCAGCTGAATGGTACCTAGAGTCTGATGGCTGGTAAAAGGCCAGGAAGACATTAGGTTGTTATTGGGGTGAACTCAGCGAACCATCCTTGAGCTTCTAGTGTGTCCCTTGACCTCAGCCTATAAACCTAAGTGCATCTCATTGGTTCTCCACCTTAGGGCTCGGCCAAAGAGCCTGGTAGTAAATGTGTTAGGCTTTGCAGGCCATACCATCTTCATGGCAACTCCCCAACTCTGCCGGCCCAGTGCAAAAGCAGCCATAGACAGTCTGTAAACAAATGAGCGTGGTTGTGTTCCAATAAAACTTTAGTTATGGGCACGGATATTTGAATTTTGTAGAGTTTTCACGTCATGAAATATAGTACTTCTTTTGATTTTTCTTTTCAACCACTTAAGAATGTAAAAGCCAGTCTTTGCTCTCAGGCTATACCGAAGCTGGTGGTGGGCTGGACTTGGCTCACGGGCCTTCATTTGCCAATTTCTGTTTATAATATTTATCTGAGGTAGGTATTTTAGCATCCATGTTTTAGAGTGAGCAAATACAGAGAGGTGACCTGCCCAGTACTGAACAATGAGCTGTGTGACCAGAGTCGTAACAAGGGTTCACATGCAGTCCTGTCTCAGCCCATGTGGGCACCCTCTGATCCTTGCGACTGCCTCTCCTCACGCGTCCCCCACTCAGAGCCACGCGGACCTCAGGGGCAGAGGCGGGTGTAAGCAGATTGCTCTCACTGGCCTGTTGAGGAGTGTGAGGATGGCTCTGTCCTCTGGCCTGTCAATCTCGGTTTAAACCTTTGCTTTGCCATTTAGCAGCTAGGTAGATTCTGAACTTTGATTTTGCACTTTATCTGAAAAATGTGATTAATCAATGACAATTTTACAAGGTTGTCATGAGGACTGATTGAGATACGTTCCGGTCATGAGCCCAGCAGGATTCCTAGCACATAGTAGGCACTCAGATATCTGTTGTATTGTATGCTTGCATTCTAGCTCAGAAACCAGTGAGGCTGGCCCACCAATATTCTATTAAAGCTGTGTTGCTTGGTGACCTGATAAAACAATCCTAATTTCTAATAAATAAACGTTGATAAATCTCAGGAAGATGATGGGCATCTTTTTGTTCATTTGTTATTCTTCTCCATGCCTGGGGCAAGGTTTTGCCGGCGGCAGGTGTCTCAGCTCAGGCTGCCATAACAAAATACCGTGGGCTGGGTGGCTTGAACAACAGACATTTATTTCTCAGACTTCTGGAGGCTGGAAGTCTGAGATCAGGGCGCCAGCATGGTCAGGTTCCAGGGGGTACCCTCTCTCTGGCTTGCAGATGGTCACTTCTTGCTGTGTCCTCGCCTGGCAGAGAGAGAGAGAGAGATCTCTTCCTCTTCTCATAAGGCCACAGTCCTATTGGATGAGGGCCCCACCCTTTTGACCTCATTAAACCTGAATTGCCTTTTAGAGACACATCTCCAGATACAGTTGCATCAGGGGTTGGGGCTTCGATAGATGACCTGGGTGACACGGCTCAGTCCATAGCAGCAGGCGTGCTTTCTAGGGGCTTGGGATCACAGAAACCACAGCTACTTGGGATGGCGGGTGTCCTTTGCTAGTGGTTTCCCAGCCCCGCTGGACCCCTGGAGCCAAACAGACCTCCTTCCTCTGTGCTTGGTCATAGTCCCCTGACCTTGCTTCCTCCTGGGAGTCTAACTGAGGACATCTGAGGTGAGGAGGGGCTCTTTGTGGAACATTCCAGGTATAAAGGATGAAGAGGTTTGCAGAACCGAGGACAGATGAAAGTTTGGGAAGCCAGCAGAGGGGAGGCTATGCAGCAGCTTGGTCGCCACGCAGAGCAGCTCTATGGTTTGATCCAACAGCGACTGTGTCGACAGGGCAGGTCCCAGCGGAGGCAAAGCTCTCCTGGAGCAGAGTCTGGGAGAAGGGACAGGTCACTGGAAAACAGAGCTGTGGGGGATGTCCCTTTGGTAGGCTGGAAGGAAGGAGGTTTTTTGTTTGTTTTCATTTTGTTTTTTGCTTAATAGAGTTTATTTTTTAGAAGACTTTTAGGTTTACAGAAAAATTGAGCAGAAAGTAGCGAGGTGCCATATATGGGCCCCCAACACACACAGTGTCCCCTATTGCAGACATCTTGCGTTAGTGTGGTGCGTGTGTTACAGTTGATGAGCCAATGTTAATGCATTATTATTACAGCCCAAACTTTACATTAGGGTTCATGCTTTGTGTTGTACATTCCTTGGGTTTTGACAAATGTATAGTGACATGTATATACCACTACGGTATCGTAAAGAATAATTTCACTGCCCTCAAAATTCCCCGGGCTCCACCTCCTGTCCCTCCCTCTCCTCTGAGCCCATGGCAACCACTGATCTTTTCCTTTCATATTTTCTTATTTTCTGTATTGATGCTCTGGCATCTGGGGCCCCACTGACCAGGGAGAACCTGCCCTTCTCAGGGCTAGCCAGTTCTTAGAGATAGCAAATGGCTCCCCTGCAAGCATGCCTTTCATATGCAAACTAACCAATCCAGAGCCCAGACTCTGAACCGCCTCTTCTATCTGCCTCTTACTCCAGGAGGCAACATTCCCCTGCCTTCATTATCCCAGGGCCAGGTACCAGGCAACTAGAGACAGCCTCTACACCCAGAGCCCTCTGAAATGTCTCAAACTAGCCAATCCTAACCCTGCTTGCCCTGTCTTGCCTTTCCTGATGGAAAGTGCAGTAAAGTCTCCTGCCCGTGCTTTCTCCTCACCCTTTCTGCCTCCTGACCAACCTGGTGCTTCCCTGTGTGGCCCTGAATGGTGTGGTATGTCCCCTCCTCTTGGGAAATGTGAGTAACAAACTGTCTTTTCCATGGCAGTCATCTCCTTACTTGTTGGCCCCACCATATCTGAATAATAATGAAGCCTACAGTTTAAAACAATTTGGTAAAAAAAAATACATGGAAGTTTGTTTCAAAAGTGGGTACAGTCTTGAGAAAATTGAAGTGGAAGTGTAGTTTTTAGATCTTCCCAAACCCAAGAACTCACATAAAAACAGCTACTCAGCAAAACCAAAAAAGTATGGACAACATTTATGGCAAAACTAGATTTCAGAGTGAAAACCCTAGATCCCAAAGTACAAGCAGTTGGAGACAAACCCAGCCGAATACAAGGGCTGTGCGCTATCAGGGTCTGTCCAGGAAGAAATGGAGGCAAGTAGCAGGCCATCTGATGGACGGGAGCGAAGCCCCAGGTGGACGCTGGAAGTCACAAGGGGGCAGTTTGAGAAGAACACCTGCAACTAAGGTCTGAAGGGCTGGAAGAGTCCAACTCAAGTGAGAGCAACTGACTTTCGAGGGCAGGCTACCACTTAGAAACTGGAGAATGGGCCCAAAAGTGAGCTGGGTAAAGACAACAGGAGGAGTGATAGAGAAGTGGAGAGAAATGGAGCGAGCAAGTCTCAGTACACAAGCCACCATAGCTTTCAACACTGCCCCAAAACAGGGGAAGAGGAAGCTCTGGGAGGCTAGGAAAGCTACTGTGGACCATACCTTCTTCTAAGAAGGTTAGGAGACAGTTTTCACGTAGAAATGAGTGGCAGAAAGGTATCACAGTCATAATGATACTTTTTTTTAAAGAAACAGGTGTGTTTCTCCTGAGACACCATATATGGCCTCAGCAAAGGGACCAATGAATGCAATCCACAAAATCCAGACTCTGGAAAATTCTACAGATCAACAGATAAACTATAAGGAAAAAAGAGGGGCATGGAGGAAGAGGCTATAAATTAAAAGATTCTTGAAGCATGTAAAATTTCTCAAAATAGGCAAGACTAAACTCTAGTGTGTAAGATGCACCATTGGGTGAAATAAACATTAAGCAATGTAACAGTTATTGTAAAAATCTAGATAGTGGTTACTTTTGGGGGGGTTGGTTTTAGGATGAGGTGGCTGGCAGAGTTGTATTTCTTGACTTAGGTGATGGATACAAGGGTGTTGCCGTTTAATAATTCACTAAGATATACCTTTGTTTTCAGTAGTTTTAAGCATCCCCATGTCATTTTCAAATTAAACAGTTTTAAAAGGAGGAAGAAGAAAATTTAAAAACAGAAGCAGCAAACTGTAGATTAAAGGAGAAAAATCCAATTAAATAACAGAATACCCAAGTGAAATCCTTTGAGTTGAATTTTTCAAAGCTAATGCAAATTAACCAAATGACTTTGGTTAAAACTGAGTTGATGATGTGTTACAAGTACCTTGCCTGAGGTCTGTTGCTGAGCCCTTCTCCAAAAGTAGTTTCCCTCCAGGAAAAGGCCCCCTGAAACCCCAAGGGATGCATTATAACATTAAGTCTTGGTTCTATTCCAAAACTTCCCTTTGCATGTATCTGGGATATAAGCTACTGCTTAATGAATGTAATACACTAACGCCTAAGACAGGCGGTACTACCTTGCATTTTGTCCTTTGGTTTACAGACATGTCTTTAATCTCTTTTTTATTTAAAGCTTTCCTTGTAAATAAATTAAAATATATATCCTTAAATTTTCAGTTCAAATTTTATTCACATATTCCTTCAGCAGGTCAACGTTGGTTAAAAAAAAAAGAGAAAAGAAAAAGGGCAGGGGACCAAGCTAGATTAAGAGAGACTTAACGGACATAATCAGATATGAAGCGTGGTCCTGGATTGGATATGAGTTTCGACAGACTACAGTAGAGACATCTTTATTCAAACGGAGGAATTTGAATATAGTCTGAGTATTTGATGAGAAGTTTAAAAAAGTATGTATGTATGTTTCTACCTACGCACATCACTCATAGAAGAAGATCTGGAAGGGTAAACACAAAGGCACTGGGTCCTAATCCATGGTCCCCGGGCCAGCAAGCAGCATCAGCATCACTTGGGCACTGGCTAGGAATGTGAATTCTCAGGTCCCCACCCCAGATGAGTGACTCTGGGAGCAGGATCCTGTGGTGTGTGTTTTAACAAACCTTTAGGGTGATTGTGATGCAAGCTCAGCTCTGACAACAACTTCTCTAAGGTATTGACCATGGTCTCTTGGTCGTAGAAGACAATTTTTAAAATTTTGCTCATCCAAATTATCTAATTTTCTAGAATACATATGTATGAATTCCTTACTAGTAGAAGGGTTTTTTTGTTTCTCTTGGTTTGTTTTTTTTTTTTTGGTGAGAAAGATTGGCCCTGAGCTAACATCTGTTGCCAATCTTCTTCTTTTTTGCTTGAGGAAGATTGGCCCTGAGCTAGCATCTGTGCCCATCTTCCTCTATTTTATATATGTGATGCCTGCCACAGCGTGGCTTAATGAGCCGTGTCTAGGTCCACACCAACATCTGAACCCGCAAACTCTGTGCCGCTGAAGTGGAGCACACGAACTTAATCACTATACCACCGGGCCTACTCTGAGAAGATTATTGTCAAATTAAGAGCTTTTTAGTGGCATCCTGTAAATTTTGATTTATTGTGTTTTCATTTTCATTTCAGTTTAAAATACTTTCTAATTTCCCTTTGGTTCCTTCTTTGACCCATGTATTATTTAGAAATATGTTATTTAGTTTCCAAATCTATGGGGATTTTCCATAGTTCTTGCTGTGGAAATTTTTCAGTTAATTCCATGGTGGTTGGAGAATGTAGTTTGTATGACGTGAATGTTTATAAACAGTTTACGGATATCTCTTTTATGCCCCAGAATATGGTTTATTTTGGTAAATGTTTTTGGGAACTTGAAAAGAATGCATATTCTTGGGTGTGAGGTGGAGTATTCAATTTATATCAATTGGATCATGTTGGTTGCTAGTGTTGTTGAAACTTTCTCTATTCTTACTGAATTTCTGCCTACATGTTCCATCAGTTATGGAGCAAGAGCTGTTAAAATCTCCAACCGTAGTTGTGGACCTGTCTGTTTCTTCTTGCAGTTTAATCAGTTTTTGCTTCATGTTTTCTGAAGTTCTGTTACTAAGTGTACAAATACTTAAGATTTTTACATCCTCTTAATTAACTGACTCCTTTATCATTAAGAAATTACCTTCTTTATCCTTGGTGATATTCTTTATTCTCATGTCTACTTTGATACTAATATAGCCACTTTAGGTTTTTTAAAAATTATTTTAATTATTAATGTTAGCATGATATGCCTTTTTCCTTTTCTTTTTAACCTATTTGTGTCTTTATATTTAGTGTGTTTCTTGTAGTCATCATACAGTTGGGTCCTGCCTTGTTATCCAATCTGACAATCCCAGCCTTTCTTTTTTTTTCTTTTTGCTGAGGAAGATTAGCCCTGAGCTAATATCTGTGCCAATCTTCCTGTATGCTATATGTGGGTTGCCACCACAGCACGGCTGTCAAGTGGTGTAGGTCCACATCTGGGATCTGAACTCAAACACTTGGGCCACCAAAGCAGAGCACACCAAACTTAACCACTAGGCCCCAGGGCCAGCCCCTAATCCCTGCCTTTTAATTGGAGGTGTTTAGACCATTTACATTTAATGTGATTATTGATGTGGTTTAAATCAGTCATCTTGCCATTTGTTTTCTGTTTGTCTTATCCATTCTTTGTTCCTTTTTTCTGCCTTCCTTTTGATTAATTGAATATTTTGATGATTCCATTTCACCTTCTTTGTTGGTTTATTAGCTATCACTCTTCAGTTTGTAACTTTAGAGGTTGCTTTGGGGTTAATAGTGTACATCTTTAACTTATCACAGCCTGCCTTTAGGCGATATTATTCCACTTCACATATAGTATAAAAACTTACAATGGTATATTTCCACTTTCTGACCTTTTTTTTTTTGCTGTTGTTGTCATACAGTTCTTTTTCACACGAGTTATGATCCCCACATTACATTGTTGTTATTTTTGTTTACTAGTGCATTGTCTTCTGTAGACCTATAAATAATTTTTTAAATTATTAAAACACCTTATATATTAACCATGCTGTTTACATTTTGGTGTTCTTATTCCTTTGTGTAGAGAGAGATTCCATCTGATATCATTTTCTTTTTGATTAAAGGGCTTCCTTTAAGATTTCTTGTTATATGGCTCTGCTGGCGATGAATTCTCTCAGCTTTCATGTGTTTGAAAGAGTATTTTGCCTTCGTTTTTGAAAGACATTTATTGCTGGATGTAAAATTCTAAGGTGAATAGTGTTTTCTTCTAGTACATTAAAAGTCTTGCTCCACTGCATTCTCCCTTGCACTGTTTCTGACAAGAAATGTACTGTCATCTTTATCTTTGTTCCTTTGTACATAATGTGTCTTTTTTCTCTGGCTGATTTCAAGATATTCTCTTTTTACTGTTTTTGAGCAATTAGATTATGACATGCTTCTGTGTAATTTTCTTCGCAGCTCTTATGCTTTGGGTTTGCTGACCTTCTTGGACCTGTAGGATTATAGTTTTCTTGAAATTTGGAAAAATTTCAGCCATTATTTCTTCTTATACTTTTTCTTCTGGTTTCCCCCACCCCTACCATCTCTTTTCCTTTGGGACTCCAATTCCATGTATATTAGGCTGCCTAAAGTTGTTCCACAGTTCTCTAATGCTCTATTAATTTTTTGGTAATTTTCCTCTGTGTTTCATTTTGTATTGTTTCCACTGCCAGGTCAATAAATAAATTCAAATTTATTAGAATTTCTTCTGCAATGTCTAATCTGCTGTTAGTCTCATCCAATGTGTTTTTTTACCTCACACAATGTTGTTTCCATCTCTAGAAGTTTAGTTTGGGTCTTTTTTGTATCTTCCATATCTCAACCTTTTGAACATAGAGAATACAATTGTAATAACTGTCTTCATGTCATTCTCCACTAATTCTAATATCTGTGTCAGTTCTAGGTTAGGTCAGATTTTATTTTATTTTTTTTTTGTCTAATTATGGATTGTATTTTCCTGCTTCTTTGTGAGCCTGGTGATTTTATTTATTGGGTGTCAGATACTGTGAATTTTACCTTGTTGAGTGCTGGGTAGCTTTATGTTCCTGTAATCTTATTGAGTGTTCTGAGGTGCAAATAAGTTGTTTGGAAACAATGTAGCCCTTGCAAATCTGGCTTTTAAAAAGGCTTGTCAGGTGGGACTGGTGTAGTGTACAGTCTGGGGCTATTTATTCCCTACTGCTAAGGGATGACCTTCAGGACTCGACTCAGTGCCCGTGAATCATGAGGTCTTCCAGTCTGGCTGTATTCCTGGCCCTGTGTGAACACCAGGTGTGTTAGCTCTCATCCTTTCCTTGGTTCTTTCCCCTCAGTCTTGGGTACTTTCCTGACAAGCATCCATTGATCAGCATTCAGCTGATTCCTCAAAGGTAACCCTCTACATTCTCCTAAATGCTCTGTCAGGGAAGAGCTTTCTATTCTCTCTGAACTCTCGCTACCTTGATTCCCTACATTCTCAACCCCATCTCTTCATGTCATGGATCTTGCCAGGTTCCGCCTCCCTGCAACACAGCCTAGAAACTTGCTCAAGGCGGAAGGCTCGGGCACCCACAGGGATCACGATTTTATTTCCTAGTCTCTCAGGGATCACTGTTTCTCATTGCCTCGTGTCCCGAATCTTCAGATCTGTTATGTTATGCATTTTTTTCTTTCTTGGTTGTTTCATGTAGGAAGATAAATCCAATCCCTGTCACTTTATTTGGACCAGAATCATTAACCTCTAAAAATTAAGAGGTTTTTAAAAAGAAAGCCACACTTGACATATCTTTTAAATGTAACTATATGTGAAGCTAATGAAGTAATTAAGACTAACATGAAAAATTAAATTCAAACAAATTATTACAAACAAAAGTTCAGAGTAAGGTTATTTCTTGTAGGAGTCAGCTACAGAAAGAGTAATTTGTTGCAATAAATTATAGACACTGAATAATATTCTATAACATTTTATCTGGTTCCTATGTATGTTACGGTTGATGAAGAAATATTTTTGTTGTATGCTGTTTTGATTTTTAAACATGAAGAGGAGAGCTGAGCTTCTGTTGAGTTCTGTAGCTTTTAGAGCGGCAGCATGTTATGTTGCAGGAAAATCACAGGTTTGGAGCCAAATGGACTTGATGTTGAATCCCAGCTGTGTGACCTTGGGCAACCTAAAGAAGCTCTCTGAGCATGGCTTCCTTCCTGTGTAAAACAACCCCATTGTAATGAATATTAAATGAGTATGTGTAAAGTGCCTATCCAGTGCCTAGCACACAGTAGGTGCTCAAGAAATAGTCTCTTTCTTGCCGCCTGTCTAATATCAAGTGACTGGCTCTCTTTTAATAAGACCTTTTCCAAAATACCTCAAATATTTCAGTTGCCTACAAAATCCACCTAAAATGTCACTTACCACAAACAGGGGTCAAAAGATGTTTAGGGAAAGAAGAGAAGGGCTTTGGGGTCAGTGAGTCATCTTGCCTGGGCGTTAAAGCATTTCTTCTCACCTAACGGTATTTCGGTATTTCGGTGCAGAGGACATATTGCAAAGGAGGAAAGTAACATTAACAAGGGGATCGGAGAAAAATAGGTAGCCTGACTGAAACGTAGGCAAGTAGGGGAAGAGGGGGCTGGAAAACTGTGTTGAAAGCAAATTGTGGAAGATCGGTGCTATGGGCTGAATTGTGTCCCCTTAAAATTTGTATGTTGACGCTCTACGCTCATACTCAGAATGTGACAGTACTTGAAGACAGGGCCTTTCAAGAGGTGATTAAGTTACACTGAGGCCATTCGAGTGGGTCCTGACTCTGCTTCACTTTAAGAAGAAGCAATCTGGAGGTCCCCAGGAGACCCCAGGGGCGTGCGTGTGCAGAGGGAAGCCCGTGAAGCCAGAGGCGGCCGACTGCAAGCCAGCGAGAGCGGCCTCGGGGGAAACCACACCTGTGGCACCTTGAGCCTCCGGAACTCTGAGGAAATACATTTTTTTGTCCACGCCGCCTCATCTGTAACACTTTGTCTTGGCATCCCTAGCAAACTCTTCTATAGGCCTTCAGATCCCAGCAGGGGACGTTCCTTGATTTGGTAAGACCTACTCACTTGGAATGACATTTCTAGAAATCCATTCATTTTGACCAGATCCATTTACAGTCGGGCAGTGTGGATTGTGGACGTGCCCCGGAGACCGGCAGAGAACAGGGGTGTGTGGCTTGGTTGAAGGGGTGGGAGGTGGGGCTGCAGATAGACCTTTACAGTTGTGACACTCGAGAGAACCATTGGCAGGGAAAGAAGGATTTTTAGTGCTTTTGTTGCCTTTTAACCTCGTCTGGAACTCTTTTCCGTTCTGCTTAGGTTGAAGGAACAAGTGATGTATCTCAGATGACCTAGCCCGGTTCAAATCCTTCCCAGTAGCCCTCCCCATATATCGGACTTCAAGCCTGTTTTTCTTCTTGCGCTTTCGAGCTCATCCATTCATAGCAGTTGAACTCCTGCGTGTGCGAGATCTTGTGTCTCAGCTCTGCCAGTGTCCGTCTAACGTAAATGGAGAGGTTCTCTCGGGCCTACGTTCTCACCCAGGCCAGCGGAGCTGGGATGGGACCGATGCCTTGTGGCATTGTTGCTGCAGAGCTCTACCAGACCGGCTGCTTCAGGCCAGTCTGACGGTCCCAAGCTTTTGTGTTCTAAACCCACATGCTCAGTTGGCTCAAATTGGTGCATGTATTTGATGCTTTCCACAGAAATGCCAAAAACAGAAGAGAGATGTTTTAAAACAATTCATAAAATTGGCAACTACATTGCCAGAGCCTGGTTGTTTTGTCCTGAGTGGTTTGCAGACGTTTAGAGAGATTCTGTGGCAGAACTGGCAATGGTGAAGATCTGAGATGGTTCCCCTGAGGCGGCCGTGGGGGTCGAAAGGGCACGGGAGGGCAGGCTCGTGAGCAGACGCTCAGCAGCCCTGGGGAATCCCACTAGAATTCTCCAGTTAATTCACAGTCCCATGCAACACACTATTTCCAATCTTCTTCACCTCAGTCTTCCAATCCGCAGAGTTTACAGGGGAAACAGATGGCATCAAGGAGGAACTTTCTTATCTTTCTTCCTGACACAGAAATATAAACTTACTAACATCTGTCATTAGCCTTTCTTTCTCCCCCGACCCCGCCACCCCATGGCAGAGCTCTTTCTGTCTCAAGCCAATCCCCTGTGTTTCAGAGCTACCTTCTCACGTCATCTCAGGTCCCTCAGACGTCCATCGTCCCTTCTTGTTCACCTTCTCAGTCCCTCCCCCTTTTTGGACGCACCTAGGGCTTTCCTATTAGAAAGAAGCAAATAGGCAGTACCCGTATTTGATTCCTCAACCCCTCTGCCTTAGTCTCTTGCCTCTTTCTTCACAGCCGGCTTCTGGAAAAGACTATTCATCCTTCCTGCCTCTTCACTGCCCACCAGGCTTCCAGAGCCACCACTAAGTAAGCTGACAAACAGATATCCAGTTCTCTCTCATCTTAGCTGACCTTTCCACAGTTCTTCACATTCTTTCTTCTGGAAACACCATCCCCCCGTGGCTTCCATGGCACAACTCTCTCCTTATTTTCCTTCCATCCTCATCTGCCCCCACCATGCATTCCGTCCTCTGGCCTCTACGAGGCCATCTTGTCCTGCATGGAGTCAGGGTGGTGGCACCTTCTAAACGTGAGACCTCCTGCTCAGGCTTCTCCTCTGAGCTCAGCCGAGTGTCCCGCCGTTTCCCTACTGCGTCTTCCTCAGGAGATCCAAGGCACCTCATAGAATCACAGTGTCTGGCGCTCCTCCATCTGGGCTCTCTTCCAGTGCTCCTTGTCTCTGTGAATGGCGCTGGCATCTGTCCGGATGCCCATGGCAGAAATCTTGGTGTCATTCTGGTCGTTGTTTCCTCCCTCGGCCGCCATATCCAGTCCATCAGTAAATCCCATGAGATGTTACCTCTTCAGTTTTTCTTAAATACGCCCACTTTTCCCCGACTCTCCTTCTGCCTTCCTGGTCCAAAATACCATTCCCTCTTGCCTGGACAATTGCAGCAGGTCAACCGGCATCTGTTCTGGCCCCTCTGTCTGTTCTCACGTTGTTAGCCTAGTCTTTTCAAAGCGCACATCTGATCGAATCAGCCCCATGCTTAAACCCTTCGCAATTGCTCTTAGGGTAAGGACAAAGAATCTTAACATGACCTCAGTGGGGTCTGACCCACAAGCCCAGCCCTGCAGCCATGTTGTTCTTTCACCTCAGGCATCTGGACAAGTGTTTTTACTGTGTGTCTTCATATGTTCTTATTTCTCTCCTCCTTCAGATCTCAGCACAATGTCATGTTCATATGAAGTCTCAGGATCCCCCCTACCTTCCCTTCTCCCCTGACTGGGTCACACCTCTGCATCCTAGACCTTTGGAGTCCACTGGGACTCCTGTTCATTTCATTTATCTCAGCTACTTCACTTTTTTTTTTTTTTTTTTTTTGATGAGGAAGATTGGCCCTGAGCTAACATCCATTGCCAATCTTCCTCTTTTTGCTTGAGGAAGATCGTCACTAAGCTAATGTCTGTGCCAATCTGCCTCTATTTTGTATGTGGGATCCCACCACAGTGTGGCTTGGTGGGCAGTGTGTAGGTCCGCACCCAGGATTCGAACCTGCAAACCCTAGGCTGCCAAAGTGGAGCATACAAACTTAACCACTATGCCACTGGGCTGGCCCCCTTTTTCACTTTTGTTAGGAAGTTTTTTTGGTTCCTCTCTGTCTCCCTCACTAGACCATAAGCTCCATGAAGCAGGGACCATGACTGGTTTTCTCATCATTGGATTCCTGGAGCCTAGCACTGGGGACACAGTAATTTTTTGTTGGATGGAATAAATGAGTCTCGAGAACAGGGTTTAAGTTCCAACTTCGGGCATTTATTCTGTGAATATCAGTTGTCTCATCAAATGGAAATACGTTTGCCACCTTGTCCAGCTTTTAGGATTCTTAGGAAGAAAATATTATATTTTGCAGATTGCTGTTTTGAATGACTATTCTCGTTCTAATGTTGAGGTTTATGAATATGATGGCGGAGATGATCCTAAGTCAACTAATGCCATTATTTTTTTCTCTTAGAGGAGAACGGTAGGGAATGGGGAATATAGAATTGAGAATTTCATTATAAAATCTTATTTATTTGAAAAGGTGGTGGGGAAGAGTAACCTGAATAAGTAGGAACTTAAAATTTTTAGATTTTTCATTATGAGAATTCTTAGTGCTCATTTAAGATAATTTGGATAATGTAGAAAGGCAGACGATAAGAAATCACTCATCTTCCAGCCTCCCAGACACATTTTCCCACATTCTTAAATATTCATCAAGAACACGATTTTTAATGCTTGTGTGGTAATGTGTCATATAGAGGTAGACTATTTTATTTATTTAATTTAGGTTATTGTAAAATTTTTAACTATTGTTGAGTAATATGTAAAAATGGCGTGGTTAGCATTTCTTGTGCATAGGTCTTTGTGTGCATAATATATAACTTCCCAAACTTGAATTACTGGAGGAAAGGGTAGGTATGGGAATACTTCTGAGGTTTTAGATAATCATTCCTTAGTTAGTCTCCAGAAACATTGTGCCAGTCCATACATCCACCAATAGAGCTGACACAGTGTGTGTTTCCCCACCCCTTTGCCAACTTTGGGTATTACGTATAAAATACAAACATGTGTATACATACAGGCATATCTGGATGCAAATTTAATGGGTGGAAATGGCATTTGATTATTTAGATTTGCATTCATAGTGCAGACTACTCCTGAATTTGAACATGTTCCCATTAGCCATTGTCCTTTTTTCTTCATCACTTAATCTATTGTTCTTTGTGTAGTTTTGGGTGTTCCCTTTTTTTAGAAAACCCTTTTTACATTAAGCGCATTAACTTTGTTTTTGTCATATGTGCAAATATGAGCTTCAGTAGAACCCTATTCAAATGATCACAAGTTCAAGGGGAATTTAAAGACAAACGTGTGTGAAATGGGACCATATGGTTAACACTTTATTAATAAGAGCAGCTGGTTTCTCTTTAAAAAAAAAATTTTGCCACTCAAACTGTGTGCTGAGGGGCATGTGTGTGAAGAGTCTGGACTTGGAAGCTGGAAAGGCCTGATTTCAGCCTTGGCTCTGCCGCTCGAGCTGAGAGCCCTGGGACAAATTATTCAGCTTCTGCAAGTCTCTGTTTTCTCTCCGGGGTAACGGGAATCCTTCTGGCCTTGTTTTGAGAGATAAATAGCTTATGAATGGTGCCTGGTGCAGAGGTTGTGTTCGGTAAATAACTCATTTCCTTTCCATACCCCTCAAAGACGTGCTCTTCTGTAAATGCGTATACATACATGTATGTTGTCTCATTAGGGAGCATGCATATTTCACTCAGCTTGTACCTAGGCACGCAATCTTTCATTAATATTTGCTGAATAGCTAACTATGATGAAAGTACAAATGAGAGTAGAAGGATTCTTAGTTAACTATTTGAGTCTAGGAGAGATTTTAATTTCAAAGCTCAGGGATAATATTAGCAAATTTGGACCTATTCTATAAAACTGGTAGACGATGTAAGACATGGCATTCTGGAGACGAATGGAACAGACAGCCTCCAATACTCAAAAATGTTTTTATTTTAAACAGCTCCAAATAAAGTCTCAACATACTTGCACTGTTTCATTGAGAATTTATGTCTGCATCTGTTCTTTTTTCCTTTGTAGGTGTGGCTGGATCTCTTAAAACCTATTGTCAAGCAGATTCGAAGTAAGTCTGTACTGTATGTTTAACAGTGATGTTAAATATAAAGCCAGCATTTTCCTCATCTAGACATTGTCTGCCCCATGGCATCAAGCATCAGTGACACAGATTCTGTTTTTACATGATTGCTTTTTCATCATCACTAGTCTACGTAATACTAAAATGTATCTTCTGCAATTTTAATATATAACAATTTGGCAATCAAAACCTTGCTTGGAAAATCAAATTTTGTTTTGATTAACAGCTAAAGCATGCAATTAAGCCCCAGAGTCATTGAGCTTGTCTTGTCTGTGCCTGTGTTTCTTCCTGTCACTTTTAAAGGGGGAAGGTAGAGCCATTTACTCATAAAATTGATGTTGGCTTTTCTGAGCTGCCTCTTCAAAGCCTGTAAAATCAGAATGCAGGTGTGGTTTGGAAGAATAAGGTGCCCAAAATGTGTGTATGTGTGTATATATGCGTACGTGTGTGTTTCTGAATGGCAAGCAGAACTGAAGGGAGTCTGGCTTGCATTTAGACTGTGTGTTGAGAAAAGATGAAGGAGGGTTTAGGAGAGGAAAGGAGAGAGGACACTTGGTTTTCTCTCCCTTCTCGCCGCATCTCAGCACTGGACTGTCCTCCTCGCCCTCTGCTTTGAGGTCAAGTTCAGAGCCAAGATCTCTTCTCAAAGTCATCCCAAGTGCTCGCTAGCTGCAGCCAGGAACTGGGCAAAAGTCTGAGGATGGTAACAAAATTGCATTCTTTCAGCTGAGCATGAGGCGCACAATACCTTGTGGATCGTTTTTATGTCTGGTTGGGAAGCCCCACCAGGCCACTCACAGCAGTTTCTGTGGATGTAACAAACAGGCACACAGTGTCTGTATGGCCCTTATGCAACTGAAATTACTGTTGATCTTCTGTCATTTAAATTAAGCAATTACCGAGGCTGAAAATGGAACAGCCATAGCTTGTTTAACCTCTACTGCATAGCTGGCCAGTGACCAATGTGGGGAGGTGGGACACACTGCTGGCAGAAACCCCCAGGCCTGCTGGGTGGAGGTAGCGTAGCGTCCAGATGAATGACACCTGTCCCTGCAGTGACTCGTGGTGGGAATTGCTCCTGGTGAAAGGAACCTCGTAGCACATTACCAAATGCAGGCCAAAGACAGTGAGTCGTTAGTGGGTCCACACTGGAGCAGGGGTTCTCCTTTCCAGGCCCATGTGCTGTGACCAACCCTGTGTGAGAAGGCTGTCGTTTTGCATTTAGCACCAGCATCTTCCCAGCTACAGGTTTCTACAGATGCTAGGAGCTTCATTTAATTCCCTGAGAATTGCTGAGAGGAGATGGCGCAACTGTCTATTAGTTTATGATCCGGAATTGCTGTTCGAGGGTCTCTGTTCATCTTTCGGGTGATTAAGGAAAAGAAGCCCAGCTTTGCTTGGCTCCAGTACTTCTGAGCCTTGTTTTTTTCCTCCTAATCTTATATATGTTGACATCTTCATCTTATGCTATATCATTTTTGCTTTTTTTTGTAAACTTGAATGTGTTATCATAGCAATTATAATAGAACATCTATTTTTTTGTGATAGTGAGACGTAGAGGAAAAAGACATTTTCTGCTTTTATGACTACGCTAAAATTTGGATTTCATTATAGTGTGTTATATCCCATGGAACGTAAACTCACTGCTGTTATTGCAAATGGCAGAACTGGTAAGGCTGCTCTGACATTGTAGCTTGTACATCAAAACAAGCTGGCTCAGACTGCAAATGATGGTTTTATTATCTATTTAATGTTCTATTTTAACTCTGAAAAGAAAAGTTATCCATCTCTTTCACAGTCTCTCCCTGCCCACCTGCTCCCAGCTCTGCTTCCTGATTTTGTCTGAACTCACTGAGAAGGTGGTTTCTGAGACACTTAACCAAGGCTTGTCTGACTCTGACAAGGGCTGTGCCACATCTTGTTGATGTTTCTCTCCAGAGCTGAGGAGAGCACCTGGCAAGTGGGTGCTAGATACATATTTGATGAACACATTAGCAGCTGTACCTTGTAGATAAAAGTAATAAATTACGTAACTGCTTTACACATTCATTATCTCCTTCTTAAGTTATCTAAAGCCTATATTTGGACTAAAGCAGCCAGTAGATAAATTGTTGAAGACAAATAAATGCCTTTTCTTTAAACCTGGGTAAAATTTAAGTCTCCAGAGAAAAAGTTTAATATCGCAGTGTAATATACTTGTCACAGTGTTTTTTAAAAACAGGTATGTTTCCCCACAATATGAAAAGGTGATTAGTAACCAAATTGGACCAGCCGTTGAGTGACTTGGGCGTTGGCGGGTGTATTCTCGGCAGCTCAGAATGAGACTCATTGTTTGCTGTATAATATACCCTGGAAAGTCTTTTTCTTTAACAGCATTTGAAACACAAATCAATAAATACTTTACTGTTTTTTCCCCCCTTTTTAGGGCCAAAGCATGTTGTTGTTAAGTTTGTGGTGAAGTTCTTTCCACCTGACCACACACAGCTCCAAGAGGAACTCACAAGGTTAGTGGTTTGGAAACTGGGTACTTATTGCTATGGGGTGCTGAGGAGAAGAGAAAGTTAATGTTCTAAGTCGACTGATTAAACGTTTTACAGTGTTTACTCAACCAGCATCTGCTTAACTGTGCTTAACAGTTTAAACCCTCTCTCTAGAAGAAAGTATCACCTTTTCCCTTAAGCTTGGTTTCTTTAAGGCTGCAACATGAAGTGAACTGGGTTACAACCTATTACTGTCATATTTTCCCTGTGATATCTATCACATCACAGGACGGTTTTGGGAAATGAATCTCTTGTGAAACCAAGATGTTAACTCAGAGTTTCTCTTTGTTGCTGCCATGGATGAGTGGACATAAACTGTGGGTCATTTTCTTTGAAACTGTGGCCAACAGGGAGAATCATGAGCATTGGGCCAGGCCTGGCCTCCAGTGTCACTTGTGCTCTTGGAGGTTGTTTGGCCAGTTATTTGTTCCCTGTGCACCTCTGTTAATTCGCCGGTGTCGATGCGTCTATAATGCTTGCTTGGCCAGGGTTGTTTTGAAGATAAGCACTGTTATACACTGAGTGGTGGAACCCAGGAGGGACACTATGAATGATAACCATCATCATCACCATCATGGCCATCATTGTTGTCGTCATCCTTCTCCTCATCATCATTATCATCATCATCACTGCTTCTACTCATTTTATAACTTGCAGCAAAGCAGATGGTCTTCTGAAAGAGAGCAGAGCCCAATGGGAACACGTGAGGATAAAATGCCTCGCTTTCAAGAGTGCCCTTACGAGTACAGTAATCTGACCAGCCGGATTTTTGCCACCTGTGCCTTTCAAGCTATAGCTGTTTAAGACCAAGTCTGTCACACCTCCCTCATCTCTCTCGGTACAGAGCACATCTCTATTTATCTTGAGTGGTTGACCATTTATCAAAAGGATAAAGACATTCAGTCAACAGGATTTATGAAGTGTGCAAGCATTATTCTAGGCACTGGGAATAGAGAGGTGAAAAGACAATCCTGACTCTCATGGGAACAAACAAAATGGTTAAATAAACAAGAAAAATATCAGATAATGGTAAGAGCTCTTTAGGTGATTGAAGTAGGGTGATGCACTGGAAGGTGACTGGGTGACGACTGGAGCTTGGTCGATCTGGGGTCCTTCTGAGGACCTGTCAGTCATTTTCTGAGGAAGAACCTCCCAGGTGGAAGGAGCAGTTGGGCAGTGCCCAAGGCAGAAATTAGCTGCAGATGTTCAAACCCCTCAGAGGGCTGACATGGCACAAATGTTGCAGGTGAAGTGCACTGAGGTGGGTCAGAGGCCCTATGATACGCGGTGTGAAAAGACAATGTGCTGTATGGAGGCTTAGTCATCCAGGCCAGATGGCGGCAAAGGAGGTGGGAGAAGTGGAAATGGAGAAAAGTGGTTGCGTTTGGAATACATGCGGGAGGTGGGGTCCGTCTGTCTTGGTGATGGGTTGGGGGTGGAGTCTGAGGAAAGTAGAGGGGATGTTTAGATTTGGGTGGGTGGTGTTGACGATTCCTAAAATGGGGAGGGGTGGAGGGAAGTAGAGGATTGGGGAGGGGCAGAGAGTCGAGAGTTTGGACCTGCCAGGTTATGTTTGAGATTCCCATGAGACATCACGTGGCTGCGTCAGGAAGGGCATTGGGCACATGGGCGTACAGTCAAGGGAGAGGTGAAGCCCAAGACTCTTCCCACTGCTTTGCGTTTCCTGAATGAGTTGCCACTAATTGTTTACCTCCACTTACAATCCTCAAATCGATGAAGCAGTTAAAGGGCGCCAGGAATTGCAGAACCCATCAGCCCTCTGGGAACCTCATTTAGTTGACAGGACACCATGTAGAGGAGGGGCAGCTCGAGCTGCTACACCCAGTTGCGCCCGATGGAGGGGCCGATGACGGTAGAGTCTTCATGCAGTGTTGTGACTGGGCTACTGTGTCTCAGTTTCTGGGGCCGCTTTCCCTGTTACGGGAACACGCATTGCTCCAAGTTCAGAATATTGAAGTCAGTCTAAAGGCAAGTCCAGCTGTTGGTCAGCAGTGTGGCTTTTCCTCTGGCATCTCACTGGGCCTCTCTTCTGCTTAGGCAGTTGGCCGCGTAAATCCTTTTTTTTTTTTTTTTTTTTTTTTTGCTGTATTTTTTCTTCCCATTATACTTTGCAATTAGTTTTGCCCCTTTTAAATTTTTGTGAATTGTTGTCTCTAGAGGTCTGTCGTTTTCAACCATTCTGGTCCTCATTATAAACTTCCATCCGATTTGTGACCGTCGAGCCGGGTGCGCCTGGAGTTTTGCCAGCCGCTCTGTCCAATCTGATAAATGCCTCAGGTTACAGAGGCTCTGCTGGACGGGACAGGTTTTGGTTTTTGTTGTCTTTGTTTTCTGGCTCCCACTGTTAACTGACATTTTAAACATCTTTTCCGAGGAGAGAATTCTTTTGGCTCCAGGGTGGATAAAATTGATCGGAAGTTTAGAAGCTCCTCATTGTTTTCCACTTTGTCACAAGGTGTAACGTGAAGGGGACATCCCAGATCCAGCGTGTTGGCTCCCACACTCTCAGATTCCTGAATAAGCAGAAATTCAATGATGAGACTATTGAGATTCCGGGTGCTTTTCTATAGCAGATGGCAAGGGAGGGAGGGCTTGAGAGAAGCTCTGTGCCGACAGTGCTGGAAGTGAGGGACGTGGAGACAGGAGAGAGACAGAGGAACAGGCCTGCAGTTTAGCAGAGGCTAAGTGGCTCCAGCTCTGTGGTTAACTCTCTGGGCCTCCAGGAATAGCTTTCAGCTCCCCATTTATATAGATAGAAGAATAAATGGCACTTCACTGTTAAATAAGTAGCTGAATTCCTTTCTATTTATTGAACTACACTTTCAGTGGACTCTGTCCTATGGACACCAGGGCGCAGGCATCTAGAAGGAGAAAAGAACTGACTCTTAGGTGCTGGTTTAAAGCAGCCAAGGAAGGGTCTTTGGAAAAGAGTGTACCCGTGTTCTCGTTGTAGGGCTCTGCATCACTTTTCTCGTACTGATGAGTTCAAGCACGCTTCTCTCCGGGCATCCAGCATCAGCCCATCCAGTTTCTCTTCGGCTGTGTTCTTACAGGTGGAGGCAGCCCATCAGACTTTGCCGTTATGCGCGGCCTGCTGAAGCGTTTCCTTAGGCTGGCAGAGAAATTGTCGATTGCTTTACATTGAATAAGAAAAGAAAGCTTAAGACCTCCCAAATGAGATAAATTAAAATAGACTCATTTGAAACTAGGCATCAGCTCGCTGTGGTTTGCAGCTCTTGCAGTCCCTGGAAGCAAGTCCCTTCTCGTGAGCCCTGCCACCAGCATCGCCTCCCTCTGCACACGCACCTGTCTGCCAAGGAGCATTGATTCCGTTTTGAGCGCTTTGTGTTTTCCACGTGTTTATGGGTTTAATTTTAGTTAGTGCCTGCTGCGTACAACTTATCCTGTAGCTGTTGTGCATTTGATTGGAATTGCTTCCGTTTATCGTACAAAAGGTGTTGCTGAGTCTCTAAAGTTAGCGTAGCAGCCGGCGTGCTCGACTTACAGCCGTCATTAAGAAGAGTCCGTGCCCAGGAAGGTCTTTCTCGTATTACAAGGGCCTTGGAACAGGAAGAGTCAGCACAATTAGGGGGTGACCAGTTCTTCCTGCAGGCTTCAGAACGGCACTTGCCCTCTAACTGAATGTGTGAGCCTGCAGGATCCAATGCCAGTGTCGCAGCCCACACGAGACCATCACTAAAGGCCCCCAAAGCCTGTGGGACTCTGACCGTGACTCCATCCCTGTGAACACAAGGCATCGTGTTGGAACTGCTTAGATGGTAAAATGTTCAGAATACAATGCTTTTAAAACAGAAAGCTCTCCTACTTATTTAAAAATTAACCTCGTAGGTAAGAATTAACGCCTGTAGCTCTAAGAACCGTTGGGTTCAGGACAATAAGCACTGCCTCCCTTTCACTTTCCAGAGAGAGAGAACAAGAGTAAACATTGGGGGAGTGGCTAAAGGTCAACTGTTGTCAACTGGTAGCTCTGTGGGTGGATTTTTGTTTTGTTTTTTGGGAGTTTTCTTGCTGGTTACGGAATTGCCTCTGTAGTTTTTTAGTTCTTAACAATGGAACCTTCTAAATGTCTTAAAGGGAATTAGTTTTTCTTTTATAAAGAAAACTTTAGTAACATTTGTTGAATGTTCTCGTTGTAGTCACCGTGCTTTCCATGTATTACCTCATTTAATTCTTATGGAAACCCCTGTGGTTGGTCTTGTTAAAGCCCTTTTTTAAAATTAAAAATAACTTTTCATTGTTCTGAACGTAGTAAATGTACAGGGTAGAAAGTTAGGATATACTGATAAGATTGAGAAGATGACAATACTGGACTCCCGTTGCCCAGAAATTTCCACTGTCAACACTTCCATGTGACATCCTTTTTGATTTTTTCTCTGCATATATGCCTTCTTTTCATCCCATCTAAGACCCTGGCCACACTCGAATTTCCCTATTTGTCCCCTGAATGTCATTTATATCTGTTTATTCTAAAGTGAAATTCGCTGCGGGACCGCATATTGCATCGGGTTATCATGTCCTTTGGACTGATTTTAATCTAGCAAAGTCCCTCCTTATTTTTCTTCCTCGTGGTACCATCTGTTGAATTAAAAGGACCAGTTGTAGTGTAAAATGTCCTGCCTCCTGAATCTGTCTGAGTCCTTCCTATTTAGCTAAATCCACAATCCTCTGTATTTCCTGAAAACTGTAAGTTAGTTCTAAAGGTTCAACAGATACAAGTTAGACCTTTCTGTCTAGAGTTCATCATGAGTGCCGTTGTGTGCTTCCTAATTCATTAATGATGCTAAGATTGATCATTGAATTAGGAGGGTGACATTGTGATCTTTTCGTTATGCAGTGAAGTCATGTTACTTTGTGAAAATGTCCGATCTCCTAAATGGGTTTTACACCAATTAACAATCCTTGCCTGAGTCCATCGTTTCTTGAGGTTGTAGAATGAGGATCTTCTGTCATTCCTGCCACGTGATTAGTGGGCATTCTTCTCTAAAGTAAAACTTTGCCTTGTCTGCTTGGACTGTCTGTAGATCCTGAAATACCTTTCCTACTGGAGAGGCAGCTTATGTGCCCAATTTTTTGCCTTGGTTACCAGTTTTTGAGTAAAGAGTTGCTTTTATAACCTCCTCAAATGGTACTACATTCAGTTTTTCCTGTTTTCTCTCTTTTTTGAGGATTGTTATAAATGCTTGAATTTTCATTAATTCCACGTGTTTCGATTCACTTTAATCATTCTTGTTGTTATTCAAGTTCTCACCCCTTTGCCAGTGGATGCCCGTTCAGGGTGTTCCTTTCACCTTTTTAGTACAATCTGTCTTTAGTTTTGAAAGCTGCCTTGCTGTCAGGCATCACTGGCTAATCCAGGCTCCCTGCTCCTTTCCCTACCCCACACCTGCAGTCGACCGTTTCTCCAAGGACCTACCTCGGCTCCTTCTCATGGGCACTTGTGTGAGAGCCAGGATCTGGTTGCTAGGCCTTGCTTCTGAGGTGGCACCTCTTCTAGGCCATGGGCAAAGCTAATATCTCTCTAAAAATTTATCAGTTCATGTTGACATTTCGAATCGATTTTAACATCACACTGTTTATATTTAATTTCTTTGATTTATAAATATATCTTTTCTCTTTCACCAAAAATGTTTATTTGCTTTATCCTACAATATAAAGAAAAGAATATTATAATAAATTGATTTTTACAGATCTGGTACCTGAGGCTTATGGAAGTAGCTAAGTGTATATTGCATCACAAAAAAGACTCCTTTGTCTTTTCAATTCCCTTGTCTCTTACTAACCATAAAAATACTTGTACTATTGTGGAAAGTCATTTTTGAGTATATTTGACTGATCTCTGAAAAAATTTTAAATGTTTGCTATACCCTGCAAAAACATATAGGGTGGTAAGTTATCGTCTTACGTTTTTATGGCTGTATCTCTCCATGTACAATGAAACTGTTACTCCTTGTGTGAAAAGGTTACAGCGTAGGTCTTGCAGTCCTTTTAGGGAACTGTGTTTCCGTCACGGTCAGTGCACCAGGAATGCATTCCAGCCTGTGCAGACTTTCTTTTCCTTGGTTTTATATACCTTTCTTTAGTTCCTCCCATGTGGACAGGCGGCCAGGAGTGCCCCGACCTTGATGCCGACCCTCCTCACCCTGGTTGTGTGACGCTGGTCTCTATTTGTGTCCGCAGGTACCTGTTCGCTCTGCAGGTGAAGCAGGACCTGGCTCAGGGCAGGCTGACGTGTAATGACACCAGCGCTGCCCTCTTGATCTCACACATCGTACAATGTAAGTTCTGTCAGTTTCCTTTAGAAATCTTGGAAATAGCACAATGGCCTGATTGATGGGGGAAAACATCACTTACACTAAACACAATAATAATGTCTTGTGTGATTTTGCTGTTAGCATGTATGCCTATAGGTGGAAACCAATACTCCTAATCTCATTTAATATGCGTAGCCCCCAAACATTGGCCCAGGAATTCTGTGTTCTGGTGTTGTCTGCTTTTTTCAAGGACTAGTATGCAATTGTTAATATCTTGGTTGTCTCAAAGGAGAAGCTTGATGGACAATGGCCAAGTAGACTCAGCTTGTTCTGTCCTGTTCTCGGATTTAATATTCATCATTGAATAGGGAACGTTAGCCATAAGACATAAAACTGTCAAAGATTTCACTTCTGGTTTTCTGCTCTCTAGAGTTTAGTAAGCTAAGACACACGAAGCTGGACTGGAGCCTAGTGATGCTTCAATTTCACTTTCTTAATCTAGACAAAGGCAAAATTCGATTGTGCTCATTCCAAGCCTTACTGACAACTCACCTGGGCACATTTTTCCTCTTGGCCAAGGCAGAAGTTACCTAAATGGAATGTACACATTATGCTTCCAGAAGCTAGTCATATGTATAGACAAAAGTCAACACATATGAGCACTCATATAAAAAATAGTTGTGCTATCATATCATTTTTTAATTTCTGTTGTATACAAAGTAGCCTCATGTAATTGGCCCCATCCCATTCTGATAACTTCCCAGTTAACGGGATTTCCAAAGGTTTGTAGGAGGTGTCACCTCTCATAGTTAACAAATTACCTTAATCTAATACGAGGAGGTATTTCTATAGACCCTGCTTATCTTCTTATTTTTTATATATGGGTATTATTGAATATCTGCCAGATGTAGCAGATAGATATTTTCTTACCAATTTGAAAAAAAAAATGTAAGAAAGAGAAAACAAACAAAAAATAGGTATGCTTTATTACACCTTACTGTGTGCCAGCACTATCTATATTATCTCATTTAATTCTCATAACAACCCCATGAGATCAGGACTATTATTATTCCCATTTTACAAACGAGGAAGCTTTGGCACGGAAAGTTCCATGACTTTTGCCTTTCCCGTGTGTTTAGTCTTCCGTCTCCAGATGGGGAGAGTGGAGGGCGGAGGCCTTCGAATCAGGCAGACCTGGTTTCTATTAGTTGACTGATGACCCTGGCATGTTACTAACCCCACAGCCTCTGTTTCTTTTGGAACGTAAGAGTAGTCGAATCTTTTTTATAAGGCTGTGAAAATTAAATGAGAGCGTAAATACCCCATCCATGTTAGGTGTCCAGTAAACATGACTCTCCTTTCTTTCTCCTCGCTCACCTAGAGCCCTCCCTTTCCGAACAGTGGGAGACTTTTAAATGAAGCTTCCTCATTGAAATAGTAACTTCATAGAATGCCTATGACCCTGGGCTTTTTGTAAGCAGAAGAGAAATTCCTTTACTCAGATCTTCCTGACGCTATTTAGTCTTGTACCGTTTCCCTCGTATATTCCTTGCTGTTTAAAGCCTGTTAATACAGTGAATCTCCCTTGTACATAGGGGGTGGAGAGGCTCATTGGTACCCAGAAAACATGTGCTCTGTCTGATAGGCACCTCTTCCCCAGACACCAACAGGGGGCTCAAAATCCCCTGAAAATCATGAGTTCTCCAAAGAAGATGAAACAGATGGGTTCAGAAGTTCTCCTGCTATTTACATACTCTTGGATGCATAGTGGCAAGCCATACAATATGTTTATAATCTTATAAAATCCTATTTCTGCAATTTTAAGCATCCCATGCACTTAGTCATGGAAGGAGGAATTTCCCAGAATCCTCTGGGAATAGTGTGTTGATTTAAATTATTGACAATTACTTACATTATCAGGAAGATATGAGCGGTCAACCTGTCTCTGTTTTGCAGAAGCTACGTTAATGCTGATGGACAGTTACCCCTGCTGAGCTGTCTGTCCGCCTCATCTGTGTCTGTGGACACAACCTAAAATCTCTTTTGTTTTCCTCTCTTCTTTCACTTGAATGCTTGGAATTGTCTTTCAGATATTCTGTATTTTTTCATTTGCTCCCTGTCACTGGCCTTCTATATCTTCTGTAATATTTCAAACTTTTAATTTTCTCTAATTTATTATAAATTAATTAAGTAGGACAAACTGATAAAGAGAAGAATCAAACGCTAGAGAGCCCTGAGGTTGGAATTCCACTTGGGTGGCTCAGACACGTGGCAGGACTACATTTGTGCAGGTCGTGTGTCTCCACTCTGAGGATTGTGCATTGCAAAATGAGTTTGTTCAAGCATATCCTCGTAGATTTCATTTAGTAAAATCACAAGTTTGGAGTTGTTGTTCCTATTTTTTGTTGTGAGTAGACTGCTATGGAATTTAGCATAGGCATGAGCTAATATGACATCTTGGCATAAAAATATTTAACAATCTTAAGTCATATCTTGAATATTTATTGGTTCTCAAATTCTACAAACATAAGGAGGAACCTGTTTCCATATTTCCAAACAAAGAACACATGGAGCGGCCAGTCCTATGGGCGAGTGGTTAAGTTCACGTGCTCCACTTCGGCGGCCCAGGGTTTTACCAGTTCACATCCTGGGCACGGACATGACACCACTCATTAGGCCATGCTGAGGGGGCGTCCCACATGCCACAAGTAGAAGGACCCACAACTAAAGTATACAACTATGTACTGAGGGGATTTGGGGAAAAAAAGAAGATTGGCAACAGTTGTTAGCTCAGGTGCCAGTCTTTAAAAAAAAAAGAAGACATGGAGTAGCTTGCCCTTTGGAGGCCAGCCCGGTGGCACAGTGGTTAAGTTCGCACGTTCCACTTCTGTGGCCTAGGGGTTTGCCGGTTCGGATCCCGGGTGCGGACAGGGCACTGCTTGGCAAGCCATGCTGTGCTAGGCGTCCCACATATAAAGTAGAGGAAGATGGGCACAGATGTTAGCTCAGGGCCAGTCTTCCTCAGCAAAAAGAGGAGAATTGGCAGCAGATGTTAGCTCAGGGCTAATCTTCCTCAAAAAAAAAAACACATGAAGAGAAAATGAATTTCATAGTCACATATTGCCATTGCATTTTAGGAGAGCAGGGAAAGTCAGGTGACTTAGAAGAAAAGACAATTAGGTGCACTGACCACGATGCCAAAGCAAAAACTAGGATTCTTAACTCTTTTATATTGAATTATGGAAAAGAGTGTCTTATAAAATTCATATGAGTTAAGAAGCCCAAACTTAAAGCGCACAAGAAATTTAGGATTTAGGTGAGTCTCCATATGCAGTCAATCTTCATTATTCACAGATTCTGTATTTGCAAATTTGCCTACGCCATAAAATTTGTTTGTAACCCCAAAATCGCTGCTTATGGTGGTTTCGTGGTCGTTTGCAGACATGCACAAGATGGTGGAAAATTTGAGTCACCCCGTGCTCACATTTCCAGCTGAGGTCGAACAAGGCAACGCTCTGCCTTCTTGTTTCTGCTCTCATACTATAAGCGAGTGTCCTTTTCATGGTCTATTTAGTGCCGCTCTGTCTGCATTTCTGTGCTTTTTTCTGGTGATTCCCCTGTTTAAAATGGTCCCCAAGCATCGTGTTGAAGTGCTGTCTGGTGTTGCTAAGTGCAACAAGGCTGTGATGTGCCTTACGGAGAAAATAAACACGCGTGCTAGATACGCTTCCTTCAGGCATGAGTTATAGTGCTTTTGGCCGTGAGTTCGATGTTAATGAATCAACGATGTCCATAAAATATGATGTCTTGCAACAGAAACACACATAAAACAAGGTCAGTTGGCAAAAATATTATTTCAAGAGTCTCGCAGGAACCTAACCCTGCGTTTCCCTTAGGAGCAGCGGTTTAGTATTTGCTCATTCAATGTTCATGGGGAGTTTATAGAACCTACTTGCCATGAATAATGAGAATGGACTGTACTTTCTTGAGGGCAGATAGAAAGAATTGCGGGAAAGTCGGTGCCACCAGCATCAAGGCAACCAAAGAGGATGGCAATATGGCCAGACAGGTCCCCACACTTATGGGCTATTTTCTGTGGTGGAGGGTGGCAATTTTACTCTATTTAATCAGGGAGAAATTAATCCAGAAAAGGCAATTAGGAAATAGTGTTATTGATCTGTCATAGCAACAGAAAGCTAGTGAGTGAGTGGTTCTTCCAGTGGCCCAGCTTGTGCCAGGTGAGTTGGCACTGTTTTGTGCAAAGCATATACTCTCAGCGGGTGCAATTTATGGCGATGCATAGGGCACATCCTGCGTTATGACTGGAGGTGCATTGGCTGAAGTGTGACAAGCTGCTTCACATGGCGACAGGAAAGGTAGGTTTCATAGCAACAGTTTACTTGCTTTTACTCAAAACAGCTGGGCTCCGGTCATTAGGCTACTTTTTATTACGCTTGTTACACAGACTATATCATGCAAAGAAGAAGCCATGCTGTCCCAGAGGTTTTAACTTGGTATAAACTGATCTGCAGCTCGTATTGCTAAGCTACAATTTTTACTTTAAGGCACTATGGTTTAAATTGCCAGATTACAGCAATTTGGGAACTGTGTTGAGGTACGTGAGAAAAATATGCATCCTGCTTTTTGTAGATGAAAAACTTCTAAGAATTTGCAATCTGACCAGTCATTTGTGACCACGGGACTACAAGAACCTTAATAAACTTTAATTTTTTTTTTTTAGCCAAATTAGAATATGTACCTTTACACCTGTTTATGATTGTCTTTTCTCTACATGATAAAGCATTTGGGATTTGCACTAATAATTTTATATGTGAGTTTCAAAAGTTGATTTTGTAAAGTCCTGAAATTTGGGGGCTTATTTAGAAGTCACAGGTCATAAACCACATGTCTAGAATTTACTGCCTAGAGTAGAAGTGACCCTTCTGTTGGGTGAGGACGAAAAAATCAAACCAGGAATGTGCGTAGCTAAAGGTAGATGATTCTAAAGTTTTCTTTCCAACTGTTAGGATGAGAATGAGTGGAAACCATCATCTCGCGTAGGCACAGTTGTTGAACATGTCCTCGCATCCACATCTTCTGACATCTAGCCCTTAGGACACCCCCCAGCTAGGATCACCTTATGCTGTCAGCTGGCTTCTAGTGTGCTAGTTGGGGAACAGCCTACTGGAAATATAGCAAATTGTGGAGTATGGATCATATGTGGCCGGTTTTTCTTTCTTTTTCTTTGTAGCCGAGATTGGGGATTTTGATGAAGCATCAGACAGAGAGCACTTAGCAAAAAATAAGTACATACCTCAGCAAGATGCGCTGGAAGACAAAATTGTGGAGTTTCACCATAACCACATGTAAGTCTCATTCATTGCTTCATGCTTCCTTTGAGCTGTTTCTGTCTGTCCTTCTGACAGACATGGACACACAGACATGGACACACACACACACAGAGTAACTACTGGGAAGAAATATGCAAAGAGTGAGGAAGAAGAGACAGGGGCTCGTGGGGGCGTCGTTACTCCTCCTGGACTCTCAGAATGCGGGTCACCCCCTCAGGACCAGAGCTCTAGACCCCTTGCTTGCTTTCCTGTGAGACCAGGGTAACACTGGAATTTTAGGACACCCCGTGCTTTGGAATAAAAAGGAGAGTATGAGACCAATTAACAGGAAGTCGGGAAGGCACATGGTCAACTAGTGACAGAGTAAGAATATTGTGAAAGTCTGGAACCTTTGTACCATCTCCATTTGGGTTTTTTGTTTTGCTCGGTAGAATATTTTCAGAGGAGCCCCTGTGCCTTTTGTTTTTGGTGCTGTTTTAAGGAAAGCACTTGAGTCCTGGTGACGACAGGAAAGAGTTGCCTTGAACTTTGCTTGCAAGTTTAAATCTGTTGTAAGTGACTAAAAACTTGTTTCAACACGATGGTGTTTTGCTTTTATATGACCTTGAAGGAAACTCAGATTCCAAAAGAACAGACCAAGTTCGAGATAGACTTTTGGGGGTTTGTGTTACACGAGCAATAGAGCTTTTATTCCAGCTGCTTGACTTGGGGTTATAATGAATGGCAGGTTAGGTGTCATCTTATCAGGTAACCCCATTGTTTGTGATGAAATGCCTTTTTATTTCCCAAGAGAAGCTGCTTAATCTCAAATTAATGGACACAGGGAATTCAAGTCTCCTGGCCTTTCTCTTTAATTTTTGTTTTGTCAGTGGACAAACACCAGCAGAATCAGATTTCCAACTCCTGGAGATCGCCCGTAGGCTGGAGATGTATGGGATCCGGTTGCACCCGGCTAAGGACAGGGAAGGTACTAAGATCAACCTGGCTGTTGCGAATACAGGAATTCTAGTGTTTCAGGTAAGAGCATTTAGAACACAGCTCAGTTCCCTTGAGGATGGAGAGATAAGAGTTGGTCCTTCAACTCTGATTCCATCTTGGGTGGTCCAAGCTAAGACTTCTGATAGTTATTTTTAGGAAATAGGGAAAAACTAACCTCATCTCAGGGCTTCTGTTTCTTTCCAGGCCCTCAACTTCCAGGTCTTACTTCATTTGCCTTTGCTCTGGTTGGAGATTCCACAATTATAGATTTATTTGCATTTTTGGACTTTGTAGGGTCACAGAAATCTATATTTCTCCATGGACCTGGGCTTGGAACATAGTATAATGGAGTCAAGATTTCAGAACCCCCAAATCCTTTTTCACACCTGCACATGATATTCATGGGGTCCTTTTTTGTTTTAACCTAATTTGGATTTTACCTGTCAGCTTATTTGTGATTTCAGATTTACCTAATTTAAAAGAAAAGTGTAGTATATACTTTGAAGATGTAGCAGTTTTATAAGTCCGTAAAAGCTATGTCCACCCACTACAGTAATTTTACAGCAGAACACACACTGCTCTCGGATCCTTACCCATGTTTTACTTAAGGACGTAGTGGTTTTCTGCACTCTGAAATGTGTGCTGTGTTGATCACACAGCTGTTGCACTGTTTTATTGATTAATGCTTCTTTTTCTTAATTTTGTTGACGTATTCCTGACATACAGTAAAATGCCCATATTTAGAGTGTGCCGTCTGATAAGTCGTAACATACGTATGTCCTGTGAAACGATCAATGAAATCAAAACAGTGAACATATTCCTCACCCCAAAAGTTTCCTCGAGGCTTTTCTTTTAACCAAAGTGGGTCGTCTGTGCCTTGGTTTCAAAAGAGTCTGGATAAAGCATCTGCCTTTCTCATGAAAGAGGGTCAGATTTCGCCCAGTTTTGAAGGTGTAAATATGTGCATGACCGGAAACTCTTTTTTGAGATCTTCCAGGTTTGGTTGCATTTCCCCCTTCGTATTTCACCAAAATGGCCCCAGTGATTCTCTGCTCCTGTGTCAGATGTTTAGGACGGACACTCATTATCCCAGACTCCTGTCCCGAGAGCTCTGGAAGTTGGCTTTCTCGTGGGGTCGGGGGGGAGCAGTGTGGCCTTTGAGGAGGGGCTGCTCCTAACAGTTTTTGACCTGCACAGGCCATCCAGAAGTACCTGATGAGAAAACGACAATAAACCAAAGGTAGTTTTCAGTACGACCGTTAAACTTCAAAATCAAAACCCTTAAACATTTCTAAAAATCATAGAGGGGGAAAAGAAGTGCCTCGCAATTGAATTAATTTGCTTTGATTGTGTTTGTATTAAACTAAATATTGAGAACTGCTCAGTAATTTAATCATGTACAAAGGCTGTATCTTGGAATTAATCTTCTTGCCAGAGCCTAATTGCTTCATTCTTACCAATTTAAATAAATGGTCCTGGTGTGCCAGTGGACTCACAAGGAATTCTAATTTTAGTTGAGATGACAGGATGGGTGGGAGCTGGTGTCTGGCGACTCCCCACTGTTCCTCTATCACAGCCCACCTGGCTGTCAAGGATGAGGATGTGTGAGTCCCTCCCAGAGAATATTCTCTGGCCTAGAAGACACACAGAAGGCGGGACCTCCCCTGCCCAGCCCTGCGTGTGCTGTTGGAAGCCTGGTGGGCACGGGAGCCAGACCAGTGTGGACGAAGTGGGTGATGACTGCCCTGCTCTGTGCTTCCGTGGATGTTAACAACAGCTACTGGTTAAGGCACGTGCTCGGGAGTCTCACTGTGCCACATGAACTGTGTGATTTGGGGAAAATTAAAATATATTCATGCTGCAGTTTCCACATCTGTAAAATGAAGATAATAAGTCTCGCTGGGTTTTGTGCAAAGTTTGATAAGATAAGGTCTGGAATGTCCTTAGGACAGTGCCTGCCACTCCATGAGTGATGGTTGCTAATTACTGTGGTGGTTGTCATGCTTTTTATTTTTATTTATCTTTCTCTTTATCATTCACTTGGCCAGCTTCCTCTCTCCCTGGAGGCAGACTTAGTTTGAATGCCAAATCATATGATTAGTGAGAAATAATCTGGGAACGAACCGGTATCATCCCACAGCTATAGATCCTGGGAATTCTCCAGCAAAAGGCGTTCTTTCTGAGCAGCTCCCCATAAGCAAAGCAAACCAGCTCCCATGTTGCTTATTATGCATTTCCTGGCTCACTGGCTGATGCTTTTCTTATAGGGTTTCACAAAAATCAATGCCTTCAACTGGGCGAAGGTGCGGAAGCTGAGCTTCAAGAGGAAGCGCTTTCTCATCAAGCTCCGCCCGGATGCGAATGTAAGTGGCTCACAGGAGGGAGGGGAGACCCGCTGAGCCCGCCCTGTGAGTCCTTGGGGTTGGAGGGGCCATGGTAGGGCATGAGCTGAAGCTGTGGCCAACAGCTATTCAAGTGTCTGAGTGTCTGTACAGAGAGATGTATCCAAATGCTTGGCACCTCCACAACTACCATTCTCAGTAGACAGAGGTAAAGAATATGTAGCGCAGGGTCTGGCCCAGTGGCATAGTGGTTAAGTTTGCATGCTCTGCTTCGGCGGCCCAGGGTTTGTCAGTTCAGATCCTGTGTGCAGACCTACATACCAAACCATGCTGTGACGGCATCCCACATACATAATAGAGGAAGATTGGCACAGATGTTAGCTTAGCAACAATCTTCCGCAAGCAGAGAGAGGAAGATTGGCAACAGATGTTAGCTAAGGCCAATCTTCCTCACCACAAAAAGAAAATAAAAATCCATTAAAAAAATAAAAAATACATTAAAAATTTTTTAAAAAAAGAATATGTGGCACAGATGTATGCCTGGGGGGACGGTCACTTACCTGTGCAGATATAGGCAGCCCCTCCTGGCAAAGAACTGAGCTATGCAGTTGCTGCATCTCTAGCTGGGCCACCTCGAGACCCCATTCAGCACTCTGCCATATTCCAGGCATGCTCCTGCCCACGTGGCAACAGTCCCCAACTCTCAAGGCCCTACGATTGTTCCCAAACATCTGACAGCACATTCTCATTAGCCAACCAGGCCCCCCCCCCACTTCCCGCAGAACCCCTAAAGATGTCACTTACGCTGGAACTGGGTCAGAGGGGAAGAATAGCATCTTCTTTGTCTGCCAGAAATGGCAATGGTGGAGATGGATGATATATTGCTAATGTCCCCAAGCAGAACGTGGAATGCTTTTTCCCGTGAAAGAAATGTTTACAAATGGCAGTCTAGGCTTACAGGTTAACTGCAGTGTGGATTAAATATGCCTTGATGGCCTGACCTGGGAAGCAGGCACCCATTATAAGTTGTTTTCAATGGGAAGATGTATTTTGAGTTCCAAAGGGCCAACTTACAGCACAACTTCTTTGTAAGTTGCAGCTGCACAGCCCAGAGTTCCAAATAGTTGGAACTGCCGGGAACGTTAAGGACTGCGGTGACTTTTGTTTATATAGTATGGCCACTTAAATTGGGGGCATTCGATCTGAAAATAGAAAATTACCATATCCTCCTTCCAGAATCAAAGGACAGGAATTTTTCAGCCTTGAGCGATGCTTTTGTGCTCCAGAAAGAAAATGTTCATTTCCTATGTGGTCCCTGGGACCACCTGCAGGCTGGAGCCGTATGCTTTTTGATAGAGAAAAGACTTAAGACCAATATTCAAAGTTGACATGAACCATGAAGGAGAAAGCAGAAAGAAGAATTGTATGTCATTTATTTTAAGGAGGCAAAAAAAGCATTTCAGCACCTGGATTTTTTTTTTTTTAGAAGGAAATATAAGCCAAGTAAACGCAATTTGTTTATGAATCCTGTCAAAAGAAATGTTATGACTTCTGCTGAGTACCCCTGATTTCTGTCGGTTCCTCTAAGGAATTCTCTGGGGAAGAAAATGGTTGAATGATGACTATATTTTGTCATTAGGAACAACTGTAGTTTACTAAATATGTAAGTTTATGGTCATGCTATAGTAAAATACACAGTTTAGATTTTATTGGGCAAATTTGGTTTCTGTCCCTTTTCTCATTTTCAATCTGTGGGTGATGGAAAAAAACCAAAGTGATATCTTCCCTTTTTAGAGCTCATACCAGGATACCTTGGAGTTCCTTATGGCCAGTCGGGATTTTTGCAAGTCCTTCTGGAAAATCTGTGTTGAACATCATGCCTTTTTTAGACTTTTTGAAGAGCCCAAACCAAAGCCAAAGGCTGTTCTCTTTAGTCGAGGGTCATCGTTTCGGTTCAGGTAAGGGTCCGCCTCACACCTCTCCGGGTGCCACCGGGACACTTTCCCCAAGACCTTCCTTGTCTGCTTCCTTGTCTGTCACAGGGGCCGGGCTGTGCAGCGAGGAGGTGGGTGAAGGTCGGCTTCCAGGAGCCACAGCAGCGAGATGTGTGCTCGGCCTCCCACAGGCCCCTGGCAGGCCCTCACCGAGTTCTGTTTGAACATTCCTTAGCCACGAGGCAGTCCCCCTGGCCACAGTAACTCCTAGTGGGTCTCTCTAAACCAGAAAGGATTTCCTTTCTCTGTAGATGCAAAAGTGTCCTGTTGAGCTCTGGGGGTAGCTTCATGGAATGCTCCATACGCTGGCCCATCATGGGTTCGCTTTTTCACACTTCTCTCAACAGACGTTTGAGTGTCACTGCATGCCAAGTACTGTTCTAGGCGTTGGAGATATGCAGTGAACGAAACCATCCCCCCTTCAGGAAGCGGACAGACTCTCCAGGTGGCTGATTAATAAGCAAGCACAGGATTATTAAGTGGCTCAGTTAATTGAACATTTTCTATTATTTATGAGGGAAATCTCAAGAGACAGAATGGTCACAAAAACCCAGGCTCTCTTAGGGCTGCTTTTCTCCCTGGCTGGCTGGAAGAGCCCCCCAATCCCCCAGGTGTGGAAGGAGGGGAGTGAAGACGATGGGGTGTCGTGTGTGTGTTGAAATGAGACGCCCTGGTGTCTTCCCCCTTCCCTCTCCCGGTCTCCGTTCCAGCGGGCGGACTCAGAAGCAGGTCCTTGACTATGTGAAAGAAGGAGGCCATAAGAAAGTGCAGTTTGAGAGGTAAGAGAAACTTCCGTGCCACTTAGGGTTTGAGAAGAGCCCTTCTCTCCAGGTAACAACAGTGCGTCGCTCCTCCACTCTTCACGCTCGGTGAGTTACAGAGTCACTGCGTCACGGTCAACCTCAGCCACTTAGTGTGAAACAGGAACTTTCGAGGGCCCGGGGCACGCACTTGAGGGTAAGATGAGAAGAGTAGACTGAGAGGACCAGGTGAAGAAGGGAAAGCCGGCAGAGGGCAGGGATGAGGAGAAGCAGGAGATGACAGGGTCATAAAGCGCTGTGAAAACTTACTCATCGGCGAGGCCTTAAATATTTGGGGATTTGAATTGGAAATATTCCTATAAACCTTTTAATTAGATGAAGTTTGGATGAGAAGACACAGGATGTATTATTGTTATTGTTAGCAAATGCTTGGAGCTCTTGTGATGTGTCAGGCACTGTTCCAAGCTCTTTACGTCTAGCTCATAGAGTCTTCATACCAGCTCTGTGAGGTCGGGGCTATTTTATTCCCTTTTTAAAGCTAGAGACTCTGCAACTCAAAGAGATTGAGTAACTAGCTGGTTAGTTGAGTCTCAGAGCTGGTAAGTGGCCCCTGGAGCCCACTGCCCTTCAGCGTTGTTCTGCCGCCTGGAGGGGAGAAGCAGGGAATCCGAGGGTCAAAGATGAAAGGCGGGAGGGATCAAGCCTCCGGCACTTGAAAGGACTGTTTAACACACGTGGAGTTTTTTTTAAACATTTTTCATTTTAATACATGTAAAAATTACGATAATGTACACAGAATACAGCAAACACCCATATTCCTACTATTTAGAATTAGCTATAAACATTTTAACATGTTCGTTTCTGGGGGTTTTTTTTTTCTCTTTTTTGTGGCTATCATTGTTACAGACTCGGCTAAGACCCCCTTTAACCAATAGTCTTCATCGGCTCCCCTCCTCCCTTCCTCGAGGCAACAGCTGCCAAATTCATGTGACTTCTGTTGTCCACATTCACGCAGCCAGAAAGGATATGTAGAATTGCTCTGGGTGTGTTTCCATTTATATAAATAGTATCACGCTGTACACAATTCTGCATCTTGCTTTTTAAACCCTACCCTGATCTTGAGATCTATTTTGAGTGTTTTATGATACTATGAAAGTATTGCATTTTATTGATCGCATTCCCTGTGGATCAGCATTCAGGTGGTTTGGGAGTTTGTTTTGTTTTTGACAAAACAAACCTGCTGCTGTGACCATCCTTGTATGTTTCTCCTGATGCACAGCTGCATCCAGAAATGTCGTGTTCAGAGGGTTGTTTGCGTGCTTATCATTATCATTTTCTTGGACGATCTGCGGTTGGTTAATCTTTTGAGGAACAAAGAAGAAGTGGCTCAATTCTCTCCGATTCAGAATGTGGGTGCTCCAGAGCTTTTGTGCATTAAGTTGGAGTCTTTTGAAGGAAAGCTGGATGTTGATTGGAATTTAATCCCTCTATATTTACATAGTTTCATGCGTTTGAGTATGAAAGTTCCTAATGCTTGTTCGCTGGGGAGGAGGGGACCCACAGACTACGGAAGGGAAAGATGAAAGAGAGGGACAGGAAAGCCACATCCTTCTTCTGTTGAATACGTACATCCAGCCACAGGCAGAGCTTCTCCTCCAAACTTAACCCTGTGAAAGACTTTCCCTGATTCGCGGTAACTGTCTGTTATAGAACTGATCTAGAAAACCATTACCCAAAATACACGACTCAGTTTCATATTGTTAGACCATAGCTTGCAATTCAGAGCATGCGTGGGCCCAGCCAACTTCTCCCCACCCGGTGACTTTTCCTGTAACTAGAAAGTTAGTGCTCATTGGCTAGTGCTCCAAGCCAGCTGTACTGGAACAGGAGTGGGGGACGGCTGAGAACTTTTCCAATGTCTAAGTAACCCCTAAACCCTACAAGTGTTAAGAAAAGGATAACCGAGTCTCCTGCCAGGGAGCATGTATGCAAACTACTTTGGGTGCCTTCGTTATTGAGGAAGTGCCTAATGCTGCTATTTTTCGTTTAAAAAAAAAAGAAAGAAAGAAAACCTTACCTAACTTTAGCTGTCTTATGTGATTTCTCCCAGGAAACACAGCAAGATTCATTCCATCAGAAGTCTTGCTACGCAGCCTGCAGAGCCGAACTCAGAAGTGCCAAAACAAGTCAGTAGTGGTCATGTACTAGGATAGCTCTGTTTTCAGCAAACTTGCTCTGCTGAGTGAGCACTGTGTTTCACAGTCTGCTTCTGGGTTCCTCATCCTTCGCCTTTGGGGTGATTTATAGAGGAGAGTCTGGTGACGTGCCCTGGCTTTGACCAGACGCAGGTTCTGTGTCCTGTGCACTTCAGCCTGGCCTCACAGCCCCTGGAGTGTTTTTCAGCTGACTTCGCATCCTCCCTCTCACGCTCTTGCCACAGAGAAGTTTGCTCTGTTGGCCTGAACTCAGCTTAGTGTTGGAACAATCCGCGGGAGCCAGCAGAGCTGAGCCCCCCTCCAGCTAAATGAGCGCGCTAGTGTGGAGAGATCAGGACCTGCTTTGCAACTGATGGGCATAGCTCCCATTCTGTGCCAAGGTCAGAACCTTTCGCTGGCACAGGACTGGATGGTGAGTTCCCAGGGCTCATGTTACACAGCAGCGACCACAGTTGGCAACAAGAGACATTATCACTCTTGCTTTGAGGGTGCTAAGAGCTCATTTTCCCTGGAGTTGGTCTCTGGATGCGTTTTCTCTACAAGAGAATAAGAACTTTGCTGGGGAGGAGCATGAAGGAGGTTTCAGTGTGTGAATCCAATGAGAGTCCTTAACCTGTCCATTCTACCTTTAGAAGTATGAACAAAGAAGGTTTTTGTCATTTGTCTGAAATCCATGTCAACTTGCTTTGGGGGGTCTGTGATGTGCTTTCTTCCTCTTCCTGCCCACACTTCCTTGGGAAGCCCATGTAGGCTAGAAAGGGTCTCTTGTTCCATAGAAACTTTCGAAACCCTATATGAGCTCCTGGGTCCTAGAAAGCAGAGATAGTGCCTAATTGTGCTGCTGGAGACCCTGCCTCGTCAGCTTCCACACCCTGAAGGAACCTCTGGATCCTGACCAGATGTACTCAGGTGTGCCCACTTATTGTCAGCACTTCGTTCTGACACTGTGGAGGACAGCCTTTACTTGGCAATCCTTTCAAACGCTTGAAGCTTAAGGAGATGTTAGTAGATTAGACTCGGGCGTCTCTGTCTTTGTTTTTCAGCTCTGTGTGACAATCTCACTTTTCTCTTCATCTCCCTCATCCATTTCTTGCCCCCACCCCACCCAGGCTCAGCAGAGTGCCAGCCTTACACTTGGAGAAGGTGCTGAATCCCCAGATGGCCAGAGCTGCCAGCAAGGAAAGGAACTGAACGCTTCCAGCGCGGAGCGTGGGCCCCACCAAAGCCCCGCTCTGCAGAAGAGCCCAGTGGGTAACAAGAAGGCCGATGGAGCTGTCAAGGCGATGGCAGAGGAAGAGGAGGAGGTCGTTAAGGATAGGACCCAGCAGAGTAAACCTCAGCCCCCGCAGCCAAGCACAGGTCCAGCATCCAGGGCTGCTAGAGGCAGCAGCACTTCCATTCCTTTCATTGACTGCAGTGATGTAGATAGCGAATACGACCTTCTCAGGGAACAAGCATCCCAGTCACGGTCCCAAACAAATGACAATTATGAGGGTGATTTGACCAGTGGTGTTTACCTGCTCTCCAGGGATGAGAGGCAAATAGAGGCTAGGCGCAGGGCTTCCCCTCGCTCTGTGAAGTCCTCCCGGCCTCCTTCCAGAGAATTCCTTGATGACGATTCAGCAGACATAACCTTTGATATAAGTGGGAGCCCCCGACTCCCAAGACATAGCTCTCTGATAGATGAGATGTTCAGGGGCGCAGGCAGTCACAGTCCCCTGGCCACCCCCTTGTCTCCCAGCAGCAGAAGTTCAAGTCCAAATATGAGTTGGGACAGGACTGGGTCTCAAGGCTATGTTTCGGAGAATGGACATGACCCTAGAGAGAGAAGCATGGGAGAAGATACTATCCCAATCCAGGGTCCTCATTGTGAAAACTGTTCCCCTGTCTCACAAAGGCCATATTTACGGAGTCTTCCCAATAGATATAATAAGTCAGAGACAGATCCACTCATCCTTAGCCAGGTAGCACCAACCCCAGAGGCAATGGATAGACGTGATGGCCATAAAAAGGGAGGACTGGCCAGCCTGACTGGTTCAGAAGGTAAAATGCTGGCTAATGGTACACCTCTTGTGGGTCCAACCTCCAAGATCCCCGTTGTGCAGTCAGTGTGTGCCAGTAGCCTGGCAGACCAGCTGGCACCCCTGCAAATGACTGAGGGCTCCACCAGCAGTGGGACTGAATCCAGTGACTCAGACTCTGAAATGGTGAACCCTTTGAGCCAACCCCTCATGTTTGGTAATCCAGCAGTGCTGGATTCCCCTTCTATGCCAAGAAGTCAGAAGTCCTTGGGTGGCCTGCATTTGAGCGAGGAGGATGAGTGAGGAGACTAGAAGGCGTGTCTTCAAGTGTTGGGAACCTGGAGTCATTGAAACCAGGGTTTCAATGGAGATTATCTGTTCTAGTGACTTGTTAATTTTTAATCAACATTTGTTAGAGGAAGTTTTAGACAGGCACATGTTTGGATAGGGTATGCCTGACTTCTAAAAGCTTTCAGAAAAACACAACTTCACACAATGGCTTGCTGTCCAAAAAAGGTGGACAAGATAAACTGCAAGTCATAATGACAAGTTACCAGGAGATTGTTTGTCTTTCTGGTTCAAGGCTAGGAAGAAATACTTTATTATGAATCTAATTATCTGTATAGTGTGCTGTATTTATGTGGAAATTTTCTTGTATGTTCAGTTTTGTATGCAGATCACCCTCTTATTGGTTGACTGAAATATCATTGAGATCCCAGGAAAGGTGTTGGTTTTACTTTTTCCCCCTTCTTTAAAAGGAGGGCTGCTTTTCTGTGCCTCATAAAGGGAGGAATTGACAAAAGTCAAGGCCAAATGTAAGTTGATTGCTAGTTGAGATCGAGTGTGGGTGAAATCTTAGTCAAGAATAATGAATATTTTGATCAGAAGAATTTGGAGTTATTTCTTCTTTCCAGACTTCATATGAGATGATATAAAGGTCGCCAAATCTTCATGAACTGTAATTTACATGGGATTGCTGGTTTGGTTGGGGTTTAGCATTGGTGGGTCAAATTGTTCGTTATGTTTTAAGAAGCTACAGCTCTGGCTGTCAGAATCTCTTGGTGGAACACAGAAATGCTATTGAGAGATGATTTAGGAGAGAGTAAGATGTCACAATAGGCACTCTGTCACCAGGAGGTTAGCAAACCAAATGTCTGCCTTTGAATCGTGCACAGCACAGAGAAGGACCGTTTTCCAGCGTGATTGCTTTTGCTTGGTTTTTATGCGCATTTTTAACATTCACACTCTTGTGAACAGTGTCCTCTCTTGAGAACAGTGTCTTCTGGCTGTTTCTCTGTGCAGGAAAAAAGAAAGGATAAGCAGTGAGAGATTTGATTTCTTTTAAAGTCTTGCCCACCTATGCCAGTGCCTTCACCCAGCATTCCTGCATTTTAGAATGAAGAACCTGGTTTTAACTTGCGTTGATCTCAGCCTTAACTGCACATTGGAATCACCTGGGACATTTTAAAAATTAGTGATGCCTGAGCCCTGACCCTGGGAATTTTGGTCTGATTGGTCTGGGGTGCCGCTTGGGCTCCCCAGGTGGTCTTGCTAGTCAGCCAGTGTCTTCTCAGCCAGACACAATTGCCTTGTAGAATCTAGTGGGATATTTTGAAAGTGTTGGCTGAATTTTTGGCTTGCTTGCAGAGTAAGAAAAGCCTCACAAATGAAACGCTTTTCTTAATGCCTATTATTTGGTACTTTTGAGTCTTGGGTACTTTTTTTAAAAAAGATAAATTTCAGAGTAAAATTTTTAGATGCTAAGTAACTATAAAGTTATTGAAAGGAGTTGTCACAATGATGCATCCCTGACGGTCCACCATGCCAGTGGCCTTACTAACTCATCATGTGACTTTCTCACAGGGAAAGCACTAAGCATGTTTAGGAAACTGAGTAGAATTTGGCAGCAGTATATTAAAAATAGAAGTACTGACTGACCTCATGGTTCACAAATGATCATCCGTCCACATGAATGTCAAGAAGTTGCTTTTAAAGATTCTGAAAACTTAATCCATTTTTACAGAAACTTTTGTTCTGTCTTCCTAATCATTTGATTCAGTGCATGATTGATGAATCAAACTGATTATTGGACAGTTTGAAAGATGTTCATTGAAGTAGTCTATTTATGTCTGGCTTTAGATTTTTGTATTTTAAGAGTCACAGAATTTTAAAACTAGAAGGGGCCGCAGCAATCACTGAAGGTAAACCTTCACTTTCTGGATGAGAAACCTTGTTCTGACGAAGTTGCAAGACATCCCATAGTCAGACCACTATTGCATGACAAAGCCAAAACTGGAACTCGGTCTCCAGACTTCAGCTCTTTATTCGATGTGATATCTTGATGCAATAGGACCTTTTTGATTCAATATTTTAATTTTTGAGAATCTTGTGTGGATTAGTCCTTAAAATCACGTGCAGACCAGGAATCATGTAGACTTTACCTGGACCATTACAGTCCATACTAGGTAGGAGGAACTACTGTTTATTAGACTGTGAGGTTTTTGCAGTTTTAACATGTTTTTGCACCTTCTGTTTTGGACTTAGAAAAAGATGTCGCTTTGCTGTATAAAAATTTAGTCGAATGTGAGTTAAGCAGAGTCACATTTGGAATCCTGTGGTTGGTTTGTGAAGATGATTTGTTCAAGTGAGCTTTCTTTTTGCCTCTAATTCTCCAGCAGTCTGAGAATGAAATATCAGTGAGCAGCAGGTGTTGACTCACGCGGCATATAATGTGAAGCATGTGATGACATGTAAACCTCCAAAGCAAAATATACTCCAATAATTATTTCGTTTTGCTTTTTCCTAAAGAAGAGATTGTATCTAAAGTGTTTTAAAAGCAGCTGATCAACGGTGGTGTACTCAGTTCTGTACTGACAAGACTTCCCACTCTTGGGGTTGCTCAGAGTTTTTCTTGGGTTGGTTTTGTACCAGCCAAGCAACTCAATTTCTGCTTCTTGGCCAGTATTGATGAAAGCAATAATCCTGATGTGATTAGTGGTGCTTAAAAGAGAGGGGGTGTAGTTTCTTCAAAAGCCACATATCCTGAAGTGCTGAGAATATTCACTAGTTGCCTCTGAGGGAGCTTGTCCTGCACTGATGAAGATCCCAAGCATTGGTGGGAGAGAAAATGTAAACATTCTTTGAACCTGGTGGAGCCAGTTCGCTGAGGTGACGTGGTCTCTCACAGCACAGAGGTCAGGGACACCCAACAGCCTCCACCGTGCCACCGTCCATGCCCTCTGCCTTCTGTGAGACTCCAATCCCCAAGTCTTTCCCTGGCCTCCAGAATCTCACTGTGTGGCACGAGGAGGGCGTGCACGTGGAGAAAGTTGAAGTAAGAGTGCAGGGAGGTGAGTGATGGGGTTGGGTGTGAAGAATGGGCAGCAGAGATTAGAGACCTGTGAATTCTTTCAGATTTCCAAAGGGTTTCCCAAGGCCTGTCAACCTGTCTTTCTAAGACAATAGCTAGTGCAGAGGTCTCCTGAGTCAAGAAGGAACCCAGGTCTTCAGATAATGGCTGCTCTATGAAATGATATCCTGAGGCCTTGGATGGAAGGCAAACCATATATAGAGACAGAAATCTTCAAGCTGCTCAGGGCTACTGCAGGGCCTCGTTGCATTCATATCTTTTGTTAGATAGTATTTCAAATATGTAAATTGTAGACCCTTTTGCCGTTGACTTTGTTGCTGCTTGTTAGGACAAAATAAAAATGCGAGAAATTCTCTTTGCATGAAGAAATGCAGTTAATGAGTTCCAGACCTTACAATGCATTGCTCCAGCTCCGTTAACAGTCGCCTGTATGCCATTGACGATATTTTATTAGACAGGCATTTAATTAAAGGAAATCTGTGGGCCAGATTCTTCCCACATATGTGATTCATATTCGGGAATTTCTCACAGACTTATCTCACCAAATTGTGCCACGTGGCCTGCACTTAAAATGTGAATACTTCCAATTTTACTCTCAAGAACTTCTTTGAAGATTCAAACCAAGCCATGCTAAAAAAGCTCAGCCTGCGAAACTAAAACAGCGTGAGCTTCTTGAAATTTCCACCAAGTATACAGAATCCAGTCTGTCCTCAACTGAATCAGAAATTTGACTTGGTATTAGCCCTGGAATCGTTTTGATTGTGTTGTTAGTTTCCAAAGAAGAAAAAATTAAAATATTAAACTGTCATTTTAAATTTTGTTAAACCCATTGTGAATGTGCATACAGCTCCCTTTTTCATGGCTAGAATCAGTGTTCGCATGCTTTTAATCAACTTTTTCCACTGAAAATGTTATTCTGTATTTCAACACAGAATGGGTTTGGTGCAATTGTGTAGCCATTATTGAGTAACTGGGCCACAGTTAGGCCCAGCCTTAAATTAAGAAATTTGGGGGCCCCCTGCATCATTAGGTTTATTTTGAGTTTCTATCTCCTTCACTCTTCCTTGTCTAGGCCCTTCTTCTTCTTAGTCAGAATTTAAAGAGTTGCATTCCCCAAGAAAGGCTCTTTTTTGCTGCATCTTCTCCTTTGTATCCCTCCTCTGATAGCATGAACTTAGTTACTCTCAGAGTCTTTCTATGCAATCCCTGTAAGAGTCAGTTTCTTTGAACCTGAAAGAGGTGAACATTTCAGAATAACCCATTGCTGGTAGCTCGCTGATGAATTTTACATTCACTCCTGTTGGCCGAATCTGTCAGAACACACGGAAGGAAAGGTACTAGTGAATGAACTTCCACAAGCCGTGAGTAATTAAAGAACTTTACCCTGGCAACATTAAAGAATTTATTGGTGCTGCTTTTTCCTTGTTAGTTTAATCCATCTGTTTCTGTTTAGTTGAGTGAAACTTAATACAGGGAGAGGGGACTCCAGTGTACACTTGTGCATACCTCTAACACCAGTTGCTGGTATTGAAAATGAAGCCATAACTGTTCGATCAAAAGAAGCATGCCGCTTAATGGAGCAGTTCTCTTTTTATTAAAAAAAAAAATAGTAATGGAAAGAAAAACAATATCCATGATGATTTGGCCAAGCTTTGTAAGCATCACAGATCAAAAGTGCCTGGTAGTTTCCTTGGGTAACCCAGAGATTTCCAGATCTTTCCCCTATGAATAGAAGTTGTAAATGCTGATTCGTATGCCATATGTATGTTTGGGAAGAGGTGGGTAGAGTCTTGTTTTGAAAAAAAGGTCTTCATAAAATAAACTTCATCGCTCCAACAAACATAGATGAAACTTCTAGCACAAAGAACTTTTTTTCTTTTCCAGTGAAAGCGATTAAACACTATGGTGGGAGCTAGGGAAGAATTAGAAAATCTTCTTTTCCTAAAAGCTTTAAAAATTGAATAGACTGATTTGTTCGGGATCGTTTCAATGCCAGTGGACTGAAAGATGCAAACATCACAGCTTAGCATGGAGACAGCCTTGGGCATCTTCTTGGCCTCTGGTATTGGGTTATAACTTTCTGTGGAAGGCAGCTCATCTTCATCTTTGTGTGGGTTCTAGATCAGGCTACTCTGATATGTCTTGGGTGGCTTTCTATTTGAAAGTAGGGAGGATTAAAAGTCAGCTGTTGACAAGGGCTGTCTGATCTGCAGGCGTGGTTGAGACCTGGTGTAGACGGTTAACTGCAAGGCTGATGCTGCTTAACGCAGTCGTGGGAATGGCCCTGCGAGTGCTTGAGCGTCCTGCTGGGGCAGGGGCCACAGTTTCAGAATATTGAGGAGTAGTTAGAAATCACTGCAAAATGCAGTGCAAACCGTGTGTGTGTGTGTGTGTGTGTGTGTGTGTGTGTAAAGAGCCTGGAAGAGTGGTTAACTCTCCTTTGGAGTGAGAGGTGGAGGTGGTGGTGGTGCAGCGGCTTTGGATGCAGTGCTTCTGCTTTGTTAGGGGTTGGGGTTGTTGACTAGCTCTCAAAGAGGAAACAGTAGAAGGGTCATTTCGGAGCCTGCAGTGGTTGGTGATGACCCTGTCATTACTTGTGGACAAGTTTTCTGGCTCATGAAACTGGGCTAACAACTGCTTTTTCCTGGGCCTCAGAGTTCCTTGGTAAGAAATAAAGCATTTGTCTCTCTGCCTGCAGTGATGTACAGAAGGACCAAAGATAGGGTTTCCTTAGTCGAGAACACACACCTGCTGCTCTCTGCACACGCGCCTACGTGGCCGATGGGTTGCTCCCTTGCACTCACCCCCTTTCTGCCTGGAAAGTTGCCGTGAAACCCCAACTAACCAAATCTCACAAGCTTGGCCTATATTATTAATCCAATTCCCTTCTTTTCTCTCTGTGTGTATATTTAATACTATAGATAAAATATTTTATTAAAAGTTTCTAATACACCAAATTAATTTTAAAATAGAAAAGGCTGGGGACTTCATTCTCATTTTTGTCATTTGTTTAATGAATTTAAGAAAACATTTTTCTGTTGTCCCATTGTATGCACTGTTTTGTCAGCATGTACCTACCTAAGAGAAAAAGCTTTTTTTTCAACGTTCTGTCTTTATCCTCAGAGCATGGTGTACCTTCTGTTCCCTGCATTGTTGGAGCACTGTCTGATGTCTTTTTTTTTTTTTTTTACACTGCTGAATACCAATTTGTACTTGGAGTACCTGTTTCCTTTAGAATACAGTGATCCTGTTCACTAAATAGCAAGCTTTAACACAGAGGCATCCTGAGTGGTCATGCTCGGTGGTACCATATTTCACTGAGGGTGGAGAAGTAGAAGGTAAATAGAAGATTTTACTTTTCTGATTCCATCTTCTAACAAGCCTGCGCTTTCTACTGTGTGTGCATGGGAGTAGGGGTCTTTGGGAGCGAACAGGATCACTGTAGTTGGGTGAGAGGTCTCATGGAAACAGAGAGCATCTGTGTCAGTAGCTTACATAGGGCAGCTCAGACAGCTACCAAAGGGTTGGCTTCATGTTTTGAATGGGAATAGCAGACTTTACAAAGGTCATATCAGAATTTAGCTGTGTGTGTTTTGTTGTGGGGTAGGGGGAGGTGGGAATGTAGACAAGACCTCTCCTAGTTCGTTCCCAGTTGGCTTCTCAGGGCCAGTAAGCTGTTTTTAGTTGTGATGTGTAACTAAAATGTAAGCTCTCACAGATGTTGTCTGGTTTCATCTTCTCTCCGCAGCCTAAAAGTGCGGTATCTCAATAAAGCATGGATTTATACTGGCAAGGTTGCTGGCTTCTCCAATAACAGTGAGCTTGGTGATTCTTTAAGCATGGAAGGCCAAACTCATCTAACAGTGTATACATGGTATTAATATCTCTTGTAATCTAAACTGAAGAGGCTTTTACTTGTCCTAACAGGTATCTTGCTGTAAAAACTGTCAATTGTAACTGTTCTTTCCCACTGATGGCTGAAGCTTTGTCCTGAGTACAAGATGGTATTTTTCATTGGTACGACGCACCATGTTCCCCAACTCAAATACTGCCACCACCGCCACTACCACCACCATGTTCAAACAAAGGAGAATTCTCCTTATCTTTTCTGGAAATAAGAAAAATAATTTTTCCCCATACGTAAGAACAGGCTAGTGCATTCGCTATCATTTTTCCATTAGTAGCATTTCTCTTTTTATTTTTCTGCAAGTTGCATCGCTACTGCTTTTCTGAATTGCTTGATGATGAACGGCGAAGTTGGTGTCTAGCTGCTTATAAAGCTTTTCTTAAAGGAACTGGGTCTAAGAAGCACATACACCTTACCCTCAACAACCTCATGTAACAAGAAGAGGACCACACCACTCTGATTGGTAACCCTATAACCAGGTTTTTCTTGTGGAACCTTCTAATTTCAATAAAACATTGTCAGCTTTTTTCACATACTCCATTGGGGTGGGACCCAGCTTACTTATCAGACTAGAGTGAACCCTGCCTGTTCCGGAGACTACCCATTATTCAACACAATACTGAACTTTTGCTAACTGGCTTTCAAATGCAGACAACCTCCAGAGAGAGAGTTCATTGTATTCTTTTTTAGAGGGAGATTATGGATTTAAAAAGAGCCTTTTTAAAAATAGATGAAAACCTACATCTGTAATGTATTTCCTACGTGTGCCTTTGGAGCATATTCTGGGTACATAGAGATAAAATTTCCTATATTTTAGAACCAAATAACAGGAGACAAATCATGATAGATGAATGGCATCTAGAAGCTTGCCAAATAACTTTATTTGGGGGAATACTGAAGAATCAGCATAGACACTTTTTATAATAATTGCACTTTTTAAAATTTTCAAAAAAAACTTGAGAAAGTGATCAATGTTCTCATTTTCATCAATATTCTCATCCTCAGATATTTAAATATTTAACAAATCTGTGGATTACTATTTTCAAAATAAATGTCATGTTTTGTAGTTCCTTCCTTAACAGGAAAAATAACACTTATCTAATTAAAAAATGGAGATTATCAATTTATTGAGCAATTTAAAATACAGGACAGGCACAATGAAGTGTTCGAAATGCCACTTTTATTACTTGAAAAATAGATAAGAAATTTCTCTTTTCCAAGACTCATGTGAATTTGTTCTTAAGTTTTTCATATAGTTGGAGGAGGTAGGTGGTCACTGGGCAGCTTGTGCCCAATCTCGAAAGGGGCAGACAGGTGTGACCTTGGCTTGTTGACCGTTGTGAACTCTGCTCCCGCGCGTTGCTTGCCACTGGTCCAGAGCTGGTCCAGAGCCGCGGCAGTCTGAGCCACACTGCAGAGTCCGCGTCCCCAGAGCAGCCGGGAGAGAAGAATTAGGAATGCATTTTACATTAAAAAGATAGAGAAGCTAAGCCAGTTTCTGGGCTGGGTGATAAACTGAAATCCATAAATATAGCAGTGCTAGTTTGAAGTTCCCTAATTGTTTGTGCCACGAGAATGTGTACATTTAAAAGGATTTTGAAAAGCAATTATGAGACATGCCTCCCTTGAGAGCAGTATTAGTGGAGGCTTTCCCAGTCCATGGGGGACAGAAACTCGGGCCTCTTGATACAGATTAGTGATGGGCAGGGGGAAATGGGGAGGTTATGAAATCATTTGGAAAAGGTGAAGAATTCGAGAGTTTTTAACGGGAAATATAACTGGATGCCTAAAAAAAAAATGCAGGGCAATTTCTGGAAATAAGAAAAATAATTTTTCAAAAGGATCACAAGCTTCCAGGTTTTTAGGGTGTAACTGATCTTTTTCTAATCTCTTCAAACTTCCTTCTACCTATTGCCTTAATATCCAGGTGCTTTCTCAAAAGGTCCCCCCAAATTATTTACCTAGAGCCCCTTGCTGAAAGACATTCCTTTGTGTCAATTTGTCATGGAGAAAAAAACACGATAGAAATACCCAGGCATTAATAGGTTCATTGAGTTGTAATGAACGTCAGTCACAATTTCTTCTTCTCATCGCCTGGGGCTGTGCCTTCAAAGCAGGTGACAGGCTGCATGATTTGAACAGACTGTGTAAGGCTGTATGAAGCAAGCAGACTCATTTTATCTAACACAACCATGTTTGCTTTTTTGTAAAATGGACTACTTCACTGAAAATTGGTTACATGTAGTTCTAATGGCTGTACCCTTAGACATTGACTTTCTTTAAGACACAGCTCTTCACACTTGCCCCAGGGTGGGCCCTACATGGACATCAGTTTGTACAGACTATTGCCACACACTGGCTCAAAGTCAAAAGAGAATCTTAATTATTCATCAAGCTGCCAAATTCTACTAATTGCCCTTGTCAGCATATTTCATTAATTCCTGAATGGCAAATGAGCTACATATTTTTCTATGGACCATATCACCTCTAAATTTTCAAAGCCTTGAGTAGTTTCTCTTGCAAGAGGAGAAGGGGCTATTTTCCATGGATGCAGCTCAAATTAGCAAAATTGACTGTCAGAGTTTTGGACCTTTTCCTTCCTTAGAATTGCTGATAGATTTCTAGAACAGGCTGCTTGGTATTTATTGGCTTATTGGTCTTACTGTTTAAATACACCCATCACCCTGCCTGACTTGGGCCCCATGAGTAGACACAAAGCCAACCGACGTAGCCGCTCTGCTAGTGGAAATGGGCCACCCTCGTTTGGTCATTCTCCAAGGCTGTGTATTCCAAGTCGGTGGTTGCACACATCTTTAGGCTACGTGAGTGAATGCAGCAGGCTTTCATCCAACAACCTGTGGCTGACCCCGAGCTGTCCCCCCTCACACTAAGAACACAGGTTGTCAGGAAGTTCACTCTCAGTGTCTCATTTTTTGAATCCTGTCTCCAGTGTGGTCCAGTGGGGATTCTTCTAGATTGATGTCTTTGAAATATGTTCTGCCTTCTTGGCAGGGTGACATCTGTCCTGGAACCTAGTCTGTTAGCTCATCCTTACAGCTCCCTCAGTCTGCTAAATCTAAGTGTCCCTGGGGGGAATTCACAAGGACAACAGCTTTTGCCCTTTGGAGGGTGGAAGTGGTTGTACTTGACTGTGTTCACCTTTATTTTCTCCCTCGCAATGTGGCAGCTGGTTTTTAATCTGCTGCTGGATGCTGTACGGGGCCTTAAGAGGTACTGTTTTCCCACCCCCCACTCCTCCTTCAAGCTAGCCTTCTAACTGCTTTTTATTCTTGGCTCCAACTCTTTCACTGATGAGGCGAATGCTTTTTCTGTTCCACGTCACTGCAAATTCATGGCCCAGCATGTTCTCACTTATAACTGCCTCACCTGATCTCACGCACAGTGTGAGAGCTGAAGGTAAGCCCCAAATTTTGCCAGATAATGGTGGACAAGTAAAAAGTGACTCTCAACAACTCACAAATGCATGAAATGTTTGATCTCCAGACAGACTGCCAGAATTTCTCTTTTCTAATTCCTATTTATAGTGATAACATTTTCCTTTTTGTGATTTTTTTAAAAAGAGAGAATAGTGTAGTATCTTGAAATAATTGCAGCTCTGATTGTTGTCACTATTTCTATTTGACAAGTTCCAATTCTTTCAAAGTTATTGTATTCAGTTGTGCACTAGTGTCAATAAAATTGACATTGTGAAGCAATTTCTGGCCTTTTTCTCCGGGTTTTACTGGGGTCTGGTGGTGTGTGGGGTGATTGGGTCTTTAACACCAGGACTTCATTTCAATGATGTATATTAAAATGCAAGGATTGAAGTGGAGGGATTTTTAAAATTTGAACTTCGTGGGTGGATCTGCCATTTCCTCACATTTTCTAATCTTCTTCTTCAAGGACCGTTGTACTGACCAATCCTCAGTGAGCAGGATGTCTGCTTTTCGTTGCCTTTCTGGGTGTGGTGGCTTTTCACCTGCATGTTGGTGACACAGCTAGCTGATCAACCTGGGACCAGGTGGAGGCTGGCGGGGGTTTCTGCATGGTTCCTTCATACTGGGATCAACTTCGCTACCCTACTTCGTCAGCTCCATGCTAGGCTGTCTTATCCTGTAATTTCAAAATGGATATGAATGAATCCAGAGGGAGAGGATAGACGTCCAGAAAATGAGGGTACGCCCGGAGAACTACCCTTCCCCTTTCTCTGGGAGAGTTTGATAGTGTGCTGAGTAGCAGCAAGCCTGAAACTGTATTGGAAGACGGAGAAAGCATTGCCATTGTCTCCCTCATCGTGGTGACGAATGGCACCCAGGTGGCATTACCCTTCTTCACCCTCATGCTAGTTCTAGCGAATCTGCGTTAGAACTATCAGTGTATTGGGTAAAAACGCTTAGGTTAGGTTAGAAGTATATTTTGAAACTAAATCCTATTTAGCTTTAATAGGGTGAGGTATCAATGTTTGCAAAATTCTGTTGGCAAAGAGTTTCGTGTATACAGCGCCTCCTTTGGCTCATAATGGGTAATTACACATTTTCATGTTATTTAATACGGTATCCTTTTCAGAGGAATAGTTCATTACCTGGCACGTTTTGACTGATGACGGGGAATAGTAATTACGTAACGACCTCCAGCTTTGCGTTTTTCAATAATCACGTTTGCATGTAGATGTGATGCTGGTGTTTCTGTCCCAAACAGTGAGAGAGACGTGGAGTGACTTCACCAGGTATAACAGCTTGCTTCTGTTCTTTGTAGAATGGGGAGGTAGCTGCTTTCACTTTCTTTAGCTGTGGCCCCTTGTTCCAAGACGTAGTCCGTCCTAGGTGCACCAGTTGTTTAGTTTCCTAGTAGTATCGCTCTATTTTCTAGTCATTTCCCGTGTCGCCTTGTGACGTAGACACTGTGTCTTTCTCCAGTAATTCCTAGAAGCTAAGGCAATATTTAGGAGGTGAAGATTCTCTTTGGGGATACACTATGCTTTTAAACTATTCTAATTATTCTTAAGCAGAGATCTTTACCATATCATTAATCGCATAACTGAGGCTCCATTGAATTATTCATACTATGGTATCTTTAGTATTAAGGCAGCTGCAACTTAGGGAAAAAAACTAGAAAATAATCAAGCGCTTTAAATGTGCCGTATGGTAGTCAAGGTTCTAAAGATTTGAAAAGGTGAAAATTGTAAGTAGAAATCAGGTCCCAGAAGGAATTACTTTTTTTTCTTTAATACTTTTCATCCCCAAACAGGCTCCCTGACCGGTAGCCCTCACCTTTCAGAGCTGTCCATCAACTCGCAGGGAGGAGCTGTGCCCGCCAACGTGGTCTTCTCTCCCAACCTGAGCCCCGACACCAAGCAGGCCTCTCCCTTGGTGAGCCCGCTGCTGAACGAGCAGGCGTGCCCACGGACCGACGACGAGGAGGAAGGCCGGAGGAAGGTGTGGGACTTGTGTGTGCACACGTGTTATTCTTTTTTTTTCTTTTAATTGCAGTAATATATGTAACATAAAATTTAACATTTTAACCGTTTTTAAGCATACTATTCAGTGACATTAAGTACATTCACAATGTTGTATAACTATCATCACTATGCATTTTTAGAACATTGCCATCATTCCCAACTGAAACTCTGTACCCATTGAACACCTAATTCCCCATTACCCCTGTCCCCAGCCCCTGGCAAACTCCCTTCTATTTTCTGTCTCTATGAATTGACCACTCTAGGAACTTCATGTAAGTGGAATCCTACAGTATTTGTCCTTTTGTGATGGCTTATTTCACTCAGAGTAGTGTCCTCAAGTTTCATCCATGTTGTAGCATGTGTCAGAATTTCCTTCCTTTTTGGTTGACTAATATTCCATCGTATGGATATACCACATTCTCTTTATCTGTTCATCCGCTGGTGGACAGCTGGGTTGTTTCCTCCTTTTGGCTATTGTGGACAATGCCCTTAGGAACACGAGTGTACAAGTATCTGTTCAAGTCTCTGCTTTCAGTACTTTTCATATATCCCCAGAGGTGGAATCAGGTGGACTCATAGAAAGCAAGCAAGATGGCTAGCAACAAGGGATTTCCTTTTACTTATTTTTTAAAGAGAATGCAAAACCAGTGGCTGGCCTGCTCTAGGGTGGTGTTGCCTGCCCACCTAACCAACGGACTCCAGGGAAGTGAGTCAATGGCATCCCAGCTGCTTTCACTCTTGTTCCTTGAGATCAGCCACCCTTCGTGTTCCCAGGAGCAACATACCTTCCGTTTCCTGAGCACCAGCACCACCAGCCCACAGCACCCAGGACAAGGGCCACTATGCTTTCTGTTTCACTTGTCTCCGCAAACACTGCATCACTCTATTTTTACTAATTAATTAGATGTTCAGATGCCTTATTTTGAATGGATAGTCTTCAGTGCTGGCTGACATACTCATCTGAGGCCTTTCACTGAGGGTTATATTTACACAGAAGGAAACATTCCTAGACTATTTACTCATCATGAAAATCCATTCTCTTGTCCTCGTTCCTCTCACACAAAAAGGAGAGTAAGAGTTTATTTAGACCTGACACCAAGTTAACAAAGATCCTAAGTTAGCAATGTATTACTTTAATCAGAACTTTCTTATAATCAAGATATTCTTAGAGACTTAGACAAAAATTATTATGTCTTGTTTCTTTTTATGGATTTGCAGAGATTCCCAACTGACAAAGCGTACTTCATTGCAAAGGAAGTATCCACCACCGAGAGAACGTATCTGAAGGATCTTGAAGTCATCACTTCGGTATGTGTACCATTTCCCCCAAAGCATTAAATTGCATAATTTATACCAACTAATACTCAGCTTTAGGCACAACCAGAAGGACCTACAACTAAAATATACAACTATGTATGGGGGGCTTTGGGGAGAAGAAGGGAAAAAAAAAAAAAGATTGGCAACAGATGTTAGCTCAGGTGCCAATCTTTAAAAGAAAAAAACAGCTTTAGGAGAGAAGCTGGATCTAATTAAATGTTAGGTTCTCTGACTCCAATTAAAAGGATTTTGGTCCTGGGTTATAGAAATTAAACAGTAATAGTATATTTAATTTGGAATACACTCTAAAAATTTTTATAACTGTGATTTTTAAGTGCAAAGGAAGGAAGTTTCTAAAAGAGAGAAAACTAAACATCCTACTGCCTGTGTGCACCGGTGCAGAACATTTCATGTTTTGCTCGTTGTCAAATGTAGCTACGTTTTTTTGCTGGAGAGAGACCTCAGAGGTGACTAGAAGCCTCATTTTGTCTTTGGTGATAAATTGAGCCACATCAGCAAAATCTGCTAGAAGGCTGCCTTCTATTATTTTGATCAGTCCTGTTCAGTCTTGGAAACAAATTCAAAGCCTTGCAGATGTCTTTGTGACCCCTGAGTTCTGGGGAAGAGGGAGCCTATGGGAGGACAGCTGGGATCATTGGGCTTTTGTGCGTCCAGGGCATGTTTGGTGCCCGTCCCTGGGCAGGTGCTCAGTAAACTCTGTGGGACCCAGCCTCACCTCACCTCAGCAAGACCAGTGACTTGGTGTGAAGGCAGTAGCTTTCTCTCTCTGTTTCAGCCACCTTTGTGTTCAGCACTCTAACAAAGATGGAAGAGATGGGAGCTCCTAAGGACTGAACCAGAGGGTGTTCAGGGGTGTAAATCAGGTGTTTGGGTTTGAGCAGCTGCCCATTTCAGAGATTTGTTCTGGCTTCAACAATCGATTGGTAACAAATTTCAGGAAGTACTACTAAAGAGATGGGGGCTTCTCATCCATCTAACAAAGAAGGGAAAGAGCAGTGAGGCCTGGAAGCCCCTGAGGCTCCTGAAATGCTACAACCAGCGGTAAAGCCCTGTGTCCTCCGCTGGATCGGCGCCTCTGAAGAGCTGCAGGCATTCCTCGCTCATCTTTACGCCTCTAAGTGTGTCCTCTCCTCTTTCTATTCCCAGTGGTTCCAGAGCACAGTGAGCAAAGAGGAGTCCATGCCCGAAACATTGAAAAGTCTCATATTCCCTAATTTTGAACCTTTGCACAAATTTCATACAAATTTTCTCAAGGAGATTGAGCAACGACTAGCCCTGTGGTGAGTACACTTATGTTTCCCCCGCAGCCGCCGCCTCTTTTTCTTTCTCTCTCCTTCTAATGTTAATTTTTTGTTGTTCCTTATGAGTGGCAGTCACGAGCAAAGATAAAGGCCAGAAACTGGCTTAAGACAACCTCAGAGTGATTTTCGGTTCAATTCTTCATGTATTAGGTCTCATCCTGAATTTTTTTACCTTTGGTTTACAATTCTTCAAAATGCATGTTTTCTTACAATAGTTAAATAAATATCACAAAATAAAGGTAGTTACTTCTGGAAGGACAGTGAAGGTTATAAAGAATCGAGGCATGAGGGACTTTGAGGGGAGTTGGTGATATTTCACTGATGCCGCTCTATGGTCATTTGTTAAGTATCTGTATGTCTCATGCAGTTTTCAGTATTATATTTCACAGTGTTTAAAAGGTACTTTGAAAAATTACAGAGCCTTATGAACCTCTCTCCCCCTCTCTCCTCCTCTCTCTCCCTCTCTCCCTGTCTCTCTCTCTCTTTTACCTTGAATCTCTCTTCTAGGAATTTATCTTAAGGAAACATTTTAACATGGGAAATGACATATGACAAAGATATCCATGACAGACTTAAAAGATTGGAAATGACCCATATGTCCATGAATAGCAGATTGGCTAAAATATCATTTCAGTCTGTCCATTAAAAACCAAGTAAAACATTAATCTGGGAGAAGAGGAGGGGGGTGAAAAAATCAGGAAAAACTTTGTTTATATACTGTAGAAGGCAAAATCTGATGTAGCCTTACCTAAAATAGAGCTTTTACAGAAAATTCTTATGTGGTTTTTAAGACAGTTCTATGTAGATGCATGAAGAGTAGACCATCTACTAAACATATATTTGAAAAAAATGCCAGGAGAAAATCGCAAAAGGCTTCCACTGTGTTTGGGGCAGAAATGGAACCCATGTATACTGTGCCCTCACTACAGGTGAGAATTTGGTCTAAAGTGGTCTCACGGGTATTGAGCGACTGTGGGGCCTGAAAGAGCCTTGGCTGAGGGGGTCTGGTCCCAGGTGATCCCAAACCATGGGGTCCAAGCATCAGTTCAACAGGTTAGCAGGACGGCTCCCCTGTGTTGTGAAGCAAACGTGCTCGGGCATCCAGCTTTGTGTGTTTTTTATCCCTGGAGATGATTCATGTGCAATTCTCTTTCCTGTGATAGGAGGTGGTGGGAGGCTTGACTAAGATGCCCCAGGGAGGAGAGTACAGCCAGGATTGAGAAATAACAGGTGCCAAGTCAGCCTCACTGAAAATGGGGAAAGGTTGAAAATGCCACTTTGGAGTCTTACTCTATGTTGGTGCTGTGAATTTAAGAGAAATACCACTTTTAAAAACTAAAAAAAGAAATTCTACAAAATCCAGCTTTATTTTGCCTTCTCAAAGTTTACCTGCAAACTTTCAGTTGTGTTCTGCCACGTTGCCTCGTCATTCAGACAAAGTTGAACAATGCTTTCGTAATGGAGTCAAAGACCTTACAATTCTGGAGAAATCAATTAACAGTTTGTTTTCTGGCCAGTGAGATATATATTACTATAGTCTTATCTTCCGTTAGTCTCAGAGCATCTTGAGCTGGTGGCACTATAGCAGTTTCAGTCCACATGGCAGTTGATTTAAACAACGTTAGGGAGGTCACACATAGGAAATGTCATCAATTGCCAGTCCCCTGGCAGCCCAGCATGGTGGCTTCAGCTAGCTCCTGCCACCAGAGAGAACTTTGGATATGTAGGGGAGGGCATATTCCTCGCTCTCTAGGTTCTTCTGGCTGATCTGAGAATTAAATTGACATAGAAAGAACAAAAGAAGAAAATCAAACAAATTTAGTAACATGTGTACCTGCTAGAAACCCAGGAAAACTAAGTAACTTGCCAAAATGGCCAAACCCACCACCTTAAACCACCTTAAATACCATCTTCAGCTAAAGGCAAAGGAGGATGTTGAGGGTAGTGGTTTGGGACTTCAAAGGGGAGGAAGGCAATTCACATGGAGATGGAAAAGCAAATGTTTGGTGAACAAATGTTTGCCATGCCTTGCAAAGACAATGGGACACAGAGAGGACTTTGATCAAATGGGCCTTGCTAGGTTCTTCCCGTCTACCGCACCTAGTTCATATTATTCTATAGCCATCTATGATGAGAGCTCCTTCCTGGAACAGGCCTTCTATCTTAAATTCTTTCAGGCAGTTAAGGAGACAGTCAAAGTTTCTTTCTGAGGCTTTTGTTCTTAAAAATAAACCAAAGAGACACATTTTGGGATGGCAAATTCTGACGCCCCACAGAGAGCTGTATGAAACATTTCATTCTAGGACTAAATGTCATCCTCTTAGATTTGTCTGTGATCATAAATCTTTAGCATCTGGCCCATATCTATGAAAGAATACCCAATTGTTTAAAAAGCAGCTGCTATCGTTTATTTCCCAGAGGATTTTCAGTAGGGTATCTTTCAAAGATCTATAATTTTATTCATGTTTTGCATGAAGATACCAGAAACAGGTAAAAGACTCAAAGCTATAGAGTTAGCAGATAGTCAATATGCAGCTCAATTGACATGAACTTCAATAGCCTTGCAACAGTGGACCCAAACCAAGCTGATGATGTTTACCAGGAATAAATGTTAAAATCTGACATTAAGTTCAACTAATCAATACCTCAAATGCATGATGAGAAAGACCTGGCTTGGCAGAGATTCAAGGCAAAAAGGCTAAGTGTGGATGAGTTTGATATGAGCCAACAAAATAACATGGGGAGACACCGGTGTCTATATCTGTAGCTCTCAACATTGGCTGCTCATTAAAATCATCTGGAACCTTTAAAAATCTTGATAACCAGGCAGAACCCCAGACCAGTTATATAAGAATCTCTGAGAGGGAGGACCTAAGTATCAGTAGTATTTTGTAAAGCTTCCCAGGTAAATGCACGTGTAGCCAAGGTCAAGAACCTTTGCCCTAGACTGCCTCATTAGAAAGAGACCAGAGCATGGAAAATGATTGTCCCTTAACTTCAAGGCTCAGAGCTCCTGCAAAATACTATACCCAATTCAGAGTTTCACATCTGAAATGGGATAATAAGAGAATGCATTTCATTAAATGGAAAAAAAAAAAGAAAAGATTGTTGGAACTAAGGGCACTCAGCCTAGAAGGGAGAAGATTTTAGAAAATATGATGGCTCTCCTCAGGCTGGACGGATGAAAAAGAGAGTAAACATCTTCTTAGTTGTACCACAGGACAATATTTAAACAAAGTAGTCAATTTCCAAAGAGGCACAGCGTGTCTGAATGTAGGAAAGGATTTCCTTGATGCTAAGCACGGCTTAGCAATGAGAGGCTGCCTTCTGAGGTATGAGCCCCTCCACTCAGGGTTTCTTGAGCAGAGGTGGACTGCCCGTTTCCAGAAGATGTTTATCTATTTGGTGAAACCCCATCCTGGCAGTGCTCAGGGCCACCTGGAGTTGGTAGGCAGGGGAGTTTTGATAAAATACAGATTGCCAGGCCTCGTCCAGCATTCCTGAATCAGAACATTAGGGTGAGACCCAGAAATGTGTATTTTTAAAGTGCTTCTTGAGATGACTGTGATGAGTAACTTCCCTGGAATGGCTGATGCGGAGTGCCTCTGACAAAGCCAAGAGTCTATGATTCTTTGGTTTGCCCTTTGGTTATAACTCTTGTTTCTTCCACAAGCAATGAATGAGTGTGTGAGTGGGTGGGTGGGTGGGTGAGTGAGCAAGTGAGCGAGGGTCAGATTTTGCCCCCTGGAGACTTGCAGTCTCAGAGGAGGAGGCAGGCACGGAGAGCAAGGAAGGCCAGGCCCTCCTGGATGTGTGTGCCACATCCAATGTGGGCACAGGGCGTCACTGGCCAGTTCTGTCTTGGAGGCCGTGTGGGCCGTTAATGCCTGCACAGAAGAGGCAACCTGTGAATGAATATATTCAATGAGAAGAATGGAAGGGAAGTTTATTAGGAAAGGAGTTCGTTCACACTAAGTTATTGACTGGTAGAGCATATACGTGTGTGTGTGTCTGTATGTATGTTCATACCTCACTGTGGGAAGCACGGATTGGTTCACGTAGGTTGAGTCTGCATCGCCACCTCGCCACCACCTGAGGTCTGTGTCTCGCTGTCCATGGCCCTTGCAGAGCCTCATTTCCTCATCTGAAAGGTGTGGATGGAGCACAGTCCCCACCTCATGGGGCTGTTACACAAACAAATAACATGCTGTTTGTAAAGGGCTTAGCATTCTGCCCCACACATGGAAAGGGGGGAAAGCTGATCTATTTTTTATGTAAACTTTTTGTTTTGAAATAATTTTAGATTTAGAGAAAAGATGCCATGACAGTAGAGTTTCTGCACACTCCTCACCCATTCCCTTCCCCTAATATCAACTTCTTACATCACTGTGCACATTCATCAAAACTAAGAAACCAACATGGGTGTGTTGCTGTTAACTAAACTCCAGACTTTATTCAGTGATAATATTTTAAGTTATTCTTGTTAATGGAAAGAAATCTAAAGTTTACTGTACATCTAAAAGTACCCAAAATTTGGTACTTAAATGACACAGCTACCATACTTTTCCTTTGCAGTCCTACACTAGGTTGTCCTACGCTTCCATCAATAGTGGGAACTTATAGGGCAGAAACATTACCAGGAAGTTTTCCTGCATGGTTAGGCTGAACCCTGGCTCAGTAAACACACCTGCCCCGATCCAAATGTTGTGTTCTCCTAGGTAAACACACCTGAGAGGAGGCTGGACCGTTTCATCCAGGCCAAAGCCCAAGTTACCTTGTTTCTTCAAAAACAAGGAAACAGGTCTGGTGACTTCGGAAAACACGAAGAATGCTTTTCCTCTTGAAAGCAAGGCTGTTTCACTCAGCTGTTCAAAGGCATTCAGAGAAAGCCACTGACAGCCTTTGGCGTTCAGTCAGAAGTCCCAGATTCCAGCCCTGGAATGACTGGCAGTCGCTGAGCACAAACTGGCCAAGTCCTTCCCCAGAGATGGATGAAGATGCGCTCTGGGACAGTATGCCTTGGCGGATTCTGCAGTGTACAAAACTCAGCTTACAGCTGGCAGGGAGCCGGGATCCAGGGAAGTCATGCAGCCAGGTACTTGGGATAAGCTGTGGGCACACGGTTTTCAAGAAGGATCAGGTGCATCTTTTAGAAGAAACTTGAGATAGAGTCACTTGGAAGGAGGGCAGAAGTCTAGCTGCGAGGACAGGAAAGACTGGATGTCGAGATGTCAGTGAGCAGACAACTCAGGGCTCACGGGACACAGGAGAAGGGAAGAGGAGCCCCCTGGAGCTTTGAGCCTGGTTAACAGGGAGGATGGTCATGAAATTAAAGAAGAAAAGAGGAAGCAAGTATAATGGAGGGAAGATGAGCTTGCTAGAGGGGCAATAATGAAGTCCTGCAGGCAGCTGGAAACACAGGTCTCACGCTTGGGAAAGAAATCAGGCTCAGGGGTGTAGGTTTGGAAATCATCCACAAAAAGAATCAAACTTTTAAGGAAGAGAATGTTCAGACAAAAGAGAGCCAGGGACAGACTCTTATTGAATATGCTTTTTTGGCGACTTTCCATAAATGTATGGCAGAGCAAAAGCCAGCAAAGGAAATGGAAGAAGCCACCAGAGACTTGAAAAAAGGATGAGAGAGCAGAGGCTGAGGGTCCCAGAGGAAAGTGTGTCTTGGAGAGTGACGACTGGGAGGACAGAGATGGTTTGAGGCAGTAGTTCCCTGGGGTGAGAGGGCAGGCTCAAAATGCTAGGGAGTTCTGCGTGGAGGAGAGACACGAGGAGCGCATCCGTGAGGGACCGGATGTCCATCCGCAGCAGACAGGAGGCTCTTCTCTCAGGCAGCTGATGCTCTTGCAGGTTCTGACTGGGAATTTCAGAGGTGGAGCGGTTTGCCTCACCATGGTGTTCCAGTGGCTGAAGTGGAGCAGACATGACCAACTGGGACAGAAAATTGTTGTGTCACGCCCCGGAAAAGTAGAACAACTTTATAGCAGCACCAGTGAACAATTGTAGAACAAACATGAATAAAGTATTTTTCTCATCACTCTGCCAGCTCTTTGAAGCTTCAAGTCTTTTTGTGGGGTATCATAGGCGTTCGTGAAAAAATTAAATATAGAATTACCATACGATCCAGCAATTCCCCTCCTATGTATACATGCAGAAGAATTGAATGAAAGGACTCAAAAAGACACCTGTACATCAGTGTTCACAGCCGCATTCTTCGCAATAGACAAAAGGTGGAAACAACCTAGATGTCCATTGACACATGAAGGGATAAACAAAATACGTTGTATACACACAATGGAATAGTATTCAGCCTTAAAAAAGAGGGACACCTGCTACAACATGGACGAACCTTGAGGACATTATGCTCAGTGAAGTAAAAGCCAGGACAATACTCTGTGATTCCAATTGTATGAGGTACCTAGAGTGGTCACACTCACAGAGACAGGAAGTCGAAGGTGGTGGCCAGGGGCTGGGGGGGCGGGGGACAGGGAGTTAGTGTTCCAGGAGTGTGGAGCTGTAGTTTGGGAAGATGAAAAAGTTCCAGAGATGGATGGGGGCGGTGGTTGCACAACAATGTGAGTGCACTTAATACCACTGAACTGCACACTTAAAAATGGTTAAGATGGTAAGTACTATGTTATGCATATTTTACCACAATTTTTAAAAAATAGCAAGAAGAAAATTATAGGGAACCCAGTGCTGGATGAGACAAGAGGCTTCAAAACAGCGCCTTGCATGTGCAGACCCCCGGCCTTGCGGGTACTCTGCCTGGGGCGCTGCCCAAGTGCTTGCCTGGATTCACTCGTTGCAGCCTCATGGTGGTGGCAGGTGCTAGGAGGCAGGTGTGCTTGCTGATTGACTTGCCTCCATTCTGACCCGGTCAGCCTTCACAGGCAGGCCTTGAAGGGCTATTTGAACTGAAGCCCCCAGTTTAAAGCTAAAATACTTCAGCTGAGAGCTAAGCTCTTACCATCTTATTGATTCAAAATGCTGTGGGGGGCGGGGTCTCCCTTTCCAGGTGTTGTTTCCATCCGAGCGCAGACCTCACAATGCTCACCTTTCCCTTTTGATCACATTCCTCGGTCCTGGAGGCTCTCTTCATCTCCCATGTTGTTTCTCTTTATTACTCAACAGCTCTGTGAGGTCGTAGGGCTTTCTTTTAAACAGATGGGGCAGTACTAACAGGCTCTTTCCCCTTCTCCAGTGACCCGTAAGGGGCTGTGGTGGGTGGTCATCCCAGTCGGTCGGATGCTGTGCCTCCTCCCGAGGGGAGACCTTGGACGGTAAACTCGGTGCCTCCTCTGGCGTGTGTTTGAGTTGGGGATCGTTATGGGAAATGCTAGAAATGAGGCCTGTGGTTGGACAGCCTGTTTCCACGAGCTTGCCGCATATCTGAGGTTCCTGTAATCAGGCCTGTTCTGCTCACAGGCCCTGGGGGCTCCCTGCAGTGGCTGCCACCAGGCCTCCCACCCGACACTCAGAAAGGTCGCCAGCTCTGCCTTAAATCCGAAGCAGTTTCTTGTAACATCCTCTCTCAAAAGGGCAGAGTCCCCTTGTGGCTGATGCAGGCGTTCCACCCAGGCCTGCACACATGCTGTGTTGCACACATGGACACACACCTCTACCCTCCTCTCGACTCACCACCACCGTTCGTCTCTGGATCACCAAGAAGGAGGCATCAGACCCCAAGCACCGTTCTTTTGAAAGGTTGCCAATGGCTGATGGTTGCTGCCACCCAGGGAAGCACGGGCTGGCTTTGCCCATGCAGCTAGTTTATATGACACGAAAGCTTTGGTCCCCCCGAAGTTGATATCTGTAGACTATTTCCCACATCCATGTAAGGAAAGGACCTCATTTCTATACTATTTTGTTGTTGTCCAAGATCAAAATATTTGTAAAGGTTGACTGCGGAGAATCCCCGGGATTATTTCATGGAGTAATCATTCCTGCCCCACGTGCTTTGCCCATGGTTGGATCATTCTTACAGTGCAGAGGTCTCCTGTCCTACCAGAGTACGTTTACCAGGGGCAATGGAACTTTCTTGCTTTCTTTAGAGTAAATCAGCGGCAGTGCCTTTTCTCGTGGAACATTCTTGTATGACGTATCCCAATGCCTCACAGGCTTTGATGCTCCCGGCGGCTCCCTGGCGTGCCTGCGGTCGTGAATTCCACTGTGAACAGGAAGTTCGGGTTACGACCCTGCATGCCGGGAATCCAGAGTCACTCTTGAATCCAGCAAAGTCAATTACCAGCATTGATTTTTCTGTCCGTAAAATTGAGTCCGCCCAGTTCAGAAGCAGGGATTCCCCCCTCCCTTCTCCCCCTCCACCCTCATCTCACCTTCTCTGAATTCCCTTGATGACTGTTAGCCTTCCCAGATCACCCACCTTCACTTGTCACCTGGAATGTCAGTTCCTTAGCACCTGTCAGCACTCTGCCAAGATGGCAGGTTCCTCCAGGGGCGCCATCTCTGGGCCACTTGGTCTAGATGGGACCTCGGCATGATGTTTGCTGGTTTGAGCGAATGTTGTAAACTGCATCACAACTCTTGCTAAGGCTCATTTTTATTGTGGTTTTAAATCCTTTTGTGCATCATATTCCTCAAAGATTTTGAGACAGTTTACAAATGGAAAACAATATAAGAAAAGGAGAAACAAGGACAACAAAAACCAACTGTCCAATATGTAGCCACTAGCCACTTGTAGCAATTTAAAACAATTTAAGTCAAAAGTTTGTTTTCTCAGTAACACTAGCCACATTTCAAGGGCTCGGTAGCCACATGTGGCTAGTGGCTGCTGTTTTGGATAGCAGATATAAAGAACACTTCCATGGTCGCAGGAAGTTCTTTTGGACAGCATTGATCTAAAGACTGAGGAAGGACAGGGACTCATTACCACAAGGAACACAGGGCTGCACACGAGAGCTGCTCAAAATACAAAACGAGTGCATGAGAAGGTCGTAGTTTCCTCCAGGATAAATCTTGAAGAGGAATAAATTTACTTATTGTTGTTTTTCAAAGGCTCCAACGCAGAGGGGGGCCTGGCAAATGAGGGTGGACAGTGCTTATACACTTATAAAATATTCACATGCAAAGTTTGTGTCTTTAATATTAATATTAGATTACCATGAGTGAGCAGTTACTATGTGCAAATCCTTCATGTGCATTATACATTGCAAAGTTGGCATTATTGATCAAAATATAAATGACCACCATGCTTTTCCCACTTGATCTTTAAGAATAGGGGTTGGCAGACTACCCATGGCCGAATCTGGTCTGCCACCTGTGTTCTGCCACCGTGTTTGTTCCTGAAGCGTTTTTGGAACCCAGCCCCGCCCTCTCTTTACCTGTTGTCTGTGGCTGCTTTTGTGCTGCGTCAGCCGAGTTAAGTAGTTAGGACAGAGCCCAGATGGGCCACAAAGCCTGAAATATTTACTAGCTGGCCCTTTACAGAAAGAACTTCCCCAGGTGCAGGTGTTAGGCCCATTTTGTAATTGGGAAAATGAGGCTCAGAGAGGCCACCTCCTTGCCTGCAGCCACGTAGCCCAGAAGTGACGGAGGCACGACTTGAACTGATCTGACCCATAGCTTGTGCCTTTGAAGCTGTGTTGTTGAAACACAGCAGTTTCTCCCTGGAAGGGGGCTGGGAGAGCATCCGCCATGGATGCCTCGTTCTTCAGGAGAAAAGGAGAGTGCTGCCTGCCCTGGGCCTCACGGCAGGAACCCGCAGAGCCTGTCGAGCACCGGGTCTCAGCTCCTGCCTCCTCTCTTCCTTGCTCGTGGCTCGCTCCTGGCTCGGGAAGGTCAGCACAGCTGGTCAAGAGACGCTTCTGCTCTGATCACCCTTCTGGGGTGTTTGTTCTCTTGAAAGTGGCAGAAAGCTCAAGGCATCTGCTCAACAGTGGTCCTGTGGCGACTTTGTCTGCAGAAGTATCATTTTTAGGTCTGAAACCTGAGAAGATCGATTTGAGTTTTTTCACCTCTACCAAGAGAACTTGATATGGCGAGATGACCACTGCCATCACATCGTGATGTGACATCATGATGGCCACATCAGCAGAGACTCTTGTAGAATCTGGCCTTGCCGCTTGCCCATGGAGCCTGTCTGCCCCAAGTCACCACAATAAAAACAACAGCAGCAATGAAGATCATCCCTGCCGGGCACTGTTCCCGGCACATCACACCTGTTACCTTGTTTAATGCTCTCAACACCGAGGGGCAGGTGCAGATGAGGAAACTGAGGCACGGCAGCTGAAGTCACCTGCCCAGGGTTGCAGAGTTAATACTGAGCTTGAACCCATGCAGCGTGGCTTCCGAGTCCTTGCTATCCTCACCTCGCTCTGCTGCCTCTAAGCTTCCCGTTTGGTTTTCTGACACGGCCCGCTGCCCTCTCCCTGGGGAATTTCTTCCAGGGCCTTAGTTTTAAAACCTCATGTTCTGACTTTTTGCTGAAGGAACAAGAGGAATAAGAAAAGTCCACCTCCCTGCACGCGCTAACTTTTTCAGACCACGTGGGCTGTTGGGCACTACTCTCTTCAACAAGTGTAAACTATTAACTTGGAGTCTCGGGGAAGCTTTTGTGTGTGTTTGTTTTTTAACACATAGTGAGGTCCTAGGAGCTTTTGAGGACTCCTATTTCGTGACTGTTGTCGTTACTTCCCCGTGGTGTCCGGGAAGTCTTGAGCAGAGACATTCATGTATCATGTCATTTAATCTTTAGAAGACCATTAGGTAGATATCATTGTTATTGTTGTTATTTCCTCACCTTACAGGTGAGAAATGAAGCATAGAGAGGGTAGGTAACCTGGCAGATGTCACACAGCTATTTAAGAGCACAACTGGTTTTTTAAAACAACCGGTCTGGCTGTCACTACACCTTTAGTTCTGGAAGCTTTAGGCCTCACCTTTAAAGGGAAAGACCTCCAAGAAGCAGCCTCCTTGCCTTTCATCTGTAACATGAGAACAATTTCCTAGCTCCCAGGGAAGCTCGGCGCTAGTATAATCTAAAATCCTCACGGCCTGCTGACCTCTGCTGCTCATGCCGTGCCTGGCGAGACACAGACACACGGACGATGTGGACGAGGATGAGGATGGGACGTTCTCTGGTCCTTCCCTGTTATACACTTGGGTTTTTGGTGGCAGGAACTATGCCTGCGCTCCAGAACCTTGAACTGTGATCTGTGTGTTTACACTGTCAGTTTGAGGCCTTGTAGGGAAGTAAAGAAAAAATAGGCCTGGAGTCACACAGACCTTGGTTCAGATCCCAGGTCCTCCCCTGTTCACCACTGTGTGTCCTCGGCCAGTTACTGAACCTTGTGGCGTCAGTTTCTTCACTTGTAAAGTGAGGGTAATGACCTCTTCCCCGTGAGGGAGTTTTAGCACTGTTTTAGAACGTGGTGGCATTCAACACACAGTAGCTAAACAGCCCCCCGCCCCAACAAAACATTGGCAGCCACCTCCACTCCCCCCACCCCCCACCGTCCACTCTGGCGCTGCCCTGAGAGCTGTGCCGTCCTGAGGAGGACACACCGTCAACCACAAAAGCGCCCAGGCGCTCTTGTTTTTCATTTGTTCATTTGCAGCAGGGGCCATGCAAATCTTCACGTCAGCAACTTGGCCATGATGATCTTTTGTTTATACAACAAGTAGTTATTGTGTCCCTACTACAGATCGGTCACTCTTCTCAGTGTTCAGTGAACAACACCGGTCACGATTCCCATTCTTTTACAGCCTGGATTCTAGTTACATCCTTCACTCTGCTCTGGGTCAAGGATGCCACCAGACCAGCCTGATGAGATTTGAAAGGGGAGCCTGGGGAGAGCTCAGACGCTCCTGTTCCGGTTTCATCTCATGCCAAGCCAAGAGATCAATGGGTGTCTGACTCTTTCCCAGAACAGAAATCACTGTTCGTATTCTACAGGTGATTAAAAAAAAATCATAGCTTTAAGACTGGCAATATTTGTGCAATAAAGCACCTTGCATTTCGGCAGTATCTTGTAAAGCATTTTCTCTTAAGTTGTCTCATTCGGCAATCAAAACAGTCTTGTGGAATTATCCCCATCTTTCTCCATATGGAAAATGAGGCTCTGGAATTGCAGTGTAAAGCTCGGTACGACTGCCCCCCATTTCTTACTTTCCCTGGAGCCTGTGAACCTGGGGGCAGGAGAGGTAGCTGTTAACTTTACTTATTCTCTGGTTCTATTGAAATATGGCTAGTGTGGCTGAGGAATTGAATTTTATAATTTCATTTCATTGTAAGTAGTTAAAATTTAAATAATCCGTGTGGATACCATATCGGGCAGCACAGTTTTAGAGGCTTAAAGGGGAGGAGCTCAAGTGGAATAAAGTTGGTGGCTGCAGTCTTCCTTCCCCATCACGCCTGAATGCCCCAGCACAGTCTGTCCTTCTCCATCCACTTCCCTAGAATTCGGAGTCTGTTGGGGTCATTGTCAAAAAGCAAGACTCCACTCCCTGCTTCAGCCAGATTAGGGCTACTTCTCTTGTGTAAAAGCTTTTGTTTGAAGATTTTCATTGGTGCTGTAAATAAGATCGTGCAAAAAAGTTTTAAAATCTCTGCTCTCAAAGTAATTGACAGTGAAACTCATTGGAGACAAGGTACCGTGGTCTGCCTGGAAAGCAGCCTGGAAGAGAACACACAGTGGAAGGAAAATTGGAAGGATGTTAGGACAAGATATGTGTTATGGGTGAACCATGAGGGAGAATCGCTTGTATGCTTATTTATTTAAGTTTATTTAAAATTTAAAATTTTATGTTTGTTTGTTTCAAAGGCAAGAAAGACACTTCAAGGTCACTGTGAGCTTCCACTGTATTCTACCCCCAGCCAGCTTTCCACTGTCCACCTAGGGTTCCAGGAACGATGGTCATTGGTGATTGTTTCCTTTTAACACATAAGTAGAGTTGCATGTTCTCAAGCATATGTGGAAGCTAGTTTTTCTTTATCAGCCTTATTCCTGACTCTAAAGCCCACTGTGCTTTGAGAGCAAGCTGCTTACCTTAAAGAAAATGAAAAAGATGTTTCTAGTTGCCTGAATCGCTGGTGGCCTCTGCTGGAAAACACTTGAGAGCAAGTATTCTCCAGGTCTCTGATGAGTTAAAAATGGCTCTTCTCTTCTGCGTTTTAATATGTGGCCGTTAACAAGACTGAACACGGGTAATGACATCGGGTCTCATCCGGGTGCTATCAAGCCTGCCTCTGAGTGGGTTGTAACTTTTCCTCCTCTTATTAAACTGGATCTGGTGTTAAACCTCAGAAGAAGAAAAGCCATAGCTCTAAGCAACCCAGGAGTGTAATTGATGGGCATGAGATGGCTGAGGACATGAGGCACCTATTTTCCGCTGCCGCCAATGGACGGGATGAATCCCTGACCTGTAGCAGCCGGAGGGACACCCGCGTGCCCCTGGCCCAGTGAGGACGCCTCTCCCACAGACATCTTACCCACCAGTGGAGATGTGAATTATGTTCAAATTAATAGGATTTTCCTGTCCGGGGAGTTCAAAGGATATTGAAATCCATCAAAAGATATTGAAATCCATATATATTACATGTGGCTAATATATATTTTTTATATTAATATAATCTAATACTCTGGCTCATTTGTTTGCTTTTTGAACCCAGCCATCATCCCCAGCCCACATAGCAGTGGAAGATTTGTCTTTACTCATTTACTCATTTTATTTACCTAGATACATAAGCACTCATAATGACAGACTTTTTTTTTCATTTAGAATCATAGAAACCACAAGGGATAGTAAGAATAAGGGTGTGGTGTTTGTTTTGCAAATAAGGCCTAAAAATAAGGCTTTACAAAGTGAAATATGTTTCCCCGGGTCAGAGAGCAGCCAGACACAGAGGCGGAGGAAGAGTCAGCCCACTAGCTCCGAGCTGGCTTTTGAGTTTTATTCTAAGACAGTGATCCTTCATTTTGTTGCGAGAAGAAGGGGAGGGCTGAGTGTCTAATGAACCTGCTTGGATTAATCCTGGGCTACTTGATGAGCCTGACGTGTCAGTCTCTGCCTGTGTTCCCGGTAAAGAATCTCCTCCGACACTTGACTGAAGCCAGGCCTGTCCCGCTCTCTGGAAAACAGCCTCTCAGAGGGCGCTGGCACCCTAGGGTGGGATAATTGGGGATTGTATCGCCAGCAAGGTCATCGGCGTGCTGCAAACTCTGTTTGTTCTGGAGTTCCACGTGGACATGATGTTGAGCCTTGGGTTGGGGGTGTGAAGGGGGAGCAGAGTGGCAGTTTACCCCGCTGGCCTTGCCCCACCTGCACCTGCAGCGGGTGAATGAGTTTCCTGGTGGTCAGAGTCAGAGCCCCTCCATGCAGGGTCTCCTTCTGCCCCCCCTGGATAGACTCACTGTTGGTTGGCCGCCCTCCCATAGAGGGCTGGTCCTCGTTTTCATTTCCTTTTCCTCCTCTCTTCTCCCTCTGTCTGCTGCTGAGTTACTGACCAGCTCGTGTAGCGGTGAATGAAGTGTTTACACAGAGTCCAGAAGACTCAGAGATTCTAGGGGGTGTGTGTGTGTGTGTGTGTTCAACCCTGTGCGGGATACGTGTAATTGCTCCTGGAGTGCAGGAATCCTGGTGCATGGGTCAGTATTGAGCATCTAACAGGGCTCTCAGTACATGGTTTTCTGAAGTGAAATTGTCAGAAGACTTTTCAGCTTTGTGGCCGTGCAGTGATTACACAGACAGCAAGTATGTGGCCCTGTCTTCCAAACAAGGACCCTTTTCTTGTGAGGTTAACATCCGGAGGATGTTCCGGAAGAGCTGTAATTACTTTTTCATGTTCTTGATAATAAAATGACCTTTAGCTCTTCATAATAAAGCAAATGCTTTGGACTTGTAGATTTGGTGGCATTAACATATAAAGGAAATAAAAACAGGATGGTATTTGTATACAAGGCAGAGGAGTTTTGGGTCTTGCCCCCATCCCTGTGGATTGACTGCATGTTCTGGAACCAGCAGGGCTGGGACTTCCTGTGCTCTGTGGTGGGGAGGGGACGGGAGGGGGCAGAATTGTCTGTACTGGTTGTGTTGGCTTCAGAGGCCCCAGCCTGGTGTCACCACACGTCCTAGAGCTGGCCCCATTTGAAATGTATCAATATCAATGTCTTCCCTGCAGCACGGGAGCTGGTGATACCCAGAGCAGTTCCTAAAATGAAAGTAAAGACACTGAAGACAGAGAAACAGGGCTCTGCTAGCAAGCCGACACAGGAAGAATGTCCCCTTGAGTTTGGGGCTTTAACATCTGTGCACTTTCTCTTAATAAACACTTGGCAAAAGAAGAAAGGAAGTGAAGTCAGTGGAGTTTGGCTTCCACCTCCGCTCTCCGCCCCCTCCTCCGGGTCTGCTTTCCAGCGCTTCACTTTCCCTTGGGCTGGGCTGCTGTCAGTGAGAGGGAAGAGATTGCTCCTTATAAATGGAAGCTAGAGACGCCCATTCGTCCCCTTGCCCATCCAATCCAGAGGACTCTCGCTAAAATATCTTGTCCTATGAATTAACTAAAGACATTTCTTATGTGCGTTGTCAAATGGCATGTCCACTTGAAGGTTTTCGGTTCAATTATCTGAGTTCCAGATAACAGCTACATATCCACAAATCAAGTTTAAACGGTGTCTCACCTCCTTTTATTGGTGTGTGGCGTTTAGTCAAAATCAGGCCATTCTGGCTCAGGTAGTTGGCTCCTCCTTTGTTGTTCAGGTGTGGGGCGGGGGTGGAGAGAGGGAAGGAGAACTTTCCAGCTCTTTAAGGAGCCTTGTGTGGTGGTGAAGGTGCAGTAGGGCAGTTGGTTCTAAATAGGAGAAAGCCTACAGTTCAGGCTGGAGCTGCTTTCTGCTCCAAGTGTGTAAGGAGAAGAGCAGCTAGTAACTTCTCAACCAAACCCAGTCACACTTCAGGATCAACAGAATGGCCACTGTTGAATTTCTCAAGAGTAATTTCATTAATAACCATCTGCCAGAAATCCAGAGATGCCTCAGCCCGCAGCTCGTGGGGTGAAGTAACATGCGGTGATTAGCATCAGGCCGAGGACTGTCTCCAAAGCAGAGCCTGGACCTAGGTCAGAAGCTTGAGTATTCTCCAGTGACCCCGTTTTGGGGGAGAATTTGATCAGATGGGTGGGGATATGGGAGTCAGACAAGTAAGGATAACTGAGGTTCCTAGCTTGAGGCTGGGGCAGAGCAGGTAGCTCATTGAGGAAGGAAGTGGAGGCAGGGGATTGGGTTTTGGCAACAAGATAATTAACTGTGTGGAACCTCTTGAGTTTGAGATGCCTGGGCTGTCTTTCACATAGAGCCCTCTGGAAGGTATGAGAAACACAGTGCCCAGGTCAGTAGCTACAGAGAACATTTGGGTATAGGTTTGGCATCATGAGTTGAAACCATGGGAATAGAAGGGATAAAAATAGGGGAAAAGGAGAAAGTGAAAAGAGAAGATAACCACCCATGGATTCCCAAGGAACAGACATCTTGGGAGTAGCCTGAAGAGGTGGGCTTGGCAAAGAGGACAGAGAAACTGACTCGAGAGAAAGCAAGGGCCTAGAGAGAAAGGCTTCCGGAAGCCGGAGAGCAGAGGGCCAGGAAGTTTGGGGCCTACTAGCCAGAGAGGCTGAATAGAAGCAGGAGTGATAATTGGGTAGCTTAGGTAATTGAGGAGTTAATGGTAATCTTCCACAGAACGCTTTCAGGGGGTGCTGAGGATAGAATCCATATTTTAATTAGAAGAGAAGTGAGTAGTAATTAAGGCGATCTGCCAACAATGTTTGTTTTGGCAGGTAAGAGAAAGCAGAAAGATTGAGGAATGAATTCTGTGTCAGGGTGGAAGAGAACAGAATAGAATAAAGACAGACAGAGCCTGGAGGGGCTGGTGCAGATCCAGGAAGGGGTTGGGGGCATAATGGGAGCTCTCCTTTCATTTTAGAGAAGCTTGAATCACCTCACGGAGCTGGGCGCTCTGGCTCCCTGTGATGGCAGTCACAGTGCACGCCTAGTTAGGACCAGTGCAATAAAGCGGGTCGTTCACTGCTCACTGTGGGTGGGAAGCCAGGAGCACAAGTGAGCAACCAGCCCCTGTTTCTACCTGCCCTGGCTTTTCTACCCCCTGGGTTTGCTTCGCTGATTGTGTGCCTTGTTCCCTGCCCTCCTCTCCCCATCTCAAGATCCTTGACGAGTCAGAGACTGAGTCAGCAGTTCTGGAAGGCTCTGAATGCTCAGTGCCGCTTCTGCTGAGGTGGCAGTCGTTTCTGTCCTTGCTGGAGGCGCATTAGTGATGGAGTCTGTGGGGTGTAAATCACAACCCCTCCTGACTCGGGGTGCAGGTGTTTATTCCATTCCGAACACCTCTCACTTCCGACTGGAAGCCTCATGCCCAGATTTTTACATTTTTAATTCATCCGTTTCATTTAAGTTGGCTTCTAGCTATCCGGAACAGTTGGTTTGAAGATATTAGCCAGGTTTGTCATTGAAAATCGTGTTTTGATTGTCTCTGGGAAATCCTTTTCTCATCAATGGGTAAATTCACAGATATGCACTGGCATTGTCTTTAGGAGTGTAGACCAGACTCCTGGGCTCACGTAGAAGCTCCCAATCTCATGGTAACTGACGTTAGACAAGTTGTGTAGTTTCTTTGTGCCTCACTTTCTTTAGCTGTTTAATGGAGGTGATAGTGGTACCTGCCTCATAAGGCTGCCATGAGGATTAGATGGGTCAGCGCCTATAGGGTGCTCAGCACGGTGGACAGTACTCAGTGAGTACGAGCTACCATTATTATTTTTCTCTCTGCTGTTTAAGCCCCTGGATTATCAACATCGGCTAAAGCACTGAATATATACCCAAATTCTCCACTGAAAATGCCCACATCTTTGTCATCTGTCACCCAGCATGTTGGTGGGGGGGGCCCTGGCCCCTCCCTTCCCCCCTCTGTACCTGGGACACCCATCCTGCCCTCTTCTGGGTTAATTTCCCCCATTCTCTCCTCCATGCATGAGCCTCCTGCACTTTCTCAATTGTATTTTTCACTTCCTGAGGGCTTTTCACACAACTCTTTGTCTGCTTCAGGCTAAGGGCTCTTGGGAACAGAAACCTCGATCTGGAGGCTGTCTTGCTTTTTACAAGTGCCTATTAGTCTCAATCCGCGGGATAGAATCCATTTCATGAGCTAGTTACTGCAAGTGATCTCCACGCTGTTCTAACCACGCCAAGATCACCCAAGTGTGGGTGGAAAAAAAGTAAAAGGAGACCGAATGAAAATCATCAGAAAATGGCCTCTTTCAAAACACAGGCGGAATTCTTTGTCTGCAGAATGACTGGGGTGATTTCAAAGTCTTCTTCCAGGGCCAACATTCCGTGACACCCAGAGAAGGGAGAGGTACAAAGAGGCGATTGGAAAGGAAGACGTAAGGTTGATATTGTGTGATCTGGGCCAGGACGTTTTCCGGAACGTTTTCACGGCTAATGCTTTGGTTTCCAATCCTTTGCTCTCAGGGAAGGCCGCTCTAATGCCCACATCAGAGGAGATCACCAAAGAATCGGAGATGTCATGCTGAAGAACATTCAGGGCATGAAGGTGAGCTGCCTCGGGACTCGGCCGAGCGAGTTCCCTGGGGAAACAGCACTGGGGCTGCTGGAGGCCTTGGCCGCACTCCCTGTCCGGGACCCCGTGGCCTGGTCCGACAGTCTGCTCGGGGTAAACCGTCCCGTCCTTCCAAGGTAATTTTATTTGGAACATAACGGACAATCCAGTCACCTTGGGGGAAGCACTCTTAGGATTTTTTTCTCCTCAAAAGCTCTGTGTTGTAACCAAAACATAGGTATTTTGTGTGAATAAGTCATTCAAAACTTGCTTTAAAAATTTTGTAGACAAACATTGTTTGGTTGAATAAATATTTCACGTTTAGTCAGTTATTTTGGTTTCTTGTAAGCGTGACAAAAATGGATTTTTTTGGATTCAGATGTATTTAGGAATTCCAGTCAATTCGATGACTTTAAGACAGCGTACAGGGCAGATATATTTCTAACCATCCAGCAATATCTACAACGACACAAAAGAGTGAAAATATACCCAAAGAGTCAGTACATTTGAAACCAATATTCCCATTTTTGAAATCTGCCCCTCTCTTGCATCTGAAATTTTTGTTTTTGCATTTTCATTTTAATCCATTAATAATTCCTTTAATATAGAATGTTTTAATTCACACAATTTATCTTCTGAATACAAATACGTCCGTATTTGCATGGTAAAGCAATCTTCCTGTATCTCGACTGCACGGAGCCTATCTAATAACCTTAACTAACAACTAAGAGCTAATAACCTCCTAAAGAAAGCCAGTTGTTTGTCTTGCCACCGTTTCGGTCCGTCCAGCCATCCCTCTGTCCATCGGCCCATCCAGAACACCTACTACACATGAGGCGCGCACAGAGTCAAAGTTAGTGTAGGGATTTGAATTAATTCCCAAGAATCTTGCTAAGTTGTTTAGTGTTTAATTTTTTCCCCTTAGAATTAGATATCTCATGAGGACGGACAATGGGAGGAGGGTGCATGGAAAAGATAGCATCTGAAGCTACTCATGAGACTTCCTGTTTCTCTGAACAAAGATCAAGATGTTATTTAACAGACCCCGAGCTGTTGCTCACTTTTTCACAGTGTTCAAAAAGCAGCACCCCCATCTTTGGGCAATATCAGAGAGGCTGTGGAAGCCACTGGGTTGCAGAATTCTGTGCAAAAAAAAGAAAAGCAAGAATTATCTAAGATGTTCCAGAACTCTGGTATTTTTTTAATGCGATAAGTAAGGTTGACGCACAAAACTCAAATGTGACACAACAGACATCTTTTCACTTTCCATGGTGTTTGTTTTAATTAATATATTTTATTTTGTTAGAGCAAGTTTAAGTTTACAGAAAAAGTGAGCAGAAATCTACACAGAGAGTTCCCATGTTCTCACACACACCCACCCCACCCCCACCCCCGCTTTCCCCTATTAACGTTAACATTGGTGCGGTACATGTGTTACAACTGAGCAACCAATACTGATACATTGTTATTAATTAAATCCATAGTTTACATTAGGACTTACTCTTTGTGTCCTCCTTTCTGTCAGTTTTACCAAGTGCATGCTCTCATGTACCCACCATGACAGTATCCTCGAGGTTATCCTCACTGCCCTGAAAATCCTGCGTGCTCTGCCTGGTCATGCCTCTCCTGCCCCCAGCCCCTGGCAACCACTAATCTTTTACTGTCTCCATAGTTTTGTCTTTTCCAGAATGTCATATAGTTGGAATCACACAGCGCGTAGCATTTTCAGACTGGCTTCTTTCACTCGTTAAAAATATCCTTTCTTCTCTCTTCTAGAACATGTTTTTGTTACTGTTGTCCTTCCCAATCTTTTTCCTCAGAGCAAGCCTTTTTTCCCATGTTCTGGACTTTTTCTCAGTCGGTTTGGTTTTTTACCTTTTCTCACAGCGCTCGTTTCGTCTGCAGGGCGGTGCCGGCTCCCATCTGTGCTTCCTGCCTCCAAGGAGGCTTGGACTCTGGGGACAGCAGCAGAGACCTGCCAGCTCATTCCCCGCCCCCTAGAGCTCTCCTGTTACCAGCTTTCCTTTGTGGCTCTCCCACAGAGAGCTGGCGTTCACTACACGTCCGCCTTCCTCTCCGATTACCTAGCACCTAAGATTTCTGCTCACGGCCATTCTTTCTCCTCGGTCTAGTGAGTTGGCATTTTTGCATTTAGTCAGCTTCTTTGGCTGTGCTGGCATTTTAGTTATTATGCTGATGCCACGAGCGTTTATAGCGTGGAGCTCTGTGCAAGCAAAATAAAAATAGATGCAGAGGCTCAGAGAGCTACTGGCAGCCTTTTAAAGAAATTGTTTAGGTGGTTTTTCTATTGTGGCTGTTATCGTTGGTTTTAAAGAATTTTTATGAAGTGTGGAGGGGAGCTTCAGAAGGCTCTGGAGATGTAGAAGTCCAGGTTAGCACTTTTGCCCAAAATGCTTGGGGTGATATGCAGCTTGCAGCGTCTTTCCTGCCTCCCCCCCAACCCCAACACGCACCTGTGCATTTACCTGCATTTGCAGGGACTTAGCGGGGCTCAGCAGGGATGCTGTCATTAGCTTCAGCTGGACTGGCTGCTCCCAGACCCTCCACTCCTGACCAAGGGAGCTGGGCCGGGCCTCCAGTCCCCTCCTGAAAGTCAGAAATACCCAAGTCGTGATCTCTAGCCCATGCTGTGAACTCCCAACTGGAAGCATCTGCCCAGATGCACAAAGGCCATGGAAAAGGACACCCCGGCCTTTCATCTTAACCCTTCACCTGCCATCCAGGCTGGGACCTTTCCCGCTGAGCCGGCTGTCTCTCCAAACCTCCCCGTCCACCCCCTCTCCTTCTTAAACTCTGACCACATTGCTCCGTCTGGCTCTCAGCTTTCTCTCTGCTGGATGACTCGACCAGCTTCCTGATGAGTCTCCAGGCCTCCCATCAAGCTGTCTTCTCATCCACCAGACTACCTAGGCTCAAGACCCCCCGGTCCCTCTGTGGTCCGGAGAATATAGTCCAAACTCTAAGCCTGGTGAAGAAAGCCTTCACACTCTAGCCCAGACGATCGCTCCAGGCTCCTTCTCTTCACATTCTGCTCTGCACTCCAGCCACCATGAACTCACCTCCCCAGGTGCTCAGGTCCTCACAATGCTCCTGCCTCAGCTGGGTGCATGCATTGGTTCGTTTGCTCACTAACGCATGCAGGCAACAGACATTTATTGAGCACCTACTGTGTATATCAGGCCCTGAGGATATAGTGACATGGCAGTCTCTCTCAAAATCAAATAGGGGACTGCACGTGTGGTAACATTGCCTAGAGCTACACACACACACACACACACGCACATATACACAGGTACTTGCCACACACACACGGGCATGTGTAACTGGTGGAAACTGAATAAACCATGCGGATTGTACCAATGTCAGTTCCCTGGCATTGATATTGTGCTATATTTATAGTTATGCAAGATGTTAGCATTAGGGCAGGCTGGGTGAAGGGCGCATAGGACCTCCCTGTACATTTCTTTGTAGCTTCCTATGAATCTATCTATTTTTTAAAAAGCCAATAAAGCCAGCAGGGGAAGCCATGCGATAAGGGCTAAGATGGACAAATTCAGCCTAAGTACAGGAGGATAGAGGAGTCCCTAACAGGGGAGGTGGACTGAGGCTGGGCGAGAGTCCTAGGCTGGGGAGCATCCCGTGCAGAGGCTCTGGGTGCAAGAGCCTGGCACCTTCAAGTACAGTTGCTCAATGGGTGGCCCTGGGTGAGTAGCAAGAGGCCACAATGGAGGGGTAGGAGGGATTACATCCAAAGGGCCCTATGTGTCTTGCCAAAGACACTGGAGGTAGTCCTGAGATGGTAGGAGCTCTTGTTGTATTCCAAGCAAGAGGGCAGTGTGCTCAGCGGCATTGTAGGAAGTTTGTTTTGGTGGCCGATGCGTGATAAAGTGGAGGGGTGAGGAGTGGAAGCCGAGACCCCATGGAGACACCGTTACAGTGGTGGATGGCACAAGGCCGAAAGGAGGGCAGTGACCGTGGGGATGAAGACGGGAACAGGTTTGACATTCTTAGGAGGTAGAATTGGTAGGACTTGGTGAAGGATTCAAAACGAGGGAATCTGGAATGTTCTCCAGGTTTTTCTGTCCTGAGTAACTGGCTGGTGGTGGCACCGATCCTGAGGTCAGAGAATGGTGGGGCGGCTCCAGGCGAGGTGCTGGCCGTTGCGTTGCAAGCTCTTTAAGGAGCGGAGATGTCGGGACTGGGCGTCTAGGTGAGGGAGTCAGCAGGGCACAGACAGTGGGCCCAGTCCTGGGGAGCGAGGCATGAGGACGACGCCTGCCGTTCTCTGGTCTGGGGTGTCCTCATTCCCCCCACTACCCCCATCTGTCAGGAAACATCTTTCCCTTGCAATTCTTCCCCACCTGCCATGAGGAGTTAACTCTCCCTTTAATGCTCTATCATCAGACTTCTTACCCTGCACCTGTTTCCACTATGGCCTGTTAAAGGAAAAAAATATTCGATGGCACTTGTTAAAGATGAAGGCGACTTCATTCAGGCCCACGTGCTAGTGTGGGGACCACTGCGATGGGATTTTACAGAGGGAGAGTCAGATTAGACTCGACTCTGAATACAGCCTGGGCAAGTGGGAATTTATAGGCAAGGAACAGGGCGGGGGTCGGAGGGTGGAAAATTACTAAGAGGGAACGTCAGAGGGGAGGGGGGTTCTGGCAGAACCAAGCTAACAGGATTCTTTGCTGAAGGCGGGCCGGTGTGATCAGCCCTCATGGGGGATGGCGAGAGATGAGGGACCCAGTGTGAAGGGTGCCCGGATCCAGGGTAGGGGCTTCTGTTTAAACAGATTTAGCAGGATTCTTGCTAATACTGGATTTTACAAGGAGGTAAAGCACACAGAAGGGCCTGGGAAAAGGTTCAGGAGCCTGACAAAAGTTTGATTAAGCAAAGGATCTTTATCAGACGCCAGTAAAGTAGGAACCATGTCTAATTCTCCTCCAGCTCCCCCAAATCTAGCAGAGTGGGTGGCCCATGGCAGATAGTTACCGTATGAATGCATGAGGGGAGTCAAACAGAAATATCTATTTTTAACCACATAGCATTTATTGAGTGGCCCTGGTCTATTTGTCATCTTTCGACATTTAGAAGAAAACCACAGGCCCCCAGAGGAGCTCCTGTTCATTTATTTCCCCTCAGTTTGGCCAGTCTTGTTTTTAACAACATTTACACCTCTAATATTATATATACATCTCATATTTTATAATCCCTACACATTTTAAACTGTTCAATGCTTACTAGGGGTTTTTATTTTATCCTGAGAATTTAATTTAAATAGTGAAATATGAACTTAAATAAATGTGATGAAATAATGGCAGCGAAGGTGATCTTCATTTCCAAAAATCAGCCTGGGTGGAACGTGTGAGCGTTCAGTTCAGCTGAGCAGGTTCCCCCACCCCACTTGTCTTTCTCCCCACCTCCAGCAACTGGCTGCCCACCTGTGGAAGCACGGCGAGGCGCTGGAGGCCCTGGAGACCGGCATCAGGAGCTCGCGGCGGCTGGAGAACTTGTGCAGGGACTTTGAGCTGCAGAAGGTGTGCTACCTGCCGCTCAACACCTTCCTCCTGCGCCCGCTGCACCGGCTCATGCACTACAAGCAGGTCCTGGAGCGCCTGTGCAAGCACCACCCGCCCAGCCACATGGACTTCAGGGACTGCCGCGGTGAGCGCACCACCAGACCCAGCCCCGCGGGGAGGCGGCTCTAGGGGAGAGCTCTGTGAGCCTGTTACCTGGGTTTTCATATCACACAGGCAGCCATGCTTTTCAGTACCTGATGGAATATTTTGTCACCTCTTGATCTTGCCATAAAGAAGGTGATAATGATCGTGATGACCTCTCTTTCCTTCCTCTTCTGCATGCATTTCTCCTCTGCTCCTGGGTGGTTTGGTGCAAAGAACCCTCAAGAAACCCCACTTAGAGTCAGCCCCCTCCAGGAAGCTTTCCTATGCCTACAGGGTTGAAACTCATCACTCCCTCCTTGGACCGGCCACAGAAAATAGCTTGTAATAAATGCTCTGCTGATTGCCGCTGGGCAGTTGTAATGTACCCTTCACCACAATAAGCACTTCACCTGTATTAGCTCTTAATCTTCACAACAAGCCTACCAGGCAGTGGTGAGGTCATTTTACTTATGGGGGCTACTGAGACCAGAGAGGTAAATGACTTGGACCCTAAGCCCAGAACCTATGTTCTTGACGGTCCTACTCTACTGTCTCATGATGAGATTACCAACTGCCACTCGCTTAGCACCTGGGACAGTTACTGTGCCAGGTATCTTATTATGTTAACGCCTTTACTCATTGAACGACCCTAGGAGATAGTGTTATCCCATCTTACAGATAAGGAAACTGAGGCTCTGAGGGAGTAGGGACTTGTGTCCCTCCGACCAGCAAAAGGTCGGAGCTGGTATTCCAGACCATGCTTTCCCACTCTGCCATGCACTATCTTTTTGAACCTAAGTCACCTGTCTCGTGTTATATGCAGTCTGTTAACGTCTGCACTCTCTGGCCTGGACTGCAAGCTCCTTGAGGGCCTGTGTCCTCTACGTTCTCCAGCCAGTCTGTACACGGGGGCCTCCGCAGGTGGCTCTTGACAGGTTACATGAATTTGCACACCTGTTGGTATGTCAAGGCCCATATCTCTTGCTTAAAGTATTGTAAACACCTCCCATCTCTTAGGCCACCTGTGTTCTCTTTTTCTAAATGCATTTCTTACTGCTTTACTTAAAACCTGGGTGACACCTGATTCCCTCAGGCTCAAGTCTAAACCCTTCAGGATCTGGCCCCTAACTAGTCTCTCATGCTACAGATACGCACTGAGCACCTGCTACAGACTAGATATACAAGAGAGAATGGAACAAGGTGGCCCCTCCTCGTAGAACCCACTAGTGGGCCCAAATCGGGGCACCTGGGCAGCGAGTGACCTGTGAGAAGGACGTGCCCGGTGCAGCAGGAGTGCAGGCTTCCCACCCAGCCTTCAGGACTCGGGAGAGGCTTTCCGAGGGGGAGGATATCGAAGTTTAGAGCTGAAGTGTAAATGGGAGTTCCTGGACGAGGGGAAGGTGTGGAGGATAGAATTGGGAATAGCACATAAAGAAGTCCAAAGGAGACAGAGACTATAGAACATTCCAGAAAGTAGAGGTTCTGTGTGGCTGTAGTGTGAGATGCAGAGACAGCAGCAAAAATGAGGCTGGAACAGTAAGCAGGGACCAGATCCCATGGGGTCTCATAAATGCTCGAGACCTCAATCAGAGAGCAAAGGGCAGACAGGAAGGGTTTTAAGGAGGGGAATGGTGACGTGGGGCTTGTTCTAGAGAAATCACTTGGTTGGTATCTAGAGTATATAGAAAACAAATTCGTTTTTAGAAAGACAACCCAGGAGAAGATTTGGAAGTCATTGAGATGTTGGCAGTTTACGGAAGGGGAACAGAGATGGCTCCTGGCGTGGTTTTGGTTTGCCTTAGACCGTCAGTCTTTCAAACAAACCATGCTGCCTCCTGCCTCCCGCCTCGGTATAGTCTATTCCTCCTGCTTGGAATCATCGCCACCACCTCCTTGGCCTTTCCTGGCACAATGCTCCCCCTCCCTTAGGCCTCAGCTTGTACCTGACCCTTGAGGTTGGGTGACCCGCCCACCTACCTGGTCCTGTCGTGTTGGCATTGCCAACACCCTTCCCAGCTCGCAGGACTCACAGCTGTGCAGGTCTATTACCCGGCGGGGGGAAGGGACATCTTTGGTTTTGCATGCCAACTTGCCCAGTTTGCATCTTATGATTTTTTTAAGCAGTCCCCAATGAGAAAAGTCTCTCCTTGACAATTAAATGGCAAAAGTATCTGTTACTTAGCTTAAAACGTATGGTGGCAGCATTGTCAAAAGGCTGGGAAAATCAAGGTATCTCTGAACATATATTTCCTGAATGTGAGGGATGCAGAGTGCCAAGACCCATTCCAGGATGCCTGCCCCAGGAGCACACAGGGACCAGGCCGCCATCTTTCTTCTCTTAGAGCCACCTCATTCCCACCCCACTAAGCATTTGGTGCCCAGTAATTGTTGATTGGACTAAATCGACTGGCAGTGTCTGAAGATTGGGCAAGCCCTGGGTTTGTCCCTGTGGCTGAGACAAGAAGCATTCTGTGATAAACCAGGAAGCATTTAATTTGCACTCCCGGGGAGAAAGCAAGGAAAGAAAATGCTTCCCTCCCCAGGCGGAAGTGCTGGGGGAAGGGGGTTTTTAGTGTTCTGAAGACTGAAGTTCAGTTGACAAGTATCTCCTGCTTTCTTGATAGAAATACCTCAATGCTCACCTGCTGTGGATGTGCATGCCACCCAACATGTACTAACTGGGCACTGGCTCCTTTAAATATTAGATGCCGACCAGTCTAGGGCAGCTGTGCCCATGTTGGAAAATGAAGATTAGTTCTGCAGTTATTCTTTGCAACCATCTTGGTAAACACTGAAATTTCCACAGAAGGAAGAACCGAAGTACACTGGAATGCTAGTTACCCCAAAATATCACACTGTCCATTAGATCCTCTTCCAGAAAGATCCCTCCTTTGCCCCAGATTGTTCTGTGGCCAATCTGCTCACTGTGCTCTGGGTTCTTAGGTAACAGGGGAAGGGTAGCAAAATCTTTGCCCTGGGGACAAATTCCAGGCACTCTGAGTCCCCTGCTTCTTGTCCCTCTATGGCAACAAGTGATTCTAGTTGAAGGACAGCTGTATACCTCGTAGCTATGAAGGGGGCATTTACATTTTCAAGATGCTTTTGGGAAACTAAAGTAAAGCAGACAAATACATATAGCAAATCACTTGATTTTTATTACTGAGAACTAGCGGTGTTTTCCCTGGAAGGCTGGCTGCTAACCTAGAGCGGTGCTGGAGGATATTACCCTGGAGAGCTGAGCTTAAAGACACTGGGAAAAAAGACCCCTGTCTGCCGTTAATGCTGCAGAGTTTGTGTGTGTTTCCTTCATTAGCTGCTCTGGCAGAGATTACGGAAATGGTGGCACAGCTTCATGGTACGATGATCAAGATGGAGAATTTCCAGAAGCTGCATGAACTCAAGAAAGATTTGATTGGCATCGACAATCTTGTGATTCCAGGAAGGGTAAGCAGCGGGGCTCTCTGTGGGTGTCGGAGGTAAAGCCAGAAAGGCCACATTTAAGCGACTTAAATTTGAACCTTTTGAATGTGGACACTTCCAAGTTAAAATATCCTCCTTCTGAAGTGGCTTCCTTCCGCCTGGGGACAGTTAGGAAGACACCTTGAACTTTACAGTTTCATTCCAAAACTTTGTGTTAGAAGGAGAGAAAGCAATCCTGTGACCTCATATTTTGCTTTTTCTCCTTATTGGTTGATTTGCTTATTTACTTTTTCCCTACCATATTCTGAGAGGGTTTGAGATAGCTTATTTTATTTTTTAAAATGTAGGTACGTGAAAATGGAAGATAAAGAAAAAAATATTTTTTACAGAATTGGGTAAAATGGTGATATAAAGCCAGAGAAAAAGTTAGTGCGTTGAAAGCATGCTGTAAATTCTGTAAGCATGAAAGATATTTTTTAAAGATGCAATTTTAATTAGGAATTAAAATAACATTTTAGCCAGAACACGATTCTGGAAGAGATGTAAGTTCATTTACACTATTAACCGTCACCCGCCCAGCACCCTCCCTGAGGGGTAGGTCGTTCACAGTGAAGCAGGGCCTCGGTACCCAAACACACTCCTTCCAGGCCAATGGGAATTTTAAAAATACAGCGTAGCCAGCCCTTTTACAGTTGTCTTCCTAAGAAGCAGTCATTGCCCAGGAATCAAAAGTATTAGTTGCTACATCTCATCAAATCTCTATATGGGATCTTTCTCCTATAACCTCCACTTTTCAAAGTTCAGGAGGGAATTTTAGCCTCTTTGATCTCCCTTAATCTTCAGGCAAGTATCCAGTATGTTGGGGGCTTCTAGTCTTATTTGACAGGTAGCTGCCCTGGAGACATTAAACCAATGTCTCTTCCGGAAGATGAGGGACCTCTCTGGGTACTGGGTTATTTTTGTCGGCAAGCCTACCTACAAAACTGACCGGAAAACCAGCTGTGAAAGGCTGTCAGCAGAGTTATATGGTAAGTGCTGGGTGGAAATGAAAGCTGGGATTTGCTTTAGCTCTGCTGGTGAGAAAATTCTGCCAGGCCTCAGCACATAACAACCTCATTTACCATCCACACGGACCCCTTAGTAAAGGAAACACTGAAGGGAACAGATTCCTACACTCTGGAATCAGTGTAATTTTCTCTTAACTTTAGATGTTATAAAATATTTATCATATTATGCTACATAGCAATAACATACCATTTGTAAAGAATTTCTTATTTTGAGGAAAGGTTTTCATGGTGCTATGAAAAGAGCCTCGCATTGGAGTAGGTGGCCCTGGGTTCACATTCGAGCTCCACCCGAGCTGGGCTGTTTCACCTACGGGATTGTTCCCTCTCTTCTGTAACATGGGGATCATATCCTCTCCCTTGTAGGTCATAAGGATCAAATGAGATTTCATGTGTAGAACTTACACAATAAATATTAATTGTCTTCCCCTTCCCCTCCCTTCACTTATTTGAACAGACTAAGTGTACACGTGTTATACTGTCAGTGACACACAGCACAGCATTGTAGGGCATCATAAGCATTTCGCCAGATACGGGCTGTGTCACCCACTAATGAGCAAGTGATCTTGGTCAAATTTCTAATCGCTTTGCTTTTCAGTCTCCTCATCTGAAAAATGGGGGTGATAATATGGAACTTACAGGCTCAGGTACAGAGCTAATATAAGCACCAAGCACACGCTGGGCACCTACTCTGTGCTAAACAAAGGGAGGCCAGTGTTATTTATAAAGGTGAGGTCGGAACTGGGTGCAGGCGGCTCACTGCAGGCCTGCCTCATGTCCAGATTCTTCTGCTCGTCAACCTGCTTCACAGCCATTCATTGTTTCAAGTCAACCCCGAACGCAATGGGAAGGAGGGACAGAGGCCCTCAGAGGGGGCGCCTTCTACGGTGGGGCATTCCAGACACCAAGGCTGATGGGTTGTCACGAATTAATTTTAAATTATCAAATAACCTAATGGGTGGCAGGAAGGCTCTGACAGATTTGTCTACAGATGGAATTTTAAAAATTGAGACTTAAAGATGAGCAGATAACTTTGGAGAGGCCCCCTCAGCTTCCTGCAGGCTCATTCCTAGCATGGCTCTCAGACATGATCCCACTCCCCCTTCTGCTGGGGTCAGCCTGAGGCGGTCTCATGTCCTCCAAGGCGGGCTTCTCCACTGATGCCAAAAGGCCCCAGCACACTCTGGCCTGAGCCAGGCCCCGGGGGGTGTTTCTCATCCCGGGATTGTGTGTCAGAGAGAGTTCTTCAGGGCCTGGCCTTCCAAGTTAGAGTGGCGTGTCTTCATTAAACAGAACAGAAGGGAAGCAGGGACTGGAGCAGGGGGCTCATTTGGTTAAAACTCCAGGGTCTGAACATCTTTGGATTTCATTCCAGAAGGAAGCAGCTTGACCTTACAGATATTAGCGGCCTTTTCCTTTTTTCTGTTCCACAGTTAAAAAAAAATTCCAGGCAAGAGACATTTTCCATCTCCAGCCCTCAGGCATTGACATCTGCGTCCATAGCCCTTCCCCTCCCTGCTGTGGGTGCCCTGGAAGGCAAACACAGACCAAGCCCCTTGTCTTTCCTTTGTGATGAGTGCCTGTGCCACCCTGCCTTCTCCTTCCCACATCCCGAAGATTCGTTGGAGAATGCATGTGTTCCCACATCAGATGTGCGAGGTGGGAACAGGAGTGATAGCAGCACGTTAGGGTGCCCACTCCTCGTTCTCTGTCACCCTTCAAGGATGAAAGCAGCCCCCAAATAGTGTTTCCTCCTATCGCATTGTCGATGTGTGATAGCATCCATCCCGTGGCCCTGCAAGCATTTATTCTGTGCTGCTTTGTTGATCGCCACAATATGTCTATTAAATCACTAGCAGGTCATTTTTGATCACATTTCATAAAGGACCAAAGAAAGAGTTGAGTCAGGCTACGCAGAAGTCTATGGGATCAAAATGAGTTGGCTGAGTCCCTGTTCTTGGCTCACGAGCTGTCGTGGGCACAGAAAAACCTTGCGGCAGGCGTTCCAGGGATTGGTGCTATGTAATAAACTACCCCGATACTCAGTGGCTGAAACAACCATGCAGCATATGTCATGGTTTTGCGAGTCAGGAGTTGGGCTTGGCTCAGCCAGGTGAGCTTCTGTTCCGTTTGGCATTGACAGAGCTCCCAGATGGGCTGGTCTGGAGGGTCCAAGGCTGACACCCAGCAGGGACGGCTGGAGGCCGGGGTCAGCTGGGACTGTGCACCAGAGAGGCCATGAGGGGCCTTGCTAGCCTGGGTTCAGGGTGGTCTTACTGCTTACGTGCAGCTCAGGGTTCCTAGAACAGGTGTTCCCAGGGACAAAGCAGAGGCCACGTGTGGTGCTGTGACCTAGTCTGGGAGGTCACACAGCATCACTCCCGTACTTTATGGGTCAAATCAGTCACCAGCCCACCCACATCCCTGCGAGGGGCAGAGACGCTGCCTCTATGGAAGGAATATCACAGAACTTGCAGCCGTGTTTTAAAAGCAGTACTACATGGGGCCGGCCCTGTGGCCGAGTGGTTAAGTTCGCGCGCTCTGCTGCAGGCGGCCCAGTGTTTCATTGGTTCGAATCCTGGGCGCACACGTGGCACTGCTCATCAAACCACGCTGAGGCAGCGTCCCACATGCCACAACTAGAAGGACCCACAACGAAGAATATGCAACTATGTACTGGGGGGCTTTGGGGAGAAAAAGGAAAAAATAAAATCTTAAAAAAAATAAATAAAAACATAAAAAATAAAAGCAGTAGTACGGAAAGCAGACTGGTAGTTCCTCAGTAAGTTAACCATAGAATTTCCACACGACCCAGCAGTTGAAAACAGGTGTTCAACAAAACTTGCACACAAATGTCCATGGCAACACCATTCACAGTAGCCACAGGGGAAACAACCCAAATGTCAATCAGTGAATAAATGGATAAATAAAACGTGGTATATCCATACAGTGGAGTATTATTAAGCCATTAAAAAGAATAAAATTCTGCTCTATACCACAACATGAACTTTGAAAACAAGCAAAGGGTAAGAAGCCACACACGAAAGGCCACATATTATGTGATTTGATTTATATGAAATATCCAGAATAAGTAAATTCAGAGAGACAGAAAGCAGACCCGTGGTTGCTCTGGGAAGGGGAAATGGTGAGTGACTACTTAATGCGCACGGGGTTTCCTTGTGGAGGTGATGCAAAGGTTCTGGACCTGCACAGTAGCTCTGGTTGCACAATGTTGTAAATGCACTAAAGGTCACGGATGGTAAATTTTATGTGTATTTTACTACAATTTTTTAAATGATAGATTTTTTGTTGTTGTTTTAACGTAGCCTGGAATGGTCTGTGCCCCTGAAAGTTTATGTGCAGGAGAAAGAGCTCCTTAGACAGCTTTGCTTGTCACTCCTTTATCCTGGAACACAGGTCCTACGTTTTGAGAAACAGAGCTTTAAGTCATGGAGAAGATTCCTCTCCCCACGGCACTCGCCTATGGCTTATCCATCTTCCTGGTTCTCCTGCTCGCAGCGGGAGGCCCATAAGGCCTGGGGGTTAAGCGCATAATTGTAGGCCGAAGTGTGACCCAGCCCCACCGTGCAGGCTGTGCAACTGTGGGCACGCCATCAGGCCTCTGTTAGTGGAGTTGACGGTGGTCCCTGCTCTGAAGGTCCCTGGGAAGGAGAGGAGCTTAGAGACGGCATGGCAGAGCATTCAGTAAACAGTAACTATGATGGCTATGACTTTACCCTGAAAGGGACCCTGGTGCGAGGAAGCCAGACTCTCTGCCTCGGGCCGGGTTTGCACGCTCCCAGCCAACTCTCAGGGTCTGTTTTCTCCGCAGGAATTCATTCGCCTGGGAAGCCTCAGCAAGCTCTCCGGGAAGGGGCTCCAGCAGCGCATGTTTTTTCTGGTAAGTGGTGAGAGCTGTCTGTCTTCACTCTGATCCATGGTCCATGCGTCACAGCGCCCGGCCTCGGCTGCCCAGGGAGGGGGCATCTGGAAGGCAGGAGAAGCAGCCCAAAGCTGCTCAGCTTGGATTTGTTGAGATCAATGAATTGTCATGCAAGATTTTGAAAACATACTCTCTGCACTTGTTGGTTTCAACGGAGCCCGTTCATCTCAGCGGCACTTGTCCTTGCTCCTTTAGTTCAACGACATCTTGCTGTACACGAGCAGGGGGCTGACAGCTTCGAATCAGTTCAAAGTCCATGGGCAGCTCCCGCTCTACGGCATGACCGTGAGTATGCGCCATGGCTGTGGGATCAGGGGCCTTTCCGTCTGGCCTGCCTGCAGATTACAGGCCAGGCAAAAGGGAGCAAGAGCCAGTGATGGTGACAGAAGGAAGGACAAGGAGGGGCTTGACAAGGAAGCGAGAGCATCACAGCTGCCATGGGAAACCTGGGCCTTGTTAGGTCTCCCCTAGAGGGGCTCTGGGACATGGCTCCTTCTCCTGCAAGTGGGATGCACAGGTATGTCCCTTCTAGAGTCAAGTGAAGAGGCAAGCTGACAGGCCACATGTGTGGATTTGCCTCTCACTGCCCCGAGCCTGGCCTCAGGGACCCTGAAAGACAGTCCTCCCTGCCCACATGCAGTTACGGAACTCACCCCTAGACCAGGGAGCCACCTGTCCTTCGCCAGAGATGTGCCAGGGGACAGTCTCCATATTCTGAGACCCTTGGGCGGCAGATGCAGACAGGGTGCCCGTCTGCACAGGATTATTTCCCTAGCTTATACCCACACTCTCCTCAGTGGTTGCAGAGGGAAGTTTGTGGCCTTTGCCAATAAATTCAACGTGTTTTGACCTTCCTCCTGCCTTTCCAATTGTGATATTTTTCTGATTTGGAGCCCTTGTCCCTCACAGTAGCTTGTGGTTCTTCTGAGCCCTGCTGAGTTTCACCACCACCTCTCCAGCATTGGCCTGTAGCCAGTTTAGTGAATGTGTGAAAATGCATTGAAGGGGGCTGGCCCCATGGCCGAGTGGTTAAGTTTGCACACTCCGCTTCGGCGGCCCAGGGTTTCACCAGTTTGGATCCCAGGCACGGACATGGCACCACTCATCAAGCCATGCTGAGGCAGCGTCCCATATGCCGCAACTAGAAGGACCCACAACTAAAATATACAACTATGTACTGGGGGGATTTTGGAAGAAAAAGCAGAAAAAAAAGAAGATTGGCAACAGTTGTTAGCTCAGGTGCTAATCTTTAAAAAGAAAAAGAAAAAGAATATGCATCGAAGGTCTCACTCCCTTTTTTGCAATAATGTCATGAACACTTGTCTCACAGATAGAGGAAAGTGAAGACGAGTGGGGCGTGCCCCACTGCCTCACCCTCCGGGGCCAGCGGCAGTCCATCATCGTGGCCGCCAGGTAACTCAGGAAACTGACCCCTCAGCTCTTTACCCTTTTGTCTGCTATTGCCTGAAAACCTGACATCCATCTCTTCTTCAGTTCTCGGTCCGAGATGGAAAAGTGGGTCGAGGACATACAGATGGCCATCGATTTGGCAGAGAAAAGCAGTGGCCCCACTCCCGAGTTCCTCGCCAGCAGCCCCCCTGACAACAGTAAGTGTGGAGAGGGAAGCTTTCCTGGTGCAGACCCAGGCCCGTTGCCTCAAGGAATTAGCGTGGAGAGGGGGCCAACTCTGGCTTGCAGAGGGAGGGTGTCCTATTGTAACTAAAATCACCTTTCCCATGTAGCCTCATATCCCTGGTTTAAAGCTCAAAATCAAGGAACTTCCTTTTTCTAAAAGTAAAACTGTTAAAACAGTGTGAGGGGGCCGGCCCGGTAGTGTAGCAGTTGAGTTCACATGTTCTGCTTTGGCGGCCCAGGGTTCACTGGTTCAGATCCCAGGTGCGGACCTACACACTGCTTGTCAAACCATGCTGTGGCAGCATCCCACATATAAAGTAGAGGAAGATGGGCATGGATGTTAGCTCAGTGTCAGTCTTCCTCAGCAAAAAGGAGGAGGAGTGGCAGCAGGTGTTAGCTCAGGGCTAATCTTCCTCAAAAAAAAAGCATGAGGGAGCAGGAAGGTCATCTTTTCTGGGCCAACATTGCCATTTGTCACACAGAATGTCAGCGTCTAGGAGAGAAAACAAGGCCGTCCACGGTCTGGGCAAGTGCCGTGGGCCCAGCACCCAGATGTGTTAGGCACTTCCTGGCAGAGGGGCTTCTGGGCTAGGGGGATGCCCCCAGATATGGAGCCCTGACAAGCAGAGGGGCTGGTGGGTCCCCGATAAGCAGAGGGTGGCTAGTGTGTGCACAGGGTTCCCCAAGGCCAGACTGCTGTGAGCCCCCCAACCTTCTCTCCCAGTCAGCAGCTGGGAGGGGTCAGGAAAGGGGTCTTTTTCCTGGCAAGCAAAGATCAGAAGCACTGCCTTTTGCCGCATCCTGCAGAGTCCCCCGATGAGACGGCGGTGGCCGACCAGGAGTCGGAGGATGACCTCAGCGCCTCGCGCACCTCACTGGAGCGCCAGGCCCCCCATCGTGGCAACACCATGGTGCACGTGTGCTGGCACCGCAACACCAGTGTCTCCATGGTGGACTTCAGCGTGGCCGTGGAGGTACGGCCGCCAGTCCAGAGGGCGGGGTAGGGGCAGGGACGACCCTGTCCTTCTGAGCATGCGCGCTCAGCCTCGCAGGCATTTCTCTTGTCGTCTCTCCTGGCCTTCAGCTGTCCGCACTGCCGCGTATATAGTGGTCATTTTCTTTTGTTCTCTGGGCCGTCTTCACCGTTGTCTTCCTCCCGCGGAGGCAGCCCGAGGGCCCAGGCTGATCCTGCATTTAGCTGTGTGACACTAGCGGCCAGGGGACGGCCCGTGCAGTCGCATCCTGGAGCCCCTCCCTGAAATCGGGTGCGAGGAGGCAGGGTGCTCGGAAAGCTGGTGTCGGGCCACGTCCGGTGTGGTTCAGGGAAGAACCCGCGGGACACGGCCTCTCCAGGCGGGCTCTGGGATTCGTCCCTGAGACTTCCCTTTGATGATCGGCTCTCCCCAGATTGCGACTGTGAATCTTCCAGAACTCTCCAAACCCCATTCCCCAAGCATTCTCCAGTCTAGGTCCATAATCCCTTCCCTTTCAGAAACTGTCAAACCTAGAAAGCTCAAGAACCGCAAACTTGTCCTTGTATTCCGTTGGCAGCAGAGCCTGACTTGACCGCTAGGAGGCTCTTAGCAGTTTCCTCTGCGTGTTCTTGTTTCACTACGGGATCATGGCGTGTTTGACGCTGGGCTGCTGCCCCGACCCCGCGGCGGGGGTGCCATATAGCAGAAGCCCTAGATTATCTTGGTAAAACCTGTTAAGTTCCGAGTTCCTAAACACACCTGGCCTAAAAAGTGTCACATAAGGGACTGTGAGCCAAGAACCATGGTTTGTTTGCCTTTTGAACCGACAGCGTTGGGAATGTGCCGCATTTCCTGATGGATAGCCCATGAGGATTCTCAGAGCTGGTTCTCTGGACGTGACCTTTGCTTCCACGAGCTTCTTGTATTGTTTCTCTGCTGCAGATGTGCCTGCTCTTAAAGCATCAAGGGGATGCAGCCTGGGCACAGGCCCTGGTGCGGGGCTCCCCAGGCTGTGCCTGGCCTGCCTTCCCTCTCTTCTGCGCCCCACAGGGTGGGCCTCTCTCCTCCTGCTGGGCTCCTATACTAAGCAGTCCGCCCCCCTTTCCCTTCTGCTGGGTCTGTTTGCAAAGCTTGCCAACTGGAGATTTCTTCCAGGGGATGGAGAATCTTTCCAGCATGGAGGGAGCAGGGAAGAACCAGGGAAAAAATACCTGATCAGATCTCATCTGTCCAGTACAGTCCAGTGAAGCTGGTGGAAGTGCAATGCTGTGAGAGAGGTCGTCTGCCTCCCTTTATACTGACCTGATGTGCAGTCAGGACTGTCAAGGTGTGGGAACCGGGTGGGCTTGAAACCTCCTTTTTAACCCTGGAGGCACGTAGACCATTCAAGAATGCAGCAAACGCACTTAAGGCAGGCCCTGGGCGGCCCAGAGACACCGCCTCAGGCCCAGCTCTTTTGGGGTGACAGGCCTGCACAGCTGCCGTCACACGGTCAGTGAGTGTGCGGAGCCGAGTCAGCACGCTGTGGCTCTCGGGCCCCATCCTGCCCACCCCCTGGGGGGGTCCAGCCCAGGAAGTAAGCAGGGGTTTTACGTTTTTGAATGGGTACTACAAATATCTTTGATTTTGCCAGAGGTGAGGACCAGGAGATCGGAAGTAACGGCAGTGAGAGGGAGAATCAGGGGTGGGGACTGTTAGTTCCCTGTGGCGGCACTAACACATCATCACAAACTGATAAAACAACAGAAATTTATCCTCTCACAGTGCTGGAGGTCATAAGTCCAAGATCAAGGTGTTGGCAGGGTTGGCTCCTTCTGGAGGCCCTGAGGGAGGATGTTTTCCAGGCCTCTCTCCTGGCTTCTGGTGGTTGCCAGCAATCCTTGGTGGTCCTCAGCTTGTGGATGCATCACTCCAGTCTCCACCTGTCTCGCTTGGTGGTCTCCCTGTGTGTATCTGTGTTAAAAGGTCCTCTTCTTATAAGGACACTAGTCATTGGGATTAGGGCCCACCGCACTCCTGTAGGACTTCATCTTAACTTGATTACATCTGCAAAGACCCTATTTCCAAATAAGGTCACCTTCACAGGTAATGGGGCTTTGGACTTGAACATATCTTTTTGGGGGGACACAATTCAATCCACAACGAGGACTGAGCCCTCTGCGAGTCAGGAAGAGGGAGGAGCAAAGAGGCTCCCCTTCCATCAGGGAGTCTAGGAGGAGAGAGCACTGTGAAAGGCAGCGAGGAAACGGGCATCAGCTGGTTCTGGGTCAAGGTTGATCTCGCCCATAAAATCAGCAGATGAAGACTGGGGTCAGGCGGGGACAGCGTAAGGGTCATCTGCATAGACAAAAGGGTTCAGGCTCTTGAGAGCAGGGTTTAGGGGCTGTTTGACCCCAGGAGGAGACTGACGTGTATCAGAGTGAAGCCAAGGGAAGTGAGAGTTTCGGTGGGTGGGGTTGGCAACCTCAGAGGCCACTAGCACAATGGGAGCAAGGAAAGAACAGTGGCTACAATTAAGAAGCATCTAGTCTACTAGGGTGGCAAGGCCAGAACGATTTTTTCCAGAGAGTTTATACTCTACTCTGGGTGTTCCAGAAAGGATCTGAGGTGGCTGGCAGAGAGTAGAGCATTCTCTTGAACCTGCCTTGCAAGAAATACTGGCCAAGAATCTGGTTGATCAATAAAGTGTGTCTACTGCCCAGTGGGACTGGCTCTTGTTCCAAAGTTAATTGCATCTAAGAGAAAGCTCTTTTGGACTCTATCTGAAGGGACTTATTTGATTCAGTATAAAAACATGAAGTACAGTCACGTGCCCCCTAACATTTCAGTCAACGACAGACCACATATACGACAGTGGTCCCATAAGATTAGTACCATAGATCCTAGGTGTGCAGTAGTCTGTTATCTAGATTTGTGTAAGTACTCTATGATGTTTGCATGACGATGAAATCGCCAAATGACACATTTCTCAGAATATATCCCCATCGTTAAGTGATGCATGACTGTGTAAGGAGAGGAAGGCGTGCTCCTCTCCTTGCCTCCGCAGTGTGACTGGCATGTAATCACGTGGGATTTGCAAAACCATCAAATCCCCAACTCTGGCTGCTGCATCACCTGCGTGGAACTCAGAGCACCCATTTTCTTGTGCCTTTCTGCCAGAGGGTGTGTGGCAGACAGACAGGGTGATAGATGGTTGCCTCTGGGTGGGGGGATGGGACACTCGGCCTGGGATGCCCCCTCCCACTCTGTCTGCAGTGTCCCCCTAAGCCCCAGTCCTCAAGGATAGGCTGTCCCCTTGCTGCGTTCTCTCAGCTTCACTCAATGTTCATCTCTCTCTCCCTATCAGACCATGAGCAACTCAAGGGCAGAGACATTTCAACTCTTTTCATCTGAGGTCCTGGCGTAGGGGCTTTACTTACATGGTACTGAAAAATGCTTATTGGATTAAGCACAAAAGTACCAAAAGGATAGAATGAAGCAAACTTGGGTATACTTTTTTTTTTATTGTGGTAAGTTTGCCCACAACCATTTTTAAGTGAACAATTCAGTGGCAGTAATTACATTCACAAGGTTGCACGACCATCACCAGCCCCCATTCATCTCCTCTTTGAGTCTTCCTGGTAACGAGCTACCAGTTTATGAGGGAGGTGGGTAGCCTTCTCAGTGTCCTCTGAGAGCTGACAGTGAGGGGCTTTGGAGAGCCAGCGAGGTCGTGCACCCTCCCTCTGCGTTGGGCATCCCATCTCAGCTGCCTGGGAGTTCAGGCCAGTGCTCTGTGCCAGCAGCTTCTGCAGGCCTCAGGAGACCACAGGATGCCCTGGAATGCCCATTTCTACCAGTTTAGGCTTTGTCCAGCTCCTGGGGAGAGGTCACGCTGGCACCTGGCAGAGGACGGGGCCCAAAAGCACTCTGCTGCGGTCCAGCGCTCCTGCCCAGGCCAGGGCCACTAGATGGCGGTCAGGAGCTGCTGGTGCGGGGCTCACGCTGGCTTACTGCTGAGGGTGAAGGATCCTTTCCTACAGCCGCCATGCAAAGCACCACCGATTGGGCGCCTTAATCATATTTGTCTCACGATTCTGGAGGTCAGAAGTCTGGAAACCAAAGTGTCAAAAGGTCCAGGCTCCCTCGGAAACCTGTACGGGGGGATCCTTCCTTGCCTCTTTGAGTTTCCGTGGTTTGCTGGCCATCCGTGGTGTTCTTTCGCTTGTAGCTATGTCACCCCAGTCTGTCTCTGTCTCCACAAGGCGCTCTTCCCTGTGGCTGTTTCTGTGTCCCGCCTCTTTAAGGACATCAGTCCTAGTGGATTAAGGGCCCACCTCACCCTAGTTTATATCCTCTTAACTAATTACACCTGGGATAACCCTATTTCCAAATAAGGGCACATTCTGAGGATCTGGGTGTCCGGACTTCAGTGTATCTTCCAGGGGAACGTAATTCAACCATAACACATGACAAGAATTAATCAATCAGGCTCATACCGTCCACCTCCCAAGGGTCTCTCCACCTACCAGGGAAAAACACCACTTTCCTAAGTCAGTTGCAGGAGGCCTGTTCTCAGAACCACAGCCACTGCCTGTGGGCCCCGTCCAGTAACCACACTGGGAGTCCCACTGGACTGTGAAGACCGGGTTGTCCTTTCCACAGGACCTGGATGTACCCCCACTGGTGCTCCTTACAGGCCTACTTGTCTTTCAGAATCAGTTGTCTGGGAATCTGCTGAGGAAATTCAAAAACAGCAACGGGTGGCAGAAGCTGTGGGTGGTGTTCACGAACTTCTGCCTGTTCTTCTACAAGTCACACCAGGTCAGTGCCTCGCACAGGGCAGGTGGCCCTGTGACCTTTGGGATAAGGCACTAAGTGTGCCCACGCCAGGGAGGGGAGGGCCTTTGGGATCCGCACACAACACGCTCCCTTCTCGGAGGGCGGGCAGGCAGCCTTCCTCTGGAAGGATGAAGAACTTTGCTACTGAGCAGCCCAGCCAGGCATGGAGAGAAGCCAAGGGTTGGAGGGGGTCCTACCACAGGCCTGCTGGGGAAGGGCATGTCTATCAGAGACCCTAAACTCTTAAGGGAAAGTTGCCATCCATTTGCTGACATATTCTCCAGCCTTGAAAAGGGCCATTTGTCTGCTGGTTGAACAAGGAGGGAGGTGACCTAATTGATGGCTCATGTCCTGGCCGGGATGCACTAGCTGGACCATAGCACATTGGCCAAGACCAGCTTGCCCAGAGTTGCTGTGGGACAAGAAGGCTGCAGCCACCTCTCCAAAGGCACCTTCTGTTGACCCTTTCCAGGACAATCACCCCCTGGCCAGCCTGCCTCTGCTTGGCTATTCACTCACCATTCCCTCGGAGTCTGAGGATGTCCACAAGGACTACGTGTTCAAGCTGCATTTCAAGTCCCATGTGTACTACTTCAGGGCCGAAAGTGAATACACGTTTGAAAGGTAATGTCCCCCTCTGCACAGGCCACCTGCAGAAAAAGGACCTCTCCCCTGAAGAAAAGGATTCCTCGCAAGCTAGTAAGGGGCTACGGCTCTCCCAGCAAAAGCTACTCACTGCCCATGGGGGGCCTGGGGGTTTACACCCTTCCAGAATGTGCTTTCATTCTAACCCTGCCAATTGCTTAGAATAAAATTATGTCCTGAGATCTGTGGTCCCTCTGCCTGACGCGAGTTCACTTCTGTCCTCAAAGAAGTGGAACCAGGATTTCCAGTAATAGCATCAGTCCTTAACCTGTACAGTGTCAGTTAATGCTACACACTGTGCACTTGTCAGTCTCTGATGTGTGTTTCTGTCTCTGGCTTCAGCAGCTGTTTAGTCCTAATACTCCTGATTGGGCTATGGCCAAAAAGGCTGTTTCAGGTCAAAAGACCACACGAGAAAGGGGAAACACCCTAATACTGCTTCAAGTTACCTTATTAGTGAGCCTGCCTACATGTTATAAAGAGACCCAGGAGCAGCAGTCTTCATTTAGCCAAGAAATAAAGAAAATGGAAAGAGCCAGGCTATCACGTTTGACTAGTGGCTTCAGTCTGTTCCTAAAATTCAAGTACAAATTCTGGGTTTCTGGGAACTGCATCCTATAGCAGGACAAAAGCAGCTGTCACTGCTGAACCACCACCTTGGGGGGTGGGGGTCCTTAGGCCACAGACTAGACAGGGCAGTAGTCGCCACCACCATTTAGGGAGAAACTTCTCTCCTGGACCCGCTGTATGGTAGGACAGGAACTTCTTCCCTCACCACCAAACGACACTGAACCATGAGAGTTTCTAACGGGCCGGTTATGACCTGTGCACAATCCCTTGTAAGGTTATTTCAGTGCAAACAGTACAGCAGATTAAAACCCAGTCAAAGCCTCCCATATGATCCCCAAACAGCAGCCCCTGAGCTCTGCTGCCTGAAAACCCAGCCCAGGGAGAGCAGTTCTCAAACCTGACCCTGAACTGGAAACCTCAGAGTGAGGGACTGAACGCGGGAGCTGCATTTATCCAAGGTGGGCTCTTGTCATCATTGTGGCAAGGACAGTTTAGCCTTGAGGGGTAAGATCCTAAAAAGACCTGTGATTAGGGAATTTCTAAAGCCATGCCATCAGCTCCATGAAGGTAGGAACCTTGACACTATTGACATTTTAGACCAAATAATTCTCTGGGACGGGGGGTGAGGGGATCCATGCATTGTAGGATGTCCTGCAGCATCCCTGGCCTCCATCCATTAGACACCAAATGTCCCCAGATATCTGAAAACCACAACATACCGCAAATAGAAGTATAAAATGAACTCCCACGAAGCAGGATGGGCCGCACACCACTGTCCGTGAGAAAGATGAAGAGGTGGAGCTGTCCTAAACAGCCAGAGGTCACCTCGCCTCTCACTGCTCTAAATAGGGTGTGCTGCCGCGTCACCTGGGCAAGGCACATCCATCTCAGTCACTTTGGGCTCTCTCTAAAATGAGCATGGCCAGGTCACTGGTTCTCAAACTGTGCTCCTCAGGAACACCCCGAGGAACCCTTAACCTGGCTTTCATTTACTTGGGTGTTACCCGTTCATTTGAGAACTCTTCTTTGGCTAAAACGGCAGATTACAAACCAGGCAGTATTACCTCAGGCTGTGGTTTTACAGGTAGTGACGGCTGAGTGTCATGAGGCTGTTACAAACGAGAGAAAAAGTCAGAGGCGGGATTTTATAAGAAGCAGCCCTTGGCAGTTCTCTTGCTTTATTGTTGTAGGTGGATGGAAGTGATCCGAAGTGCCACCAGCTCGGCCTCCCGTGCCCACATTCTGAGTCACAAAGAATCTCACGTGTACTGATGGCAGGACAAGTTGTTGATTGTTCCAGCAGTGGCTGCTTTCCTGGAAGACGTCCGCTTTCTTCTGTATTAGTGAAGCCTAGTAAAATTGGTCCCTGTCTGGAAAACAAAAACATGGTGTTACAGCAACTCTCATGTCTCTGCAGAACCGTGTTAACCTTGTCTTTTCAGCTGTTAATTTCTCGTCTGAACGGAACAGTGCTCCCACCTCCAATGCTGGTGGCGGTTTCGTCTGTCATTCTCTTGGTGGGCTGTTTTTAGCTTGTGCCAGTATTAAAACCTTGTCATTAATATAGTGCCAAATGACATTTTTTCCCTCTACAACTGCACCTTAAAAGCAGTACAGACACATCCGTTCACCAAAAGACAGGGCGAGTGCTCTTCTTTTTCTTAAAGAAACTTTTATTATTTTGATTTATAGGCTGCTGCATTTTAAAAAATGGATTTTCCAGTGTTTGCGATACACATGGCACAATCTTAAGCAAAAGAGATCATTTTCAGATTTCGTTTTTTTCAATCTTTCTACTTTTATAATAATAGGAAGTTAGTAGGATTTACTTCTTTGATTAATAAGCAATTTCCAGCACACTACGTTCCACTTTGGGGTTTCGTGCTCCAGTGAAACGCTGGTTACCAGACCTACTTCTTGGCGCAAGTTGACCAAATTGTTTAAGTGATTACTATTTACAAACTGTAGCGGGTGGTTTTCTGTTAAGAGAAGCAGAAATCCAGTGTGATATCTGCATTATCACTGTACTGTGAGTGGTGTATACGATGGGGAGATATTAAGCTGTGGTGTTTTGCTGTCTGTTTCACAAGCATGAAAACCTGTATGTCAGAAATCAGGGCCATTTGTGGTAATGTTACGTTATGGAGAGTTTTTGTGAGCTTCCGGTGGATGCAGAAGCACTGCGAGCAATGGTGCGCGGTCCCCGGCACCCGTCATTCATACTTATCTCCTCCTGCAGCTGTGGTTCGGAACTGCACATGCAATAGTAGTATATATTGTACCTGTCTTCAAAAAACATTCTTTCCTCCTTTTTATACTCATTCCCCCCAGGCATGGGGTACCGACAGTATGACATTGCACATCCTTGACAGTCGGACTACACAGGGAAAATGGTTTCTGGTAACTGCTGGGCCCACTAGTCAGAATCTGTTTGCCTATTCTCTGTGTGGATCGGGTGGCTGCTATTCCCTTCGTATTGTTAAGCCCTATTTGTTGCAGCCCCCAGAGGGGGCGACCAACCCAACACAGTCCTCTCCCAGTGCCCTGCACCACAGCTGGGAAAGCCCCTCACGAAGAAACGCAGGTCTGCCCCGACTCTGTGGAGCTGTGACTGGTGGACGTGGAAACAGCAATGTACAGATGGACGAGTAGCTTGAGATGCGTTAATCATTTGCCTTACAATATGTACCAGATGGTTTTAAGTACTAACAAAAGGGAATAAAAATACCTCACGCCACAATCCAGCATATTGAAGTTTTAAGGCAAACGAACCAACGTCGTCTCTTGTCTTTCTTTTCATCTAATGCGGGTGGGCTGGAGGAGCTAACAGTGCTGCCTCTGCCGGGGAGGGGCGGAGTTGGCGGGTCACGGCGGGTGGGCGGGAAAGAGAAGAACAGCCTCAACTGCTCATTAAGACAAAGTGTTTTGGCAAACTTGGTATTTTACAGCCTATCTGTTCCTTCCAACTTGGTACTGGGGAAGCAGAACATTTCTAGGAGTCTGTCAGTGGCTATAAAAGACAAGGACTAAAACCCAAGGGATGAGAGCAAAGCAGATAGGGAGCTGTCTTCCTCTGTGAAAGAGGCTCAGTAGACAAGCCAGTTCCCTGAGGCTTCTCCCACATCCAGGGGCAGCGCCACCACCCTGGGAAGGGGAAGCCTGAGCGCACTGGACCCCAGGCACCAAGCAGCCAAGACAGCAGAGGCAGCATCAGGAATTCTTCCAGGAGTCATCTGTCACAAGGCTTGGCCATGAGGAGGCGGTCTTCTACTTCAGCACTTCTGAATGATTTCAAACCATCTGAAGAACTTCTGGTTCTGATCTGGCACCTCCGTGTTCCCCTGTGCCTTCAGAGAAAACAAGCCTAAATCATGCGGGCAGTTGAGACCACTCTCAAGCTGCCAGGAAGAGAGGGCAGTGCAGAGACTCCCCCTTAGTCCATCCAGGCTGCTGTAACAAAAATATCACAGACTAGGAGGCTTATAAACAACAGAAATTTCTCTCACAGTCAGGAGGCTGGGAAGTCCGAGATCAAGATGCCGGCAGACTTGGGTCTGGTGAGATCCTTCCTCCTGGTTCACGAGACAGCAGTCTTTCCACCGTGTCCTTACAGGGCAGAATAAGGGCACTAATCCCCACTGGTGAGGCTCCACTCTCATGACCTAACCTCCCAAAGGCCCCAGTTCCCAATACCAGCACACTGGGCGTTAGGATTACAAATATAAATGGGGGGGGGGGGGGGTGCCGACACAACAAACATTCAGTCTATTCCCTCTACACACAAGACACAAAATCACACAGATTGTTTTCTGTGAATTTTATTGACCCTTGCATGGTACAGTACCTGTGCTTAAGAACACACTTTGAGCACTCCCCATTTATTGCCATATTTTATAGCGGAAATACAGAAGCCGTATTTTTTAAGGAAGGAAATATAAAAACGCTTATAAACAGACTATATGTTTTGCCAAAAGAAAGGTACAAAATGCTACATGAAGAATCGAACTAGACACTTCATAAGACCAACTCGAGAAGAAAACTGTTGGATTCAGAAGGTGTGTGGCACTTGTTACATCAACACAATCATGAGACTGGCTCTCTGAGGGTGCCAAGGCACTCCAAACCACACTGGTGGCCACTTCACTTAGTGCAGACAGCTGAGACACAGAAAAGACGACTTCAGAAAGGCATAAACACCCAGCCAGACACAGTCAGCCCACTAACTCTGTTTCCGAAAGACAGCAGCTGTGCTGTGTGAAACCATCTCCCACATGAGCCAACCACCGCGGCCTACAGTCTCTAAGTGGATAAGCTGTTAACTGCTGGCGTTTGGCATCAACGGGCTTCCAAGTGTCAAGAAGTCCATCTTGAATGCCAAGCTCACAGGTCTGGCAAAACACCAGCAGCAGGTGACACTGTCTGAGGCCGGTGCCATGGTAGTTCTGCTACCCGGGTCTGTCTGAATAAAGACTTGGTACACAAAATGCTAGACTCCTTGGCTAAATAAGATGCCCTTACAAACACACCGGCTGAGTCTGGGTGTCTACAGAAAGTAACAAACCAGAAGAGACTGTATGGGGACGCAATCCACTGTTAAAATCCAGTCAACCCACATCTTCCCCAGGAAGCTTCATCGACAGAAGATGCTTCCAATAAACTGTAAAAGAGTAATTGGTTGCTTTATTAGGGAGACGGCATTGTGTGTTATAGTCTGGTGTGTGCAGAATATCTAGTAACCACTCATATCGACATGCTTAACTGGAGTCCAGGCCGCCCACCAGCACAACCAGCCCTCTGTCTGACACCGGCTTCAGCAGCTAGTCTTGATGCCACTGTCCATTTGCAAATGTGAAACTCTCAATCAGAAAGCTGCCATCTATGTCCGTCTCTTAAAACCAGACAAGCAGCACATTTGGGGGAACCCTGCTTCATTTCTCTGAGTGATTCTTTCTCCGGCAATGGACAAACTGATCTTTGGCTTATGCCTCACAAAGGGAAACAAACAGTTCCCTCATACAGAATACTCTAGAAACACAAAATGAAATATTCTCAAGTTCTATTGTTCAAGTTAACATTCTTGCTGCAGAATAACATGCACAATAAGAATTAGCAATTCAGTTCTATTTCCCCTAACCAAAATGTATCCCTTACACAAATTAAGAGCTCAACCCAAATCTACTTCTAATAAAAAAATCATTTTAAGAGTTTAAAAACTAGACGCCCTTAACAAAGCTAAACAATATTCACCCACTCAAATGTCACCCACTCAACAGGCCTCTGTCCTCTCCCTCTAACGTCCAGGCCGCTGGGCCCAGATATCTGACCTTTCACCTCAAGTTTACCCAGTAATTTCCTTGCTTCGAAAAGTCCTTTGTCTTCCCCCTCAAGAACTGCTACTCCAAAAAGAGATGACAATTGATGATTCATATCAACAAATATAAAAGAACACCACGTGTACTCAGACAGTTAAGAACTGCTGCAGGAACTCTATTTCCCATCCCAGAGACCCAGAGATCATTTCCCTCCTTGGCATCTAAGGCCTTGCCCCAAGCCAAGAAAAACAGACACCTGGCTGACAAACTAGCAGACACTGGCTCCTTTAAGAAACAAAACCACCCTTAATCGAGGTCTCTGGGAAGAGAGGGCAATTTTACAAATCAGCAATATTCACCATATCTACTCAATGACCAATTTTTTAAAAGTTGCATAGTGAACTGACCTGGACATTCAGCATTTTGAATGTGGGCACCTTCCTGGAGCCTGCTGAAATGTCTCATCGAACACACACACACACACACACACGTGCGCGCGTGGCAGATGCACTGCCCCCTCAAGAGTCACGCTTCAAGGAGAGTATGCAAAATAAGTGTGTTATAAAATTTATTTGTGTAAGCATTCAGACATTTTTAGGTGGGAAAGATGATAGGCAGATCTCACTACAAGGTGCAACAGAAAATCATACTGGAGAGGATGGTACAGCCCGCGAGGACTGGCAGTGGCACAATTCCAAACAAATGGTGGACGAGAGCACTTCATCGGGGAGAAACTTAAAATAATTTAAAGCTTCATGAGGCAAGATATGTTCCAATTTAAAACACTAAGAAATAGTACCATCGATGAAAACGGAAATCAACTTCTAAGTGTACCAAAAGGGCTGCTGGGCAAACAAGAGGAAAATTTGCATCTGTTGAGGTACAAATAGGAGTGTTTCATAAGAGGGGCATTAATTATTATTAATGGCAAACCCTGCAAATACAAAATAAAACCCAAATCACTAATCACATAATTCAAAATTTACAAGTAATAAAGGCAAGGCAATAGACTCAAGTTATGGCCTGTCGAATATTTACTCCACTGACATTATCTACAGAAGCACTTGGCCAATTTGTACACAGTGATTCCTTATGCACGCAAAAAGGGTTTCCGTAAAAATGACGCTATATACACATCTGTACACTGATCCACCAGAGCGAGTCTCCATCTCCCGGGGAGGGGAGTCAGCAACTTAAAGCAGGATACCTGAGGTTTCATTTCTTCAGTTGCCTTATTGTAATCCCAAATATACATTTCAGGGTTTGTTTTGTTTTGAAAGACACTTTCCTTGATATGTGCACTATGGTTAAAATTAAAAACAAGAATCATAATAAAATGATCGCTTGAAGGAGCTGACCCCCCCACCCCATCTGGAGACTTCATGTGGCCGAGCCCCACGAGGAAGGCCTGTGTGGCCCTGGACTGGTGGCCACAGCGGGGAGGATGGGCCCTCGATGGCGCACCTCTTCAGCGGAGTCAGCAAAGGCTCTCGTTGACTTTTCAGGAGGAGGAGGATGAAGAAGAAAAAAGGAAAAACAAAACCCCAAATGCCAAGGGAATTTCAGTGGGATAAAGTTCCTCCACCACTTAGAGAGTATCTAGGAAAAAACAGAAAGAAATACAGGCAAATAAACATCACTTCTCTAAATTAAATTAATTTGCAAAAATTGAAACAATAATCAAAATCCTAGTTTTTATGGATAATCCCAAGTCATAAGAAATTAAGTGGAGGAAGTATCAATAGGTTAATTATTACATAAGGAATTCATAAAAATTAAGAAAATCAGATTCCAACACAACTTTTCATAGATAGGTTAAATTCACTCATAAAAGAACTCAAAGTATGTAACAAAAAGTGAGAACCTGTTCAGCGTCCCAGGAGTAAAAAAAGGTGTGAATAAAACAGTAAATGATAAACCTTTACTCACAATCAACTTTTAAAAATTGCAAAGTCAGTAATACCAGTGACACAGGAAGATTCTGGGGACGCACATGCACGGCCGAGCTGAGCAACTACTTCTTAGAATCATCTCTTAGGTTTTTTGTAATTATAATAATTAGAAAACAACTCTGATGTCCAATAATAGAGAAATGGTTAAGTAAATTAAGCAAGCTAAATAAAAATACAGATTAAAAATTGTAATTATATTTAAGCAATATGAAAAATATACACAAGTTAATAAGTGTATACAAAATTATGCATGTATAGTAGTTTTACATGCACAATTTCTTTATCCTAAATAAATACCAAAGAATGTCCAAAAAACTATATGCCCACTATAATTTGCAGAAATGTAAAAAACTGGGTAAGTTCATGATTGGTATATAAAGAGGGGACAGGAGGCACCCTCAGGCTGAAACAGACGGAGTGCACTGCCGTCACCACAAGGCTTCCGGGCACGAGGCAGCACTGCGAACCGGCACGGGGCACAGCCACCCTAGGAAGAGACCACACCTGCATCCATTCTCACTGAACTCTCCGAACCCAAACTTCAGGCATTTCTAGACACCTGACTGGAAAGCATGAAGCCAAACAGAGAGTTACAAACATTTGGCCACGGACTATACTTCTCTGGCTGATAATTAGGCTGCGTCATCAAGAGCAGACAGATATCTTGAAGTCACTCTGTATTTATGTGGCAAATGCTACAACTGCACAAAGTTCTATGGTCCTTCCCAGAAGTTTCCAGATTCATATTATTCAGTTATTCATTCATTCATATTGATTTCTATAATTCAGAACAAAAGTCTTCTCTAACTTGATTCTGCTTCAACCCTGTGGCCTGGAAGGTAACAGGGACAGACCAGGAACAGAGCACCAAACTGACAGATGGAGGATTGACAAGCAGGCCATTTGAAGGTGTTCCCATATCCCACCTAAGGAAGCCACAGGCAAACACGGCATGGCCTCCAGAGGGCTCTCCTCCCTGGAGGCAGTGACCGTGGCTACAGGGGCACCGTCAGCAGTTACCTCTGGAGCCGCTGTACGAGCTGGGCCACCATGGTATCCGAGATGCCGGGGCAGGCCTCTTCTGCCAGGTAGATGGCCCTTCGCAGTTCTTCTATGGACCCCATATTACCGCCGCACGCTTGGCTCTTCTCCTTCAACTTCAAACACACAAACATGAACAGCACAGGAAACAATGAGCATCTGCTTTAAGGAGTAATGTAACGTGTGGACCTTAACTGCTCCAGCCACCTGAGTCCTGGCAGCAGCTTCAGCTCAGCTGCTGGGTCACTTCCAATTCGTTTCAGTGACAGCTTTTTGACGGCCGAGAACACGATGTATAGAAAAGGCATCAGGTAGGCCTAAGTCACTACCTTCACTAGGACAGAACAGAGACAACTAGTTGTGCCTCTTTTCAAACTCTGATCACAGCAACCGCCTTGTTTTCTTTTTCCATTTCGACCTTAATCTTATACCAGAAAAGCAATTTGAAAACCACACAGCTAGCTCCACCTTCCACACTGAAGCTGCAGTGTGGGCATCTCAAGCTCAGCTCCTACTGTTAACGGGCTGGTTCTTAAGACTCCAGCAAGCTGCCTCTTTGGTCTAGAGTACTGTCAAACATTCTGTTTCATGTAAATAAGTGGCAGCCCTAAATTCTGGGAATCCACAATGTCCATCTTGGGACCTTTGCTTCCACAAGAAATCTTAAGTGTCTTCAGGCACCTCCGTCAGTTTAAGGTCAACCCGAAGTCTCTGGGATGTGACCAAAACATGCACCATGAAAGGAGAGCGGCTCAGGTCAAGATGCAGCAGAGCGCAGGACTGAGGCTCCCATCGGCAGCTGCAGAGGTGACGAGCACGACTCTCTTCAGGAGGCCCCTCCTCGACTTCATCTTTGAGAAGCAGTTCACAAAACATTTAGCCTTGGCTTTCCCAGCTGTTGTGAACACATGCTGTCACTCCCAGCATCAGTCTACCCTAAAAACAGTGGCTTCTCCCTTCTCCCTCTAAAGAGACAGACAGAAGGCCCGGAAAGGCCCGGTGTTGGAGGGACCGGTGGGTGCTGAGGACATCTCCTGGGCACTTCCGAGAGTCTGTTCCCTGTGTTCCCTCTTGTCACAGATGGCAACACAGCCGACCTGGAGACGGTCGCTTGTCTCTGTCTAGCCTCCTGATCACACGACGACTAAGGGGACAGTATGTATAAGAGCAGCCCGCCACTCTGCCTCCCGCCATTTCCTACAGCTACCTTGTTGCCCTGCCCACCCTGCCCCGTGGACCCACGGGCAAGCCCCTCAGCCCACAGGCTGCTGCTGCATGGGCTCTACAACCCCAACTGGAGGAGCCCCCTGGGCACCCTGAGTGATGTCAGGGAGCATCCTCATCTGTAGAAGGATGCACGCCGATCCTCAAGTACTGAGCTTTATGAGTATTACATAAAATAATGCACAGTGAACACGGGGTTATCAACTATTAATAACACAAACATATAGGAAAAGATGACTGAGAGTTTACCTTTAGGCTAGCTGAAAAAAATCAAAACTATTACATTTAGGATTAATTCATTAATGCCGAATAATGATTTCAGAATAGCTTCTTCATGTACCCAAAAAAAAAATAAACAGCTCCAGACAAAGGAGAAAATCTATGCCATTTTCCCTAAGTGTCTGATGGATCCTAGTAAAGTGGCAGTGCAGGGCTGCAGGAAAGCAAAGGAGCATCAGAAACCTGAAGGGCCAATCTCCCAAACAACCTAAGAAACAGCAAAGTGGGGTCTCACGGACATCGTAGGACCAGCAAGGGCAGCCAGTAAAATGGGCCAACGCTGGAGCCAGAAAGTGGCACTGAGGGGCCTCTACTGCCCTGTGCTGTTTAGTTTCCAGCTGAATCCAGTGTGTTCAATTGTTTCAACCGGCACCTCAGGCTCAGCCACGGCCCCTCCAGCTGGGCCCCGATTTGCCATGTTGGAAGGCAGGGCCCTTAGGGAAACTCATGAGGTCAATGCTCAGCCAGGAAGGGGACGGAAGCAGGACTGAGGGTGGCCGGGAACACCCTGGGCACTGCCAAGGCGAAGGCACTGGGTGAGCTGGGTTCAGGCCAGTGGAAGGCGGGAATGAGCCTGTGCGCCGCACTTCCTTCCCACCTTAGACTATCCACCACAAGTGTCAGGATCCCGCTACAGCCTCCCCGGAAAGCTCTGAATCACCTCACTAAGGGAAGGTGCTGCTGGGACTCAGTCTAAATGATCTTACAGGCAGCCTGAGCCAGGGAGGGGGCACCAGAAAATGAGAGAAAGGGTATTTCCAACTTATTTTCAAATCAGTTACTAACTAGATAAGAGTAATCTTCATTCTCACAAAATCCATTCTTGAAAACACCTCAAAATGCAATATGCACACAGATATCCACAGAAGGCAGAGGGCTCCCCTGAGAAGGAACAGGGGCCAGCACACGGATGCAATCATCACTCACAGAACGAGGAACTAAACTGGGCCATGCACCTGAGAAACGAGTGGCCCCACTGGGGAAAGTGACCGCTCTGGAAACACGTAAGGATTAAGGTTAACCTAGGGGCTCAATGAGAAACAGGAGGGTGCCAGGGAATCTAACATCTCCTTTCAAATAAAAATCTACTTTTTACATTGCCATAAATTTGCCTGAAGCCAAGAGAGCAGGCTGCACCCAAATGAATCTGTAGAAAGCAGCATATCTGAAGCTAAAATAACCACGGTAACACGGACCAGGGCTGGTCGCTGACATCCCGTCTGAGTCAAGGCAGCGACACAGTGACGTTTCCCAGGAGGGGCTAGACAGAAGCCGGTGCCCGACTCCAGCCCCCTCCCAGGAGGCTCTCCGCCTGCTTGCACCAGCTTGTTCTAACCTCCCAAATCCTCCTGCAACACTGTCACAGAAGGATGTCTGCCCCCTGCTTCCTCCCGCCAAAGTCAACTGGGTATCTTACCTCTGCAAAGAGCGGAGAAATAATTGTAGATAAACACTGAGAGGAAGGCATCTGGGGAAGAAAAGAAGGGAATCAGACATACTGAGCATTCCCATTTACAACAATTCAGTAAACTTCAGACACGCCCCATCCAAGCATCAAGCCCGAAATCGTCTCTGTTCACTGCAGCATCTGAGGAGGCCGGTCTTCCTGTCTGTCACTAGACTACCAAGTTCCACTTGCAGTGACATGCACAACCCACACAGACGGGCAAACTACAGGGTCTGGATTCCCCGCGGGAAGGCACTAGAGGTTCAGGAAGTGGCGCTCGGTGTGGACACAGGCGATGCTGAATGGCACCGCTGTGCTCTCCGTGTAGAGGATGTTACTAACGGGACCCTGGCGATGGGACTCAGATGGACGCTGGCTATCCTGACTGGCTGTGGTAGGACAGTGGCCTGTCTTCTACTTTTGCAACCTCTATCTGAACACATGACGAGTCCTATCTGCTTCTCCAAGTGGGACTTGTAGGACACCAGAGGACAGCCCTAGGTCCACACTGCCTGAGAGAATCCACACCACTGTGCCTTAAAAAATTCCTGAAAATAGAGCTTTTTGTAAACTTAAAGAAGCATGAAAGCAATTAATCAAAAAGAGTTTTATATATGTACCATAAGTAATACTTCTCTTAAAGATCTTTAAACAAAACTTAATCCCAAAATTCTCGTACCTTATGAGTAACCCCAATATGCAAAACACACACAGCCCCCTCAAGAGGACTAGAAAGTCATTTCCTATGTGAAACCCAACTCTACCCCCCGCCACGATTCCCGTGGAGGTTCAGGGTCAGGACATGCTGATCACACAGCAGGGCTAGATAGCAGAAGTCAGCACCAGAACAGACCAGAGTCCAGACTCTCGGGTCTGAATCTCTGGGTAATCAGAACAAAATCTCTTAATCTGTCAATTCACTGACAGTAGAACTCCAAAAGACGCAGCCAAGAGGGACCACCCAGCCCACTAAAGCAGCAAGGTTCACACAGCCGCCGAATGACGACAAGCGTTAGTCACTGGAGTGCAAGTGAACGTACCACCTTATTTCTTTCCAAATCAGACGGCCGAAGAGTTCCGTTCTCGAGACTCTTTGAATTCTTCTCTGAGTCCGTGAAGTTCCAGTCCCCGGAGTCAGAGTCGCTGCCTCCGGACGCTTGGCCGTCCGTGTCTGTTTCCCTTAACACAGAAATCCAGGTGACCTCTGTGAGTGAGCGCGCTGGCTCCGTGGGGGCCAAGCCCACAAGGATCCCCGGTGGCAGCCTCCCAATCTACATTCTCCAACTCCACTGAGCACGTGACGCCGCCCGGCCACCCATGCCTCGCCTGTCTCACTCCCCCCAGTCACATCCACCTCCAGCCTCTCCTGGGCTTTCAGAAGCCAACCCTGCCCCCTACCTCACAGAGAGGAGAGACCACCAGAATGTGGTTCCTGGAAACTCCCACAGTGCCAGCTGCATGACACCCGCCCCTCCCGCCTCCTCAAATGTGAAGGGGCATCTTCTCCTGTAGACAATTCTCCAGTCCACTGACAGCCCCTCTCTCTTGGACTTCAACTTCTCTCCCCTCAGGCTCCTTTCCACCAACATTTAAACATACATTCCTTTTGCTCACTCAACACAATCTCTCTTCCAGCCACAGCCTCTCAGTCACATTCCTTGGATGTGTTGACCTCCACTCTCCGCCTCCATTTCTTATGTTCCACTCAGGTGAAAACCCACCCCTGTCCCTCCAACTGCCATGTCCAAGGCCACCAGTCCCCGGCACAGTACTAGACAAGGGAGGCACAGTCCAGTCCTTATCCTGCTCCAACCATCAGGAGGAAACGATCCTGCTACGCACGCCCTCCTCCCCTAGACTCTGGACTCCTGGAGCCACACTGCACTGGATCTCCTCCAACTGTCTCGTCCACAGGTCCATCCTTTATGCTGGTGCTTCCTGGGATGTGGTCCTAGGCCTCTGGCCCTTCTCATTCCGCAGGTATGCTCTGAGCGACACCCTCTGTTCTCATGGCTCCAATGACCATTTACAGAACGGTGACTCTAAATTGTTCTCTCTAGAAATCCTAGGCATCTCGCCTGAACTCCAAACCTCGTTGTCACTCTAAACTGCACACATCCTCATGGACATCCAGTCAACAACTCAAACATGTCCCATATCAAACTCAGCTTCCTGTCCCTGGCCTCCCCAGACCAGCTTCTTCTCCAGTGCTGTCAACTCAGTGGCACCTGCCACCCTGCTGAAGCCTGGAGCATCTCCACATCCTTTACCCAAATCCACGGCCACATCCAAACTCCCTGTTCATCTCTTCATTCCCACCGCTACCACCCTAGTCTCTCAATGCCGTGACCTCAACACCTTCCCCGTCAGTGGTTCTCACTCTCGGCTGTACAATGGAATCACTTGGGGATCCTGAAAAACCACTTCGGGTCTCAACCTAGAAACTGATTCCACTGGCCCAGAGTGTGGACCCGGGCTGTGGGCCAACTTGAACTTCTGGCCGAGGTGTGAAGAAGAACAGAAGAGGTACTGAGGATCTGGAGCACTTCCAGTCACGACACTTCCTGACGCCTCCTTTCTCCCTTCACCTCAGAGCCATCGGTCTGGCTTTCCCCACCCTACGTACTGAAACGGCATCTAGACCTAACATCTCCTCAGCTGACAAATTCCTGGAGGCCTAACTTGACACCAGCTTTTAGTTAAAATTTTAGTAAGAGCTTTTACAATGCCAACATCTACCAGAACACAACACAGAATCACAAAAATATACATTTATATCTTTCTAAGAAGATACTTAAAGCAGTTTCATTTGATCAGTATTTTAAGAGCAGCAAGTGTAACAAAGAAACCAGGTCAAGTTCTTTATGCACAGTTCTAACTGGGAGAAACTCCATGGGCAACAAAAGACTCCTAAACAGTCCCACACTAATTCAAGAATCACCATCAACCTGGATTACCTTTAAAAAAGAAACCCAAACCGCCCCTAACGAGAAACAAGAACAGGCCCACGTCACACACCCTGCATGGCTCACGCACAGCCCTCCCGGCTCACACGCGCCCTGCGTGGCCCAAGCAGAGCCGACTTACGTGTCCGAGTCCTCGGAGCTGGAGTCCTCGTGGCTCTGTTCGGCCTTCCACCTCTTGTACCTGTCGATGAGCTCAGTCAAGTAGGACGTCTTCTTTGCGTTGCGTATTATAAACTTGTGCTTCAGTAACTCCTTAGCAGTGGGTCTCTGGAAAACCAACCGGCAAACAGAACAGAAAAAGCATGAGACAAGTTCCCTACATTCTACTTTATTCTACCCTGAAGGACAGACTTTTGCCTCAAAATGGCAAACCACCACACTAAAGCATAAAAATCAAGATCTACTTTGAAGTTTTTTCCCTTAAGACTTATTTAAATAGTCATTTAGCGCCTGTGGGTGGGACTCTGTGTACTGTGGACACAGCATTTAGTATCTAATGGGGTCTTTAACATTTGGCAGGGAACCATCCAATGAAAGAAGAGAACTTCGCCCCCAAAATGCATTTACATAGAAAATGTTGCACAGAATTTCACAGGGATCATTCAAGAGAGCTACAATATACTTCCTAGTTTTTAGAAAACATTTTCTTACAAATGCTGGCAAGACAGAAAACATACGTTCTACATTATCTTGTTAACATTCTACATTAATGTTTGGTTCTACCGCCCCAAATTATAAGATAAATGTTAATTTGGATCCATCTAGAAGAAACTAGAAAGTAGCCAGGAGATACCCTTGTCTTGTATGCTAAAAGAGTTCCCAAGTTCTCTGAGTCATCAGCTTCCCCAATTTAGAAATGCTGGTTTCCCAGGTCTGCCCCTTTCCCCGTGAGCGGGGTGAGGTCTTCACCCAGGCCCCAGGCTCAGCAGGGCCACAGCCAGACAGCATGCTTTGAACTTGGTCAACTGCTTTGCCCTTGAGGATGGCAAACCCAATTAGAGGGAACATGCTTCCCAAGGAAACCTGACGTAGCTCAAATTGGAGTAGACAGCAGGAACAAACTACATGAGTTAGACTAAGTCCCCACTTACTCTGAATTACTAAAGCTTTACTAGCAAGAGCCAGGCATGTTCCTCAAATTCAAGCCTGTGAAAAACGTGGGCCATCTCGGGCATTTCTCACTCCCTGTCCACATGGCTGTGAAACTCCAAGTGTCTGAGAAGTGCTCCTAGTCTCAGCTTCTCACCCGTCTCCTCAGTGCACTTCGGGTCAAGGTATGGGTAGAGATGTGTGCAATGGGCCAGTAAGCCAATACGAGAAATAAACTTTTTTTAAAAAATATTTTATTTTTTCTTTTTCTCCCCAAAGCTCCCCCTGTACACAGTTGTATATTTTTAGTTGTGGGTCTTTCTAGTAGTGCCATGTGGGACGCCGCCTCAGCGTGGCTTGACAAGCAGTGCCATGTCAGCGCCCAGGACCCAAACTGGTGAAACCCTGGGCCGCCAAAGCAGAGCACACGAAATTAACCACTCGGCCACGGGGCTGGGCCCCTAGAAATATACTTTTAAGGGGAAGATGTGCACGCACATGGGTAGGTGTGTCTTCTTGTGTGCTGGTGCACGGCAGCTAGAAAACTGGTATCATGATACACTGTGCAGAGCCTCATGGACACGTAGAGCAAGTGCCCCCACCACGTGATGCATCAATAAAATGCTGACTTGGTGATCTCAGGCTGCATCCTTTCGAGGTTCTTAGAAAATGTCGCATTCCCCACTTAACTCCTTTCCCAAAACTGGAATCATATTAGAAAACCATGGTGCTCTTGTAAAACTAGTCACCCATTTTTAGATAAGAGTTCATAAAAAGGGGTTCAGCTTGACCTTCAGCTAACCCTGCTGGAAAATTCAGGAAAAAAACGAGAACATATGGTGCTATAGGCAACAGAAAAATACACAGATAACTTTCAAAGAAATGTCCTAATTGAGAGAGCAAATTAGAATAAAGCTGTGTAGTCATTACCACTCCATGGCTCTGCCCATGTCAATTAAACAGAAGGGAAAGTGAGAGGGAAGAGGGGAGAAAAGCAAGGTGAGTGGCTCATTTATATTTTATTTGCCTTTTCTTTCCTAACACATGCTAAGAAAAAACCAAAAACATTTACTTTAAAGACATATTTAGCCATATTTTTCAGGTCACACTTGGCAATTACTAAAAACAGCATACAGTTTATAGCCTGATCTTCCACTGCAAATATTAAAAATGTATGATTCCATACATAATATTAAGGAGAATAGTCTGCATACCCAAGGAGGTATGAGACACTAGAAAATCTGAAAGAAAGATTTTTAATCCTAAAAAGGAAAAATAACAATAAAAACATATTTGTGATTCAAAGAAATCAATCATACCCATTTAGAAAAAGAAAGAAAAATGAGATCATGAAAGTAGCTGATTATAGTGATTAAAGAAACTCCAATGGGGTGTATCTAGACCAAGTCAGGACACACATGAAGAGATGCTCATCCTGATCTCGTGAAACTCACAAAGCTCGGCTCCTTATTCAGACAGGCCTCCACAAACTCCTTGAGGGGTCTGCTGTAGTTTCCTTCCAGCGTCGGGGGGTTGTTCTTTGGAATGAGGAATAAAACCTTCATGGGATGCAGCTCGGAATGAGGGGGCTCCCCTTTCGCAAGTTCTATAGCTGTTATGCCCAGGGACCAGATGTCTGCCTGCAACAACAAAGCATCTTTAGAAACACTGAACAGGAATCAATTCAAATAAATATATCTCTTAGAAAAAAAAAAATACTTCTCAATATACTTCTCAGGTATTGAAAAAGATAATTATTTTTGACCGAAAATCGAAAAGATAATCCATTATGATTTCGAAATAGGCAACACAGAGGAAATGTACTATACAAAATGTCTTCTACCTCTCTCCTGAAGACGGCTGAGATGATTATTTCTCATCCACCTAGTGCTATACAAGCGGTGCAGTGTTAATTTAAGTCCTTGGGATAGGTAACCAGAGGTGATCTGGGGAGTAGAGGAGTGTCTGTGAGTCACCCCATCAAGCAAAGCTTAGAACTGAGCACTGCTTTGAGGTCGAGAGCAGGTTCCCTGGGCTCAGGGACAGGTCTGAATGCCAGCTCTACAACCGGTCTTAGGATGTTAGACAAAATACCTAACCTGTGAGCCTTGTTCCTTCATCTGTAAAATGGGAATAACAGCAGGGTGGCTGTGCAAGGTGCCTTACATACAGCCCAGAACTTAAATGTTTATTATGAAAATGTTCAAATATACACAGAAGCGGAGAATATTAAAATAATGCACCCCCATACACCCATCACATGAACTTAATAATTATTAACAATTTACCATACAAGCTTTGGCTATTTTTTGCCACAGTACATTTTAAAATAAATCACAGACATCATGACATTTTTCCTGAGTACTCCAGTGTGCCAATATAAGGACTTTTTACTATATATCGACACCTAAAATTCATAATAATTCCTTAATATCATGTTATAATTAAGTCTTCTCAATTATTCAAAATAGTCTTTTCACGGTTGGTTGATTTGAATCAGGATCCAAACAAGGCCCATATGTTGCAACTGACTCTTAGGACGCCTAAGGCTCTTTCAATTCAGAACATCCACTTCCCAATCTCCTCAGTGCCAGTGACCTAAGGAAGAAATAGGTCCCAAATTCTGGATTTGCCTGGTTTCTTCTCAGGGTCTTAACGTGTTCTAGCTCCTGTATTTCCTGTCACATGACAGGTTAATTAAATCCAGAGGCTTGTCTGATTTGCTGTCAGCACGAGACAGGGGGCACCGTGTGGGGGCACCTGCTGCCCAGCTCCTGACCCCTCTCCTATGCAGCACACGCTTGTGGCCTGGGCCAGTCAGTTGGGTGGATGAACGAATTCCTGGACCATGTAATGGAAATGAAAAGAGCAGGCAGTCTTGGAGGAACTCTAGTTAACGAGGCTTTTCCAGTTGCTGACACCAACCCCCCTGCATGAAATCAGACTGAAGCAGCAGCAGGACCACACAGGCCGGCAGAGAACAGGCAGTGGGGAACAAGCCTCTGCTACACTCGGTCTAGTACAACTGTCCTGCTCCTGTCGCTGTGCGCTGCAAACCCATCTTAATTCCAGGCAATGAATTAGAACTAATACACCTCTTACACTCACACTACAGCAAGGAAATGGACAGGCTGAAACATCATTTAGGTCAGCAGAGAATGCAGACATTCTTCGACCTGGAGAGAACTCACCTGCCATGTTTCCAAAGCCCTAGTGAGTAGGAGACATCCTCACTACAATTTCCCCCAGCCCAGCAGTCCATGTGGTCAATGCCTACCACATATTCTGTTTTCTTCTGTTCCCAGTGAAGGCAGGAATAACCGTCAGCAAGCCTTGTTTTAAATTTTTTTTACTACAGGGATCAGTCTAGAAGACCCAGTATCAGGGGTAACGTTCCTACTTCCCATCCCTTTACAACTTGGACTCTGCTTTATTTTACATGTGCATTATTATAAAAATCAGCAGAAATGTGACTTATTCCAGAGTCCCTCCCCCCAGGAGGAGGAAGCTGGGTGCACCGGAGCGTGCCAGCAGTGAGCTTCCGTAACTGGCCAGGAGGACAAAAGTAAGTGTGCAGGTACAAGGAGGGAGGGCGAGTTGCAAGGACAGGAGGCAAAGATGACCGAATGCACGACTCTCATGTGGCAGCAGCTCTTTACACAACAGGTCTCTTTCTAAAGTTTGCATGATTCCACGTCTGTCTACTCCAGCCCTCCTGGATTTCACTGGAATTGCTGCTCTTTGCACAGCCTGCTGCTCAGCACCAATGTGCCTCCTGGCTGTACAGACGCAGGGCCTTTATCCAGATGACCTCTGATGGACACACTTCCGGGCCCCCAGCATCCTGTAACCACTTAAGCACACTCCATAACTAGAAGGCTCCAGCCAATGATGGTGTCTGCGGGCAGTCTGTCATGGGATGAGCTTGCCCCCATTTCCCTCAGAGGTCTGAGGGCTTGTGATCAGGATCCAGGCCAGGCAATAAGCAGACAGGCAGCAAGACTTCGAGGACCTGGCACCTGTTCCACACGCCAGGACAGACCAACTAAAGTCGACTGAGGAAACAGCCTCCCCAGCACCACTTGTAACGCATCTCCTCCTCAGAGAAGAGGCACAGGCAGCACTCGCCTGCTTCCCCCGGGAGGGTCACCAGCAGAGCCTCGTCAAGACAAAACGTGCACCCTTTCCCCGTCAGCCAAGCCAGGAGCCCGAGTGTCACCCAGGCTCCTCGGAGCTCCTCTTTGGACCCCTGTAAAATCAACCAGGTGCCAGGTGTGCTGCTCCTGACCTCTCGGAGCCCCGGGTCCCCATCCATCCCTCCTGCCCTGGCTTAGCTCAGAGCTATGCTCTTTCCCCAGGACTTCAGTAGGGGGCTCTGAAGTGTCTTCCTGCCTGCAGGCTCCCTCTCCACACATCCAACATCGTTCTGACTAACGTGGAAACCCTGACTGGCATTTGAATAAATGGCAAGCAATTTGGCATTATGTCAAAAGCCATAAAGATATCCAAACTTGTTGAAACCAATTAATTCCCCTTCTAGGAATCTAGCTTAAAAAAATACATTTTAGATTTAGAAAATGGTATATGCTGCCAAAAACATTCAATAGCAGCATTACTTACACTAAACCTTAGAATGATTTAGTTGCTACAGCACATTAACTTACTGAAGTATCATGTACCCAACAATGACATTAAGAGAGAATCAAAATATAATTGAGTTGGTCTATTATTACATCTAGGAAATATGGCATCAGATTTAGAACATGTGTCTGGGTTTTAAATTATGTGGGGCAAGGGCAGCCATTTTCCAGAGCAATTAAAACTCAGGTATCAGAATAGATCCATTTTACTGTCATTTGGGAAGGACACGAAATTAGGTAGTTAGAGAAAAGTGAACAGATTTTCTCCTATGTGGAAAAGTCTAGGTAGTATGCTCCTAAGTGACAACATACGACTGTTACTGATGATCAAGGACTCTTCTCAGTGGGGACGGGGGAGTGGAAGTGGGGTGGTGCAAATATACAACAATATTCTAAATCCTTGCAATATCATGCTGATTAAGTAAAAGCAAGCTGGCTACAAATCTGCAGACACAATACAACGTAAGTGGTATAAAAAGCTTATGTATAGACTATATTCTGGAAGGAACCACAGTCAACTCCATAATCAAGAGGAAGAGGGGCGAAAAAACATGGAGAATCCTAAATCACAGTTATAACTAGTCAAAACATAGCTCAAAATGGATTTAATATAAACTACTTAATTAGATGCACTATGTAGGAACACATCCATAAGCAGCATCTAGAGGTATAAAAATCGTTTATGAGCACTAACTAGCAATACATGGTTGATCTGAAAAGGTCCAACCATTACTACGTGGTAAATAAAGCCTGTTAGTCTCCAAGCTGGATGCTTTTCCCACTCACCTCCTTCCCCCACTTCCAGCGCCCATTACTCACAGCTGGGACTGTGGGTAATTCCTGATCCTGCAGAGGGACCAGGAGACACCAGTGGGCTTGGCATGGGCACAGGGAGAGCCAGTGGCGTGCTGCAGTGGACAGGCTATCTGGGCAGATTCTAACAACTGACGGGCTAATAGTGCCATGTTTTTACTCATTTTTACCAATTTTATTTTTTTCCATCAATGCATCACCTATCTCCATTTTTCACCATGGTTAGACTGCCAATAGTTATTTCAGAGATGACTGGACACCAAAATAACTTAGCTTGTGCTTGAGTAGAAAGTCTACAGGTGTTTTTCTTTTCATCTTTTTGTTCCCCCCAGTATTTTCCAGACTAAAGAGTATATATTGCTTCTGAGACCAAAAAAGCGAAGTTATTTATAAGAGAATCCTGACACCAACCTCTCCACGACTACAGGATGTTGTTTCAGTTAACAGGCAAGTCAATCCCCTGGCCTCATCTCCTACCACACCTTCACCAGAATCTACAAACCAAACACAACTCTCCTTTCCCTGGACTTGGTCTGAACGCCCTTTGCTCATCTTTGAGGGGCTGCAGAGCCGCACGTCTGTGAAGCCTTCCCCAGCTCACTCTGACATCCCTCACTCAGCTCGCCTGCACTCCTCGACACCTGTTAGAGCACCTGATCCAGCACCTGATACCCAGCAGTGCAATTACTCACAGAAAATGTAAATTATTTAGCACAGCACTGGGTGCCACTACAGCGAAGACTGAATGAATGAATACAGAGAAAGGGACAATGTCTTTAATCAAGTACAATCCACATGTTGACACACCATCATAGCAATCTTATGAAGAAAAGGGAAAAAAAGATTTAAGTTCTTTAGCCCAAGATCCTAGTCTAGGATTGAAAACAAAGGCTTCTCTGTGGGGGAGCAGAGTTATCTCCTTTGGCACCATCTCCAAGGTTTGGGTGCTTCTTACAAACCAAGCTACCCTAAATCACCTTTAAAATGATGATGATGATGGTGAAGATGATGAAGGTTCTTAAGGCATATGGGCAATCACCACTTAGCAATACTGGGCTTAAATTAAGAATTGAGATCAACATAAGCACCCTGTATGTGCAAACACATTCAGAACACCTAAGCAGCAAGGACAAATGACAAGGGGTCAAAGATACTAAGGTTATTGTGTTAGACAGGATTCTAGACGTACACATAAGATTATGGCTTATAGTCCCTTTTGCTCATGAGGCAGGTGCATTCCACTCCTCTTCCCAACCTGACCTTCCTCCGAGAATCAGAGTGCGTACCCAAACACAGAACTGAGGGAGCCCGCTGTCCTGATTATAGTAACAGACTCTGCTACCCGACGGCTGTGCGCTCCTGACCTGTAATGCAGAGACTGGTGGAAAAAATGTTCACAAGTACATGCAAGGAAGAATGGAAGTGGGAACTGGAAAGAAGCCAGATAAGTTTGTGTCTCAGGAGACCACAGTGGCCACAATAGCTACAGCACCCCTCAAAGAACATAAACTGCCCTGTCAGGCAGGCCTGAGAGGCGAGGCAGCCACCGGAAAGATATCCACAAAGCAACCTCGGAAAAAGGCCCTCTGTCAGGCATTGCTGATGACAAAAGTGGCTGTCCCAGTGTCACAACTAATGTGGGTGAGTGGGTGTGTGTGTGTGATTATCCCTAAGGCCTCAGCCTCCAGAAACCCACTTCTTATAAGCCTCAAGATTCAGACACTAACATTAGCCTTATCTGCACTTTCCACACCCCTTGAGTCAACAAACCTGGGAAGCAAATTTCAGATAAACATATTCTTTCACACATGATTTCTAGTAAAGAGCGGTGTTGGGTATGATCCAAGCAAATCAAAGAATTAGCCTCTGACATAAGCCAGAGTAAAAGGAAAAGCAGTTGAAGGTTAGGGAGAAATGTGACACTCCCTCAAGCTCCGCAACCAAGTGTGCACTCCCTGTGAGGTGGAGGCAGCATCTTTTAATCTACTGAAAAAGAATACTACAACATCCACTGACCAGATGAGAGCACGTTGATCCTGATAAGAACGCCAGGAAGGAAGGTGGCAAAGCTTTATGGAGGTCACCTGCCCCAGAGAAGCCCTGCACAAGGGGCCAAGGCAGAGGGGAAAGGCCTCGGCCAGCAGGACAACTCCTGAAGAAAGAGGGTGGAGTGAGCAGGGGTGGGTAACACCGACAATGTGGGAACTGACTCCTGAGTCACATGTGCCGTGGCTGACCAGCTAATTTACTAGAAAAAAGAGAGGAGAATAGTCAGCCTAGTGTAATCTGATGAGTTAAGAAACTTGGATTCTAGGCATAGCCCTACCAAAATCTACCTATGAGCTTTGATAAATGGGCCTCAGCTTAAAATAGAGAGAATGGACTGAAGACATTAAGTTCCTGTCAAGTCCTAAAATGATGGGACCCCAGGAAAATGGCCAATAGCCAAAGCAGCTGCAGAGCTCAGAAGCAGCTGTGGGGGTCATCAAGCAGCTAATGGGGGTCATCCACAACACAGGCGGAGCACTTACAGCAATAAAACACGCCGAAGACCAGACAGCTCTGCTATCCTGGGCCTTGAAAACTCAACAGTCACTTAGTAGCCACTGAATACTAAGGCCATCAGGATGCCTATGGAAGTCCTGGCCACCATACAACTCCCAGTGAGCCAGCCAGGCCCACCTCTGCACGCTGAACCAGGTGCACCTGCAGCCTCAGCACAACGATGGCTCGCAGGGGGGACCTTAGGCCCCGAGGAAAAGTCACTCTCCGCCTGTGCACTGTTTAGTGAGGTGGGAAGTCCACTGCATACTGAGAAGATTTCCATTAAAGAAAAGAAACCATGTTTGGCACATAAATGTATCTGAGTTAAATTTTTGTTTGCCTAGAAATACCGGCTCAGAAGAGCCAATCCTGTGTGGACCATGTGCAGATTTTACTGCATGCAAGCTAGTGAGGGGTGTGGCCTGTGGGAGACGGGAGTGAAATCAGAGATCCAGGAGGCAGGCTCCCCAGGTTTTTTAGTCTATTATTAAAAAGTTTAAGTAAGTTGAAGGGCAACAGGGAATAAGGAACACAGGAAAAACTGGGAGAGTGCACCCATGACCGGTAAAAGAGGCTGGAAACAAGACATTACGATTTTGCCTCAAGTTGGTAAGGAGTCTCTGAGGTAACACTCCCGAGAACTAACAATAAGGACAGGAAGAGTCTGTGTGAGCACCACAAGCTTTATTCTTTCCGGATTCTGCTCTTATATTCCTGTGGACTCTCCATTTCTCTTACGCGATCCTTTCTGTACCCATGCCTTAAATATGGTTCAAAGTCTGCCCAAGGCCCTCTTGCCTCATCCACTCCACTCGGGCTTCAACCAGCACTTGCTGGTCTCTCTATGGACCCGACCCCGCATGCCTCCACTGGACACCTCCACCTGGACATCTTAACAGGGCCAGGCTGAACCCATCTCGCCACCGTGGTCCTCTGTTCCTCCACACCCACCTTCAAGACACACTCCTCCTTGGTGTTCCCCACCATCACCAGACATTGTTTAAGCTAAAAACCTCACTAACTAGGGACTGGATAAATAAAGGGTATTAAACGACGCAGCAGGAGACAGAGAAGAAGCCTGTTTTCAAACGAGGTCGGCGAACTACCTTCAGGACCTACTGCAGGGTGCTAGCTTCACTCCCACAGGAACAGCTGTCAGGTTAAAGTACAGAAGGGGTAACTCTACACGAAGCGTCGGCCTTACCTTTGAGTCGTAGGCAGACTGTTTAATGACTTCGGGGGCCATCCAGAAAGGGGTGCCCACAAAGGTATTTCTTTTTATCTGGGTATCCGTCAACTGGCCCGCCACTCCAAAGTCAGCCAGCTTCACCTCTCCATGTTCCGAGAGCAGAACGTTGGCAGCTGGAAAATAAAACCAAAGACGCCTCCTGACATTACCTGCTGCGTCGTTCCGTCCACTATCACTTGGGGAACGTCTGCCTTCTCTCCCCAGCGAGATCACCAGGCACCAAAGGGATGCTATGGGTTAAACTCGCCTCGAAGGCCAGCCCACTCCGGGCAGGCTGCAGGGAGAAGCAGCTTGCCTCAACAGCTCCTTGCTACCCGCCTGAGGGGTTCCAAAGGAGCAAACACAACGTTTTCTTACCTTTAATGTCTCTATGAATTTTCTTCTCCGAATGCAAATAATCAAGTCCTTTCAGGATTTCTCTTAATATAGTAGCAATCTGAGTTTCATCTAAAGGGCCAGGTTCTAACTAATAAGAAAAAAATTATTAAAGTTAGTTAAATGATTATCTTAGAAGTTTGAAATGATAAGACAGTCAATCCCTGTGTTAAATGGGCAAGAACAATTAAAATTTAAAATCTTCTTCACTCCAAAACATTTTGCCCAAACAATAAAAACCTATTTAAAGGGCCCCCTGCCCACCCCCCCCAAAAAAAAGAACCAGAGAAAACGAGTTTGCTGAATGAAGCCAAGCTGGCTAAGAACCAAAGCAGCGCCGAGGAGGAGGCCCACGGTCAGCCCCGTCGCGCCGGCAAGCTGCGCTGGGAGGGATGTTAGTCCAGAGACTCACGGTACCTGCCAGGCAGGACACGGAGCAGCTTGGCTCTGTCCAAACATAGTAACCGTTATCAAAATGCAAGAGGTCAGAAAGAGGCCCGCAAGCCGACTGCTTTCCGAGGCTACCCTGCACCAGAATTTTTAAATCTGAATTTTAAAACTTGAGGGAAGGGAGCTCAAAGTGCTGAATTCCTAATGATTTAGGGTTTCTTGTTATTCAATATATATGTTATTCCAAACGAAGTAATAACAGCCTCTGAAAACATATTGTGAGAAACTCAAAGGAATTAACACTGCTTGATATTCATAATCATACAATGATGTAAGGAAGAAACGTCAAGCACACATATCTCCATTTTAAAAAGAAAAAATTACGTTCTAGAGCTCAGTTCAAATTGGATAATAAGTCCACCGTCACTCGCAGAGCAGGGAATTCAACCACAACTAATAATTACATAAATTACTTCAGCAAAACCACCTAACACTCCCTAAAGGACTCATAATGGAACCATCAGAAAGAGGAGAATTCTAATAATTTAATTTTTCATCTGAATGATGATCCCCGTTATTACGTTTCCGGACTTGACAGTGAATGCCATGATAACCCAAATTCACAGACTTTAGTCAACAGGAACACACAGCACCGTGACATTCACTGAGTAAGTTTTCAAAAGATAGATGTGCTTTAAACCAAAGGCAGTGAACTAGGATACTCCTTCTAAGGCCGAGTTCTGATTGACGCACGTTCATTTTCTTGGGCAGACAGTCCTACTCGTGTGTCTCAGGGGCTTCGCCAGGATGATGGCAACAGAACAACTGTTTATGGGCCCAAGGTGGGGGCAACAAAGACACCGCTTCTAGCTTCATGACAGCTTTCTGGTTCCACTCAGCAAGCGGTGCGGCCTCTGATCACAGGCCAACGCAGCCCGCAAGACAATCCACAAAGTCCGGGGGAGACGGGCAGGGGCTGCCTCAGTGGGACTCTGGCTGGTCTGGCAGCAGGACACACCCATGACCAAGCAACTTTCTCACATTCAGAACACAAATGTAAGAGAGTGTGCTGCTCACTTGTAGTTTTACCTTATATGTTGAGAGAAAAATCACAGCACTTGGGTCAACTGGCCTCCCAAGAGGTACCCCAAATTCTAATTAAGATACTGTCCAAAAACTACCTCAGACTATGGCAACATGTTGCACACTTTGTTGCAAGAACCTAACCTTTCCCAAAATTATCTGACCAAAAGTCTTATTTTCAAGAAACACACACCAAAACTACTACCCCAAAGGACATAACGTAGATACCCTCTCTTGTCTGCCTTCTCCACACCTATTTTTGAGTATTCAGAGACTGTAGAAATTTTAAGACTCAAAATGAGGAAAACGCACTTTTCTCATAACCTAGGGAAAAGAGGGAGGAGGGTAGAGACGCTGGCGTATTTTCTCTTATGCACAACACCAGAACACAGAAGGATAACCCAGTCATTCAATATCACATCACAGAGTGGAGGTCCCATTTCCTCCTCCAGCAGATTTTCGCCCAAGCAGATAATCAGTAACATTCAGCTAGACCACCTCCTCCCTTCTATTATCAAGTCTCTGGAAAGAAACAGCAGAGCAGCCTGGTGTTATCATCAAAGGGAGATAAGAGCTGAGGAAAACTAATTGAAAATCCTTCCTTGGATCATTTAAGGGCTGGCTCTCTGATTAATGTATGTATGGTTATGCTCTTTCACATCTGGCCCAAACACCACCCACCAATGATTTATATGCCATGGGGAGACGGTGGGGGAAGGGGAGAAAGACAGATACTCTATTCACAGGGTAGGGAGATCCTTCACGGTGTCACAATTCACTATGAAAGGTACTCAGTTGTTCTCTATACCACCGGTGGGTAAGACCAGGCTGAGCTAAGTTCTCAGAAAAATATATTAGCATTCTCCACCATAACCATTTTCTAAGCAGTATAAACATAGTGGTCTCTATCATTAAGAAGACTGTGGGATCTGCAAATAATCTTTATAAAACAAAGAATTTCAGGAAAAAATTCCGACTGCATCTCATCTCTGGGTGACTTCTAATTCCCTCTCCCCCAAGTCTCTTCCCCCCTTCTTGCTCTATAATAGAGACTACTAGCCAGGCACATGGTCACCCAACTACAGACCACATGAGTCAGCCTCTGCAGCAGCCAGCCTGGCCACGTGACTAAGTCAATGGAAGATGAGCACAAGTGACCTGTGCCTCCTCCTGGTCTGGGCTTTGCAACCCTGGCAGCTGGAGAGGACAAGGAGTGAAGACCACGGGAAGCCATGGGCTACAGATGGTAGAGGACCCACCAGTGGAGGGCCCTGATGACCATGTGGACCAAAGCCCAGTGACCCCAGATGTGGCAGAGAAATAAGTTTCTATCTTGTGTGTGACAAGATACCTCGTTTGGGGGCCACCACAACAGCAGCTCAGCTTAAACACGAATGAATATGCCATCTCATTTTTTAAAAACCATGTTGCATATTCATTTTTAAGTTTGTCAAACATCTCGGCCTGATTGAGTGACCAATTTACGTAGCATAGTTCCTTCTTAATTAGATTCCAAGGCTGTCCCTTAGATTCTCCTAGATCCTGACTGATCTTTTAATCATCTAAAAAATCTTTAATCTCAGGCCCTCTGTTGCCAATCCTCACTCCAATTCTGCCACTTCACCTGACTCTCTTTACTTTCCTTGTAGCACTTTCCCACATAGGATATACCTGAGGGTCCTCCCCCACTAGAATATAGCTCCATCAGAGTAGGGGTTTTCTTCTGCCTCGTTCATTGCACAACTCCAAACAGCCAGAACAGCATGTGGCCCATAGTAGGCACACAACAAATATTTTCTGAATGAAAAATGAATTCACCCAAAATCTATCACATTTTAAGTTATAAAGTCTTAAAACTGTGTGATACCTATTACACTCCTAATTCATGGCACCCTAGAAGCAGACAGAACTTGAGAAATTATTTACACAAGTGGTTTTCAAACTGTATTTCCTCAAAGCGGCCTTGGGGATCCTGCAAACGTGTAATTTCAATTTATTATTTAATTTTCTTTTAAATTAAAAAAAAAAAACCCAACAGATTGAACATACTCAAATGTGTGGATTCAAAATAAAATATATGCCTATTTTACTTTAGCATTCATGGCTCTTAATAACTAAGCTATATTGTGTCTATGCTTCACACTAGCCTCCATACTGTACACTCCAATAACAGGTAAAGGTATTAAGCGCATTTTTTGGTCAAAAAAAGTCAAAAAGCACGCATCACCAGAAAAGAGGAAGAGAGGGCTCCAAGGGACACATACCCTCCAACACCATCAGTTTATCTTCTGCAGCTACAGAGATGGCCACGCCCAGATAAGAGAACTGAGAGGTGCATCCACAGGATGGCATCTCAGTAATTTACAAAAAACAGATCTGGGTTAATTCCTAACTTGAAGTAATAAAGCCTTTCCACTGTGTCCTTCATTTTGTCTGATCTGCGGGACCCAAGATTTATTTACACATCATGTTGTCGTAGAAAGATACTAGGATTCTCGACTTGGTCTTGAAGCCAACCATCCTTACCTGGGGCATAGTCACTTCTGTCTCTAGGGCCATCTCTGAATGTGCAAAGTGGGAAGAGGGAACGAGATTTTCAGTTCTCTTCAGCTCTGACAGTTGATGTTGCTGGCACCTCAGGAGGCTCAGTGGTAGGGACATTAAGAAAGGACTGTGACACCCAGACAATTACCTACCTACATCCAAAATACCCCACCACTTCCCACAAACGAACATCCAGGCAACTCTATCTCTGTCCCACATCCCAAGCTAGACCTGCCTCCATCTGGAACCTCAATTCCAGAATCCAAAAAAAGCGAAAAAATTAACTATCAGACATGCTTAAAAGGCAATCTTGAGTGACGCAGGATGGCCATCTTCCTGTCCCAGGCAAAAGTGTCATTAAGATTCAATGTAAGGAATTAAACTGTCTCACAGCCTAAGTAAAAAGACATGATAACCACAATGTAGAGTGAAAAAGGCGAAACAAAATAATAATATGTACGCCACAATTCAAGCTATATAAAACATATATGCTTATGGTCAAGAACTGGGAGGGGCTGCAGAGACACAGCTGTATATCTCTGAGTAGACTGAAAACTCAGACAATTTTCATTACTGTTACGGACTGAATGTTTCTGTCTCCCCATCCACCCAAAATTTGTGTTAAAATCCTAACACCCAAAGCGGTGGTTTTAAGAGGTGGAGCCATTGGGGGTGACAAGGTCACAGGGGTGGAACCCTCACGAACTAGATTAGTGCCCTTGTAAGAAGAGGCCAGGCAGTTTGCTCTGGCTCTCGGCCCTCCCTCAGGGGAGGATACAAGACACTATCTACAAGCCAGGCAGTGGGCCCTCAACAGACACCAGATCTGCCAGCGCCTTGATCTTGGACAGTCTCCAAAACTCTGAGACATAAATGTTTGCTGCTTAAGTCACCCAGTCTACGGTAACCTGTTACAGCAGCCCGAGCTAAGACAATTACTGAGCGCATGAAGGGGAAGGATGAATCCAGAGAGAAGAAAGCGAAGAAAGAACCGGTGAGATTTTCATGCTCCGGGCAACGGCAGAGCCTTTCTCCTTGAACAAGACACACCTCATCATCTTTCTCTCCACGGCCCCTCACATATCGGGCTCCTCCAAGGTCACAAATAAACATACTAGCACTAAGCCTCTTAACAGAGAGAAAGATTGAATAAAAGCAAGCAGAATGTTTCAAAATAAGCCCCAAATGCTGCATGGTTATCAAATTTTTATATACAATAATATTCTGGTTTTAAAAATCTTTTACAAACATGTAATAGATCCTCTCAAAATAATCCTAATCACTTCCAACATTCAAAAAATAATACTTGTATCCCATTATTAAAGTGTGTCCTCTTCTTTGAGGGTTGGGGGTAGGCCAACAAAAAGGAGATAAGAGATAAGACAAAGTCAGAGGGAGCCGCAGTTGGCCACAATGAGGTCCAGTATTTGCTAGCTGGGGCACCTAACCTCTGAGTGTCTCCATTTCTTCATCAATTAAAATGAGATGATGAGGGGCATCCAAAAAGAGATGTCAGGTTCTTGTCACCAGGGACACTGATGTGGAAGGCAGATGACAGTTTGCTAGGACTCACAGCAAATGGGATTTTTTTTTAAATAAATGGAGAGTTCTACACTTCCTTCCAACTGTAATGTCTAAAATTTCACAGACTTCAATTCAAAGCTCCAAAGAAAGCTATCACTAAATAAATTAAATTACTGTGGCATTAAGAATGAATAAACTAAAGCATCTGGAGACTAGAATTGCTGCTCTGAAGGACTCAGTTTTGGAAAAGAGTCCCTGCAAACAACTTTACATACTCCACAAATGAAACTCACTTAAGATAACAGTCAAGCTAATTACACAAAACAAGATAATTTTCTACATTCCTGTAGTATTTCCCAAAAGAGTAAAAAAATGAAAAGCTCTTTGTGTAATGTGTATATTTACGGAAAACAAGCACAGCAAGTCATAAAATTTATCCAGCTGTTTTGTTGCTTTTCCCATTTTAATATAACTGTTTATACCATATTAAATTTTTTCCTTGAAATTTCCTTTTGAACACCATTTTGGCCAAAAAAGCAATTGGTCAAATATAACATTATGCAATTTTTTACAATTGGGTGCATAAGCCTTTTAGAGATACATGTAGTTTTAAAGCTTTACCTTCCCAAGAAACTACCAATTACTACGATTACTGTGAGAAAGAAATCTTTTAATCAAAGGGTATTTCTTGTCTTAACAAAAAAAGTCTGCATAGACAATATCCACTAAAATACACCGGCTTCTTTCAGCTTGCACTCTGAGAGCAGCGCGAACTACAGACCCATCATCTGACAACTTCCTCTCTGGCAGGACCCACCCTCTAACACTAAAATGATAGATTAAGCCTGTCTGGGAAATCACCATTCACCCAAAAACCTGGCTTTTACAGGATGGGGAGGAAATGAGGGCTGATGGCATTGATTTCACTTCATAACCACAGTGAGGACAAGATGTCAAGTGTTGCACAACTGTGGGAGTTTTTTAAAAAATTTATTTTCCATATACTAAGTTTCAAGGACAACTTAAGCAATGCTGGTTACTTCTGAGCTTCAAGTCAGAGGCCAACATGTAACCACATTCTATCACGAGAAGCGAGTCACAGACCATGACTTGGAGGTCATCCTATCCCTAGCTTCCACCATCTTGTATGGGGCTGGCGCACACTAATGGCACCGTAGGAGGCAGCCAGTGGGAAACACAGTCCTGGGGCAGGTCCGGCCCCACCATAAACACACTGCGAGGGGCAGCAAGGCTTCTGCAGGCACATCCAGGGAAGGAAGTACGCCCTCCTGCTTGACCAGACCACAGCCTCAGCACGGGACGGTGCAATGCAACCATCACACCCTGCCTGTCTTACTCCTGAAATCAAATTTTAATTTTTAAAAATTCTAATTCTAATTAATTAGAAATGAAAATGTTCCATGCATATTTTGGAAGCTAAGTTACTACCTGAAATATGAAACAATGATGGGGTAACAGCTCCACAAAAGTTACCACCAGTTTTGGAAAACAAACCACCAAACTGGTCTCTGGTGAGACACTGACAGGCTGGGTCCTCCTCGGCTTCTGTGAATGAGTCACTGGTTTCACGAAACAATAACACTGGTTTCAAAAGTAGGCCTATAATTTTCGGTAACATATCAGACACAGAAACATATAAGGAATAGTTTAGTCCCTTTTTCATGCAACTTAAGAGGAAAACAGAAATGGATATAAAATCAGAATTTTCTTTACAACCAAGATTTACTGAGAAAAGCTTTGACGCGTATCAGGCTTCAGACGTAACACTTACTAGATCCAGTGCGGAGCCTCCACCAAGGTATTCCATGATTATCCACAATTTAGTATCCTACGAAAACAAAAACAGGAGGAAAATTATTTTAAAAAAACAAACCCAGAAAAAATTATTTTAAATGATATCTAAGGTATTTTTCACTGTTATTTTGGAACGAGGAAATTTTACAGACACATAACAGCAAGAAAAGCGCATCCAGGTGAGCACTGTGAGCAAGAAAACCTGCCCTGTCAGAGGGGGCTTGCACAGCCGGCCCAGGCCCCTGCCGCAGACCCTCCAGGCAGCGTGTTCCAGACCCAGTAAACCAGAATCCTCAAGGGGGACCAGGAGGTGTCCATTTGTAAACAACCTCAGTTGTGATACCAGGCACAGTAGGGTTTGGGAATCGGTCTCCAAAGCCAGTTAAGGCCAGCAGCAGTCACAACGTCCCACCCTGGTGTCAGCCAGGAGGCGCCCGGGGCACACAGTGGTGGGAACAGACCACTTCCCTCCCTCTGGGTGCAGCTCTGAGCCATACAGTGTCTGACCTTCAGTCCCTGCGAGCAGAGGGAAGGCAGTGCTTCCCAGGTTGGGAGGGCTAGTGCAGCCTTTCCTTCACTCCCTCGTTTTGTGGAAAGGCAGCCAATTTCAGACACCCCAAAGGCTACCGTACTCTGTACAGGGAACTTTCCAGGAAAGCAGGCCCAGTTAGTCTAAGCCTTGCGTCTGGTGTCCTCTCAGACCACGCCTCACCAGCATCAACTCTCTGTCTTTTCCCTTTGTCTCTCTTGAGCCATTCAGCCCCCATGACTTCCAGAGTTCTTTTAAAACACAAATCCAAAAGTTCCACTCCCTTGAAAACTAACATGCAAGCAAGCAAATATCCACACTGCTCTCCATGAGCGGGTGTCTGTGTGGTGGTCCAGCTTGGGGATGAGCCAGACCAGGGCTGGAATCCTGACCCCTCCTTACAACCTGAGGGACCTGGGAAGAGACTTCCTCTCTAAGCTTCTGACTGAGCGCCTAGCCAAGTGCCTGACCCACAGCCAGGAAGCAAGAACGACAGCTAGCGACGTGGATAACCCATCACAGTATCAGTGGTAAGTAACTTGTCAGTAATATGGGTGGCAGATAACCCCTTAGTCACAGTGGTGGTGGACAACCCCGCAGTCACAGTGGTGGTGGACAACCCCGCAGTCACAGTGGTGGTGGTGGATAGCCCTGCAGTCACAGTGGTGGCGGATAACCTGTCACAGCCCCAGTGGTGTTCTGATCCACTACCTGAATTCCTGGGTGTACTGACGTCAACACGCTTCATTGCTAACTCAATATTTTATGGTAGATTTCATACACATCAAAAGAGAAAAGATAAGGAAACAAAACCTTGCCATGGCTCCATGGTACCTTTCGGAGAGAACGGAGCCCGCGCTCTTCAGAACATCCCCAAGGAAGACCCCTCCCACAGGCCCCATCGCACCCTGTGGTTCTAGAACGCTAACTCTGAGCTTGCTCTTCTGGAACATGGCGCAGTTTCAGCCTTTTCGCCTCAGCAGTTTCTTCTGTCAGGAAAACCTCACCTGCTTCCCTCCCCCATACTCTCTGTGCATCTTTCACTTGTCACAAACTTTCAAGCACCTATTGGTCTGATTTTGGTTTTAGATTTACGTGTCTGTGTTTCCCACCAACAGCAAACTAAGTGCCCAGGGACAGTGCCACCGTGGTCAAGCTCTGGTCAAGCTCGGGAAAGGTGAATTAGGAGGCTCTGCTGTCAGGGAAGGGTCGGCTTCTAGACTTCGGGGAGGCACTGATACATGCACCACATCTGTAAAATAAAGTCCTTCTAAAACTTAAAATAAACCCTGACATCTAGAGTCAATTCTGTGACTAGTCTAAACAAACACTCCGAGATTTACTGCATATAGAACACTTCCTCAAGCTTTCAAATGCCCTCGACTACTAATATGACGAAGACAATTTCAGTGGAGATTGGAAAAAGCACAGGAGCCTTAAATGAGGTATTTGGGATCCACATTATACATACAAACATCCTCCTCACTCAATAACTACCCAGTTATGGGCACCTGCCTTGAAGAGGCTCGATCATCCTGTCTCTGATTTCCAGAGAACACCCTATCAGAAAGAGTATTCTCAAGCCAGCGAGAGAAGGATAATCTGTGTATGACTCCACTCATATGAGGAATTTAAAATTATGGACTAAGAACAGTTTAGTGGATACCAGGGGAAAGGTGGGGTTGGGGGTGGGCACAAAGGGTGAAGTGGTGCACCTACAACACGAATGACAAACATTAATGTACAACTGAAATTTCACAAGATTGTAAGCTATCATTAACTCAATAAAAGAAAAAAAAGAAAGAGTATTCTCCAACCTTGCTTTCATTTCACAAGCACGCCCAATGGCAGATTTCCATACACTTGCTCCTGGGGAACAGCCGTGTTGCTCCTTGTAGGCATTCCTGAAGCACCCTGTCTTCTAGCTATTCCAGAGAAAGGCTAACACCATTTTGGATGACACGGGAAATTTAAACTGTTTTTCTATAAGGAACTGGGAACATCATATTTCTCTTCCTGGTCCCCTTTTTATGGCACTGTTTGACCCAGCCCCCAGCCCTTTTCTTTTACAGGTGTTAAGGGCCAGTTTGCTAACAGTGAGCTAAGCTCCACCTCCATCCCCTCTGTAGCTGGCTGTGCAGGTGGGACACCCTGGCAGACAATCCTGGCTGACTCAGAGACTCACCACACGCTTCCTGAGTCAGCCAGACATAAAGTGGCCACACCTGCCAACCATTCCAAAGCTCCATGCTTCTAAATCCCTTCAGGGTCAGCCCAGCAGGTAACTAAGCACCAAGGAAACAAAATAACCCTTTAAACATTGCCTTCTCCTTTCAGAAAGTCATAACAGCGATGGCGACCCATTTTCCCATGTGCTCCTAGCCCCTCAGGGGCATTTAAGCAACAGCAGAACAACTGGCAAACCAGGTGCTCCCAGCTGAAAGGCTACCTGCCCCCCTCATCGTAAAGGCTTCGCCTTCCTGGAGAAGATGGAGTGAAGAGCTCCACCTCTCCTTTTATCTAGCTCATTCCTGATACTAGACGTGCTGGGGTATGAACACTATCCAAACACGAGGTCCACCAGATTCGGGGGCACTGAGGAAAACAGCAATGGGTCCTTTATTCAGCCCATCACTTTTTAAATACCCTGACAAGGTCCCATGACTAATGTGTTTTTGTTCCCAGTTCCACCAGAACCACTCATCACGGAATGTAAATTGTATCATGAAAGGTTCCAATGGTTGCCACCTCTCAGCTGAACTTGCTTTGCAACATCACTGGGTGTGCCGCTCACTCTGGGAGTCGGAGAAGTCAGCCTGGAAAGTGGGGACAGCCCTCTAGATGTGGAGTCATCACCTTCACCAGCTCCTGCGCTCTCTGCGGCCAGCGGCCACTCCCTCCAGGCTGAGGGGCCAGGCACCAGGCGGCTACAAGAAGCAGACTGAGCACCTGCCTTCTAGAGTAGAAGACAGACCTCCAACGATTGTTCAACCAGCTAGAACTGTCGCGGGTGGGTGCCATGAGAGGGTAAGCAGGGACCTGCCGGACCTCAGAGTCAGAACCAAATGTCTTTTAAGATGAACCCAAATGCTGACTAGGCACTGAGATTGGGGGAGAGGCAGAGGGAGAGGACGAGGGGGAGAAGTGCAGGTCAGCCAGCACAACAGCAGGAGTGAAGCTGGAAGGCAGCAAAGAGGCGGGATCAAGGACCTAACAGAGGGAGGGCACAAGGAGGGGTCCCAGGCAGAGAGTGACCTGAAGCAAAGCGGCAGAGGAAAGCCGATCTTGCAGCCTGGGTTAAACATGGCAGGGAAGTCACATTCTCCTCAAAGTCACCAAAGGATACTGGAGCAGACACTCATTTTGGAGTAAGCGGTGAATGTGTGTGGAGAAGGGGCCAGACAGAGTGGCGAAAGGCTACTGGGGAGGCGGAGGTGGCCGTGGCGTCATCTGGCTAGGCGTGGGAGGCAGAAGTGACAGGACTTGGTGGTGCACAGGGATGTCAACGCAACTTCCAGGCTGGGTCTCACTCAAAGGAACACCTGGCAATGCCATCCACTGACAGGCAGCCCCGGAGGAAGGAGGTACAGAGGGTATGACAAGTTTGGGCAGGTTGACAAAGGTGTCCACAGGTCATTCACGCAGAGAAGGCACCTCCTTTCTCTTAAAACAAAACAAATCGCTGGTTTTAAAATAACTGATAGCTTCTACTACATTCCAGTGTAAATTCCAAACTCTGTGGCTGGCTGAACTAGCCCTTCCCAAGCACGTACCCATCTGTCTCCTCATCTCATTTCTACCTTCTCTCCACGCCCGGGACGCACCAAGCTCTAAAGCCCACAGGCTTCTGCATGGCAGAGCATGCTGCCGGGAGACAGCCTGCCTGGCCTGCCTGGTGCAGTCACAGCTCACAGGCGGCTCCTCTGGGGACACTCATGCAGGGTATCCATCTCCCTGCTCCAGTCCCCGGGCCCAAGCATGCGTCGTCACTCTTCCTCACTCTTCCTCTCGCCTCAGAGAAAGAGGTCCACCTCATCCTCCGTCCAAGCACAGCCTTGCCAGCACGTGCTCTGTTCACCCACCACTTCCCAGTCCCACCAGTGATCTCCCTTTCCATGGGTGACCCCCAGTCCCACCAGTGACCCCATCACTCAATCTGTCGCCTTCCCTGTAACACTTTCATTCTTCTCCACAGCTCCCTTCCTCTGAACTCAAATCATTCTCTCACTTTCTCTAGTCTGACTCTCCCATGATCCCACTGAGCCCTAAAGGTATGGGTTCTGCTTTGCTTCTCCCTTCCTGGCTAGAATTCCCAAACTATAACCCCCAGCTGCTGGTTTCTCTTTCCTACCAGAAGAGAAGGCTGCTAAGAATAAACTTGGCCTACTTCACAAACCGGATGAGGGTTGAGATGCTGTGGACATCATGAAAACCAGGGACAGAGGGAAGGACATATCTCAGACTCAGCAGAGTCCTCAGGTGCAGACACGCCACCTGTGCTGCATCAGGGAGCACAGTGTAGCACCACGCCTCCAATGCAGGACACACACTCAACACAGGCAGAAAAGGTCTCCTAAACCTACCATCAGTCATGATCCCAAATAAGCATTTCTACCACCACCAATCCTAAAATAAGAAACGTTCAAAAGGGACCAAACGGATTGGCTCCGGAAAGTGAAAGACGGGCTGTGAAGGCTGCAGGCAAAGCACTCCCCGTGGGCTACCTCAGGATTCCTCATCCTGGGCACTACTAACATTTGAGGCTGGATAACCCTCTGTCGTGGGGGCTGCCCTGTGCACTGGAGGGCGCTCAGCAACATCCTCAGATCTCTACCCACCAGATTCCAGTAACACATCCCCAGTTCTAATAACCAAAAACGTGTCCAGACACTGCCAACGACCTCTGGGGGCCAAAATCAGCCCCACTGGAAACCAGTGAACAACACAATCAATGTTGATAAACTTGAAATGTTACTGGACCAGAAGTGCTAACCATTAATTCTCTCCTTCTTCTTAACAGAGCCAGTTTATACCCTGAAATCTCCAGCTAGAAGACTCTAATTCACTGTGAGACATCTAGGCTTCAAATTTCTCATCCATAAAAAGATGGCAAAGAACCTCTGTGCTTCTAAGGACAGTAAAATGAGATAATCAATGTGAAAGCACTTTGCAAAGTTCAAGGTACTAAACACATGCAAAGTCCTGTTAGTTGTATCAACATCATCATCATAAACGCCTTAAAACAACCTGGTAAAACCAAAACAACCCAATTAAGAAGACTAAATAGTATTTCTCTGCATGGGAGTTTCTGAGCAAAATAAAATCTGGAACAATGATTCACATTCATTCTACATTGGAATGAAAAAATAATTACCGCCCTAAAAGCCTTGAGGCAAAAGAGCATTTGAGAAGGATGTTGTTTTCAGTGACCAAATGATCAAGCGTGGTTACTGCCAGACACAGAATCACTGCCCTCACAAAACCTTCCAAAGCATGACTTGCGAGGCACTCCTAAGAAAAATAAATCAGAAGAGTTCTTAAAACAAGCATTATTTTAATCAGAATAATACCATTTTTAAAAAAATGACCTCAAAACAACGGAAATTATGAAGGACCATGTGATATGATTTTCTCATAAGGGAAAGACAATGGTTTATTTATTATTAAGTTCAGGACTCAAAATTGAAAAGGTACCAAAGTCTACACAGTGAGATATCTCTCTCTCACCCCAGGCCCCCTGTCCTGCCTCCACCCCCAACAAGCTATGTGCAAATACCTATAACCTCTCCCTCCCCTTCCACCTAAACGGTAACATTCGACACACTAGTCCACACCTTACTTCTCCTTGGAGCATTCTGTGCTTGTCCATAAAGGAATTCTTTTTCTTTTTTTTTTCTTTTTTTACCATAACTAAACTCATGCCCTACTGACATTGTTTTTATCCATTCTTTTACTATTAGGAGCCAGGCTTCCATGAAGAACCTCACACGTGTCATTTTGGGAGTTCCTGGAAATAGAATTGGTAGGGCAAAGGAACCCACTTTAATTTTAACAGAAAATGACAAATTATTCTTCAAAGAGGTTGTCTCGATTTACACTGCCTCCAGCAACATGTAAGTGCTAATTTCCCCTTTCTTTTGACAACAGAGTATTTAATAAAACATTTTTTTGGTCATTGCTATAAGCTGAATTGTGTCCCCCCTCCCAAATTCATATGTTGAAATCCTAACCCCTAGCACCTCAAAATTTGACTGTATTTAGAGACAGGGCTGCAAAAGAAGTGATTAAGTTAGTCAAGTCATTAGGAGGGGCCCTACGGCAATCTGACTGGAGTCCTTGTCAGAAGAGGATTAGGACACAGACACACAGGAGAAGACCACGTGAGGACATGGGGGAAGATGCCGGGAGAGAGGTCACAGGGAAACCAACCCTGCCGATGCCTTGATCTCAGACTTCCAGCCTCCAGAACCGTGAGGAAATAAACTTCTGCTGTTTCAGCCCCCCAGTCTGTGATACCCTGTCGGGGCAGCGCTAGCATGTGAAGACAGTAATTAACCCGTAAGTGGGAAACAAAAGGCTGTCTCAGGGAGTTTCTTTCTCTTCCTCTTGTCATAGGGTTGAACGTCTTCAAATACTGAAGAGTCACGTACATCTTCTTTTTTGTGAACCCTCTATTCATATCCTTTGTCCATTTTTCTATTTGGTTACTGACCTTTTTTTAAAAAGTAGGAGCTTTTAACACATTAGCCTCCTGTAACATGAGCCGCAAAGACAGCATTTTCCTCATTTGTCTTCTGATGTTGCTTATCACAGTTTTTGCTTGCAGAAATTAATTTAATGTAGACACATCAATAATGACACCACTTAGAGCAAACTTGCCCTGAACTGTTTGGAACTGCTTCCTGAGAACCTGGAACTGGCGGCTGAAAGCTGGGACTCCCCACATGAACGATCCTGTGGGGGCGTGACAGACAACAGGAGATGACAGAACGGGTAAAACAAGGCAAATGAGAAGCTCAGGGCAGAATGCGCACAACTAATGAAGAACAAAACTTCTAACGCAGGAATTATTCTAAAATGAAGCAAGCTCTCCTTTGCATCCGCACTGCACTCAGAGGCCCCCAGATTCATCAGCTGTAACAAAAGGCTGAGCCCAAGAGGTTTCAACAATACAGGGGGTTTTCTTAAAACAATCTGAGGTCACAGCCTTCCTTAAGAATATGGTTTTTAGGGGCCGGCCCCATGGCCGAGTGGTTAAGTTCACGTGCTCCACTTCGGCGGCCCAGAGTTTTGCCGGTTCGGATCCTGGGCATGGACACGGCACTGCTCGTTAGGCCACATTGAGGCGGTATCCCACATGCCACAGATAGAAGGACCCACAACTAAAATATACAATGTACTGGGGGGATTTGGGGAGAAAAAGCAGAGAAAAAAAAAAAGAAGATTGGCAACAGTTGTTAGCTCAGGTGCCAATCTTTAAAAAAAAAAGAATATGGTTTTTAAAGCAGAGAGACCCCTTTGCTGAGATGTTGTGCATGGACACAGAATGCTGAGACCAGGTTTGAACCCTGCCTCTGGCCCTTATCAGTTCTGACTGCTCTCAGCCTCAATTTCCCGCCTGCGTCTGGGACTAAACAGCACCCACGTCAGAGGGGTGAGCCTGGCACGCAATCAGAGCCCATAAACTGTAGCTGTTATTACTACAGTAACTTTAGTGTGCCCCCTGTTTGAACCCAAGTCCACTGGGAGGCTTGTGAAACTGGGAGGCAATCAATAAACTGAGATCTAAGTCCAGCCCCTACCTCGTTTTACAGTCAAAATGGCTCCCTGACATTCACATACCTTCCAGTTGTACAGAACACAGTTCCTAATCTCAAAAGGCTTATTTAATTGTTCCTCTGTCTCATATACTAGCATTTCTTAAATGAGTCAGACATCTATCACGCACATGGTCTTCTCCACAGGCATAAATGACTAAGACCTGGGCTCTGACTTTACGGAATTCTTCACAATAGAAAAGGGGGCAGATGACTACAATCAGACAGCCTGTGGTGGATTCCACAGAAAAGCCACAGAACGCCACGGGTGTTCAGAGGGGAGGCCCTGTCTGATCTGAACGAGGGAAAGGCCTAGATAAGGCTCCAGGGGAGAGACTGTGACAGACAGGCTGGGGCAGGGGTGACAGGGCCCGTGTTTCTGGCAGACACAGATGAGGAAGAGAAGTGGATGGTCAGGGAAAAACAAGGGATGCTGTTCAGCTGAAGAGGTTGAGAATGAGACAGACACCCGTGAATGGCAGCTGATATAGTTTCAACTGAATAAACAATGGGGAATTGCCACAACTTTGGATGGGAGAATGAAGAACCAGCAACTACCCACACGACAGAACAAAATGGGGAGAAAAGGAGTAAGATGAGCCAGAAAATCAAAGCAGAAGGTCAGGGCAAGACCTAGAGACATTCCACAAGCGGCCCTGATCAAGGGTGCTCCGCTATTCTGAGCCCCAGTAAATGACGACTCCGCAAATACAAACAGGTACAAACAGTAGGAAGAGGACAAGTGGGTGAGCAGGAGGGAAGGAGAGATGGTTCTCTGTGCTCTGCAACACTGATGGGCCATTCCCGAGCAGCAGCTGGAACATGGTTTGTGATGTTCAGGAGAGAGGCCAGGCCCAGCACAGAGGCGACAACTGGTACAATGAAAACGAGCACGTGGAGACCCACTCGGAACCCTGAAGTTGGTATGAAGATTATTCTAAGCTGAAGACACTGAGATTCAACAGATGCAGAAAGAGGCCTTCTGGGAGCTTCCCTTATCTGACTAAGGCCGCCACTTCTGGGAAATGCCATAAACCCCCTCTTTGGGGTGGGTCTCCTCTCTGGAGGAGGAAGAACAAAGCTACCATAAATCTCCTGTCCGGAGCCTTACAGCTCTGAAGAAGGAAGAAAGACCACTCATATCTACAGAGACAAACGTTATCACAACCTTATCTCCCGTTTGTTCTTGTAAAATCCTGTTTGTCCTTCCTAAAGAAACCAATGTTCTTCCCCTCCCTTCTCTTAAAGTGAGGTATTTAAGCCTCAACCTTTAATCATTTAATGAGTATGCACACTTATAAATCTTTTTCCCCTGTTAATCTGTTGTTGGTCATTTTAATTTGCAGGAACCCTAGTCAAAGGTAGAGAAAAAGTGTTATGTTGCCAAATTTTTAACTGAAGAAGGCTCAGAACACAGGAAAGCTACCCCGGTAAAGAAAGTTCAGTCCATGTCACCTCACTGGTCTTCAGTTAATAAGATGACCCTATAATCACAGGAGAATATTAAATGCCTGTGGGTCCCTTTTCCCACTAGCTACCCTAGTTCTCGACTTCTATGTTATCTCAGCAACACAAGTGAAGAGGGCGGGGAAAAGACATGCCCCGATGACTCGGGGTAACATCCAGTCAGAACTTCCAGAGTCACAGGTGGGTCAGCCCTCTGGCCTTGACTTCCTCCAGGTGATCATTATCGAAACTAGCCAACCCAGGACTGGACAAAGCGCTGGGTGGGGTGCTTGCTCTCCCACTCCATCCCACCCCTCTAGCCTTATTTTTTTGTGTTCTCGAACACATCCAACTCAGGCAATCATATCTCGAATTCGCTTCAACAGGGAAGAAGGCCTTACACCTAAAAAGAAGAGAAAAACAGAATTTCTGTAGCAAGTCATTTCTGTCAATATTGTCTGAAGAGGCTGGCCAGAGTAAAGGAGGGAGGCAGGCACCCAGCAAGAGGAAGTGTTCTTCGCTGGGAACAAGAAGGGCTGTGAAGCTCTCGGGTCAGATGCACAAGTAGACTGCAGCACAGAGTCTGTCATTTGCCTGGCTAGAGCACGACAGGAGCGCGACCGTCTGCTCTGTACCTTTTACATGTTAGGCCCTGTGCTAGAAGCCTCACATCCATTATCTCCACCAGTCCTCACAACATTCCTATGAGGCAGTTGTAGCTGGCCCATGTTCCAGGACAGGAGCCAGAAGAGTGAGGTAACTTGCCAGATCCTAGAATGCAGCAGGTCCTGGGGCCTCCCTCAGCCGCACCTAACCTCATGCCACCACTAACACTCTGTGTCTCTGCCCACCCCAAAGGAACCCCTGAGCCACGGGGGGCAGGGGGTCATTCAGCTTATCTAAGGATAAAGGGGGATGGGGTGTCAGGGAGTATCACTGGGTAGGGGAAGGGGAGCCCAGGCTTCCCTTTTCCAGGCCCTAAAAGGAGGATGAAAGTGCTCCAAGGCAAATCTTCTAGTACTGGAAACGAGCATGAAGTGGGAGAAAAGCCACTATCCACAAACATCAACTAAAAGTAAGGTTGTGCAACAAAACCTGAAACAGCACAAAGAGAAACAAAATAAATCAAATAATAACTATTCAACCAAATCCTTCGATCAAAGGAAAAATTAAAACCACCACTACAAATTAGCCAAAAATGATGCTGGAAACACTACATACACCAAAAGCTATTCAATACAGTCTAAGATTTACTCAGAGGAAAACTTACAACACTACATTTTCATTACCAAGCCAAAAAAAGGAAAAAAAATGTTAAGTGTTTAATCCAGCAGTTAGGAAGGCAGGCAGGCAGGGAGAGAAGGAGGGAGGGAGGAAAGAAGAAAGCAACCTAAGGAAAGGAAAGAAAACAATCAAAATAAAAATACATGCATAATTAATGGAAAATATTAGAATGAGAAATAAATCCAGTTATTTTTAACAGATAACCTCGAGTTACCATAATCAAGGAAAAAAATAAATAACATTAATTTGCAAATATAGCAATAAAGAAATTACAAACAAAAATTTTTAAATGCAAAAAGAACAGATAATGTTTTATGATAGTATATTTGAAAATCCAGAATGAAATAGATAATCTCTAACGTATGAATTAAAATTTACTCGAGAAAGAATAAGAACTATGGGCAGAAAAGGGTGGGAGAAGAAATTGATCAATAACTTCCTCTAAAAAATATCTAAAGATAGATAGCAAGCAAGAAGGTCAAATGATTTTGCCCTTGAAAAACTTCAAATCTTGAAAGAACAGAATAATCTAGCAACTATCCTGAGGCACAGACTTTTCATGACATCACAACATAACACCAACACCCGAAAACAGCACCCGTTACGAAGGAAGAGGAGGAGGCCCCCGCTAGGAAAGGACAGAGCTCCAGGCAGAGGGAAAGTGCCAGGGCATCCGGCACACTTCTACCCCCCAGGAGCGCAGGCTTCCCGGGACAGGGAGCTGTCATCTAACAGAGGAGTTGGCCCAAAAAGGGTTATTTCTAGAGAAGAAAAAAAGGTGCTATTGGAAATGAATGTTAGGTGTGAGAATCTCCGCATATGTAAAATTTTTACCTCTCATTTTCTAATAACACCAGTCCACCCCTAGCAGCTTTCAGGATTGCTCAGCTCAACCTGCCTGCCTGCCTGCCCAACCGCCAGGTCTGCCGTGCTTTCAGGAGGCCTGAACTCTCCTCCAGACCTGCTGGAACACCATCATGCCCAGACAGGTTTCCCAGCGGAACCTTCAATGACGGGCAGAGAGGTTGACTCTTGCTTCCTTGCAGGGAGAAGAGTCAGAGCTGCTGTCCTTCCGGGCTATCTCCCATCCCCTCTGACCATCAGGGCCTGACTTGGCTGTGACCCGGTGTCGGGTCAGGACATCCAATGAAGGAGGAGAGAGTTACGTCCTCCACAGAACTAGGGACACATTCTCTTCACAAGGGGTGGCCGCAGGCTCTCTTGGCAAGAGAATGGCCCCAGAATTTCTAGTGTCTTCCTCCTGGTCAAGGAGGTAGGGTCCCCACCACCACCTTACATGAGTGCAATGCAGCGGCACGTCATAAAGAGCATTTCACTTGATTCTCCCAATAATCCTACCTACTTAGGCAATCAGACTTTCCCATTTTACAAATCAGGACACCCAGTCAGTGGCAAGGAAGGAGAACAGCTGGGACTCAAATCCAGATATTCTCACGTTGAGTCAGAAACCTAACAAGAACCACACTAACAAACCTCACAGACTCTACGCAATTTCTTAAGGATTCCAGTGAGGAAAATACATTCTACTGTAACTGTTCTTAATACTTAACTGTTTTAACTGGTTTCCTTTTAGTAACCAGTGAACTCTAACTTGATTGCCTGAAAAGCACATCGATTCACAAAACGCCTGCCTGTCATTTGAGGGAGTCACATGCCCCACTCCACTGTGCCCAGTTTAAGAAGTTTCGTTCTAATGTCCCTTAATAAAGTGGAAAGAACATTGGGCATTCCCTAAAATGCTCTTCTCAGGGCTTATGTCACAGGATTGTCTCTTTTGGAGGGTGTGTGAGAGAAAGTTTTAGTAATGACATCTCCCAGATGGGTATGAGATGGTCCTCTTTTCCATCCACACAAATTTGACAGAACCCAAGGATAAATCTGTTAGTGGGAAGTTTCTGTGCCAAATGCTGGTAGATATTAAGATGAATAAAAAGACTCTGCTTAAACTTAAAGATATTTACACAAGGTAGTCAGGTAAAATACACTCAACAGCCTAAATCTGAGGGAAAAGAAAAGTAACAAAGAGAAGCATTAAAAAAGTGCCCTGGGAGGTAAAAGAAAAGGATTTTTCTTTCGTCCCTCATACTCATCCTCACTAGAGAGCAAACATCAGTCAATGATCATAAACTGCTCAAGGGAACAAGTTCTGATCTTGCTATGAAGCTAACAATGTGCTATTTCTGCAAAAGTGAAATATTTCTAGTAATTACAAGATTACCCTTCTCTAGATGAAGATCTTAATGGTCATTATGCAACATATGTCAGAAATATCAATCACAAAAACCATAACACCAAAAGTAATTATTGAGGACTTGGTATTAATTCTCTGATAAAGACCTACCCCAAATACATCAGACAAGACAAAGTCGGAGGGCGGGTGCGGCTGAGACACACTTTAGTGTGTTTTGCAAATTTTTTAAGAGGTATCTTTAGGACTCTAAGACAATTCATGAAATTGGTAGATTCGCAAACAACAAATGCTGTATTTCAAATGCATGGGTGGCAAATCCATATTTACACTTTCATTGCTATGCATGGAGTTCAGCTTCAAGGTAAAGAGCTTCCGAACTAAGGTGCTTTTCACCACGCTTGTCTGTCCAGTGCTGGACCACAATGACGAAATGCTTCGGGCATTTGAGGCCCCTGCTTCTCTTCCTTCCAACCTTTTGGCCATTTCACTAATCTGTATTTTCTGCATAGTTCTATCCTAGAGGGGGCAGTTAGATATATGCAGCTGTTCTCAATTTCTAAGTTTGTTAACGACAAGCTACTGAAAACGGCCAAGCTACACTTGGATCAGACATGCGAATTCCAGGGTGTCCTCACTGCGGCAGCCCTGGGGCTCAGAGGTCAGGCGACAGGCCCAGAGGGCACACAACCTGAGGCTAGGCGAGCAGACAGCCCACATGTGCTTCCTGCCCCACATCCTACCACAGCACGAACCACCACCAACCCCGGCTCCGCTTTTGGCCGGTGAGGAAGACCTTGTCGCAGCATATAAACATCCATGCAGCTCCACTACAGATGCCTACAAAATGCTGGCCTCACTGCTCTGTCTAGCACCTTGCAAACCGTGGGCAGTCAGGAGTGACCACGACAATGCGTTACTCCCACACAGGACCCAGTAAATGGGTCTGGTTCTAGCAGTCCATTTTTCTTATTTCAAAGCAGATGTCTTTATTTATCCAAATGCCTAAATGTCACCCTGTGCTGCATCAACTATTGGACGAGAGAGAGTTTATTTACCTCACTGGGAGTAAGTCTCCTCTTTAATTACATACCAAGCAGCCCCTCACTACACAATCTAAATAAGATTCGTGATCTCATATGTCATACCGTTTTTTAGAAATCTACTCAGAAATATGAAAGTTTCAGAAAAGAAAACATATGGCATAATTAATGTACCTAAATACATCAGCTGTGTTTAGATACTCGAGACGGAGGTGTAAATATCCGGCACATGTATGCTGAGACAAAAGAACTAGAAATACAACTAATACTTACTTTAAATTATAGGTAACATTAGCCAGAAAAGAGAGTTGAGTTTCTTTTTGGCAAAGTAAAATATTTAGCCTAATTGGAATTTTAATTCATTCCACTTTCTGGATAGAAAAACATAAAATGGAGCTGCCAGATGTCTTCAGGGACCTTCTTCAATTACACTAGGACAGTGTGTTCGGGAGAGAGAAAGGAATCCACAGTCCCATCCTCGGAAGCATTTCAAAGCAGATCCTTTATATTATCTTTGGCATTGATCCTACAATTTTTTTCCCCATGATTGATTGCAAAATGAAATGTATTCTCTTAGGATTTGAAAGCAAAATTTCCTTGCAGATTTGTTTAGTCCACCCCAAAGAAAAGTGATTTTGCCTCTACCCACGGTCACCCTGGAGTCTGATACCACAAGCTCAATGTACCATTTCCATTTTTCCCAGAAACACAAGGACAGATACTTGCACAATAAAAATCACTCAGAGAAAACAGATGTGCTTCTCCCTCTCCCAGAAGCCGCAGCTGTCCCGGGCCAGCGGGCACGGCAGCAGATGACTTCCAAGCGGCACGGGAAGACACAGAGGGCGGCTGCCACCATGGGTACATGTGCGAAGGGAAGGACCTCTGCTGCTCCAAGAGCCCACTTGGCGGAACGACTGCGCAGATGAGCGCCCAGCAATGCAGGGAATTGACTGCTGTCCAAGGGCAGCCAGCAGGCTCGCAGGACCGACGACATCCGCTCCGAATCTGGAAGCAGCAAGTATGATCTCCAAGCAGTGACAAGGCAGCAAAAGTGGAAGAGAGAACTGCCCAAATCCTGACAAGTCACAAGGATAAAGCTTTTGTTTATTGCTCAGAGAAAGGAAATGTTCATGGGAAAAAGAAGTCCAACAGTCCTGCCACATCAGACGGAGGGCGTGAGGCCACTGCACAAGGAAAAAGCCAGTGTACCCCCGCCCTGCCCCCCAGCATTGTGGGACCCATGACAGGCGACTGCTGCCAGTTCTCTGTGACCAGAAACCAATGACTATAACAACTCAGCATCCATCAGACTCAAGCCCTCGGCGTCCCCAAGATGGGCTCTGCCCTGGCCAGCATCAGCGGGCTCCTCTGCGTGTGAATCAACAATCTGGCCTTCTTGAAGAACACTGTTCCTCTCCTGCACAAAATAAAAAACCCAACTTAAAACATCTGGGGAACTACCACTCAAAGGAGGTTTTAAAGAACTGTGTATCTGATCATGTTTATAAAAATGTGTATGAATTTCCTCTTTTCAGAGACCCTATTTATTACACTCACGTCACTTAAATGGAATCATAAACCCAAAATCTATTTTCTTTAAAAAGCATAGTAGATTAATTGAAGCCAACACATAGCAAAAACAGAAATAAGCAGCATGGAAATAAGACAGATATTTGGAAATAACTCGGAAGACAACTGTGCTTAAAATAATAAGCCAAAAACCTAACAACCCAGAGGAATCACAAAACAGACGATAGAGTGGACAGATCATATCATTTCCTGGCACACACGCCCCTCTCCCTTCCAAGTTTTAACACGCTTAGAGTACAGCAATGTCAGGTCCAGCGCCTCTAGAAGCAACAAGCATATTCCAGACTCTTCCCAACTCCTCCAGACAGATGCTGGCACAGGCCAGGGAAGGGAAGCAGGCCCCGCGGAGGAGCAGCCCTTCCCCGTCTCCTGCCCGCAGCACTCCCTGCAGGTCTCCGCTCAGGGCCGCCTTCCCTGCGAGCCTCCCCGGCAGAAACCGCAGCCCGCGCCCCTCCACCACTTGCTGGAGTCGAGTCGGCTCCACCGGCTCCACGGGCTCCACGGGCTCCACGGGCTCCACCGTGAGTTTGTGTACTGGTTTATGGTCTCCCTCCTTGAGCTCCATGAAGTCCATCAACAAAACTCATCAAAACATATTTCTTTTTTCTCATTCCTGCCAGATCAACAAGAGAAAGACGCCAAACGTCTTCTGTCTCCTTATTTTACCTTCCACGCCACAAATACGCTGATGACGCCCCCACAGAAATCCAGGATTCCACAAATTGGAGGCTAAAACCTATTGCCCCAATCTCACACTGTTGTCTTTGAGGGACTGAGCTAAACTGAATTGAACTGAAGAGCTCCAGAGATACAGCCGGCTCCGGAGGTGTGGGCCCTGCCAGCAAAGCTCAGGAGGGCAGCTCCACCCACAAAACCCACCAGGCCCCTGTGGCCTTTGCCCCCTCAACTCTGCAGACCACCCAAACCCAGGGCCTCGCCTTGCCTGGTGGGTTGACCCTCATTTGGATAAAAGCAGAGAAGGCGGCTTTTTCCTCCCGTCTCTAGAGTAGAGGATGCAGAGAGAAACTGGCACTACCATGGACGCCAGCACAGCAGGCCTGGCCCGGGGAGGACAGGTGCCAAAACCGTGGTATTCTAACTTCCCTGAAGTCAGGAGACTAGCCCTCAATTACACCAGCAAGAACAATCCAGGAGAGCGAGCTAGGCAGAGGCTAAACTGCCAGCTCACCTCAGTCAGCACTGAGCTCCCGCCGGGTGCGTGGTGTGCAAGAACCTGTGGGGCCATGAGCTTAATGAGTGAGCATCAGAGTAAAGATGTGGGAGAAGGCTCTGTTGGTTCCCTCGCACACTGCCTCCTCACCACACCCTACATGGGAGGCAGGAGGGACCACCCGCTCCAGTCAACCTGTCTGTGCTCTCCTATCCTCAGAGCCCAGGAGACACCACACAAGTGTCCTGACAGGGAGGGGAGGTAAAGTAGGACATGAGGCAATCCCAGACAGCTGCCAAGAATGTTCTAGTAACTCTGTCTCCAGATTCCCTGTCTCCTAGAGACCACTGGTGATTTCATGAATGCCTTAAACATGGTTCGCTTAAAAAAACAGCTTCAGATAAAGGCCTTATGGCCTTGACGTGTTCACTCTTACAAAGCACTGAACACACTTCTAAGGTATCTTTGATGCGTGGCCTAAGGGGGATCCCGTACCTCAGGAATTTAAGTTGAGTCATTTATAACACAGCCAGGCCATGGCCCCTAGGTTCCAGTTCAGGGGTGGGATGGGGCATCCGCAGTTTTCAAAGCCCCCCATGTGTTCCTGCTTTACACTGCGACCTCTGGATTAAATAAGCACCTTCTAATCAACCCCTTTGTGATGGGAACTTTCGATTCACTGAGAGTTAGCTCGCCAGAGGGAAGGAGTCACTGCTTTGGGCATGTTGAAAGTCAAGTTCCCAAGGGACATTCCAGGGGAGCCATCTGGCAGGCACTTCCATAAGCAGATCTGAGGCCTAGGAAGGGTCTGGTCCAGGCAATGAGATTTGGAAGCTCGGACTGTAGTTAAAAGCTTGGACTAGATGAGCATGTGAAGAACAAGCAGGAAAAGTGGGCCAAACACTAAAGCAGCCAAGGTAAAGAATGGCAAACAGAGACACTGGAAATTTCCATCAGAGAGGCTGCCATGTTCCCCTGGCCTGAGGGCAGGGGTCTTGGCTGCCCTGCCCACACCTGCACTCCACGCACCCAACAAAGTAGCATATTAACATCTGGGTGCTGGCTAAACGAACGGAAAGTAACCACACCCAACCTGAGGCAGACGGGATCTCAGAAAGATCTTTAGAAAGATTTCAAGAAAAATCAACACAAAGTTTTTAGGGTAATGTGGTGTTAATCAGGACCTCTTCAATCCCCCAACAACTTCTCTTCACTGAGGTTTCAATGCACTGTCGGTTTGGTTCTTGTCATTTTCCTGTGTGTTAACACTACTTTGTGTTTCTAAGAAACAGGACATGCACAACTACTTAATCGCTTATTTTCTCTCAAATCCCACAGTATCGCTCAGAAAACTATTTACTCAAAAATGAAACGTTTAATAAAACATTAACATGCCATTTCAGTAACTCCCTTTTATTTAATGTTCATGCTCCTTCATCAATTCATCCAGTTTCTAAAACACCAATATTTCAAGGAATGTTTTTCAAAAGACAGCAAAATAGTAGGAGACCAACAGAAAGCTATTACTTCGTGCTAACTAGGCATCTCTGGACTTAAGTTCTTCAACACATCTGATGTTTCCTAAGGCTCATCTTCCCAAGTGTGTTGACTGGAGAACTACTTCAAGAGAGATGCACCAAAGACTTGAAATTTACCATTAAAGAGAGGCAGGGAGAGGGGGGAGAGGGAGCAGGAGAGAAGAGGGTCCCACAACGAAATACATTTAGGAAATGCTGCATATTTACCTCTCTTAGAGAGTCTTAAAGGCTCTGAGAATATTGTAACAGAAACCTACTAAACCCAACACGTCCAAACTTACTTCATCAGGTAGCACCTACTAAGATCTCCAAGAATGAGACTCCTCCAGAAACACTACCTTAGCTCAAACCTATCCACAGGGCCGTCCATCATCACCAGTCAGTCTGAGACCCTTTGTGGGACATCTCCTCTCACACTTCACCCCCTCCTCCCCTCACCCACCTCCACCAATCCATGAAGACCAATTACGTGCCTGTGATAATAGAGAGATTCAGCACACAGACAAGGGTTGGGCAGGCCTGACTTAATAAAACACAGTGTGAATGATGTTAGTGGCAAATTTCATTATTCAAGAGACTCATGAGAACAACGGGATGCTCACATTTTCTGATTACACATCTAAACTTTTTTTTGGTGAGGAAGATTCACTCTGAGCTAACATCCATTGCCAAACTTCCTCTTTTTTTTTGCTTGAGGAAGATTAGCCCTGAGCTAACATCTTTGCCAGTCTTCCTCTCCTTTGTATGTAGGACACCACCACAGCATGGCTGATGAGTGGAGTAGGTCTGCACCCAGGATCTGAACCCGCAAACCTGGGCCACCCAAGTGCAGAGTGCGGAACTTTAACCATCGGCCACAGTGCCAGCCCCACATCCAGACTTTTAAAGTCACACACCTCAGCGTCCTCAAGTGCCCAACATACCCACCTTTTTTTTACTACATATGATGCGCGAAATATGCATATCTCATGCCAGACTAGCCAACACAGTGTCTTTCTAGAATGAATCTGGTCATTCAAGTTATTGCTTAAACTTTGAAATGAGAATACAAGAAAAAAAAAAGAAAGGGAAACCACAACAGAGGGTTCCAACAATATTTATATCACATTATTCACACCTCTTATGTGTGGTTTAAAAGTCTTCAGTCTCTAATTAACCAAAGTGACTAAAAACTGTTCAGTTTTCAGGAACTGAAGTAGGGTTTGCTTGCACAGCCTCACAGGGAGTCCCTGAAGTGGTTTGCCAAGAGCAGTGCGACCCCAGGTGAGAACCACCCAGAATCTGCACGCCCCTCCTCCCATCCCCTGGAGGCCCTAGGCTGTGCATGGACCAATCCCCCTCCTCTTTCTCAGCCAGTGAGGGGGCAGGGAAAGACTGGGGCAGCAAAGATGCCGAAACCTACCTCTGTTAGACTTCCAGGGGAAGAATTTTTCAAGAGAAATTCTTTTTTTTTTTTTTTTTTTTTTTAATTTAGGAGCAGAAAACCACATTATCTGAATAATAATTATGAAAACCAGGTACATGCGTAGAATTGACTGGTGTTATCACATACAGTTAAGACTGAAGTGATCTGAGACTGAACAACACTCGCCTGCAATCCCTATGGTGTGACAAGCACAACAGCACTCACCCAAACGGCAGCTCCCTCACGGCCCAAAGTTCCAGTCTGGCTTTCTGTTCTCCCTCCTCAATTCAGTGTCTTCACTAAGAAATTTCCCCAACGTGTCCTTCCTACATCTCCCCCACCTCCTCGCCCTCTGTCCCAGGGTGATGCTGCCCAGGCCTCTCCCAGAGTCTCCGATGCCAATCAAGGCTCTTTTCTTTGAGCTGCTGTACTTACTCTCCAACCCAAAGCCAATGCTGGAGAAACTCCAAGAAATGGCCCCAGCAAGCCATGCACTCCATCTTACTCTGTCCTCACCCTGACCTGCCCCACTCCTGTCCTGGATGCCCCCTCCTGTGTTCTTCAAGCACAACTCTGTGCCCCCCACATCAGTGCACTTATTCAGGGCGACAACCGCCTGGTTATCTGTCTTTCTCCCTCACTACACCAAGTAAGTGCTGGGTGCAGGGCCCGCACCTCATTCCTAGCCTGAGGCACAAAGGCAGGCTGGGCGCACGGGAATCAGTGAGTCACAATGACTCAGGAGGAGAAAGCAGGAGGAAGAGAAGGATCTCACGCTAGACCTTACAGCCTAGAACCAGGTCTTAGGATCACGGGAGAGTATGACCTTCGGACGCAAACACGGAAATGATTTCAGCAGAGTCGTAATATGCCGTTGGAGGGAGAGGGCAGCACCAGGAATCCAAGGTACTTTCTTCACGTGCACGAAATTTCATTAGCAATATTTAAAAAGCAAATACCTGTGAGGACTACCTGTAGGGAAAGACACTCAGACCCCAGGTAATTAAGGGCTCACACATACACGTCATATTGAATATACTGGAAATAGCTTCCATGCATTTTTTTCAGTATGGTACAAGCCAACACTAGTTAAATGTGCTCTGGGACCTCCAGTTCTAAACCCAACTGCCAAACAGATCCCAACTTACCAAGAGGGGGCTTTTTAAAAACACTCAAAGATGGACACAACTCTGCACACTTGTGGTGCATCCAGTAGAGGGTCGAAGGGACCCCATAATTATTCACTCAACGAAGAAAGCAGACAGTGAGATACTAAGAAAGGGCCACTCTTGTGATAGCTACTCCAAGGGACCAGTTCTAATATCCCAGATAGAAAATGGAGACAGAAACTTGATTAAAACCAGAAAAAGTAATGTCAAACTTAGTACATTATTAAACCAAGAAGTGAAGCTAGAATTAAATTCCCTTAATAACCCTGAGTTCATAACCTGCTGCTATCACATGGAAGTTCACCATTTGCATGGCTACCTTTCATTAAAGCTGCTGCCGCCTTGTTCACGCAGTCCATACAGGAAAGAGCAAGGGACTGCAGATGGCTGAACGAGCCTCTTAGAAAGCAAACACAACAGCGGGAGACCTGAAGAGGAGGAGGACATGTAAGAAGCAGGAGATAATCTTCCTAATACATTCCACACCAGCCAGAGCCTCACCTTACAACAGCACAGCTCGTTAAGCGTGCCCGTGAGCTTAGAGAGGAGATGCTGACAACAGTCAGAAAGAGAATCTTAATGACTTAGAATAAAAGACCAAAAAAAGGTGACTAAGGAAGAGTTTTCCTTCTTCTAAAATATGTAGACGTTGTCATAAAAGAAATGTTCACGTGAGGTTCCTGACTGCCCCTCACTAAAACTGCGTGAAGCCCACTGCCTGCAGCCAGCAGAAAGCGAACTGCGCAGCCCCGACTCAGCACAGCCCATCCTGTGCTCCAGAACACAGGCATGCAAACCACTGCGACTTCTCAAACCGACAACGGCCAGCAAGTCCTGCAACACCCAAACAGACTCACCCTTCTCGTTAGAGTCAAAAAGAGAGATTCAAGGTCTACTAAGAAAGTCAAAAATGATACTTGGGTTAAAATCAATTTCAGCAGCCATACTTAAACTTCCAACATTTTACATCAAAACAGTTAAAGTGAAACTTCACTCTCAGCAGATTTTCCCAAGGAGAAAAATTAAAATATCTCCTCTTCAACCCTGCAATGTAATCTCTAAAGACAAAAACTACTAAACAACAACAAAAATTTGCGAGGAAACACACTAACTTATTCTGATATATCTATTCCTGAAGAAAGCAATACAGCAAGAGAAAGCAGAATCTCTGCCAACAACAAGCAAGCTTGTCCAGGGTTGCAATCCATTTTCTAGGGAAATGCAGATTTCTGGTCCACCATGCCTTCCCTGGGTCAAGATTTGGAGCAATACCTTCTAGCAATTCAGAGCTGGTCTCTGAAATTTGCACACACTAGCACCAGACTCAGATAGAGGTACCCTCCACAGGAGTTGATAGCAACCCTGTCAACAGTCTCTCTCAATACAATTGAGAAGGGAAATAGATTCTGCAACTTGTCCCCAAATGGCAATAGTAGCTCACAGTGGCCAGAATGAAGCCCACTGTGCAGTGAGAGACAGACACAAAGCCATAAAAGAGTTGACCATGAGTTCAAGATCACCATCTTGGGAAAATTCCCATCCTCAACCAGGAGAAAGCTGCCACCGCTGTTCTATATACTCCACTCATCGCTAAGCCCCGTGGAGGAAGGGCTATTTGTTACCTAATGTGGGAGAACCCTGGCCTTGGCTGGAAGCAAGAAAAGAAGCCTCTGATCCTCTGACCACATGCACACGAGGTGTGGGTGGAGGCAGGGCTCGGGACCAATGAGGAAGGCGTACGTCTGTCTGGGCGGCACTGACAGAGCAGCTTACCTCCGTGGAAGTCTGTCGAGGTCAGGGTCATGTGCCCACTGTCCATCGGGCTGCCATCCCTTTGAGGAGAGGGAGACACTGAAGGGAACCAAAGGATCTTCTAAAGGCAAGTTCTTACTGCAAGCTGGCCCAAAGGTCCCTGCAATCAAAGAAATCATTGTGGTTTTGCATTTGGCATATTTATGCCCCCTTTCCTCTTGGGACAAGTCTGTCAGCCGCTGAATGGATCTCAACTTTTAAAAAGAAAAGTATCCAGAAATATAGCTCCACCTAGACAAAGGAGACGAGAGGAAGGCAAGAAGTCTTGATGCTAAACCTCAGCGCAGAAAGTGAATATAACAGCATTTCCTTCTCAAAGAAGACTCAGAAATCCAATTGTTACTTTTAAAGAACCAATGTTTTCTACCAAACATTTCAATACAAGCCAACTCCACTTCATCACACCTGTTTGTGACCAATGACTCTAAGATCCATGTGCCACTCTAACACCAGCTTTAGCTAGAGCAAGAGAAAAGGCTTGTTGTAAATGAAAAATGTAGGTGATTAGCTGCTGTCTATAATCAACCGTGCCACTGCCCTATCTCCACTGACTCCATTTACAATGACAGGGAAGTCATCAGATCCAACTGAAGCACGTAACCAGAAAGCCAATCTCATACTAAGTCAACCAAAAAATCATCAAAATTCAGTAAACTAAGTTAAGTACCTAATCCAGTGTAACAGTGCTTGGTCTACTTAACAGGTTGCATAAATTGCTTTTAGCAATTCAATCTGCAGTAAGCCAAAAGCCACCTCATGCTAAAATATCAATACTTTCCAACTAATTGCACAGTTAGCAAAGCTATTTGTGTATGTTCTACTGTATATCATCTCACAGTTTTTTTAAGTCCTCTTTCCTTCAGACAAAGAAATGACTGAAGATATTTGATCCTTGCCACTGCAATAACGTAAACAAAAGAAATCAGAATATTCTGTGTACAGTTATCTGTACATCAAGCATACAAAGAACAATCTACTGATAAAGAGTTTTATGAGGGAGAATATTTCTGCTTTAAAAAGTTTGATTTAAATATATGTTTCAGCTATCCAAAGAGGAGGAAAAGTCATCTACAAATTAATTTACTTCTCTAAAGATGAATCATCACAACAGGGACAAAAGAACTCTCAAACACACCGAGCAAACCTTTAGGTCTCATAGGTTTCCAAAAGGCAAACACCTCAACCGCTTCGCCCCCTTCTAAAATACCCAGGAACTCACTCTGCATGCGTCAACCCTTCATGGCCCAAAGGGGTGATACTGGCAGACGAAAAAGCAACGTTACCACTGAGGACCTGCCCGTGACGGGGAAGAGGAAACAAACACAAACTGTCAGGAAGATCTCAGCCCTGCAGAGAGCAAGTGTCCCAAATAACTGGACAGCTCCGAGGAGAAGGAATGTCATCTCTGCCCGATTGTTCTATAGGCAACCACAGAACCACGCACAGGTGAGGAACAAGGATGGAGGCGCTGACAAAGAAAGCTACAGGACCACAACCAAAATGGGAGTCTTGGCAGAAAGTGGGGAGGCTTCTGAGACAGGTTTCCGTACGTGAAGAAGAAAACTCTTCCAGAAAAAAATGGCCTTTTTATCTGCGCACAGGCAAAACCAAGACCCTGAGGACTGCCACATGAAAAGAAGGACGGAACCCGGACCCTCGATGACGCTGTTGACCACCCAGTGTTCTACACCTGAAGCTGCCTTCTTCCGGAACTTCTGCTGCATAAGGAAACATGCAACCTTTTGTTTAAACCTTCTGAGTTGGTATCTTCTTTAACACTGAAAGCATCCTTAGTGGTAATCATCTCATGTGTGCTGGGATCTGCTGACGCTCTTTCTCTCAAGGTGATCCTACAGATCAGTGGTTTTCACCCTCGACCTCACATTAGAATCACCTGGGGAGCTTTTAAAACTCCCACTGTCTAGGCCACAGCTGAGAACAAAGAAATCAGATCCTGAAGTGGGGCTAACCCTCAGGTATTTTTAAGCTCCCCAGACGACCCACCGATCACATTCCTGAAGACGGATCAATCACCTGCAGAAGAAAACTCTTCCAGGAAAAATGGCCCTTTCATCTGCCCACAGACAAGGGGGGAAAGGGGCAGTGCCTAATTAAGCAACGGTAAGGCCCTCCTTCCTCAGGACTGAATGGCTTAGCTCACATAAAATGGGCTCAACTACTGACTAGACATCTGAAATATCCTCTGTAGAAGAGGAACAAGCCACCGAGAAAGGGACTCCAGTAAGGGAAACGGGGAGAAATGGTCAGGGGCAGGGAAGCCCATGGTGGCCCAGGAACAAGGAACCTCTGGTCCTGAATCCCAGCTCAACTACCAACCCTGTGATATTAGCAAAAAATGGAAGCAACCAACTTCTCTGAGCCATGGTTTTCTAATCCAGAGATTAAAAAGTGTGGGCCAGGAGCCTCCAAGGTCCTTTCCTGCTCTAATAATCTATGATTCTAATTTCTCTGACTGTGCATATGAAATAGTTTATTAAATGACAAGCTAAGCTGAACCAGAGACTGAAGGGAACTTAGAGGATAAACATGTCCAATCTCTTTATTTTGCAGATGAGGACACAGGTCCAAGACTAGGAGACTACACTGCTGGTTTAATTCAGAGCCAGGACTAGATCTGCAGAGGTAGGTCTCCAGATCTGAGAGCTTGGGGTCAGAATGGCTAGAAAAGGACAGAAAAGTGATGGGTAAGGACAGTCTTCTCCCATCTCTAACTAGATCTCTTCTCCAGCTCCTTTATGATACTTCCCAAAACCAAATTTGTAGACCTCTTCCCCCAATCCCCAAACCTCTATTCCAAGTCAAGCTAGAAGTGCATCATCCCACAAACCTCCCTGGCCCCAAAGGGAGGGAAGGTACCAAAGTGGAATTTAAAACCAATGTATGAAGAATATTTAGTATCACGGTAAATTCAAAAATATAAAGAACTGTGTGGCTCACCATGGCAGGTCCAGCCCTCCAAATCCTCCTTCCTCCACACAGCCTCTCGCCACTTGAAATACTTCCAAGGTTTGTCTTGGACAGTCCCCAAGAAAGGGAGAAACAATTCCAAGTTGCACACACAGAAATGATGACCACTCAGAGCCTCTCCCGGACACCATCTGAACGACTCTGAAGGAGACAAATCCATCAAGACACTGCCCCACAAAATACAAAAACTTGGCACAAACTGCACACATATCCTCAAACTCGGTACACAAGCCAGCGCACAGCATTTTCAGTTTAGTCTCTTTGAGCCGGCTAGTCCTCCACTCATCAGGGACCCAGAGAAGGCGCAGAACGGCCAGCACAGGTGTGAGTAAACAACTCAACGATGAACTGAGCAGTTGACTAAAATTCTCGGCCTCGGCACCCTTCCTAAACCATGACCAGGAAGGAAATACTAGGGAGGGAACTGGTGATGGAGCCTCTGCGTCGACCTAGTGTCCAAGGCAAGGTCAGCTTCCACTTTTCTGTTCCATCTGTGAACACTGTGCCAAACTGCAGCCCGATGTAACAAACTGCCCTGGAAGACGGTCTTCAAGTTCTTAGCTAATAAAGGCAACTGCCTCGTCGTCCTAACAACATCAACCAGAGGAGACTCTCCTCACTCTGCGAAGCCAATTTTCTTTCTTGGAAGTCCAAAAGGGCACACCTTAGCTCTAGCCAATTGCCATCTATTGACACTGAAACAGAAAAATCACGTAACTATCTTAAAAATTACAGGGAAAAGTGTGTTATGGTGTGTGTGTTTGCTTGTTATTCAAAAGAAAAGGAAAGAAAAGAAAAAACCTCTACCTAGGAATAGAAGCAGACTTCCTTAATTAAAAAAAAAGGCTACACACCAAACCCAACAGCAAACACCATACCTATTAAAGAACAGTTTAAGATGCATGTTCTTTAAGATCAAGAACAAGACAGGCATAGCCTTCCTATCACTACACAGTCAACAGAGTACTAGAGGTCATGGTCAAAACACGCACGGTCAACACAGTACTAGAGGTCATGACCAAAACTGAAGAGCTAAGACGGCAGTAAGGATGGAAGGGAAAACAGAAAACTATCACCATTTGTGCACGTGAGCACGTGCACAGAAAACTAGTAAGAGCTCATCAAGACTGCCAAAACAGTATAACCATTCCCTTAACTAAGCAATAGCCAATCCGAAAATACATCATTCAAAATAGCGCTAAAAACCACCTGTCCAGGAACTGCCCTACGAAACCACAGGGTCTTTATGGAGGAAAATTTTTAAACCTCATTAAAGCTCACAAAAGATGAACCAAACAAAAAGACAGGCATTCATGTTCAAGGATGAGACGGCCCAAGCTGTCAGTACTCCTCAAAATTCAATTTTTAAATTTCAGTGGGATTTTAAACAGACAATGCACAAACTCATTCTAAAATTTATGTGAAAGAATAAAGGTGTTCAAAGACCTCATGCACTTTTCCAAAACAGCGAAAGTTTTTGTACGTATGTAGGCAGAGGTGGAGAGGGTTACCCTGCCAGATATTATGACTTAAAACAAAGCCACAGTAATAATAAACACAGAGACTGTAAATGATATTGGCCCAGGAGAAGCACAGAAAATCCAGAAACAGGCCTGGATACGTGAGACTTTGGTATGTGGTACAACATCATACATGAGTGGGGAAAGGACAAATCATTTATAAAATAGAATTAGAAACCTATCACTGCATGGAGAAAACTAAAATCCCTATTTCCTACTATACACCAGACACAGATCTAAATGTAAAAGGCAAAATTATAAAGCTAAGAGAAGAAAAAAATTTTAAATATATTTTTAACCTTAGGAAACGAGTGGATTCCTTAAACAGGATCCCAAAAACAGAAATGAGAAGGTGAAAAATTGATGGATTTAACTACATTAAAATTAAGGATTTTTTTTTCAACAAAGAATACCTCAAAGTTAAAAGAAGTACAATAGAGTCAAAGGAAATACTTGTGATATCTAAAACTGATAAAGAATAAATATATATATCAAACACTAAAAACAGGAAATTCAATGGAAAACTTCACAAAAGATAGAACAAACAATTCAACAGAGTAGGAAATCCTAAGGGGTGACTATATGAATGGAGGCTCAAACTTAGCGTTAATAGTAGAAATGCAAATAAGCATAATAAAATACTATACCTATGACACTGAGAAAAGTTGGAAAGTTCTATATTGATGTTGGCAAGAAAATAGACAAACCAGGCCCAACATCAGCAGCCATGAGAGAAATGCAAACCAAAACCACAATGAGATACCACTTCACACCCACTAGGGTGGCTATAATGAAAAAGACAGGTAATAGTAAATTTAATGAGGATGTGAAGAAATTGGAACCCTCATTCAGTGCTGGTGGGAATGCAAAATGGTGCAGGCGCTTTAGAAAACAGTCTGACAATTCCCCAAAAGGTCAACACAGAGTTACCACATGACCTAACAATTCTAACCCTAGGTATATACCCAAGAGAAATGAAAACATACGTCTACACAAAAACTTGTACACAAATGTTCACAGCAGTATTATTCATAATAGCCAAAATATGGAAACAACTCAAATGTCCCTCCACCGACAAATGGATAATAAAATGTGGTATATCCACACAATGGAATATTATTCAGCAATAAAAAGAATGAAGTACTAATGCATGCTACAACATGAACTTTGAAAACATGATGCTAAGTGAAAGAAGCCAGTTACAAAAGGCCATATACTGTTTGATTCCATTTATATGAAATGTCCAGAAGAGACAAATCTATAGAGACAGAGTAGATGGGTGGTTGCCTGTGGCTGGGGAAGTTGGGAAGAAACGGGGAGTGACCAGTAATGGGTACAGGGTTTCCTTACTGGGTGAAGAAAATCTTCTAAAGTTCAGCATGATGATGGCAGTACAACTCTGTGAATATACTATAAACGAACGAATAGTGCATTTTAAATGGGTGAATTGTAAATACTAACAATACCAAATGCTGGTGGGAATGCAAAATGACACAGCCACTGGGGAAAATGAAATGTACACTTACTATATGACCCAGTGATCCTACTTCTAGGCGTTTATTCTAGAGAAATGAAAGCTCATGTTGATACAAAAACTGTAGACGAATGTTTATAGCAACATTATTTATAATTGCCAAAATCTGAAAACAACCCAAATGCCCTTCGATAGATCAACCTGGTACAACCATACAATGGTATACCACTCAACGATAAAAAGGAACAAACGAAGACGGATGAAACGATGCTAACTGAACGAAGTCAGTATCAAAAGGTGTGACACAATTCATACGACACTCTGGAAAAAAAAAACTACAGGGACAGGAAACAGATCAATGGTTGCCAGGGGGTGGTGAGGAATTCTCTGGGATGCTGGGGTTGTTCTGCATCCTGTGCAGTGGTGGTTATAAGAATCTACACATGTGCTAAAATGCATACAACTGTAAAAATTGTACACCCAAAAAAGTTAATTTTACTGTGTGCAAATTTAAAAAATAATTATGTGGTAGGGAAAAATAAACACACATGGTACACAAAACGTTTTGTCTATTGAGGACACATACATATCCTAAGACATATCAAAACTTATGGTACAAAAGAGAAGGGCAGTGGGGATGATGGACAAAATAATAAAATGGATCCAAACAGAGAAGGGTCTTACACAGATCAGTGATGATGGTGCTACGAACTGCAAAATATGAAAAAAGCTCAACTCTCCTCACCTGAGGTCCATAAACGGAAAAGGGGGAAAGAAACACAATGAGGAAATGACCAACACTTGATTTCACAGAACAGAATAGGCTATTTTATTGGCTAGACAGTCCAAAGCTCAGAGAGGCTATGGTGGGAAGATCTCTGCTTTAGCACCAAGAATAACATACATGTCTAAAAACAACAAACTTAAAACACACACACAAAAAGAAAGCAAGGTTTCAGCACCTCACTTGCTGTATCACTCATTAACACTACTCTAATCACCAAGGTCAAAATTAAAAACGGATAATTACTAGGGCCAGCCCCAGTGGCCTAGGGGTTAAGTTCAGCAGCCCCGGTTCGGTTCCCAGGCGCAGACCTACATCACTTGTCTATCAGTAGCCATGCTGTGACAGCAGCCCACATACAAAAAGGGGAAGATTGGCAGAGGATGTTAGTTCAAGGAGAATCTTCATCAGCAAAAAAAAAAAAAAGGTTAATGACTTCTGACCTTGGTCGCCATCAGTTTGCTAGAAAACGTGCCAACAGTTAGCAGGATGAGGGCCTCTAGGTACACAGCACAACTCCTGGTATTAAATAACGTCTTGGGAACATCAACTTTGTAGTGAAAGCACAGCATTTATGGAGAATCACACTTCCCATTAAGACTCCCTTTGGTGAAGGAATGCTACCTCTCATTTTGATGAACAGCATCCCTAGAACCCAGTCCAGCACCGCTTTTCTACTGCTTTATTAGAGAAAGCCAAGTTTATAATGAACACTAGGCAAGAAAGGGTCATAGTCAATATTTAGGTAAACAACATCCACTGTGAACAAATTCTTTGGCCCGTGATGTGCCAAGGAATTATCCAGCCTTTGCCTTATCTTAAGTCAGAACAAAAGCAATGCAGAGAAGCATCTTTCGGGTACCATCAAATCCCCAAAATGCTGTTGGAGATTTCATGGTTGCAGAGCCTGGCATACAAGGCTGCACAGGTCCCAAGCAGTGTAAAACCAATGTCCTGAGTTTGGACACACAACACTCACAAAGCTCACACTTGGTCTGGCCACAAAAATCACACAGGCATAACCAGGGTCTCTCAGACGCTCTGTCCAAAATACCCTTTGGGATAATCCAAGAGTCCCAAACACCAGCCCTAGAAATACCGTTATTATACCTATATTCTGGGACAAAGGACCACTGTTCATTCCGCAGGGCAGTGTTCTCTGGAGCGGCACTCTGGACGTCTGTGCTGGGTGACCCTTCGTTGTGGAGGCCATCCTGGGCACTGCAGGGTATGCGGCAGCATCCCTGGTCTCCACCCACTAGATGCCAGTAGCACCGCCCCCAGTAATGACGACTAAAAATGTCTCCAGACATGGCCACAGGCACCTTCAATGTGGGAGGGTACAGACAGGGCAGTCAGCAGGGGTACATGTACACATTTAGATGGCTCGGCCCCCATGTCACATGCTTTTCTCTGTCATAACGACGGGAACACTCAGGCTACACAGGGACTTCTCCACTTAGAAGAGCCCCAACCTTCTCTGGCCCTTTAAATTTGGCCCGTTGACTCTGGTTCAACTAAGCTGCAAATCACCTCTCCACCTGTATCTGATTTTCTCCTTCTCAATGAGAATGTGAACTCTCGGTCTTTAGGAGTAGGAAAGACACGAATGAGAAAGAACCCATGCACTTTCATGAGAATTCCTGAGGCATAGGAAATCTGAATCCAAATGCTTCCCAAAACTAACAATCCACCTATATTTCTAACTATGTCTGAAACCAGAGGTCAATGCACGAGCAGGATTCACCACGGGCAGTCAGGGAAAAAGTGAGTGAAGGTAAAAATCAGACGTGTGTCCTAATGGATATGTTCATTATCAGGTAGCTACACTAATGTTTCTTCTCTGAGATATAAAGATCATGAAATTATAATACAATATGGGCAAGGGAGAGACCATAGTTTTGTTTTGTTTTATTTTCTGGAGATAAAGCATAATAGGGTGATGCTACTCTATGGTCCAAACTAGGATGCTTCTGAAAGCCAAGGGGGCGGCTATTAACAGTTATGCTGGGACAGGAAGCTTAAGCCCAGACCGTAGATGGATGGTAACCTACACCAGCCTCATTCACAGAGATGCTGGCCATTTATATTAAATATTTATTACTTCTTTCCCTAAGGGTAAAATGATTGGGTTTTCTATTTCTTCAGGGACTCCTCTTTTCCTTTTGGGGAAGAAAGAAAAAAACACAAATCAGAAGTCCAAAGAATCTAACTCTAAAAAATTACTCCAAAGTATATCTGTACCGTATCTGTAATATACACAGCACAATCAACCCTTTACCAGGATAATTTGTAGTTACAGAGAGCACTTCGTTTTCTAAAACTGATCAAGGGACTTTCCCGAGTTTTCTAGTGAATCTGATGGGTAAAACTACCTTAACATTTTTCAAGAACTGAAGAAAAACCTACTAGTAAGTCAAGGATCTGAATTCACTATTAGACAACTACTCACACCATGGACATGTTTTCTTAATGTTGATACTACACCAAAAACGACTAAGACAAGTGGAGGCTTGATAAACACAGTTTTGTTGTTTGGGGTTTTTTGGTTTTGTTTTTTTTTTTGGTTCACACCTGATTTGCTTTCATTAAACCAGCTTGATGTTTGAGAATACTAAATAATTTATCACCAAAGAAACTGACAAACCTAATTTTTAGTATGCTAATAATCTGTTTTTAAGACTTGTGAATTGCAAGTCACTTAGCAAGATAACATTCCCCTTTAAAAAAAATAATAATTTTTAAATTAGCATTTACTGGGGCAGGCCCCATAGCCTAGTGATTAAAGTTCCATGTGCTCCACTTCAGTGGCCCAGGTTCTCAGGTTCAGATCCTGGGCCCAGACCTACTCCACTCATCAGCCATGCTGTGGAGGCGTCCCACATGCAAAACAGAGGAAGACCAGCACAGATGTTATTAGCTCAGTGCAAATCTTCCTCACCGAAAAAAAAAAAAAAAACCCTTTACTGAAAATCCCCTACATGCCAGGCAGTTTACCTACCTCTCAATCTTTATCATAATCCTATAAGATAGGTATAATTATCTGCATTTTATCCTTGAGGAAGTCAGGAGCCTGAGAAAGATCCAGACAGTTAAGTACCTGTACTAGGATCTGAGACTAAAATCCTGGCTATAACTCTAAGTGAATCTCACAGTGGAGATTCTAATAGACTGGCAACCTCCACAAAATAAAAAACTTAGAGATTTGTACTGCTGAAGAGAATGAGTACCACATGTGAATGTTTCATAAAAAGAAACCAGGCAACCTATGCAACCACATACTGTCCACTGTTACGATACTATGTGCTCACTGCCTAAACAATAAAACCAAAAAATTCTCTCTCTCCTCTTGCACGGACCCAAACCACTTGCACACACAACACACTACAAGGTTTCATTATGACCTTGTAGATGTTATTTTTGTGGTAGAAAACCCCAGAGGTATAACAGGAGGAATACGGAGGCTTCTGGTTAATTAAATATTCTAGCTGGTTTAAGTTCCCCAAAATTAAACACCAACTACAACGAATGAAGTTCTCTGGTATGTGATCATCTTCAAGACCTTTCCAGGGCTCAGCTTCATCAACATAAACATACATTTTCACTGTTGTATTATTCCCGCCCCTCCCTAAATTGCTGGCATTGTTTTTGTTTTTAACACTTGGGGAAAAAACATGCTACACAGCCATTCTGTGATTTGATCACAGCTACACAATCAAAACTAACTCCACTCTCCTGATCTTCAGTAACATTCAGTATATTCAGACCACTTACCTATTGTTCTTAATCTCCTTTTCTGGACTAGACGATTGAAATCCAAACATAATTATGAGCCTTCTAAGGCTAATCCAGCAATGAAGAAAGGAGTATCTGCTCATTTCCCCTTTACCCAATCTTGCCATGTAAAAGTCCCTTAACACAAGGTGAAATCCCACGGCCCTCTCTCCCATCACCACTCAAAGAACTAAAAATATTAGCTCTGAATGCTACGGGGAGTTTTTAAAAGGGCAATAAAAACCACACAAAGCACACTTATTTTCAACTTTGTGTCAAAGACCCACTGATCTTACATGTCAATTTAATTTGTATCTTACTTGACAGTCAGGATTATACTAATTCAAACTTTGTAAACCTACCGAGATGGCTCTCCACTGAGGGTCTTCCCCCTGGGCCAAGGAATTTTATGAGACTCTGTTATACAAGAACAGGCAGACAGAATCACAGGTCTGGATTCTTGTCCTGCTCAACTTACGCTAGTTAACATTGTCTAACAAGAGCAGTCGGTTAACGTTTTTAGTCAAATTGGACAGAAAAGTTAATAAATTAAGGGCAAATTTTCACGATGATGATACTATACCTGGCATTCCTGAAGCAGCTGTATTTCCTAAAGGACCACTGCCTAGTAAAATATATAAAGCACTTCAAAAAAAAATCATCAAACTTTTCACCCTACCTGAGGACATTCAGTGGAGAAAATCATTCCATGAATTATTCCACTTTCTTCACAGAGCGAGTGGCTTTGGAGAGAAACGGCCCGCTGAGCACCAAGCCCATTTCCTCTCCCACGAGGCACACTATCAGGTGACATTTCCCAGCCTCTCCTGAGTTGGGTGTGGTTGTGTGACTGAGTTGTGGCCAGAAACAATGCTCTCTATGTCTAGGCCCGGGCACATGAAAACTTCCCACAGGAGCCTCCATTTTTGCCACCACGATGCTTAAGGCAGCTGAGCAGAGCCAGATGTGGAAGATGGAAGGAGGAGCAACAAGGTAGAAGGAACTTGGGTTCCTAAATAACTAGAGGAAAAGAGCCCCCAGATCAGGGCTACCAGTGAGCAAGAAATAAACTTCTACCATATTTGAGCCATTATAAATATAGCGGATTTATTCTGGCAGCTGACACTGTGCTAACTAAATAAACTCACTGGGCAACTTTAGATCAAGGTTAGGCTGACTCGGAACGTATGTTCTAGAATTAGTGACTGGGGCAAGAGCAGGAAATACCAGACAGAATCTCCAGAAACGTACAGTCAAGGGAACACCACATTTGCCCACGGTGAAGCAATCTATTCCAGCATGCAGTAAAAGCTCTGCTGAGGAGCTGAGGTTGAAGAAGATATTTTTGAACCACTGATCCTTAATTTCCATAGTTAAATATTAGCTAGGATAAATCATCAAAAATGTGAAGATCTTCCACACTTCCTTTGCCAAAGGCACCATAACTCATGAAAACACAACGTCAATAAACCACATGAAACCCAACTCTGAATCTACTATAAAACGAACTATTGTTGAAGTCATTTCACAAAGCACATTAAGTGATACAGTAGTCAGAGTTCAAGTTGAGTTTCTTCAGCTGTTTGTCTTTTCTCAATAGAAATTTAACATCAAGACCTCTGCGTTCCCATATGGAAGTCACATGTGTTCTCTCTTGGATCATGAGAATGATAAAACTCATAGAGCTTCCCTCTTGCCCTCTCAAGACCCAAGCTGGATGCACCCCACAGCAACATTCACTGTCATTGCTGGCATACTTCCTCCTCCTTGCTTTGACCTCAGCGGATACATCCTTCATCGAACGGTAATTTCAGGGATGACATATGAATAAATTCAATCAATTAAGGAAGAAAGTTAACACTCATTAAGTAGCTACTACATGCCAGGTACTTTCACACAGTTTATTCCATTTAATCTTTACAACAATGAGGTGTATACCATAATTTTCTGTTTTATAAATGAGGAAGTAGGGAAGTTGAAAAAGAAAAAACTTGCTCACGACCACACACCAAGACAAGTAAGATTCAAGTCCAGAACATCTGACTCCAAAACTTATTCTTTCCATTCCAAAATGCTACATTTTACCTATGACATACTGCCATCCTTTAGGAATTAGAAAAAAAAATAGGATTACCATTCAATTTTAATTTCCTCTAAATACTCATTTTAGTGAATCGATGGTTCTCAAAATTTCCATCCTTCCACTTATAACCTAATACCACCACATGTCCAGAAAATCAAAGCCTGCACTGCCCCTTCCAACCTCAGAGCAGGCTGCCAGCTGCAACAGGGAGAATTCAGAGGAGGAACCCAGGATGGGGAGGCCCAGTCTGACATTATCCAGGCTGATTGCTGCCCTCCTCAGGCAACAGTTCCTTCTACCTACGAAGTTTTAGTTTCCACAAGAATTATTTCAGAATTTGTTTCACCAATTCTTTTTTTTTTTTTTTTTTTTAAAGATTTTATTTTTTCCTTTTTCTCCCCAAAGTCCCCCGGTACATAGTTGTGTATTCTTCGTTGTGGGTTCTTCTAGTTGTGGCATGTGGGACGCTGCCTCAGCGTGGTCTGATGAGCAGTGCCATGTCCCCCGCCCAAAATTCGAACTAACGAAACACTGGGCCGCCTGCAGCGGAGCACGCGAACTTAACCACTCGGCCACGGGGCCAGCCCCATCACCAATTCTTAAAACTTCCAAAAGCCCATGTGGAAAGACACTACATGTCTAAGTTCAGTAAAACAGGCATATGTCAAGGAACTGGAAATACAAGGGCTGGTCTTCAATTTTCTTGGTAGTATAACAGGGTTACCCTACAACATCTAAAATGTCCCATGTAGGACTGGAAAATCATTTTTAACACTCGTCTCTCCCACTTAAAGAACTGAGTGAAGATCAAGAACAATCTGTAGTGTTGTATTATAACCACCATTTTATTTAAGTAATTATTTACTTTCCTAGAATTCTTAAAAGTTAAATGTAAGATAAACTAGCTTACTAATCAACATTATCAATTCTCAGCAGCAGTTTTTAAAAACAGTATTAAATTAAGCCACATTTGATAACTGAAAATATCAAAAGACTAATATTCTTAGGTTGGCCTGAGTTTTTATCATAAACCATGCTAAAATTTGGTGATTAATGGTTATCATTATAATAACTTCATAAGAAATGTGTTTTTGATGACAATGTCCCACTCAGAAATACTCTTTCTTGTTTTAAAGGGAATTTCAACATCAAACACTTTTACCAAAAATATATTTCCATAGGTGACATTTAAGATGATAAAACTATCAAAGCCAGGTTCTTTTGATTGCAAAGGTCGAGACAGTTCTCCTTCCTTTGAAAATCTGCTATGCTATTTATTGAAGTCCCTCACATACATTGCTCGCAGCTCAGACAAGCGCTGTATCACAGAAAATCCTGTTATCATTTTTAAGCCTTACCTTCAGATAGGATCCATAATATTTGGTTACGTATGGACTGTCACACTGACTCAGCACTGTGATTTCCTGTTGAATGTCCTCTATCTCATCTTCAGCTTCTTCCAGATCAATGATTTTTATGGCAACCACTTTCTGAGTCCGATTGTCAATGCCTTTGAACACCTCGCCAAAAGAGCCCTTTCCGATTTTCTCCAGTTTTGTAAAAAGCTCTTCTGGATCTGCTTTTAGGTTCTGTAGGAGAGAAGAAAAAGAAAGAAAACTTCAGTAACTCACCATACTGTGCCTGCTATTCCCTTGTATTTATACACAGTTTCTCAAAGACGGATCCGCTTTCCTCCCTTAAGGATCAGGCTGTTTGTGACTGGGATCCCTCACATTCAGGATTAAAGATTTCTAAGTCTCACCTGCATGCATGCATTAGACTATGAAACACAGCAAGTGTACAGACAAGAACAATTACCCAAATTATAAAAACTGGGAAAGGCTCCAGCATTTGTATAGGTAAAGTAAATAAAAATCAAAAAACCTATTTGAATATGTTATAATATATGGATTTATTGAAAAATCACTCCTGTGTAAGCAAAAATTCCACTTTTTTCCCCACCTTCCCTTCCAAATTTTCTAAAATCAGATTTGTATATACCAAGACTTAGGTTAACGAGCTATATATACAAGAGCAAAAAAACTTACACCCTAACTTAATTATTTCATAACAGGCCACGTTTTAAAGTACAACAAATACCGTCCTATGCATCTTTACTTACAGCTACTACTTTGGCCTAAGTATTTTAACCAGATCCCAGGAAACAATAACCAACATGTTTTCTTTTGTCATGTAAACCTCATGCCCTTGAAACAGCTTCTAAAAGTTCTTCCCACCAGCCTGGTTAGCTGAAAATACACACGACAGTGGACAGTTCCACAGAGCTCAACTGTGGGGACTCCTACAGCCGTCCTACCAGCTTCGCGGCTAGAGAGATGTGTGCACACTGTGATAAGCAGCAAGCTGTCACGCCCAGGGGGCGTCTGGAAATGGTATGGGGGGTGTGTTCCTTGAAAGGAACTGGAACGTTATGGAAAAAGGAGGCAGAGGAAAGGCGGAGGAACAGGTACAAGGAGAGGAGGCACCGGGGACAGGCGGACGTAAGGGGGTCTTAGATGCAGAATTCCAGCAATTCTGGCAGCTTCGTGAGCTAACTGAGCTCTGGGGCCTCACCAGGCACCAACCACTAACTTGCCTTCCATGGTGAGGCAGGGGGTTCCAGGCAGCGCTTTGGGAGAAGCGCCGAGACCCTGGGGTTACCAGGAAAAGGGACGTGAGAGAGAGAGAGAGAGCGAGAGAGAGAGCGAGAGAGAGAGCGAGCGAGAGAGAGAGCGAGAGAGAGAGAGCGAGAGAGAGAGCGAGAGCGAGAGCGAGAGCGAGAGCGAGAGAGAGAGAGAGAGAGAGAGAGAGAGAGAGAGAGAGAGATGGTGGCCCTCCTTGGCTTCAAGGCCAATCGTAACAGCTGGGCTTTTGAGTCCATCCAGCACGTGGCTTCCTCAATAACCCCTCTTCCATGCAGCCCTCTCTGTGCCTCTCTGGCCTGGGCAATAAGCTCGGCTTTCTCCCGTTAAAAAAACAACACACCGTGCTTCACCATCCGGGTGCCTGCCCACTTCACTCTCCTTCCTCTGAAGTTGCGGGAAAGGCAGCCAGGCCTGCCCCCTCACTGCTCACTGCTGCAGGCTGGCTCGGGCTCCAGCTCTGGCCACCAAGATACAGACCTGCACCTGATCCTCCTCAACCGCGCCCTCCTCGTCCTAACTCTCCGGTCCCCTAGCCCTACAACCCCACTCTCCTCTTCTTCCAGTCTCCCTGGTTCCAGCAAGTCCTCTCACACAGACGCTCCCTATGATGGCCGTAATCAGAAGCAGTCCCCTCCAGGTTCCAGACGCGCCTCCTATTCCTTCCCTACTCCTTCTCCCCAGGATTGTGACACAGTTTCACGGTTTAGGAGCATGTTCCCCAAGCGTGGCTGATCAGAATCACCTGGGAACTTAGGGTTCCCAAAAACTCTCACAGTCACGGGGCTTGAGAGGGTACATAATCCACATTTTTTGAAGATCCCAACTGATTCTGATGAATAGCCACCTTTGAGGAAAACCAGTTTTAAATGATCGTGTATACAGTAACTTTCAAATTGATAGCTCCAGCCCTGCCTTTTGAGTTTTAACTCCCAGGATCAATTACATGCTAGGTATCTCTTTCTACCTGGACATCGCAAGCTGAACATGAACTGAATTTGTCATTGCCCCTGCTGAACTGGCTGACCTCCCACAGACTATAAGCTGAGGAAGTTCAGGGACCATGTCTTACCTCTACACCCATGTGCCTGCACACAATGACTGACGGTCAGTAAACGTCCCCTGAGCAGTAAGAAAACCCCAGCCTTACACCGACACAAACAGAATCCAGGATAGACACTACAAAGAATATCCTAATTCAGAAAAACAGAGAACCTGAGAGAGGAGGAATGGGGTAGCAAGGGTAAGGAAGAGGTGCTAAGAGCCCTAATGCTGAGGAGCAGCAATTCTCACGTCTCAGAAGTATCAGAATCACCTGGAGGTCTTGTCAGACTACAGATAACCTGGCCCCATCCCCGGACTTTCTGATTCAGTAAATCTGGTGTGGGGCCGAAGAGTCAGAGAGTGCCTAGGTGATACAGATGCTGCTGGTCCGGGGACCACACTTTGAGAACCAAGGCACTAGCCACACACCTGGGCCAACTGCAGACATGGAGAGAGATGCCCAGTGTCCTAGCTGACCCAGGTCAGCAGCTCTCCAGCTGACCACAGGCACATGAGCATGACCTACAGAAAAACCCCCAATCAACCTAAGAAATCATGAGAAACACTAAATCGTTGTTTTAGGCCACAAAGTTCTGGGGTGACTTGCTATACAACCACAGATAACACAATTCAACAGAGACCGGGGATCACTGGAGAAACCTGTCCACTCCTGGGGAGAGGCTGCAGCGGTACAGAGATGTTCTATACTCTGGAGAGGAGCATCTCATTTTAATACGCTGCCTGGTTTTCCTTCGGCCTGGTCTGAGACTGCGTGGAAAATAGCTGTTTTCACTCCCGCTTTCACTCTTCCTGGAGCCCCTTCCCCAGCCTGCACCTGTAGAGCTGGCGGCACTTGCTCTGTCTCACATCTGCTCAAGTGTGGTGTGTCCTTCCGTACTCTTTGCCGCTGTGTCAGCAGCTGTAAACAGGACTAAAAGCTGTCCCTGGCAAGAAGGGAGACATCTGCCAAGACAGCGACAGCAGGGCACTAAACAAGCAGGGTCCTGCCCTTGAGCAGTTCTCACACAAGCTCATTACCATGCACTGTGGCCCCATGGCCATAAGAAAATCAATGCCAACCATGAGGTATTCCAAAAAGGAACTTCAAGATTCTGCTGCCAGAATCTGTGCTCTGAGGAGAGTAGACCTCCTCAGTAGAAAAGGTGCCATCCTGCCAACCATCTGGAGAATTTTCACTTCAGAAGGTTCATGCTGAACTCAGCACTGGTCATCATGCCAGGCCAGCAAGGCCTGCCGCCCTCAGGAAGGAGTCAGCACACAGTGGCTCAGACTTCTCCACAGCAGAGGAGGATCAGGACGCTCCCCTCAATGCCCCCTCTCCTGGATCAAGGAGGCTGGGGGACAGGATGGACGGGATGGGGTGCTGCCTGAAGGGAAATATTCCACTCCTCAGGTCCCGGACTCGTCACTCAAAAATGCCAACGAGATGCCCGTGCAGCTTCCCGTTCACGCAGCTGAGCTGGAGCATCATTTAAAGGCAAAGGAGGAGCGGCCGGCTTCTCACGATGGAAGAGGAGTGAATCCCATTTATGTGCTTACTGTGTGATGCCATGAGCCACTCAACAGCTCTAAGTCTTTGTTTCCTCCTCTGAGAGAAGGGTGCAGGGATAGAGAAAGAATAGCAGAAAGAACAGTGTCTTTCTACATTAACAGAGGCAGCCGGGCATGGGGCTCCAGCCCCTCCCGGTCTCGGTCCCTGACAGACCTAGGGCATGTCTGCAGTAGAGGGCAACTCAGACACACTAAGCACAACTCTCCAGTTCCCTCAAAACTTTCAGCATTCATGTCAACAAACAGCCTAACCTCCATTTGGGGAGGCTCAGGGCTAAGTGAAAACTTGAGGGAATGACACAGCTCCCTAGCTCTGGTGGCTGTATTTTCTTGTCTTTTTCATCAGCCTTTCATCATGACACCAGGCCTCTTTTAACTTTAGTCAGCTAAATTCTGGGCTTTCCTACATACTCACACTTTGTCTTGTTTATTTTTAATTACCAGATTTAGGAAAACAGGACATTTGTTATACTTAATAATCATATTACGGTCAAAATAAGTAGAAGATGCATTCCTCCAGATCGAAAGGCCCAGGCACAAGTCTAGGAAAACGCTCCTGTGACCCTTCCCCAACAAGCCCAGGAAAAGCATCACTAGGCCCAGAGATCGTGGGAAGAGCCAACAAGACAGGGAAAGCGCCCCCAGGTGAATCTGGAATCAATGGTTCCACAGAAGTTTCTCACTGATTATGATATGGAAGTTTCAGGGCGACCAGCTACCCCAAAGCCTGGGATCCCCTAGAAGCCCCGGCTATGGGACATGAACAAACACGTGCACAGAACAAGCAGCTGTCACACTGCCACATGGCACAGTGAGGGCGGGCCACCTACACCCTCAGGATTCCTTTGAAGAGAAAGTCCACGTGTGCCATGTCCTGCTCCCCACTCCGAGCCTTAGAGAAATTTCAAAGCTGTGCCCTTCTGGAGCTCAGGCTTCCACAATTATTCACTGTTATTTCATAATCCCTTGAGAGAATTCATTAAAATAGTTCTATGATGACTTAAGTATTTCATATTTTTAAACCTGAATAGCTATTACTGTTTTCCTTTGATCCTTTCTGGCAATGAAAAATGCATCTGGCATTACTAATCAACTTGCAGAGTTAGCTTCAGATGTTCCGCTTGCAAAGTCACACCGTACTACGCCACTCTGGGTGGAAGCCAAGCTTTTCTCTTTGTTTTTCCACGAAAAGAGAAAGGACTGTCTAAGCCTGATGTGTTCTAAACCTGCTGCTTCTCACAGCACTCTCCCTGCCGCGGAGAACAGACAGAGGAGCCTGGAGTTCGGTGGGTCTGGACCAGCGACGGGGAGTGAGTGGCAGATGTGCCCCCTTCCCCGCTTCTGAACTTGGCAAGCATCCCGAATGAGTCGCAGAACTCTCTCCACCTGGAGCTGATCTTGCCTCAGAGTCCCTCATCCCCCCCACCCACCCCCGCAAGCAGCCACACCAAGGCAGCCGATGGGCACACAGGGGGAACCTATCTGCAGGCTTGGCGTAGCCCTATTACCAACAGGTCTCTGCGCTGGCTCTCCCCAACACCTTATCCTTCCAGATCTGCCCGGCGCTCCCCTGCCTGGCTCTCCCCATCACCTTACCCTTCCAGATCTGCCCAACGCTCCCTGGCCTGGCTCTCCCCATGCGCTCCGTTGTTAACAGTGTTACTACCTACCATTTCCAAAGCTGGAAACCCTGCACCCAGATTCCTCTCTTACCCCCAAATCCAAACTGTGCCCGTCCTTCTTCCAAAATGTCTCTCCCGCCACGCCCCTGCCTGACTCCACACCCAGGCCCTCCCTCACCCGCAGCAGCTATGCCTCCAGCTGACCACTTCAAGACCTTCCTATACCTGCTGGCAGAGCTCAGCTTCCTCAAAGCCCATGGTTTTCCTTCAGTGCATAAAACCACCAGGGGACAAAGCACCATCGGCACTCAAGTCACACACACTCACCGTGGATCCAAACCCCACAGCGCCTTCCTAATCCCACTGTCTGCCACTGCCCCCGCTTCCCCCCATCACCAAACTTCCTAACACTTCTGAACGTGGTTCCATTTACAGATAACTCTCCAAGTGACAGAATTAGGGTGACGGAGAATAGATACATGGTTGCTGGGGGCAGGGTGGGGGAAGGGGTGATGAGCAGAGGTGACAGGGAGAGTCTTTGTGGTGACGGAACAATTCTGCATCCCCACTGCGGTGATTTTACTCACATCTACACATGTGATAAAATTTCACAGAAGAATACACCAAAAAGAACTACATGCAAAAACTGGGGACATTTGAATTAAGGTCTGCTCCCAAGTTAACAGTACCGTGCCAACATCAATTTCCTGGTTTTTACAGTGTAAGATATCATGGGGGAAAGCAGGTGAATGGTACACAGGAACTAATTATTTTTACAACTTCTTGTGAGTCAAACTATTTTTTAAAAAGTGATTAAAAAATCCTGAAAATGTTAAAAAAAAAAAAAAAAAAAAAAAAAAAAGCCCAATCTCAACTTTGTGCCCTTCTACACCTTATTTCTTCTGCCCCAAAGAGGCCACTATTATTTCACTGTTATAGGTGAAAATTCTCACCTGCTGCTCCAAACCCACCCAACACCTGACAATTCCCTTGAGCAAAGGCAGCGGCCCCAGGCTCTTTTTTCGCGGAGCAGAAGCACGTTTTCCTATGCCACAGGTTGAAAACCAGAGTAACAACATCTTACAGATTGCTCTCCCCTTCAAGATTATGATCTACTGAAGAGCGAATCTCTAATCCTGCCAACCTAACCCAGCAGAGCCAGGCAGCACGTGTACCTGCAGGCAAAACCCAAACTTGCTGAGGATGCAGTCAGACATCCCCAATAACAGAGAAGAAACACCCGGCCCGATGCAGAGCATCACATGGGGGAGACAGGAAAATGCAGCCACGGCCCCAAACAGAAACCCAGTATGCGCCAAACAGCTGCTTTGCTCTGATTTTGCAAAATATCTCATTTAGAGTAGCGGCTCTACAAGACCTGGAAAGGTAAGATACTAGATATGACCCCCAAACAAGCTATCGGACCATTACTCAACACTGTCCTTCTGAATGCTTAAATTATCTGCCAAAAACTCTGGTTTCTAAGGGGCCACGGGCACTTGGTGTCTGAACACAAGTTCAGGTCTCAGCTCTGCTAACTTACTACAAGTTACTCAACCACCCGGCCTCTATTTCCACATCTGTAAAATGGGGTCACATGAGACTGACTTCTTAGGCTGTTGAAAGGATAAACTAAGAACACATGGAAAGCTCCTTGTAAGATTCTGCTAAACAGTAAGTACTTAATAAACAGAGACTGCTTTTGTTGTTGTTGTTATCTTGGTGTACTTAATATTGAGCTATTCCTTTCCGGCCATACTTGATCAAGATTCAGCAGTTTCTTAGAAGCCTCTCACTTGAACCAGAGCCAGAAGAAAAGCCCAGATCACCTAACTCACAAACCAGTGCACTTTCCACTGAAAATCAACTAAAACAACGAGAGGCCTTTTCTCCCTCGGGAAAGGGACGAGGGGAACTCTAGGAGGCCTGAGTGAGCATCCTAGAGAGAAGGAAACATCTGTAACTCCTACAGTACAGAGGCCCACCCTGTGGAGGCCATGTGTGGTGGAGGCCACAGTAGCACAGGTTCATGAACCACCGGCCAGGAAGACCAGCGGGTGGTGGTGTAGCATGTGGCCTCCACAGAGAGCACTGAGCAGTGGCTCTTACAATAATCTTAGGTCTAAGAAATGATGCTAGGAACTACAGACAAAAGATCGTGGCCATGAGAACGTGCAGTAAGTCTTTTTCACTTGCCTATAATGGTGACCACTAAGTCCCCTAAAACAGAAACAGAAAGAGGGCTCTTCTCCACAGGCTGCCTCAGCATAAGGGACTCGAAGTTACGTGAGCAGAAGCCACTTTAAATGGAAAAGGAAAGCAGGCCCAAATCCAGGGAGAATGATAGCAAACAAGGCAAGATGCAAAAAGCACTGGCCTGGGGGTGCACGACACACCCAATCAGCTTGTCAAGAGGTGCATGTTGTCCCCAGACAGAAACACATACTTTTAGACAGTCAATGAAAGAGAAATCCTACTAACAATTTCTGAGCAGAAACTAGAACCTAAAAGATTGTCTTACAAAACAATCTGCAGCAGATTCTAATCCATGAGGCAGCCACATTTTGACACCCATAAATAAGCTAGAGTCCCAGAACTCCTGGCTGTCCCCATGTCACAAATTAGGTGAAAGCTGCAGTCAGAGGCTTTGAAACACTCCGGTCTTTGATGTGGCCTGGGCGGGGTGAGGCCCTAAGAAAAATAACCACCATTTCAGAGTGCCTGCTCTGAAGGAGGCCTGACTTCCGTTCTACAGCGGCTATGCGATCTGTCCAAGGACACAGTGCATGCGACGTCCCTGAACTGGAACCCATGGCCATGTGATTCCAAAGTCTGAGCACACCCATCCTGCCTCCTAAGCTCTGACAACAAAATACATCGAAAGAGCACTGAATTAGGAATCAAAAGACCCAGATTTTCCTCTGCAGTAAGACTCTGCTGCATGACCTTGAGTAAGTTCCTAACTTCTCAGTAAAACAGAGCAATGATGCCTGAAGTATTTATTTACCTCACAGGTTTGTCAGAGGATCAAATTAGCCTACGTAAGAGGGAAAGTGAAGCCCACGGCAAAGCCTCCACAGACGGAAGGGCGATCTGTCACCCCCGCTAGAGTTGGCACGGACTCTCAGTAAGCACATCTAAGAACACGAGAGGTCATCTTTACAACAGCACTCGATTTTGAAGACATTTTTAGAAATCACTAAAACACTGGCCAAAACACTTACTGAGAACACACCATGTATAGCACAATGCAGCATGATCCCAAAGAGAGACTAAAAACTATCGTCATTTTTAAATATGGCTAAATTTTATATTCCTATTTTTGTAAAATTCTTCTCCTTCCCATAAATAAGAAATCTTAAAGTTACAAGCAAATAAAATGCCCTGAAAACCTGTCTCAGATTGATGTAACCATTCTATTTCAAAGGCATTCTGTACTGAAAGTAACACTGGACAATTTGTCTAAACAAGCCTATTACTCTGTAAAGGTTTTCTCTCATTTTAACAAGTTTAAAGTTCACTCTTTAACAGGGCCTTTTCCATGCCTCCTCCACCTGAAAATTAAGCTGCCCTTTTAACAACATACATACAAGAATACACACACACACACACACACACACACGACCAACGTAAAGCTTAAAGAAAGAAAAGAGAGAAAAGAAAGAAAGAGAGGAAGAAAGAAAGAAAAGACAAGACTCCCAAAAAGCCAAATGCCCTTTTTTGGGGATTTTTTCCCAGCCAGAATCTCTGCAATGCCCTAAACCCATTTGGCCCGGGGTGCACAGGGCAGCAGAGACTTCGGGCACCTCCCGGCCTCCTCCTCGCCCTGGGAAGCCCGGCATGCACCTGCAGGGAGGGTGTTCTGCTCTCAGGGAACTGTCAACACACCTCAGTGTGCCCCGCCCCAGATCTGGTCGCTGGTGCTCCCCCAGCAGCCAACCCTACATACATTTGACAAGAAGAAAACAGGGGAAACCTTGAACTCCTCATTGCGACTTGATAAGAAAGACTAAGGTAGAGACTTTCGTTTTTACACCGAATGCCAACTGACCAGGCTCCTCTCGAGGAGGAGGAAGAGGGAATTTGCAGTGCGTTTCCTCCTCAGTCGGCCTGCACCCTTCAAAGGTGCAAATGGCTGGACTGGTCCTTGGCTCCAAGAAGGCCTCAGCCTCCTTCAAAAGCGAGCTAAAACCACGGGGACGCAGGACCCCGGGCCAGGAGAACCTGTGGGGAAGGGCGCAGAAAATGAAGGCAGCTCTGTTTGCTGTGCCATCTCACCAAGTCACAAGCAGCAGCTTACAGAGTGGCCCTCCCTGCAGCATGTGGCGAGTGATTGTCAACACGGACTGCACACCAGAATCATCTCTGGGGATGGGACCCCAGCCGGCATTGGTATTATTTAAAGCTCCCCGAAGATTCCACAGTGCAGCCAAGGTTGAGAACCAGTGGTCTAGTCCAGGAGATCGCTCCAAGGGAAGTTACGCTGTCAGTGACCTCCTCGTATCTGCTCACCTGCTTGCCTCCACCTGGGAGGGAATCACACTGCGCAGGGGTGGGGTGCCCCCCACGGCTCGCCTTCTCAATCTTCTCCTCGCCAGTCCCTCCCCTGCCGCCTCCTAGGACTTCAGCCACCTCACCACTGACCCTGCACCTCTAGCCCTCAAGGGTGTCTTGTGCATTAACTAGGTGGCTAATTGGAGGGCTCTGAAATCAAACCCTTTATTTACCAAATAAATATCTTTAAATAGCAAACAGCTCCAATTAGTTCAAAGAACTGACAGATTTCTCCAATCCTCAAACATTCTTCAAAAAGTCTCATTCCTAGCTAATTGGTGAAAGATCATTTTATAATTTGAGGCCAAAATCACAGGTTTATACAGAAATACACTGTCCTCCACATTATAATAAATCCTCTAATCACTACAAGATAAGGTCCCCCGGCCCTGATTCCGTGATCAGACCGGCTCCTTTCCTAAGAGGCCGCATCCTGTCCCTCTGCCTGAGCTCTCTTTAGCACACTACAAATGCCCCAGAGTCGGGCTTAGTGAACTCACTTCCCCCACAGCACACACTTTATTTCAACCCTGCAACAACCACACAATCTAGAAGAAACTGAATAAGTTTCTACAGTTTTTGACAAAAAAGAAAACTGGGGAAAAGAGATGTTAAATCCTATGAATTTCAACGTCTACACCCTACATACCCAAACTACCAAGAGTTTTAGGGATCCCTAGGACCAGCACCTACTCGCCTTTAAATTGATGTTTATTGAAGGCAGAAACTGCTTTAGCAAAGAAAAATGCAAATACAATTTTTTAAACAACATTAAAAATGAGAAAAAAATGACTTCACTGCCTAGGTGAATCTATTGTTTCTGGCCTCAGTATCTAATAAACCACACATACACACCCACACTCGTGACCTTCGGAAACCAGTGCCTGAAGCTCTGTGAGGTCAGAGTTCAGGGCGAAGGCACCAAGGGAGAGCCCACTCAGAGCAGGAGCGTGCGCCAGGGAGAGGGTCCAGGCTGGAAGGTGGCCCGAGAGGCTCGCCAGCCCTCATTCACTCAGCATCAAGCTCTTTCTCAGGGTGGACTGAACAAAAGGCTCGGAGGCTCTGGCTACTATTTTGCTGACCGCCTGCCCAGTGCCAAATGCTCCCGGGCACTCTGCTGGATGGCCTCATTCACATCCCCTGTGGACCACGCAAGGACTGGTAACAGAGGGAGCCCAGGAACCAAGGCCTGGGCTTAACTAGCCTGGGGTCACAGAGCTTGGTGCAAGTCCCAGCCCGGACCAAGCTTCTGCACTCCAGAGTCCCCACGAAGGGAACCTCTGACTCCCACTAGGCTCCCCCAGTGGTTGCTGGGAGCACTTTTCTTCAATGAAAGGCTCCCTGGCTGAAAGATGAAGGCCTGGGGTTTCTCTGAGATAATGAGCAGGCCCAGACACCAAGGCAAAGACAGAAATCAGGATGGTTTTGTTGGGCAAGCACTTGAAGAAAAATACACAATGAATTCCAAACAAATTATATAGCTCACTGAGAAATGAATCCTGGCACCTCCTTTATTAAAACCAAAACAAACAAGCCATGGAAAAGACTCCGACCATACCCTGCTATAAAAGCACAAACACAACAGGCCCCATTTCTGAAGCTCCGTGCTGAGCCATTTTCATAGCTACTCCTTTCTAGACCTCCCAACGACTCCAGGAAAAAGGAGCACGATCCTCACAACACAGCCAAGAAAAGTGGGGTGCAGAGGGTACGTCACTTACACAAGGTCCCCCACAGCCAGGAAGCGGGGTTTAAGTCCTGCTCTGTGTGTCACGGGTCACCCTCTGGACCGGAAAGGGCTGTAAACTGCAAGCTTGGCAGGATGCCCGGTTAGAGAGGAACCATCTGGCAAGGTGCACCCTTGGGTTATCTCGCTGGAATGCCACACTCAGCAGAAGGCGTTTCATCTGATGCCTCCTCCAATGCCCTACAGGTGACTCACCTTCCTGTATGTATTTTATAAAAGATTGCAGCAGCAACAACGAGTGTCAGGGAACATGACTATTCTAAAAAATCAGACCAAACAGTTTGGGCTTATCTATCAACAATCACATTTCCTTTACCTGAAAATCCTGCAGCTTTTAGAGGCATCAGGGAAAGCGGCTGGAATAGAAATGCTAAGGTCATGGACAAGGCTGACAGGCAACAAGTAGGAATCCATGCATCCTGTCCACCAGGGGGAAGGGGGTGTCACTGAGCGTCCTTCTATCCCTAGGAGGGGCGGCAAGGGTGAGAGACGCATTCAGTGTTAGCCAGTCTCACGTGTCACAGAAGTGCTGAGCTCTGTGTCAATCAGTAAGACGACTGCCATCGAGCCAGGTGTCCAGTGTAATCCTGGGGAGGTTAAAGACTGCGGGCAGCACGATAGAGCGAGGGCAGTGAACTTTCTCTGAGGGGCCAGACAGTAAACACCTTAGGTTTTGTGAGCCAAACAGTCTCTGTTACATAGTTTTCTTCCTTTTTTTTAAACAACCCTTTAAAAATTAAAATCATGAGCTCATGAGCCAACAAAAACAGGCCAAGGGCAACTGTAGTTTGTCCATCATCTCCATGCTAACCCATCAAGATGGCTCATACAGCAAGCCTGGCCATCACCTCCCACACCAGCAACGCTGCCTGAGCCCACCGAAGGAACCAGCTCCCAGGGCAGGAGGGGGGCCTCTCAGAAATCATCTCCACGCTTCACTCAACAGATGCAAGAAACCGCCCCCTCCTCTCCCTCACCGCCATGTTCCTTTGCCCGTGCTCCGGCTCTCCCAAAGGGAAAGAAGGAAAGCAACACGACAGGCGGAGCACTTAGACACCGCACCCAGAGCTTTCTTCACTGGGGCTGGTCTCGCCATCTCCTCACCCCAGCCTCTGAAGAGGGTGCCTTAGCAGATGAGAAGGTGGAGGCTTAAAGAGGGTACGCCACTCACCCAGGGGAGTCAGAGAGGGTGGCGCTTGGCTCTAGAGCCAATGCTCTATTACCTTACACGGTAACCCCTAAACGTCGATCTCTGATGGAGCAGGTTATCTGTCAAGCACATGTATTTTTATAGTTAGTGCCAGTGATGGAAATCTATGTGGACTGTGGCCCTCATGTGGGGTCCTCTCGGGTAAGACTGTTTAGAAAGGTGAAAGACTGCTTGTCGTCAAACACTCATAGTAACAAACACACACACGTTCAATCTAGAGGGAGATTTCTCCACCCTAAACCTCTGGCCTCTGGCCCACTGCACTGTTGGCTCTGAACAGTGCCATGGGTTTGCATCAGTCTCTCCTACTGTATAGAATGAGCTCAATTAAAACAGCCCAGTGGGGCCGGTCCAGTGGCGTAGTGGTTAAGTTTGCATACTCTCCTTCGGTGGCCTGGGGTTCGCAGGTTCGGATACCGGGCACAGACCTAGCACCGCAAATCAAGCCATACTGTGGCGGTGTCCCACAAAAAACAGAGGAAGATTGGCACAGATGTTAGCTCAGCAACAATCTTCCTCACAAAAAAAACCAAAAACACTATGGAAAACAGTATGGAGATTCCTCAAAAAACTAAAAATAGAACTACCATACGATCCAGCCATCCCACTACTGGGTATTTATCCAAAGAGCCTGAAGTCAGCAATCCCAAAAGTCCTGTGCACCCCAATGTTTATTGCAGCACTGTTTACAATAGCCAAGACGTGGAAGCAACCTAAGTGCCCATCAACAGACGAATGGATAAAGAAGATGTGGTACATATATACAATGGAATACTACTCAGCTGCAAAACAGAACAAAATCATTCCATTTGCAATAACATAGATGGACCTTGAGAGAATTATGTTAAGTGAAATAAGCCAACGAGAGAAAGATAATCTGTGTATGACTCCACTCATATGAGGAATTTAAAATTATGGACTAAGAACAGTTTAGTGGATACCAGGGGAAAGGTGGGGTGGGGGGTGGGCACAAAGGGTGAAGTGGTGCACCTACAACATGACTGACAAACATTAATGTACAACTGAAATTTCACAAGATTGTAACCTATCAATAACTCAATTAAAAAAAAATTGGAAAACAAAAAAAACAAACAGCCCAGGCACTGGGATGAAAGTGACCCTCAGTAACGTCAGCTGAATGAATTAACAAGCTAAGGTAGAGCCCCGAGGTCTTGAGGCCAAAGCTGTGCTGTAGCAGAAAGGTGGCCGATAGACCCTCCTAGATTAAAGAGCCGGCTGGCACACGCCTGGGTGCTTGGCCTCAGTGACTGCGCCAAGACAGGGCCTGCATCCAGGCTGCAACTAACAGCCCAGACAGCAGCTGCAGGCAGGAAGCTCGGCACTCCCAGGTATCAAATGTTAAACGGCGAGCCAGAAGGGGCGAGACTATTTCCAGTCCTCATTTGGGTCCATTTCTGCTGCCTCTCATCTTAACAGCGGTTAAGAGAGCAGACCCTGGAGCCCGACCCCTTGGATCTGATTCCCGGCTCTGATGAGGGACCCTGGACAAGTGACTCAGCTGCTCTCAACCTGGGTTTCCTCTTCTGTAAACGGGGATAGTAAGAGCACCTGCATCGAGGGTTGTGGGAGGCGACATGAGTTACTATATGCAAAGGGGTTAGGGCCTGGCTGTGAGTTAAGCATCATTATTCTTCCTCCACTGCTGCGTTCAGGGTTCAGCGCAAGTTCAGTCAGCTGACCCTGTCCCTGCAGATTTTACTGGCAGCCTCTGTCCCGGTTTCCCGTCATCACAGCAGTTCCTTGCTTTCTGTCGCCCCTCATCAATGTCACTAAGCCACAGGGACTCCACAAATTCTCATCACTTCCAGGACCTCCTTCCTGAGGATCACATTGCACTTCAGGTTTTAGTAAAGGAAAAGGCGTTCTCACCTGGGCCAATCACTTGCTTTAAGGCCGATTTCTGAGCCCTTTCTCACCTGATCTGCACCTTACACTGACCTGGGCTCCAGAGGAGCGTCGAGGAGAGCTGTCAGCTCATTTTATTCATTTTCTGCCTGGTCTCCTCCTCTAGCCCCTCTGTGGACCTTTCTTCTCCTATCCTGTCTCTCACGCGCGCACACACTCCAGGAATACTCCTTGTGCTGGAATCATCACTCCCAGAGCATTTCAAGGAGCGGCCCACCTGCCACCTGACCTCCGAGGCCCATCTCCTCATGACCTCTCTCCCACACAGCCCCTGGCATCCCTTCTCTCTTGCTCCTTAATTAGACCCAAAATGAGTGAAAGAATTTCATCACTACTGAGAAAACCACAGTGAAGATATTACTCTGCTCTGTCCTACCAAAACCTGTGACAACTTCTGGATGATATCACAAGGAAAATGAAATGAGGAGACACAGGAGGCCAAGCTGGGAATGACTGAAAGGAAAGGGTTAACAACCAAAACTTATATGAAGAGAGTTATTCCAGAGATCCCGACATCCACCAAAACAAAACAGGACAAACTATATTAACTCAGCCTGCTGCCCACTCTGAACACTGCTGTCCATTTCCATGCCATTCACCCAAATCCCACTGCCCTGAAGGCTGCGCCTGGGCAGCAGGGGCGGGGGGCGGGGGGGGGGGGGCAGGGCGGGGGTCAAGCAGGCTGTGACACTAAAGTGCCTCCAGAAGAGTAAACAACGTAACACAACTCTTTTCGTTATTAGGTTGCTTTTCCCCATTCTGCCATATTGATAGAAGACTATCAGTGTTATATCGGAAGTAATGGTAAATCTATCAAATCTATTAAAACCACAAGATGTCCTCTCTTTCTGTATTAAACTGCCGGACAGATAAAATGATGCAGCTACTCCAGAAAGTAGTTTACAGTTTCTCAAAAAGTGAAACATAAAACCACCATATGACCCAGCAATTTCACTCCAAAGAGAACTGAAAACTGTCCACATGACGTACGTGCAAATATTCACAGCAGCATTATTAATAATAGCCAAACACTGCCAACAACTCAATTCTTCATCAACTGGTGGACAGACAAAATGGGGTACATCCATACAATGGGATACTACTCAACAATAAAAGGGAGGGAACTACGGACACATGCTACCTCATGAACCTCAAAAACATGCCAACTAAAAGGAGACAGTCACAACAGACCATACACAGTATGATTCGATGTACACGAAATGTCCAGAAAAGGCAGACTGATGGAGACAGAAAGCAGATTAGGGGTTGTCTGGGGCAGGGGTGCAAACAGAAGTGAACTGTAAATGAGCAGGAGGGATCACACGGTGGTGATGAAAAGGTTCTGAACTGATCTATGGTGATGGCCGCACCACTCAGGAAAGTTACTAAAAACCACCGAATTGCACATCTGAGAGGAGTGCATTTTATGACATGTAAAATATACCCCCAAAAAGCTATTTAAAAGAAAAAAATCACACATTACATACCTTTATCCATCTGTCTCCTCTGAGGTCATCTTACCCCAGCATCTAGCAAAACACCTGGCATGTAGTGAGGGCTGAAACGCCGAGTGAATGAACAACTTTTTCAAAAACAAAATAATAAAGTTTTGTCTTTTTCCATAGCGTCATGATTTACCAAAACTTCACATCCCTGTCTACTCTTCCACCCCATCTGCCCCAGAACACAACGGCCAGTGTAGGTCACGAAGCCAACGTGTCCGTGAAGCTTCGAGCTGATCAAACCACGACCGCAACACCTCAAGACGTATCCTGACCAACTGCTGACCAAGTGCAGTGCTCGTCCCTCCTCAAAGTTTAAAAAGAAAAAGCATCTTCCTTAGGTTTTCCTAATGGCATTACTAGGAAAACCTTTGGGGTTAGGAGTAGAGAAGAAAGAGCATGATGTAAGTATCAGATTCAGAAGAGGTGAAGGTTCAGAGAAATTATAATCCAACTTAAAATAAATTCTTAAATTCGTTCAGGCAAGATTTATTTTTCACTTAGAAGCAGCCAATTTAATAAACGCACCAGATTCCATCCCAAGAGAATTAAACCGAGCAAGCTAAGCAATGGAATAAGCAGCTTAGACGCACTGTGTTCTGCGCCATTTTATCTGTCTACCAAATAGCAACCAGGAAGAGGAGGTTTCAAAGACTGTAACGAAGGAAGAACTCTATCAATCTTGCTGTGAAATGCAAGATTTTACTTTCTCAACTAGCATTATAGCAAAAATAATGTAGTGAGTAAAAATATATTGCTTGCTCTATCCCACACTACCTAGAATTCATGCATGTCCTACTTAGTCTCAGGTTTCAGTAATACCAATATCTGCTGTCCAGACACAGAAACACAACATGCTTCCTCATGGTCTACGTGTGAGGTGGAGTGGGGAGGGTTGTAGGCTTTTCCGACAAACTGGTTCAAACTTTACCTCCACCACATATTTGCTTTATATCTTGGGCAATTCATCCAACTTTTGTGTTGTGGTTTCCTTATCTTTGAAGAGGTAAGAATTCATCGATTGCATTTCCTTTAATCATAGGCCATTTATAACTTATTTCTTACCTAGCTTGAAGACAAAGGTCTTCACAAGACTGCATTATTTTCTGGACATGGTGATCAGCTCTCATGATTTAATATTTTCTTGGCACCACATTCCACCAACCCCAGTGCTGACTGGTAGGTCAGCCATTTTTTTTTTTTTTTTAGGATTTTATTTTTTTTCCTTTTTCTCCCCAAAACCCCCCAGTACGATAAACTTCGTTGTGGGTCCTTCTAGTTGTGGCATGTGGGACGCTGCCTCAGCATGGTTTGATGAGCAGTGCCATGTCCACACCCAGGATTCGAACTGACGAAACACTGGGCCGCCTGCAGCTGAGCGGGCGAACTTAACCACTCGGCCACGGGTAGGTCAGCCATTTTAAAGGATTATAAACGGGGACGTCAATAAGCAAACTTTTGGAAGGTGTACAAACCTAAATAAATACTGCTGAATAAGGACCGTTCCAGCCAACTGTCCCTTGTCGGTTAAGTAAGGGCAAGAGGACTGACAAAACAATACATCCATCCTCTGCACATTCAAAAAACAATCTCTACCAGGAGGTTGGTTCCAACTTCCTCCCAGCCCTGCATTTTACTGACAGTAACTAAATTCGAGCCAACCTCACAGATTCTGGGTTCAATTCAACTGTAACACAGTAATCCCTCACACCCATCATATAGATCCCAGAAACAGCATACAAGGTACTCTGTTTACTTCAGATGAAGAACAGTCACAGGGCTGAGGTGACCAAGTTCTCAGGGTTCCCGCCTCCTCGTTTCCACGGCACCTTCTGTACCAAATCCGCTTTTCGTGGAGGGGAAACATTCAGGGAAGCAAAGCAGAGCACAGACCTGGGGAAGCTGACGCGGAGGTTCCGTTCTCCGTCCGTGCCCTTGACTACCTGGCTCCATGTCCACCTCCACGGATTAACACTCACTGTAGAGAGCTGCAACAACGCAGTTTCAATTCGGAACTCATAATTTCCAAGCTCAAAAGTGTAACATGACAGCCTGACAAGAACAGGTGTATTTGTGGAGATAACGGGTCAGAGAACAAAATCCCACAGCCTCTAGCCAGTGCAGTTTAAAACCCTCCAGCCAGCCAGCGTGTAAGGGAAAGCCACCCAACTGAAGGCCCCCGGGCCTCATAATGCCACAAAGCTCAAAGAAGAGGGATGATGGGCCACAGCTCTGCTCACTGGCGGAATAAGGAAAAACAGCCTGTGATGCTCTCCTCCAAAAGTTGACTCCTCAATGAAATCCCTCCCAACCACGTACCCTACAGAGCTGCTGCCTTCCCAAAAAGAGACCTAAACACTTGAGGGCAAATCAAATGAATAACGCAACCAATCTGCCCCCCACCCTCGAGTGGACTGCAACGGGAAGTATGCATATATTTACCTGAGGCTCACAGAATTATTCAAGTACAGCAGCCCAACTTTGATGCAGAGGTCAAATTTTAGAAAGCTCAACCCTCCAGAAGCACAAAGCAAAAAGGCCTCAAGCACAGAAATGGCCGTCACAGATCCTGAGCCCTGAATTCCCATGCACCGCTCTTCATAGGAGGGGTCTCCAGTCTCTCTCTCAGAGTATTCTGGTCCACAGTCAACACATCCTCTAAGAAAGGCAAATACCTGGGCCTGGGTTCCTAGCCCACAGTAGAGCAGAAGCAGCAAACTAGCTGAGGGCGGGCACTGACTCTCAGAATGGCTTTGATGGCAGAAGAGGGGCAATGCACACAGGATGAAGGACAGCCATCTGAGGTCCTCTGCTGTACGGCAAACCCCTCCATTCCCGGGTGGCACCCGAAGACATCACGGTATGACCCAGGACAGCTCCCCAGCTGTGAGAGGAACACCAGCCAACCCCTAGAGGGGAAAGTCTGAAAATACTGTGCTGAAATATTTAATAAAGATGTATGCCCAAAAAAGGATTTGCTGCTGACACAAAGAGACTCCAGACCCCGCCCCACAGTTTCTTCTTATAGTTATCCTCTTTTCAATTATGTCTTCAGTTCTCCAAACAGAATGAGGCAGGCAGCCTCGGCACGGTTGCTTCTACAAGGAAGCTGGGCACAGGCTCGTGTCTGGTACTGCTGCGACAAGTTGGGCCGGGCTGGGTCAGAACTGGACAGCAGAGCAGGAGGGGGTGAGCATCAGGCTGCAAGGACCAGTGGCACAGGGTCCCTGCTATCACAACCGACAACAGTCACACACCATGATCTCCCACCAACCAAACTGATCAGTAAACACTGCTGAAGGAAGCTTTAAACTAAGACATATCTTTGAAGGATTCTCATCAAAGTAGTTAACCATTTACTACTAGCTATCGGGTAGACTCAGTCATCCACACATCTATTCCAGATAAATCACGTATTACACAAAAGCTTCACTTTACTTCTGAGTCCTTCACTTAATGATAATAACATGCAACAGAGACTGGCAAGTGTGAATATACTGGCTCTAATTGATGGTCTGTCGTGTTGATGGAACCAAGGCTTAAAAATAACATGAGGAGACTTCCAAAACAAGGCAAATGAGGGGCCAGCCTGGTGGCATAGTGGTTAAGTTCATGCACTCCGCTTCCGCAGCCCATAGTTCACAGGTTCGGATCCCAGGCCCAGAACTACACACCTCTCATCAAGCCATGCTGTGGAGGTGTCCCACATACAAAATACAGGAAGACTGGCATGGATGTGAGCTCAGGGACCATCTTCCTCAAGCAAAAAGAGGAAGATTGGCAACAGATAACATCTGTTATCTCAGGGCCAATCTTCCATACACACACACACACACAATAAAAGAAGGCAAATGAAAGGCACGTTTATGCTCCTCTCCTCTGAAAGAGAAAACAGGAGAAAAAGACAAGAAAAGTCCATCCACAATAAAACCAGGAAAACAGTCATAACCCTAAAAGCTATCTGCCACACACAGTGACATCTAAGCCAAGCTGAGGGAAGAGGAGAGAACCAATCCACAACCTGTTAGGCCCTAGGCAAGAAGCGGCTTCGTGGAAAGTGGGATGCCCTTTGCTAGGAATGGCAGGGGCTGAGGCTGTGGACAGGATTCTGGGGTGGCAGGAACCCGCCCTCTGGGGACCCGATACATACCACAAAGATGGCCAAGAGGCCTCACTGGCAAGGGCCATCACCACTTCCCCAACCAGGCAGAAAAGCCAGCTTCACACTGCTGATCAGACGCGGCTAGCCCGTTTAACCTGCCGCCAAGTGAGCACCCTGGATCATCAAGTCACCCCAAGGAAGAGCGAGTGGAGGGACGCCCCTCGACGGGCAGAAGACAGTGCCAGGCAGGGTGCGAGAGGATGGAGCCACCCTGAGGTGGGCAGGTGCTCTGGAGGGGCTCCTGCGATGCTGCACTGTCCTGGGCAGACTGCAGGCCGAGGAGCACTGCCCCTTCAGACGCCTCTGAGCCAAAGGAAACAGAGTGTCCACAAAGAAAAGGGGCAGTGTGAAAGAAACACAGCAAGCAGAGGCAGAAGGAAAATAACATCTCAGAGGACTTCCCAAGGGAGAGGGGAAACGTTTCAAATGTTCTCTTGACCCAAAGAAATTAAAAGAAAACTAGGAGTTTGTTAAAAAAAAAAAAAAAAAATCTTGAAAGAGGACTAACTGATACAGTTGAAGATAATAAAAACCATTACCAAAATAAAGACCACATTAAAAGCAGCAAAACAGCAGAGGAGACACTGCTGAAAACAATGACAGAGAAAACAAAAAATCAGCTGAAAACAGGAGAGTTAAAAAAAAAAAAAGGGATCAGAGAAGGTGCTGGATACGGAAGCAACAAAGACTTCATGTATACATATCAACTGTACCTGAAAATGAAAATAAGGAAACAGCAAAAATCCCACTTCTGGTTTATCCTAAGGAAATAATTAGACAAGTGGAAAGATTCATATATTCATTGGCATTTTCCATAATTTTTTTTTAAGTTGAGAACTACCTAAGCAGACGTCAATGTAGGATTAGTTGCAGACATCATTCTACAGCCATACAAAGAAATACCAAGCAGCCACTCAGATAATGCTGATTTAGTGACATGGAAAAGCATGCCAATGTTTAATAGGAAAAAGTACATTACAGAACAGGACATATAGAACGGTTGCATTTCTGTGGTGGAGGAGGGGCGGGTGGGCAACATATATTCACAGAAAAAACTTTGGAAGGATGTATACTAAAATATTAACAGTAGTTATTTATGGTTTTGTTTTGTTTTTTGAGGAAGATTAGCACTGAGCTAACATCTGCCACCAACCCTCCTCTTTTTGCTGAGGAAGAGTAGCCCTGAGCTAACATCCGTGCCCATCTTCCTCTACTTTATATGTGGGATGCCTGCCACAGCAATGGCGTGCCAAGCGGTGCCGTGTCCGCACCCGGGATCCAAACTAGCAAACCCCGGGCCACAAGAAAGCGGAACGTGCGAACTTAACCACTGCGCCACCAGGCCGGCCCCTATTTACGGTTTTTACAGTCTCTGTTTTTCTGCATTGTCCCAGTTGTTAACAATGAGCTTATTTCACAAATTTACACTAAGAAAAAAGCAAAGCTGTATCATTTTCATTTTTAATGAACACAGACACCCAAACACATACATACACTAAAAGATGAAAAAAGACCAGACTCGGGGGGGTGGGGTAAAAGGGGTAAAGGGGCACATACGTATGGTGACAGATAAAAATTAGACTATTGGTGGTGAGCACAATGCAGTCTATACAGAAGAAGATATATAACAATGTACACCTGAAATTATACGACATTATAAGCCAATATGTCCTCAACAAAATAAGAAAAAAAGAATACTTTACACTATCCCTTTGTGGTTAAGAAAAAAAAAAGGTCAGACATGACTTCAGGAAGATTTTAAGTTTATGGTCCAGGATTCTTGGGCCAAATCATTCTGGCTGCAAAAGGTCAGTTATTAGACATCTCTAATCCATCGTCCTCAATCAATCTGGGTAACAATAAAGAAGCTAAAAGCAGCTAATGTCCTTCCGTATTAGATCTAACATCCTGAATTATATTATACCAAACACTGCAATTACTGCGTTTCTTTTAAACAATTCTCTATATAAGGAGAACTAATCAACAAAATGAAAATGTTAAAAAAAGATAAATCATCTGAAAATCTCAGGAAAACTTTCGCTCCTGCTATATAATCATGTGTCGCTTAACGATGACGAGAGTACGTTCTGAGAAATGCGTTCTGTGCGAGCATCACAGAGTGCACTTACACAAACCTACATGGTGTAGCCTACCACACACCTGGGCGACATGGTACTAATCTTATGGGACCACTGTCATATACGCGGTCCGTCAATGGCCCAAATGTAGTTAGGGGGTGCTTTACATATTTGTTTTTTTTATTTTTATTTTTATTTTTTTAAAGATTTTATTTTTTCTTTTTTCTCCCCAAAGCCCCCCAGTACATAGTTGAACATTTTTAGTTGTGGGTCCTTCTGGTTGTGGCATGTGGGATGCCACCTCAGCATGGCCTGATGAGCGCTGCCATGTCTGCGCCCAGGATCCGAACCAGTGAAACCCTGGGCCGCCGAAGTGGAGCATGCGAACTTAACCACTCGGCCCCAGGGCCGGCCCCTGTGTTTATTTTTAAACCCATTTAAATTTTATTTTCTGAAGCTAAAAGGAAACATGAAAGTTTAAAGAAATTGGGAGACCATGGGAATTTCTTAAGATATGGATACAATTCAATATTCCTCTTAAAATCCTAGTCATTCTGGGTTTCACTGAAGAAGACAACTAGAAGTAACTTCGATATATGAAATCGCTCAATTTAAAAGAAGCACTTTTAATTACACACGTTCCTCACTTTCAGGCAGAGAACAAGATGTAGCAACATAGAGACTCAGAGCAGCAAATGCTGAGGAGGGTGCAGGGGTCCCGCGATGAGTGCGATCCCCCTTTCACAATGGACACCTGGTAAAGGGCCAGTCTTCAAGGGCAGTGACCACCTTCCCCCTGAAGACTGTGCTTCTCCCACCATTCTGTCCCCACCAGTCCAGGCGGATCTCAAATGGCGTGGCCGGTAAGTGATAAGACCCCACCCTTTAATGTCAAAGGCCTGCTTTTACCTTCTTTCCACTAATGTCACAACACCAAATAACATTTGAGTATTTCATTTCTGGAGGCTGATTTTTATCTTTGGTTTTGTTTTCCTTTTTGTTAATGATGAAATTACCACACCTGTCAAAAAGCTTAAACTATGGATGATATTGCCATAAGGTGACCAATTTTACCAAGAATACAGTAAACAGAGGCTTTCTTCCCTTCACCGGCCAACTCAGGTGCGTATCAGAGGCAGCGACGGCCGCACCCACCCCCGTCTGCCTGCTGTCCTTCTACCTGGGCTTCTTCCAACCAACCCGAAGACAGGCAGGCTCACTGCTCATCTTCCAAATTATCGCCCACAACAGGTCTTCTCATCTCCAATGCCACAAACGCAGGTGGCAACCCCCACCATACAAAGTCAAATTCCCATTTCTCACTTCCAAAAAGGTGCCAAGAACCAATCAACAGGTTCAAAAGAACCAAGAAGATAGATTTTCTCGACTAAAAACTGACATAACACATTAACTCTTCGTGTTCGTCTCACAAACTCTTTTGGAGTTATTCACACCCTAATCTCTGAGGCCCTCGAACACCTCAGTTCCCCTTCTCCCTACACCTAATTGTTTTAAGGCACAATTTTTTATAAGGAAACAATTAAAAAGATGATACAGATAAAAAAAGTCAATAGGGTGCTGGCTGCGTGTTGCTTTCCCAGTACTTGAACTGAGACACCTCTTGCCCACTGATTCTTGTCAGGTATGCCAGGAGGGTGGGGGCGCTAAGAGTAGGAGGTGCAATCTGTAACTGCAAATCCTTGTTTTCTCTGCAAGGCTCCCAGCTTTATTCAGGTATCAACCCAGTAACCTCTGCCTTATTACCAACTCTTTCTGACCAACTCAGAAAACAAAATATGCACAACACACACAAGTCACCTTTTCTATCCTTCAATATCACAGCCTCAACCACCCACCCGATCAAATACGCCAATCCATCCAGCCCAAGCCGTAGTCCTTATCCACACAAAACAACCTGCTGCGAAACCCTCAGGGCGGGTGATGCCATTTATGGGGCTGGGTACCAATCCCTTCATTCTCCCTTGAGAACTCAACTGAAACCCTAACTCTCCACTCCATAGGCAAACTCACTGGAGAACCTGACAGTTTACAGAAGAGAACATGGCGCCCATGGCCAGAAGCATTGGGTTCAAATCCATCCCTACTTCTAACTAGTTATGTGTTTCTCTAGGCCTTAGTTCACTCATCTGTAAAACGATAGAAAAATGCATATATACTATAGTGTTCCTGCGAATAAAATATAAAAATTGATTTTTTAAAATACCGGTACAGGGGCTGGCCCAGCAGATGAGTGGTTAAGTTCATGCACTCTGCTTCAGTGGCCCAGGGTTTCACCAGTTCGGATCCTGGGCGTGGACACGGCACCGCTCAACAGACCACGCCAAGGCCACGTCCCACATAGCACAGCCAGAGGCACTCACAACTAGATCTACAACTATGTACTGGGGGGGCTTTGGGGAGAAGAATTAAAAAAATAATGTTTTTTCTTTGAGTGGAACATAGAACAAAATATAACCATAAAAATAAAAAAAAAAACACTGGTACATAACAAATGTTCCCATGTCCCCATTATAGTTTGACCTGAAGCCTTGGCTGCAATTTTCTTCTCTGAGCCACAACTGCCAAAATTACATGCAGTACTAGTTGAAACGCAGATGACTGACACACATGAAATTTCAACTAACAGCTGAATGCAGGAAGATACGTCACAGAAGGGTCAAGGAGCTGACCCATCTCAAGGGTTTATCCTCAAATCACACACCTGACCACACACGTCACTGTTCTCTCATGCCACATCCTTCTCTATGAAAAATGAATAAATTACTGAACCTACTATATCACCTTCAGGATGCATCCGGATCTCTCCAGTAGAGCCTAAGTAATAATGCACAGAGAAGCCCCCAATCATTATCCCAGACTAGGGCCACAACGGTCACAGTCCAGGGGCCTCTGCCACTGGGCTGTTGCTAATGCAACTCCACTGGCAACTCCATCCTGATCCCACGTAGATAACACGCTGTGAGACATGAAGGCGTCAATTAAGGGAATTTTTTGCTCCAACCATGTGAAATACATTCAGCTAATCATCAACTAAGACTACCAACTTCCTCAATTACCCTAATGCCACCCACCTCTTCCCTGCTCGCCTGTGCCTGTTGTAACCTCACAGAGCAGGAAGTCCCATCTTCCAACTCTTTAATGATCCAGACCTTCTGCAGGAATCTCGCTCATTTGACTCATTCATGCATTTATTTTCACGGCTACAGATGTAATGCTACAGGTTCGCCCGACAGCCAAATTCAATCCTCTGCAGAGGGTTTTCACCCTAACTCATGAAACATCACTGTTAGCCACTGCCAACCGAGGTGACTCTTCCGAGAGTAAGAGCTTCCTTGTTTCTTCTCTCTGCCCGTTTTTTGTAATAGGAGAAGCCTCCCTCCTACAGTTGTGTCGTCTCCTCAAAAGACAAACCACCAGTAACCGTCACTGAATCTAACCACGCCTCCTAATATACTGGCGTCCCATGAAATCTAGACACAGCCACCCTTTTCCCAGACAGAAGAAGCCCTAAAGCTCTTGGCTCAGAATAAAAACACTCATTTGCATGTGTTTTTATATAAACTCTCCTGTTTAGTTCCAGAGGCCCAATCCTAAGTGTGCAGAATAAAATGAAACCAGCTACACAGCCCGTTGTGCTTCAAGCGCATTCAGCCCAATTCAAGAGAACCAGAAACACTGTTCTCAATCAGGGATGAAAATTAAGTTCAACTTTAAAAAACTATACATGCATAATACTGGGACCAGCCTATAAAAAACCAAGACATACGTAGGTTTCCAATCTCTCCTTGTTATTTGTCCCTAGAGCAAATCAGAAATAAGCAAAAAGGCCACACCGAGGCCACTTTAGGGTTGACGAGGATTACCCAATCCATTAAGAAGACACCTCCTGACTTGAAACTCCATCCTACTTCCTCTTTTTTAGAACTTTTATCTTACTCAGAAACTAAGTCTTTCTAATGCCTTCTCTTTCCCAATACATCAGGAAGGAGGAGAGAAAGGAAAGACCTCATTTTACTCATCTACACCAGTCACTCCAATTACAGCCAGTTCTACGAACAGAGCCCTATCTGCCTGGAATACCCTGTACCCACTAGCACCTTAAAGAACTGTTCTAATACGCACTCAAATGTGGCCTCCTCCAGGAAGACTTCCTCTCTTTCACCCACTTTGGTTAATATCACCTCTCTGGTTAATATCGCCTAGTACTCCCAGTGCTTGCTGGAACCTCTGCCCGACACTGCACAGTAAGGACAGCAGGCAAGGCTTCTCCATTTCCCTAGCCTCCAGCACAGTGCATTAAACAGAGCAGACATCCAATAAATCTTTGCTGGGTGAAAAATGAGTATCATGTCTCATGAGGAGTATGAAAAGCACTTAAGCACTGGGAGAAATTGGATTGCTTAAGGGGTCCTGGTTAGAGGTTAGTGACACTTCTGATGGAATTGCTGTGATAGGGAAGAAAAAACCCATCAAAAGGAATTCCCAGCCTTCCCATCAGTTCTAAATGTAAGATAGTGAACAATCCTTTGCAATTAAGGTGACCACAGAATACTTACTCTCAACATTAGTTTCCCCTGGGAAATAAAATCATACAGTTCTGTATTGTTTGATTTTTTTTTTTTACAATTAGTTACGTATTACTTCTATAATATTTTAAATAAATTTAAATTTGCAACAGCTCAGTTTTTCTTTAAGGAATCTTTACATTAGTTTGGAGGGGAAAAAAGGCACCACGTGGTATTTTTCCCTCCTTACAATCCACAACAGCCTTCCACAGCAAGTGGAGTTATGGGAAGAGATTTAGACTCTAGGGACCAAACCGAGGTCAGAAGCATGAGAGATGCTGAGGACAGGTCAGCAAGGTTGAGGGCAGCTCCACAGAGACCCCAGGAGCCGCAGGAACAAGGGCTCGGGCGGAGGCGGGACAGTCAGAGGCAGACCATTTGCAAAGGCTGAGGGAGCACCTGTCCCTCCCCAGGGTTGAGATCTCCCTCCACTTAACCCAGTGGGAAAGGACAGGATAAGGGAAATTTCAGAGAATCAAAGCAAAAAAAAAGGACTGACTAAGTGCACACACTTAGTTTTTGACATTAACAGCCTCAAATAACTGGAGAGGAAGAGGACCAAAGGGAACTGTGCAGAACTGCCCTATTAGAATCTTTTCCCTTGTCAGGTTCCAGGTGGCTGCCAGAGCCACCAACTTCTCAAGACATAATTCCAGACACGCGCACCTTGAGAACCCCAAGTGCATGCAGTTCTCACAAGGACAGAGACCAACAGCAATCCAGGCTCCAACAGGCCAAGAGAAACTACTTTCGGTTGAGTCAGAAACTGAAGAAGCCAATGAGGAAAAGACAGTATGTATAGAAAAATATTTCAGTAGAATCAAAATGGCATGTTTTAAAAATACCCTCATTGGTTTTTAGGGCAGTGAAACTATTCTGTATGATAATATAAGGCTGGATACATGTCATTAATCATTTATTAAAACCCATAGAATATACAACCTCAGGAGTGAACCTTAACGTAAACTATGGACTTCAGGGGCTGGCCCGGTGGCGCAGCGGTTAAGTTCACACGTTCCGCTTCTCAGTAGCCCAAGGTTCACCGGTTCGGGTCCCAGGTGCGGACATGGCATCGCTTGGCAAAGCCATGCTGTAGTAGGCATCCCACATATAAAGTAAAGGAAGATGGGCATGGATTCTAGCTCAAGGCTACTCTTCCTCAGCAAAAAGAGAAGGATTGGCAGTAGTTAGCTCAGGGCTAATCTTCCTCAAAAAATAAAAATAAAACAATAAAACTATAGACTTCATGTGTTAAGGTTGTGTCAGTGTAGGTTCATCAATTCTAACAAATATAATCTAGTGCAGGATGTTGATGAGGTGGGGGCAGGAGATATATGGGAAATCTCTGCACCTTCCACACAATTTTGCTGTTTACCTAAAACTTCTCTAAAAAATAAAGTCTATTTAAAATTTTTTTTAAGTATCTTCATTATTCGAGTTAACCCCCAAAGAGCCCATACTTCCCGCAGATGCTTAATGCCCACTGCTCTTTACAGAATAACCCATAGAATATACAAGGTGAAGAATAAAACTTCGAAATGGGCCATTTCACTCTAATTACTAAAATTATCTCTGGCTAAAAGATTAATAAAACAAGAGTTCTGGTTTAACCTGCCAAGTTTTATCAATTGTCATCTCCAGACCCCCAAATTACCTAAAACATCATGCCTCTTAGATCTAGATTAGATTAACTGAAAGTAAACCACTAGATGAAACTCCAAAATCCCTTTCTCATCTAAAGCTGGCATTTTAGGATGCTTACATTGTACAAATATGAAAGAAAATTATTTTAATAACATAACTACCGAAAATATCTTACCCCTAACACTGCTTTCATTTCTCTTGATTACTCTCCAGGTTGCACCAGGCAGAGTAAGAAGAACCACGGGAACCCCAGTATCACTCGTCTGGATTAAAATGAAAGCTTGCTTAGTTTAGTTAACCTAGAGGTTTCTCAATTTTTATAGGTATAACCAAAGACCAAGATGTTTGAACAACATCCCCTTTCAATTCTGCCACCCAACTCATTAGAAAGTTACAACAGTGCCCTATCCAAGGAGGGGGATATGCTCCAAGACCCCCAGTGGATGCCTGAAAACCACGGAGAGCACTCAACCCTGTAAATACTGTTTTTTCCTATATATACACACCTATGACAAAGTTTAGTTTATTTTAGTTATGCACAATAAGAGATTAACAATAACAATAATAGAACAGAACTATAACAATACACAATATACTACAATAAAAGTTAGGTGAGTGTGATCTCTCGCTCACAACATCTTATCGCAGTGTACTCACCCTCCCTCTTGTGACAATGTGAGACGATGAGATGAAGTGAGGTGAATGACAGGCGTTGTGACCCAGCGTTATCGTAGGACCGAGGCTGACCTTGGAAAGCAAAGCCGTGGACAAGGAGGGACTACTGTACTTTCTGATCCACTTCAGGAGTGACATTCATTAAACTACACGTTAAAGAGTTTTAGGGTCCAAAATAAGTATATCCTAGGTATTTGTAGCTCTGGCATACAATTTATCTAATAAAACTTTTTAAAAGACACTCTTGTCACCTAAGAAACTACAAGCTGCTCTTGACTTAGGGACAATCAGCTCACGAAATGCTCCCACTGATGACAGATTAGCCACCCACAGCACCCCTCCCTCCCTATCGATCCACCCTGCGGCCACATGTGGAAATTACACGAGGAAAAGCCCTGACATGGCGACAGCGGTGTCCAGAGTAGAAGGACTCTCTGTGAACAGCAGGAGCAGCCCGGTGGAGCACCGAGGTGCCTGTGAGAGGTGAACTCGGGCTCCTCACTTACAATCACCCTCCTCACAGCGCTCACGCCCCTTCTCATAGTGCTAACCACCGCGCATGACCTAATTAATAAATCATGAGGCTCCGCCCCTAGCCTGGCCTCTTCCCCCAAGCTCCAGACCCGTATATGTAACCAATTATCCGTTTTCTCCACCTACATTCCAGTTATCTGAAACAGAATTCTTTGCCTACACAGCTTCATCATCTTCTATGCCAATCGATGCCCCATCAGTCATTTACCCACACACCCAAGCCAGAACCCTAGAGGCCATCCTAGGACCCATCTGTCCCTCCCTCACCATCATGACCAAACCCAGCCCAGTCTACCCTCTTAAATAGCTCCCTATTGAATCCCTTCCCCCCCTCCCCTCCCAGCACTGACGCGTCAGTCAGGTCCCACATCAGCTCTCCCCGCCCCCACAATGGCCTCCTAGCTGAGGAACCAGCCTCCACCCTCTGCAGTCCAACCACCAAACTGTTACAACCCAAAATGGGTCTCATTCTGCTGCTTCCAGCTTTGCCAGGAATTTCCTATTACCTAATAGGCTCAGCATGGTCCTTCCTTTATGATCTGGTCCCCTACCTCTTCAATCGCATGTCTCTTGTTCTCCTTCCTTTCCCTTTGAAGTCCAGCAAACTGAACTTCTTGCACTTTTCCAACACTCTATGCTATTAAAAAACTCTTATGCTTTTGAACATTTCTAATCTGTCTGGATTCCTTCCGCCTTTAAAAGAAATTCTTCTAGAACAGAGCTCAGGCATCATTTCCTTTATTAGTCTTCACACTGTCACCTCTCAAAATTTAATTATTCCCTCCTATGCTCCTTCTGTGCCTTATACTTCTACAACTGCATTTATCCCACTGAAATGTATGTTTACATACCTGCCTCTGCTATTAGACTGTAAGCTCGCTGAAGACAGTGTTTGTCATTTTTCTTCCTAATCTCAATGCCAGCACGGTGTCTGACACATGGCAGATCTCTCTTCTTCAACTCTAACCATCATTCCTATATAATGCCATCAACTTTTCACTGCCTGATAATCTACCTACTAGAGACCTTCTTCGATCAACACATATTCTTTCTTCCTATAATTAAAAGGAATAATTAAAAGTTCATACTACTTGTATGAACTGGTATAAACACTTTCCCACATCTAGCTAAAATCAATTTTAAAATAAGGAATTGGAATTTTAATTAGGAACCACTGAAACCTATTAAAGGGGACATAGTAAAGAGGGTTTTACATCTGAGCTGCGCTATCCTGAAGGCAGTAAAGGATAGAGGAGAAGGCTACTGGAGGTTAACAGTGAGGGCCAGCACCGTGCAAGGGACCGATCGCAGCTCAGAAATACGGCATGGGACCAGTAAAGAAAAATCTCCCTTATACCAGCTACCTTCCTGCCTTCAGAACCAGGAACTTAACTCTCACCATTACAATTCATTAGTCTTTTCCAGCCTAGCTTCACAACTTAACCACTATTTATAAACTCGCTTCTACAAGAAAACATGCTGAATTCCCAACCAACAGACTTACAAATGAAATCTGAAATTCATTTGGGAACCGCCCATATTTTAAACTTTATTTCTAAAACATGAAAAATTTTCCTTTTTCTTTCTCATCAAACTGTAACAATGATGATCTCGGAAATAAATTACAATCAAAATATTAATACATCTCCTACTAATTTTTATTTTATAAAATACTATAATGTAAATGGCCACACAGTCTACATTTATGCTTTCTTAGCTTAACATAGCAAAGATCTTTACAACACAAAGTATGACACTGCCTCTTTTTCTTTAATTGTACTTCTATCCAACAAGTTTCCATTTCCATGTTCACGCTCATACAAGTTAAAACAACTAAAGACAACCATACAACAAAGAAAAAATTTTAAATTTGAATAAAGAAAAAAGCAAACGGATACTAGCAGAATTCAGTAGCACTAAATTCTCACATTACTGCCTTATATTTCTCCTTAAGTTCTTCTACTCATTAAAAAAAAATATATGGTAGAAGGGTAGGAATACAGGTCTATGTCCCTTATCCAAAATTCTAAAACCAACAGTTTTTCGTAACTTCTCTGGAAGGAAGGTCTACACTGATCTGAAACCATCTGGCAGGAAAACCTGAAGTGACGTAGGGCAATTCACAGTCTTAATGCTAACAGACATGTGCCTCGCTGCTCCCCCGCCTGCGGGCTGCGGTGCCAGCCAGGCGGCCCGTCCACAACCCTGGCACCACTACTGCCAGCAGCCCCTGGCGCATGTGGGCACCTTGTGCAGGAAGAAAACATGTATGCAGGTCTGTATCATTTCAATGACAACTGCCCTGTCACTCAAAACACACACACCAGGAAAAGGTTAAAAAGCAGACTTGTGCTATTTGGGGTGAATGCTCATTCAGAGCAGTAATTTTAAGCCACAACGTTTACACTAATCACAGTCTTGTGAATTTCCATATCTACAACTTTTTATTAAATCATAAGACTAAAAAGAAACACACAGGATGTAAAAGCTATTTTAAAACTAGAATATTTAGCACATATACAAATATTCATCCGAAGGACAATTAAGAACACAATTCAGCCAGGCAGGATTCTCACTGTTTGTCTTCAAGCGCCTACATTTGCTTCATCCACAGCCCAGAGGCAGCCCAGAGACTGCTTCTGTCATTCTGAGCTAATGCTCACATTTACACACGTGCATGCACACACACCGTCTTTGGGGGCCCCAGTCCACATGCAGTGTCCTCTGTTTAGAATACAACCCAGCAAGAGACAGGAGCTCAGGATGAAGTGCAGCACCACTGGGTGGCTGGTCTCACTCACCAATGTAAGCAAAGCAGTTAACTACGAAAACTCATTAAAGAGCAACAGCAGTGCTTACCAATAACACTGTGGGGGGAGGGGAAGGGTCAATAATGTTCTTCTTTCTCCAAAGGCAAAAGAAAAACAGCGAAATTATTCTGTCTAACCAGCAGAGCCAAACAGGAACATGCTCCTGGCTAGAACCTTGCGTGCTAAGGACCAGGCACGCCCTACATTACAGAGGCCAGGGTAAGTTGGTAAGGACGTTAAAATAATCACCATGAAGGTAAGGACATTAAAATAATCACCATGAAAACTGTGTGGAAATGGGGGGATAACATTTACAATCCATTTCTGAATGGAAAACAATATAAAAAGAGCAACTGGCCCTGCCCGGTGGCGTAGTGGTTGGGTTCGCACAATCCACTTCGGCAGCCCAGGGTTCAGATCTGGGTACGAACCCACACACTGCTCATCAAGCCATGCTGCGGTGATGGCCCACATTCAAAATAGAGGAAGACTGGCACAGATGTTAGCTCAGGGACAATCTTCCTCAAGGAAAAGGAGGAAGACTGGCAACAGATGTTAGCTCAGGGCCAATCAGGGCCAATATTCCTCACTTAAAAAAAAAAAAAAAGGAAAAGTGTACCTCTGAATGACTGCAATTACTTAAAGACACATCTGCACAAAGATGATGACTGGAAAATAAGCAAAATAGAAAACAGCTATATTCAAATAGTGGGATTATATACGCTTTTGCTTTAAAAATAATTTAACGGGGCATGGCGTGAGGGTGTTTTTCCAGCCGGGGAGAGGTTCCATTTCTGTACCCACCTTCAGCCCCCACTTCACATTATTTTTTCAAAGACTATGCACAGACAACATGGTCAGGGTAGGAAATGGGCCTGGAACCCTGCAGTCAATAAGCAACCACGGACCCTTCTGCTGGTTTTCACAGGGCCTGATGGCCACGAATTCCCCAACAGAAGCAGTTATCACTACTCTGATACAAAAGGACCAACAAAGGGAAGAACTATTTTCAGGGGATTTCAAAAGCAACCTTATCTAATTGCTACAGCTGACATATTAAGCAATTATCCATACAAGAGGCTCTCTATAAAAATACTGAGAATTTTACATTTTAAAAGGCTTAAAATATGTATCATCTTAAGACATTTTTCTCCAATTATTTTTCAGGATGTTGGGTGTTTGTTCCCTTTGGAAATATCAGAGAAATATAAACTTTGTTCCTTTGGAAATATAAAGAGGAAAAATTATTTCTGACCAGGAGTGCTACAAAAGCTTCTTTTAGGCTACTTACAACCATAATCTGATAAAGTCAGATTACAATGAAGAAATAATAAAATAACACATCTTACATGCACACACATATATGAACATAAACATACATATATGGGGGTGGGGGAGCGCTGGAAGGCCTGTTCTCAAGAACCATTTGTCCACATAAACAGCAATGCATCAAAGAGGAGGGAATTGGGTAGATGATGGGAAAACTGCTTTTCAACTCAAAACTGTTTTAAACTATGTAATCACTTTAAAATACGACCCTGCTTCACACCTATAGGGAAACGAAATTCCATCCCACAGAATCCAGGGTCACACCTCAGGCTGCTGGTGCTGCCGGCCCAGACCCACTGGCGAGTGTGACTGAGATCCCCACGACATCAGCTGCGTGTCACTCACTCCCCCACACGCTCCACTGATGAACACAGGCAGCCTGGGTAACTCAGCCAGGAAGTGCACGCAGTTTCACTTCACGAAAGCACTTCATCTTTTCCTGAAGAAGGCAGTGTGGAGGAAGGCATGCTGAATGACAAACTGGGTTTTTTAGAAACACTTCAGATTCACTATTAACAAAGAAAAGAGAGGAGCTCAAACCTCACAACTACCTTTCCTGACACAGCCCACCCCCTAAGTCGGCCTAACACCCCATCTACCCTCGTACCGGAAAGCGCCATATAACCAACCACAGAAAAATTACAATGCTCTTAAAAAAGTGAAGTCCCCTCCCCACCTCAAAAAACCACCCTCAAATAAGCAAGTCTCACAGAATCAAAGTCTAGCTAATCACAGTACACGCTAATAAAAGACTGCTAATACAGAAATACACTTCATTTTTTGAATTAAAAATCAAATCAACTATACATAAAAGCATAAAACCTCTGACACCCCAAACATTAAAAAGACTACAGGTCTGGAATATTCTTCTCAGTACAGAGATATACATGTATCTTCAGTTAAGTGTTAAAGAGAGCAACTACAAGGAAAGAAAATCAGTTTGTCCAAAGAGAGTCCATCACTTTCCTAACTGGACACCACCCCGCCCCCAGCAGGTGCTCATCACTGAGGCCTGCCGGGGAGCCCACAGGCCACACCGTAGGGGAGCCGGATGGACGGTGCAGACTTCCCTGAAGTCTCCCCTTAAAATCCAAGCAAGGAAAAGAAGGCAACATAATATAAATACTAACAGCTCAGCAGGGGCTACTGGGCAAAGGAATCTGGGGGTGTCCTGAGGGTGAGCAGGGTCCCAGAGGCAGGAGGAGCCGACAAGGGGTGAGGTGGATGGAAAGCAGCAAGAGGAAACTGGGAGTTAACAAGAGGCCCTGCGTTGTAAGCTGAAGTTTCTATTAGTATTAGTAGAGTCAGTATTTATATCATGTTGTTATTTGGTCAGGAAGCCACGAGAGGCTCTTAAGCAGAGAGTGACTGAGGAAAATGACGGTTAAGAGAAAGAGAGGTTATCCTGGCCACACTGTGCAAGATCATCAGGGTCAGGGCTTTTGTTCTGGTTCAGGATTTTCTAAAAGAACCATGGAATGCTAATTCTGAGAGATGCATTTCTTAAAAAAAAGGAGGTTCCAAGGTCAAAAAGACACGGGAGCACACATCTTCCTCCACCCCCAACAGGTTTATAACACATGCTAAAATACTGAAGGCTCTAACAATTCTTACAGTTAAAAAGCCTACTTAATTCCCAAAGTCAGTCTTCTGAAATGCAAGCCATAAGTCGCAAGCACTGATTTTCCATTGCACTGCCTGTCAAATGGGCATCGCTACACATGCTCCACAGCGGGGAGCAACAGGGATGTAAGGATTTTTAGTTCTCCGGTGCAACGGTTCTCCAAGTGCAGTCCCTGAGGCAGCCACACACCTGGAAGCTTACTAGAGATGCAAACTCCACCCCAGAGGCCTGCAGTTTATCAAGCAGTCCAGGCGATGAGGATAAATGCTAGAATTTGGAAATCACTGTTAGACCACTGGGTATTTTTCTCAGTTAATACTTCACAGTTCAAAACAATCTGGGCAACAGCTGAAAGGCAATCAACAAGCAGTCAAAGGCCCCAATCCCACCCTAAGAGGGGCCCAAGGGCTTAGGAGAGAGAAGAGAGACACAGGGAAAACCCCTTCAAACCCCAGTCCCCTCCCCCACAGCCACAATCCTCAACACTAGAAAGCCTATGAAAAATAACACTGGAACATGAACAAAGTCTTCCTTAAAAGTTAAAAAAAAAAAAAATAATGGAAATAAAAGTGTCCAAAATACCATGAATTACTACCCCTGAACTGGACTGGTTTCAGGAAGCTGGATGCACAAGCTGACCCCTAGGGTAACAGGGGCCACACGGGGGGCAAGAGGGGGCAGGATCCGAGATGCTCAGTGCAGGCGTTCTGGTGTAAGAAGGTAAACAGCACCAATGCTGGCACGCAAAGTCAGGGCTCCACTCCCAGTGGGGCTGTTTTCTAACTGAGGGGCCTCAGTCTTCTCACCTGGAGCCTGGCCTTGGGGACTACCCCGGGTCATAAGCAGCCTCCCACAAGGCCTGGCCTCAGGGAGGAGCTCAGTAAAACTCAGGCCCCTTCCCACAAGGCTTCCACTAAGCTTTTATCTTCTGGACTGACATCAACACAGCAAGGCCAAAGGCACCGTTCACCTGTCCCACTTACCCACTCAAGGAACACAGGAAGCAGAAGGGAAAAGAAGACCCGCCTACCAGTGGGAACAGCGGAGGAAGTGAGTAATTCTTTGTACTTAACATATCTTTTTCTTTTTAAATTACCTCTCAAGAAATGTTTGGTACAAGGAAAGTGCATCAAACATACTGAAGGAATGTTCCAGCAATACCTTTCTTCAGCAGGTTCTCAGTTCATCAGGAGGTCAGGTAGCAACTTAACAAGGAACATGACTTCAAAGTTATCCTAGGAAACTGTGCCTAAAATAGCTGCTGACCAACACCCAGCCCCAAATTCTCGACTACTTTTCATTTTCCCTCCACAGTTTATCACGGTCAATTTCTACCCAAAAAAGGACTTTGTTCCTGAGTAGGAAATGCACCCTTGGAGTCATCTGTCCACTTGTCTGAGGATTTAGGGAGCAGTGCCGGCCTGGGCCCGTAAGTGGGGTGCAGAGACGTCCACTCTTCACTCCCGAGGCCGCAGCGCACGACCCTCTAACCCGCAGCAAGCCCGCCCAGGCGGCCGCTCAGCATCTGCTGCGCATCTGTGCCCCAGCCCCGCACTGACACGCAGCCTGCAGTGAGGCTGACCCCGCCCTCGCAGGAAGTGAATTCTGGACCATGGGCTGGGCCCCTGAAACACCAGTCAACTTCAGCAAATGTTTCTCCAAAGAGATACCACGGGGCTCCCTGAAACGGTTCTGTGCCCAGGGGATCTTGAGGCCAGAAAACGAGAGACAGAATGAAGAAAAGCAGGTTCTTAGTTCAAGCCAGGGAGGTGGAGGTCACTGACGGAGATGTGGAAAAGCAAGCATATATTTATATTGTCATTTACTCGCAGAGAGAAAACAGCAGGCGAAAGTCCATGATGAAGAGAACAGTGGCTCAGAAGTCCTTCCCCACCTGGGCACTGGGCAGGCCTGACCTTGGAATTCAAATTCTGTTCACTCATCTACAAATTGAAGAGAGCGACTTCCAGGTAGAAAGCACACTGAGCATAAGCATCTGCTCTGGTCAATCCTGAAATCCCACTAAAACCATAATAAAGGGGGTTTTCTTAAAAGGCTAACCCTCCACGTACCAGGAGGGGAGAGAAGACCAAAAGCAATGAAATTCCAGAAGCTGGAAAGTAGGTGCTAGTAAGAAAGATGGGGGAGAAGACAAATGCTACGCTACAGGTGCACAAAGCAGAGCACCGACTCCATCCACGGCGCTGGATCTCCAAAACTCAGGAATCGGCAGCACCAGGCCCCTCCGGAAGGGGAGCACCTGCCATAAGGAGGAGCGGCTGAAAGTCAGCCAAAGAAGTGGTCAGATACTCAGATTGCCTTCCCCACTCCCCAGAGGCAAGCAACTGCCCCATGCCTCCCCAATCAAGGAAACTGAAAGCATATTCTCCGGAAAGGAAAATTGAGGGTTTCTGGAGCAGGAATGAAGCTACACAACACACTGCCCCCACATTCAGCCCTTTCCCTCCATCCAACACTCAGGGGGGCATGAGGCTTCAGGCTGGAGGAGGGAAGAGGGCACCCAGAGTGCACCCAGTGTGGACAACGAGCAGTTCAGACCAGAACAAGTTGGAAGGCTCAAGCAAAGGCTTCTCCAGGAAGGCAAAACGTACAAAAAGCTAAAAAACTGACACAAGCCATTCCTCAATTCTACTGTCCAGTGGGAGCCCCTGACATCACTGTGCTTAAAAAGATCTACTCAAGAGCTCAGATTCCAACCAGCTTGGTAGTCCTCCACTCCTAAATATGCGTGGGCATTTGTGGGTGGCCTCCACCATAAAAAATGGAGACCAAAACCAACAGGGGAGAAGAAGGAGCCTTGGAGGAAGAGAATCTATTGAGGAAAAAAAACAATGTAACTGCAATTAACATTTTCATGGAGATAGCCAATATTTCAACTGAAACAATTAAGGAACATTCAGAGAACCAAAAAGAACTCAGGATTTCGAAAACAAGAGCAGAAATAAAATATTCATTGGAAGAGCTGGAAAATCAAGTTGAGACAATCTCCCAGGAAGCTAAGTAAAAAAGACAGAGATGGAAAACAGGTGTAAAAACATAAGAACATTTGAGGACCAGTCCAGAAGGTCCAATATCGAAATGACAGAGTTTAAGAATGAAAACATAGAAAATGGAGGGGGGAGGGGAATCAAAGAAATAATTCAACAAAAAAACTTGGGTTGCTTGATTGGGGGGGCCACAAAGTACCTGACACAAAAAATAAAAACAGACTCACACCAACACACATCATTATGAAACTTCAGATCACAAAGAAAAAACTCAGATCTGATTAAGTTCAGGAAGAACAAAACAGCTGGTGTCCACAGAATCTGGTATTGGTGGGGCACTGCAACACTGGAAGCTCAAACACAATGGAGAAAGGCCTTCAAAATTCTGGAGAAAAATCATTTCCACCCTATGACTATATATCGTGCCAAAACATCAATCAAGAGGAAAAGTAAAAATAAAGAAATTTTCAGATATCCAAGGCCTCAACAACCCTATCTCCCATGTACCCTGTATTCACAGGAAGGCACTGCGAGGTACATTGCACTAACACAACGGTGGAAACCTAGGAGTCCCTCAGACAAGGGCGAAGAAAGACAGAAGACACCAGTCGTGTACCAAGTGCGGAAGACCACCTGTCCAGAGGGAGCAGGTGGGAAGGCCAACGGGGAGACTCTGGGAAAGTGAAATGGATAACCTGTCTGCTCTACCTGAACCTTCCAAAAGAAGGTTCAACAAGTGGTGCAAGTCTGGGGTTAAGTTATAAGTAACGCTGTAAGACTAAACGTTTGCGTCCCTCCAAAACTCTATGGCGAGACCCAACCCCCAATGGGATGGTATTAGGAGGTGGGCCTTTGGGAGGTGATCAGGTCATCAGAATGGAGCCCTGAGGATTGGGATTAATGTTCTCATAAATGAGATCCCAGAGAGCTCCCCTGCCCCTTCCGCCACATGAAGACACATCGAGAAGACACCCATCAATGAACCAGGTTCCTCACCAGACACCGAATCTGCTGGCTCCTTGATCTTGGACTTCCCAGCCTCTACAACTGTGAGAAATAGATGTTTGCTGTTTAAGACACCCAGCCTAGGGTATTCTGTCATAACAGCCTGAACTGACTAAGCACATTACCAAAAAACATCTTAAACAAAAGATCTGAAAAGTAATCTGGGTTAACTAACAGCTGGGCTGGGAATACAGGTGCACAGGCATATTAATGTTCACGCTGATCTAACCAAAGTTACACTGCAACCATACTGGGAGAGAGAGGGGAGGTACATGTGAGTGAAGCAGGCAAGGAGAAGAGAACTAAATCCTCATCTTCAGAGTCCAAAGTCTATAGATATCGCGTCGAACTAGAAAAAAGTAGCAGCAATTTTTAAATGTTCTCTATAAACAAGAGAAGAACAACAATCAGCTAAGAGATCTAAGGGGCTGCCTTTGGGGAGGAGGAAATGGAGGCCAGAGGTGACTCAGCTACCTTTCCAAACAGACCTTACAAAGGCCATCTGACTCCTTGAAACATATGTTTAACTTTTTTAATAAACACTAAACAAAAATCCTAAATAATTAAAAATAAAACAAAGGATTTGGATCTATACAGTCCTTTCAAATCTCAGGGCCTAAAAGTCTTTTTAAAAACAGGAAGAGACCTAAAATAAAAGATAAACACCAGCTACATATCTGGTAAGCATTAATATAAAACTCAAAATGTCCCCACAGTTTATTCAGGTACCAGTAGGGCACTGAACAGATGAGGTTTCTTTTGCTGACCGGGAGCCCTCCTGAAAACATAACGGAAGGTCTCTCAAATCAAAAACGCTGCTCCCAGGGGTGTGCACATCAAGTGCCTTTGTAATCCACAGTTTGGGCTGTTTTATACTTTGTAGCAAGCAAAGACAGTCTCCTTTTACTTCCCTTCATCTAAACCTGGGAAACCAGGGAGCCATTTAGGATTAGGAAAGTCCATATTCATCCCCAGGAGCCACGTGTTGTAAATAGCCATGGGTTTTTCCCAAAGCATTCGGCACTAAGAATTTTAAATGTATTGCACTGCAAAAACATAAATTATGGGAAATGACTGGTCCAACAGACACGAGTGTCTGACTCTAAGCAGCAACAGAGGGATAACAGACTGCAACTTCTATTTCCCGCACTTACTCCTGCCACAAGATTCCATTAATGATAACAATGCTGCGCTGAAGCCTAAAAAAAGCCACAGAAGGGTCAGTTGGGTGTGGTCCATTTCCTGCAGGTATGGAGTTTCCAAGCTAGCAGCTCTGAATCACCGGGAGAAATCACTCAAAGAGAAAGCGAAGTGGCATGTTTCTCATGAGATCTTCAAACTGCCTGACTCTGGCTTCAGCGCGACTTCACAGTTTTCCTTATTTCTTCAGTAACTCCTCACACTACGTCTTGTACCAAGGTCCTAGAAAAATACAGTTGAACTGAAAAGCAATGTCAACCAGCATCAAATAAGTAAGCTCAGCTCTGCCCAGTAGAACAGTAGCTCCAAGATGAGCACAAAATTACATCAAGGAACAAGAAAGCAATGACGACGGCTGCCACTTGCCCCAAACTACTCTCTGTAGGGACATTGTGCTATGTTAGCAGCCTAGAAAAATCTAATCTGACCAACTTCTACTTGAAGCTCACTTGGTCCTATGTGAAATACTATCAAGAATGTTCCCAGAGCTGGGATTAGAACCAAAACGCCCTGGACTCCTCTAAATTCGAGTTTTAATTTTAGTTTCAAAAAATTGCGACAGCCCTCTCCCCAAAAAACACACTTTTAAGCAAAACAAATTCTTAACATTGTTAAGTTTTAGCAACAGAGGAAAAGAGGGAATATGAAGTATTGAAATAAGTATTAAAAAAAAAAAAACTCAGCAACTAACAGTAACAGAAAAGCAGGCCTTTATTTTCCTTATTTCTCTTTGGCACAGAACAGCAAAAAGGCTTGAAATCAGGGGGATGGGAGAGAGTAATAAAAGACTATAAAGTGTTCCTCCAGAGTTCAGATTCCCAAAGTTTGAGTCACCCTTGCTAAAACATCCACCTGGGCTATCCTGCTGACACCGGAACCTCCAACACTGTCTTCTCAGCACCCACCTTCTATCCTGCGCTTCCTCTCACCTACAGTGCTACCACCACTTCCCAGCAGGCCCCCAGCACTCCCCAGAATGCAATCCTTCATCTTATCTTACCACCTGCAATGAAGAAAAGCAGAGTTCCCAAAGCACACGACACTCACCACTCCGCCACGCAGCACTGCCAGCCAGGACTGTGGGCCCCTTCCCTGGGCCTCTGCTGCCCTCCGGCTCTGGGATCCAGGCTAGCCCACTTGAACTTGCCTCGTGCCTTCCGCCCACTACCATACCTCTGCTCTCTCTGCACCTCAGCATTTGAACCTTCTTACCTGAATCGGCCCTCGCTAGGCTGCTGACTTTCTGCAGACAGGCCAAAGGAGGTGCTCACCTGTGCCTCCCACTGCTCCTGGCACCACAGAGAAATAAATGTGTGGCACGAACGCGGGCTCCGTGCCCTGTCCAACCTTCTAGGTCACCAGGCCACACTCTATAGTTCAGCATTTTCCTCAAGGTGCTTTGAGAACCTAAGTCCCACAAACACCAGGAATGTCCACACACTATACCATGGCCACCTTCCCAGGAGGCAGATGCTAACAGGCTGAACACGGGGAGGGTCTTCCATGGAAGCAGGAAAAAATTATGGAAACACGACACTCACAAGAAAAAAAAAATACAAGAGCACTTCAGCCACAATTAAATGCAGCTGTCCTTCTGTTTTCCTTCATTCCCCAGATTTCCAGAGCACACAGGTTTCCCCAGGGTAAGCAAGAGCACTCCAGAAAAGTTCCCAGCGTGTCCAAACTGGCCAGGGAACGTCTTTCTCGCTCTCCCAACACAAAGGGGCATTCTTGGCAAAGGTCTGTTTCGCCAAGCAGCTAGAGACCCAAAAGGGGAAAGGGTGGGCAGGATGATGTTAACAAATGCAACTGTAAGTTTTCCAGCTATTCCTATAAACTGTCTCTTCTTTCAAATATTAGAGTACCTTAAATTTACAACATTCTCAAAACATGCTAAATTAATTTTGGCCCCACTATACATGTGACATCTAATCCAGCATTTTTCAAACTTGGGTCAAACCAGCCAGCTGTGAAATCAATTTAGTGTTGCAATCGGCTCAGGTTTTTTGTTTTTTGGGGGTTTTTCTAAATAAAATACGTCCCACATCAGTACATCACAAGAAGTAAGGATCAGAACAATCTTCTGAAACTTCTGTTTCAGGACTTGATGTAAAATATATTTCTCACGTGGGTCAAGGTCCAGAAGAGTTTGAAAGTAACTGATAAAACTCTGTAAGAGAAACTTATAAACCAAAACCTAGTCCTTTTTAAATTACAACTTACGCAAACTAAAAGCTGATAATGCTCCCACCTCCAAGGGAAGCTTTTCTTTTAATCTGAATTAAATTGAGTGAAACGGGCCGACCCCACGGTCGAGTTGGGTAAGTTCCAGCGCTCTGCTTCGCGGCCCAGGGTTTCGCTGGTTCGGATCCTGGGGGTGGATGTGGCACCACTCATCAAGCCATGCTGAGGTGGCGTCCCATGTGCCACAACTGAGAAGGACCCACAACTAAAAAAATATACAAGTATGTACCGGGAGGCTTTGGGGAAAAAAAAGGGAAAATAAAATCTTTTAAAAAAAAAGAAAAAATTGAGTGAAACAACAAATGTTCAATGAAGGACAAAGAGTAGTGAAACCCACAAATCAACCTGATTTATGTCTTTTCGTAGCTATGACATTCAGTTCGTGATTTCTATTTTTTTCTAATATGAAACTGGGGTGTGGGAGGTAAAAAAAAAAAAAAAAAAGGGACTGCCCGTGGCAACCTTCATTAAACATTCACTAAAAATGATAACTCATTCAGATTTACAGTCATCCCTCCCTCACCCAGACCATGAGCCTTCAATAAGAGTGGCTGATTGAATAAAACATCTATCTGATAGTTCTAATTTCTTCAGCAAACCCAAGCTGGAATGAAATAACCTTTAATTTTCGCAAAAGTAATAATAAAGCCATCATTCAGCATGGCGAGTAGGAGTTCAGTCTTGATGGGAGGAACGACCTGCTTTCCAATCACAAATTTGCCACATTACACACTATCTCCCCTTGGTCAGTTCAATTAGTCTCTGTTGGTTTCCACATCTACAAAATGGCATAAATAATACTTATGCCTCAAGCGGTAGCCGTGAGAATCAAGAGGCCTAAAAATGATTTGCAAGACAGTAAAGAATGGTGTTTATACTAAAATGTTCTCATTCAGGTTTTGGGGGGATTTTTAAGCATCTTTGCCTAGGCTGCCTGAATTCACTCTTTCTGCCTTTCTGAAATATTTTAAGCCAGCTCCTTATAAGCCCTGGTCAGTAGACGAGAGGGGAAAAAAAGCAGGGAGGAGACATCTCAGGACAGGGCCCGGAAGGGTTGGTACTTCCCTCCTCCTGTTTTATCCTAGAGAACAGTCAGTCCGAGGCAGGTGCCTTTCATTTAATCCTCAACAACTCCGAGGAAAGCCTCCCCGGGCAGTGGCAGCTGCTAATTCCAAGTAGAAAATAAATGTGCTTGTTGTTTTTCTCTTTTAGGGGGAAGGGAGAGGAAAGGAATGTTCTTCCCCAAATGGCACACTAAAAACAGTTATCACACAGTTTGAAGATGTTCTTAAATGCAGGATGGCTGTCAGAAGCCACCTTCGCACCTTTCAAACTATCACAGCTGAAAATGTGGTCTCTCAACCAAATAAAAATGTATCAGCTTTTACACGGAGAAAACAAAAACAGTTCCCTTATAACGCTACTTAGGAAATACAGTATATTCAGGAGGCAAAGTCAGTAAAGGAATTTTACCTTCTTTTCCCAGGATTTAAAAATTTTGGCTCACACTCTTGAAGAAAAAAGAAAGTGAGGACAAAAAAATGTTGAGACCAGACACCACCTGGTGAGCATCTGATACTGACCTCAGGGCATCAGCCAGCAGGGCAGTTAAGTACCTTTTCAAACTGATTCGCTTTACACAAAGGCCAAATACCTCCATGCTAAACTCTAAGTGAGGCCTTGCTGCTGGATTACAACCTGATTAATACAATATAAAGGTCAGTGTAAAGAAAATATTAACTAAATGCATTTTTGTTATCATTTCAAAGAAGTCCTTGCTCTACTGGTCAGAAATAATTCTTCACGCAGCTCACCTTGCCTTCCTGCCTCTAAATTCAAACCAAACCAAAGCAAGAACTTTAGGAAATACCAAGAAACCACATCTGACTTTTACTTAGTTGTCAGCAGAAGCTCAGGTTTTAAATACGTGTTGAGTTTAAAGGCTCTTTAAATGAGATTCAATGACAGTTTTCTTCAAGCACACTCAAGATATTAATTGTAACTGCTACTCCTTAAAAAAAAAAAAAGAAGAAGAAACTTGGACCAAAATTCTGGTACCTTTATGTTCCTATTTTTCCAGATTTCAAACCTGAACAGTGAAATCCACTTTTCTTTTCATGGCTTAAAAAGACCTGCCTCAGAAGAGGTGGCGCAGATCCCCAGCTCCTAAGAGGCCAGGTCTGAGTGTAGTTCTCAGCCCTCAAGAGCGAGGGAAGAAGAAAAAACGAACCCGTAAATGTCTGTAAAATAAATAATCCACTTGGAAAATCGTGGTTGTTTTCTTAGGTTCACTCGCTTAGCTAAACTGAAAGAGCAAAACTTTAAAGACATCCTGATCATTTTGCCACCACGTAGGCGCTTACAAACACTACAAATCTGCCAGGATGGTGGTTTTATTTTTCAAAGGGCTAAAACACAGTCCCCAATGGCGAAAAACTTTAATGCGTTCACCTCCATCTGAAATTCGACCTCACCCCCCTCCAAAAGTCACTGGTAGGCCAGGATGCCACCAAGTATCAACGGAGAGGGAGACTGGGAAGAACTCATCTGGATCCAATCCAGTCTGAAAAGCAAAGCCCAGGGTCCGGGATCAGGCGGGTCGGCCTCGGTAGGGCACCCCAGTGCACGTCGTCCGAGGGATCCCTCCTTCCAGAAGGTTTCCAGGCTCGCACTTTCTCTGCCTGCGCCAGAAGGAAGGGCGCGGAACGAACGCGCTGGAAGGGGGCTGGCGGTTACACCTCCCCGCACCCCGCCCTGCCTTCGCCACCGGCTGAGCCGGCCCGGGACGAGTCGGGGCGCGCCCGGGGCTCCCCTCCACCTCTCGACTTCCCGCCCGCCCGCCGGGGGGTCAGGGGCCTCGGCCGCCCGCAGCCCGCCGGGCCCAGAGCCCGAGCCGGGCCTCCAAGGGCATTTCTCCGCATCCCTTCTCCCCGGGGCCGGGGCCGGCGCTCGGGAGGCGTGGGGAGAGGAGAAAGCCGGGAGGACGAGGCGGCGGCGCCCCGCATCCCCCTGCGACCGCTGCGCCGCCGGCCGGCGAGGGCCGCCTCCAGGCCGCGGCCCCAGGTCCCCGCACACCCCGCCCCGGGCCGCCGCACGGGCGGCCGGCGCGACCCCGGAAGGGGCAGCGTGGGGGGGCCGTGTTTACACCGCCAAGTTCCCGCTTCCGCCCCGGCCCGCGCATCCCTGCCTCCCTCCGTCCCTCGGCGGCCCGGATCCTGCCTACCTGCATGCCCGGCAGGCCCGACTGCACCGGGGAGTGAGCCATGGCGGGCAGGACGGCCACTTCCTGGGACGGGACGGCCGGGCCGCGGCGATCCGCGCGGGCGACGAGGTCCGCGGGCCGCGCGCAGCCCTCGGGCGGCGGGGGCGGCCGGCCAAGCCCAGTCGGGCTGCGGCGGGACCGGCCGGAGCCCGAGGCCACCCCAGCCCCTGCGGTCCCGGGCCGGGCGGCGAGCTCAGCGGCGGACAGCGGGCCACGTCTCCATGCACGGCGCCGGGGAGAGGCTTGAGGGGCGCGGGGCCTCGCCGCGATCTGCCGCCGCTGCTGCTCGGCTGGAGCCGGGCGGCCTGGGCCCGCGCGCGCCGGTCGCCTGGAGCTGGAGTGGGCGCGCACCGGCCGCCGAGCCCGCGAGTGCCGAGCGCCCCGCGCGCCCCGCCCCGGCCCGGCCCCCGCGCCCGCCCCCGCGGCCCGGCCGGGGACCCCGCCCCGCGCTTCCGGAGGGGGAGGAGGCGCGCGGCCGCCCGGCGCCCTAGGCCGCAGCCGCCTGCGCCGCCGCCTGCCGGGGCGGCCGGGGGTAGGAGCGTCTCCCGCGGCCACCCCCCCGCCCCCAGCCGGCGGGGCGGAGCGGCGCGGGGAGGAGGACGGGCCGGCGGGGCGGGGAGGGGGCGGCCTCCCGGCGGGGCACCGAAGGAACCGGCTTGGAGCCGGGGGGCGGCCGCGCGCCCACCCGCAGCCCCGGGGCCGGTCGGGCGCCCGGGGTGCCGGGGCAGGGCGGGGGCGGTGCGCCCCAACTCTCACTCTACCCTCTTCCCCCTGCCCTCCGAGCCAGTCCACTGCTCTCCATCTGCCCCCGAGCACACCGGCTCCGGACGACCTCCTCGAGGGCAGAGTCTGGGGCACGGGGACCGAGGAGAGGGAGAGTGGCCCGCGAGGCCTTGGCCGGTGGCCGGTTCAAAACTACCGGGGCGGAGCTTGTTGGGCGTCTGGGTGAAGTTTCCTACCAACCCAAGGAGGAACCCGACCGCGGGGAGGCCGGGGGCTGGTAATTCCCCGCGCTTCTGCTGCGTGAACACAGCCCCGCTTGGAATGCTAGGCGCTGTGAAGCCAGCTAAGGGAGGGCGCAGAGCCCGACCGTCCGAGCCCCGCACCAGGGCGGGCGCGTCCCCCCGGGCAAGGGAAAGGTGGGGGAGGGGCCAGGAGGAAGGGAAGACAATCGAAGGAAACATGTCTAGACTTACCCCGGCCCTCCCCCTCTCCTTCGGCTGCCAGCAAAAGCACCAGCTTCGGCCTTCACCTTTTAGCCACCTCTTCAACTGCGGGGGAAAGACAGAAGGAACGAGTCAATACTGCCTCCAGAAAGTATTTTATTTACAATGACAGAGTGGCAGCCACCGAAGTGATCTGCTGCATCTCGGTTTGTTGGGCCCCTGGCTCCTCATTCGTGCCGGTGAATGCCATTGTTGCACCCTCGCTGTGCTAGGTCGGACCTACTAAAGTGAGCCCCCAAGAGTTCATAGACTTTTGGAGGGAACTCTCAAAGTCCTTCCCTGGGGCTTATAAGGAGTATTTATTCTTTGAGGTGGCACTGTGTTCTTACAACTTCAGTTCCCTCTGGTGCTCTGGATCAGAGTGGGGTGCTTAAACTGAGTCCCTCTTTCCCTTTGGAAATAGGCTTGCTTCCCTCGGGGTCCTTCAGGATAGTTCAGATCCCTTCATGGTCGTCACTGGTACACTGTCTTCACTGCAATATGAAGGCCCTCCACCTCCAAGTACTATGAAGAGAATGTGGCCAATACAAAGTTAAGAAAAGCACAAACCCTAATACCTAGGAGCTTGCCATCTTAGTATAAATTTTGTGTACCTAAAAAATGGATACATGAAGAGATGAACAGCAAAACAAGCAAGAATGTGAATCTTAAAAATGTTAATACTCTTCAACCCAGGAGTTCTACTTACAGCAACATATCCTAAGGAAACAACCAAGAAGTGCTTAAGAAAGTATACAAGAAGATGCAGCACAGTGATAGTTATAATTGTGGGAAAACTGGAAACATTACAAGTCTACAGAGATTGTTAAGTAAATGATAGTATATTCATACAGTGGGTAGTTATTAAAAATTATGTATTCCAATATTTTCAACATGGGAGGATATTTTCATTATGTATTTTTAAGAAAGAAACTGCAGGGTACAAAATTATAGTCTGATCTCAAGCTACTTCATATATATGAAGTTATATTTAAATGTATATATAATTTACATTTATATAATTTTATGTGTATATGCATAAACAGAGAAAAACCTAGAAGTATGTACGCCAAGATTTAACAGTGGCTATCCTTGGAATTAAAGGTGATTTTTTTCAGTGGGTAGTCAACCAGTAGAGAGCATCATGCTAAGACATCTCCCCTTAGGGTCAACAGTCAGGACAGTAACATGGCAGCAAGCTAAGGAGGAAGAAACAGGACGAGTAGACAGAAATGGTTGGGCACTGATCGGAGGCATTACCATAGGAAATTCTCAAAGAACACTGGGGCCCACTTTGCAGTGGGCTAATTTCCAACAAATATGCCACGGGGGACAATGGACCATAATAACCTGGGTCTAAAAAGTAATCAGAATCCTGTTTTGTATCCAGAGGCTAGTGAGGCTAAGAACATGTAGGTGACAATGAGATATGACTTATCTGCACACAGTGACTTGCATTCATTAGCTGGTCTGTCTCCCTATACCCTGTGTATCTCCTCACCACCACTCAACCTCATTTCCTCTTTCGACCATATTTATGCAAATGAGCAGTACTGTCTTTCAAAGAGAAGAAAGAAGCAAGATAGGAGTTACTGGTGCTGCTCAGTCACATGCAGACATCCCCCAGCATCCCCCAGACAGTGGCCCTCTCCCTTTGTTTTAGCAGAGCAGAGATGTTTGACAGGGCCTGAGCCCAGGACGAGATCCTGCCCAGTTGCTCACTGCATTCATTCATACGTTAACACATTTTTTGAATGACAACTACATGTCAGACATCTGGGTTAGCATTGGGCATGTAAACACTGGATCCTCAAGTGCCTCTTATCCCATCCTAGGACATGGTCTCCCAGAATCCAAACTTCAGAATTTTACAATACCACAATTGATTAAATTTAGAGTCACAATAGCTGTAATCTCCACTAAGGAAAGAAGATTATCCTGTCATCCTCTTCCTCTTGTCACTTTCCCTCCACCCTCAATTTACAATTACGACAGATCATATACTGCTGTAATTTCAGGAGAGACTTTGAGGGTCTCCATAGAGATTATGCATTTTCGGGTCTCCATGGAGATACGTGCTAACCCATGGAATTATTTTCATCCCCTGGCCTTCTTTGTCTTTTGTGTTGACTTAAGGACATGAATAGGGCAATGAATTGTGCTCTGACATATACTCAGGACCACAAAGGACATTTCCATACGCCCACATAGAGCCCCTCCAAATATAGAGCCCTTGTGTGCTGACGACCCGGCAGCCAGCCCTGTAGTCTCGGCAGAGCTCAAAGAGCGCAGCCGGAAACAAGAATTCAACAATCAGTGCCTTCACTTCTCCTTCTGAGTTGAAAAGATAAACACCCCCAAATGCCACTTTGTAAAGAACAGCCAGACAAGTAGCACATTAGCAATTTAAATTTTCAGATTAAAGAAAGGGACTTACATGGTGAACTTTAAAGGGAGAAATATGAGGAGCTTGGTAAGTAACTAACAGAAGGCTTGACAAATTTCTACACATGTTCAGCAGGTGAAGACACAAAAGAGGAAGACAGATTATTAAAATCAGTATAAAGAAGCATGCCTCGTCATAGTTGGATGACATGATGGCAAGGAAATATATGCTAAAGCCCCAGGAAAAGATGCAGCTCCATTGAGGAAGGGTGCAAATGAAGTTTCGTTCTGTGGGTGTGAAGCTCAGAGGGCAAGCTCTCACAGACCTGTCGCTCTATGTCAGTTATGGTTGTTAGGGCTGCCGTAACAAAGCGCCACAGGCTGTGGGCTTAAACAACAGAAATTTATTTCCTCACAATTCTGGAGGCTAGAAGTCTGAGATCAAGGTGTAGCAGGGTTGGTTTCTTTTGAAGCATCTCCTTGGCTTGTAGACGGCCATTTTCTTCCAGTATCCTCACATGGTCTTTCCTCTGTGGGGGGCTGTGTGTGTGTGTCTTAACCTCCTCATTTTATAAGGACACCTGTCAGATTAGGGCCCACCCTAATGACTTCATTTTAACTTAATTACCTCTTTAAAGACCTTATCTCCAAATACAGTCACATTCTGAGGTCCTGGGGGTTAAGACTTCAACATATGAATGGGGGGGGGGGGGTACGTGATTCAGCCCATAACATGCCCGTTTCACTGTATGTGGGTTTCTGGTCAGCTCCTTTAGCCGGTTCCTCCAGGCTCTGCTCAGTGAGCGAGAGCTTCCTCTCTCGTCTCCCAAGGCCTGCGGACCTTTCTACACACTTCACATTTTACATTTCTGCTAATAGGCGTTGCTTCACGTTTCCTTGGGTGTAGTCCCTCAACTCTATCTCGTGTAGAAACCAGAGCGTTAATCTCCAGTCACTGGACAACTGCGAGCAGAAGCGGGGAACAGAAGCAGGTGTTTGCTTGGTAAAATATTTCTAATTAGAAGAAATCACCTGGAATACATGGCAAAATCTGCCAGAAAAGGCAGGGAGTACTTCAAAAGTAATAAATACTCATTTCAGCCCAAAGGTTACGGTTTAATAAGGTCTGCCTTTCTCTCCAGTGCCTCCTTCAGCCCTGAGCATCACTGCAATTGGAGGTGCAACTTACCAGGAGGATTGGGGTCTGAGCCCCCAAGGGCCCAGGGGGCTGTTTCTCGCACATTCCTGGCATGACAATTCTAGGAGCTCATACTAGGGAAGTTGAGGCTGTTTAGAAGGGCGCTTTAGAACAGACTCACTGGAGAAATTCTCATGTGCAATTTTGCCTGGCAAAAAGCCGGTTAACGAGCTTGTCGCCCTCTGAACAGTGGCCACTTGACCCTGCCAATCAGCCGATAAAGGCTTCAGTATACAAAGGCTCCTCAAGTGCTGTGTGTGTGTGGACTTCACTCCCTCCTGAGGCTGGGTTTGCTTTCAGATGGATCCAGAAAGGGCAGAAATGAAATCATCCCCAGAAGGGTGATGTCATCCATCCTACAGTCACGGAACTATAGCGCCAGTTCTTGAAAGCCCTTGGCCCTGTTTTCTGACAAAGAAGACAAATTGTAGAAAATGATTTTAATTTTCACTTCAAGGAGATCTAGGGAATTATGTGCTTAAGGAACATTGTATAACCTCACAAAGGTAAAATGTGCCTGTGAGTTGCACACATCGGTTCCAGAAGGCACATAACCAAGTATGCTTGGAATCCTCACGAATATACTGACCTAAACACTACCCTATCATCAAGGCGTCACCTGCAGAAAGATAAGCATGTAGTCTCATACCTTGATTTTCCAGCCCAGTTTTATCTGGCTTCCTCAGAAGCTATGTTAGTGATGCTATTAGTCAGAGCTCTTTGAATAAGAAGTGACAGAAACCTAGCTCAAAACTCTGTAAGCACAAGAGGGAAATTTTAGCTCAGTGATGGAAATCCAAGCTTGGCTAAATCAAACTTGCATAAATCCAGGAGGGTGTGTTCAATAATAAAATCAGAACTCTCTTTCTCTGTCTCTCTCCCCTGCTAACCTCTGCTTGGCTTCATCCTCTTATAGGTTCTCTAGGTGTGGTATCCAGAGTCACTCTATATGGTCCTTGTAATCCCAGAGAAGAGAGTGACTTTCACTTATCCAGTGTCCATATACCATATCCAGTAAAGGAACTCAAATTTGTTTATGTGCATTCTTGTTGCCACAGGGCAAGAAGATACAGAGATAAAACAGTCCAGTCCAAATAGCGTGCAATGTGGAAGAGGCACTTCCCAATGGAAAGAAGACTCCTGGTCTGATACAGTCCACCCCTTGGCTACCCAGCACATGGGCGTGCACACATGCACACGTCTACACACACAGATACTTGTGCACACACACATGTCCTCCTTTTCCATATGTATAATTTCTTGTGTGCACCCTCCACCCCAGCATAATACAGCCAACCCATGCATAACTATTCATGTGCATACCTCTTCTCCAAAGCAAGGCAAGCCCCTGTGCCTTCTAGTTAGGTCATCCATTCCTACCCTAGGCCCTCTGGATAATATGCATTCTTCTTTGTCAAGTCTAGATATAGCTTTTCACAGGCCAGCAATCTGTATCTACCTGGTAAATGTTATCACCCTTAATGTGTCTAATATATTATGGAAAAGAAATTTTTTTTTTAAAGATTGGACCTGAACTAACATCTGTTGCCAATCTTCTTTTTTTCTTCCTTTTTCTTCTTCTTTTCCCCAAAGCCCCCTAGTACATAGTTGCATATTCTAGTTGTAGGTGCTTCTAGTTCTGCTGTGTGGGACGCCGCCTCAGCACAGCTTGATGGGTGGTGCTAGGTAGGTGCCCAGATTCCGAACTGGCGAAACCCCAGGCTGCTGTAGCAGAGCGTGCAAACTTAACCACTCAGCTAAGGGCCCAGCCCCTGGAAAAGAAAATTTTTGATAGCCACCTTAAAAACTCTCACTTGAAAAGGATGAGAAAGGGAAACAAGCAGGCATTATCATGAGTCCATAATACACATGATACCTTCATGGAAAGTAAGGCAGTGGGCGGAGGGCGTGAGTCAGCCTCTGGGGCTGCACTCAGCTCTGTTCTTTGAAAGATTCTCCCTGTTCTGTGGTCCTCCACAGCCACTTTGGAGAGGAGCCGGGCTGACTCTTCTGCAGGCTGCGCTGCTTTACCAGATCACCTCCTACTGGTGACGATTTCAGATCCTAGGGATTGTCTTAGTGCAGAGGTACACACTTTCTCCTTCACAGCACCCATAGTATCTTAGTAATTTTTTCCTAGCATCTCTGAGCCAAAAGAAATACCTAATAGTCCAATTAACTAAAAAGCTAGGTATAAACATCTTTGTAATTATTTCTCTCTTAATAACTTAGTAACCATTTGAAGAAATAATACTGTAAGTTACAAAATAATGATTTTAATTTAATTCTTTTTGGTTCATTGGCTTTGGTTTTGGTTTTGGTGAGGAAGATTAGCCCTGAGTTAACATCTGTTGCCAATCTTCCTTTTTTTGCTTGAGGAAGATTGTTCCTGAAGTAATCTCTATGCCAGTCTGCCTCCATTTTATGTAGGGTCCCACCACAGCATGTCTTGACAAGCTGTGCTAGGTCCTAAGTCCACGCCTGGGATCCAAACCCAGGAAACCTGGGCTGCTGAAGCGAGTGCGCGAACTTAATCACTACGCCCCAGGTTGGCCCCTTGATTTCATTCTTAAGTAATCACAGTTACATGCTAAGGGGACATATGTTCCTGTTGGACACTGCACAACTTCTCAAACTTTAGAATCAGATTGGACACCACCACCTCCAGTTCTTCTTACACATTGATTTTTGTGCTTTTTATCAGAGCAACTGCCAAAAATATAAGCAACTGTTTTGCAATGGAGATATGACATCACTGAAAAGAATATAGCAGGATTTAACATTAAAATTATGGACTACCTGTCAGCGTGGTATCTGATGGATGTTTAACATTGCTCTATTTCTAGAAAATTTGAAGTATCTTGTGTTGCTTCTGTGAATTCTCTGCAGGACTCAGGGCACCGTGGGGCAGAGTTTGGGAACCACAGTTTTACTGATTTAGTCAGGGTTTGTGATTGCCTTGGTGACATAACTTCCTTGAAAACTGAGTAGGAGACGAAAGTCACAAACCTTTTGAGTCAGCATCCTTGAATCTGAACCTCTTCATTGCACTTTCTGTCCCTTTTATACCAAGAGCCTCCTGAGTGTTGGGCTGTGGCACACCAGCATGTCAGGTGTCATGCCATGGGCAGTGCCAAGGCATCCAGAGCCCCAGGCCAGTGGCCTCTGGTGGGCCTCTTCTATTTGGAACAGGGTGCCATACAAATACGAGGCTTCTTTATATAGATGAGGATGTCGCAAATTTTCATCCTCTGTAGCTTTAGAGTCCAAAGTCTACAAATGATCCAGGTCCTAAAGCACGAGTGGTAACAACTCAACCAGCTTCAGATTAAGGACTGCTCAGGTCGGGGATCCCCAGCTTGCCACATACAGGGACTTCTACAGTCTTCCGTTTGGTCCTTCCCATGCCAATCACCCACTTTCTCACTTGCACCTTCCATTCCTGGTTCCAGTTTTTTACTTGTCTGAACTCTTTTGGTTCCATAACAACAGAAACCCAATTAAATTAGCTTAAGCAGAAAGAGTAACTTATTATCTCATATAACTGGGAAATCCAGTATTTATAAGTCAGTCCCAGTCTAATTTAAAGAGAAAAATTGTAAGAGGTGAAACTACCTTTTGACAATTTGATTTGGGGATTCAAAGAAGGTACTCAGGACTCCGTGTCTTGCTATTTTGGCTCCTCTGCCTCTGCTGGCTGCTCGTCAGATGAGCTTTTTCCATAGGACAGCAGGATGGTTATGTGAGCCCTGGGTCTTCATCATCCTAATAGCTTGAGAGCCCATATTTAAAGGGTGCCTCCTTCATGACAGCTCTGCCAGTATTCCTAGGGAGGATTCTGATTGGCTGGGGCAGTGGGAGGGTTAGGGTCATCCCATCAGAATCCAGGGACAGAGGACAGTTTCTTTGGTGGGAGGCTGTACCCTAAATAAAATGACACTGAACAGACAAGAGTCTTATGCCCACTGGAATTGGGGATCTGGAGGTTTGTTCTGTGCAGCTGCTTAATCTGGTAGTAGGGAAATCTTTCTTATTAGGTTCAGAATCTTCTTACAGAGTTATAAGGACCGAGGGTTGGCAAATTTGTCTTATAAAGGGCCAAATAGTCAATATTTTAGGTTTGTGGGCCATATGATCTCTGTCACAGTTACTCAACTCCCTGTGGTGTCAGCAAAGTAGGCACCGATAGTGTGCATACATGTGAGCATGACGTGTTCCAAGGAAACTTTTCTACAAACACACCTGGCAGGCCAGATCTCTTTCTGGGAGCCATAGTTTGTTGACCCTTGATCTAGATGAGTGATCTTGGTAAGTTGAGTGAGTGGTCAGACCATTGAATAGAGTTCAAAGAGGACAAGTTTAGGGAAGTATATGAAGGAAGAAAAAGAAATTATAAACACGCTACATGGATATGTAGAGTTGACGGAAAGAGACCAAGGAGCTATCCTGGACTATGTATTGTAAATAAGTCCATAATACATAAATGAAGTTAAAGATAAAGGCAGGGTCCAAAATGCACATATAAGAACACGGGGAGGCAAATTTCTGTTCGGAGGATTCACACCTTCCAGGAAGATTGCCAATGGACCTTCACGATGAAAAAGGAGTCATAGAGAATACCTATGATGAATCATCAACTCCTTGAGGTCAGGGTCCAAGTTTCATATTTTTTCTTGTGATCCAAAGAGTGTTCCTGGTATGGGGATACAGAAGAATCATGTAATAAATACTTGTTTATTTATGTCAGACACAGGCAAGTTTCAAAATTAAAATTCTATTAGTTAGAAAGTGCTTAAAAATATAGGGAAACTGGCACTTACTTACACACTGCTGGTGTAAGTGTAAATTAGTATGATTTTCCTAGAGGGACCTTTAGAAAAATAACAAAAAACTTAAAATATTCATACTTTTTTACATTATATTTTTATTTCAAGATATTATACTTAAGAAATAATTACAACTACTTAGGAATGTATATATGAAGATGATCATCATATCACCATTTATAATAGAGCAAAAAACAGAAACAGTTGGAGTGTCCAATAATAAGGGTTTGGCTAAAAAATTATGACTCGCTCATAGAAGGGTATAAATTCTATGTAGCAATTTAAAATTATTGTGTAAATTAATATTGACATATTTATTAAAGATATTCATGGCTCACATAAGGATAAATGAGAAAAGTAAGTGATAGGAATGTATGTGTATTATAATATTTTTTCCTTAGAGTATATGTAGAATTCTGCTTCTGGCAATGGCTTAATGCTGGCCTAGGTTATTTCAGAACAAACCTGCCATTAAGAATAAATAGAAAAGCTAGACAAATTAATTAATAGACAAATTTATAAAGAAAAAATGTTTGAAGTTATCAGGACACCAGTAAGGCAATTTGTGGAGCCAAGACCCAGGGAAGAGGGAAGCCAAGAGAGGTGGACCTGGCGTTTGGGGCAGCTCTTCTCCTTGAGCCACTTGCTAGTTTGAAAGAGACAGCTGAGTGGCAAAAGAGCAACACAGAGGTTTGGCACTCGCGCAGGGCCAGGTGGGTAAAATTTAGACGTCAGTGCCCTCTAAGGAAGAGAAATTCTGGCAGTCAGACTTTTGATTGAGACCACAAAGCACTACATCCTACAAGTAAGAGTGAATCAAAAATAGACTCTCACAAGGAATAATTCGAGCTTCAAATCAGCTCAGTAAATTAAATTAAGATGATCTGCCCTAGCCTTGCTCTAAGCCAGAAGTAAACATAAGTCCTCTCTGGAGGAGGATACCATCATCTGGAGTCTCAAACCATCTCTACATTTTTTCATAAACAATGTATGGCACTCAATAAAAAATAACCAGGCATAGTGAAATAGAACTTACAAAATACAGCTAGATGTATAAGAAGGCAAGACTTGACAGAAAACCAGGAGAAGAAATATACAATAGAAACATACTCATCACACTCATGGGAGATATCTAAGTGATCAGAATGAACATTAAAATAAATATAACTAATATATTCAAGAACTTAAATGGCAAGGTGTAGAATTTTCCAGAAAACTGGAAATTAGACAAAAGAATCAGATGAAAATTTTAGAAAGAAAACGTATAATTGAAAAATTTAAAAAGTTGATGGGTTTAAGAGCTGATTAGATACGACCAAAGAGAGATTTAATAAACAAAAATAATGTGTGTGTGTGCATACACACTAAAGCTCAAAACATAATGTTAAACAAAAGAAGGCAGACATAAAAGAATACCGTACATACGCAGTACCATATGGTCCCACTTATATGAAATTTTAAAACAGACAAAACTAATCTACAGGATTAGACATCCAGAGTGGTTAAATTTGAGGAGGATAAAGGAAATAATAATTAGGTGTGGGAATGAGGGAAGCTATTTCTTGACCTGAGTTGTAGTTACACTGGCGTATTAACTTTGAATTATACATCAAGCTGTTTATGATTTGTGTACTTCTTTCTGTATATGTTATACATCAATAAAATATTTATTAATATATGTGTATACACATATGTAAATATGAAAGGCTATTAATAGAAGTTGTCTTGGAGCATTATGGATAATTTTTTTTGTTTTCTTTGTTTTTTCTGCAGTGATCATGGAGTCCTTGTGAAAAAGGAAATGAGAAAAGAAATACTGATCAGTTTTTTTTGTTTGTTTTTTAAATTGAGGTATAATTGACATTTCACTGACTAGTTTTATTTGTTAAAATTCTTCTGATCCTAGAGTAAAAGAAAAAGGGATTTAGATTTGGCTTAAGAAAGAATCTCCTGAAAGAAAAAGTTAAACAGACAAAATGGCTGTTCTTCCCTGGTCGCCTTTCAAAATAGAAGAGTTAAGTGAGGTCTTCCCTGAAGGCACCACTGAAGACCCGAATCTCTCTTAAGATTCCTATAGTTTTTGATATGAGGGAGATATATTCAAGGAACTTCTGTTATAGTGAGTTTCTCTTCCAGAGAGTGAGCTGCTGTCTGGGAGTAATAATATGTAATCATGTCCTTAGGATCACACAGTTTATGGAAGTCACGCAATGATAGATTAGAGGTGATAAAGTAGAATAAACACCATTCACTGATTCATTAACAATTATGAACTGCATAGGCATAGATCAGATTCTGATCAAGGGGCTGGGATATTGCAGTAAACAAAACAAAACCTATGCTCTCGTGGAGTATATAGTCTAATAAACAAACAAACACAGAACACATCAAGTGTGATAAATGCAGTGAAGAAAAACAAAGCAGAGTACAGATAAAGAATGATGGTGGAGATGGCTGTCCAGAGAGAGCTATTTTAGATAGGATAGACAGGCCTTGCTTATCTTGTTATCTTGCTTGTTTGGGGACATTTTGACAGACACGTGAATGAAATGAGGGCATGAGTGATCCGTGTGGCTTTCGACTTGAGCAGTTCCAGGAAGAGCAAGTGTGCTCGGACCATCCCTAAAGTAGCAAAGCCAGTGTGGCTGGAGCAGCATGAGGAGGCCAGAGAGAATGAGAGATCAGGTAGCTTGGAGCAGATCACACAGGGACTTGTGGCCCATGATGAGGACTTTCAACTTTATCTTTGTGAGATGGGAAATTATTGGAGAGTTTGGAAGAGGCATGATATGATCTGACTTCAGTTTTAAATGTGTTACTCTGGCTGCTGAGTGGAGAATTGATGTTGAAAGGGCAACTGTAGGAAAAACACCAGGAGAAGACTCTTTTCCAAGCAGGACTTGATAGTGGTGTGGACCACAAAGGTGTTAAAGGAGCTGGGGAAAAGGGATATTATTCTGGATATATTTTGAAGACAAACACAATAGGATCTGTTGAAGGAGTAGTTGTAGAGTGTAAGAAAAATAGAGGAGTGAAGAATAACTCCGATCATCTTGGCCTGAGAAACTGAGAGATATGAGAAGCAGCATTTATTGAAATGTTGGTAGTCTTGAGAAATGCAGTTGGGGAGGGGTACAGGACTATATTAGCAGAATGAACTCACTGTTCTTTCAATACAAAGGAAGCAGCAACTAAAAAGACTGAGTTAGGCAGGTAACCCTTCAGAATGGATGAAGAGAACATCACATTTGGATACAATCTTTGAAAATTATGCACACCACAGAGAGTTTGTAATGTTAATAATTTCACAAATGATTCGCTACTAATGTTGCTCAAATTCCTTTTTTTTAATTACTGCATTTTAATGGGGTCATAATTAATGGCAACAATAACATTCCCTCCTGGAAACCATTTTTACTCATACATAACCTTTACTGCCGACCTGAAGTATCACTGTTTCTGAGAAGCTTTCCTTTGTCCCTTCCGTTAGGGTTAGGTACTCCTACTGTAGGATCTCCATAGTATTTTTCTGCCTGATCTAATGGACAGATGGTATGGGAAAGGAAGGAGGAAGGGCAGGCAGGGAAGGAAGGAGAGAAAGGAGTCTAGAATGATAGTGTCTCTCCATTTTGTTGTTAATACCGTGGAGTCAATTCCAACTCCTAGTAGAGATGAACTCTACCTGGCCTTTTTTGCTCCATCCTGTCACCTTCCAGTGCTTTATCAAACTGTGCTCTGCTCCTGTTCATAGAGTTTTCATGGCCAATTTTTTCAGGAAGTGGGTGGCCAGGTACTCGTCTGGAAGCTCTGCTGAAACCTATCCACCACAGGTGACCTTGCTTATACTTGAAATACCAAATTCCAGTGGCATAGCTTTCAGCATCACAGCCACATGCAGCTGCCACAGTATGACAACCCACAGATGGGTGGTGTTGGCTCCCTGACCAGGAAATGAATCCCAGGCCCTGGCGGGTGGTGAAAGCACTGAGTCTTAACCACTAGACCACCAGGGCTGGCTTGTCTCTCCACCTCCTGCGATTATTTCATTGCAGCAAGTCTGCCTTGCTTCAGTTCACCCCTGGTCCATTGGGCCAGCTGAGAGGTGGGTGTATTCTATAAACATTGTCCAATGTGATTAAGTGGAAAATGATAACACGATGACTTCTGGAAGCATCTTAACATCTTCTCTCTGTTGCAGTTCTATTAAGACTAGAATTATAGACCAGAGCTGTCCAATAGAACTTTCTCTAATGATGGAAATGTTCTCTGTCTGTGCTGCCCAGTGCAGTAGCCACTAGCTGCATATGGCTATTGAATGCTTGAACTGTGGCTAGTGTGACTGAGGAACTGAATTTTTAATTTCTTTTAATTTAGTGAATTTAAATTTAATTTTAATGCAGCTAGTGACTACTATTTGGATAGTATAGTTACAAACTCTTAATATTAGCAGGCATATTTTCTAATTTCCTCACTATACAGATGAAGAAACTCAGCCTTAAGAAGCAATATTATTTGCCCAACTTCTTAATTCCCTGCACTGAAACATGTTTCTGACTTTGTCTCTGCTTATTCCTAATGTGACCTTTATGTTGAAACCTACTTCTCCCATAGAAACGTTTAATTTTCAGATATCAGGCCAAATGCAATCCTTATGGGCTAGTAACAGTAATAAACCACTTTAAAGAAAAAAACAAGACCTTAAGTGCTGCTATATTTAGAAAAATGTGATTTTCTCAATAAGAAATCTTAAAAAATTATCATGATTATAATAAATTACATTCTATGGCTCATCTGATGATTACTTTTCTTAAGTGGTATCATTTGTTGAAACTCAAAATTAACCGCACATAACATTACTCCAATGGTAAACTGAACATCTAAACAAAGAACCCAATTTCTGAGACTTTACATTCTCCCCTAGATAATAATGAAGTAGGGACACATAAAATAACTGAAAAATGACTGACTATATAAAATAAATATCATATCTACCTCCAAAAGCACCTCCATATTCTGTACAAAGATCTTGGGGGGAAAATGGTTGGGTTGTATGTGTAAGTGATGGAGGTCAGGCAGGGGTAGTGGAGGGCTGGGGGAGGCCAGGAGTTGTCTTTTCCCCTGTAGTCATAAGCACCATTCTTGTGAACCTACTGTGTGTTCCAGGTCCTATAGCCTATAGAACATTCTTTTCAATAGCTTAAACCAAACTCTATTCCTCTTTGGACTTTTCTTACATATCCACCTGGCAAATCTCTAACCCTAGATGGACCAAATGTCCACCATCTCCCTCTTGCTGCTGGGAAGCTGAGCACCTGGAGTAAATCTCACTGTGGGGCAGACTGGCTATAGATGTAAGATCACCAGTCTCAAAGGGGCCCCTGACACTCCCTACGGACCACCTCTGCTACTCCAGGTGGTCTATCTGCCCACTCTCTTCACAGCCCAGCATCCCGCTTCTGCTCCATTGCTCTTAACGGAGGATCTCCTCTCCTGCTTCGCCGAGAACACATGCTATCAGAGGAGAAATCTCTCAGTATCTCACCTCTCCGTCTACATGAACATTGGTCCCAATCCTCTCTGCCAGTTACAACAGGAGACCTATCCTTCCTTGCGTCTAAGTCCATTTTCTCCAATCCTCCTCTTTTTTCAGTGACTTTATGCTATCTTTTATTCTCCATCACTTCTGGATCTTCAGTCTCTCTTTTTTACTCAGTTTTTCCCATCAGCATTTAAACACGCTCACGTCTCTTCTATTTTAAAAGATACAAAAACAACCTTCTCTCTACCCTACATCCTCCCCGGCTGCCATCCCAACCCTCTCTTTCCCTCCACACACAAACTTCTTGGAAGTGTGTTCTGTTTCTTTACCTTATTCTCCTCTCTCAGTTCCCTCCAATCTGGTGTACGCCCCCACCACTCCACAGAACTTCGTCGATGACCTAGGCGGGTATATCCCATGGGCAATTTGCAGTCTTTTATCTTTTCATTATAACATCTGACATGGTTGACTATGCTGCCTTCTCGAAGCATTCTCTTCTGTTGGCATCTGTATCACACACTCCTCTGGTTTCTCCTTCTTAATCTCTCCAGTGGGCTCAATCTACTTTACCAAACCTTTAAATCTGAAAACTCTTAGGGCTCAGCTCTAGGCCCCCTCGTCCTCTCACTCCTTTTTTCTCCCTTGGCTCCCTTATACCATTTGGCTATCCTGATGATTTCCAAATTTATGTCTCTGGCCGTCTCTCTAGAGCTCAAGACTTGTAAATCCAACTATCTGCATGCCATCTCCCTTTGGATGTTTGCCAAGATTGAGATCTTCCCCTGCAGACTTGCCTCTCCTCCTGTGTTCTCAGCATCAACTAACCAGACCACACAAACTCGCTGGTTCAAAAACATGGGACTTTTGCTTGGCCCTTGCGTTTCCCCCTCTGGATTAATCAATTAGTCCTCTTATCCTGTCCTCTACATTGCTCTGAAATCCATCCATTTCCTCCGTCTGTGCTGTGGCTGCTCTACTCTAAACCTTGCTACTCAAGTGTGGTCTGTGACCAGGAGCATCACATTCGCCTGGGAGCTTGTTAGAAATGCAGCGTCTCAGGCCCCACACCAGACCTCCTGAATCAGAATCTGCATTTAGTGAGACTCCAGGTGATTTGCAAGTACATGAAACTTGAGAAGCGCCTCTCTAAACCACTGTAACTCTCCGCCTGTTCACCCTGCTTCCAACAGATTTTCCACGTGGCGAGCCAGATCATGTCACTCACATACTAAAAGCCTTTCAGTAGCCTTACATTTTTCTTAGAATAAAGTGTATTGTACGAAGTTTTCCTTTTATATGCTGTGATTCAAGATACTATTGCCCTTTGTCTTTCATCTTTATTGTGTCTCTTTTAAGACAAGAAATATTTGACAGCTTTATTTTTCAAAAAGTACCTTAAATCAAGAAATGTTTTATTTCACTTTTTTCCTTTTTTGTACAAATGTTATATCTGCATTGCAAATGGAACTATTTCTCAGTTCATATAGTTAGTTAATTCATATAATAAATGCACATTAAAAGGCCTAGGTATTAAAGAAGTGGTTTTTTTTCTTTGCAAAATGCCATAAATTATACTCTGAAAGCTTGAGAGAAACCCCTTTGGATGAACAGGATTGAAATCTGAATTCCATAAGCACAGAAAATAAAACTTTTTCTGATTCTGTTTTTTCATGAGAAGACAGTATCCTGGATGCAAGGATCACTTCTTTGAAAGAACATCGTCTAATATGCCCAAATATGTTAAAAACAGGTTCAGCACTCTCTTTCAATTCCTGTGTCAAATGCCAGTGTGGGAAAAGTTTTTGTTGCCATAGGTAACCTACAGGCCTTTGAAAACAAAAGCACTACTGTTGAGTCTATAAAATTCAATTTAAAAAATATCCCTTTCCCTGGTTCAAATATAAAAGAGGAGTTTGGGAATAAAAATATTTCATGAAGCTATGGAATCCAATGGAAAATATGAAATGCAGTATAGATTCTCCTCCAAACCTTTCTCTACCTGATAGTTTGCAGGAGGGTAAAGGGCCCTGCTGATGAACTCTAATGAAGTTGCCTAGAATGTTGGCTGAAATGATCAGGCAGCCCTGCTTTCAGGTAGCAGAGTCCAAGATACTTCAGGAAGACTAAAGGGGCTCCTCCAGAATATTTCCAATCCACTCAAAGCACTGGATGGCAATCACTGGTGGAGTTCTAGGGAAGTGCCTTCTCGCCTTGAAGGGCCACCAGCAAAGGCAGGATTTTCTAAGGATAACTTCAGGAGGGATGACAGTGGCTTCTGCAAAGTAGGGACCAAAGAAACTGAAACTTGGGGCTGCACTTGAAAGGACTGAACTTGGGAGAAAGGAGAAAGATCAAAAAACCCAAAACAGCTAAGTTAAAGAAGCCAGTTACAGAAGACTGCATATTGTACGATTCCATTGTATGAAACACTCAGAATAGGCAAGTCCCTAGAGACAGAAAGTAGATTATTGGTTTCCTAGGGCTGGGGGAGAGGGATGGAGGGATTAGGGGTCAACAGCTAAGAGGCGCAGGGTTTCTTTGTGGCATAATGAAATTATTTTAAAATTGGTTATAGTGATGGTTGCACAATTCTGTGAATATACTAGAAGGTACTGAACTGTACACTTTAAATGGATGAATTGTGCGGTATGTGAATTATATCTCAGAAGAGCTGTTAAAAAATAAATTCCAAAAAATACTCCCCAAAAAAAGATGAGGAAGAAAAATTTAAAGATATTGAGCAGAAATAGTAGGGATGACTGTTTCTCATAATACATATACAGCTATTTCTTTATTTTTTCCAAGTTTGCTATCAACCATTGACTTCCTGCTATTATGTAAGATGAAGATTCCACTTCTTATATACCACCCCCCTGCCATGCATACATATAGTTTTTCCTCCCACCATCCTCCCATTATAGCTGTATTGTAATTTTTGGTAAGATCAATATTCAGTGTTGATGACTCTCAAATTCATATCTCCACCAGTGTTCTTTCTGGAGCCTGGACCATATCCAAGTGCTTACTAAACATCTATTCTTCAATATCTAATAGGCATCTCAGACTTAATTTGTCCAAATCTGAGCTCTTGATCCTCCTGCAAAACCTGCTCCTATCATCGCCTTTCCCATCTCAGGAAATGGCAATGCCCTTTTCCCAGAGGCATCTTTGGATTCACTCTTACTTTCCTACCCCAGATCTGATCTGTCAGCAAATCCATTTGGCTCTACCTTCAAAATATATACAGAATCTGACACCTTACCACTTTCACAATACACCCACTGCCACCCCCACTGCAGCCTACCCCCGGATCCAAAATGCCATTATTTTTCCCTTGAATTGCTGCCATGGCCTCCCAGTTAGTTTTCCCGCTACTGTCCTTGGTCCTTTGATCTATTCTCAACAGAGTAATCCAGTTAAAATAAAGGTCAGATCATGCTACCCCTCTGCTCCAAAGCCTACAGTGGCTCCCCATTGCACAGTGGTGGTGAGATTCCTGAATTGGTGAATCCAGTTGGCCCCTGGCTAGTCTGTTACCAAGCACACAAGCTTACTTCCCATTAACTATAGTTTTCTGCAATGGCTAGGAAGGTTAAACCTCCACTTAAAACATGAACCACAAAAACAACTCAGCCTTTACCTGTTGAGCTTATAATGCTCTCCAATGAAGACGTTTTTCACCCTGATAAACAGAAGTCCTCACCATTGGCTAGGCATGGGACGACTATCTTTCTACCCAGTCTAAAGGAAATCCAGCTTTGGTTTCCTTAATGAGGAGAGGGGGAAAAATACTTCCTCATTTTCCTAAACTACTCTTTCTGTATACAATCTTTTCCTGGCTCCTTACGCAAAGCATTTGCAGACTTTTCAGGCTCCTAACTTGGGGAGCAAACAAGAGTCTCCAAAGAGACTGAGGCACATCTACTAGGGGCACCCTTGGATGTCTTAATACCTGTTTCTTTCCATTTGCAAATGGCCCTGTCCTTAATTAGCATGGCATTCTTGATCCAGTCAGTGTTCTATTAATCCACAGTAATCGTCTTAATCTGTGAAATCCAAGTCGGTTATCTAGGAAGGAGTGTCACTGGGAATTGAGGTATAGAATTTCCTTGGTAGATTACAGAAGCAGCACTGGAAGGATTTATAGAAAAATTGCTATAAGCTAGTTTAGGAAGCAGGCTATTAAAATAATCTTTTTTGAGACTATTTTGCTCTGAAATACTGGGAAGGGGGTAAAGGCAAAGGCATGATCTTGTGATGAGGCAGTTAGACTCCCCTCCCTCACCTTCCAGCAAAGGAGGGTCCACAGGGGGTGCCCTGCTCCCTAGGTTGCTTGCTGGTTAAGCTACTTCTTGGTCCTGGCCCTAGTCCTCATACGTTTTCTTTACTTATTCATTCAGGCTTCTGCAGATTCAATCTCATTTCCTTTCCCCTTCGTCTTTTACGAAGTATCTGTCTGTTAGAGTTCCTCTTCCAGAACCAACTTGAATTTCCTCAGCTGCCCTTTTCTTTGCTGTCTGTCATTCTCTTATTCACAAATACTTGCTCAACATCTACCATGTTTTTATAAGTGTTTACATCAGACTCCATCTCTGCTCTGGTGAAAATCACAAGAGTGAGGCAGACAGATAGTAAACAAGTAGACAATCTTGTATACTCGCACAGAGGACGCATGATCTTTTACATTTCAACATTTCCAAAGTTGAAATGCATCTTATAGGTGATGAGAGGGAGAGAAAGAGGAGAGAGAAACTTTCCAGTCTCCAGGTTAGAGAATGCTATTTGCCTGTATGCTTCTGAAAAGCATGCTGAAGCTGCTCTCTGATGCTGGATTCCTCCCAGAAGCAGAGCCTGGGGCAAGGGCTTGCATATGGACAGTTTGCTTGGGGCCGAATCCCAGGGAGCAGGAATGATGGACTGGGCAGAGTGCAACAGGGGAGGAGGGGAAGCCAATACAAGGGGCATAAGGACTGCTGCCGCTGTGGGCAACTGTGGGTCAGTCCTACCGGGTCCTTTTAAGGAGCCACGTAGAACATGCTTCAGAACTGTCTACTCTGGATAGAAGGGGAGTGTTTTCCACCAGCATCACATTTCCATATGCATGAGCACTGCACTACATGCTGGAGAGGTCCCAGATGTGTGGTGCAGCTGAGGCAAGATGCTGTCAGATTACACCTGCTGAAAGCAGGTTGCTGAAGCAACGGTTGGAGAAAGAGATGGGCTAAGAGGAAGAGGTGGGGCAGCAAAAATGTCCAATACAACTGCTATTTTTTCTCTTTTTTAATAAGAATGTTCATAGCAGCCTTGTTCACAAACGGCCAAAATTGGAAATAATCCTGAAGTCCATCAACAAGATAATGGATAAATAAAACGTAGTATGTTCATCCAATGAAATCCTACTTAGCAACAAAGGAGAATGGAGCGCTGATACACACAACAACATGAGCAGCTCTTACAGACATGACGCTAAGCAAAGGAAGCTGGAAACCAGAGTACACACTGAGATTCTACTTATGTGAAGTTATAGAACAGGCAAAGCCAGTCTACGGATGGGAGTCAGAATAGTGGCTATCTCTGGTGGGGAATGAGGATTAACTGCAAAGGAGCATGAAAGAAGTTTCCAGTATGATAGAAATGGTCCATATCTTGATTAAAGGTATGGATTGCATGAGTTTATGCATTCATCAAAACTCATTGAATTATACATTTAAGATGTGGACATTTCTGTACGTGTAAATTTTACTTTAAAAAAACCATAAAAAATATTGAACACTAGCTTTTAGATTTATTTCTCACAATGATATGGGTTAGTAACTCTGAAAGTACTTTCTGTGTACTCAAGTCTCGAGCAAATGAATAGGATATACTTAGGATAATGACAACTAAGTGTCTCACTGTTGGAAAAGGGAATTATAAATATGGACAGAGGGAAGATCAGAATGGGCCCCGTGGTGTTGGTTTAGAACTGGAGGTATCAATATGAACTCATGGTTTTATACAGATAGATAGAGATAGACCTACATATATATGTGTACGTGTGTATTCCTACACACGTACACATACATACACAAGCGCACACACATACATCTCCTAACTGTATCAGCTGAGAGGGCCTAGAAGCAATGATGCACAGGAATAATGAGCACAGATATGGCCCAGATCTTGGTTTCTAAATACCACTCTCTATTAAGAGGAACTAGAGCTCTTTGGAGAAATGGCTGATTCCAGGGCCTGGGCAGAGAAAGCACAAATTGACCCTGAAACATCTCGTGCCATTAAGTAAGAAAGTGACTCAAATACTGATGGAGAGATATCAAAAGAACAGAGGGACCAACATGAAGGAGTTCCCAGTGGTCAAATCCGGGGCAATTTGAGCATCAAGATAAATAATGATTGTAATGGAAGTTAGTTGTCATGGAACCCATGACAAACTAAATTGAAAATGATGATGCTAAACTAACCGTAATTAATAAATGAAGCAGGAATGGCAGCAATTTGAGACCATGTCCCACTCAACACAGTACTGTTAATGCCCTGATAAACAGCATCCTTTCCCCAAACCGCAGGAATCCCAACTATCCAAGTATGCACAAGTGCCTCCAAATTGCCAAGAGCTTCAAGGTGGCCAGACAGACTTGTGCACAGCGCCCCAACTTAGAATCCTGAGTCAATCCCAAACACATCTAACCCTGGTAACAGTAACCACAGCACTCTTGGTCACCATAGCAGGTACCAGGCTTAGTTTGCAAACTCAAGGTGAAGAAAAAAATCTACTTCTTTGTCTTCTTTATATCACACCAAACCTTCCAACCCTCCAGCCTGCATTTTCATTGTTATTGAGGTCTCCTCTCTTCCCGGACTCTCAACAGAAGTCAGAAGTTCCAAGTGGTGCCAAGAACAGACAAACCTTCTCTCCTGTGTTTTGTGCACTCTTTGTTAGCTTCATTTTCTAAACCCACCACCGTGTCTTTAAGCCTGCTGGGTCTCTGATTCCTCGGGGCTGGGACTCCTTTAGTCAGAGTCCAGCCTCCATAGGCCCTCCTAAAATCTCAACATTTCTGCTGAGGGCCGCAGGGAGCAAAGCCCAAAGACTGGAAGAAATCCCTCCTGCTGGCCTGCGTTTGCAAGCTGCTCCTCTCCCCACTGGTGTCTTCAAAGGGAGACAGCACTATTTCTCTAATAAACTCTGCTTTTATGAAAATCAAGGCCAGGAGGAAAAGCATCTTTTGAGTAATTTCATTTTTCTACACAGTGGCCCCCAACTTCCTCTGAGCACAGGGCTAGTGGGGGAAGTGAGGGAGCACAAAGGTCCTGCTGACCTTGGTGGAACAGGGGAGGGGGGGCCTGTCAGAAGGAACACTCCAATAAATCACCCAGTCATGTAGATTATGTGAAAGTGACCCTGGGTTATTTGTAAAGTGAAAAACCAATGACTTGCGCATTAATCACTCAAGCATCAAGAGAGGACTTCAGATTTTAGATCAATTTTAGGTTCATTGGGGGAACTTTGTGGTTCACTGATGCACCACCAACTTTTCTTAAAGAGTCAGGATCTAGTTCAACCTCCCGTCCGGGGAGGCCACCCATCACAACGTCGTCCCTGCTGGAGCACCCAGGAGTAGGAAGCAGCTGCCTCCAGGGGCAAATTATGCCTTTTCTGAACAGCTCTCATCTAAAGCAACTTCTCATGCCCTTTAACTTCTTTTCACTGATCCAGCTTTCACCCTTTGAAACTGCCCTGAATTTGTGTAGTTTACCACTGTCTAGTTTCCTGGCAGTGTTCCAGGGACATAATTTTAAAGTTTTTGCAGGACTCTGGGGAACAAGCTGCTTGGACCTGGAGTCACAAACTCCTTTGAAGCATCTAGATCTTCTCTCAATAGATAACTCCTTTATCTCGGACCTTGTATTCTCTTAAGCTTGTCTAGTCTCCCCATTGCATTTGAAAATTTTCTCATAAAAAAAAAGGAAACTAAATTGAAATTAAGTAGTTGCTTAACTTTATTCTCATTACATAAAGAATGGGAATTCATAGTTGACAAACTAGGGGAAAAAAAGAAGGAAAATTACCATAAACTCAACACCCAGATCTCTCCTCTTTTTAATGGGTAATTATAAGCATAATTCTGTATTTACCAAATATCCCACTGGCTGTACTGTTTTGGTCTTGATTTCTCCACTTAGCAATATGCCTTGAAAAGGCCTATGTTCTCATGCTTGTCATTTATCATTATACTCCAGTCTCAAGCGGTGAGTTACCTCTTTGTTCTCCTTCTTTTTTCAAATATATCCGCTTTTTAAGCTCCTGAATATTTTGTTCTTTGGGTCGCTGGTATTATTTTTTCAGTTCCATAACTTTCACTGACTTGATTCTATACACATTCTTCTGTCTTGTGTACACAGTGGTTTATAATCTGTCCATCGTGGTGTCACCCATGTACAATCCAATTTCTTTAGATATCTTCCCATTACTTCCATAAAAAAGAGGATCGTTTGTAACCGCTTCCTCAGAATGTTGCTTTTCTTAAGCCCTCATCCCTCTTGAGCCCAATAAGCTTTTAGAACCTCTGGCCTTGGAGTCAGATCTCTTTCTTTCCTCTAGACGTTTTTGACATCTGCCTTCCTAAAATCTAGGGTACATAGTTAGCTGAGCCCAAGCAAGGAATCTAACACAGAGTTGGCCATGTACATCCACACGCACGCATACACCTGCTGAGACCCTGCACGCAGTGGTTGACCTATGGAGCATCCTTGGCTCCAGGACCACAGTCAGTTGGACTACCGTGGAGACATCTGGTTCAAACCAAGCCAGTAGAGTCTCTCTCCTTAGAGGATGGAGCAGGGGCACAGAGACTATTAGTCTCTTGCAGGTACTTGAATGGGAAGTGGTAGGAAGCGGAGCCTGGAGCAGCCACATCTGGCCCGTCTGCACGCAGAGGACAGAGAAAGCTGCTTTTCAGAGAGAGAGAGAGAGAAGAACAAAGCAGGAGGAGAAGGAAGCAGAGATGCTACAGCAGACACAGTTGTTGCCCTGCCCTGATCCCCTTGGGTTCATTTTATCAGCTCTGTAAGTGCCCATTGCCAGCCTCTGCAAGCCTTGTCACTCAGGGCCCTCATTAGTGACTTTCTGAGGATTGCCCTTGTGTGCTGGAGCCACCCCATCCATACAGACAGCCAGAAGCCCCTGGCCTGCCCATCTCCCTCCCTCTCCTCACAGGCTGTCATCAATTGATCGGTGTGTGAGGACAAAGTCCAGCTCCATGTCTCGAGGCAGAACAAACTCTGAGGTCTAATTTATACCCCTGAACTCCCCCTCCTTAGCCCCATTACTACGTTCCACCTGGGAACATCTCACTTATACCCCGAATCCTTGGCATTTGGAGGAACCTGATGCAGAACGGATGGGAAATCAAGCAGCCAGAGAAGTAGAGAGAGTGGCCTTGAGCCTAAGAGATTGCTAGTTCCTGGTTCAGGTCCCTTGTGAGGCCTGAAGTTGCCCCCTGTGGGTTCTGTGGCCTGCACCTGAATCTTGGACTCACTTCTCCATTGGGTGAAGCTCAAACCAACCAGTTTCTCTGACTTGTTACCCTAAAGACCTGACTCAGACACCCAGCCTTCCCTCCCTGTTGGGAGAGTCACTGTCCTCCAAAGTTCCCAGGCTTTCACTTTGATCAATTATTTATTTCCAATTGGTCAGCATCTGGGGGATGAAATTGTCAGCAAGATAAGTTTAAAATTTTTCAGAGGCTCTGCTTTTACTGGAAAGTGGCTTCCAGCAGAATTTCTAGACCTTTAAGTCATTCATCACTGCTATTTTTGGCCATGCTTATGCTTTTATATTTCTTTCTAGACCTTTGAAAGCTAAATATACATATTTATTTATATGAAGTAAATAAATATATCTAATATATGTAAATATTTTATATATAAATACTTTTATATATATGTGTGTGTCACTCTTGTCCTAGAACAAAATTTTTACTGGAATAACAGCTTTACTAACATTATTTTAATCGAAAGTTTATGTCCTTTGCCCTTTTATCCAAAAGTCTATTTATAGGGGGGAAAAAAAGCTTGTGTTCCTTATTTGGTGTTTGTGTTTTTTCTATTATAGCCTGCCTAACAAAGATATTTTTGTGGCTGAGATAGAGTTTTTTGGTTTTCTTAAAGGTTTTTTCCTAAAAACCAAGGACTTCTTCATCTATTCATTGTCTATTTCCTCCCTGGCTGTGACGCAAAGCACTATTGCTTACTAGACTTTTCTGTCAAAAGATTAGGTATTTCCATCACACTGAGAACACATTACACCACAACTGATAAATATAGAAAGTCAGGAAGAAGGGAAGAAATTCACTGTGGACCTGCCAGAAGCCATGTGTCTAGCAAGTCCCCTCCACTCCCAGGCTTCACCTTTTCTCCTTAATAAAATAATGAGGTTGGTGTAAAAGACCTTGATCACTTCTTTTAATGCTCAAAAGAAAGATATTGGAAGCAAATGTTAGCCACACATTGGCTTGGAGAAGCGCAGGACTAGAAATTAATTCTCATTCCTTGCTCAATGCTTTTCTTTTTTCTATCATCTGTAAGGCCTTGTTCTTTTCCACTTTCTCCCCAAACTGCTCCTTTATTTTCAGCTCTTCTTTTGACTTCCTGATGGTTTTCCACCTTTAAACACAATTGAGCAACATTTGGGGGCTCCAAACATTTTCATCTGCCACTCCCACAGATCGCTGGACTTGATTTTGTTGAATGCTAATCACAAGTCCAGAGGGTCCTTTACACAGCAACACACATAGTATGATTTCACTAAATGCTTGGTAAGTGGCTGGATCAAAGAAGCAGAGAGGGCATATAGAAATTCCTTAGGAAAGAAAGGCATGGATCTAGGGTTCCACCGACTTAATAATTACACATATAGGAGTGACATCAGCAGCATGGCAGAGTGAGTTGTTTCCTTAGACTCTCCCCCCTAAGCTACAACTAAATAGACATTCATTAACCAGCAGAGGATTCCCTGCAGAGCACAACAGGACTTCTGAGAGATCCATGCAGCTGTATATCTGAAACTGGGTGGACTGGATCCCCGAGAGCCCGTGGAACTAGGTGAGTGCACCCTTTCCTGCCTGGGCCACAGAGGGCCAATTCTTAAATCATCACACAGATGCTGGCATGACTGTAGGAGGGGGCAGGGACAGCCCGGCCTGTGCGAATGCTTTTGGAGTTAGAATCTGGCCCATGGGAGCACCCACTGTGCAATGGCAGCCCTGCCAGTGGGAATGTTCTGCATCAAGTGGCAGCAGCTCAGCCCCTGAAAAGGTGCCTGCCTGCTGTGCACAGCAGCTTATGGGACCCACCAAGTGATGTCTCAGCCCTTGCATGGGTGCCCCTGTCCCAAGCACAGTGCAGGCGAGAAGGCACCCCATCTGCTCAGAAGTTGCCCTGCCCAAGGAGCACAGCAGCCCATGGAAACACCAAGTAGTAGCGTGGTGCAGTGCCCACATAGGCACCCTCTTGCCTAGCACACAGCAGCTCAGCTGGTCCCCTGCTGAGCACAGATGCCCCGCCTATGGTGCCTGATCTGCCCTACCAGGGCAGAGGCCCTGCTCACATGAGTGCAACCTGAAGAGCAGCTGCAACCAGCCAGCCCACACAAATGCAGAGTAGCCCTACCAGCACAACTTCCAGCAGATGGGGTGAGATCAGAAAACACAGCTCCTGTTCCCCTCCCCAGCAGTGGCAGTGGAATCTGCAACCTGATACTGTCACAAATGTGCTGGCAAAGGATCAATTCATCAAACACCATGGAGAACCACAGCAACACTTCAGAGCAGAAGGAAAATGACAAGTCTCCAGAAACCAATCCTAAACTCACAGAAATTTACAATATAAACAAGAGAGAATTCAAAATAGTTGTCATAAATAAACTCAATGTGTTACAAGAAACTCAGAAAGACAGTTCAATGGGCTCCGGAATAAAATTAATGAGCAGAAGAAATACTTCACCAAAAAGATTGACACTGTAAAAAAAAAATTTTTTTTTTTAAAAACCCCCAGAAATTCTGGATATGAAGAACACAATTAATGAGATAAAAAATAATCTAGAAACCATAAAAAAAGAGCTGATGTTATGGAGGACAGGATTAGTGAATTAGAGGACAGAAACATAGAAATGCTATAGATAGAGGAGGCGAGAGAAATAAAATTTTTTAAAAATGAAGAAATCCTTCAAGAAATATCTGACTCAGTTAGGAAAAGCAATATAAGGATTATAGGTATTCCCGAGGGAGAAGAGAGGAGAAAGGAGGAGACAGCTTGTTCAAAGAAATAATAGCTGAGAACTTCCCAAACCTGGGAAGGAACTGGGCTTACAAGCACGTGAAGCCAATAGAACTCCCAATTACATCAATGCAAAAGACTTTCTCCAAGGTATATACTACCAAAACTGGCGAAAGTCAATGACAAAGAAAAAATATTAAGGATAGCAAGGCAGGAGAAAATAACCTACTAAGAAACCCCTATCAGGCTTTCTGTGGATTTCTCAGCAGAAACCTTACAGGCTGGGAGAGAATGGAGTGATATATCCAAAAGACTAAAAGACAAACTTTCAGCCAAGAATATGCTATCAAGCAAAACTATGCCTCAGATACAATAGAGAAATAAAAGCTCTCCCAGATAAACAAAAGTTGAGGGAGTTCATCACCACTAGGCCTCCCTTACAAGAAATGATGAAGGAAGCCTTCCTATGTGAAACAAGAAGGTAAAGGTTTACAAAGCTTTGAGCCTGGGGCCAGCCCGGTGGTGCAGCAGTTAAGTTTGCATGTTCCACTTCTCAGCAGCCGGGGGTTCACCGGTTCAGATCCCGGGTGCAGACATGGCACCGTTTGGCAAAAGCCATGCTGTGGTAGGCATCCCATGTACAAAGAAGAGGAAGATAGGCACAGATGTTAGCTCAGGGCCAGTCTTCCTCAGCAAAAAGAGGAAGATTGGCAGTAGTTAGCTCAGGGCTAATCTTCCTCAAAAAAAAAAAAAAAAGAAAAGAAAAGAAATAGCTCCTCCCTTTAAAAAAAAGAAAGCTTTGAGCAAGGACATAATATCAGATACTTGCAGCTCTCTAACAGGATAGGTTAGCACACAATTCTAACTTAAAAGATAAAGGGAAGGAAAGCATCAAAAATAACTATAAACACTTCAACTTAGTCACAAACTCACAACGCAAAAAAGAATGATTTGTGACAACAATAACTCAGAAGGGGAAGAGGAATGGGGTGGAACCTACTTAGGCTAGTGGAGAAAAAAGGTTATTGGAAAATGGACTATCTCATCTATGAGATTTTGTAATACAAACCTCATTGTAAAAACTAAATGAATAATTAGAACAGAGATACAAATAATTAATAAGGACAAAACTAAGAAAATTGTCATAGAAAAATACCTAACTGAATTGGTAGTCTGAAATACATGGGAGAAGAAACAAAGGAAATTCAGAAGAATCAGAAAATGAACAATAAAATGGCAGCATTAAGCCATTATATATCAATAATCACTCTAAATGTAAATGGATTGAATTCTCTAGTCAAAAGACACAGAGTGGTAGTATGGATTAAAAAAAAAAAAGAACCAATAATATGCTGCCTGCAGGAAATACATCTCAGCTCCAAAGACAAACATAAGCTCAGAGTGATGGGATGGAAGAAGATACTCCAAGCTAATGGCAAACAAAACAAAGCAGGTGTTGCCATACTTATATCAGACAAAGTAGACTTCAAGATAAAACAGGTAAAGAGAGACAAAGAAAGGCAGTATATAATGATCAAAGGGACACTCCACCAAGAAGACGTAACACTTATAAATATTTATGCACCCAACACAGGAGCACCAAAGTACATAAAGAAACTATTAACAGACCTAAAAGGAGATATTAACAGCAACACAATAATAGTTGGGGACCTCACCAGCCCACTTACATCAATGGACATCAAGACAGAAAGTCAACAAGGAAACCATGCCTTACATAAAACACTAGACCAGCTGGACTTAATAGATATATATAGAACATTCCATCCAAAAACATCAGAATACACATTCTTCTCAAGTGCACATGGAACATTCTCAAAGATAGACCATATGTTGGGAAAGAAGTCAAGCCTCAATAAATTTAAGAAGACTCAAATCATAGCAAGCATTTTTTCCAACCACAATGCTATGAAACAAGAAGTCAACTACAAGAAAAAAGCTGGGAAAGCCACACATATGTGGAGACTAAACAACATGCTACTGAGCAACCACTGGATCAATGAAGAAATCAAAAAATACCTTGAGATAAATGAAAATGAAAATACAACATACCAATTCTTATGAGATGTAGCAAAAGTGGTTATAAGAGGGAAATTCATAGCAATACAGGCCCACCTCAACAAACAAGAAAAATCTCAAATAAGCAATCTTAAGCTACATCTAACAGAACTAGAAAAAGGAGAACAAACAAAGCCCAAAGTCAGCAGAAGGAGGGAAATAACAAAAATTAAAGCAGAAATAAATGAAATAGAGACTAAAAAAAACAGTCGAAAGGATCAAGGAAATAAGAGTTGGTTCTTTGAGAAGATAAACAAAATTGACAAACCCTTAGACAGACTCACTAAGAAAAAAGGAAAGAAGGCTCAAATAAATAAAATTAGAAATGAAAGAGGGGAAATTACAATGGATACCACAGAAATATAAAGGATTATAAGAGAATACTATGAAAAAACTATATGCCAATAAATTGGATAACCTAGAAAAAATGGATAAATTTTTAGACTCATGCAACCTCCTGAAACTGCATCTAGAAGAAATAGAGAATCTGAATAGACTAATTGCAAGTAAAGAGATTGAAACAGCAATCAAAAACCTCCACCAAAATAAAAGTTCAGGACCAGATGGCTTCCCCGGAGAATTCTACCAAACATTCAAAGACTTGATATCTATCCTTCTCAACTATTCTAAAGAATTGAAGAAGACAGAATGCTTCCTAACTTATTCTACAAGGCCAATATCACCCTGATACCAAAACCAAATAGGGAGAACACAAAGAAGGAAAATTACAGGCCAATATCACTGATGAATATAGATGCAAAAATCCTCAACAAAATATTGGCAAACTGAATACAGCAATACATTAAAAGGATCATACACGATGATCAAGTGGGATTTATACCAGGGACACAAGGATGGTTCAACATCTGCAAATCAATCAATGTGATACACCACATTAACAAAATGAGGAAAAAAATCAGATGATCATCTCAATAGATTCAGAGAAAGCATTTGACAAGATCCAACATCCATTTATGATTAAAAAAAAAAACCTCTCAGGAGCTGGCCCCATGGCATCGTAGTTGGGTTCAGTGCACTCTTCTTCAGTGGCCCAGGTTCACGGGTTTGATCCCGGGTGTGGACCTACACCACTCATCAGCCATGCTGTGGCAGCAACTCATATACAAAAAATAGAAGATTTTCCTACAGGGAGACGAAGCTGTGCCACCTTTAGTAACTGAAATGTGCACAGAAGTGTTGCTCACCACATACCAAATGATGCAGTAGGAGGCAGGAGAAATTGCCAGGTCTTTGGTATAGATGAGAGAAATTTCAAAGCCGTGAGAGGCTGGCGTGACCAACCAATCCACGCACTATGCAGGGTTATCATTTAAGGCAACATGCCAAAATTTAATTGGCAGTATTTGTCTTAGAAGTAAATAAATAACGTATGCCTTTTATCAAAGACATCTTAGACTTGATTAAATATACTATCTCTATTCTGCAGATGTAAAAACTGAGAGTCGGGGAAATTGGGTAATTTGCTCATTTCACAGCATTTGGAACGATAGAGCCAGGATTTAAATCCCAGCCAGTCTGATTCTAGATCTCGTGGTCCTAATTACAAAACCACCCCACCCTTCACAGCACTTAGCACAGTGCCCAGGAAAATAAATATTTATCAATACAAACTAAACTGTCTAAAGAGGGTTTATTCTTGGTGAGAAAATAATCAAATATGCACAGAATGTCTCTAGCCATGGATACACCATCATTCTGGTGGGAGAAAAACTCAGAAAACATAGTCGCTTCCAAAGCTTTGAGCCCAAGGACAAATGGGGAACCTCAGAGGACTGCCTCCTCTGCGTGGTCTCCTGTCCAGATCACAGAGCAGCAGGGACGTGAGCCAAGGGTCACGGGCTTGGGTCCACGGGCTGCACACTCTTGGACCCTTGTCTTGGAGTTTGTAAGAGTCAGCCCCTAAGAGACTATTTTTAACCCATCAGTTGAATTATTTCTGATTTTAAAACGTGAGTTTTATTTTAACATTAGTTATTTTTGTGATTACTAAAGTAACATGCCAAAAAAAAAGAAAGAAAAACTCCTAAGAAAAGAGTAGCCACTGTCAATGCTCTAGCAGACAGACACTGTCAAGTCTTGAATTAGGCCACTTTGTAATGTTTTCTTTGGACTTAGTATGTTTCATAAATACTTTCCCATATATTAAACATCTAAAATGTATATGTTTCCATCATGCAAATATTGTCTTTTTGAAACATTTAAAACTTACATAAAGTGGAAATACCCTGCAGATAAGGTTTATTGTACAAATAATAAGCCCTAAATAGACAATGGGATTTCCTCAGATAAAATTTAAATGTAGCTGGTTTTTGGAAATGAACGGATGGATAACTGCCTTCTGAGTGTCCCCTTAAGACCCTCCCCTCCTGCCCCTTCTCCAACCTCCCAAATCAAAGGCTTCCTTTTTATATTTAACCACCAAAAATATGATATATTAGTTTCCTAGGGCTGAGGTCACAAAGTGGCACAAGCTGGGTGCCTTAAAATATAGAAATGTATTCTCTCACAATTCTGGAGGCTAGAAGTCCAAAACCAAAGTGTCGGCAGAGCCATGTTCTCTCTGAAGACTAGGGGAGGAGCCTTTCTTGCCTCTTCAGCTTCTCCTTGGCGTCCTTTGGCTGGTAGAAGCATCTCTCCAATGCCTGCCTGCATCTTCACACGGCCATCTTCCCTGTGTGTCTCTTCTTTTTTTTTAAGGACACCAGTCATGTTGGATTAAGGGTCCACTCTACTTCAGTATGACTTCATCTTTTCTTTTTCTTTTATTGTTATTACTTTTTATTGTGGTTAAAATATACATGACATAAAATTTACCCTCTTAACCATTTTAAGTATACAATTAAATAACAGTTTGTTGTTGTATAATCATCTTCATTATCCACTTCCAGAACTTTTTCATCAGCCCAAACTGAAACTCTACCTATTAAAAAATAACTCCCCTTTCCTGCTCTTCTCAGCTTCTGGTAACCTCTATTCTACTTTCTCTCTGTGAATTTGCCTATTTCTAGGCACTTCATGTAAGTGGAGTCATATAGCATTTGTCCTTTTGTGTCTGGCTTATTCACCATAGCATAGTGTTCTCAAGGTTCACTCTTGTTGTAGCATTTATCAGAATTTCATTCCTCTTTAAGGCTGGATAATATCCCATTGTATGTATATAACATATTTTGTTTATCCATTCATCTGATGATGGACATTTGGGTTGTTTCCATCTTTGGGCTATTGTGAATAATGCTGCTTTGAAAATTGGTTCATGAGTATCAGTTTGAGTGCTTGATTTCAGTTCTTTTGGGTATATACCTAGAAGTGAAATCGCTAAATCATATGGTTATACTGTTTAATTTTTGAGGAACCATCAAACTATAGTCCACAGTGGCTATACCATTTTACATTCCCACCAGCAATGCACAAGCATTCCAATTTTTCCACATCCTCACCAACCCTTGTTATTGTCCACTTCTTCCATAACAGTCATCCAAATGGGTTTGAGTATGACCTCACCTTAACTTTACGTTTGCAAAGACCCTATTGCCAAATAAGGTCACATTCTGAAGTCCCAGGAAGGAAATGAATTTGGTCGGGGACTCTTCAATCCCTTACCTGTGGTAAAGAGGATTCCCCATAGGTAGAGTGGGATTAAAGAGTAAAATTCCCAGAAATCAAATTTACCAAAGATAGGCTGTGAAATATAACTTTGAGTTTGATTGAGGAATGATGGTGGTTAAATGCAGGAAATCAAAACTAACGTTTTCCTCATCTTAGTGGCTGAATTGCTGCCCATTTAGAAGAAAACAGTGGTTGAATTAACTGAATTGGTAAATGGATATTTACTTTATATGCAGTATGTCACGGATTTAAAATTGTAAGTGACAAAACCATTCTGAAAAAATAATTTAGCAGATGAAAGCCAAGAGAAAGGCATTGGTAGACTAATCAACTCATTGGATCTATAAAGTGTGTTTCTGAACATGAGAGTTCACTTTAAATGCATAGTAAGAAAATGCTAATCACCCACCAGAGCCTCTGTGCACACATCCCCTTCGGTAACGCTCGAGGGGCACACACAGCTTGGACGTTGACGTGAGTGGACATTGAGAAGTTTCTGATCTTTCCTCCCTGGGATGTGTGCTCCCACAATTCACCCTGTAGAGATTACAGATGACTTTGGTTAAATAATGTCACTGAAAGGGAGAGGGGATGCATGCTTGAGATGCTGCACATGACAAGTGGAAGTATTTCTCACTAGCCCTGGGTGAGCACATGGCCTCTTCTACCTCTTTTTCTATTTTTTGGTTGTTTTTAAATCTTTCTGGGTAAATTTTTTTAAATATTAACCAAAATCCATAAAAAGAAAATAGACAATTGTCTAGTTATTTCATTTTCTGAAATACTTGAGTGGAGAAATGTGTTCTAGTAGGATTAATTAATGGTGAACTAATTAAGGGATGAATAGTTAGTTAAGTAAGGGCTGGGATTCTGAGTGACTGGATGACTTCAGTCTAGTCGCAACCTCAGTCTCCAATCCAGTGTCCTTGTGTGACAAATGGGGATAATCGTGCCTACTTTCCTAACCCCACATGGCATTTGGGGGGATTAAATAAAATAACATTCTTGAGGGTTATGTCTCAGGTCCCTCTGTTTCATTCTCTGTTCACCACCAGGCCCTGGCCACCTGCTTGCATGCCTTCAGTTGGTATCTGTAGGTAAATGCCTCTAGTCCAGACATCTCTGCTGAGTCCAGACCTTAATATCCAGCTGCCCACTAACCACCTTCACCTGGCATCTGACTCATGGGCACTCAAACTCACCATGTTCAGAACCGAACTCCTCGTCTTTCTCTACCAGTCTTGGCTTCCTTCTGTTTTCTCTGTCTCGGTGAATAGTAACAACATCCCACCCACTCGGCAGCTCATGGGAACCCTGGGAGTCATCCCCACCTCTTGGTCCTCCCTTTACAGTCAATCCTCACCGAACCCTTGACAAAGATTCTGTCCTTGACCAAACTCTAGCCAGGCTCCTCTGAGGCCCCTTCTGGACTAGGCCTTAACCTTGGCCCATAAAAACTTGAACAAACATTAACATGGTTTCTAACAGCTCAAGGCCACATTCCTAGGATGACCCTCGTCCTCCTTAAAGTGCCTGCCTGAGAAAACTTAAGGCTGACCAAACAACCGACTGTTCCAGCAACACTGAAGATAGGGCCCCTGTGGTCCAGCCTCTGTGACAGGGGAGGAAGTTGACTTCCACAGGCACCAGTGTGCAAACCCAGATGGTTTCACACGGACCAATGCCCCCTTCCTGCTTTTTGAAATTTTTCACTTCCCTGACTCTTCTCAAACCCAGTCATTCCCCCTACTGCCTCCTTCTTCCTTTAAAATGCCCAGTCACCTCTGCACACATCAGAATGAAGCTCAGCGGTTTCCCAGACTGTCGGTAGGAAATGAATAAGATCTGTTTTCACCACTTTACCTAATGGCCGACTTTGTTTATCTTCGACACCCTCTCCGTTCCACCCCCGAAGTATCTCTCAGTCCCATCTACGTTTTTCCAATTCCTTTGCTTCAGTTTGGCCACCATTGTCTGTCCTTTGGATCACTGCCGCAGCCTCCTAGAAGGGTCCGGGCCCTCAGTCTTGCCTTCCAAGCACTTTCCACACAGAGCAAATTTGATCAGTGTGGCCTCCCACATGGCCACTCAAAGCCTGCAAAACTGGCTTGCCCTGCTCTCAGGATGCCATTCAAACTCTCTCAAATGGTCCACAGTGAGGTAGCTTGTTGACCATGAGATTAGCAAACTCATGAGGAGGTGGTTGAGAAGCAGAATCCTTTGGGGCAGGATGTCCAGTCCTTTTCCTCCCTGTCTGCCAGGGAGAGTCTGACTTTGCCCTTCCACCCCTGCCTGTCTCCCCATCCTCCCAGGCAGGTCCAGCCTCACTGGGCCTGTTCTTTGGGGCTTCACTGGTGCAACAGCCCAGGTCCCAAGAGGGAAGAGGCAGCAGGAAGACTAGGAGGTGTTTCTGATTTTCTTTGTCTATTTCTTAACACAACATTGTTTTCACACAGCTCCACTCTCTGTTGCAAGGTGCTTTAACATTTTTCTTTCATTTAATTCTTATGATCACTCTGTGAGGTAGGTTTATTCTTACTGCCATCTTATTTGCGAGAAAACAGGCTCAGAGAACTTAAAAGACCTGCCCCGAGTCCGCGACTCATCAGAAGACAACCTAAATCCAAGTCTTGTGCATCCTAACCAATTCTTCCTTCGGCTCTATCATGCTCACCGGAATCTGCTTCTACGACATACCCTTTTTGCTCCTTTTGCATTAAGTTCACCAATTCTTCCTCGTTCTGCATTCTAACTTCCTGTGTGTGAGGAAAGTGTTTCTTCTGGTTCCCTGTCTCAGCTCTCCTGTACTCTTCTGCCTGTTCTACTGTACTCCACAGAGCTGACCGGCAATCTGACATTTCTATCCTTACTTGAAAATATAATGTTAATTTAATTTTTTGAACAAGTTATTTATATAAATGGTTGAAAAATTAACCATACAGTAAGACATATAGTGAAAATTTTGTTTTTGCTGTTATTCTCCATCTTTCTATTCCCACTCTTCTTTTCCCCACCAATAACCATTTCTATTATTTTCTTTATTTTTCCAGAGTTTCTCTATGCAGTACAAGTATCAATATCTATGTTTATACCCCTTACCTTTTATATGGAACTCTGCACATACATACACCATCTCAACTTTGCTTTTTTCACTTAACAATAATATATATTGGAAATTGTCCATTATAAGGGCATAGAAAGTTCCCTCATTCTTTTTTATAGCTGCAGAGTAGTTCAATGAACAGTTATATTCCATGATTTATTTAGTTCGTCCTCCAGTGATGGAATTTGGCTAGTTTCCATTCTTTGGCTATTACAAAAAATGCTGCAAGGAATAACCTTGAATATACTTCATTTTGCACATGGAGAATAAAGATGCCTGAGTCAAAAGAAATACTTGATAGATGGTGCCAAATTTTCTAATATACATTCCCTCCAGCAATGAATGAGAGTGCCTGGTCAACTGTTTGTGTTGTCAAACTTTGAGATTTTTGCCAATCTTATAGATAAACAGTGGTATATTATTGTAGTTTTAATATGCATTTTGGTTATGTGTAAGGGGGACCATCTATTAATATTTTAAAAGTCATTAGTATTTGCTTTAATGTTAACTGTCTGCTCATATTCTTTACCTTTTCAAGAAATGGGTGTTGTGGTCTTGTTGTTGACACTTTAGAACTTTCTACATATTAGGGAGACTAGTGCTTTGTTTGTGATATGAGTTATATAAATATTTTTTCTAACTTTCAGTCATTGGTCTTTCGAATTTGCTTATGATGCTTTTTGCTATGCAAAAGGTGGCTTTATTTTTTTAAGTTAACATAAAGTACAATTGACTTTTCTTTGGTATACACTGCTATACATGTATAGATTTGTGGAACCACCACCTCAATCAGGATACAGAACAGTTCCATTACCCCAAAAAACTCTCTGGTGCTATCTATTTGTCATCACATCCTCCCCACTCCTAGAAACCACTGATATGTTCTCTTTCACTATAGTTTTTTCTTTTCAAGAATATCTTATAAATTTAATAATAGATAGTCATGCACTGCATAATGATATTTCAGTCAACAGCAGACTGCATATAAGACAGTAGTCCCAAAAGATCAGTACCATGTAGCCTAGATGTATAGTAGGCTATACCATCTAGGTTTGTCTAAGTACCACAGAGAAGACAGAATTTTTCCTCTACCTTTCTAAATTCTTCTGGCTGACCTAAGAATTAAATTGACATGAGACAGATTAACAGGAGAAAAACAAGTTTAATAACAAGTATACATGGGAGAAACCCAGGAAAACCAAGTAACTTGCCAAAATGACCAAAGTCCTCACCTTAAAGACCATCCTCAGCTAAAGACAAAAGAAGGTGTTGGGGGTGGGGAGAGACAGGGATGTCAAAGGAAAGGAAGGGAATTCACAGGTAGGTGAAAAGGAGCAATGCTTGGAAAACAAGAGTTTGGCCACACAGAAACAGAAGAAAACAGAGGGAAGCCCAACAAACAAGCTTTTCTAGCTTCCTCCCTGTCTACCACCTAGTTCATGTTATGCTAAGGTGATAGCTCGCTTCCTGGGACAGGTTTTTTAATCTGAATTCTTTTAGGCAGTTAAAGAGGAGGTAACAAGAAAAACTTCCTGAGTCTTTTGTTTCTCAAAAATAAGCAGCCCAAAATAATCCTCAACTTAAAGAGACACATTTTGGGGTGGCAAATTTTGTTCTTCTTCAGTATACTCTATGATGTTCGCACAATGATGAAATCACCTAACAACGCAATTCTTGGAACGTATCCCACACGTAGTGTGTAGTATGATGTAATATAGACTTTTGAGATTGGCTTCCTCAACATAATGCCTTTGAGATTCATCCTTAGGTGTGGCTAAAATTATTAGCTTGTTCCTTTTGGTGCTAAGTAGTGGTCCATTGAGGGACATACAACAGGTGGTTTATCCATTCACCCACTGAAGGACATTGGGTAGCTTCCAGTTTGGGGCAATTATGAATAGAGCTGTATAAACATTCATGTACCGTTTTATGTGTGAATACATGGTAAATACATATGAATGGGGTTTCTGGGTTGTATGTTTGACTTTATAAGAAGCTGAAAATTGTTGTCCAGTGTGGCTGTATCATTTTGCATTCCCACCAGCAAAAGAGAGTTCCAGTTGCTTCCCATCCTTTCCAGCCATTGGTGTTGACAGTATTTTTTATTCCAACCATTTTAATAAGTGTGTAGTAATATCTTACTGTGGTTTTAATTTGCATTTCCCTAATGATTATGATACTAAACATATTTTCCCGTGTCCTCTTTGCTTATGTCCTCTTTGGTGAAGTGTCTGTTCAAGTCTTTCACACATTTTTTAAGTTGTTTTCATACTGTTCAGTTTAGAGAGTTTTCCCTATATTCTGCATGTAAGTCTTTTGTTGGGTATGTGGTTTGAAAATATTTTGTCCCAGCGTGTAGCTTGTCTTTTCACTCTCTTAAAGGTATCTTGACAGATCAAAATTTTGTGTGCATGATACAAAACTGTATAGTTTTGATGAAGTCTAATTAATCATTTTTTTTCTTTTATCGGTTGTACTTTTGGCATCCTGCCTAAGAATGCTGCTTAACCCAAGTTCCTGAAGATTTTCTCCTATGATATACAGTTTTACATTTAGATCTATGATCCATTTGAATTTTTCATAAAATGTGAGATTTAGGTTGACACTCATTTTGTGCACGTGTTGATGTACAGTTGCTCCAACACTATTTGTTAAAAAGAGCATCCTTTCTCCCTTGACTTGCCTTTGCATCTTTCTCAAAAATCAGCTGTCACATTTGTTTAGGTCCATTTCTGGCCTCTCTATTCTATTCCATTGATCAATGTGCCTTTCATTTGCCATACCACACTGTCTTGATTACTGAAGCTTTATAAGAAGTTTAAAATTGAATAGTATGATTACTCTGAATTTATTTTTCTTTTTCAAAATCATTTTGACTATTCTGGTTCCTTTGCCTCTCCATATACATTTTAAAATCAACTTGTCTATATCTACAAAAAATTCTGCTGGGATTTTTATTAGAATTATGTTACATCTGCAGATCAGTTTGGGGGGAATTGACATCTTTACTATGTTGAGTCTCTCAATCTATAAATTCTCCATCAATTTAGGTCTTTAATCACTTTCAGTATTAAAGTTCTGTATTTTTCAGCATACAGATCCTATACATATTTTGTTAGTTTCATACCTAATTACTTCATTTTGGGTGAGCTATTGTAAATAGTATATATATAAACACATATATATTTGTAGTATATATGTTATATGCTATATATAGTATATATATAAATATATATACTACATACCATATATATTTATGTAAATAGTATATATATATTCTAAAATTTCAATACATGTTTTATTGCTAGCATGTAGAAATATGATCAATTTTTATGTTGATCTTGTATTTCACAACCTGTTAAACGCACTTGTTATGTCTAGGAGGCTTTTTGTTGATTCCTTGGCATTTTCTATGTAGACAGTCATCTCATCTGTGTAAAGAAACTATGTGAATCCCTTTCCAATGTGTATGCTCTTTATTTCTGTCTTGCCTTATTGCACTGGCTAGGACTTCTAGTGAGATGTTAAATCAGATGCAGGAGTATTCGTGGGTTTTGTTTGTTTTATTTTTTGTTTCTTTTTTGCTTCAGGAAGATTGTCCCTGAGCTAACACCCGGGCCAATCCGCCTCTATTTTGCATGTGGGGTGCCACCACAGCATGGCTTGATGAGCAGTGTGTAGGTGCATGCCCAGGATCCAAACCTGTGAACCCCAAGCCGAAGAAGCAGAGTGCATAAATTTGACCACTATTCCACTGGCCTGCCCCTGTTTTATTTTTTGAGGTTGCATTTATCAATCTGATATGAATTTTGGATTTTGAATAATGAAAGAAAAGACTTTCCTGCTGAAAATTATTTCATAACTTTCCTTTTCAATGCTTTTTGGAAGAAAGATGCTAGGCCAGCTGTGAGGCCTAGATAAGAAAGAAAAAGAGATTTAAAGAGGCATTACTGGGGCTGGATCTGCAGCCTAGCGGTTAAGTTTGGCGTGCTCCACTTCGGCAGCCCGGGTTCAGTTCCTGGGCATGGACCTACACCACTTGTTGGCAGCCATGCTGTGGAGGCAACCCACATACAAAATAGAGGAAGATTGGCACAGATGTTAAAAGGAGAGGCATTACTGTAGCCTATGTATTTCTTTTCATGATGTCTGAGAATTGTAATACAAGCACTTGAGTTATTTTGAAATTAATTTTTTACTGATGGACTCTTTTTTCTTTAATCACAAACCACTCTGAGACTGGACTATGTGGGTAAGAGAAATTTAAGTGTCATATTACCAAGGAGACAAAAGGCATCCACACTCCATTCTAACACATGAGTCTGTTTACTGATGCAAAGTGAGATCAAATTCAAGTGGCCTGACAAATTTAAGTATGATTTCAAGAATGACCAATGAACATATGAAAAGATTCGCATTAGATATTATGAATGCAAATTAAAGCTCTAATATGACACTATAACATATTCAACACAATGGCTAAAATGGAAAAAGACAAAAATACACTGAGGATTAGTCAGAATATGGAACAACCAGAATGTTCATACACTGCTATTGGGAGTGTAAATTGGCATGATAACTTTTAAAAATTGGTAATATCTACCAAATGCTACCATGTATATCCCATAACCCATAAATTATAGTCTTAGGTAGATGTCCAAAATAAACACATACATATGTTTGACAAAAAACATGTATAAGAATATTCTTAGCAGCACTATTGGAATAGTCCCAAATTGGAAGCTATCCAACTCTCCATCAATAGTAGAATGGACAAAGAAATTATGGTATATTCACACTGTTGTGTACAAAACTATATTCATTGAGAATGAATCAACTTTAACTACATACAATAATATGGATGAATCTCACAAACGTAATGTCAAGTGAAAGAAGCTAGACGCACAAGAATACATACTGTATGAGTCCATTTATATAAAGTTCAAAAATAAGTGAAACTGACCTATGGTGCTGGGAATCAAGACAGTAGATACCCTTAAGTTGGGCGGGGGGTGGCGGGAGTGAAATGGGCATGAGAGGGCTTCTGGGAGTCTGATAATGTTCTGTTTCTCGATGTGAGTGCTACTACATGAGTATGTTCAATTTGTGAAAATTTGCCAACTGTACACTTAGATTTGTATACTTTCCTGTCTGTATTTAACACAGTTTAAAAAATTCAATGTGTTTTTACTTAGTGAGCATGGTAGCTAACAGGAGGAGTAAGACACAACTGCCATCAACATCCAACCACATGATGCATTACTTTTAATGTGTTGTTGGATTCTGTTTGCTAATGTTTTATTTAAGATTTTCACATTGTTATTCATAAGTGAAATTGGTCTGTAGTTTTCTTGTTTGGTGCCGTCTTTATCAAGTACTGGGATCAATATAACGCTTGTTTTACAAAAGGGACTTGGAAGTTTTCCTGTTTTTCCTGTGGTCTGGACTGTGTTAAGTAGCATTGGGATCATCTGATCTTTAAGGGTAGATAGAAGATCGAATTCCCCTGTGAAAGCTGAACTTGGTGTGTTTTTGAGGAGAGTTCTTCCTCTATATCTTCCCTGGTAATAAGTCTGTTTAGACAGGTTAATTTTGACAGCCATGTTTTTCATGAAAATTATACATTAGATCACTGCGTTATTTTAGGCTAGTTACCTAATCACTGGGAGCCTCAGTTTTTCTGTCCTAAAAAAGAGGGCTAATCTTCCTTGGAAAAAACCAAATTAATTAAAAAAATAAAATGAGGCATATAGCTTCCAAAGTGTGGCCATAAGGGGAAAGAGTTTTTCCCTTTCTTCCCCTTCCATCCTTCTCCTTGACTAGAATATGGGAACTATAACCGTCATCTTGGACTACGAGATGCAAGAGGATGAGGATGGCAGAATCACAGAACAGAAGGAAGCTGGATCTCTGATACCGGGAGTCCAGTTCCAGACAGCCTGCCAGGATTTCTTTGCAAGAAAATTATACTTCCACCTTGTTAAGTCAAAGTTTCTCTGCTAGAGCAGCCAAACCTAAATCCTAATGCTGTATCTTCTCACACGAGTTTATACTCAGTTCTCACTGGCTTTATACTTACTCTGTTCCTTGAGCCACTGGTCTGGCGTCTTTGTGAAGGCCTTATCATGCAAGGGCCACTGATGCCCATGCCTGCGGGCCCCCTCCTCCACCCGGACCCCTCTTCTCCTGTCCGCCTGCAGGGGCTGGACATGGAGATCCTTTCCTTCTTCCCTGGTGATCTCCCAGCTCTATTAGGCAGAAGAGTCTATTAAGCATTTTATTAAAAGTTATTAAAAACCTTAAAGAAATAATATTTTAATGACTGAAAAGATTCCATGCTGTAATTTTTAAATCAACCTCTATCGTTGGCTATTTAGGTTGTTTCCAAATACTTGCCATTACAAAAAATGAGGCAGAGTGGAAAGAAAACGGGCTTCGAGAGAGGCAGACGTGAATCTGGCTTCTGCTCCTACCGCTTCCCATCTGTGGGATTTGGGGCAAGGCATTTCTCCGCTCCAGCCTTCAGCTTCCTCGTTTGTATAATACACACTGCAGTACCCCTCTCTCTGATTTGTTGTGAGGATTAGAGACAATCACAAAATCAGCTAGCACAGCAGCACTCATATAGAGCAGGCTCAACAAGTAGCTACACAAGAAGGGCTGATAGTATATTTTTGTACATAATTCTAATTCTGCATACTAGACTTTTTCAAAAATGATAAAATTCCTAAAGAGGAGGGTTATTGTTCAACGGATAGAATGTTTTTTAGATTCTTAATGCATACTTGGTAGGACTTATTATTGACGTTTTTCAAATTAAGAAACCAAGGCTCAGAGAAGGTAAGCAATTCAGCTGGAGTTTAGGCATTCATAAGTGGTAGAGACCAGATTAAACCCGTATTTCGTCACTTTTGGTCTTGGGCAATTTCTACTAAACGTCACAGACCCAGAACCCTAATCCTTGCACCGTGGGAAACTGAATTAAAACCCTTTGTGAAAATCAGCTGTGTACAAGCTTCCTTATAATATCATTGTTTCGTTCTGACTTGTCCTTCCTTCAGTAAACTTTTATGGGTATAAAATGGGGGAGGGGTGGTGAGAAGCCGTCAGCCTTGGTCAGGGAATCAGAAGGCCTGAGATTTCCCCTGAGCCCTGTCATCCACTCTTCATGTTTTCTTGGAAGTCAACATAGCTCGGTCACAGTTAGTTTATCAGCAAAGTGAGAACTCTGGATGATTCCTAAGGTTACTTCTTGTTTAAAGCCCTCTTGTTAAGTAGAGCAATATGGACAAATCTGGGCGATCAAAACTGAAACTATCTTCCCAGATGCCCTCCACTAAATACTCTGCCACAGCTGAATTAAGTGTTGCAAATGTATGTACTTTTGTTCACGTTTTCTTTCAAAATATGTTCAGACACCAAAAGAATAACACACGTATGCATATCCCGTAAACGATCATTAGAAGGCAGCGTTAAGAACCTGAAGTTGGGTCTATTCAAGAATTTAATGTATAAGAAAAACATGTATTTGTATGGCGAAGGACTAGAAGGAAAATGAACAAGTGAAAGCCGTCAGAGTTGGAGGATTGTATAAGCGCAGAATTTTTCTTTTCTTTTTGATTACCCTCTGTTTATGCAATGTCAACATCAACAACAATAGTAATACTTCCTAAGATGCTGGTGGAGAATTCTGGCTTTGAGAACTTTACTTTGAGGACTTTAAAAATGTAAATTCTTGGGGCTGGCCCCGTGGCCGAGTGGTCGGGTTCGCGCGCTCCGCTGCAGGCGGCCCAGTGTTTCGTTGGTTCGAATCCTGGGCGCAGACATGGCACTGCTCATCAGACCGCGCTGAGGCGGCGTCCCACGTGCCACAACTAGAAGGACCCACAACGAAGAATATACAACTGTGTACGGGGGGCTTTGGGGAGAAAAAGGAAAAAATAAAATCTTTTAAAAAAAATGTAAATTCTTATTCTTTAAAAACATTTCAAAATCCTGTTTAGTTTGAGTCAGAGTGAGTACATTTAATAGATATGGGTAGCCTTCTGGGGGGTCTCTGAAATTGGCTGGAATCTACACACAGGCAGATTTCTGCACATAGCACATTTAACGATTTGCTGCATAAATAAGATTTCGAGACATAGTGGCAAAGGATCAGCCGAGCCCTGTTTCAGGATACACCTGCTTCCTCCACCACTTCTCTCCCTCCCATTTTATTCTCCCTCTGTATCGACCTGAAATTAGAGGCAATTAGCATCAGCTGCTTTCCCTCAGGACCTCTTCCCTATGATTCTGAAAGCACAGGGTCGCCTTCACATCTGTGGTTCGCGATGAGGGGTTGGCCCGCCACTTCCAGCTCCACCCCCACCCCAAGGGATATTTATCAATGTCCGGAGACATTTTTGGTTGTCATAAATGAGGAAGATGCTTGCTATCAAGGCCAGGGTTGCTGTTAAACATCCTACAATGCACAGGACAGCCCCCAACAGCAAAGGATGATCTGACGTAAAATGTCAATAGCGCTGAGGTTGAGAAACTGGGCTTTAGAGATAAGAGAAGTGAAGATAGACTGGTGGCTTCTGGCCTAGTTCCATGTGGCAGGCTGTCATTTGCAAAGGGCACAGAACATAACGAGTCATGGGCCAGTCCTACGGTTCTGCCCCAGTGACATCGTCAGCTCCTGGAAAGCTTTGCCTGGATGAAGAGTGTGTCGGTGTCCACTGACCTGTGGACATAGGGAGTTGGACCTTGCCCGCAAATGGGTGCCATGACATACATTCCTACACGCTCCAGACTTCTCTGTGTCAGCCACCCTTTCTGTAAAGGCTCCTTCTCACTGCAGCAAGCTTCCTGCAAAACCAGTTTCTCCAGCTTGGCAGCAGAGCCCTGAACCTTCCACATCTCCTCTTCTTTGATTATGTGAACTCAGAGGCACAGGAGGCCAGGGAGGCCTGGAGGCCAAGTACGAGGTGAAGGGGAAATTGGCCTGAGAAGAGAAGCCATAAGAGACGATCATAAAACATCAAGTCATAATGAGGAAGTGTAACTAAAATTGGCACAAACTCCACCCAAAGGATGACGATGGAGCAACAGTTCCGTGAATTTAGTTCTGGGAGTTGGCTTGCAGCCTTGAAAAGGGAAAGATGAAAAGAAGGGAACTGGTCAGAGACCCTGGAATCAGAGACGGAAAGGGCTCATGGACAGGATCAAATCTCGTCCACATTTCGGTAGTGAAGAGTGGGAACTTCTCTTCACCTGACCGTAAGCTTGGCAAAAATATTTCTGACAGCATCTGGCTTCTTTTACTTTAGTTTTGTATTCACTGAGCAACTCACCTCAATGTGTTTTCTGAGGTCATATTTTTCTGTTGACCAGCTAAAATGAAGACTTGATTGCTTTTGTTGTAAATTATAAATAAGCATTTTGGTTCTGTTGAGTCCTGCCCGTTCATCCTCGGGTGGGTCCGGACTGCAGGACTTGCAATGCTAAGGGTTCTGGAAACAGAGCTGGAGGCCTCCCACAACCTCCATGGTGACAAGATGAGGGGCATCTTGCTTCTGGGGGAGTCTTTCAGTTTCAAGGCGTTAAAAATGGTTTTTAGCGTAGGTGGGTCTCTGTGCACAGATTTGCACAGCAGAGTCGTGCTCCCTGAAACCAAGACCCTTTCCAGTCCTTACTGGTTGACAACACTGATGGTGGGAAGAGAGAATATCAGGGCTCTGAATCACTGGCTTACTTGGCTCTCCCTCTGCCATGGAAGGATTTTGTCCTCTTGTCAGTCGGGCTGAGGACATAAGCTTGTTAATTAACCAAGACATAAGGGGTAAAGAAAAGGGAGGGCCATTTAAATCTGGAGGAGAGGGGCAGAGGGATGAACCTGAGCAGGTCAGTAGGCATAACAGGTTTTTCTAGTGTAAAACTCAGCAGGACCTCTTGAGCAGTGGTCAAGGCCAGTGTGGTTGATGGAGAGGGGACCAGGGGAGGCATCCTCTCTCAGGGTCATGTGGGAAAATGCCTCCTTATACTTGGAGCCCTGGGCACTTGCTCACTTAGTCCTCTCCTAGTCCTCTTCTTCCAGATGCCCCAACCACAAGCTTCTGGAATTTCTGCAGTCTTAAATCTGCTCCCAGCTTTGACTTGGCCCACTGGGTTGAGCCTGCTTAGATTTTGGATCCATTTCTCCACTCTGGACCCCCCTACTTGTCTTAGTCACACCCAGAGCTGCCTAGGCAGCTTAAATGGATTCCATTTAAAGGTTCCAACCAGGGTAAATGATTGTGCATCGCCTTGACCAAATATCACATTCCTACCCCCCTTATCTGAGATCAGCGCAGCCACAGGAAGAATCTGAGGTGGGTCGGTAGGAAAGTACCACCCATACTGTGACATGTGACTGTCAAAGGCCCCCAGGAGCCCTGTCCAGGCCAAATGATACTTGTGGAGCCTATGTGGCCACGAGTAAAGGTAAGTGTGGTGAAATGTTTCTGTGAAACAGGACAGGAATGTGCACGATGCCACAAGATATTTCTCAGAGATGATGCTATTAGAAGTACCTAGGTCTCCAGCCCGAGGTTGGCTGCATAAGAATATTTGAGGCTTGAGCCCAGGAATCTGAACTTTAACCAGGTTTTTCTCATAGTCCTTAGAGATTCTGAAAATGAGAACCATGATGGAAAGAATTGTATGCTCAGGAGATAACACTGCAGCAAGGAGTCGTGTGGGATTGTTGACATATTTTTCTTACCCCACACTTTTCACTACTACTGTTTCACTTACACAGGAAAAGTATTTTACTTCTAAAATGAAAAAATAAATAAAAATTTAAAATATATAAATAAAAAGGTGAGAGGAATTGGACAGAGAAGGCCCTGGCGACAGGGACTCAGCAGGCAGCCACTGAACAGCCCAGGTGAGAGACAATGAAGGCAGGACCGATGTGGTGCAGGTGTCGAAGGGGGGGACCTTTAGACCTAGACTTAGAAAACTTGGTGTCAACGCCAGCTCTGCAGCACCAGCCGTTAACTTGGCATAACTTTGAGCCTCAGGTTTTTGTGAAGTCTGAATTTAATAGCTGCTGACATCATTGCACACTTTCTATATGCCAGTCCCTGTTCTCAGCACTTTCCATAAGTTATCTCTTCCAATCATCGCAGAAACACTTTGGGACAGATACTAGTATCATCCCAATTTTTCAGATGAGGAACGTGAGAAACAGAGAGGTTAAGTAGCTCAAAGACACTCAGCAAGGAAGTGACAGAGCTGGGAAATGAGTATGAATGTGTGAATGTGCGTTGTGAAGCCTATAGCTCAGTATGATGTCAGGAAGCAGCTTTTTTTTTTTTTTTTAAGTGGCAGAGTGATCCTTTTAATCAGAAGGAAACCTCTACATCCTCCGCCGTGCCTTCATACATTGTCTGCTCTCTTCCCAAGAGATCAGCACCACCTGAGCCAGACTCTAAACTGAGTCTGCTGGGAGAATACCCTCCCTCCAGTGACAGCAGGTATGGTCACAGGGAAGCCCCGTGGCGGCCAGCCTCCTCGCACGACATCTGCTGTGTGATTCGAAGGTGTTACCTGCACTCTGAGCTCTGTGACCTGGCCCTTTAGCCAGAAGCTTGGGTTTCAGGATCAGTACGCCCGGGCTCAAGTCCTAGTTCTGCCACCTGCCCCGCTGTGGGATCGCGGCAACTCACTCCACCCGCTGGTTTCAACCCTGGCTGCTGCACTCGCGGATTCTGGGGCTTTTAAAAGCCCTGCAGGTGATTCTAATGTGCAGCCAGCATTGAGCACCTCTGATTTCTAGCTAAGGTTTTTGTTCCTAGTGTATAAAATGGGAGTAACCATTCAAAACCAAAACTTATTTCCCGAGAACCAACTAGGCATTTGCTCATTTAGCCATCAGAAAAAAACCTATGAAACCAGGACTGTTTATCCTCTATTTCAGTTAGTTTGTGGTTAGTGGCAGAACTGAGACCCAAACACAAGTGGTCAGACTCTAGGCACAATTCTTTCCACTGCCTGACATCTCTCCATCAACAAACGTTTTCATACGTGGTTGTTCTGCTGATCTACGAAGAAACTCCTAGCACAATGCCTGGCACGTCAGTCAATAAATGTAAAATAATTTATTATTAATTTGAGGTTGGAATTTATTCTAACCTACATTTTTCCAGATGTCTTGGAGCTCTTTTTTTTTTTTAAAGGCAAGTCAATGTGTCCCTTTTCAGTGATTACTGGATGCATAAAATTCAAAATCAGGGCCCTTACCCCATTTCTGGACTTCCTAGGTCAACTTTGTTCAGCCACTCTCTACATCAGGTGGTCCTTTGGGGCCACTACAGCATGGTCTGTTTCCTGGAGCAGAGGAGCACGATGGCCTTCCAGCCGGGGGGGAGCTTGGAAGCGGTGGTGACACAGTGCAGCTTGTGCTGTATCTCCTTGGTTGTCGGGAGAGTCTTGTTTTGGGAAATCTTTTCCTGTTGTCTTTGGGTATCTGGATGACTTCCTGATGCATTCCAGAAATCCCAGGGTTATGGTCAAGCCCTGTCTGTCCCTGTGGGCCAGCTGAGGGCTGTGCATTCCAGGTGACAGTATGGATCACAAGGAAGAGTGTGACGGGCACAGCACGTCAGCAAGGCCTACTTCACCTGTGTGTATCAATCACCTGCAGGCTTGTTAAAGCACCCATTTCTGGACCCCATGCCCAGAGTTTCTGATTGAGTACAGCTGTGCATTTCCAACTAGTTCTCAGATGATGTTGATGCTGCTGGTCCAGGGACCACACATTGAGAACCAATGGACTAGAGAGACAGTCATCATGATCACCTGGGTCTTATGAGGCTGACTCTTGGGGATTCCAACAATGACTCTGAGGCAACCTCATGCCTGGCCTTGCCTAGGAACTCCTCCTCCTTTTGCTTATGTTGAGGGTGGAGGCCCATGGGGAGATATGGGAGGCAGTGATGCTGGGCACATCCAGGACCAGCAGTCTACGAACTCCAGCTTGTTGGGTCAGGTGATAGCCAAGGCTGGACAGAGGTCATCTGGAGTTAAGGAAGTCTTACACACTAGTAGTGAAGATCAAAGTCTAGGAGAAATGCAAGGCCCCAATGTCAAGAAAGTCTTAAAGATAACAGCAGACAAGGCCTGGGACAGTGTGATTGGGGATGGTGACCCTGATGAATGGGGATACCACCACTAAGACTGATCCTTGGGCAGAAGGACTTCATATTCTGCATGCTTTATACTCTGGGCAAAGGCAGCAGAAAGGGAGGTCGCTGTCCTGTGCTCACAGGTGAGCAGGTAAAGCCAAAGGGAGAGTCAGAGACTACGGGTGCCCTCTGCTCTGGACCGGGGCCGAGGCGGAGGGGCTCGGAGTGCTGAGAAGTAACCCTGGCAAAGCCATGTGAAAAAACCCACGTGATGGATGCATGACCTTGCTATGGGGACCCTAAAGATAATTTTTTATATGATGGTAAGTGAGGCAAGAAATTGGTCTTGAGAATCTGTTTTGGTAGAAAATGTCTGATGCTGATGGCTTTTGCACACTGTAGACAGTTAGCACACAGGTCTCTCTCTGGCTGGTCTAGAGTTTGTCACTACTTTATATCTGCTGGTTCTGTCCCAACTCCAGAGGTGTCACTTTCGTTCATTTTGAAATTGCTTTGTATTCTTCTGTAATGTGATTAAGAGCAAGTGAGATGGCAAATGGTCGGGAACGGTTAACTGTTTTCCTATAGCACACACGGAAGCGCTGGCAGGACCCTGGGCCTCTCTGAAGCTCCTCCATTAATCATTAAGGCTCTTGTTGACATTTCCAGACCAAACGAGGACACGCTGCTTTAAATGAGACAAGAATATGACCTACCCTAGGAGTTATAATTTATTTTATTAAGAAAAAACTGTGCGCTGCCTCATCATAATAAAAAAAACCCATTCTCAACTAACTGCTCTTCAATTGGTAAATTGTTTTTATCGGAGCATCTTAACATCAGTAGGCCAACACGCGTGCTCCACAATGCACTGGTATCCAGGTCAGAGGAGCTCGCCTCCTCCACTGAGCGCCTCTAAGGAAGAGAGCACCAGAAGTCTGAGCGCTCGGCATTCTCTGCTCGTGAGCACGTCTTACTTTACTTTTGTCTTTCACATTTTCTTCTTAATGGAGTTTTAATCCCACTGAAAACTATATTGGCTGAGATAAGGTCCAGTAATAGATAGGAAGCATTAAGATGAGTCAGCACAAAGATAGAACAGGAAGTGAAAAAAATTCCAGTGCGATGACTGACAGTTAAAAATGAGAAAGTCTCCCAGTGCGGAAGAGGGCTCCAGCACAGGAGTTATCCTGAAAGGGGCTTGGAATATAATGGGGGAGACAGGGGAGTTTGATAATGCTCAACACTGCTCCTCTGAGGGATTTTTGAAAGCATTTTTCCTCACTCAAAAAGGTCCATAAAGCGAAATTCAGTGCGTTCACCAGGTTGAGCATTCATATGGGTGTCGTTTTGAGAGCATTCTCAGACCAAGCGAACATGACTGCCACCGCCATCCAGCTGGGACAGCTCTGCATCCGGTTTTGGCTATGTTTTGATGACAAGATCAAATCTAAACATCCCTGTTACCCAGTGGCTTCAGCCACATAGATACTTGTTGGCATTTGCTTTGTCGATTCTTTTCTTTTCATCCCAGTGCCTTAATCCTGTAAGGCCCACAGGATTTTTTGTGGACAGTAACAAAAACTAAATCAAGCAAGCTGAAGAAGGACAATCCTGGAGTTACCAAGGACATTTAGTGTCCAGTCTAATCTGATAGGCACAGACCGGGGGCCTGGTCGTGTATGTTTCCTTATAACCCCTAGAGCATGCCACAGGGCTGAGTTAACGCTTTCAAAATATGGGAGGACCGGGGCCGGCCCAGGGGCCAAGTGGTTAAGTTCGCATGCTCTGCTTTGGGGGCCCAGGGTTTCACAAGTTCAGATCCTGGGCGCGGACATGGCACCACTCATCAAGAAACACTGGGGTGGCATCCCACATAGCACAACCAAAAGGACCTACAACTACAACATACAACTATGTACTGGGGGGCTTTGGGGAGGAGAAGGAGGAGGAGGGGGAGGGGAGGAGGAGGAGAAGAAGAAGAAGAGAAGAAGAAAAGATTGGCAATGAATGTTAGCTCAGGTGCCACTCTTTAAGGAAAAAAAATGGCAGAACCAGAGTAAGTGAAATAGGAATCTTTTCCCTAAGGCTTTAGCATAAAGGATGGAGGCAAGGGACCCTCCTCTGAATATTGTCATGAGAAGTTATTCCATTTCAGGAAGGAACAGCTGGAGAAAGCACATGAAACTACCCCATGAGGTCTGATAACGCTATTTCTTTTGGGAGCCTGACTCAGTCTTGCCTAAAAGTGATGGTCGGGGTGGGAAAGGAGAGGCTCCCTGTGCTTTGTATCTGGTCATCACTGTCACCAGTCATCACATTTCCCCAAGGCCTTGCCGATCACAGTCCTGCTGATTCTGTTAGGGATTTTCAGTGTTTTCCTTCCTGCCTCCAGCCCATATTGCCACTGCAACACTACTACAGCTCTGCCACGGTGACTTCCAGTGGGGACTTTGGTTTGCTTTCCAAAGGAAGCAGGCCAGACGTTTTCCATGAAATTCCAGAATGATGCCCACAGGTCTGATGCCTCAGTAACTAGAGCGCCCACATTGGGGAGGCACTTCCGGAACATGTGAAAACCACCTTAGACTCCTGTCTCATCATCTCCCACTTGAGGAGAGCAGGCTGGGATGAGGTGGCAGGGCAGTTGGTAGAGCAAGGTTCTGGAAGGAAGAGGGCTTTCATGCCACAAGCTGGCACGTGGCATGACATCTTTCAAAGTCTCTGCCTGTGTGACCACGAACTTTGTGCCCAGTCCTGAAAAGCATCCCGGTCCCTTGGACAAGTCACTATGGATTTACCTTGACAGGATGGGGAGGACATTACCCCGACATGCACTCCACCCATCCCCGACCCTGGAAGGAGCCTTCTCTCTCCTGAGACAAGAGAAGCTGCTCTTACCCTTGTGGAAATAAATGAAGACCAACCCAATGAGAAAAGCAGTGGCTGTTTATTCAGAGCTTGCTGTAGCGAGGGAGGCAGCCACCACCGCTTGCGTTTGGCAGAGTCTCAAAGGCAGGCGGAGGAGTGGGGGAGCTTCACGGTAGAGAAGGGGAAGGCTCCAGGGGTGCCATGACTGGAGGCTGTTGGCCTGAGGAAGCTGGAGGAGGGCTAACCAGGAGTGCGGTGTCCTGTGTGACTGGTTAGGGGTGCATATTTGGCTTTCTCTGATGGGAAGTGAAGACAAAAATTAGAGAAGCTGTCATTTATTAATCAAGTCCTGGCCACTTTTGGCCAGTTGTTAGAGGGGTTATTGTTTAGCTTCCTGGACTGGTTGCCAGAGATAGTGGTCTGACTTCCCACAAGCCTGAGTAGGCAGCAGGCTGGCTTCCTGAGCGGGTGCTGCAGATTGTGCTGCCACTGCTGTTTCTATATATGGTCTGGCCATCCTCCATTTTATATTCTGTCCCTTCTCTTCATTTTATTCTCCTAGGTGTCCATTAGAGAGGGCAATAGAGATTGGAGGACCCCAATATCAAGGCAAAGAGTGGAGAGGGGTGGAGAAGCCCCCTACTGCCCAACCCAAAGGCCCTCAAGATGGCTGGCACTCCCACCCACTCATCTAACGCATCTCACAGCGCACTGCCCATGAATCTCCTAAAGTGCCTCTCCCGCATGGTGACCCCCACTCAGATGCCCAGCTCTACAATACTTTTTCCTTATCCAGCTTTCTTCGGTCCTCACCTTCTCCCTCCAAAGCTCCCCTTCAAAGTGTGAGGTCTTGTTGGACATTTGCAAAAAGAGAGACATTTAATGCACACCTCCAATATGAAGGTGTGGGTGTGCCTGCAGAGCCCTCCCAGTGATGCTGCGTCTCTCACGGAGATGGCAGTTAAAGCCAGTGCAGCTCCCTTTCATGCAAGTTCTGAGGTGTGACTCAGAGAGAGATTCCTGGCAATAAGCGGGGAGGGAATTCTGTCCCGTGCAGTGGGACAGCTTCTTTAATGTCGTTGGCTTGGTGAGTGAGAGGACAGCCACAGGTACGGTGGGCAGCAAAATGGCAAGTGAGCAAGGGGCTTGATGCTACCCTGGGGTGGCATTGTTCATAGGAATCTCACCATCCACCTGGCCTCTCAGGTCAGGGATGGAATCAAAGCACAGGGGCCATCAACAGCCCTCTCGGGTCACTTACAAAATTCTGTTCCCATAGATTTAGGCTCAATATCTTGATGCTCTTAGAGCAGGTTGTGTCTCAATGCAAAGCCCACAAGTCAAGTAAAAAATCAGTGCTTAGAATCTGGGAGAGAAGCCATGGAAGGCTGGGTCTGGACTCCCTTTGTTGGATCAATAGAGAGGATTCTGTGTCTCCCCCTTGTCCTTGACATGAAATTTAGTCCCTGGTACTGTACAAAGTGTGGGGAATATAATTAAAAACAAAATCGACTCCTAACTCTGAAAATGTGTCCACAAAGGTAGAAGGGAAAGAAAAGAGTTTTATTACTGAAAAAGCATTGAACCAGAATGTGAGGAACACCACTGGCCCCCTGCTAAAGGGATCTCGAGGATGGAGGGCAACCTCACACTGACAGGCTGAGTGGATAAACTGACTCCATCAGGTAGGTTTTGCATGTGGAGTCAGGTGACAATTAGGGCCCTCTCCTCCCAGGAAACTGGGAGATGGCACATTTGCAAAGAGATGGCTCCCAGGTCCTTGAGGAAACAGTCCTGAGTTGTAAGACTGGCAAGTTGCTTATGTGGCCATGACAAAGATTTATGTACGTTTGAAAAGGATGGAGAAAGAAATTTAAAAAAAAAGGGAGAGCTGCCAGGGAGTCTTTTTTCTCTTCCTTTCAACTGGAGGAATTAAGCTTCTTATTATTAATTTATATTTGCCCTTAAAAAGTCACACCTGATTCAGGAGTCAGGGACTCAGCGGTAGGCTGGTCTGAGAGATGCAGCCGGAACCTGCAGCCCTCAGGCTGGGTCGGGGACGTTCCCCCTTCAGATGAGTTTCTATCTTGCCTCTGCCGCCTGCAGCCCCAAGGGAGGCAAGGGGGCTCCACATTCCTGGCTAGAGAAGGCCTCTCTGACACCGGGGGGATTTATAAGGGCTTATGTCCCCCTTTCCTTTTCCCCACATGGCCTTACCCTCTCCTCCCCCTTCCCTGCCCCCTGCCCTCATTCTTACCTTTTTATCTCTGATCCTGACTCGCAAGATAAGGTTTCTATAATGGAAAAAAAGAGCAAAAAGGAGGGTCAGGTGGTGAGTCAGAGCCATTCAACAAGCAATTTAAGAAGCCCTGCTCTAAAGATGGACATGGGGCTGCAGCATGAGCCAAAGAGAACAGGGACCTGTCAGAAAGTCACAATCCTTACTTATAAATAAATGGCAAGCAATAGTATATATTGGAGTACATGAGGAAGCCGTTTGGTGTAAAACTAATTTGGCCTGACTTTGTTTTTCCCAAAGGGCCTGAAGTGGCCGTTGAGCATGCATTGTGTATCTGTTTTAAGTATTTACTATGTCCCAAAGACAAGAACATGCCCTTTAAGATAAAGAAAGATGTAACTTCCCCCACATTGGCCCTTAAGGATAAGCATCTCTCCCTAGGCTAGGAATTGATTTCTGACCTGCTGTGCCCACCCAGCTGGAGACCACAGACCTGCTACCTGCTGTGTTCATCAATTGCTGTGTGAATCCTGTGCTGGCTAGGCTGTCTTGGACTGTTGTAAAAGGGACATTCTTTTTTTTTTTTTTTTTAAGGAAGATTAGCCCTGAGCTAACTGCTGCCAATCCTCCTCTTTTTGCTGAGGAAGGCTGGCCCTGAGCTAACATCCATGCCCGTCTTCCTCTACTTTATATGTGGGACGCCTACCACAGCATGGCTTGCGAAGCAGTGCCATGTCCACACCCGGGATCTGAACCAGCGAACCCTGGGCTGCCGAAGTGGAATGTGCGCACTTAACCACTGTGCCACTGGGCCGGGCCCCAAAGGGACATTCTAATCATATGTGATACATCCTCTTTGATGGTACATAACCACTCTGTACACCCTCACTTCTTTGGAGTGCTCCATTCCTTTGTGAAAGGACTCTCCTGGGCTATATGGTCCTGAGATCTGGCTCATAACAAACTCACCCCAATTTTAATTTATAGATTGGTTATGGATTGTGTTGACATTATGTACACATACGTTTTCTCCTCTTCCCTCCAAGGAGTCTCTTCCCCACCTAGCCCTCTCTGGAAATGCCGCCCCTGCCTCTGCATTGCTTCCAGGGCTCTGGTGGAATGGGCATCCTGCTACTTCCAGAACATCCCCTAGGAGCCTCAGGCACCTCCTACAGTTTTCTAGCACAGCCATCAGAGGTTGAAAAAGACCTCAAATAAATCGTAAGGTCAAACTCTCTGCCTCCAGATAGGTCATGACCTGACGTCCTCAAGGCAGATAACTGCTGGTCTTTACTAAAATGTCTACGTTGCTACGATCTACTGGACATCCATTCGTTCATTCACTCCTTTACTCTTTTAACAAAAATGGATTAATGACTAACTTCCAGTTGGGCATTGCTCTGATGCTGTTGACACAGGACAGATTCTGCCTCTATGCATCTCTATGGAAAGAACAAATACATCAAGCTGTGTGGTTGAGCCACCTGTCCTTTAAAGAAGTGAGTGAGCCCCAACAGTGTGCAGGGACCCCAGGAGTCACCTGGCATGTGGTCTGAATCCTGTTGCACCTCACCTTGCATGAAAATGTTCAGTAGAAAGACCAGGAAACGTTTCTTGAAAAATACCTGGTAGCAGATAAGGCCACAAGGACACTTAGCTTCAGTCTTAGCTTTTGGCCAAAATCTGTGATTCAGCTGTGCAGTTGGGAGCAGCTTTGGAAGGTCAAAGAGCCAAGTTTTTTGTGTTTTAGGGGATCCCAACCTTGTGCACTGTTCGGGATTGGAATTGGCCACCCCAAGATATGTCTCTTTGGCATGAGGACTATTTTGGGCTGGTGACTTTTAAAATCTGCAGACATGAGAGAAACTCTGAAAAGTAGAAGTTGCCCTTTATAAGAGACATTTACATTTGTAAAGGAAATCTCCATCTGTAAAGGCGTCTCCCTCTCTGTACCAGGCAGAAGGGAGGATGACCATATCTCTAGAAACTCTTATCAATGTGGAAGGCAAGGACTTGAATCTGCATAATAACCTTACACTTGTTTTCTGTGCTTTTCTGGTAACCACCCATAACTGACTCCTCCCACCCCCAACATCCTCCATTGTCTTTAGCTGAGGATGGTATTTAAGATGAGAGCTTCTGCCATTTTGGTGAGTTGCTCAGTTTGCCTGAGTCTCTCCCATGTGTACATGTTTTAAAGCTTTGTTTAATTTTCTCCTGTTATTCTGTCTCATGTGAATTTAATTCATTGTCCAGCCAGAAGGACCCAGAGTGGGTGGAGGAAATGTCTTCCTCCCCTACAGCACCGAGGTTACCATTAACTCTAATCAGCGTAGTGACGCCAGTAGTATAAGGAATGCTGTTCACATCTGTTGTAATACCTGAATACTCACTTTCAAATATGAGTGAACACTGATGTGTAATAAAAACACTCAGAAAGCATGTTCTTTGAGCACTGCATGGGGCTTAGTTTGCATGATTGCTTCAATGAAGTTGCATCGTTACCATTGATCAACCTTTAAGTTCAGGAGTTAAAGAATAGACAAATCTCTACCTTTGTCACTTGCCACTGAAGAGGAAAGGAAATTTAATAACTTGGTGACAACGTTATCAACTTCAGGACCTTGCCCTGGCAGAGCCAAACAAAAAAAATCATGCTCCCCCACTGAATTCAGTTGAAAGTGAGCAACTAAGATTGTACAAATGTGGTTTAGTGGCCACAAGAGAAATTGTCTCTATATCTAAGTGTCAGCTTTCAAAGATTGACTTCTAAAAACTTTAATAACATTGCAATAATAATTTTTGGTGGAATTTCAGATTTATTTTTGTAGACCATGAGTTTAGTCTTTGATATGCGGCTTCAACATCAACCAGACATTGATTTTAACATTTGGCTGTTCCCATTCAGCCAAAATAAACATTCACGCATCTGTAGTCACAGAGGACACCTTTACGCTGGGCCTACACAGTTCTAAGGACTAGTCTATGGGGAAGTCAGGGTGGGGTGGGGGGTGAGTGAAGGACAATGAAGGTGCAGGTCAAAGGGCAATCAAAATAGCTGAAGAAGTTGGGAGCTCCAGAGCTTGTGTGTGATAACATCAGTCCTGCAGCTCACCCTGCACTGATCCCCCTGCATTTCTTTGAGACCAATGCCCTGGTTGGCATGAGCATTTTAGCACCTGGACCCTCATCTTGTCCCCACTCTTGTTCTGAGTTCTTTTGTCCAGAGGGCTTGGTTCCTATGTGACTGGGATCTTGCCTTGTCCCCTAAGTCTTGAAGGGCCCCAAACCCTGCCGTTGAAACCCTGAGCTTGTGGCCATGCCCCTACCACCCATTGTCGGGTTCTGTGACAAGAGCTTTCCATCTCCCAGGCCCTAACCCTGTGCCTCTGTTAAATGCCTCCTCCCCCTCTAGGAACAGCTGATTCTGCTGTTGACTTGGCACGAGCTGAAACCCCATAACAGTGACCTAGCTGCTGTATTTTTAAGTGTAGAAATGTGCTTGATCAGAGCTTTAAGACAGAATAAACTGGAATTCAAGAAATCTTTGGAATAAACAGACAAATGAAGAAAAGCATATCATAGGCATAGGCATTTAAAAAAATAGCTGCTGTACCAAGCCACATAATACCTGGCGTTGAATTGATACTGATTATATCAGTCAATGGGGAGTGAGGACCCCAGGAGGACCCATATCAGATAAGTGGCGGAGCGCAAGTGGACAGCTTACTGCTACATCTCACTTCATCTTGATTTCATACCGAGAATAGTGGAGCAGAGACTCAAAAAAATTTGCCATTCCATTAAATGAATTGGAATCCTTCTATGTCTGTCTTTCTAAAGCCAGTTTATTAATATTTCGTTTAAAAATTTACAATGCTTACGGTTTTTTTAATTTAAACTTTTTATTCTGAAAAAAATCTCAGACATCAGAAAATTTACAAAAACAATACAATGAACTCATATACCCTTCACCTAAATTACCAATTTTAGCCATTTTTACACATTTGCTTTCTTGCTCTCATTCTCTCCTCCCCCCTCCCTCATAATATCTCATAAGAACAAAGACACTTTCTTACCTGACTACAGAACAACAAGTCCGGGTCTGGAGATTTCATAATAATGGCATTCTATTGTGTCACCAGTTGTCCAGTAATACCCTCTACAGCAATTTTTTTTCTGATCCAGGATCTAATCCAGGATTATACTTCTATTTAGTTGTCGTGTCTCTTTTCTTTGCTTTAATCAGGACCAGTCCTTCAGCTCTTCTTTTGGTCTTCAATGACATTGACATTTTTGAAGAGCACAAGCCTTTTGCTTTGTAGAATGTTCCTCCATTTCAGCTTTGATTGTTTCCTCATGATTACAATCAGCTTTCCTCTTGATTACAATGAGGTTGCTCATTTTTGGCAAGATCTCTACATCAATGATATAGGATCCTTCTCGTGCCTTGCATCAGGGGGCCTGTGAGGTTGGTTCATCCCATTATTGCAATCACTCAGTTAAGCTAATACCCTCCGGGTCTCTCCACGGCCAAGGTCCCTTTTTTTCCTTTGCAATTAAATTAATTGTGGAGATAGACTTTGACATACATAATAGACTATAACCCATTGTAATAGTGAGGATTCTCCAGAGAATCAAAACCTATGTATGTATGGCATGTGGGGAGGTGGGGATTGATTTTAAGAATTGGCTCACACAATCGTGGAAGCCGTCGGGTTCAAAATCTGCAGGGCCAGCTGGAGGCAGAATTCCCACTGCAATGGGAGACTTTAGTCTTTTTCTCTCATAGCCTTCAACTGGTTGGATGAGGTCCACCCATGTTATGGAGGGTAACCCGCTTTACTCAAAGTCCACGGATTTAAATGTTAATCTCATCTAAAAAAAATACCTTCACAGTGACGTTTAGACTGGTGTTTCACCAAATATCTGACCTAGCCAAGTTGACACATAAAATTAACCATCACACCCTCAACCTTTCGAACGATTTTAGTACCCATTGATGATTTGAGCATTAATCATTACCACAATGGTTCAAAATGGTGATGTTCTAACCCTTCATTCCTTCTAAATTTATTAACTTTAAAAAATTAGAAAATTGCAGATAAAGCTAAATTCTCCTCCCACTGTTTTCCAGAGGTATGGTACGTACAATTATTACTTTGATGTGTACACTTCCACATAGTTTTATTTTTTGAGTATTTAAATCTGCTTCATTTGGAACTTATTCTGAGTACATTGTGACATATGGAGACATCTTAATTTTTTCCCAGATAACTACCTTATTTTCCTAACATCATTTGTTAAAAGTCCATGATTTCTCCCAATGATATGATGCCTTTATCAAACTCTACATTCCCATAAAATTTGGGTCTATTTTGATCTTTATATTCCATTGCACTTGTTTGTTTTTTCATGGTCCATATTCCTTGTTCTAATTACAGAGGTTGTATAATATGTTATCTGTTGGGAGACAATTGTCTTTGGATCTCCTGCAATTTTTGTGCATCTTTTGAGCTGAAGATGTCTTTTTTCTGGGCTCTCTTTCAAGGACATGTGTATAGCAAACAGGCCTGGAAGATAGAGACAGTCTCTCCCGGGAGCAAAGGCAGGCATGCTTCCAGCCGTTGGGAATGATTTGGGCTTCCTGAGCTCAGGGTTCCTCCCCCCAATGCAGCTCACCTGGCCCTCTTCATGTCATCTGTGGGAATTAGGGCTTTAGGAAGCCACACAAGACAATGTCAATAATGCTGACATTTGGCTTTACCCAAGAGTCTCATGTCTTCTACCAGCTCCATGAAACTGTGCCAGGCTGATGTATGAGCTTGCAGAAGGGTAAAATCTCCGACCCTCGCCCGTTCTTGACATGATCACACAGGGCAGTTCTTCCTCAATGCTCTTCTCATTTAGAGTTGTCCTGGTATTCCTGCATGTTTATTTGCCCATTAAACTTCAGAATTAGTTACTCTAGTTCCCAAAGTCAATCAAACAAAAACTGGTATTTTCAGATGGAGTGTGTTAATTTCACAAACCAATTTAGGGATAACCTATGACTTCATTGTTGAATGTTCCTCTATTCTCATGGCCAATCTTGTAATTCAGATCCTTATCAATTTACACCTAAACTACAGCTCTTCTTAAAACCAAATCTTGGGGGCCAGCCCAGTGTCATACTGGTTGAGTTCACGTGCTCCGCTTCAGGCAACCTGGGGTTCGCAGGTTTGGATCCTGGGTGCAGACCTATATACTGCTCATCAAGCCATGTTGTGGGTGTGGTGTCCCACGTACAAAATAGAGGGAGATTGGCACAGAGGTTAACTCAGTGGCAATCCTCCTCAAGCAAAAACAGGAAGATTGGCAATGGATGTTAGCCAGGGCCAATCTTCCTCACCAAAACAAAACAAAAAAAAAAAACCCAACAAAGAAAGAAAGAAAGAAAAAAACCCCAAATCGTGGATTTTGTTTTAAATAAGTGGGGAGAAAAGCCTTTAAACTTTAGGATGAAAAGCATAGTGGCCAAAACACAGCCTGTCATTAAAATAAAACACAACCCACAGGGCTGTCCTGAAGATTAAGTAAATTTGTGTATGTGAGTCACACACTATAAGAGCACAATAGATAGTAGCAATTGTTATTATAATTATTTCTTTTTTGGTACAGTGATCTTTCATTTCATTTAATCAGAAAAATCCCAGTTCTAACCATTTTAATATGTGCAAATCTGTATGGTGAGAAAGTTCGGGATAATTCTTACAACACAGAAATATGATTTATTGGACACCCCTCCAACACGGAGTCATTAATTTGACTAATATGGTTCTGATCATCTATAAATAAAATCCTCTCCCTCAAATGTACCTTTTAATCAAAAAACATTTTACATTTCTCGTGGAGGTCACTACCTTCATCATTCTTACAGTTTAAGGAGAATGAAAGCTCTGCTTATGGGGAAAGGAATAGTGACGGATGGTTGTGTTCTGTATCAGAACTATTCTGACAATTCTGAGTCCTCTGTCCTTGGAAATATTGGGTTCAGAGATTAAAACCAATAGAAGGTACAGCAATCCAGTTTTTAACTGGAATTTGGTTATCTGCTTTATTCTAAGGTATATTTTTCAGTTCTCATTCTTTCATTTGGATATTAAAAGTCCTGCCTTTTATGCTATAATAAAATAAAATATCTGAGTGATTCCTATGATAATATGCTAGCTTTTTTTTTAAAGCCTAAATCTGAAATGCAAAGGGCGTCTTGAGTTGTTAAAAACAAGCCACCGTGCACAGTCACCTTTTCCAGAGGCAGGAACGACACTCGGGAAGGGCCTGTGTGGGCTGTACGGACTGTCCAGCTGGGACTGGAGGCCCGGTCTCCCAGCCCCAAACCACCCCTCCCCACCAGTTCTTATGGCTCCTTAAGATCCAGTCTACCTTGGGGAAACCAAGAAGCTAGTTAACATCAGCTGGTTAGCAGGGATAAGGAAACCTTAACACCTTTCTCTGGAAGGAATGTTTGATGAGTTATGGAGACAAGCGGGAGAAAGACTCTAACATCCAAGTCAGCCCTGACGAGAGCTCTGATTTTAATCCTCTATTTCCCTCAGCTTCCCTCCCTCCACCCTTACTGCAGTTTTGAGCGCCAGAAACCGGGTTATCTGAGGAATTCTGCTAAATACACAGTTTGGAACGTGGCTAGGATCCCGTGTTGTCATGTTAATTGGTTTTCTCTCTTAGGCGCCTTACCTTTGACAAAAAGCCTCCAGCATCCAGCCTGTGGCTATGGGTTCTCTGCGAAGGTTCTAGTGCAAACCACATTCCCTTTTTATTTTCCAGCAATATTTTCCACAGGCCCTTCCAGGTCCATTCTCCACCCATCTCCACTCTGCTCTCTGCCCCAGGAGGCTGGTGCACCTGAACTGCACCAACAGCTCCCTTGTTCTGGCTTCTGGTTGGGTTCAGCCAATGGAAGGCAGGAGGAGAGAGAAAGGTCAGGGTATTGCTCCTTCCAGGCTGCCTAGGGTTAGCTGCATCCCTCCATCAACGACCACAGCTGAGCCGCCCTCCCTGGGTTTCAGGAACGGCTTCCGCCCTTTGCCCCTTAGGTCTCCACTGGGAAGGTCTTTACCAGATCCAGGTGCTTAATCATCGAGTGCTGATTCCACCAGCCTCGCCCACACTCTTGCTGACGGCTCCTATAGAGACTTCTCATTTACCCATGTGAGTAGGCCGTCTGTTTTCTGCTGAGGGCCTGTATTAGATTCTTAGGGCTTCCCTAAAAAATTACCATGAACTAGGTGGCTTACAATAGTAGAAATTTATTCTTGTATAATTCTGGAGTCTAGAAGTCCAAAATCAAGGTGCCAGCTGTCGACAGAGCCACGGTCTCTCCGAACGGTCTAGAGAACACTGGTGCAGGCACTTCTCTGGGCTTCTGGTGTTGCTGGCAATGCTGGGCATTCCTTGGCTTATAGCTGCATCACTCCAGTCTCTGCTTCCTCATCACAGGGCACTCTCCTCTCTGTGTCTCTGTGGCCCTTCTCTTATAAGGACAATCCGATATGACTGGTGAGTCATTGGCTTAGGGCCCACCCGACTCCAGCATGACCTCATCTTAACTAATTACATCTGCAAAGACCACATCTCCAAATAAGGTCACATTCACAGGAACCAGGGGTCTGTATTCACAATTCAACCCACAACAGGGCTTGAGTGACACAGTGCCCTAAGTGGGCTTCTCCCTCTTCAGGTTCTTACACCGCCAAATCTCCCTCCACTGGTCCTTCCTCCCACCTCACCTTCTCCTACTTGATTTCCCAACTCCCTCAACGTCCCCTGAAAACACTTCTTCCTCTCCTGGTCCCATTGCCACCACTCTAGTTGTAAGGCATTCATTTCCTTGGCCCTGTCCTGGTCTCCTGACTAACTTCCCCACCACCCAGACCCGAGCCAGTTGTGCGTGGCATTCTCTGTCGACAGCTATTAGTGCAGACATGGGTGGGCATGTGGTGTATATTCACCCAACCCTGAAGGGAAGGAATTGGGGGCAAGTCTCTCTCCCCCGTGCATACACTCGCATTGGCCGGGACTAAGGAAGCAGAGCTGCTGACGCAGCCTTCCTACAACCACGAGGGGAACTGGTTTTAGAATGAGACCAGGGTAATGTGGATGGAGAAAAACTGGAAGAAAATGAAAAGACTGACAGAACTGGGTCACTGATGCCATTGTAGGAGAGCTGGATCAACCAGCCCAGAAGGCTGACCCGGCTTTGGACTTTAAATTATGCGAGCCAAAAAATGCCCACATTACTGAAGTCAGTTTGGGTTGGGGTTTGTTACTTGCAGCCAAAGGCAAGTACACCACTAGAGTCTTGTCCTGTTTCTAAATGACTAAGCAGATGGAAAAAAATTAAAAACAAAATAAATCAGAAAATAACTTTCCTGGATGCAAGGTGGCCAGATCAGAATTTCAGGCTGCCTCATTCTCAGTGTCAGGATGTTGATGGGGTAACGTCTTCTCTTCCCAGACCCCCGGGTTTCCAGCCCCACCAGGTCTGTCCTGAGCGGGTGTTGCAGCCTGCCTTACAGCTGGAAGCCCCATGGAAGGAGAGTGGGTGGCAAGCTAACCTCTGCAGGACCAGGCAGACTCCTTTGGGTCTGGGAAGAACAGGTTAGCAAACCACAGCTGGAAGAAAGGGCAGCTTTTCCAAGCATTTTGAACAAACTGCCAGAAAGAGTAGAGACAAGGAGCATGTGCAATAAAAAGGCAGCTGCAATTAGGACTTGTGGATAGAGAGGAGGACTAAATACAAATATTTACATCTACTCCCTTCTTAAACTCACTAAATGACAGTAAAGATGGTGAAATGTTTTCTTAAATGTAGAAACTCACAAGAATTGGAGAGAGGACAATTTTGGAAGCTGTAAAGCATGCAGACGAATGGTAAGAACAAAGCTGACTTCAGGAAGCTGGGTCCAAAGCTAATAGTAAGGAAGCTATAAAACAACTCAAATTGCATGCACACATGCATGCAAATGCATACACACATGCACATGCACACACGCATGCATGCACACACGCACACATCTCAGGAACCAGTGGCATCAGTACCTTAGGGAGCAGGGGTGAAGGTGGGGCAACAGGTGGAATTTCATCATTAAGCTCCTCCTTTCCACCTGCACAAGGGTCACCAGCTCAGGGGACAGCTAGCACAACTGGTGGGGTACTCAATGATAAACACAAGGCATAAATGCATGTTTCTCTCTGAATGTGACGCCTCCTCCTCCCCTACTTGGAGTTCAGGGCAGTTGGCTCTCACCCTCCTGTCTGGACCAGCTGAAGGCAAAAAGCTCTAAAAATGCCACCTTCTGGGTTTCTGTAGTAACGTGGCTCGTCCAGATTTTCCTAGAGTGAAGAGCACGGTCATGTATAGACAGCTCCAATCAGCTTTCAGACTCCTCCTCTTAAATAGGAGCAGACAGCCAGGATTCATAAGACATTTGAGGAAATGTGCTATTTGAAAAACAGACTAAGAAACAAGCAAATCAGAAAAAAAGCGACTTGGAAGGAATAGAGACTATACATGGGAAGAACACTTCACAATACCCACGGGAATGGCTGAAAGAGGAGAAGATGCTGTTGTCACAAAGCACAGCTGGATGCTGTCAAAAATAATTCAGATCATCAAAAAGACTCTGGATTAAGGACATGATGGCAGAAATTTTAAAAAATACGTTAGGAAGTTTCGAAAATAAGTTGAAGAAATCTCAAAAGTAAAGGAAAACAAAAGTAGGAGGGAAAGGATAAGAAAATTAGAGGCTAGTTCAAGGAGGAGTAACACCTAAATAATAGGAGTTCTAGAGAAAGCAGAGGAAATGGAGGGGAGCGAGCCTTTTTTTTTCGATTCATGAAAATGGCCCAGAATCGAAGGACATGAGTTGCCAGACAGAAAGCAGCCACTGAGCATCCAGCACAAGTGGTAAACATGGACCCATGCCAACATACATCACCATGAAATTTCACATTACTAGAAGCCAAGAGATGATCCTATGAGCTTCTAGAAAGAAACGTTTTCATACAAAAGATCAATAATCAGAAGGGCTTGGGCTTTTCAATAGTGATATTGAGAACTAAAGGACGACGGAGCGATGCTTTCAAAATTCCCAGGGAAAATGGGTTCCGACTAGAATTCTACGCTCAACCAAATGTCAATCAAATGGGAGGAGAGGATAAAAACATTTTCAAACGCTCAAGACCCTAGAAAACATTTATCTCCTATGTTTCATTTCTCAGGAATCTACTACAGAAAAGTGCCCCAGCAAAAAAGGGAATAAATCAAGAAAGAAGATGACATGGGATGCACAATACAGGAGGTGACAAAGTAGAGAGGTGAAGGGAACCCAAGATAGTTTTTTTTTTTTAAAGATTGGCCCTGAGCTAACATCTGTTGCCAATCTTCCTTTTTTTTTTTTCTTCTTCTCTCCAAAGCCCCCAGTACATAGCTATATATTCTAGTCGTAGGTCCTTCTAGTTGTGGTATGTGGGACACCGCCTCAGCATGGCCTAATGAGTGGTGCCATGTCTGCGCCCAGGATCCGAACTGGCCAGACAATGGGCCACCGAAGCAGAGCTGGCAAATTTAACCACTCGGCCATGGGGCTGGTCCCCCAAGATAGTTTTAAAAGGATCTTTCTGGCCTCTAGATTGGGGTCTTTCAGAAGGTTCCAGAAGAAACCTCTTTAAGATGATGAAATTGATAGAACATTTAGCATCTTTGATGATAGTGAGAGAACATTTACTAAACCAAGGGAGATTTGGAAGTTGAATTAGTAAAAATATGCAGAAAAGTAAGCAAATTTATAAAAGAATGATTAACTCCAGGGAAACCAAACTATCGTATTGTGTAGAGAAGGAAAAACTAATCACAGTACACTGTGTAGCTTATGTGAAAATAGCACTTACACGAGCATAACAACATAACAGTGAATATCAGTCTAACGCTCCCTACATAGCCGTATTGGGAGGATGCGGACCGCCCCCCCATGCAAGTGTGCATTTGTAGCTGGTGTGCTTGGCAGGATGTGTGTAAAGAAGGGCTAAATTCTCCTCTCTAGTAGGAAGTTAATATATAAAGTTTAAAACTGAGAAACCAATAGGTAGTTATATGCACATGCTATTTGGAGACAAGCAGAAGAAGCAGTTCAAAGTCGTTGCCTCTAAGGAGTGGAACTGGGTGGGGCTGGGAGGGGGGAGGATTGCTGCTTTCCAAAACAAGTCTTGTAGAGATCTCTGCCTTTTTAGACTTTGCATGTCCTGACTTGATAAAAAATAAAACCTGAAAAAAGAGACCACTTTGTTCAGAGTATTCAAAATGGCGGATCGGGTTCAGACAGGCATTTTGGTTCAGGCGGATGCGGTTGGATTTCACGCGCCCAAAGCTCCAGTGAGAAGCTGAGTGGGTGCCTTACCTCCATCTTGTAAAAATAAACTTGAGGTGGCGGGCCACCAGCCACTCTGCACACGCTATTGACATGCCACTGATTCAGGGAACTGTGATCTGAAAGCCAACACCACCAGCGACTGTGCTCGTTGCACCTCACTAGGCGCTCTGGCGAAGAACAAAGGAAGGGGTAGCACAGTGCTGTGTCTTCTCTCTGCTGCCAAAACCACATTGTTTAAAGACCACCATTTTTTGATTTTTTTTTTTAATTGAAAAGTGATAGAAATTTCAGAGACCAGTCTAAAGGCTCCATCTGCACTTTAATCTGTACTAAATGCCACACCCAACTGATATTTGATTGATATCCACATGGATTTCAACTGTCATCCTGAAGGTGGGAAACATTGCATCAACGGCTCAGTCTAAGGCCTCCTTGGGGGGGAGCCGCTGATGTTGCTGGTTCCGCACTTTGAGGAATGGGGTCAGGAAGGAGGATGGTCAAGAAAAGGGCTTGCAGGATTCAGCAGAACTCCTGGAGAGAAGGATCCAACCTGTTGGTAATCTTTCCAGGGCAGAGATGGGGAGCCCAACTCAGGCCATGAAGCAATCCCATAACACTTTATTTTGCAACAAAATGGGGTCCAAGCAGGGCATTTGTTTATTACATTCGTAGTTCCTCTGCCCAGATGCGCTGATCCACCAAAGGAAAGGCACGGTGGCCTTGGCTGGCATACCTTGCTTCAGAAAATGATGTAAAAATTATACAAGTTTGTGCCAGGGCTTCCAAGCACCACTAAGGATGCTCCATAGGAGACCCCCAACACATTTTTTTCCAGATCAAAGTCAACATATGTTTGCTTAATTAAATTAGCAGCCTCATTTCCATAGTTTCCTTTAGAAAGTCACAAGCCGATGTGAACAGAAGGGAAAGAATATGAGAGGGGTTTTGCCATTTATGGAGCTATGACCATCGCCATCTCATTATATCTCATTATACTTGTTATTAACAACAGCACCAAACCTCGCCTTATGGAAGTTTATATACAGGCATACCCAAAAAATACAAGAACAAAAATATGCCTGTATTTTAGCTGTATCATCATGCTTATTATGCCAATCATCACAGCTTCTAGCAACTCATAATGCTCTAGAAGCTGCATTTTCCCTAGCAAAGATTCATTCAGGTGGTTGGGAGACAGGAGGTCCAACTTAAAGTTCACAGTTTTAAATAGCTGTTTTTGATGACCTACGCTGCATTCCCATGCACTTACTGGATCTAAAGTTGTCATCCTAGAAAGGCGCACATAATCACTAATCATAGTGTTTGCATGTTTTTACAGTTTCTATTGTGCTTTCACGATATCGAATGCTGTGGTTTTTAATCGTGGTTGTTTATTAGAATCCCTGGGAGCGTTTGGAAAAAACAGACGCCCAGGCTGTGACCCCAGAGCTCTGATTCGAGTTGTCTAGAGTGAGGCCCAGGCACTGGGATTAGAGCTCCTCAGATGATCTCAGGAGCACCAGCATTGAGAACCCCTGCTCTGGCAGCCTCCCAAGATGAACAGGACAAAACCCAATGTCCCATGGCCCACAAGGCCCTACATGGCCAATCTGAGTCACCTCTCCCTCGTCCCTTGCTCACCACCCTCCAGACACAGGGCTTCTTTGCTGTTCTCAAACACGCTAACCATATTCCTATCTCAGGACATTGGCCCTTGTTAGAACTCTTTCTGGAATGTTCTTCCCCTAGGCATTTGCCTGTCTTGCTCCCTTACTCCATTCAGATCTCCGCTCAGATGTCACCTCCTCAGAGAAGCCCTCCTTGGCTGTCCCATCTAAGATACCAGCCTTCACCAGTCTCTATCCCCTTACTGTTTATTTTTGCTTCCTAGCACTTATCAACTTGACATTATATATTTATTAGTTTATCTGGCCTATATCACTGCCTGGAAAACAGTAGAAGCTTAATAAATATTCGTCGAAGGAATAAATGAGTGGATGAGGATATACGTAAAATAACGCAACTAGCATGTAGGAAGTGCTTGATAAATGTGACCTTTTTTTCCCCTTCTCACGTAATGCCCGTTGCTGCCACATGCTGTCTGATCCCAACCTGGGGAACAGCGACCCCTGCTGGAATTTGTACCTGAGTATCCGAGAGACTAGAAGTCCACTGTTGCCAGGTCCAAGGAAGAAACTTCTAGAAATACACTCAGGATCTGATGAGGCCTTCTGATGCGTATGCGTGAAAAATTCCTAATAAGGTATTTCTGACATCTACAGAAGCCTTTTGTTGGCTCCACCTTTTCCCAAGGATGTACTCTTCTGCCATCTTGTGGCCACGCTGGGGAACTTCCAGATAAACAGTTTGCGACGACCTGGCTTAGTCAAAAGGAAAGTTCCCGCAGCTGGCCTTACTCAGAGCCATTTGGCAAAACACCTGTGGTAATCTGACCAGCCCAGTGCTACCCAGCTTCTCAGCCTCCCATTTTTTAGAAACAGGAAGCAACAGAGGTGACTGCCTTGTTTGGTAGCTCTGCTGGGGAGCAGCTGAATGAAGTGCCTAAAGGTCATGTCCTCAGAGCTCAACCCTGCCTGACCTTTGCTCCCATGCTGACACAGCCCCCAGGTAAACCCAGTCACACCTAGTCCCCAGTGATTTGGTCTGCGTACTCAATAAAAGCTTGTAAACTCCGTGAGGGCAGGCTTCATCTATCTTGTACCCTCAGTATATTAAACCCCATTTAGCACAGAACAGGTTGGTTGTTGAACAGTTGTTGTCGAAGGAATGGAGTAGTAATTGCATTTATAGAGCACTTACTGCATACCATGCCCTGTGGAAGCCCAAGCACCACACGCATTGGCTCATAAGTTAGGGTGACCAACTTGTCCTGTTTTGTCCAGGACTGTCTGGGAGCTCCCTCAGTCCCTGAATTAGTCAGCTGGGCCACCATAACCTAATACCACAGACTGGGGGCTCAAACAACAGAAATTTGTTTTCTCACAGTTTCGAAGGCTGGAAGTCCAAGATCAAGACGCCGTCAGGGCTGGTTTCTGGTGAGGCCTGTCTTCCCGGCTTGCAGGCGGCCGGCTCCTCACTGTACCCACGGAGAGGGAGAGCTCTGGCTTCCTCTTCCTTAAGGGCACTAATGCCATCATGAGGGCTCCCTCCCTCCCTCCTGGGATGCCTGCTGTGGGTAATACTTATTGGACACACCTGGGTGGTGACTTTTAGTAGCTGAGTGGGACATATTACGAATTCTTTACAGGTTTGTAACAAACCAAGGACCCAGATAAGACTAATGACTTACTGGAGGCTGGTGTTGCTGAAGACTGAGATCTGGGCTGAACAGCAGGGGGCAGCTGAGAACATCATCTCTGCCCGAGGCACAGCTTAGGGAGGGGCTCTCGGCACCTTTTGCAGGCTGCAAAGCTGGGGAAACCCATCACTCCGAGTTCCATAACACATGGCCTGTACCTTCCTCCTCTTTCTTTCCTGTGGTGATGGGGGCCGAGAACATTTTAGGAGCCGCTTATGAAATGGAAATTTTTAAGGGAAACACTTTCTGGACTCAGCGCTTAGGACAGGACACTCCCCAGGCAAAAAGGACTGCTGTCTGGACCCATCCTCTTGACTCTCACACAAGTAGAAATCTCTTGAGGCCCCACACTAGCCTCCAGAAACTTCAGCCTTAAGAAATGCAAGGCTCTTTGTTTCAAGGGCACCAGAATAGCAACCCAATAGATCGGTTCCTGTTCCTTTTGAGTCTTTAAATATGTCTATGGACCCTACAGCTTTCGTGAGATCAAGGCAGACATTACATCAAATAAAAACTCCGGGGACCGGCCGGTGGCATAATGGTTAAGTTTGCACGCTGGGCTTCGGCAGCCCGGGGTTCACCGGTTCAGCTCCCAGTTGTGGACTACGCCCTGCTCATCAGGCCACGCTGTGGCAGGCGTCCCACGTAAAAGTAGAGAAAGATGGATACAGATGTTAGCTTAGGGCCAATTTTCTCAAAACAAACAAACAAACAGAAAACTCCAGTGGCTCTGAATCACCAGAGGCTAGCAGGATGCGGGAAAGCAAGACCGAGAGCTGTCCCCGTCCGGCTGCCGTGGGCAGTGGGGCTGTGTCCTCCTGACAAACCTCGGACCCAGGAGGCCCAGGCTGTCTCTCCACCGTTTACTGCCTGGGATCAGGCCCCTGACACACAGGGCTCTCTCCAGAAAGCCTGCACGCTCTCCAACATCACAGGACAGGGGCAAGGGGAAGAAAAATTGCTTTTCATTTTCCTGGAAGCCTCTAGGAGGAGAGAATTTTAGTGTTTAATGAGTATGAAGTTTCAGTTTTGCAAGATGAAAACAGCTCTGGAGATGGATGGTGGTGATGGTTGCACAGCAATGTACATGCTCTGAATGCCACGGAGCAGTACATGTGAAAATGGCTAAATGGTAAATTTTGTTATGTATATTTTACCACAATTAAAACACAGCGGCCTGCACATTTTCTCTGCCGTCCTGTGCTGTGACTCTGCCTCCTGTCCTCTCCAGCACTCCTGCCCACCCCTTATCCCAGGCCGGCTGCCCCTCAAGGTGAGACGGTGGCCTTTGCATGGTGAGCTTCAGAGGTGATCACCACGACCTTGGAGGAGCCAACACTGGGACTCCCACTGGCAATGAGGGGGCAAAACTCAGACCCATGCGGGACGGGGTTCTGTGTCTTCAGAACATCATGAGGGCCTTACAGGAGGCCCTGGCTCCTCCTAAAATGGTAAATATGTTTAACCTTTTCCATCTAATCCTTTGAGATTACCAGCCTCTCCTTCCTACACACGGCCCCTCTTGTCCAGCCCTGGGGTGTCTGTCCTGGATTTCCTTTGCCTCTCGGAGGCCCTCCAGGGCCCACTTTGCCCTTTCTCTGTTTCCATCACTCCCACCATCATGTGTTTGCCTTTTGCTGTGTAAAGGCAGACAGTACAGCCTGGTGGTTAGGAGACAGGTTTTCTCTCCACTCAGACGTGCTGGGGTTCAAATCCCGGCTCAGCTGACTGTAGCTACGTGGCCTTCGGCAAGTTACCGAAGCTGGTTATTCCTTCTGGAGGTGATAAGACCTTCTTTAGTATTGTCATAAGGATTGCATTGAGTTAATCCACACTGTCCACTAACACGGCGGTGAGAGGCAGGTGGCTGGCAGCCTGGGCTCTGGAGCCGGGCTGTGGATGTGACCTTGGGCTGATTACATGGTTTCTCTGTGCCTGTTTCTCCTCTGTGAAATGGAACTAAGAGTAGTAATCTACGTTAGAGGGCCGTTGCAAGGATTACACACTTGTAAACTTCATGCAATTGAGAGCTTAACATCCTGTCTGCGCTTATTCAGAGTCCAGTAAATGTTAACTGCTATTGTTTGTTATTAAAAAAACGAGGCTGCAAAAAAATCCCAAAATGCATCACAAAATCTATGGCTAAAATGGTCAACAAAAATCAAACTTAAACCTACATTTAATAAAGTAATTTTATAAAGTCTAAAGTAGACTGCAAAATAAATATTTTAGTACCCTGAAAGAAATAAAGAACATCCACAAAATGAAAAAACAATTATGGAGAAATGTCTAAACAAAACAAGAATAGGCCAATATGAAAAAGATTCATTTGTACATTACAAACACTTTTAGGTATAATGGATGAAATCCTGCTATTTCCAATGGGAGCATTTCCATTCCAGAAGCTCTCCCCCACCCCTGCTGAACTGTACTTTAACGGTCAGCCAAGGTTCCAGTCACTGTACTATTTTGGTTATGCGCTGATCAGCCTGGAACTTAGAGAAAAGTGTAAAGCACAAAAAATGGGAGCCGAGGAAAGGGCAGAAGACCAGAGGTTATTGATCTGGCCTCACGCATCCCCTGCCATCACCCCCGCCTCATAACCTTTGCCACTGTCCGATGTCTTGTCCATCTTGGCACCCATCAGTCTTGATTATGTTTGGAAGAAGTGGTCAAATAATGGCTAGAGGGAGGATTAATCTGAGAACTCAGCCCTGAGGAGCGAAGTGCCCCAGTTCCCTTCCGTCTCCTCCACGTAGCCTTTAAGGCCAATGAAGATCACATGGGCGTAGTTCCCATCCATGTGCAAAGCAGACTACAGTGTTAATATCAGAGTTGATTGAGGGGCAGGGCTTCATTCAACTATCTGGAAGCCTGCTGTGTGCCAGGCACCCTCAAACCAAGGATTTTTAAGACCTCAGGTTGTTTCGTGTACTCTTTGTCTTGTAGAAGAAAACGAGATCTAAAAGGTCCAGAGTTGCCCAGTGTTCCCCAGAGGCTATAAGAGAAGTATAAGAGGCCTACTATGTTCTGGAGATTCAACCGAGAACAGGGTGCATGCTTTCAGTCTAGGGAAAACTGGACAGTTACGATATACTGTGGGACGTGTGATGGGAGAGAGCTCAGAAGAGAGACACAGCCAAACTAGGGGAAGCAAAACTCTTGGAGGAAGTAGCCTGAATCCTAAAAATGAAAAGGACTTAGCCAGGTGGAAGTTGCTGGGTGAGGGGCGGGTGGAGAATAAGTCTAAAAACCTGATTTTTCTGAGCCAGCCCTGATGGCCTAGTGGTTAAAGTTTGGCAGGCTCCACTTTGGCAGCCCAGGTTTGGTTCCCAGGCACACAACCACACCACTCGGCTGTCAGTAGCCATGCTGTGGTGGGGGCTCACACAGAAGAACTAGAATCACCTACAACTTGAATATACAACTGTGTGCTGGGGCTTTGGGGAGGAAAGAGAAAAAAGGAAGATTGGCAACAGATGTTAGCTCAGTGTGAATCTTTCCCAGCAAAAAAAAAGAAATCTGATTTTTCTTTTGCCTTTGACCTGGAAGTGAGAACCTGATGCATTCCAGGAACTCAAAGACACTCCATGTTGGCTGGATCAGAGTGAGTGGAGAGAAAGATGTGTCCAGAGAAAAATGAGCCTCGTGGGCCCCAGTGAAGAAATGAGGACGTGATCCTAAGAGCAGAAGAGGTCTTAAGCAAGGACTTTGAGTCTCCACCCTCATTCTGTCTCCACAGTGCAATGACAAGCTGGCGCATGAAGCATCTTAGAGATCCGACATGGGCCCTCATCCAGGGACCAGTTCCAACACTCAGAGTGTGCACAAGTTAGTCTAAGAACTGTTGCCAGTTTTTATAGGAGTGTCAAATGTCTGCTGCCTGGGAATGGTTAAATGATAAAGATCTATACGGAGAATTAGGTACTAAGTGTTTACAATGTTTGGGCAGAATTTTCATTCAAGCAGAAAAATGCTCATGAGTATTGAGAAAAATACTTTGAGACTGTACATAAATATGCACATAGAAAGATCCTAGTAAGAAAAGAGAAGTGTATATATATCCCTGGGGAAAATAGGAGCAGGTAGAGACCAACCTCGATATTTCATGTTCCTGGAATTTATTATACTTGGGCATTGCTTTTGTTCTGCTTTTATCAACTTCTGATGAAATTTTAATGAGCACACACAGCTTTTGTACAGGAAACATGTTAAGGATTTCTTACCCTACCCAAAGACACATGGACACATTCTTAAGAATGGGAATTTATTTCACAATGTCAAAACTCTGAAAATCATTACTGGCCTTTACGTGAGTGGTCTTTTGAGTTACACATAATTTAAAAAGAGGTAGGGACGGAAAATCAAAACAAAAAGCAAGTGGTAAAGTTCCCAGTTAATACTAGCTGGTGCTTATTACATACCATTCTAAAGCCGGTAAATTCACTTTTGGCAGCGGCTCCTGCCTCACTTAACATTGCTTTCATAGAGTGTGGGAATTTTGTCACCCTTTTCATTATGGAATTTTGTCACCCTTTCAAAAAATTAAGTTAGTCCAAGATTTTACCACAACATTTGTGTGGTAAAGAAGGAGTTAAATGCAGGGGATGCTCTCAGTGTTTTAAAAGTGAGTGCGCACACACACTCACACACTTTAAATAAGACTTCTCTTAAAAAAAAAGACTTCTTCCAGATTTTCAGGTTCATTGCTGGCTGCTTAGAAAATAGCTTTCTTGGTTTGGTCCACAATTCTGAAGTCTTCCCCATCAGGGGCCATCCAACTGAGTGTCCTGCCACCTGGGGACAGAAGTCAGGGCACGTTCTGGGCCCAGTCCACCTTCTACTTCCTCCTGACCTTCACATCCGTGTCTGTGAGACGGAATCCAGTGTGTAATATGGGTTCTCCTTTTCCGGGTTCTTTTTCTTTTCATCATCATCAAACTTAGCTTCAACCTCTGCTGGGTTGACGTAAGTATAGAATTGAGCCATGATGCCAAATATTACGCAGACAACCAGAAGCAGAGCAGCAAATAGAATGTACTCGGCCCACTTTAAAGGAATTGGAGTTGGAGTAAGGAAAAAAAAAAACAGTACAGGTTATAGTAGTGTATATATCACATGTACATTTTCTTGCTATGTCAAATGGAAAGTGCTTTGAAATTAAATTGTTAGGGAAAATTGGTAGGCTACTGCCACAGATAAATGGTGAGTTACTGCCATAAATACTGAATGGCCAGCTTTTCTTGAATGCTCAAGTATAAATATAACATTTTTCTAATAGCACTGGAGTGCAGAAACACAAGACTTTGGGAAGACAAGAGAAAATTTCTGAAAAGCCCAAGTCTTAAGGCACATAGCTGGCTCCCAGAAGGATGGGCACCAAGAGAGCATGAGGCAGTACTCTTGAGGGAAAAAGAATATGCTGAAATGTACCAAGTTAACCCCTATGTTGTCCCTTGGCAATACCTTGAGGTCATGAGCACGCAACATTAGCACACGCTCTGATGGAACTGGTTGGGGATGCAATGAAACTGATGGGGTAAGGGACACCTCCCTTATGAGATAGATATGCTGAAGGAGCGAGTTGATCATGAAAGCCCTCATTTTATTTTTGCTGGAAAAATTACAACAACTTTCAGAATGGCTTTAACTTTAGGTGTTATGAAAGTTTCTAGATAACATGTCTGGTTTGGGGCCATTAAGTTGCATTTATTGAAGCTGGGAAAGATATGTTTTTTGGACAATAAACCACATTAGGGTGTACGCATGTTAACCCAATCTAGTTATTTTGGTTGTCAATTTCCAGTTGTATAATACCCAGTGGAAATAAGAGGAATGAGCACATGCTTGGCCACAAGACCACGGGGTGATGGGCCAATCTGCCTGGTCTGACAGTTTTATTCAGCCACTAGCCGAGATGACCACATGTATACAGACAGCTAGAGAGGGTCGTCATGATGACTGTTAATAGACAAGACAGAGGCACGTACAAGCTCTTCTTCCATCCCATACCTGTTTACTGAACTGGCCTGCTCCTGCCACGATAAGCACAATGATGTTGCCAACAGCCACTGTCAACAGCCATCCTGCTTGAAGCACCGACTTCATGTTGGAAGGAGCCTGAAGAAACAAAGCAGAGTGAATCCCAATCTAGATCTCAGCCTCAGAGCGGGAGAACACAATTCATGGAGTCAGTTAATGAAGCCGCCTACCCTCAAAATGCACGTTAAAAGTCAGGTTGGTTTAAATTGAAAAAGGACACTCACTTGGCTAGCAAGACACCCCAAAATCTCATGTTGTACAAACACAAGAATCTCTTGTCTTTCACTCTCCACATACTTGCAAAGTTGCCATCTTAGTTAAATGGACAAATCTACAGATGAACCATGTCTAATTCTTCAGAGAGTTTCCAAGCAAAGTCATCCAGCGTGACATTTTCTTCCCCCAAACGGAGGCTGCTCTGTGGTCTGCTCCTCTGCAAGCTTCCGTCCTCATCACCCAATCTCTTTTCAAGCCCGTGTCTCCTGTATTACAGGCAGCTCCTTTATTAGACTGTGAGGAAGTCATCGCAGAAAGGATATCCACCTCATAAGCTTGACTGCAAAACTTGAAGGTACTAGATATTGTGGGGATACAATGACCATAACTGTAGTTTTGATAAAATACTTCTGCAATTCAGCTGTAATTCAGGTATCAGCAAATTTTCCTCATTAGTATAATATACATAAAAGCAATAATATATACACATATATATATTATATATTTGCTTTTTGGTGAGGAAGATTGGCCTTGAGCTAACATCTCTTGCCAATCTTCCTCTTTTTTTCCCCCCAAAGCCCCAATACATAGTCGTACATCCTAGTTGTAGGTCATTCCAGCTCTTCTACATGCGATGCCGCCACAGAATGGCCTGATGAGCAGTGTGTAGGTCCGTGCCCAGGATCTGAACTGGTGAGCTGTGGGCCGCCAAAGTGGAGCACGTGAAGTTAACCACTTGGCCACGGGGCCAGCCCCAGCAATAATATTTTTTAACTTCTGAAAGCTAGGCCTTTATCAGTGTGTTTACTAAGAACTATAAAGAGACCTCAACTGAACCTTAAGGAAAATAAGGACACAAGACTTGTAAACGAGCAGCGTTGTGAATTGCTGATTCCATTTGGTTGTTTCTGAATGCAGAATCTACTGACGCTCATGAACCTGGTAACAGTCATTCGGACAGTTTTCGGATTCTGAACCTCTCGTATATGACTGCGAGAATTCAGACACGTACAATATACGCATTCATGAAGCTAAACAGAGTAAGATTCAATAAAGACAAGACTTGGTGCTCTCAAAAACCTTCAGTGGAATATAGCACAATGCTTTTTAGATTTTTTTACAACTATAAATATGTGGCTACCCAGGATTTAAATTAAGTCCCAGCAGCACTTTTTGAAGGCAGGGAGAGGGGAGGGGTGGTAAAAACAAAGCAGCAGAAACCTGAGAGTAGGAGAACTCCAGCCCCGTGACGGAGAACACCACCTCGCCGCAGGTGAGGAGGAAGTACTGCGGGATCTGCAGAGCCATGTTCACTGTGTTGGGTGGAATGTCTCCAAATACGCTGAGTTCGGGGCAGCCATCAGCCTAAACCAAGAAGCAAGAAGTTCAAATCGAGATTGCTCCTGGAATCACAAAAATCGCTCAAACAGGCAAATTGAGCTTGGACTTCCAGGATTACATCATACTTAGCAAGCAAGTACATACTTTGAATGTAAATATGCAACACTGCATTTTATCCTTGTGATGGGATGGCCTTGGTGGGACTTGAAAACATTAGTGTTTTCCTCTTAAACAAGAGAGTAGATTGCAAGTCAGGTTTGTTTAAGACATTGCCATCTCTTTGAACGAGAAGTTCCTCAAGTGCATGTTAATAGTCTATGAGGAGGCATCTGATACTGGTCAACATGAATCTTTAATCAGAGTAAGTCAGTCTGTTTAATTTTAACGGTGAATTTAAGTCAATTATAAGCTAAAGAATTAGTGGTGAAGTGAATTAATTCTAAGCTCATTTAAAATACAGACCCTAATATTACTCTCGTTAACTCATTACCCTGTCCTAAGTGTTTGTGAAGGCTCACGTCAATAAAGTCTGGGTGGAACTTCTGATCTCATGCAATGAGTTACTAACCTTCCTTCCCATTACATAGGTATACGCACTACCGAATCCGAGTCTGGGAGAAGTGAAATTACGTTCACACTGTTGTGAAATCTCTGTTGAGTTTATTGTGAAGCTTTTTCTATGAAAAGAAGAATGATATAGGTCAACATTCTTGGTGTTAAAAGCTTCAATGTATTATCTAAAGAAAAAAACTTAAAATCCTTGAACTTTGGAACAAAGTGTCCAGTATAGATACTTACTTGCCAGAAGGAAAAAACTGATATTCGCTGGCACTGTGACTGGTGACATTTACATAAACTGTCCCATCCATTGTGACGTCAAAGCTCTTGTCAAAAGCATTCACGAATCTGAAATAGAAAACCATCTGTCTTGTGACTGGCCTAGGGACTAATTTGCTCCAGGTCACTGCGTGTGCACCTGAAGTTGGGCCATGCTCCCTTTTGGAAGGAATTTAAGAGGTTTACAGAAGATTTTTAGAGTATAAAGGCAGAAAGTAAGCAACCCTAGGTTTGCCCTTGCCCACCCACTCATGAGAAACCCATGAGACACCTAAAAGAATTTATTTCACACAGTTAAATGCCAGAAAACTGTTCCAAGCACTTTGTAAGTAGGAACTACTTCGATGATATTTTGTGATGGCAAGTACGGACTGAAATCAGTGCCCTTCCCCTTTAAGAAGGCAGCCGTGTCCTTGAGTTCCTTGCTTCAGAAGCTATAAAGCTAAAGCAGCTGCGAAGGACCAAAAGCAGAAGTTGCCTAGCACGTAAAAGCCTCCAACTGGCGCTTCTTTCTGGGGGGTTGGGATAGAAGTTCATTTATTTCCTTTATCTCCAAGAGCCTGAGGCAGGGAGGGGCTCCAAGGACTGGAGAGGAAGAAGAGGCCAGCCCAGCAGGCAGGCACAATTTGGGGGAGTTCCACTCAGACAGTGGAGACGTGTGTCTGCAGGTCCTGGAGTGACGGTGAGCAGCACCCCTTTGGAATACAGCTAGGAATGGAACACCCAGTAGGACTTGGTGCTGGGTCCCAAGGCTTCCCGTCCCTGCACAGTCCCCTGTGCCTAAACTTAGAGATCCCCCCCTTCACTGTTCCAGGCTACAGAAGACCCTGACACTCTCGAACTACCCCAAGGAGGAGAAGGCTGCTGCCCAAAAGAAGACCAGCTGATTTTTCCTACCAAACAGATGAGTGAAGGCTTACGGCAGATTATACAATTTAGAGAACGAGAAGTAATAACAGTGTACACCCAAATACTGTAATGAACAATTTCGCCTCTGCCTCCCTAAAATATTTGGCTGAGTTTCACTGGCTTTGTGTGAACAAGTAATATTGGTCAAACATAGCAACTAAGAGAACATTTCTATGAATTAAATTCTGGTCCTGAAGTCCTTAGGCATTTGATTTGGTGCAGATTAATATAAGTGATTAATATAGAAAACTGAACTTGATGCCGGTTAACAGGAACCTAACAGATAGAATTCATACTGCTCCAAACTGTAAAAGCTGCTTTTGTCAAAGATCAGGATGAACCATTCAAAAGAGAGACAGTATGAAATCAGGAAGCAGAGCCTTGGTCCTGGGGCTATCTGTGGGACTTTGTCATGGCAGCCCCAGCAAACTCAGACAGGAGAGAACGAAGAAAACGAGGGAAGGAAGAAAAAGTTGAAAGGGCCTAGGGCTGGCAAGATAAATGAAATCATACCGACATTTAGTGACACTGCAGAGAAACTTGAGACCACCAAGGAGAAAGAAGATACTAAAAGCTTGGTGAGAAGACAATTAAGTAACTACAAAGACTGTCATTGTAGCTTTTTTTTTTTTTTCCAGCACAACTAGGTGCTAGATGCCAGAAGAAATAAGCCTCCAAAATTCTGCGAGAAAATGGTGTCCAACCCATGAGCCAAGGTGAGAACAGAAAAAGACACTCTCAGGCATGCAAGGCCCTGCCATTTACCTCATAGCTTCTCTTGGTAAGATATTTGAGCGCAGTCTGCAGCCAAAAAAGAAAGGTGTCCGAGAAAGATGACTCGGAATCCAAGAGAGAAAGGTGCTAACCTGGGCATACAGGGAAAAAATGGCACAAGGACAGTGGTGTCACAGGAGTGCAGAGCAAATGGTCCAGTAGATCAAAGGGCATGCTGAAGAGATGGTTTGCAGAGAGGAAAGTGAGTTCCTTAGACCACCTTGGAGATAAAGGCTTATGCTTTTGTCAGCAAGAGGCCAAGTGAGTTACAGGAATAAATAAAAACCGTGCAAGGAAGCCTTGGTGAAATTAAAGCAGTCAGGATGCAGTACCACCGAACAATTCGTGGAATATAGTAGGACATTCCAATTCATCTCGACCTTCAGGACATTTCCCTCTGAGGATACATTTTCAAGGATATAAAGTTACATTTCCTTCTCTTTCAGACGGATTACTTTTATTACATTGTGACTAACATTTATACAGTTATATTGTAAATCCTGTTGATCTATATTTTAGAATTGACCTACAACATGGAATACAAAGAAAGATGAAGATTATAAATTTTAACAATGTGAAACAAACTGGACGTGAAGAGGGATGAAAAGTAAAAGTTAATTTCTTTACCATTTATATTAGTAAGTCAATAGACATCATCTTAATAATACACTTATATCTCTAGTTATTCACGTTTTAGTGGTAACTAGCAAAAGCTAAAATCAGAAATCATGAAGTTGTGGCCACAGGGAAAAGGGGTTTGGGGGTGAGAGCTGAGGCAAATAGGAGACTACTCTCATTTTTTTCCCCAATTTATTCTTATTTTTCATCCTTATTAAAAAAGTGTATTTATAGTAAATTGGCTTTTGCTGTACAGTTCTATGAGTTTTAACATATGTCTAGATTCATATAAACACTGTTACAATCAGGATACAGACCAGTTCCATCACCCTCAAAATCTCCCTCCTGAGGGCCTGTAGTCAAACCTTTCCTCCACTCCCAGCCCACAGCAGCTACCAATCTGTTCTCCACCATTGTAATTCTTTTGCCATTTCCAGAATGTCATGTAAGTGGAATTATACAGCATGTAACTTTTTGAGGCTGGCTTCTTTCACAGCATAATGCATTTGAAATTCATTTATAGGGGATGGCCCGGTGGCGTAGCAGTTAAGTTCCCACATTCCGCTTCTGCAGCCGGGGGTTCCCCAGTTCAGATCCCGGGTGCGGACATGGCACTGCTTGTCAAGCCATGCTGTGGCAGGCGTCCCACATAAAAAGTAGAGGAAGATGGGCATGGATGTTAGCTCAGGGCCAGTCTTCCTCAGCAAAAAGAGAAGGACTGGTGGCAGATGTTAGCTCAGGGCTAATCTTCCTCAAAAGAAAAAATCATTTATATTGCTGCATGCATCAACAGTTTGTCCTTTTCTTTTTTTTTTTTTTTTGCTGAGTAATATTCTGTTGTATGGATATACTATAGTCTGTTTATCCATCACCCACTGAAGGACCTTTGAATGATTTGGAATCTTTGGTGATCATGAATAGAGCTTCTATAAATATTCATGTATAGGTTTTTTAAATGAACATAAGTTTGCATTTCTCTAGGATAAATATTTAGGAGTGGATGGCTGGGTCATGTGGGAAGTGTACATTTAACTCTGTAAGAAAATGCCACACTATTTTTCAGAGTGGCCGTACTATTTTGTGCTCCCACTGGCAGTGCATGGGAGTTCTGATTGCTCTGTATCTTCACCAGCACTTGTTATTGTCAGTTTTTAAAAAAATTATTACAGCCATCCAACAGATGTGTCATGAAAACTCACTGTGGTTTTAATTCATTTTTCCTTAATGGCCAATGACGTCGAACACCTTTTCATGTGCTTATTTGCCATTTGTATATCTTCTTTGGTGAAATATCTGTTAAAATATTTTGCTCTGTTTTTTAACTGGGTTGTTTTCTTATGATTGAGTTTGTGTGTGTGTGTGTGTGTGTGTATGTGTGAGGAAGACTGGCCCTGAGCTAACATCTCTGCCAATCTTCCTCTATTTTGTATGTGGGACACTGCCACAGCGTGGCTTGATGAGTGGTGTGTACGTCCACGTCCGGGATCCGAACCCATGAACCCAGGGCCTCTAAAGCGGAGTGTGTGAACTTAATGATTACGCCACCAGGCCGGCCCCATGATTGAGTTTTGAGAGTACTTTATATATTCTGGATACAAGTTCTTTGTCAGATATGTGATTTGTAAATATTTTCTCCCTGTTTGTAGCTTATCTTTTCATTCTCTTATGGGATTTACAGAACAGACGTTTTTAGTTTAGATGAAATCTGATTCATCAATTTTTGTCCTTATGGATTGTGCTTTTGGTGTCCTAAGAACCTAAGTTACAAAGATTTTCTTTATTTCCTAGAAAAATTTTATAGTTTTACATTTTATATGTAGATCTATAATCAAATTTGAGTTACTTTTCTTATAAGATATGCAAGAATTTTTTTTTTTTGAGGAAGATCGGCCCTGAGCTAACATCCATGCCCATCTTCCTCTATTTCACATGTAGGACACCACAGCATGGCTTGATAAGCAGTGCCTAGGTCCTCACCTCGGATCTGAACCGGCCAACCCCAGGCCGCCGAAGCAGAGCATGTGAACTTAACCGCTATGCCACGGGGCTGGCCCCCATATGTAAGAACTTTAATATAATTTTTATATAAGACTTTTAGGTCAAATTCATTTTTTTTTACATACGACTGTGCAAATGTTTCAACACGATTTGTTGAAAAGACTATGCTTAGTCCATTAAACTGTCTTGTACGTTTGTCAAGAATCAGTTGGCTATCCTTCTATGGGTCTATTTCTGGATTATTCCATTGACCTATCTCTTTGCCAATACTATTTTGTCTTGATTCCTGTAGCTTTGTAGTCAGTCTAAAAGTTGGTACTAGTATGAGTCTTCCAAATTTGCCCTTTTTCAAAATAATTTTGGCTCTTCTAGTTCCTTTGCTTTTCCACATACATTTTAGAATCAGCTTGTTTATATGTATAGAAATAAGGCTATGTGGTCAACTAATCTTTGACAAGGGTGCCAAGAACACACAACGGGGAAATGAAAGTTTATTCAATAAATAGCGTTGGGAAAACTGGATATCCCACAAGCAAAAACTGGACCCATCTTACCCAATTCACAAAAATTAATGCAAAATGGATTAAAGACTTAAACGTAAGACCTGAAACCATAAAATTCCCAGAAGAAAACATAGGGAAAAGACTCCTTGACATTGGTCTTGGTAATGATTTTTTTGGACATGACATCAAAAGCACAGGCAACAAAAGCAAAAATAAACAAGTGTGACTACGTCAGACTAAAAAGCTTCTGCACAGCAAAGAAAACAATCAACAAAATAAAGTCAATCTATGGAATGGGAGTAAATATTTGTAATTCACCTATCTGATAGGGGTTAATATCTAAAATGTATAAAGAACTCATACAACTCAATAGCAAAACCCCTCTAATACTCCAATTAAAAAATGGACAAAGGACCTGAATAGACATTTTTCCAAAGGAGACATACAAATGGCCAACAGGTACATGGAAAGGTGCTGAACATCACTAATCATCAGGGAAACAAGAAATCAAAACCACGATGAGCTATCACCTCATACCTGTTAGGATGGCTATTATCAAAAAGACAAGAGACAAACATTAGTGAGCATGTGGAGGAAAGGAAACCCCTGTACGCTGTTGGTGGGAATGTAAATTGGTACAACCATTATGGAAATCACTATGAAGGTTCCTTAAAAAATTAAAACTAGAATTACTATATGATCCACCAACCCCACTTCTAAGTATATATCCAAAGGAAATGAAATCAGTATCTCAAAGAGCTATCTGCACTCCCGTGTTCACGGCAGCATTATTTACAACAGCCAGGACAGAAACAACCTAAGAGTCCATTGATGGATGAGTGGATAGCTTGGGTTTGTTTTTTTTTTTTAAGATTTTTTATTTTATTTTTTTCCTTTTTCTCCCCAAAGCCCCCAGGTACATAGTTGTATATTCTTCGTTGTGGGTTCTTCTAGTTGTGGCATGTGGGACGCTGCCTCAGCGTGGTTTGATGAGCAGTGCCACGTCCATGCCCAGGATTCAAACCAACGAAACACTGGGCCGCCTGCAGCGGAGCGCGCGAACTTAACCATTCGGCCATGGGGCCAGCCCCAAGCTTGGGTTTTTTTAGCTGTCCTTTTTCAGAGTAAGGAAGTTCCCTTCAATTCTTAGTTTGCTGGGAGTTTTTATCATGAGTGGATGCTGAATTTCATCAAATGCTTTTTCTGCATTAACTGATATGATGATGTGGATTTTCCTCTTTAGATTATTAAGATAACGGATTATATTTATTGTTTTTTGAATACTGAACCAGCCTTACACTTTTGGGATAAACTCCATACTCTCATTTTATCTCCTTGTTACAGCTGGACTTTACTATGGGTATGCATTACTTTCATAAGAAGCTGATATAACTTAAGTTTTAAAGAAAATATATATACCTGATTCCATTTTGTCCTTTTTCTGGCTTTCGGTCAAGGCCATCCTTTATCTGAGAAAAAAACGTTTTCAAATATAATTCATTAAAGTAAGTTCAGATTACCATTTCAGCCTCTGAGAAGGAAAACGACACTGACATTTATCCCAGGAGCTAAGGGCATAATGATTACATTTAGAGGACTCCATCCTTCAACCCTGATTTTCCTTGAAGTTAACATGAACCTCTACAATTTTTGATGCTTGATTTCCAACAGTTCCACAGAATACTGCCTTCCAAGACTTTAGAACAAGCCACTCAACAGCTCCCTAATTCAACACGGGACCAAGAATCTTAATTCCATATTGCAGTTCTATAAAAGCTCACTTAAATTCACCTTTCACAATATCCAGAACTCCTTTTTTTACTTCAACTACGCCTTCATAGCTTCTTTATATGCCAAATGGCATATCCAGACACTATATTTTGCCTTGAAATATTTTATGTGTATTTTTATTGCTTTTACCTGATATATTGACTTATTTTTTCAGAAATTGCTCTAATTTTCCAATTATGTAGTACAAATTTTAAAAATTAATACAATTAATGATATATTCAAAACTTTATCTCAAAAAGTCTCTGAGGATGCACATATGTACTCTGTGTGACTTGTGTACACACTCCATGCCCAGAAGTTCTTTGATTAAAAAAATTTTTGATTAATATTAACCCTTCCCATCCACCAGTCAAACTTTTATTGGAAGTCAAATGATTTGTCTCCTTGAAGAAGGAAGAAATTGAGGATTATCTAATATGATACTACATAGAACTAAAACAAGTCACATCAGTAAAAGGTCATGTCTCCAACGTTACAAATAATAAAGCGTCAGCTGTAGGTGTCCAGCTACTTACCACTCGGTAATGATTGGGGGCCCACACTAGAATGGTATGGCGATGGCCCTGCTCAAAGTTATGGGTTACTGGAGTGACTGGTGATCCAGTGGAAGAAATGTTTATACTCAGCTTGTCTACATCAAAAGTCATAAAGTCGCCTGTCTATAATGGAGGGAAAGGAGTCATGGTTAATACCATTGACACTTGTTCAGCACTGTGTAACTGAACATTGTTATAGCGTATTATTGGACATTCCCAGTTCATGGTCATAAATATCAAAAAATGCCTTGGCAGAGCTGGCATTGGTTTGTCTCAGCCTCCCAGTCACCAGAATGGACTCTTTCATGAAGTTGTTTAATATTATCAGAGGAATTATACTTTTCATCCATCATTTTACTTTAATTTCATTTTATGAAGATAAATGCTATGGAAATAATTCCTACCATTGGGCAAAGGACAGCATCAGGGGAAAAGCAACAGCCCTGATGAAAACCAGTACTGGGCTGCCCCAAGCATCAGGAGTCGAACTTTCTTTTTTCTTCAAGATTATTAGTTTGGTAAGCTCTAAAGAAGTGGTTCTCAACCATCGCTCAACAGGAATGAGACCAGTTCGATCAAAATCTCTGGAGTTGGGACCCAGTATCAGGATTGTTAAAGCTCTCCGAGTGCTTCCAATATGGACTCAAGGTTGAGAACCTCTAATCCAGACCAAAGACCATCTAGATTAAGGTTTTCCAACCTTGGCACTACCGACATTTGGAGCCAGATAATTCTCGGTTGTGAGGGGCTGTGTGTCAGTATCCCCGGCTGCTATAGAGGAGATGCCAATAGCAAATTCCAAGTTATGACAACGAAAAATGTTTCCAGAGATTGTCAAATGTCCCCTGAGGCGGCAAAATTGCCCCCAGTGGAGAACAACTGACCTAGACATTTAAGGTGGGGTTCCGTGCATGAGCAGCAGCAACATCACGGGATGGCTTGTTAGAAATGCACATTCCAGACCCACTGATCAAGAACCCGCATTTTAGCAAGCTCCCCAAGTGACTCCCGTGCACATTACGGTTTGAGTTGCACCAGTTTAGAGTGAAGCCAAAATGAGATCAAGATGATTCAGATTTACACAAGGACCAAGAAGATCAGCTTATTCAATGTTATTATAACTCAGGTCAGAAGTTGAAAAGAAAGTTGCACTTCCTTCTACTTACTTGGGACATTTGGTTAACTGCCATTGTCTCTCCAGGAAAAGATATGTTCATGCTATTGTTTCCTATATTCAATACTTTAACTTGGACTTCATGTCCGTTGGGGAAGACTGGAAGAGTTTTCTGAGCAAAAGAAAAGAAAATTGGCAGTGAGGCCTTCAGTGCATATTGAAGATAACCTTAACCATGGCACTCCAGTCACTTCCCCCTAGCCAAGGAAACCTGTGCTGGCTGAGGCATCCCAAACGCACACCATGAAGCCCAGGGGGCCTCCACTTGCTTACCTCACAGCACCCACAGAAAGTGATGTTTGTACAGAACACGGAGGCAATCAGAAAGAGGCTGCCCCTGGCCCTGCCTATCTACCTCCAGGTCCAAGGATCCCAGGTTAGGAAGCCTAATATCTGAGGCAGTCAGAGTAACCATAGTCTCATGAAAGGTTATCTTGTTGTGGCCTCTGAGATTGGCTCTGCCCAGATGCCAAAGTCCTCCTTTCTAACTGTGGAAGCCCAGACCTCAGTCCTGGACACGGTGCTTGAAATACCCTCTCACAAATGCTTTATGCCTTCCTGCCTCCACACCTGGCTTGGGGTTTCTGCCTTTTCCCTACAACGCCCTCTCTCTCTTCAGCGTCACTGAAGCAATCCATGTCTATTTTAGCCCCACAATTCATTTTCCACAAAGCTTGCTATGTTCAAGACAGAGTTCACCCATACATATAGCAGCATTATTGACAATAGCCAAGAGGTGGAACGACCTTGTCAACGAATGAATGGACAAACTAACTGTAGTATATCCATACCATAGAATGTTATTCAGCCTTAAGAAGGAAGGAAATTCTGACACATAGTACAACACGGACGAACCTTGAGAACATTATGCAAAGTGAAATAAGCCAGTCAGAAAAAGACAGATACTGTATAATTCCACTTACATGAGGTACCTAGAGTAGACAAATTCATAGAGACAGAAAGTAGAATGGTGGTCGCCAGGGACTGGGGGGAGAGGAATGGGGAGCTGTTTAATGGGTGTGGAGCTTCAGTTTTGCTAGGTGAAAGCGTTCTGGAGACTGGGTGCACGACAATATGAACGCCCTTGGCACTACTCAACTGTACACTTAGAAATGGCTAAGATGGTAAATTTCATGCTATACATATTTTACACAATTAAAAATTAAAAAAGAGAAATTAAAAGAGAGAGAGAAGGGGAGGGAGGGAGGGAGACAAACAGAGAAAGTTGCGGGGGGGGGGGGGCGGCGAGGAGGAAGGAGTGGAGGAGAGAAAGAGAGAGAGAGGAGAGAGGTCTTTGACCTCCTGTCTTAGATACTTCATAACACCCTGTTTCTAGGACCTGTCTCAGACTCACAGCATTAGGTGTCTAGTTTAGCCCCATTGGGGGCCCAACAGATGTGTGGATTAGCTACCATTATTATAAACTTAGAACACAAAAGGTGTCTTCCTATCAAAAAGACAATTTACACATTTTTGAAGTACTTCGTTTGTGAGCGAACTTCTTTTAGCCAGATCTCCTAGGAGTTCATATTGCAAAACAACAAGTTCCATAAACTTCCCCCCATTATAAAAACTGCACAGTCGTCCCCCCTTATCTGCAGTTTTGCTTTCCAAGGTTTCAGTTATCCCTGGTCAGCTCTGGTCATCCTCCTTCTGACACAGCCTAACGCTGGGTCACAGCGCCTGTGTCGGCCACCTCGCTTCATCTCATCACATAGGCGTGTATCACCTCGCCTCATCACAAGACGGGTGCGTATAGCACAACAGAACATACTTTGAGACCACATTCACATAAGTTTTACTCCAGTATATTGTTATAATTGTTCTATTTTATTATTGTTATTGTTGTTTAGCTCTTTCTGTGCCTAATTTATAAATTAAACTTTATCATAGGTATGCATGTATAGGAAAAAACACAGTATAAATAGGGCTCAGTACCATCTGTGGCTTCAGGCACCCCCTGGGGGTCCTGGAGCTACCCGCTGTGGGTGAGGAGGGCCTGCTGTACTATAAATGGAAGCTCCTCATGGAACTGCTATCTAGTTTTTCTTCTGATTGAGTGCGCCCACGTGACCCGGTTCCCGGCTTTGTCCTTCGCGGTGATACGAGCCGCAGCGCACGCACGCTGACGGAATGGGACTATTTTACCCCCTGCAGCACAGCATCCATAGCTCCAGGACTGAGTTTGTCAGCAAAGACCCTGGCCTCCCCAAATGCTCTCAGTCCTGGAGGAAGACGACTTCTGAATGCTCCACTGGACCCGCCAGGAAAGGGCCCTGGAGAGTCAGAGGACAACTCACATCAATTTCCACCTGCACAATTGCAGCTGCCACAAAAGCCATGGAAGCCAGGAACATCCCAACCGTCATCTTCTTCAAGGAGCTGAAGGGACAACAGGAGAGTGGGTCTCAAGTGGCCTCATACAAACGAGCTAATGATAAGCCCCCAAAGGAAGCTCTCCTCTCCCACCATCCCCCCCAAAACAAAGCTGACCTCCCTACAAAACACATGGGTTGGAAGTATTTGTCTCTTATTCATGACCAAGACTAAGAAGAATAAATGGAATACAGCTTCTTATTTGCATTTTCCACTTAATTTCTAGAGATTATAGTTCAGGAGATACTTTGGATTATAGTTAATATTTCGACCATCTACATAGATAAGAGAACCTTAATTAGAGGATTTTCTGGCTGCCATTAACAGCACATCGGCATACAGACATCTAACTCAAATACTACATTTCTTGAAGAGCCCCATCACATAGGTGGTGTTGTGGGAGGGGAGACAGACTTTCTTTCCACTGAGGCGCCGGAAGCCGGGGGAGAGCAGCCTGTTTGCAAAGCCCTCGGTCGAGTGGAGCTTCACCCCAACCCCAACCCACTGGTCACCTACGTGAAATTGAGACCACATTTTGCAATCAGAGGATACACCACAGCATCCATGATGGGGACCATGATCACAATCAAGATGGCGTTCACCGTCTGCAGGTGGAGCGGAGATGAACTGTTACTGTTGTCTCAGGGGCTTTGATCTCTGAGAGCAACTTACATATTTTCTCCTACCTGCATTTGATCTGGCTGAATTTCAATAACTCCCTAAAAAGAAGGGGAAAAAAATCTCATTGATAAATCCCACCGATGATTGACTGGGGAGATGGGGGTGGGAATGTCACGAAAGGGAAAGAGAAAGGGGACAGAGGGACTGAAACTAGGGAATAGTGACCAGGGGAGGTGAAATATCTGTTGCTTAGCTCAAACTTACAATTTGCCCATTCATAGTGGTCGCTTGCAGTGTCCACCTTGATCCCTTAAAAATGAACAGATTTATTGCATCATTTGGGAACGTGTGGGTTTTAAATATTTTACAAGTCAGTGTCGAGTCTTTTCCAAATCAGGAACGAGGTTTGAAATGTTATAGGATTTAAAATTTCTTAAACATCAAGTTAGTCTCCCAGTTCCGCTGTAATGGTGGGCAAGAAGAGACAACTTGCATTTCTGCTGTACGAGTTAACACAACACGTAGGACTCCAACCCTTCACGAAGATTCTGCAAAGTGCTGCTATGTGATAAAGTTATCCTTAGGATACACAAAAATGCATTTCTGAGGCTTGTCGGAGAGCATGACATCTCCTGTAGGGTGAAAGCAGCCAGGCACTCTGACAACATTCTACATTCACTGGCAGAAAAGTTTCAAGCACATTATTGTGCTAAGAGCCACTTCTGACAGACGAGGCTGTCTTACAGTGGAATTCCATCAAGAGAGTGTTGGATTTAACCCTGGGCAGCCTAGTTACATTCAACCTATTTTATAGTAAAAGATGACTCAGGACTGTATAAGTATATATGATTATTTCCACAGAGGACTGAACGTGTAAATGTTTCAGCATAATCTATCAACTCCACTGGAAGGACATCGTAGCAAGTCAGGAAAGATGCCACTGTTGGAGTTCTTACAATATGCCAGTCAATGATCACTTTATAAATGTTCTCCAATTTGATCCTCACAGCCTTGCTGTGGGTTATAAGCCTTTCAGAAGGGTTAAGGAATTACCTGAGACACACAGCTAAAACGGGATGAGTGTATTTCTAGCGTAGACTGATTCCACTAACCGGTCCCTATCCAACCTGCAACACTGCCTCCTTGGGGCATCTACAGTTGGTTTTTAAAAAAGAAACTCAATGTGATCCAACAATTAGCAAATAAGTGAAAACATTTTTAGGAGCTAAATACTAAGTACAGCTTAGTGCCTGGTGGTGCCCAAAGAATGTTTGCTTTATGAGGATGCACAGAAATAGCATTTCACGTTACCTGCTGATCGAATAAGGCCCAGAACATGGGGAGTGGAATGTACAGGAACATCACCCTCGTGACCATCTTGATTTGAGAGATAAGCCGCTCCTGCAGTTGGAGTGGAGGAGGGACACATCAGCCACGACCTGTGTCGCTCGCAGCTATTAGCAGTTTAGTTTCAGCGTAGACATATTTGCATCTAGAGACAGGCTGGGAGGTGATTAATTATTCCAAAGAACCCTACCACAGATTTCTTCAGAAAATCAAAAATTCCTAAGTTATTTAAAATGTGAGCAAAACATCTGCTTAGGAGGTAAATTACTCAAATTTAAATGTAAATTCCATTAAATATAAACCCCACTACCAGCACTTAGCTCTTCCATGTTCAAACTAAAGTTATGTGACCACAATTACGCACAATTATTGACAGATGATTCCAAGTGAAAACCTATGAAAAGGTAATATTGTTTCCAGATAAATTATGTCCATTATTTATCAAGTTCTTCTCAATATAAAAAAACACTGTTGCATAGTCTGATACAAAATGCTATCAAAGCTTACGAGGATACAACTGATAATTTTGTCCATGTAGCCTTAATAATATGGATTGCGACTGTGGATGTCCACTTTCTAGAGGAAGCTCTCTGGGGCCACCGGAGCAATAATGTCACTCACATCGTATTTCTCTTTGGCCCAGTCCAGCCAGTGCTCCCTCTTGGGGAATTTGTTACTCCGATGTCTAATCCTGTTTGTGATGGCAAACTGAAAGAAGGAAAAAAAAAATCAAATTTCAAAACATAACACATTATTTTATCAGGAAGACACATTTCCATTAAACCCCCTTTAATGGGAAACTATGAGAGAAGCAAAATACAAAACTGTATACACTAGTATAATGATGATGCTAAAAGGCATAATATGCATTTATTTCTAATTTCTTTCTAACTATGAGTGTTTGAGTCGGAGCAAACGGTAACACAGTTACTTTACTCTCCAGGCCCTCTAGACAGGAGAGTTCAATAGAAATATAACACATGACACATTTGCAATTTAAGTTTTCTGGTAGCCTGATTGAAAACGCTAACAAGGGCCTGGCCTGCTCATCAAGCCATGCTGTGGCAGCATCCCACATACAAAATAGAGGAAGACTGGCACAGATATTAGTGCAGGGACAATCTTCCTCAAGCAAAAAGAAGAAGATTGGCAACAGACATTAGCTCAGGGCCAATCTCCCTCACGAAGAAAAAAAAAAAAACCAAAAAGCTAAACAGGTGAAATTCATTTTAAATATATTTTAACCCCAAAACCCAAAATATGATCTTAATATATAATCAATATTAAAAAACTAATGAGGATTTTTACATTCTTTTTTCATTACCAAGTCTTCAAAATCTGAGGTATATTTTACACATCTCAATTTGGATGCTAAATTTTTATCAGAAATACTTCATCTGTATTTATATTTCATAAAATTTATGTCTGAAAAACTAGATTTACTAAACTAACTTTACTAACTAAACAACTCAACTAAGTTGCTCCAAACATACTTAAAGGTTTTCCAGTAACTGAATTATCAGTTTTTAAGTTTAAGAGAACCACTACACAGAAATACGCTTATAAGAAATTATATAATTTAAATTAATTTAAGTGAAACTCAATTTAAAATTCTGTTGCCTAGTTGCACTTGCCACATTTGCAATGTTCAACAGCCACCTGTGGCTAATGGCAACCATACCGGCCAGAGCAGATCTACAATAAAGGTACTGTCACCCCTCAAAGGCGAGGGAGAAGCCCCCACATAGAACTAGATTTATAAGAAAAGAAAGATTATAGTTAAAGATATTTTAAAATATGGTAAGACTGATCAGAAAAATATACTGGCTCACCCATCATAATATTAGGGGCTTCTAAGATTCCTTGTTAGCGAGATGACTTTAGGAAAAGCAAAGTGCATTTGCAATGATACAGCAGCAAGAGAAGGTGATGGTGGTGCTGGCTGGGGACGTGTGTGTGACGAAAAGGCAATAACTCAAAGCTACGGGCTGATTTTAGGATACCGGGAAATACAATTCTCATGCCTCTAAACAGCTTGAAGCTGTTCTTTTGGAGTTTGAGCTAAGTGGTCAATTATTTGGTATGGAACGGGAGAGATTATTGGTAAGATCCTCTTTTTAGCTTGGAAATAACTTTTTTGTTTGGAATCAATTTAATGTTAGAGGAAAGTGCAGGAGGAAACAGGGAGAGCTGCAAATGAAGGGGGTTTTTTGAACCCTGAGAGGAGATATTTATTTCACAGAATGAAGTCCACCTGTATAATTTAGCACAATCAAGCCAGGAAAGTGACCTAAAGTTATCTTAAAGCTATCTTTTCATCCAAAAGATCATCCACACGTGTATTTTTTAAATAAATAAGTGACACATTTTTCCCCTATTGTACAATGTTCCCTAAAAAAAAAAGGGGGATATGTAGAGGAAAAAAGTTATTTGATTCTATGATTTAAAGATTTCTACACTCTACATTTATTTCCTGCCTTTAAACGTGCCTCCGTGTACATATACCCCGTAGATATATATGGAAGAAACCATAATCTTTGACAACGGGACTTCTGATGCCGCATTAGATAGCACAGACGTACTGTAAGTTAGGCGCTGTTCTCCTATTTTCAGCAATTTGGTGGACTTAAAAATTTTTCTGTTATAAATGTTACATTGACAATTTATGAATGTGAATCTGCATTCGTTTTGTGTGTTCATTTTTAAAAGTTATTTTCCAAGCCTTAATTCCTAAAAGTAGAATTACTGAGCCCTTTCCACGCTTCAGACTCTCGATATACAGTACCGAACCACAGCCTTCCATTTCTGTCTCACTGCTCCCCGACAGACGTCAGACATCGTTCGCCATTTTGATAGGTGAAGTCACTTTGATTTGCTTTTCCGTGACCATTGACCTTATAAGTCCATGAGCCATTTCCATCCTTATCTTTTTGAGTTCCTTTTGTGTCCTTTTCCATTTGGTGAGTTTTATAACCCTTCAATTTATCCAAACAGTAAAGAACACTAATAAAATGATTAAAGGAAAGTCAAAGCTTCACTGAATTTTAATTTAAAGAAGGTGGCAGGTTCTGGGGGTGACTAAACGCTATGAAGAGAGCGCTACTGAAATACTTACACCAATGCACTTGGCGACTTTAGCCATGATGTTCCCCTGGGGCTGGAACTTCTTGTACATTCTACTGCCGATGACGAATACGACTGAATAGGGCGAAAGAGGATGTGTTAACGTGGCATTTGCTAGAACTACTTCTGACCTAGAAGATGTAATTTTATGTGAGTTAGAAACTCATTTCAGAAATACTGGGATTACTCACAGAATGGGTTTACCTCCCTCCCCGTTTAGAAAGTGCTTTTGACTCTAACAATCACAAGAACTCCTGACTAATGTTATATTTGTATTCTCAGATACAAACTTTGACACCTAATACTATCTGCTTCCCAGAACTTGGGGCAGCTCCAAGACAGCACAGCTATTTAGGCACAAGTTCTATCCCTATGTGAAGGGAGACAAAGGGGTGCTTGCTGGCACCTAACGCATTAATGCATTATTCTATAAAGACAAAAAACACAGCTTTAATTTTCTGATTGAAATGGCAAGGGAAAGTTTCTTCTTTCTTTAAAAAAATCTTCAGAAAAAAGTAGGAATGAATCTGTTGAAACTTTTACTTAGTCAAATGTGGCAAAATTGATTCTGTGATCGTGGTACAGAAACACAGCTATAATTATTTGCATCTGCAGCTACAGGTTGACAAAAGTAAAAGCACTTTCACAACGAGGCAATCCTTCCGTGGACCTTCTTAGAAAAAGCATTCTGTGAAAATACCTTAGGAAAAAGCATTTCTGCAAGAGACTCTGAAAACACCATCCCGCTACTAGAATTTCTGATTTTCCAATACCACAATTCAATCATTTAAAAACACTGATGGATCGTTTGAATTCTACTTGTTTTCCTCAGTTAAGAGGCCCTGAGGTTTTTGTTTTTGTTTTGTTTTGTTTTTTGTGAGGAAGATTGGCCCTGAGCTAACATCTGTGCCAATCTTCCTGTATTTTGTATGTGGGATGCTGCCAAAGCATGGCTTGATGAGCGATGTGTAGGTCTGCATCCGGGATCTGAATCCATGAACCCCAGGCCACTGAAGTAGAGTGCATGAAACCACTATGCTACCAGGCCAGCCCCAAGAGGGCCTGAGATTTTGACAGGTACCAAGTCGCAAGCCTATCTCCAAGTATGTGCCTGTATCATAGACATTCTTTATAGTTGAAGACAGAGAAGTTCACTTGTATTCTTGCTCAGTGCCAGTCTTCCTCAATGCCCAATAGACTGAGTCTACATTTTTTTTGCCAACTAGTATCTTAATCTTTAAGCTTCTGATTAACTGAAGTCTAATTCAAGCATAAGATTGCTGCAGATGGAAACTTCTAGAGACGGTGTTGATACAGAGGAGCAGGCCTGGTCTTAATTCCTCTGTAAGAAAAAGCATAATCTTTGATGTAAGAATCACTTGTACAGAATCAATGAGAATCTAGTCTGATGGTGTCAAGTTCACACAGTGTCCAGCCTGAAACAACACTATCTCCTTACCCAGAATTAGAGGGGAGATGGCATATACGAGCCTTTTGGGGGAGTGTGGCAGTACTTAAACAACTATGGAAGAAAATGGACATAAAAAATGGGGAGAATTCTGAGCTCTGGGATGAGTCTAAGGAAAAGGCTACATTGCTACAACATGTGGAAAAGAGGCTAAAAGGGTGCAGACTTGATATTATTAAGAACTGAAAACACCCTTGGAGAGAGTGATAGTGCTGACTGCGACCTCATTTGAGTGGGAGGCTGTGAAGGCTTGAGATGGTTCTTGGGCTCTGGTTCCTTCTTGCATGACTGCTATAGGGTGAATTGTCCCCCTAAAAGGTGGTAAAGTCCTTAACTTGGGTACCGTACCTCAGAATGTCACCTTATTTGGAAATAACAGTCTTCGTAGACGATCAAGTTAAGCTGAGGTCATTAGGGTGGACCCTACTCTACAATGATTGGTGTCCTCATAAGAAGGGGAAATTTGGACACAGAAGTGCACACAGGGGGACGGCCATGGACAGATTGGTGGTATGCTGCCACAAGCCTGGGAAATGGCAGAGGTAGGAGGACAGGGGCCTGGAAGAGATCCCTCCCAGTGCCTTCAGAGGGAGCATGGCCTCCCGACATGTTGATCTTGGACTTCCAGCCTCCAGAACTGTGAGACAATAAACAAATTCTGTTGTTTAAGCCACTCTATTTTCCTATGGTGGTCTTAGGAAATGAAGATACCTACCACCTTTCAGGCTAGACTACCCCAGGTGGAAAACTTTTCACATTTCCTAAAATGCCAGTGTCAAGAACTAATCTGCAAATGAATGCATATAATATACACATATATTCCTCCCAAAGGGAAGACACTCAAGTAGAAACATTTTGGGATGATACATTACAGAAGTCTAGAAGTTCACTGGAGGTATTTAAAAACAATTAGGGGGCCAGCCCTGTGGCTCAGTGGTTAAGTTTGCGCGCTCCACTTTGGCGGCCCACGGTTTCGCTGGTTCGGATCCTGGGCACGGACATGGCACCGCTCATCAGGCCATGCTGAGGCAGCGTCCTACATAGCACAACCAGAAGGACCTACAACTACAATATACAACTAGGTACTGGGGGGCTTTGAGAAGAAGAAGAACAACAAAACAAATGAAGATTGGCAACAGATGTTAGCTCAGGTGCCAATCTTTAAAAATAAATAAATAAATAAATAAAAACAATTGGACTGGACTGCCATGTCTTCAAGCAAGTTGTAGATGAGCACGTGTTAATAAGAACAAAAGCTCTCAGCCACGGGTGCATCTAGTCTAGCAGATTCTATTACCTTTATCTTAATCTGCCTAAATGGTATCAAACCTTAAATGTCCAACTCAATTGATCCCTTCTCCCATAAACCCATTTTTGATCCTATTCCCTCTGAAATAATATGCCAACTCTACTTTCTTTGAATTCTCAGAGCACGTTTAACATGGGATGGCAAGTCTTCATAGTACTTATTATTATAATTTGTTACATGAACTTTTAAAAATTGGTCATAATAATTAATGTGAGGGTCTGACCTGATCACAGAGTTGTATTAATTCAACTGGTTTCTACTTACTCAGAGATACAGCCATGAGAGCAGCAGGTACCCCAAACGCCAGTGGGTAACAAGCTTGTTTACTGTGAATTCCACATTGTTGAACTGGGGAGAAATATCAAGATTAAAATTCATTATGGCATTGGTAATGCTCACATAGTTCCTCTTTTTAAAAATCTCTAACTGGTTATTACATATTGTTTTCACTGAATGTTCTAGATTTATCCATTTGCCTTATTGATGTCACTGCCAGCTGAGCAAAGCAGCTTTGCAGTAGAAAGAGCATGAGATGGAGACAGGTTCTAATCTTAGCCCCTTAGAGGTCTGACACTAGCCAAGCCAAAATCAGTGGGAATCCTGTGTTCTGTGGATTTTCTTCGTGGAGGAGATAAAAACGACCTGGATACACTAACTTGAAGATAGTGGGACTTAGTAAATAAATCAAAAGTACCCTGTAAATTCAAGATTGTCTAATCCTGAACTCATGCCAATCAGGTGACCATTAGATGACCCAGGGCAGGGATCAACAAACTTTTCTGTGAAGTTGTTAGGCTTGTGGGCCATTCAGTCTTTGTCTCAACTACTCAAGCCTGCCTTTGCAGGGCAAGCAGCCACAGACAACACACAAATGGATGGTCTTGTCCAGATTTCTGGATTTGGCTGATGGGCGATAGTTTGCCAACCTCTGACTGAGGATCTATTCTAGCTCTGAAATCCTAGGATTGGTAAGGAAAAAAATTAAAACTTTGGAAAGGGCGAAAGAGATTCCTGGAAATCCTTTCAAAAAATGCTGGACCCTCCAGGAATGATCTGATCCTACAGGGGCTGGCTTTGTCTTTGACTAGCTATTTCACAGTTCTGTGGAGAAAGAAGTTAACTAGTAGGAAACTGATAGTCATGCAAATGTTTCCTGTGCATAGCTGTACAAATGATTCCTTGTTCAATGCGAGATAATTTCCCCCCTGGAAAGAATATAAAACTCTGTTAGGCAAATCCTTATATGAACTGATTGTAGCACTTTTCCAATTCCTCATCAATTAATAAGTTACGGTTATATAAAATCTTGGTCACATGCTCACTTTATGTTTGTATGAGTGGCATGATTTTACATTTAAAAAAATTATCCTTTAACACATTCTCTAATTCCATCATGCACAGTACATATTCTAGCAGAATCTGGAGGTGGGGGAGGTGAGGGGATATAACGCAAGAATAAAAGCTATTAAATTTTATGCAAAACAAGTTGGGATGGGGTTTAAATATCATCTTCACGCTTCTACTCTATGCAGAAATATGTAAACCCCCACAAAATATTTTATTTCATAATTTAGTCTGATTCACGGTGTGGACACCATGGTCTTTTTTGGCCTAATTTGTCCCCAGATATTCCCTTCCACGTGGGAAATTCACAAACTCTCAATGGAGCGTTAGCCATCAGAAAAATCTGAGCGCTGTTGACAGCTGCTGTCTCATTCTCTCTCCTGGGGCACTTCTTTCTGAAATCTCTGAAATGATAGGGAAGCAAAGAATAAAGCCTTGCCCACTAAATTCTTCCTAACTCACTCAACATCATTGGGGAGCAAAGCTTGAAGGCAGAAATGTCATCTATGGCGCATCCGTGTGTGGTTCCCAAACAGCCTCTCTTGCCTTATCTCTTACCAGGAATAAGGAGTTTGAGTTAGTAATAATTTAGAAAAATTGATTGCTATGCTAAAGATGTTTTAGATTCTTCAGTGGTCATTGGGATAAGGGATTCAAATAAGATTAGAAGAAGAGATAAAACTTGAAGGAAAAGCAGCCCATATTCTGGATTTCAGAGTGTACTCAGTATGCACCCGAGAGCTGAAGTACACGGGAGAACACAGGGACTAAACTAGGACTTGACCTTTCACCTGACTTTCTCCCCACAACTAAAAGAAGAAAAACACAAGTCCCCTTCAGATATTTTTACCTCTGAGAATGGGAGTGATGATAGTAGAAAGCAAACTTCCAGCATTAATGGCCAAATAAAAGATGGAAAAAAATCTGTTTCTTTGTTTCTCCTGTAATAAAAAGGGTAAAATGAAAGTTTGATGACTTTGGCTTTCTATCCACCGATCCAATGTAGCTAGTGATCTGACTTCACGTCTTAGTTTCGGTCAGTATCCTACTTTCAAGTGCACTTGAAAAGAATCTAATGGGGAACAGACTTTGTGTTGGTAGAATTTGATTCCTGGGTGTTTATAACTCATTCATGTTGTTTCCGGAAGGCACGTGCTCTTACCTGGCCCTCTTCAAACTGATCTCCACCAAATGCAGACACACAGGGCTTTATTCCTCCAGTCCCGAAGGCTATCAGGGCCAGGCCAATCATGGACAGAGCCCTAGGGAAAGAAGGGTGTTACTGCCGAAATGCGAGACCCTGAAAAGCTGGAGCCTCATGTCCCCTGTCTCCTCGGAGAAGGGACTCAACCTGCGTGAGAAGATAATTTACAGGAATGCAGTCTTCACAGCTGAATGAAGCTGGAACTCACAGGCCTTCAAGTTCATACCTTTATCTAATAATATACTGTCTAGAAAAGGTAAAGCAATGCTTGAATACTGAACAAAGATTTATGTATGGCTTTCTTATGTAGCCTTACCATTTTCAGTGAAAGAATGGGTAAATGAAATGGGTAAGCACTGTTTCTGGTACAATCATAATACACTAATAATAGTCATTAAAAGACACTGGAAAACATGATTTAACTGCAAACCAGACTATCAGATTATGTAGTTTGACCTTAACTTGTTTACAAAGTATAAAAGATTGGAAAGAAGTAGAGCAAAAGATTTACTGTCATGTCTAGATGGTGAGATTTAGGGCTGTTTATTCTTATTTACATTTGCATTTGCCAAGTTATCTTTAAGTGTTTTACCTCCTGAATTGAAAAAAATTCACTCATAGAATTTACCAACCTCATTTTGTAGTTTTGTTAGATTTATGGTAGGTATTACAAATTTCAGGTTTTCTAAGTGTTTATTCCATATCATCCCGGTTGCTAATGTTGCTTAAAAAAACTAAAAAACATTTTACAAAACAGATAAAGTCAAGAAAGATACTGTAAGAGAAAGAATTCTTTAAGAATCATGCTCGTCTCCCTGGATTAATTGGCTGAAACACCTCTTGATTCTGGTTTGCTTCTTAATATAACTTGTGTTGAGTGTTGTCACTCTAAGTATTTCAAAAGACAACAGAAACCTGGCCAACTGAATATTCCAGACCACGCACACTTGTGAGAATTGTAGGCATGTTCCAGCACTAACTCCATGGAATGAAATAAGGAGCTCCGCTTTCGTGAGTACATATCTCTTGGCAGGCAATGTCCTGGGTGCTCTCTCTGGGTTAATGCACAGCATCCGAGATGATGTAAGGACTATCACAAATGAGGAACCATGCACAGAGGTTAAAGAACTTGCTCAGATCACATGACTAGCAAGGAGCACAGCCAGAATTTGAACCCACACAGCCTGACTCCAAAGTCCATGTTCTTAATGGATATTATAGATTAGAAAACTGAGGCATGGAGGAGATAAGTCGCCCAGGGTCATACAGCTACTCTGTGGGTGAGCCAGGAATCAGCCACCAGAAGCCTGAGCTGCTGGACTGTGCTTATGACACTCCCCTCCACCAACAGAGTTCCCTGTGGGCACCAAGGGTGTGGCACCAAGGGACCTAGTCTGGACAATAACATGATTGACTAACACACCCGAAACCCAGGGATTGCAGATACTAGTTTGAATTTCAATGATAGTTTCCCAATCCATAGGATGGTTTACTCATAGATCAAGGAACCGAAGCACAATAACAGGAAACAAAATAAATCTTTACAACTCGTCTGCCAGGCCAGACTGCAGGGAAGGGAGAGTCATCTCACAGAGGAGCATTTCTCAGCAGCAGTTTCCATCAAGAACTCAGCACATAGGGCTGCAACAAATATTCATGAAATGGAATTACTGAAAACTAAGCGAAAGTGCGGTACAAGACAGAAAACCAAAGGTACAGAGTCTTGAGGAAACGTGGTACAATTAAGGATTAAGGTCTGCGGGAGTCACGTCCCTCTAGGGAAGATCAAGACTAGCACAAAGGTCCCATGCACTGACCGTGCTCATGAGACAGCAAGCCTTCCAGTGAGCAATGACTCCAGACAACTGTTGGGATGCTGACACACTGAAGACTCAACTCTTAGTCAATTAAGTGGCTTTCTCTACACCACTGATGAGGAAGAAAAGCCCTCCTTATGCTTACAGTGAAGTTCAAGGAAAAAAGATTAAAAATCAGGACACCAAATAAGCAAGCATGAGAAGGAGTGGGGAGGGCAGCATCAACTCACACATGGACAGGAAGGCTGTCAGGAGTTCCATCACGGTTGCCGTCTGTGAGGTCATTAATTGAGCTCACTGCAAGGACTACCTGTCCAATTGTGTAGACGATGGATAGTGACACAATTGTCCTGTGTTTAAAGGGGTTAAGAGAACCCAAGTTAATTGCACAATAGCACCACTTCCCACTCCACCACAAGGCTCCCCTCTGCAAACTTTCAGGAGCCCAGTCATGAACATCCTTGTTTTTCAAACTTGAGTAAAACGGACACCTCTTAGAAACACAGCCTGCTGAAGAATTTGTTGCCCGGCATGGGCACACGCTGGAGCAAGCTTTGGCTGGAGGCGCCAGGGAAAGGGGGAAGACCCATCTTATCTTTGAACCATTTGAAAGACTCAATGTTTTATTTTACCAAACTACTGAAATTAGTACTTATACCTTTAAGCAGTGAGAGATACTTATCTTGGGCCTGGTAACAATATTTGGCCAGGAGTGGACCATTGGTTACTTTTGTATCATACTGAATTCTTCTGAGATAGTCAGTGACTATTCCTACTTCTGCCTATGTCATGCCTTTGGCCTGGAAGAGTCTCCACCGCCTTCCTCGTTAAGTCCTAGGAAACTCCTGATAACCCCTACCCAGTGCGATCTTGGAGCTGTTCCTGTAGGACTGGGTGAGGGCCCCGTGTCCTCTCTGCCCATGGAGCAGTATGGCCTTTCAGCAGCCAGGACCTTTTAGGGGGCTTCTTTGTTCCCCCAGCCCTTAAGTCTGAGCCTTACACATCATTAATGATAGACAGCGTCCCAGCTGCAATTTCAAGACGAAACAAAGTTATCACTGTTTGCAGGAGGAAAACACTACCATGGCTACGTGCGTTCACAGTGCTGAGTGCCAGCACTGTGCCAGGTGGTGGGGATGCGACGGTGAGCAGAAGCAGGGCCTGGCGCAGAGTTTCAGGTTCCTTGATTCTTTGTTGCCATAGTCCACCATCCCAAACCACAAAGCTTATAACTACTTTTTGGCTTGTTTGTTAACAAGAAAGTTGCAACTACTCACTTGAACTTTCCCAGCCAGGAGTCGGCGATGAGAGCTCCGAGAATTGGCGTCAGGTAGCACAGAGCGACAAATGTGTGGTAGATGGCCGTGGACAGATTATCGTCCCATCCGATGAAAAGTGTGAAGTACAGAATCAGGAGTGCTTTCCACAGAGGGCAGGGGCAGGAAGGGGGGACACAAAGTTAGGAGGGGCTGCAGTAACCCACGCTGCTCACGGCCAGGGGAGGACTGTGGAAAACTGTTACCTCTCATTCCATAGTAGGAGAATCTTTCGCAGAACTCATTGACCACGATGAAGAAGATGCTCAAGGGATAACCAAAGCAACTCTGACAAAAAGAAACAGTCTAGGATCGAAATAAGCTCCTCACCGGTCCTTATTCACAAACGAAGGCTCATGGCCTGAAAGGCGGCTGATGCATACGTAGGAACTTCTCAGTGACTCTCCAGAGGCGGAATCTAGAGTTCTAAGATTTTTATTCCCTTCCCTTTCACATAAAGACAACAACGAAAAAAGCATAGTTCTATTGTGAGTCTGAGAAGGACTATACACAGCATTTCCTAAAGAGAAGAAATTTCACACAGAAACTCGGAATTGCGCCCCCTCATTGATGTTAGATGCATAACATGCATTTGTTAAATAAATGAGGCACAGCTGTGAATATTTAGGAGCAAAACAGACTGCAAAGTTTACAAAATGAAGCTACATGGGGAAGACAAAGGATACTCACCTGCGACCTGGACATTCCTGAAAGAAAAACAAAATGCCACCATTAAAGTCAAGCAATTCAAGGACTTTTTGCTGAGTCTAACTCAGGACCTCTGGCTGTCCACGGCGGTCGGCCGTGCTGTCAGACGGCTCCGGCCCTCTCTGGATCCCAGCCCGAGGCCGGGTCTCTTATCTGGAGTGGGGCCTGGCATCTGCTCTCGCTTTTAATTAGCTCCTCGGGCAAGTCTCATGTGCAGTCAGAGTCGAGAAGCAGGGGCTCAGAGAATGGTGCCCAAACCATTTCCTCCTTAAAACACTTCAAAGACCGCCCAGCACCCACAGGGTAGGATGCAAACTTTCAGCGTGTCCTTCCCATCTCACAAGGTCAGCGGGTTTGGGTGAAGATCAAGCAACAGAAATACAAAACGCCTCCGGGTACCTAACACCCAGTGCGGACTTGACCCCCTTCCTGTGACCTGGGCCCACCTTTCAGCCCCTTCTCCATGCACACAGGGCTCCCATGGCACCCAACCGTTTGTTCACGGAACACATTGCAGACCTAGCTACAGTCCTTAAAGCCCAAGACAGCAACTCCTCTGCCAGGGACACTCCTTCCCTTCACGAAGCTTCTCTGACCTCCTGCGTTACCAGAGGGCAAGAGCAGACTTTATATTTTTGCCTCCCCTCTAGTGGAAGAATCACGTGCCCCCCATCTCTGCATCCCAGCATCTTTTCCGACACCTGCCCCAGAGCAGGGCTCACTGTCAGAAGAACGGTTAGAAGAGCAACAAGAAAAAGGGTGAGAATCCAAGCGAGTGGGCGCAAACCCCCTGCGATGGACTGCCTTCTCCATCTCGGGTGCGCCCTTCATCCCCGCTGCCCCCGCCCTTCTGTCTCCCCGGAATCTTGACACGAGCTGACCCCTGCCCTTGTCTGGAGTCCTCTCGCTGCTCCCCACATGGACACAGTGCCTGTATTTGTCAGCGTCTGTCACGTGCTGTGCCCTCTCCATGGGGAATCACTATGGACCACAGCTCAGAATCCTTTGTCATCAGGTCCCCCTATCACCCCCTGCCTCTATTATAGTCAGTGACCCCACAGCAGTGGTTCCCAAACTGGAGTGTGCCTCAAACTCCCCGGGGGCTTGTAAGAACAGGCTGTTGGATTCCATGCCCAGAGTTGCTGACTCTGTAGGTCTGGGGGGCCCCTTGAGGCTGCATTTCTAACAAGGTCCAAGGTGATGTCGGTGCTGCTGGCCCAGACCACACTCTGAGAACCACAGGCAGGCTGTGACAGGGAGCTGCCTCACTGATGGACATAAGTAAGTTTTACCACTTCCCTGGCCCGAGCAGCAGGGACCCTTCCGTGCCAGGTGTGCAGAGAGGAACCGAATACAGGAGCTGGACAGATAGCACGCTGGGGCCTCCAGCACGGTCCCCCCACTCAATCTCTCACACCCTTCCCCATCGGGGCCCTTCCTCTCGGATCTGCCACCTTGTGTTTTCATTACATGCGAGTCCAGGGGCCCATCCCACAATAAACCAAACCACAACTCTGCCCGAGGAACTCCTGTCTTGGCCCAGACCCCCACGTGGCGCCCTGGCCCCCGTCTGCCCATCTCGTGGGCTGGGGCCTCACTTCCTGAATCCAGTCATGCTGCCCTGTGGGTACTTGACTTCCCAGCTCCGCGGGCCCCACAGCCTCACACCAGACAGTCTCGCACTTTTGTCCACTTAAAAGCAGCGATGCTATTTTCGTCCTTGTCCGAAGGTGGGAAATAAACTGTCCTGGTCTCACAGGGCTCCGATTCCCAACTCTTCCTGCCTGTAAAGTTCTGGAAGGAGATTCCTCACCACTAATAGGCTGGTTTTCTCCCCAGCTAGACTTCCTTGGAGTAAGCGGCTGCTCTCAGGGGCAACACATCAGGGTGTTCCTTTCCTTGACACCCTCCCAAAAGGTCACCTCACACTGCTGTGTCCTCAAGTGACAGTCACTGCTCCTCTGGCGTTGGCCCTCTCCACAGGGCTCTCTCCTCCCAGGTTTCAGTCATTGTTTTGTACCACTTCCTACAGGTGGTGACAGTGAGGCCATTACTCCGGATACCTGCATTGTCATTTATGGTTCTCTGTCTCCCATCCTTTCTAAACAGTCTTTGTGTGAATAAATGCTCCTATTTTGACTATGCCATCTGTTTCCTGATGGGACCATGATGGATACAGCCCACAAACCAGGTTTCTTCACCAGACGCTACATGCTGCCATTTGTTTCATCACCAGACCGGGGAGAGAATCACTCTGCAGTGAAGGACAAGGAGCGGTTAGGAACACGAGCTTTTGTAAGGTTCCACACACACGCCTGTCAGCAGGATTTGAAGCCTGTTTCTTTGCAGTCATGCTGCGTCTTCTTGAGGACACTGCAGGACCGTATGATGCTCTGCCCACTTAGACTTCAGATAATGTGGGCTTACCACAGTTTCCCAAAGACCAGACAAGGCAAGGAGTGACGCCCATGCAAGGGCTCGGATGGGCCTTCCATAGAAAAGCAGGAGGAGGGTACGAAAACTCAACTAACAGAGACGCCTGGAGCTCCACTGCTGTCATTCATTTCACACGTTTCTCAGAATTGTGGTTGGCAAGGAAAGAGTTCGTCTGGCCAGGGGAGCATGTATAATTTTTTGCAAAATATTATTTAGCACCTATTATTTGCTAAATACTAATGGCAAGGGTTTTGTTTACTTCAAACATAAATAGGGTTGCAGAAAAGAGAGCTCAGATCTTGTCCCAGCCACCACCACATCCAGAACGCCACTACGGAAAATGAAATCTCTAAACTCACTCAAGTGAAAATCTGAGATCTCGTATCCAGTCCTCACCCAGGAAGTTTTTATCTTCTGAAAGGTGTGCATCGCAAAGAGCTACTTTTATTACTGCAGGGCACAGGTTGCTAAACTCTCCTTTTAGAGAATTCAGAGCTGTTTCCCGGATGTAATACCACAGTCAGCATTTCTTATCTTCATAGCCCTGTGTCAACAGGATTGCTATCTTCGAGAGCTCAAGTGCAGAAGTGGTGTTCACGTTGAGCCTTAAGTCTGAATTCAGATTTCAATCGTCACGAGATTCTGTTTACTTCGTTACAACTGTGTCTGTCATTGGTATTCCGATAGCAAAACTAACCAGCACATTCGAGTGGTCCGGTGTTTCCAGCATCATTCCTGGGTCACTTGGATTTACCTACTGATCAGAGTAGAGTGGCCTGGAATCAGGCTTGCCAGGTAGTGAGCTTCATTGGTACCCGGCACACGGTAATCACTGAGTCAGTGCTGGCTCTTACAGTTATTCTAAGCCAGCCACGCTTCTGCCTTCCTTTTGGCTAAAGGATTGAATGAAATAAGAGTGCACCACAAATGCCTATGATTACTGACCTGGGGGATGGCAGGGAAGACCAAGAAAGACACTCTATTACTTCCCACCACTTAGCGAAATCTCTTCACAAAGGTTCATAGTTCCCACTATTTAACGAAGCACGTTCTATATTTCGAACCATTTAGAGACAGAAACCCTACCTTTAACGTTTTATTACACAGAAATTAATAACTCCCTCAGCAACATGATGGGTGTAAAGACCGCATTTCTAGAACCTGGACTTGAGAGGGGAAGAAGGAGGTATTTTGTTCAAGTCTACGAGAGACGCTCTCACCGGCAGGCGGGGAGGAAATTGTTCCCTCTCGTGACTCAGTGAGACCGAGGGAAGGATTGGAGTCCTGCTCCGTGTGTTAGGGATGGTCTCTCTGCAGCTGCACGGTGTGGCAGGCAGAGCAGCGGTCCCCCAAAGACGTTCCATGTCCTATCCCCGGAACTCGTGGATCTGTCACCTTCCACGGTGAAAGGGACTTTGCAGATGAGATTAAGTTAAAGGCCTTGAGATGGGGCGTTTACCCTGCGTTATCCAGGTGGCCCCAGTGTAATCACAAGGGTCCTCAAAAGTGTCAAAGGAGGAGATGTGAAGAAGAAAGCAAGGGTTGGAGTGACGGTAATTACTGGAAGGCCACTGCGAGCCGAGGAATGCGGTGGCCTCTAGAAGCTGGAAATGACAAGGAAACGGATTCTCCCTGGAGCCTCCAGAAGGAATGCAGCCCTGCCTACACCTGGTTTCAGCCCACGAGCCCCACGCCTCTGACCTCCGGAGCTGTAAGATTATAAATGGGTGTCATGTTAAGCCACAAAGTTTGGGTAATTTGTTACAGCAGCAGTAGAGAAGAGCACGTGGGTTTGCCTCAAGCTCTGTAAAGCAGGTCTCGATTACTATGTGCACAGAATTAAAACTCAAACTTCCCAGCAAATCTTATCTGCCAGCAAACACCTTTCTTATAATGTTTTTTCTTCAGCTACATTTTCTACCTGGGGGCCTAGAAGTCCACACCTGGCACTGGCCTTTTCGACGGGATTTGGCAGAATCTGTCACTTGCTCTGCTGCCTTCTGCGGATCGCTGACTCTTCATTGCCCGTCTCTAAAGTGGGCATGCTCCCTTCCGGGGGTGCTGTAGGGAATGAGGTGGCCTGAAAATGGCTTCACAAACCAGGAGTAAAACGAGTTAAGTTGAGCCTGGTTCTTTTAGACTATGCACATGCCTCACAGAGTGGGTCCCATTAGACCCCCAAGGAATGCAATGGCCTCTGCTAGAATACACTTGCAGAAGCGGTGTGTGAGTTAAGGCAAGAAGTCCCCTCTCGATATTACCCCTGAATCTAGTAGGTGGAAGGACACCGGCCTTGGGACTCAGGAGGTTGAAGCTCAGCTTGGAGACCTTCTCTCTAGCCATGTGGCTTTGTTCAAAGTACTTAACCACTGGACCTCCATTCCTTCATGCAGAGATGCTAACACCTTCTTTGCACATTGGTTAATAAGATGGAATCTACATTAATAAAATGAGGTTTGTTATTTACTGCATCCCGTGAAGACAGCTGGGTAGTGTGGATGGATGTTTGGAATGGACTGACTCAAAATATGGACAAGAATTTACCGTGGGAAGCCCTGGTAGGGGTGAGAAATTGGTCCTCAAAGAAAGAAGCCGTCCCCTCCAGAGGTGCTCACATTGACCAAAAGCAGAGGGTCCTGATGACATCACCCTGGGAAATCAGGCCTCTGGGATTAGGAAGTTGTGGACGGAGAAAAGTCAGTCTTCTCAAATACAAGCCATGTGGCAAGCACCGATGTTCACTCAAGCTGCTTTTCAAACGGGCAGCACTATTGTGTGTGTGGCATGCAGGAAGCTATAGGGATTTAAGGATCATCTTTAATTCTCCAGTGCAGTGGTTCTCAAAGCATGGTCCCTGGACCAGCAGCAGCAGCAGCGCCTGGGAACTCCCAGAAATGCAAATTCTCAGGTCTATCCCAGACTGACCAATCAGAAACTCCGAGGGTGGGGCCCAGCTGTCTGCACATTATCAAACCCTCTGGTGATGCAGATGCAGTACAGTCTGGGAGCTACTCACTGCTCCAGATGCTAAGGAGCCATAAAGGAAAGGGCCTGGTATGAAGGCATGCGAACTAGGTGGCAGCTCGCGTCCAGGCCATCAGCTCCCATGGTGTGATTCTGGCCTCTGCTCCTCATTCCCACTTGCTGAGCTCCGTTCATCCATCACCAGGACCACTGCAACAAGCGGATGCCTTGCCTCACCTTTCCTGTCTCCCATCACCCCACTGACCTGAGCTTCCCCAGACGGAGCATTTCAGACCTTGCTGACTCTCTGCTACCTGTAAGGTCAGACCTGCTGCTCGGCACAGCATTCCAAGCCCTTGGGGATCTGACTTCCATCCTCCTCCACGCCAGCAGTCGAGCCAAAGGACTTCTAATTCTCTCTCCATGCCAGTCTCCTTCATAACGTCTTCCACCATTAGGGCATTTAGCACTTCACCTTCCTCCTAGGACTCCCAAATACTCCCTTCTTCCTTAGATCTCTTTAGCTTCTTTATAACTGCCCCTGACAGAGCGAGTTGTTCTGGATTCTGAAAAATGTTACAGAGCCTCACGTATCACATGATCTCTCTCTTTTTTTTTTTTTGAGAAAATAAAGTGTGTGCCACTTCAAAAAGAGCCCAGCAGGATATGCACCAACTGTAACTGTGATTGATCTGAGGCGAGGCCACTGGGGGCCTGGGGGGAGGAAGGAGCTGTGCCCTACGCTGCACACTTGGTTTGATTTTGTTTCAAACTTGATCAACCCTGATCAAGCAGTGAGAAGCGCTTTCCTTCCTGAATCGGGCTATCCCACAACGTGGTCAGGTTAGCTTCAGAAGAAGTTCCGTGCCTGTAACCCACAGCCCTTGTTTCTGGGGTGGCTTTTCTTGAGGCCATTTCTTGACCGGTTTGAGGATTTTTTTTCTTACTTGAATATTTTGCCACATTTCCCACCCTCAGGGGCCCTGCTGGTCCATACATGCTGGTACACATTAGAAAGTGGTGTCCTTCAGGCTGGATGCCGCCCCGCGAGGCGTGGCTTGACAAGTGGACAGCAGCTTGGTTCCAACAGGAAAGGATGTCCCTGGGTGGACACATTGCTTGGCATGGAGCATGGGCTGCATTCCAGCTCCCCAGGGCCCTCCTGCTGGGGCCCCCATACAGGGTACAGCCTGCACACCTCTGGGCAGTGGCCTTGCCCATCCTTCAATTTTTTCTTTTATAGAAATAGCCTCTTTTCCACAACTGCCTTCTTCCCCACTAAGAGAGAATCTATTTTTCCTCTGATACATGGACAAACAGCTACATAAGCATGGAATGCATGGATGTATGGTTTCTAGAACGCCACTTTAATCAAGCTACTGGTTGTCTTGCCTGCACCACTGCTGGAAGCAAATGAGTGACCAGTCCTTTGAGAACTAAGAACGTCAACTAAACCCTAACAACATGAAGCTACTTTAGAAATACGGGGAAACTAGTGCTAATGGGGCAGTACAGGTTTTAATAAGTGGATTGGCATGAGGCCATTGCAGGGAATGGCTCAGCCCTGGAGTGCTGGCGACCTTGTATCCACACAGGCCACATGGGCAAAGGTGTGAGCCCAGCTAATGAGGCGTGGGGCTGTCTGTCCAGGCCCCGGAGAAGACAGACACAGGATATAAAACCACTTAGCTACAGTCTGGAGTTGGCTCCTCAGCAACGGGGTCGCTCACACTGTGTGTTTCCGTGAGCAGCCCTGTTGTTTCAGCATCAGCCTTTTCGTTGTGGGGATGGGGACCACAGGGAGCCGACACTTTGGCTAGTCTTCCTTTGCTGTCTCTGTGAGTAACAAAGGGCCTCGTTGTATCTTTAACCACCCAGCCGCCAGGCCTCGTCCTGTGTGTGTCTGACAGCCATGCTTTCTCCTTTCTTTACGCCACCTGCTCCCTCAGCTTGGGCCCCACTGGGCAGGACTGAGGGAGGCAGCTCTTGGTCAGTGCATTAGTTTGCCAGGGCCGCCATAACAACGTTCCACAAACAGAGTGGCTTAAAAGAACAGAAATTTATCGTCTCACAGTTCTGGAGGCTGGAAGTCCGAGATCAAGGTGTGGGCAGAGTTGGTTCCTTCTGAGGGCTATGAGGGAGACTCTGTTCCACGCCGCTCCCTTAGCTTCTGCTGGTTTACTGGCAATCTTTGACTTTCTTTGCCTCATAGAAGCATCACCCCAATCTCTGCCTTCATCTTCACATGGTCTTCCCTCTGTGTGTGTGTATCTAAATTTCCCCCTCTTATAAGGACACCAGTTACATTGGGTTAGGGGCCCTCTACTCCAGTATGACCTCCTCTGAACTAGTTACATCTACAATGACCCTATTTCCAAATAAGGTCCCATTCTGAGGTACCGAGGGTAGGACTTCAGCCTATGAATTTGAGGGGGACACAAACCGTAGCAATCAGAGAGCATCTGTGGTGCACAAGCTATTGCTGGAGGTTACAGATAGTCTCCTGCCTTTTGAAGATTTCTACAGATGACTTTCTAAAGTCATAGGCATAAGAGGCCTGAGATGGCCACCTCTGATGGTTTTATAAATCACCTACGACTTTTAGCATCTTGTTTCCATAACTACAGATGTGAATCACTGACGGCCATTCCTGTTCTCCTTCAGAAAGAAATGATCTCTGCGGCCCCAGGATCCAAGTACCTTTGGACATGCTCAGAGATCGCTTACTCCTCAATTGCATGGCAAAGTCGGCCAGGCCAGAGGGTGCGACAGAGTTACCGTGAAGTCAGCTGTTATGCACAATAGAAAGATCCAGGGACAGTCCTAAGTTCTGTCTCAGGCGTAGGCAGGGCTCGCTTACTCAGGGGAGATGATTTTACTGGGAGTTAGGAAGGCAACCCTTGCTCTCCAAGTTATTTCCTTTATCTACAGCTGAACATTCTTTTATTCTAGAAGTCTATCCTGAACTTAGAGTGAGGTTTGCTTTACATGCTATGACTGCTGAGAGTGAATAAGCAAATACAGTCATCCCCCCTTATTCGTATTTTCTCTTTCCTTGGTTTCAGTTACCTGCGGTCAACCATGGTTCGAAAATATTAAATGGAAAATTCCAGAAATAAACAATTCATAAGTTTTATATTGTGCACTGTTCTGAGTGGCGTGATGAAATCTCAGGCCATCCTGCTTCACCCTTCCTGGGGCATGAATCATCGCCTTGTCCAGCGAGTCCATGCTGTATATACTACCCACCCGTTAGTCACTTAGTAGCCATCTGGGTTATCAGATGGACTGTCACGGCATCACGGTGCTGGTGGTCAAGTGACCCTCACTTTACTTAAAATGGCCCCATGGAGGCATTCTATCACCTCACATCATCACAAGAAAAAGAAGGGTGAGTTGAGCACCAAGAAGATATTTTGAGAGACCACATTCACATAACTTTTATTACAGTATATTGTTATAATTTTTCTATTTTTATCATTAGTTATTCTTGTTAATGTCTTACTGTGCCTAATTTATAAATTAAGCTTTATCACAGGTATGTACATAGAGTCATGCATCGCTTAATGAAGGGGATATGTTCTGAGAAATGCGTCCTTAGGAGATTCATTACTGTGTGAACATCACAGAGTGCACTCACACAAACCTGGATGGCGTGGCCTACTACACACCCGGGCTCTATGGTACTAATCTTATGGGGCCACTGTCGTATATGTGGTCCATCGTTGACCCAAATGTTATTATCTCACACATGACTGTACAGGAAAAAACATATAGGGTTTGGTACTATTCATGGTTTCAGGCATCCACTGGGAATATTGGGATTATCCCCTGTGGATACTGTACATTCACAGGTTGCAGAGAAGACAGACCAATCTTCAGAGCAGGCTCCAGCAGGAAATAAGAAGAGAGCACGTGAGGGGAAGCCGCCATCAGTCTCCTGGACAGCACCCTGCCCCACAGCAAACTGCACACCTGAACAGGCAACAGAAACAAGTCTCTCAGCATCAGCCCTGATAACACTGTGTATTGTCAAAGGAGAAAGCAATGCCAAAGGCACACAAGCGTCACTAAATCAAAAGGAACCAATCTCTTGGTCTTTTAGGGGATTTGTTTAGGAGACAATTAAGTTAGAGACCCTAAATTTTAGACACAGATTTTTTACTCTTAGATGTTAAATCATGACTAGAAAAAATGCTTTATGATGCTGGTAAGTGCGAAGGTAGGCTACAAAACTATGTAGAGAACGCACATTTTCCTCCAGTTGATATTTAGCTTGTACATGCCTCATTCCTATCATGAGAATATCTATAAGAAATTTCCAGAAGTAGAATGCTGGTGAAGTATTATGTCTATTTTAAATTTTGTTAGCTATCGCCTAACAAATCTCCATAGAAGTTTTAGGTGACTTAATTTTTCCAGTCTTATAATTTTAGAATGAGCATGATTAGAGGAAACAGCTATAAAAAAAAAAAGAGAGAAAAGTTAAACACTATTCATTGTTAAAGGCTGCCTGAGAACTTATCCACAGATCCATAGCATAGGACCAACAAAGCAGGAGCATAATTTTTAGAATTAATTTGAGATCAATTACCTGTGTCTACAACATCACTGGGAGTATTTCTGATTCACCTAATATTATATATGGGGGGTGTTCAAACAGATTCTGTTTAGAACTGATCAGAGCTGTGACCAGAAAATCCATCTTTCTCACTGAGGTAAGATATTAGTCACCAAACATAGCGCCGAAACTGAGGATGCAGGTCACAATAGCGCCATCTTTACACACTAAGAATATTTTCTCGCTAAAGTTATGTAAAAGTGATGTACGTATTCCAGAGAGCACATTTTCTATTACCACATGTACTGGGTTGAGTAGTGTCTCCCCAAACTCATGTCCTTCCTAGAATCTCAGAATGTGACCTTATTTGGAAATGGGGTCACTGCAGATGTAATGAGATGAGGTCATACTGGAGTAGGGTGGGCCCCTAATCCAATGACTGGTGTCCTTATAATAAGACAGCCATGTGAAGACAGGCACACAGAGCAGAGAGGATAAGAAGACACACAGCGAGAGGATAGTCATGTGACAGCATAGGCAGAGCTCGGAGTGACATGTCCACAAGCCAAGGAGTGTCAAAGATTGCCGGCAACACTGGAAGCTAAGAGAAAGGCAGGGACATCCTCTCCCCCAGCGCATTCAGAGGGAGCACAGCCCTGCCAACACCTGGATTTTGGACTTCCAGCCTCTGGAATTATGACAGAATACATTTCTGTTGTTTTAAATGACCAAGCTTGTGACACTTTTGTCAAAAAAGTATCTTGTTCACCATGAGAAACGAATATACCATGTGAGCTAATGTGTTTTGACTGAATGGGAAAAAGGTTTGCTCCCCCAAGAACATCTCAACGTACCACCAGATATGTCCTAATAGAGTGTAGTAAAATCTTGCCACTCGAGGCAGATGGTAGAAGTTTTAAATGCTTAGTTTGAGAACTTTCAATGGGCCTTCTTATGTGAGCACAGTTTGTGAATGTTCCAGTCTGAAGTCTGATCCTTGAGCCAGATTTTCCTTTGGGCACGTGCTCAGTTTCACGTATCCCCACCCACTCGCTGGAGGACCCAACCCTCTCCCACAAGAAGCTCCCTTCAGCAGCCCAGTGGCGGCCTTGGCTGGTTTCCAGTCTTGGAAGAACCAGACCTCCCTCCTTCTTGAGGCGAGTCTGTGGACAATCCTCTCCTGTCCCCTTGGCCCTGGTACTTTCCCGCTGTTGATACTGTCCTTTAACTCGGCACTGCCTGTGGACGGCGGCTGCACTTGTGCGGAATCCTGACAGTGAGGGCGGCGGCGAGCAGAGACACGTGTGACACAGCCCCATTCACATCAACCCCAAGCGATCCCCTGTCCACTTTTCTCAGTGATGTACTTCTGGTTTCTGAATCCAAAGGACAAAGTTACAAAATAGCCATTCCCTGGCTCTTTATGTTGCAACCCCAGTATGATGAGTCAACGGTTCTCATTCACCTCCTGATAATGCTGTTCTTATTCTTTCACCATCATCGTGGAGGAATGTGGAATGGTCCTCAGATTCCACCCTTGTTTTTATTTCCTTATCAGCTCACCTGGGCCACCTACCCACTTTCTCTCCTGCCAGGCAGGGATGGAATCAAGATGCAATTGTGTCTGAGAGCTGTTGCTGCCCCAAGAGGTGGGACACAGCTGGCCTGGCAGTCTCTGCCCCAGGGTTCCATTCATCCCCCTCCTGTCATTAGCAGCTCTTCCCTGGAGAACAGATGGCTGTCCATCTCACTAGCGAACTTTCCTGGTAATTCAACTAGCCAATTGAGTAATCTCTCAATCCGTTCTCTGTTCTTCAGTAACTCAAAATTATTAATCAAAAAATCCAAGGAAACCAAAAATGGAATAATTCCACTCGGGACATTTTAGAGAGGGGTGAAGGACTACGCAGAACTAAGATGGCAAATCCTCCAACTTTGACGAGACGCTGTCAGTCGCTGCTTCTGCTGGTCCCCCAATACGTTATTCACCTCAACCATAACTCAGTGCAGAAAAGTGTTCCTCATGGGCGTGGGTTCCTGCCGCTGAGGATGAGTTTCTTTAAGGCAGGACTATTTTAAACCTTCACATGGTAAATAAATACTTGCACAAAGAAGTGATTTAGGCCTACCCCCTGCCAGTCTGAGCTGGACCACATCAATTCAGCACTCCTGTTATTTTCTACCCTACATTCTTACCTTTGCAAGCTAATTTTATAATTCTAGCTACTAACTTAGCCAGCCCTGGCGGTCTAGTGGTTAAGATTTGGCGCTCTATCTGCAGCAGCCCAGGTTGGTTTCCGGTCAGGGAACCACACCACCCATGTGTCTGTCTGTTGGTTGTCATACTGTGGCAGCTGCATGAGGCTGTGATGCTGAAACCTATGCCATCGGTATTTCAAATACCAGCAGGGTCCCCCATGGTGGACAGGTTTCAGTGGAACTTTCAGACCAAGAGAGACTAGGAAGAAGGACCTGGCCACCGACTTCTGAAAAAATTAGCCATGAAAACCCTATGACTAGCAGTGAAGCATTGTCTGATACAGCGCTGGAAGGTGAGAGGATGGTGCAAAAAAACTGGGCAGGGTTCCGCTCTGCTGCTCTGCTCCATTCAGGGTCACTAGGAGTGAAATTGACTTGATGGCACTAACAAGCTACTAACTTACCCCAAACTTGATCATCATGGACAAGCCAGGGCCACACAAGGGCCAGACTGCACTAGATCTTTCTTGCCATGATCTCATTTTTGGGGCACAGTAGTTGGACATGGGGGAGGGTCAAGAAAAAGACAGCCTGTCATTTAGAGTCATTTCGAGCAGTGGTTCTCAAAGTGTGGTCCTGAGACCAGCAGCAGCACCCAGGAACTTGTGTAAATGCAAACCCGTGAGCCCTGCCCCAGACCTACGGAAGCAGAGACTCTAGGGCTGGGGCCCGCAGCCTGTTAGAGCAACCCCTCATCCGGGTGATCCTGATGCACACTGAAGTTTGAAGGCCACTGACTTAGAGTAATGGCAGCCCCAAAGAACCCAGTGTCAGAAGTTCTCTCTTCTTGCCATCTGGGAGGAAGAAGCTTCTCCAAGGCTCAGATGCCCAAGGTGCCCTTTGGTGAGGAGCAGCCTCAGCTGCCAGCTGTACTCTTACAGCCTGTAGCAGGAATGCTGGCTTCCCTGGGCCTTCAGCACTGTCTTTTGGTTTACTCAAGAGCTTCTAGAAAGAGAAGAGAATGTAGAAGGACTTTTAAATGGCCAGGTTTGTGGCACCTTCAAGGCTAGTCCATCATTTCATGCTCAGGCAGGAAGCTGACTTGACCAACTCATCAGAATGCCATAGGAGGCCAGCAAGAGGCTGAGATTTGGGGGGGCAGGACTATAATAAAGCGTGCTTCGTTAAGTGAACGAATTTCTCAAAACACCCTGGAGGCCCTGGCAGAGAGGGAGGCAGAGCTTGCTTCATAGAACTTGAAGCCTCCTCAGGCTTAATTTTCAAAGTCAAATATGTGGCAAATGACAGAGCCGGACCTATGGTTTTCCGGGACAAAAGTACGGGAAGCAATTTGTGAGAGCAAGAACTTTAGCGTAGTCTCTTGCTAAGCTCTGGGAAGGGAGTGGGGTGGGGTGAGATGGGAGAGATCAAATACTTGAAATCTTCAGCAAAAGCATTCCCAGCCCTACAAAGGCCCCAGAGCCGGCTCTCCAGTTACTTGAGAGGTTCTCGGCCATTTCAAGAACGGAGTCCTCACAACAGCCCTTGGGAAACTAGCCTTCTCTCCACCGCCGATTCTGATGAGCACACCCATGCTTTAAAGCCGGGTTCAGCAAACTATGGCTCACAAGCTAACAACAGTTTCTACAATTTTAAACCATCGAAAAACAATTTTTAAAGACTATTTTGTGACACATGAAAATTATATAAAATTCAAATTTCTGTGCCTAAGTTTTATTGGAACACAGCTCTGCCCATGCGTTTACATATTTGGACTGCAAGGGCACAGTTGAGTAGTTGCCACAGAGACCGTATGGCCGTCAAAGCCAAAAACACTTACTATCTGGCCCTTTATAAGAAGAGTTTGCTGACCCATCTTTGAGGCAGAGGGTTTGCAGTTCACGATTCCAACCAGATACTGCCGCCAGGCCTAGTTGTCCAGAATTCACACCCAAAGCAACCTTTTATCCAGTTTATTCTTGTGGGATCTTGTTGCTTATGTTACTAAGTCTAATGAAGGCCTCGATGATACAGTTCCGAGTCTCATCACACCCCTCACTGCCCTGTCCAGCCCTCACTTCCGCCCCTCCACTCCCACGGCCAGTGAAAGATCCCGGGCTGAAAAGTGGTTCCAATTCCACTTGGGATGAAATCAGCTCAACGCAAACGTTTCTCTAAGAACCATTTCCTCGCTTCTTTCCCTCCTGGCGTGTCCACCAAGTGTCCAAGTGTCCTCCTTCGGTCAGTAGGGGATCTGAAACAATTCTGGAATAATCTAAGTGCCCAAGATCTGCTCTCAAGAGGGGAAGTTATTGCTACTTTTGTATCAAAACATTTTTCTAATTATTTGTTTCACTTACTAGCTAAACCTAGATACCGAAAATTTAGGATTTGAGTAAACATAAAACTGGGGTCTGAATATAAACTTTTTGTTGCTACTCATATGCCAATCTTAGCTGCAAATAAATAATAAATAAATAAATAAAATAAACCACTGAAGGACCAATTTGCAAACCGGAAAGAATCAATTCATCCGGGACTATACTTCAAAAGCTGACTGTGTTCATTTGTCAATTATCGGGCTCCTGACTGCTACCCGGAGTGGAACTATTTTTGGAAAGTTCTAACTCAGCAAAAATGCTACTCAGGTAGGTATCAGAAGACCAAAATAAATACTCAGAGTGCCTCCCAGAAGTTACATGGAGTGACAAGTGAAGGGTGTTTGAGGTGGGATCCAGAACTCCAGCCCAGGAGTCAGTCTGCCTGTGAAGCACACACTGCTGACAGCCTGCACCTGAGAGGGAGGCGGCAGCATCTTTCTGGAAGGAGCACAGTCAGCCACAGCTAGACGTCCCAAGTGTGAACCACTCAGCACTGCTACTTCAGAACCACCCCGTTGCGTGGTCCAGTGGGACTGGGAGAGCCAGCTGGAGTGCTGCACACCTGGTGTTGTGCTCTTACACACCTCAACACAACCGCTGAGGGCGGTACTGATGCTTCTGACTAATGGCTGTGGAAGTGGAGGCCCAAAGAGCTTAACGTACTGATGCAGAATCATAGAGGCGGCAAGCAGGTAGAAAGGGATGTAAGTACAGGCAGGCCAAAGTCAGACCGGTTCTCTCAACCATGGGCCACATGGTGCCTCCTGGGCCCATCCGGGTCACGACTTTGGGGGAGTCACTTGACTTGCCTGCCCTGTCTGTAAGGAAGAGGGCTGGGTTGATCTCTGGTCTCTTCTGGCTCTGCTCCCGGCTTCTGCATTCCTTCCAGAGCGGTTTATTCCGAAGCAGGCAGGATTAAGTTGTTTCCTCGATGTTCTACTAACATGACACTCCATGCCTGTGGAGGGCCAGCTACTCTCCTTCTGTGCCTTCTCTTGAGGCTTGAGGACAGTGGCAGAACGATAAGACGGGCCACAAAGGGCCAGCCGCAAATCCTCTTGGACCAGGCAGGGCTCCCTCCGGAGCTCTGGGGTCACCTCGCCAGCCAGGGGCAGTGAGAGTGCGAAGGCAGCCCCTGAGCGCCCAGCAGCTGGACGGAGCTCCTGCGGGCGCTGCCATCGCGCGCACGACCCAGCCCAGCTTCAAGCCCACCGCCAGCGCCCAGCCTGGGAACACGAGGACCGAGGCTTCCCAACAGGCGGGCAGGTCGAGCGCTGCGTTCCTTCTCGAAACTTCCGAGTCCGGGCACCTCGGAACCTCCGCCTGCGCGCCCTGGGAGCGCGGAGACCCCCTCGGCACAGGAGGGAGACCCGGCGCCCCGCGTCTTCCCCGGAGCCCGCGAGCACCGGCTCCACCGACCCCCAGTCGCTTCCCGCCGCGGTGACGTGTCCCTGCCGCGCGCCCCTGCGCCCGCCCGGGTGCCAGCCCTCCCGGCTCCGAGAGCCGCCGGCGACAGCGGGGACCCGCGTCGCAGCCCGTCCCGGCGCCCCCTCTGCCGCGCCCCGACCGCGCAGCCCCCGCGCCTGGGGGTCCCCTCTGCTCCCCGGCGACCCCGCCCTCCCGGGCCCGCGAGCCTACCCATGCTGGCGGCTCCGAGGGCTCAGTGCGACCGCGAGCGACGAGGCCCGGCGGGAGGGCTTCTTTTGAAGGTGCTGCTCCTACGACTTTGTTTCTAGGCTCTGCCCAGCTACCTGCGCCTCTGGAGGTGTGCAGGCGGGGCGCCCGGCTCCACCCTTGGAGGCGGCGGAACAGCAGGGAGCAGAGGTTAGCGCCCCTTGAGCCCCAGCAGGAGGACACCTGTCCGGACCCGCGCCGGGCCTCCGCGGTCTCGCCCCAGGCCCTCGGGGGCCGGCTAGGGGCACAGCCGCCCGCGACAGGAGCGGCGGGGCCCGGGACGCCCCGGCGGGCGTGAGCGCGCATCTGAGCCACGACAGGGCTGGTGAAAAGGCAGGTTCCCAGGCCTCACCACGGCTTTCCTGACTCAGTAGGTCGGGAGTGAGGCCCGAGAATGGGCATTTCTAACAGGTTCTAAGGTGATGCTGCTGCTGCTGCTCCGGGGACCCCACTTTGGAAACCGCTGAGCTGGGAACACACGACTTCTGTGTGGGGAAGCAAACCTGGGTGAAACTGGTTAGTTTTATGTGTGCGTGTGCATGCGTGTGTGGCTTTACCTGAAGTGTGAACCATGGAAAGCGTTTCTGGAGGACTCTACCTTACGTTTCTTTACAGACAACAAGAACAAAAATAATAAGATAGCAATTCTCTCCAGATCATTTTTCTGTTCCTTATCTGACTTAGGGGAGAAGGGGTTGTGCTCTGCAAACCCTGAGAGGTACATTAAAACGGGAAATGAAGGCGAGTTTCTATTCTCTTTTTTTAAACCGTGATAAAATTTACCATCTTAACCGTTTTGTGTACATTCAGTGGCATGAAGTACAGTCACACTGTTGTGCATCCATCACCACCATCCACCTCCAGAACTTTTTCATCTTCCTAGACTAAAACTCTGGACCCACTAAACACTAACTCCCCATTCCCCGCTCCCCCAACCCCTGGCAACCACCCTTCTCCTTTCTGTCTCTACGCATTGACTCTCTAGGAGCATCATATAGGTGGAATCATGGTATTTGTCCTTTTGTGTCTGCTTCTCTCCCTTGTTATAATGCGTCAAGGTCCATCCATGTTGGAGCATATGTCAGAATTTCCTTCAAGGGTGAATGATAGTCCATTATACGTACACACCACATTTCGTTTGTCCATTCATCTGTCTCTATTGTCTTTTGAGTCTTAGCAACGCCCCCAGCCACGCAGACTGGAAGACTGTGGTGTGTGGGGGAGAAACCAAGGCAGATGCTCCCCAGAGGCACTGAATCGGCCCTTCTTGGACTTTCCTCATTGTGCACAAGGAAGAGAAACCTCTTCGGGTCGTGGCTTAATTGATACACGCAGGGTAGCAGCTGATGTACATAAAGGTGGAGGGGCTGCAAGTAAAGGAATGCATCAGGTAGAAAAACGCAGCATTGACTGGAGGAAAGAAAACTCGCTCTGAAAGGGCTGGAAGCCTGTCCGTGGTTGTTATCAGCCATCAGATAAGCCAGGGGTAGAAAGGTGAAGCTTGTGAGAGTTAATTTTGGTCAAAGTTTTCTCTGCGGGGTGGTATTTCTGTTGTTGAGCTCGTGAACCTTGGAATCCTGGGCCACTGTAAATGCTCCCCTGTTCTGGGCCAGTGGTTCTCAGAGTGGGGTCCCCTGGCCAGCAGCATCAGCATCACCTAGGAACTTGTGACAGACGTAGATTCTTGGGCTCCAGATCCACTGAACCAGACATGGCAGATAGGGCCAGCCGACTTCTTAGTAGATGTGAGGCAAACGCTATTTCTCCATGTGCTTCTTTAATCCTTCATTCAGCCATTATTTATTTACCACCTCCAAGTGCAAACTGCTGTGCTTGTGACAGGCCTTGGGCAAACAGCCCTGCATTCAGCGCTTACATTCTTTACCTTCTAAGCTTGACCGGAAGGGGCAAGTTACTGGAGATGGAGAAGCATAAATGAAGAACAAAAACTGAGAGGGTAGAAGAGACAAACTCAGCTGATCCTGAGTAGATCAGCCAAGCCCTAGAACCCACTAGAATTCCACGATTGGACTGGACTTGGAGGCCAGGCGTTTCTTACCGGGGATGCTCCTTGGCATGTGGCATATACAGGGGGAATAAGACTTTGGACTTCTGTGTTCTCCACCCTGTCTCAAGGGAGAGTAACACTGTGTCAGCCCCTATTTAACTTTCTGCCCCTCAGCCTTCCATGTCGGGGTTTCCTGGGGCTGGCATAACAAATTCCCACAAACTTGGTGAATAAAAGAAATCTATTCTCTCACAGCTCTGGAGGCCAGAAGTCTGAAATCAAGGTGTTGACACTGCACTCCCTCTGACGGCCTTAGGGGAGACTCCTTCCTGGCCTCTTCCAACTTCTGGTGGCTCCAGGCATTCCTTGGCTTGTGGCAGCATCTCTCCAGCCTCTGCTTCCGTCTTCACATCGCCTTCTCTGTGTCTTCTCTCCTTCTCTTTTCCTATTAGAGCACTTGTCACTGGATTTAGGGCCCACCCTGATCCAGGGGGATCTCATCTCAAGATGCTTAACTTAGTTCCACCTGCAAAGACCTTTTTCCAAGTAAGGTCACATTCACAGGTTCCAGGTGGACGTGTCTTTACTAGGGGACACCATTGATCCCACTACACTTCCCAAAGGACCTCAGGTCTAGAATTTGAAGGGAAGAATTGGCAAGATGCTCCAGGATAAATAGAACTGTTGCTTGGCCTCAGAGGATTGCCCTTATGAAATCTCCTGGGGGAGAAATGAATGTCAGTGGTAGCGATAAGATCAGCACAGAATGGTTGTAGTGAGAGTCATTCAGACCTAGACCCTTCATTATTTTCTACTTACTGAGGCACTTAAATGGTACAAAGGCTTCATAGAAGTCTGTTCTAGTAAGAAGGCTGCCTTGAAAAGGTGGCTGGTGGACCTTTCAGTGTAACAGAGTGTCATTTTCTCCAGCTCTGTCCCTCAGATCCTTGGCTGGAAAGACCTTTAAATTCCATCTCAGAGCAAAATTGACTAGAAGTTTTCCTCTAAAGCAACTAGAACGGCAATGCAGATGTTGATAGTCAAGGGGCGGACTTTAGGAATAAATAACAAAAGTGGGTCCCACAGCTATGTATTTGAGAAGAGAGAGAGATTCTGAGAAATGGCAAGGCATGGGGGAAGGAGGAATTTGAGGTATAAAGATATACTAAGGATCATTTGGAAAACAGGTGCCTGGAGAAGAGAACCAGAAGCCAGCTCAAATTCTTTCAAAGATACTTGTTGGATTCCCAGCCCAGCCCATTTCTGCTGGACCCGCGTGCCATCTGCCTGCTGCTGAGAACCTGTTCTGCAGAAGCCCCTGCTGGGCAAAGTGGGGAATACATACAATGTGTAAGAAATGTATAAGAACCACATACAAACTATAAGAAGAGGATTTCCTCTTCTTTAGCACACCTCTCTTTAGAATGGTCCAAAATGACTTTCACTGTATGTATTTATATCTGACCAACCGAGTGACAGACCCACACTTCAGGGTGTGGGTGCCTTGGTGGTGAGGGCACAGCCTGGAGCAGGGGTGGGCAGCAGCGTGGACACGCACGCTTTCGGCAGTGTCCCAGCACAGGGTTGGGAGGTGGACTCACAGTGTCGGTTACATGAATTAGAAAGAAAGACCAAGGACAACACCACCACAGAATGTTTCCTGAGCATCTTCCATGGTCAGGGAGCTGCACATTCACATGATTTCAAGAGCCAGACAGTTGATTCGAGAGAATTGCTGGCTCAATGGCGTCACCCTGTGTGACCTTGGGCAAGTCACCTTCCCTCGCTGGGTCTCATTTTTTTCTCTTGTCAAATGAGAGACTTGCCCTCTAAAACTGGGTTTATTTTCTTCACAAAGGTTCCAAAGCAGAAGCCAATTGTGGTATTAGGTTTATTGTGGGGCAGAGAGATTATTGTCATTGTTGGAAGGTAGTTGTTTATGATCTGAATCCTTATCAAAAAAGCTCATGGTGTCTTGTCCTCGTCTGTATCCCCAGCTGTAAGGACAGTGTCTGGTGCTTAGTAAATGCTCAACAAATATTTGTTGTGTGACTGATGGACTCATTCTTATAATGATGTGAGTCAATCTCTTACTACAGTAAAAAATCTATGTATGTATTTTTAAAATATATGTGTGTGCGTATATATATACAGTTTATAAGATGTACCCACTCTAAATAAGAAGTTTTTTTCTTTAATAAAAACCTTGCAAGATGAACTTCAACAACAGCCATAACAGCAGCAGCCCATGGTATTTGGAGTCAGGGGTGGGGGTGGCTCACAGGCCTGGATTAGATGCCACCTGGATTGACAGGATTCTCTGGAATCTTGGATTACTGTGGGGGAGAAGGCAGGGGCCGGGATCCAGCATGTCTGGGTTGATTGAGCTCCAGAGGGAATTAAATAGTTTGCGAATTCTTCAACATGGTGTCTGGAGAGATTCCGGTCCCTGTGGTCATGTTACTCCTTTTTTTTTGGTAACAGCTTTATTGAGATATAATTCACATACCATACAATTCACCCATTTAAAGTATACAATTCAATAGTTTTTAGTATATTGACAAAATTGGGGAGCCATCACATCAATTTTAGAACGTTTTCATTATCTCTGAAAAGAAACTCCATACCCATTAGCAGTCATCCTCCTCCCACTGCCCTAGGCAACCACTACTCTGCTTTCTGTCTCTATAGATTTGCTTATTCTGGACATTTCATGTAAATGGAATCATACAAAGTGGTCCTTTGTGTCTGGCTTCTTTCACTTAGCACAATGTCCTCATGTTCATCCATGTTGTAGCGTGTGCCAGAATGTCCTTGCTTCTTATTGCTGAATAGTATTCCAGTGTATGGATCTACCACATTTTGTTTATCCACTCCTCATTTGATGGACATTTGGGTTCTTTCCACTTTTTTGCAATTATGGAATTTTGCTGATGTGAAAATTTGTGTACGAGTTTTTATGTGGACATATGTTTTCATTTATTTTTTGTATATTCCTCGGGGTAGAATTGCTGGGTCATATGGTAACTCTATATTCAGTTACTTGAGGAATTGCCAGACTGATATTCCAAACAGGTGCACCGTTTTACTCCCTCGCCAGCAGTGTATGAGTGATCCAGTTTCTCTGCATCCTCACCAACACTTGTTCTTATCTGTCTTTTTGATTACGGCCATCCTAGTGGGTGTGAAGTGATGTTACTTAATATTGTAACATATCTTTACATGTTTGAATGTATTTACATAAAATTTTAACACCTTTAATATTAGTGGAAGCATTGTAAATATTTCTTCAGCCTGTTTTCTTTAGAGTAAAGCAGGCACCTCCAGTTTCCCCCAACTGCAATGAGAGTGTGGTCATCGCCGTGGGCAGCGTTGCTGCTGGGTTATGGCCTTACGGGGGCGGGGGAAGGTCAGGAAGCGGAAGGCGCAGGGAGAGGGCGGTCGTGGGGGTGGAGAAGGCAGCGTCCCAGGTTTACAGATGAAGGATAAAGAATGGACAGATCGTTATACTTTGAACAAAAGGTCTATTTTAGGATAATCTATGAAATGTTGATGAACCGACTGCTCTTTCTGAATTACTGTCCTCCCACAAATGCCTCTTGTTCCTTAGCTATTGAGGTCTTCGTATGCTCCGTCTCCATCAAAATCTACTCTCAGGAAGGAATCTGGTAACTCACCTACACTGTGAAATAAATGCCTGGTGAGCCTTCGAGTTACTTTTTCTGAGAATATGCATTTTAACAGAGGGGGAAAAAGTCACCGATTTAAACAAAACAAAGGAAACTCTAGTTGTGAAATTGGGAGAAGGGAAGGAGTTTTTAAAAGCAAGAGTTACTTACCGGCATTTAGGCAATTCCGCCATGTGGGCCACCTCCTACACACAAGACTGGCTTGCCCCATGACATTGGGTGGAGTGGCCTAGGGGTGCTAGTCATAGTTTCTCCATGGCTTCCCCTTCCTTCCTCACAATATGGCCTGGCTTCCTGGCTGCTGAGCAGAAAGCCATAGGAAATCGGGACAGGGGCATAACCCGGGGGAGACATGGACATATAACACAAAACTGGTGCTCTCAGGTAGCCCAGCAAAGAGAGAAAATGGGGGAGGCTTATGTAGGGGTGCTAAATAGTCTAACCTCTGTCATCCCCCCAGGGGCACACCACTGTCTTACTTCAAATTAAGAAAGAAACCAACAACAAAAAATCAAATTACTCTTGATATAAAAACATATCACTTTTTGGGGGGGAAATAAAGGCCATCAAATAATTCTCCACCTCCATATGTTGAGAGACCAGATAACATAATTAAATAACACATTTGTCATTCTCAAATAAAGTTCACCTTCCTTAGGTGCTCGGAAGGGAACCAAAAAAGTTCCACATGACAGTGGCACAAGGAATTGTAGACATTGCCCACCCAGATCAGCTGTAGATGCTGGAAGCTTTTCATTGTCTGGAAGCTCACTGCTTCGGAAAGTATACGAAACATGTATTTTGGAAAAATTTCTTCCAATTAATTAATATAAAATCCTCAGGACATACCAAAATAAAGAAGGAAGCAGAGATCCTTTTAATTTCCCATCTGTTCTCTTCACTACTCTTCAAAAAAATTAAAAAACAACTCATTAGTAGTAGCTTTCAGAAATTATTCCAAACTGCCAGGCATAAAAATGATATTGGTTTTATGTGCCAATAATATTACAACTTATTTATCATCTCCTATAAGAAATACAGACACAAATGCCCGATATATTCACTTCAGGTTTAATTACACAAAAGCAGAATTTGTTAAAGTGCCTTTGTCTAATGACCTGCTTTAGTCAATGACTACAAATTTAAAATAATATAAGAGATGGAATCTTGGGAATTTACTGTGAATAAATATATACTTTTTGACATCTGATTTACTCATATATAATTATTCAATTTTATTTTCTAGAATCAATGAAGACACATCATCTCTCCAAATGCCGTGGATGGCACAGATTTAGAAAATTCAGGTATTTCCATGACACATCACTTTATTTATCTTTCAAATTTTCTATCACTCAAATCTATATTACTGACAAGAAGAAAGGATAGATAATGTTTTTGAGGTAGTGTTAGTTTCCCATTGCTGCTGTAACAAATTATCACAAACATAGTGGCTTAAAATGACAGAAATTTATTACAATTCTGGAGATCAGAAGTCCAAAAAGGGTTTTACGAGGCTATAATCCAGATGCTGGCAAAGCTGAGTTCCTTCTGGAGGCTCTAGGGAAGAACCCATTTCCTTCCCTTTTCCAGCTTTTAGAGGTTGCCTGCATTTCTTGTCGTGTGGCTCTCTCCTCCATCTTCAAAGCCAGCAGCATAGCATCTGCGAGTCTCTTTATCTTTCTCTGACCTCTGCTACACTGGTCTCATCTCCTTCTCTGACTCTGATCCTCCTGCCTACCTCTTACAAGGGCCTTTGTGATTGCTCTGGCCCTACTTGGATAATCCAGGATAATCTTCCCATCCTAATATCCTTGACTTAATCACATCTGCAAAGTCCTTTGGCCATTTAAGGTGAGATATTCACTCAGATTCTGGGGATTTGGACATGGACATCTTTACGCAGGTGGAGGGCATTTTGCTGTCCACCATGGGCAGTAAGGAGGCGAGAATATTGGCTTATACCATGGTGGCTGAGAAGCCCAGATCATTTCTTAATGTCGGTTAAAGGTCATGATATATTTAACTAAATACTGCTAGCAGGAGATAATGTTTTCTTAGAGGGAATCAGTATGGCACACAAGATAAAGGAGTATTTTTGGAGAGCATCAAGCCCATTCCTCAAGTTCACAATTAATGCATGAAACAAACAAACAAATGAAAAACCAAGCAAATATGTAAAAAATCCTGAGCATTGACTGTCCTAAATGTATAAAAGTCCTAAATGTATCTAAGCCTTCAAACGTGGAAGACCAATGCACTTCATTACTTTCCTCCTGTGGTTAGAAAGAGTATGCATCTTACTAAGAAAGAGGTAATGGGGAAACTGGGAAATCTTTAAATATTATGATCTGAATATTTACACAGTAGAGCCTTTGTTGTTGTTAAAGCCGATACCTAGCCACCCTAAAAACCCTTTGGGAATGTTAAGAAGTTGATAGCCGATAGAGATGAGCAACCAAAGGATATTGCATCTAGTCTCAAAATCTAATCTCCCCAAGATACTCATTACAAATGGAAAAAAGTAACTTCATGGTAGGGAAACCCAACAGATACCACCCTGACCAAGTGATCAAAGTCAGCATCACCCAGAAGAAGGCAGGTCAACATCATGGACCCCTGATGCAAGGCACTGAGAGGGGCACAACATCACTTCTATAGAATTCTTGCCAAAACTGCATAACCTGATTGTGAGAAAACATCATACAAACCCAAAATGAGTGACATGCTACACAATAACTGACCCATATGTTTCAAAATGTGAAAGTTATGAAAAACAAGGAAGACTGACGAACTGTCACAGATTGAAGAAGACTGAAGACATATGACAACTAAATGCAATGTGGGATCCTGGAGCAGAAAAAGGATGTGAGTGGAAGAATCATTCAAATTCAAGTAAGGTGTGTAGTGTTAGTTAATAGCGTGGTGTCATTGTTAATTTCCTGGAGTTCATCATCGTACGGTGCTCACGGAAGACGTTAACACCAGGGGAAGCCAGGGTAAGAGGAGACACTAACTTTCCGTATTATTTTTGCTTTTTCTGTAAGTATAAATTTATTTTAAAACAAACGATATTTTGAAGATATGACATCTAAATTATATATTTTTTGATAGATGGTGGCAATTTAAAATTTTTCATACAATAAAATAAATTTTATATACATTTGTAATATAAATTTTGGTCACATAGATGAAACATTTGGATATATGTTTTATTTATTGAAATCATTTACAAATGCTAAGAGTTAAATTTTATGTTAATGATACAAAAAATTATCCCTAGACTTTTTTTTATTGTGGTAAAAAACACACGATATAAAATACACCATGCTAATCATTTTTAAGTGTGTAGTACAATAGTGTTAACTACATACACCTTGTTGTGTAACAGATCTCCAGAACTTTTTCTTCTTGCAAAACTGAAACTCTATGCTCATTAAACAACTCCCTTTTTCCCCTCCCCCAGCTCCCGGCAACCACCATTCTTTCTTGTGGAGACACCACATTTTCTTTACCCATTCATCTGTCGATGGACATTTAGGTTGCTTCCGTCTCTAGGCTATTGTGAATAATGCTGTAATGAACACGGGTGTGCCAATATCTCTTTGAGATCCTGTTTTCAATTCTTTTGGAAAGATACCCAGAAGTGGGATTGCTGGATCATACCGTAATTCTACTTTTAACTTTTTGAGGAAACTCCATACTGTTTTCCATAGCCCCTCAACTTTTTTAGTAACAGTTTTACTGAGATACAGTAATTTACATACCATGCAATTCTAAAGTATGCCCTTCAATTGTTTTTAGTGTATTCACAGAGTTGTGCAACTATTACCACAATCAATCTTAGAACATTTTCATCAGCCCTGAAAGAAACCCGGAACACATTAGCAGTCATTCCTCAATTCTGCCATCTCCCCCCTAGCCCTAGGCAACCACCAATCTACGTGCCATCTCTATGAATTTGTCTATTCTGGATGTTCCATATAAATAGACTCATACAATATGTGGTTACTCTGGCTTCTTTCACGGTAATCATTTTTAGTCATTTACGTTTTAGTTCTGTTGGTAATTAACCTCCATAATTCTAAATAATATGATTATACATTTCACAACGTATTAACTCTAAACTATAGTTATAGACTCCCTAACATGAAAAATGAGAATTTAGCTAACTTAATACCCCTCTTAAAATACTTCCTTCTTCTTATCAATTTCAGAAAGCTCTTTAATTGGCTACCTCAATAATTTTAAGTAATATTTGTAATTATTTACTTCTATTAGATAGTATTTGCTTACTTCCCATAGATAGGATATCAGGCCTCTGTCTTACGTTTTTTTTTTCTTTTACCTGATCTGTCCTCTCTCATCTCCCAAAGTCTGACTGCTGTCATTGTATTTTTACGTAGTCCAGGCACCATTTAATTCTGTTCTGTAATAGTCTTCTGTGAATGGCCTACAGGTTGATTATATAAGTCAAAATCCAATAAATAGCAATATCCTATTAGAATTCTAAATGTTCACTGCAGAGCCAAACAATAGAATCTGGTTACATTTTCTTGGTACCCTTTCTGATTACATATACTCATGGTTACAGTGTACATTTCTGTGCCACAACAAGGAGAATGTTCCAATTGTCAGTGTCAAGTGGATTTCTTTTCCAATGCTCCAGCAATCATTCCATCTGAGGCATGTTTTTGTTTGCTTTACACAACAGTTGTAGTGCTTTTTTCTTTTTTTATAATTGCCTTTATTTTTTTCTTACTGAGAGAATAAATATGTGCTCTCACCTTATTCCGGAGGTTATCCACCCCTTCAAGTTATCTGTTACACGGAATCCGCCTCTTCCAGAAGACTCACTCTTACATCTTGTTCCCATCAGAGTTGCTTGCCTCATGGGCCTGGGGCACAACCGTTATCCTGAGACTTCCCTCTCCTGCTCTTCCAGTCAGGATTTCTGCTATTGGATCCCATGACTGACGGACTGACGGACTGACGGACTGACTGACTTCCTCCCTACCTCCCTCCGTCTCTCCCTCCTTCTCTTCTTCCCTTCCTTCCTTCTTAGGAGCATGTTGTCAGAAAGGGTGCTTGGCAAACAAATTTTTGCGTGCCTGAAAATATTTTGCTCTTACAGCTGAATAAAATTCTTCGTTGGAATTCACTTTCTCTCAGAGTTGTGAAGATATCGCCCCCTGTCTTCTAGCATCCGCGTTGCTGGTGAGTTTAACACCAGACTATTTATTTTTCCACTCTAGGGTCTTTCCCCTCTGGAAACTAAGTTTTTACTCCTCTCATGAGAATATGTCAGATGCGGGTCTTTTATTCATTTTCCTGAGTATTTTCAATTTGGAGGCGTCTTGAGCTCTGGGAAGCTTTCTTCCATCATGTCTTCATAATTTCCTCCCCTCCATCTCCTTGGCTCTCCTTTTCTCAAAAACTAGTAGTCAGATGTTGACCTCCTGGACTGATCCTGTCTATCTTTTCTTTTATGTCACATTTTCTGTCTCCTGGCATTATGGGAGATTTCTTTGTTTTTCATCTCTTGATTTTTTATTTAGCAAAAAATATTTTTAATTTCTAACAGCTCTTTAATTTATTTAAAGATAGAACATCTCCTTGAATGTCTCTGAGGATACAAACTGAAGTTTCAAAACAAAATCCCCTTTCCCATCCCTAAACCTCCTCAGGCCCTCCATGGCCTCGTTTGTGCTCCCAGGGCCTCCTCTTCTCAGTTGCTGAATTTCCTCCTCAGTTCTTTATATATTCTGAATACAAGTCCTTTATTAGAGATATGATTTGCAAATATTTCCTCCTAGTCCGTTGCTTGTCTTTTAATTCTCTTAATGGGGTCTTTTTAAACTCAAAAGTTTTAAATTTTGATGAAGTCACTTCAATTTTTTTACAGATAGTGCTTTATTCATCATAGCTATTCTTAGCTGTTCATAGCTTTTCTTATCTTTTTCCTCTTCCAAAATCACAAAAATTTGCTGTTACGCTTTCTTCTGTAAGTTTTGTATAGTTCCTATATTTAGGTCGATGATCCATTTTGAGTAATTTTTAGTGTATGGTGTGAGGTAGAGGTCAAAGTTCATTTTTTGCGTATGGATTTCCAATTGTCCCAATACCCATTGTTGGGAAGATTATTGTTTTCCCCATTAAAGTGATGTGGAACTTTTGTCAAAGATCAATTGACCATAAATATAAAGGGCTCTTTCTGGACTTTCTCTCCTGTTCCATTGATGTATATGTCTGCTCTTACGCTAATACCACACCTTTTTGATTACTCTAGCTTTACAGTACATTTTGAAATCTGGTGGTGTAAGTCCTCCAACTTTTTTCTTTATTTTCAAGATTGTTTTGACTATCCTAGGTCCTTTGTATTTGCAAATAAATTTTAGGGTCAGCTAAAAGAGGGAGGGAGGAGGGGTGCAGAGGACGGGGACAGACAGGGCAGGGGGAGGGAACTAATTGGCAAACGTATCATTATAAATACCAATAACATAATTTTTACATATCAGATTATCTTAAGACCACATGTTTTTCTGTTGCCTTTATGTTTTATGTTTCATGTGATATAAAATCTATTATTCATATTAAATTCTACAAGTAGCTACAGATAGATAAAGACCTGCCATACTCAGTATTGTTCTCTAATATCTGCTCAGACTATATTGTGTACATTTATTTCTTGAAGAAAGAAAAGCCAGGGTGAACGGTGTGACCCTAACAACGTACGAAGCCCTCACAATGGCAGGATGAATCAGCTTCCTTCAGGCGCAAATCTCCACAGCATCAGGGAGAAAACTGCGTGCAGAGAAGGAAGCAAGTTCAGCAGAAGCAAGGTTGTAGATGAGAAATGCGATAGGCAGGGTTATTTCGTTACAACGTTCACCACACACATTTGTCTCTAATGATTATATAAGCCCCACAATCACAAAATTATTTACAAAATACATTTATGGAAAGGTGTTCTTTATAAAAACTATGTTGTTCCAAAATACCAATGTGCTTTAAAGAATGATTTGAAGCTTTTCTTTGTGACCATGAGCTATCAAGCATAGCTTCATATGGCTACAGAAAACTATTTTGATCCTCATGTTCTGCTACACGTGGTCCATGGGCGGTGTGGACAGGAGGAGAGGAGACAGGATAATTGCTAATTGGGTTTTTCAGTCTCCTTCAGGCCTTTAAATAGTTTCCTTTAACTCTCTGTATGTGAAAAAACCACTATTACAGTCTTCCTTTTCTACCTTAAGAGCAAGGTTGTGTTTTGTTTTTCTTTGTTTTTGTTTTTGAAGCAGTAAGTTAATTACCACAAACTTGGTGGCTTAAAACACCGGGAAAGTTCTCTCACAGATGCGGGGCCAGTGCTGTGGAGCTAGAGAACTGAGTTGGACTGGTGCTTTTTCGAAGCTGGAGATGTTACTGACATTTCCAGATCCCAAAATATTTAGTATGTAAATGTATTGGTAATATGGACGGTTGTTTGTCAAAAGCTCGTGTTTACACATTTGCGTGTGTGTGTGTGTGTGTATTCCATTTAGGACGGGCTACATAATTTGTGCATTTGGGCCTGGTACAAAATAAAAATGCAGGGCCCCTTGCTCAGAAAGCAGGACGAAACTCCCGTAGAAAGTACTGAAATATATAGCTTCTCTTTCCTCCATGGTTTCTCTTGACTCGTCAGACTGTTTATTTGCTATTTAATGTGATTTTAAGTAAAGAAAATATTTAAATTATTACCATAAATTTTACCATTCATCTTTATATTATGTGATGTCAGTTTTAAATGCAAAACACATGCATTTAATTCATGTGAAATCTCCAAAATTACACTGTGGAAACGCTGCACGACACTAACTCAACTGTTTTTATTCCACTTCGTGCTACACTCACATTCCGCCGATACCCTCAGCCTTTGGCCCACTGATGAGCAAGGAGTTCTGAAAGGAGGAGGAGCCATGGGCTGCTCCACTTTTCTCCTTCCTTCTCTGTCATCATTTTCCGTATGTCATTGGCTAAAACAGGGAATTAACACAAGCGTAAGAAAGGATATGACAGGGTTCCTTGGTTGTGTTTCTTAGAACGCCATTGCTTTTTTTCCGCATTGGAAGCAGGTTCTGGCTGGAAAGAAAAGCATGGCCTCTTGGGGCTGTCAGTCCCTGCTTACTTCGTCCTAGACATAACTCCTTACACCTTGTTCTCACACTGGGTCTGAACTCCCACACATCACGGGTCTGCTGGTATTCCGTGCTCATGGGCCACTGTGAACGCGACATGCCAATGGGGCAGCAAGGAGTGGCGGCAGATGATACATAATGGTGTGTCTCCACTGCTCACGCTCATGCTCCAGTGTCCCGTTGGACTTCACTTACGAAACACAAAGGCAAAGATAAAGTTATTAAGAATTTCAAGATGGTGACAGCAGAGCATTAAATGAAGTACAGGGCCCTCCTGTGCTTGTGGCCCTGGGTGACTGCACAGGTCGCATGCCCATAAAGCTGGCTTTGGCTTTTTTGCCTTCATGAAGAATAATAAATATTTAAGGATTCCATGATTCCATTTAAGTTCTTTTACACCCACCCAGGCCCAACCTTTACTAATATCGCTTTTGGTAATACACTGGAAGTACCTCAAGTTCTAGAGGCAGACATACTTGATTTAGGATCTCAGGTTTGTTGCTTACTTTGTGTGTAATTGGGCAAGTTACTTAACCTTTAGTGACAAATATAAAAATGCAGATGACACTTAACTCATGGTGTTGTTGTGGGGATTAAGGGCATAATATATAAAATTTCTAGTCCTAGGAGTCCCATAAAGAAGGAAGTACCCAAAAATGGGAACAATTTTTATTAGTAAGAGAGACAATGCTTTGCATAAGCAAACCTATGACCTGCTCCCTCAGAGTTCCTCCTGAGGAAACACACTGTCCCAAAAATGGCATGGGATGCACAGACCTGAAAACCCAGGAATGATTCCAGCTCGATCAAGCAATAGGTGCGTGAACTTGGGTGCGTCACCTTCCCTTTTCATGCATGGGTTCCCTATCTGTGAAAGAGTGATGCTGTTACCCATCCCATCAAATTACAGAGGGGTGTAGCTGAGGCAGTATACACAAAGCGCTGTGTAAAAGACCATCCAACACTCATCTCTAGAGGACCGCCACGTTTGTGGAGTTGGGAATGGGTGAGGACCATTTAAAGGAAGTTAGACTTACAAGAGGAACTTTGCCCATTTTTTAATTTTCGATCTTTTTGCATCGCTTTCTTTTAGATGAATCTCTTGCAAATAGCACAGAGCTGAGATTTGCTTTGTGAGCCAGTCTGAAATTCTTTTACTTAATAGGCAAGTTAATCTCGTTGACTGATGTTTGATTTTAGTTCTATTATTTTATTTTATATTTTATGTTTTCATAGTTTTAAAAAAACTTTCATTATGTGGTAATTTTCTTTGCATTTTTAACAATTTTATTGAGATAGAATTACGTAACATAAAATTCACTCATTCTAAGTGTACAGTTCAATGAATTTTAGTTGGGTGTGTGTTGGGGGTCTTAGTTTTTCCTGATATTTAGTGAGGAAGATTTGTATTTTTGCACAGCTGGTTAGTTTATAATTATAATCTTATATAATACCCTTACTTGTCTATTTCTTTAGGTTTTATCATCGTTCTCTAGGATGTGAAATAACATTAAAATGTCTCTCTTCATCTTGTATCCGTCTCCTCTCCCTGCCGCCCAGTTTAACAGTGTTCTCTTTCTGTATTTGTACGGAAATGTATGCTTATACTTCTGTTACTCGATTGGTCAGCTTTCAGGGACATTTCTGACTCCCAGCGACTGTAGGTGAGGCAATCAACGAGCCTTGCTCTCCACCCCCACCCCTCTTTCACTGACAAATTTTACCAGTTGTGTCCTCTCTGGCTTCTCAAGGCACAAAACCTTTACAGTCTGATCTGTCACTTTTGTCTCACATTTGTTTTAGTCTCAATTTTATTTTTAAATATATTTAGCGCTCATTATTGGTGCCTTTGCCATAATTTCCCAGTTATCTTTTGGCGAATACATTTCTTTCATTCAAAGTCCCTGAAGGGTTCCTGGGAACAATATTCCCTAAAAAATATTCTACCAGCAAGACGAATTATGTCGCTTCAGTGGGGACAATATGAAACCATAAAGCATACTTTCTTTTTCAACGTGCGAGTCTGTGACTAGACAAGAAAAACAGCTTCCATTTACTTACTGTGTTACTGATCTCTGAAAACAAGGTTTTCTGGAACAAACATTAGAGTGTTGTATTGCTTTGGGGGTTCTACTCTCTGAGTATCCTACAGACGAGGAACCAGGCCCAATAGTGGAGCAGAAACTCGAAGAATAAGTTGACTGATTTTATTGAGCTGATAAATCCAGAGGAAAAAGGCAATTCGCTGTACAAAAGTTTTCTTATCTGTAAAACAGACCAAATAATGCTCATTTCCCATCGTCCAGGAGACTGTGTCCTAAGATGCTAATGTGTGGCTGTCAGTGAGGACGAAGCAGGTCTGCAGAGATTAGATATGCGTTCACTGCCCCCTGCCCAAGTCTATTTAGTAAATGATGTTTGTTCTCTGAAGTATTGTGGAGGAAATTCTCTTCCCAATCGTATAAACTGTTTCTCTAAACCTAGTAACCGAGAAGAGCTAACGTCCTTTCTGAAGATAAGAGAAAGTTACTCCCATGTTATCAGCAAAATCAAGTGGACATTTTTCTCTTGGATATCTTTTTTCACCTTTTTGAACATAGAAGTAATACATTTTCACTATAAAATTGTCTTGAAAAGTATATAGGAAAAAATCTAGAGAGAAACACAAAAATTTGTATGCAAATGTTTATAGCAGCATCATTCACAATAGCCAAAAGTGAAACAACCCAAATGTCCATCACCTGATGAAGGATAAACAAAATGTGACCTATCCATACAATGGAATATTATTGTATTGTACATAGGAATGCACTTCATAAAAAGGAATGAAGCACTGATACACGCTACAACATGGATGGACCTTGAAAACAGGATGCTAAATGAATGAAGCCAGACACAAAAGACCACATATTATATGAATCCATTTATATAAATGTCCAGAATAGGCAAATCCATAGAGACAGACAGGAGATCAATAGCTGCCAGGAGCAGGGAGGAGAGGGTGTGGGGAGCGACAGTCAATGGGTACAGAGTCTCTTTTGGAGTGATGGAAATGTTCTGGAATTATATAAAGGTGATAGTTGCACAATGAATATACTAAATAAGCATGTTAAAGGCTTTAATATTAATAAGGGACGGCCTCTCTTTTCTTGCTTTATCTCCTTAGCAGCCCATGAGCCACTGCTGTTTGTACTGGCACAGCGGACTTGGAGTTTAGGTCCTGACTGCCAGCAAACCGCTGTACCCTTTGACCTCCTTTTCCTGCTGCATAGCTCACGGTGACGGGTGAAGAATAACAAGATGCGCCCTTGGGCCAGGTGCCTTAGCAGCACAGTGACAGGCAGAAGTGTGGCAACAGTCCCTGACTGAAACGGAACGCCAACCCTCGGGATCCTGCTTACGAATGTTCAAGGAAGGGCAGCTGAGAGCAGGCAGACAGCTCAGGGGTCAGATCCAAATCCTTGCTAACACCTGAGCTCTTGGCCAGTCATGGAGATTATCATCCCTGATGTGGTGTGTTGTGGGCGCAGATGGAGCAATAAAGGCTTCAAGCTGATGACTTTCAGATAGGAGAACATTCTGAAGCAATTCTGAGGCCTGAGAGGGGCCGGTGGAGCAGACCAGCTCTGCCATCTCACTGCTTTCCCTGGCCACCCTCTGAGCGCTGGCAGTGACGCTGGGAGAGTTGCCCTTAGGGAGCTTCATTCTCTTGGGCTTCAACTTCTGTGTCCTGAATGTCTTTGTCTCTTTTGTACATGTTTGAAATTCTCCGTAATAAAAATGTAAAAGAAATAAATAGATCAGCATCAAGCGTAGGCTCCAAAGGAAGAGAAGGCTTTGCCTTTATGTTTTTACTTTCAGGCTTTCTGCCTGTGTACCAGCTGCCTGATCTGTACCCTGGGCCTGGAGCCTAAAGGATCATTAGTGATGGCTCTAACTCTCAAAACAGCATGATGGTTGTGAGCGTGGGCTCTGGAGCCAAGCACATAGCTTCAAACACCAGCTCCGCCATTTCCTAGGGTGTGACCTTGTACCAGTCAGTCATCCTTTCTTCTCAGTTGTTTCATCTGTGAAGTGGGGGAAATAGTTCCACTTCAGGGCTTGTTGGGCAGATTAAAGAAGCTGATATTTGGAGAGCACTTAGAACAGTGCCTGCTGCATGGTAAGTGCTAAATACGTGTCAGTGTTGCCCTCTGTATTCATTCTTTCACTTGTTCTTCAGATCCAGCTCAGTGCTAGGAGAGCTGACTGAACGAGAGTTAAAGAAGCAGCACAAAGCACTATGTGGTGCTACTTCTGCTTAGGGGGTGTGGGTCGTGCCCCAAAGGAGGCAACAGCTAACCAGCACCCCCATCATAGAAGAATGGCCCACGAAGAGGGCTGTGGTGGGGCCAGGGCATTTCAGGCCAATGTTACTTCCTGCACAAAGGTGCAGAAGCCTGCGAGGTCAGGGCGGGGTGAAGCGACGGTGAAGAGCTCATCAGGTCACAGTGGGGACAAGGAGGAATTCCATGGGTTCCCACGATGTTTCTGAAACTGCATCCTCAGGGCAGTGCTGGGCCAGGACAGAAAGCGACATATCCCAAGAGCCTACTATGTGCCAGGTCCTGCACATGCATTGTTGGATCCTTGCAACAACTCTCTGAGGATGGCAGGGCCAGAGAGCATGAGCCACTTGCCCAAAGTCATGTCACTAGTGAGTGGTTGAGGTGATATTTGAATACACAGGCCTATGTGATTACAAAGGTCTCTGGAAAGCTGACTAGCTTTTACCAGATCCTTCACAGCCCCAGGAAAGTGAAAATATAGCAGTGTTTTATAAAGCCCCATTTCCTTACACATCCCTCATTTTTGTATGGCAGTGTCACGAACGGGGCGGAGAGAGGCTTCTGGTGACGAGTACTCTGACCGAGCATATGCTGAGTTTCAGATTCTAAACCATTTCCAAGTAGAGTTGTCAAGTAGACAGGTAGACAGGGAGTCTAGGGTTTAGAGACGTCTGTGCTGGAGACATAAATGTGGAAGTCACCATATAGATGATGGAAGTCACCATATAGATGATGGAAGTCACCACACAGATGATGGAAGGCACCACAGAGATGAAGGAACTCACCACACAGATGATGGAAGTCACCACATAGATGATGGAAGTCATCACATAGATGAAGGTAGGACCACACAGATGATGGAAGTCACCACATAGATGATGGAAGTCATCACATAGATGAAGGTAGGACCACACAGATGATGGAAGTCACCGCATAGATGATGGAAGTCATTACACAGATGATGGAAGTCACCATATAGATGATGGAAATCATCATACAGAGGATGGAATCGCTACATAGATGAAGGAAGTCACCACATAGATGATGAAAGTCACCGCATGGATGATAGAAGTTGCCACACAGGTGATGGAAGTCATCATATAGATGGTGGAAGTCACCATAGTCAGCATGTAGAGGAGATCAGTCAAGATCACCAAGGGAGTGTGTAAAGCCAAACAAAAGAAGTGACGTGTTGAGCCCTAGGGCACCCTGAAAAGGGGAAGGTGGGGAGCAGCAAAGGCACCTGAGATGGAGGGACCATGAGGTAGGAGGAAGGCAGAAGACTGTGTCCTGGAAGCCAAGTGAAGATGGCGAGTCAAGGAGTGACCGTTGTATCCAATGCTGCTGGTGGTCAAGCAAGATGATGACCGAGGGTTGACCACAGGACTTGGCAACATGAAAGGCATGGGAGGACTTGAAAAGAGCAGTTTCGGTGGTAACCTGAACCTCGGGCCTAAAGCATCCCTTATGATAGCTCTGACTTGGCAGAAGAGCATGGTGGTTAGGAGCATCTCCATGGAGCTTTGCAAAAGGACTCAGATTCTGCCAGAGAAGAGTAGACCTGGGGTCAGAACTGGGGCACCTTCCCAAGAGGGCCCCCAGGACCAGACAGGCTTAGATTCTTGGGTGCTTTTGCTGGGACTTAGGGTCTTTTGCCCATTGCACCCATTGCTCCTGTCCTAGGGCGAACTCTCCTAGACAGGTACAGCCTTGGTGGTGCTGTGGAGATGAAGGGACCTATGACCTGCACTGTGCCCACCCCCTGCCCTCCACCAGGCTGAGGGAGACATTTCCTCTGGGGCAATGGTCTCCAAGAGGTCCAGGCAGTGACCGCAGAGGAGTGCATGGAGGCCCAGGAGGGGCAACTGCCATGCGGACAACTCAGGAGGATGGGAGCCCAGATCCCCTCTTTCCAGCAGAAACTAAAACCAGGTGACCCTCAAAAGAGACTGGAGGAAGGAGGTTGGCTCCTGAGCTCCACAGAAAGGGGGGTCTACACCAGCAACAGGGCAAAGCAGTTAGGACCTTTGGCACCTCCCCCCACACCATGTCCTAGGATGGAGCAACCCTAGGGGCTACATGCCTGTCCCTCAGTCACAGAGGATTTCTCATCTCTGCTCAGATCTAAAGTGACTTCTCTTACTGCCTCCAATGAGCCCTCCCCTCGCGCTGGTACACTTAGCATCACACGTGAGAAGGAGAGACACAGGCTGACCCAATACACACAGAGACCCATGATCACATTGTCTCTGAGTGGGATTTTTAAACAACATGTGTTAGTTTGCATGACTCTCCTGTTGGTGGGATTTCAAACAGTGAAATGAGAAAGGGCAAGAACCTGCAGGAGGCACAGCAGACTTTTTTTAACGGAGTGGGATGGCGATGAGGGGCCCCTTCTCAAACCCCGCTCTGCCTCCAGGTCAATTTTCACTGAGGAGATGGGAATATATGCCGAAGGAATTTATAATGGCATGAAACAAGGTTTCCCACTAGACAGGGGGCTCTCACAATTTGCCAGACAGAGCCCATTTTGGAGCGGGAATTGGTTGAACTGGGTGCCCGGGACAAGATGTCCACGCCCCAGCCCTGTGGAGGCAGCTGCTGCCTCAAGGCTCCTCAGGTGAGACGAGGCGAAGTTGGGACCAGGTTAGACTGCCCAGTTTTGTTTTAAAGGAAATGAGCTCCAAGCCCAGGAAAGGTTGATGAGCTGGTATTTCTAGGTGTTCCTACACAGTGCTTACCCAGAGCCAAAACGTCTAAGGTTGAGGCAAGCCAAAATCTATGGGTCAAGAAGCGCTGAGAGATTCAAAAGACACAGTGAAAACTCTGGAACGAAGTCAAGTGAAATGTTGATGGCAGTTATCTGGAAAGGATCGGGGCAGGGAGCCCTACGGATATTTTGATTCTCATTTATATTTTTCAGTATTTTATCCATTTTCTACTGGGAGCAAGCATTGCTTTCATAATTAGGACAAAAAGAATAAATGCTATTTTTATAAAGAGAGGAGAAAAAAAATTTATTGGATTTGCCTAAAGCATGTGATTTTTGACTAGGAAGAGATTACAACGATAAATCTACTCTAAGCTAAACAAATCTAAAAAGTCTAAAATGTCTAGAAAGGTAGGAAATTTGAGTTTAGCACCTGAGTGGATTCTGTTCTTCATGTTCAGAATCTGCACATTGAAATAAAACTATCATTTTAAATATTGTATAATGATTTACTTTAAAAGAGTCCAACAGGTGAAACAGCAATACCTTAAACTTTACAGTTTTCTTTCTCCTACCTCTGAAAGTGTTCCACTTTTTCTCTTGGCCACCAGGATGCTCAAAGTTAAATTTTGGGCTTAGTCCATGTTGTATAGTTTAATATACAACCATCTCCTCCCTCCATCCCTTAATTTTCATTATTTTATGCTTGCATTTTATTTAATATGTCTTTATAATAAGCTGCCTACGATTCTTTTGGGGAGTGGGTGGTGGCATAATAACAATGAATAATCTTATTTGAGAGGAGACCTCTGTGAAGTCAAGAGAAACAGGGATTTATCTCTTTTACAGACGCTGAAGCTGCTGCTCAGAGATGGTGATGTGACTCCGCACTTGATCCACTTGAACCAGAAGCCAATTATTCAGATTCTTCATCCAGAGCTTCTTTCACTGTGCCAAGTGAAGTAGTGGAGCATTAGGGAGGCTCTCTCTGACCACTTGTCATGGATGGTGACAGGAAGGGCCCTACTGCGCCCCCTCCTTGTCACTCCCCATCTGGAAAGGCGGAAAGTAGTTGACCAGGTGACATGCCCACATTGCTGTTCATCCTCGCCTAGGAAGCACGCAGCTAAGAACCAGTCAAACAAGACCGCCAAAGCCAATGGTGACAATCAGTATTTCCTAATCTTGGTTTCAGAGCAAGGGTTAGTTCCTCCCTATGCTGCCCTCAGCCGCCCTCATTTCTCTCCTGGTTTGGTGACATTTTGTTCAAACTGTTGTCCCTTTGAGGTTCCTGAGTCTCTCCACAGGTCCCTGGGGAAGCTTTGCCATCTTCCCTCATTCCCGGGAATCTTGCTGTGTTAGCCTCCTAGGGCTGCCACAACAAAGTAGCACAGACAGGGGCTTAAACAACAGAAATTGATTATCCCACAGTTCTAGAGGCTAGAATTCTGAGGTCAAGATGTCAGCAGGATTGGTTCCTTCTGAAGCCCCTCTCCTGGGCTTGTACTCAGCATTCTTCTCCCTGTGTCCTCACATCCTCTTCCCTTAGTGCATGTCTGCATCTAAATTTCCTGTTCTTACAAGGACACCCATCTTACTGGATTAGCGCCCACCCTAATGACCTCATTTTAACTTGATCACGTCTGTAAAAGCCCTATCTCCAAATAAGGTCACATTTTGAGGTGCTAGGGGTTAGGACTTCAACATATGAAATTCGGGGGGACATAATTCAGCCCATTCTGCTTGCCCTCCATCTCCTGGTTTGGGCAACAGCCTCTGCAGAGGCCCACATTGCTAGGTGGCCCAGGGCATCCAGGCCGGCCAGGGCGTACCCACTCCTCTTGAGCCAGAAGTTGACTGGGCTCCCGGGTCAGACAAATCTTAACCAGAATGCCTGCTCCCCCATTTACCATGTGACCTTTAGCAATTTCCTCCAAATCTCTGAGGTTTGGTTTCCTCTTATGAAACTACCTCCTACCTAACAGGTCTCTTACGAGGATGTCTATGAAGAGCTGCCACCTGGGAGGAGCTCGATGAGAAGAGGCTACAGCTGATACTTAAGCAAATTGCCACCTTTTGCAAGGAGACACCAGGCTATTTCTACCTTGGAGCTGACGGCTCAGTCACACCTAGAACAAAGTTTGCTGGGCATAGTCTTTGGGCCTCCTCATTGAACGACACATCCTCCTCTACCAAGAATCTTTCAGAGCTCAGCTCAATGTTTTGTGTCCAAAGTAAGAAAAAAGTTCTTTCTCAACTTCTCTTGGGCCTGGTGACTTCAACCTCCTAATGGCGGGTTTGGGCCTGGATTCAGGGGCGACCCTGCTCCAGTCTCTCAGGCTTAGCAATTCAGCCTCATTTCTTTGCTCGTGGTTCCCTCTACGAAGCACAGATCATAGGTGTGATGGTTGATTTCATGCGTCAACTTGATCAGGCCATAGGGTGCCCAGATATTTGGTCAAACTGAGCCTGCAGAGCTTGGGACTTTCTACTTTCCACAGTCGTGCGAGCCAGTTCCTTAAAATAAATCTGTGTGTATAAACACACACACACACACACACACACACACACATGTCCTATTGGTTCTGTTTCTCTGGAGAACCTGACTAATATAATAGATAAATTCCAGGTGACTACCACCAGCATACCTGTAGGTGCCACCACCTCCATCCCAACCAGTGGGTCCACATTCCAGCAAATTCTAACTGATACTGACTTCAAGGAACTATTATAACCATTGTTCTCGCTTCTTCCAAACAAGATGAGACTGTTCCTTCTCAGCCTTGATGGTCCCCTCTAATATGCATATCACTCCACCTGAGGTAGGATATGATGTGGCTTTACCCCTGACTTGTAGAAGGACGTACAGAGAGTGAAAAATGAATTTGCTCATCACATGTGCACCAGGAACAAGCTCCAGATGTCGGTGCCGAGTCTCTCACTCAATGTCTGTGCGGAGTGACAAGCCCCAGACCATGGCTGGACATCAGGGGGGTCTGTGATATCCACCTCATACATCACGAGCACAGGCTCGGCCAACCTGGGGGTACCCTCCTCAGTCAATGTGGGTCCCACTGCATCTGGCCAAGAGCTGGCAGCAAATGGCTGCCCACGTGGAGGAGCTGACTGCTGGAGTATAAACAAGCATAGCAGAGCCATTCCTCCCAAGGAAGCGGGAGAGAAGGCAGGTCAGAGGACATATCTTGGGTGGTCTAAAGGAACATTCTCCAGTCCTGGGACAGACTGTGGAGAAACAAAATGGAGGCCTCAGTCCATTAACTTGGGGAAATACTCCTTAATAGAGACCTATCTTGGAAGTAAAGTCCTTAAAAAAAGGTCTGAGAAATACTGTAGGAAGAACCTGCTTCACCTTAACTTGCTAAACGAAGGAAACCCTACCCACCCCACTCTTTTCCCCCATAATACCTATTAACATCCTCCATCCTTTGAATCAGTAACCTTCCATGGAACAAGCATAGGAAAACATTGGTCAAAACAATTATTGAGCAAGAATTAATACTGAATTTTTTTCTCTTTCCTCATTTGGGCTGAGTCTTGATTTTAAAAAAAGTGACATTTACTTAGCACTTCCCACAAGCCAGTCAGGCAGTGCTTAACTCATGGAATCCTCAGGACTAGCCGAGGTGTTGGGAACTATTATTATCCCCATTTTACAGATGAGAAGACTGAGGCAAAGGAAAGTTAAGTAACTTACCCAAGGTGGAACAGCCATGAAGTATACACTGAATTAAGATACAATTCACCTTTGGTGCTTAATTTCCTTGTCCTTTTGTATTTGCTCAGGTTCCAATAATACCATCAAGCCATACCAGAAAGATTCCTAGGCTGTAAGTCCAAAGTAAACTGTAACGGAGTATTTGTCAGAAAACTTTCAAATATCACCACTAATCCAAGAAAGACACTAAGTTTTAAAGGAGACAAAATAATGAGCTTTGCCCTTGGCCTCATTTTATTTTTTAGAGCTATTTGGTGATGCTGGTCATTTTTAAAATTTTTTTAAAAATTTTTTAATTAAGATTATGATAGTTTACAACCTTGTGAAATTTCAGTTGTACATTATTGTTTGTCATGTTGTAGGTGCACCACTTCACCCTTTGTGCCCTTCCCCACCCTCCGTTTCCCCTGGTAACCACCGATTAGTTCTCTTTGTCTATATGTTAACTTCCACCTATGAGTGGAGTCATACAGAGTTCGTCTTTCTCTGTCTGGCTTATTTCACATAACATAATACCCTCAAGGTCCATCCATGTTGTTGTGAATGGGACGATTTTGTCCTTTTTTATGGCTGAGTAGTAGTCCATTGCATATATATATACCATATCTTCTTTATCCAATCATCAGTTGCTGGGCACTAAGGTTGCTTCCACGTCTTGGCTATTGTAAATAATGCTGCGATGAACATAGGGGTGCATGGGACTTTTGGAATTGCTGATTTCAGGTTCTTAGGATAGATACCCAGTAGTGGGGTGGCTGGGTCATACGGTATTTCTATTTTTAACTTTTTGAGAAATCTCCATACTGTTTTCCATAGTGGCTGCACCAGTTTACATTCCCACCAACAGTGTATGAGGGTTCCTTTTTCTCCACAACCTCTCCAACATTTGTCACTTTTTGTTTTGGTTATTTTTGACATTCTCACAGGTGTAAGGTGATATCTTAGTGTAGTTTTGATTTGCAGTTCCCTGATGATTAGTGATGATGAGCATATTTTCATGTGTCTATTGGCCATCCTTATATCTTCTTTGGAGAAATGTCTGTTCATGTCCCCTGCCCATTTTTTGATTGGGTTGTTTGATTTTTTGTTGTTGAGCTGTGTGAGTTCTTTAATATTATGGAGATTAACCCTTTGTCAGATAAATAACTTGTAAATATTTTTTCCCAATTAGTGGGCTGTTTTTTTGTTTCAATCCTGTTTTCCCTTGCCTTGAAGAAGCTCTTTAGTCTGATGAAGTCCCATTTGTTTATTCTTTCTATTGTTTCCCTCGTCTGAGGAGTTATGGTGTCCAAAAAGATTCTTTTGAAACTGATGTCAAAGAGTGTACTGCCTATATTCTCTTCTAGAAGACTTAGTGTTTCAGGCCTAATCTTCAGGTCTTTGATCCATTTTGAGTTTATTTTGGTGTGTGGTGAAAAAGAATGGTCAATTTTCAATCTTTTGCATGTGGCTGTCCAGTTTTCCCAGCACCATTTGTTGAAGAAACTTTCTTTTCTCCATTGTAGGCCCTCTGCTCCTTTGTCGAATATTCGCTGTCCATAGATGTGTGGTTTTATTTCTGGGCTTTCACTTCTGTTCCATTGATCTGTGCACCTGTTTTTGTACGAGTACCATGCTGTTTTGATTACTGTAGCTTTGTAGTATGCTTTGAAGTCAGGGATTGTGATGCCTCCAGCTTTGTTCTTTCTCAGGATTGCTTTAGCAATTCAGGGTCTTTTGTTGTCCCATGGGAATTTTAGGATTCTTTGTTCAATTTCTGTAAAGAATGTCATTGGGATTCTGATTGGGATAGCGATGCTGGTCATTTTTAAGATGTGTGTTCCCTTTGACCCAGTGATTTCATTCCTAAGAATTCATCCTTTGGAGGTAAAGGGACACGTGCAAAAATGAAAACATGGACATGTCTTCTCTTCTCTCTTTAAACCTTAACACCTTTCTCTTAGTTCATGACCCTGAGAAAATAGAAGCAACCACAAAAGAAGGAACACGTAGCCACACTCCCATCTCTGCCAGCCCTGCCTTCCTTCCTGCTCCTCTGCGGCCAGCCCCTCCGCTCATGCCTGCATCTCCTCCCTCTCGTCCAGTGGAGGGCATCACTGTTTTTTGCATGATCAAAATTTCCCTTCTCTACTGGACTATTTTCATCAGCATATAAATGTGTTGTTATTCTGCCATTACAAAAACCAAAGTCTCTCTTGGCCCTACATCTGGTTTCTCTAGCTATTTATCCAATTTCTCTGCCCCCCTCTATGCAAAACATGAAGTGCGTGCTCATTCTCTGTCTCAATTTCTCTCCTCTACCCTTCCCGGAATCTACTCCAATCAGCCTTTGGTCCATACCACTTCATCAGGGTCCCCAGTCACTTCCACTTTACCAAACCCAATGACCACTCCTTGGACCTCATTTTATTCTCACTGGAGTCTGCTGATCACTCCCTCCCTCTTGGAATTCCTTATTCACTTGGCTTTTGGAACTCCACTCTCTCTTGGTCCTCCTATGTCCCTGGCTGCTCTCTCAAGGTCTTGTCAGTTTCTTCTTATCTCTGCGACCTCTTAACGCTGGAGGACCCCAAGGCTTAGTCCTCGGAACTTCTCCATCCATACTCACTCTGGAGGTGACCTTACCCGGCCTCCATGGTGTTAACTATCACCTAAATAGCGGTGTCTCCTCCGGCCCAGACTCTGCCCTGAATTTGACCTCTACAGCCAACTGCATACCTGGCAATACCACTTATAGAAACCTCTCACAGTCTATACAGAAGTTGAGGCCAAACAGTTGGGAGTGCCCCTGGACTCCTCTCTTCCTCTCAACCCTGACTCAGTCTGTGAGCAAGTCCTGTCAACTCAACCTTGCCTGTATCTTTAGAATCCAACCACTTCTCCTCTCCTGCCCTCCTCCCGCTCAGCGTCAATCCGCCATGAGGCCTCTCCTAGGTCATGGTACCAGCCTTCTCATGGTCTCCCGGCTTCGCTCCTTGCTTCCAGTAATCTCTTCTCCACAAAGCAGCCAAACTGATCTGTAGAAAACGTAAGTATGGTCATGCCAAGTCTATGTCCAAGGCTTTCCAGTTGCTTCCTATTTTCGCATAAAATGCAGTCTTACTGAGGCCGACAGGGCCCTGCAGGACTCAGCTCGTCTTCTGCCTCATCTCCTCCTTCCCCTTAGCTCACCTGGCTCCAGCCACAGGGCCTCCGTGCTGCTCTGTCAACAGGCCACATACACCTCTGTTTCTTCTGCCTGAAACGCCCTTCCCCTTGGTCACCTCAAGACCCCTATTTCGAACATCCCTTGAGCAGAGAGGCCTCCCCTGACTACCACACACTAATAGTCACCCTGGCCCCGGCACTCCCTCCTCCTGTAGCCTGCTTCATTTCACACCCCCAGCCCCACCTGGCACATTAAGTGCCAGTCTGTTCATTGTTTGTCTCCCTTGTCTAGAACACAAGCCCCACAATGTGAAACTCTGTTGAGATCCAGTGCCTGGAAAGGTAGGCACTCAACAAGCATATGCTGAACGAATGAAGGCTGTTCTTACAATGGTTGCTTATAAATCCAAAAGGTTCACAAAAGTGGATGGATTAAAAAAAATATTGTAGACCCACCTGATGGAACATCATTCAGCCAGTACAGAGGCTTGTTTAGATTTATGTTTACTGCCATGGGAGGTTTTCCAAGATGTGGGAGATGAAAACAGGTTAGAAAATAACATGAATTATAAGATCTCATTAATGTAAAATTACATATGGTGATCCACATGGCTTCGTGCAGATAAATACCCAGAGATAAGGTTGCTTCTGGGGGGTGAGCTGCCTTACAAAGTACCCTGGGGTCCTCCTGGAGGTCAGAGGTGTGGTGGACATGGGGGAGGGCAAAGGGGATGGTCTCTGCCAAAGCGAGGTGGTTATGTCCAACCTGAGGGGGCTGCACTGACTTCCACTGTTCAGGTCTTTGCTGGAGTTCTCTAGAACAGATGTCATCTCTGTCTATGGGGGTGACATCATGGACAGAAGAAATGGAGCTGCTCTGAGAAACAGCACAGGTTGTCCAGATGCCAGCAAGGCCCCTCAGAGCAAACTGAGGACTTCAGGGAGAGAAAGCGGCTTTATGGAACGTCATTGTCTCTGGAAGTGAAGGCCACATAATTCGCTGGTTAGTTCCTAGTGAGCACTAATTGAAGTAATAAAAGGTGTTTTAGTTTCCTACTGTTGCTGGAATAAATTACCACAAACTTAGTGACTTAAAACAATACAGATTTACCATGTCACTCTTCTGGAGGTCAGAAGTCCAAAATCAGAGTCACTGGGCTAAAGTGAAGGTGTTGGCCAGGCTGGCTCCTTCTGGAGTCTCCAGGAGAGAATTGGTTTTCTTGCCTTGTCCAGCTTCTAGAAGCTGCCAACATTCTTTGGCTTGTAGCCCCTTCCTCCATCTTGCAAGTGCATCAGCCCAGTCTCTGCTTCTGTCATCACATCACCTTCTCCTCTGACTCTCACCAACTCCCCACCCCGCTCAGCATCTGTCATACCAGACGGATCATTGATTACATCAGCCCACCTGGATAATCCAGAACAGTCTCCCCGTCAGGGGCAATTATTCAGCCTACCACTCCAGGTAATAGAGAGGCTGTTGTTTCCTGTGAACACAAGCAATGCAAAGTATTAAAGTACTAAATGTATAACCTTTGATCCCATCAGTTGATGTAAAGGGAATGGGAAATGATGGGCCCTTTGGCCAAAGGGATTGTGTGTTTGATGACAGGAATCAGGCCAGGTTCTCAGGCTAGGTTCTCAGGCTCTGTTCCAAGGCCGGCATTACCCAGGACTTGCTAGGTTAGACTGCACTGACAGGCCTGCAAACTATACAAGTGCGAAGAGAAGGACAACCTTGCATTCCAAACTCTGTGCTTGTGGGAACCTCCTCCAGATCTGTCACCATGGGGTTAAGCCAGACCGGAGAATGAGGACACGCATGTAGATCTGAGATTGTACCAGGAAAAAGTAACTTTATTATTTTCCTACCAGCTAGCCTGAAGTGGCACTAAACTTCACTGAAACATTTGACAGGCATTTGTGTCCTTGACTGCAAGCCGAGCCCACTCACTATGAGTGCAGAGCTCAAGTGAGTGCCACACACTCTGCTTGTCACCTGGCTGTGGTCCTGGCTCAGACAACCCCACTAGAGGTGACACAAGCCATCTTGGCAGCAGGAGTGCTTGGTGGGCAGGAGACAAGGCAGGCAGCATGCATTCTGGGTACCCTCACACTGCCCTCCCACCCTGCCCCCTCCTTAATCCCTGGCAGCCACTGAGTAATTACATACTTAGCTTTTTAAAACTGCCAAACTTTTTGCAGAACGGCTGTGCCATTTTACTTTCCCACCAGCAATTTAGGAGTGATCCAGTTTCTCTCCTTTCTCAACAGCATTTGGTGTTGTCACTAGGTTTTATTTTAGTCATCCTGATAGGCATGTAGTGATTTCTCATTGTGGTCCTGATTTGCATTGTCCTAATGCTAATCATGTGCAGCATCTTCTCATGGGCTTATCTGCCACCTGTGTATCCTCTCCAGTGAAATGTCTCAAGTCCTTTGCCCATGTTCTCATTGGATTGTTTGGTTTTCTACTGTTGAGTTTTGAGTGTTCTTTATATATTCCAGATACTAGTCCTTTGTTAGACATAGAGGTTTGCAAATAATTACTCCCAGTCTGTAGCTTGATTTTCATCCTCTTAAGAGGGTCTTCTCAGAGCAAAACCTTTTATGTTTGATAAAATATAATTTATTGATTTGTCCTTTTGCGGATCATGCTTTTGCTGTCAAGTTCAGGCTCCCCATTGGTCTCCAGAGGCACTGCAGGGGTGGGACGCTCGCTAGGCCAGCAGGGGGGAAAGTCCTCGTTCCAGCCTCGTGAGGGTGGGGATTCGGCCATTGCTGGAGTGGGTGTGTGTGGGGCTGCAGTTTTTTCTGTGGTGTTGGCTGGAGTGGAGCAATTACTGCCTAAATTTTTCTTTTTGCTAGGCTGCCCTTTCTTCTTCCCTTGGCCAGAGATAGCAGGCTTTTGTTGGTCTTTTACTATTATTATTATTGTGGTTAAACATACATAAAATTTACCATTTTAAAGTGTACAGTTCTGCAGCATTAAGCACATCCACATTGTTGTGTAATCATCACCACCATCCATCTCCAGAACTGTTTCATCTTCCCCTAAACTGAAACTCTGCACCCATTAAATACTAACTCCCCACATCTCCTCCCCGCCAAGCCCCTGGCAACCACCATTCTCCTTTCTGTCTCTATGAATTTGACTACTGTAGGTACCTCATATAATTGGAATCATACAGTATTTGTCTTTTAATGTCCAGCATATTTCCCTTAGCATAATGTTCTCAAGTTTCATCCATGTTGTAGCATCTGTCAGAATTTTCTTCCTTTTTAAGGCTGAATACTATTCCATTGTATGGATATACCACATTTTGTTTATCCATTCATCCATTGATGGAAACTTGGGTTGCTTCCACCTTTTGGCTATTGTGAATAGTGCTGCTATGAACATGGTGTACAAATATCTGTTCAAGTCCCTACTTCAATTCTTTTGGGTATATCCCCAAAAGTGGAATTGCTGGATTGTATGGTAATTCTATGTTTAATTTTTTATGGAACTACCACACTGTTTCCCACTGCAGCTGCGCCAGTATACATTGCCACCAGCAATGCACAAGGGTTCCAATTTCTTCACATCCTCATGAATACTTCTTTTGGGGATAATAGCCATCATAATTGGTGTGAAGAGGTGTTGGTCATTTTTTTCCTCTGTCCTGCCAGTGTTTCTGTGTTGCTGGCTTTCTTTGACTCCAAGCATGGGATATATGAGTCAAAAAGAAAACTGGGGAACTCATCACTGTCATTTTTTTTGGTCCCAAGGTCCCCAGCTGGTCTGCTTTCTTCACTCTACCTTTCAGAGTCGTCTTATGTTTCCTTTAACATATAACGTCCAGGTATTTTTGCTGTATTTAGGGCAAGGGACAGGGAAAGGTATATCTATGTAGTAGCTATATCCTATCAAGAGAACCCTGAATATCTCAATATATAGGTGTCCTCTCCATCTCTTTTTTCTTAAAATTTATTTATTGAAGAAACCACGTTGTTTGTCCTACAGAGCTTGCCACAGAATTGGATTTTGCTGATTGCGTTCCCCAAAGTGTCATTTAACATGTTCCTCTGTGCCCTGTATTTCCCTGGGGGATTGGTAGTTAGATCTGAAGGCTTGATCAGATTCAGGTTAGAGTTTTTAGCAGACTACGTCATAGGGGGTGGTATGCACCTCTATGATGAGGCATAACATCTCTTGTCTTTGTTGGTAATATTAACTCCTTTAATAGTTACCAGTTTTCTTTTTCTTTTATTTTTCTAGTAGCAACATAAACTCAATAATTTAATTTTATAATTTCAATCCATTACTATTTTTGATCTTGCAGATGTTCATCCCATGTCTAGCTAGAAAGAGCTTCTTTAAGTTCTTCTGACAGGGCCCCAGGTGTCTTTGCTGGTCCCCTGGATGTCTGGTATGAAAAGATGCTCCAGGCTATCTTAGACATTTTTTGCCCTAAATCTGGAATCAGCCCTTCTCCAAGGAGCCCTTGATCCTTTTGGAAGGAAAGGTATCTAGAAACCACAATTTGGGCACTAGGGGTGCTTGCTAGATACTGGCTTGGTCATTGTTTTTAGGTCCTTTCAGTGAAACAAGCTAGGAAATAAGTGAGTGTGTTTAAGATAAATACATCATGAGTTCAAATTGGTGTTTCTGCATCAAATTTAGAACTAAAGGTTTTAATTTAACCTCTTTGGTCTTATAGAGGCAACTTTTTATCTCCCATGCCAAAAACTTGGTTCCCCATAATATAAACATAATTACTCATTTACTTTCTCCAGTAATAAACATACACCAATCTCAGAATAACAATACAATCTCACAAAAACAATATAATACTTCCACAAACAAAACAATTACTGAAAATGGTTTTTGTTTATCAATCACTTATTTACTTGTTGCCACTCTTTTTTTCCTTAGGGTATATCCTACTGGGGATGCACAGTTAAATTCCTGTATTTTAAAGTCAATTGAAATAGTTCCTTTCTTTGTTTTATGTCACCAACTTGATATATAGTTATGTTCATTTACTTCATTTTGCTTTCAATTTTTAGGAATTAAAAAATCTATTTTACTAACTATGTAAATATTCTTATGGTTCTAAAGCCAAATCTATAAAGCAAATTATATTTGGACAAATTTATCTTCTAACCCTGTCCCCTATATATTATTCCCTCTCTCCTTCTATAGGTAACAACTTACATTTTTTTTGATTTACCCTTCCATCTAAAATAAAGCAAATATCTCTGCATATTTATATGTATCTCCTTTCTTAAATAATTGGTAGCATACTACTCACACTTTTCTCCATCTTGTGTTTTTACTCACTGCATCTTGAAGATCACTCCATAGCAGTACACAGAGATATTCATATTCCTTTTTTTAGCTACATAGACTCCACTGTGTGGATGTCCACAGTTTACACAGATGGTCCCTTGTTGGTGGAAATCAAACGTTTTTCTGAATGGAGTGTCTACACTGAATGACTCTGTCACACGGTTAAGCAAGTCCCTGTGGTTATTCCTCCTCCTTCATAAGTCACTTGTCAGTCTTGCATCCCCACTCTCAGCAGCTTTCTCCATGCAGGGACTGGCTCTATGTACATATACTGCCTAGAGTGAGCTAGTTCCAGGTAGCAGATATCCCTGATAAGGTACTAAATAGACATTCAGTTTCAAAGTTACTTCAAAAACAATTTTCCCAAAGGGGAAACAGAGAGTCACTGTTTAATGGGAACAGTTTCTGTTGGGATCATGAAAAAGTTCCAGGGATGGATGGTGGTGACGGCTGCACAACAATGAGAATGTGCTTAATCCCACCGAACTGTACACTTAAAGATGGGTGAAATGGGAAATGTTGGGTATATTTTACCTCAATAAAAAAAAAGAGTAAGTAAAATCTATGGGAAACACTTAAAAACATTTACTGAAAAATAGCAATCAAGATTTTCTGTTAGAAAATAATTTTCTCCAATAAACTATTTTAATGTGTAACTTTATACAGAAATTAAACTTTTTTGTGTATGTGAGGAAGATTGTTGCTGAGCTAACCTCTGTGCCAGTCTTCCTCTATTTTGTACGTGGGGCACCACCACAGCATGGCTTGATAAACGGTTTGTAGGTCTGTGCCCAGGATCAGAAATCATGAACCCTGGGCTGCTGAAGTGGAGCACACAAACTTAACCCCTATGCCACCAGGTAGGCCCCAGAAATTAAACTTTTATACACATACTAAATGAGGATTTTAATTGATATGAATATGTTTCATTGCAGGGTCAATAGTAGATGTCCTCAGCTTAGAGATGGCTCCTTTCTCCACTGTTGTAATAAATGAGGTTTGGTCACTTTCCAAGCTTAATCTTATCTGACATGGCATCCGTACAAAGTACTCTCCAAGTTTAATGATTTGATAGCAAGTTAGCTTTTTCTAGACATATTTATCTTACTACATGGTAACTTGAATTTTATGGCTTCTAAGTGAGGCATTTATGAATAGGAAATACAGCTCAGTGACACAGGAGACAAACTCTTATACCCACCCCTGCTGATGTTAGAGTCAAGGTTTATCACACTGGGCTGAGGATGTGAGAGATTCAGGGCAAACCTATACAGAGAATTTTCTCAAGCCCTAAGTCTGGATAGACTAACAAATGGGCTGTAGACTCTGGTGAGCCACCATGATGCTTCACCATCTCTTCTTCATGACCTTGTCTCCATCTGTAAAATACTGCCTTACTGTGGATACATTATTGTACACTACTGTAGACTTTATAAACACTGTACACTTAGGCTACACTAAACTTACAAAAATACTTTTCTCTCTTCAATAATAAATTAACCTTAGCTTACTGTAACTTTTTTACTTTATTAACTTTTTAATTTTTTAAAACTTTGACTTCATTTTTCCTTGAGGAAGATTAGCTCTGAGCTAACATCTGCTGTCAATCTTCCTCTTTGCTGAGGAAGATTGGCCCTGAGCTAACATCCGTGCCCATCTTCCTCTACTTTATATGTAGGCTGCCTGCCACAGCATGGCTTGACAAGTGGTGAGTAGGTCTGTACCTGGGATCTGAACCGGCAAACCCTGAGCTGCTGAACGGGAGCATGTGAACTTAACAGCTGCGCCACCAGGCTGGCCCCAGCTTTGACTCTTTTGTAATAACACAATTTAAAACACAAACACGTTGGACACCTGTACAAAAATATTTTCTTTCTTTATATAGTTATTTTATACATTTTTTTCTAGTTTTGAAATTTTTTATTTGTCTTTTACTTTTTGAGCTTTTTTATTAAAAACTAAGACACAAACACACATTAGCCTAGGCCTACACAGGGTCAGGATCATCAGTATCACTGTGTTCCACCTCCACATCGTGTCACACTGGAAGGTCTTCAGGGGCAGTAACATGCGTGGAGCTGTCATCTCCTATGATAACAGTGCCTTCTTCTGGAACACCTCCTGAAGGACCTGCCTGAGGCTCTTAGGGAGATGTCACTCTTTTCAGAAATATGTCCCTTGTGGTTTGCTTGGTTTCTTTTTTTCGTCCTAGATTTGCTTGTAAACAGATAATGCATCATGAACATTCCTTGCTGTTAATGAAAACTTTCGGTGTTCAGGGTGTCCGTGTTTTCAAACTTTTTAAGGAACTCATGGAGGTCTGCAAAAACTTCTGCTAAACCCTTTGCTGTGAATTTCTTGGGGGTTCTTTTTCTTCTCCTATAGTTTCTTATTCTCTTGCCTCTTCCTCAGCTATGCGTTTTTGTTCCAGTTCCAACAACTCCTCATTAGTCAATTCCTAAAGAACCACTTCTAGGAACTCCTCAATGTCGTCCTCATCCACACCCACACCCAGGTTAAAGCTGTTTGCCATCTCAACCACAGCCTTGCTGATTTTTGCAATCTCTCCATCGTTGGCAAATCCTTTGGAGTCATGGACGAACCTTTTGGGTGTCTTCTTCCAGATACACTAGGCAATAGGAATTTTTCAGCTCCATTGTAATCTCATGGACCACTGTCATATATGCAATCTATCGCTGACTGAAATGTTGTTGTTATGTGGTGCATGACTGCAGTAGAATTCAGAGCCAGACCACAGCGCAACAAAGCATTTATCCAAGTCCTCTGGAAGATCTGGCTTCTAGACCTGTCGTGAAATCTGTCTCATGGAAACTTAGATTCCTCATGTACCCAACCGGAGCTTCTGTCAAACTTGTTTAATCGACCAACTCTCTCTTTTTTTCCCCTCAAGTATTTTAAAGCAAATTTCATACACCACGTTATCTCACCCCCAAGTATTTCAATATCCTGCCCCTCATAGGACTGTCAAACAATAAATACCCAGTATTCACTACTGGAAAATCAGCAATGTTATTTTTAATACAGATGTGGTACAGAATGTTTAATTACAGCAGGGCAGAGATTCTAGTTAAATAAAATTAAAAACTTTTATTTTTCCAAATATAAAATTACTAAATTAATGTCTCAAAAGAAAATATAACATGGTGAAAGCTTTAAATTACACCACTATTCACCACAGGATTTATGATTTACCAATTACATACTCCACCACTTTGGCAAAAGGATGAAATTTTTAAAACAGTTTATAAACCTAACATAGCAAAGACTGTATACATCTCAATATTGCACTTTTTTATGTACAAGAATAAAACAGCAAAGTGTATTGCATATACTAAGTACAGCACAAATTTGTCACAATTAAACTTATGCAGAAGCTGATGTGAGTATTAAAAATGTAGAAATGTAATACACGTATATACAGGATGCTGAGACTGTATTAACAAACTCTATGTACATAACAATATACTGTACTATTTTTAAATTTTGAGCATAGTTGTGTTTATTAATACAGGCCTTTGGTTCTAAACTTGACTAGTTTTAGGCTCACATAGTTTCTTAAGCTTTCATATTTTTTAAATGCAAGTAAATGAGTATAAAAGCACTAAACCTTCTGGTTCACTGGTACAAAAATTACAATGGTCAGTTCCCTTGGGTCATCAAAAACTAGTCACAAAAATAATTCTTGTATTCAACCTGAATGTGCCACAGGAAAAAAAAAAATATTTTCAAGATTTTCCAGCTTAGCCTAGAGGCAAAAGGTTACCCCAGCCTCAATTTCAGTGCTACTGTCCCTGCTATGTACATTCTAGAACACTTGTTTTCTCTAGGCCGTTTAATACTACTCTGTAAGGAAGAATAAAATTTAACTCCAGCTTAAGAGTGTCCACCACACACCTCTGTTAAGACACAATGAAAAGTTTGAATATTGCCAGCGAGATTTAAAAAAATACGTGCACCCTCTTATGACTCCTCTAGAAAATGTGCTAAGAAATAACACAGTTCTTTATTTCCTTTCTCTCCCATTCCCCTTGACTTCTTGTGCTCGGTCTTCCCCGTGTCTTGCACGGGCCCAGTGATTAGTTTTGGAAATCATCCTGAGTTTGTAAATGACAAAGCAAGTCCCCACAGGTGGTCCATGAGGTGAAATCACACAACTGAGGACGAGCTGGTCATCCCATGAACCATTGTGCTTGTTGGAGTCCCACTGATGGCATTGAAGATGTGAAGGGAATTCGGTAAAACGCTCGTCTTCTCCTCCAGGGGGCAAATCTCGAGGCACAGAAACACAACATTATCCAAGTGTAACGCCCTGAACAACATTTCTCAAAATGGTGCATTTCATGTCACACACAATTTATCACCCAGTGGTCACCGAGACCGTGAATGACGGTGCGCTCAGATAGCTTGGCTTTGGCAGTTTGCAGAGGGATTGGGTCAGCTCATCTAGGAAATGACCTTTTTCAGATCAGGATTAAAAGGAGAAAAGTCAAGAACAATATGTTTTGTTTCCTTCACAAGTTAGTGAATGAAGAGCCTTCTAGACTCATCAGATTATAAGGTGGCTTGAAGTCTATCTTACACATACTTGATGGGGACATGACCTAGCCTTGTCCTTTGGAAACATCTTTTAAAATGAATCTGGAGCACCAGTGTTTCTCTCCTGGCTCCTTTTCTCAGGGTCTTACAGATTTCCATCCTGGGAAAGAGATAGTGGCTGCCCCTCTGACCTGAAAAAAAATCTCTTTTCATACTAGGTAATGCAGGGAAGAATTCTAAGCACAAGACTTGACCTATTGCCAGGCCGAAACTGAGAACAACATACACTCAGAGGCTCCCCTGGACAAAGCAAAATCAGGTCTATTCCAGCCACGACCCTTTCTGCTTAAGGGTTCAAAGGAGTTTAATCTTCATAGTTGTTGAGATAATGAAAAGTTCAAAGTGCAGTTTACAGCACAGCACTGCATTAAATGTCCACATAATTTGGGAGTTTACTTTACAATTTTCAGCCCATAATTTTTTCCTACTTTCATCTTTTCTAGTGCCAAATGCTGGCACTCACTGATCAAGCTTTCCATCCTACAGGAATCTGGAGACCTCAAGAAAAAGACCTTGAGTTTTCTCTAAAAACTTGTTCCCAGGAGACCCTTCCTTTCTGCTTAATTACTCACATATTTATTTCTTTAATCATTTCAATTTTTTCCCTACTTTTCTAAATGCCCAGAAGAGGGTTGCCTTCTTTTGAACATGCATTATCATGATGCCAATGTCTGCAGTTGTCCAAATTCAGTAATAACTTCATGTGACTCAGTTTATCAAGGTTCAGAAAAACAAAATTAGAAAATGACATTACCATCCCATCTGAATGTGTTAGCATGGAGGACAAAAAAAGCAAGCAAATTAAATCTTAGACATTTAAGCTAGTTTCCTGCAACAGACATTTCCTAAGTAAATCATCATGTTATATACTAACTGGCACAAATGGTCCTAGCTTCCATTTTGCAGGACTGAAAGACAATAATGTAGGGGAACAGACAAAAATAGTTAAGTGTTCTTAAGGTGCCAACACTAATTATAAAGACTGGTACTGCGACCGGGAAGAAGTCACCCTGGTTGATGGAGAATGGACCCCTCAAAAAGCAACAATGTGGCAGCTGCTTTTTGACATTCACTTGGTTCCCGGGGCAGCTGTCCCTTCTGATGACTACTGAGCCCACATCAGTAATCCTACTGAAAGGAATTCATACAGGAAGGCGATAGTAGCCTTGTAATCAGGAAAGATGCCCGTAATGACAAGGAATATAGAAGCAGCCATGAAGAATCCACTGGGGCACCCATGGGTTAGCTGTAAATAGTCAAAAATGGAACAAGCCTATTTTTTTTAAATGGCACATTTTTTAAATGTGCTGTTTGGAGTCCCACTGATGGCACTGAAGATGTGAAAGGAATTCGGTGAAATGCTTGTCTTCTCCTCCAGGGGGCAAAGTTATTTAATGCAACAGCTAAGTCCTTAAATCAGGCTAGTAAATCCTGTTCTTTCAAAGGATTGGATGAACAAAGGAAATTCTAGGAAGAGTATGGGTATTTCTTTTAATGTGAGTTTTATTTTTTTGAGCTAGATTGGTGGGGAAGGTCAAAGCTTATAAACTGCAGCCACCTCTAAGAGCAATGAAGAGAGGTGGGTGCTGCTCTCCTCTGGTCACGTTAGATACTAACTGGTGGGCAATTTGTTAGCTGTTCCCCAAGTAACCTGTGGTTAGATAGTAGCAGCAATGTACATTATTCTTCAGATACCTAAATTCTGGAAGGATGTTGGAAGGTTTAGGCCACCATACGGTGTACTTGAGACCCAAACTGATGCATGCTCCCTAAAAATGAGAAGAACTCCAGGCTGGCACTTACCTGCTCATGCATGATTTCAGAAAGCTCCTTTGCCATTTCCCTGTAGTTGGCCTTCATTTCTTCCTGATACTCTAACTGGTCCTCTTTAATCAGCCGTTCATTTACTGCTAAGGCTTGACCACAAGCTTCCACAAATTGCCTGAAATGGTGTGGGAATGAAAAAAAAAAAGGCATGTAGAGGACAATGAATAAGTCCAACTGGTGGTATCTACTGAATGAGCACAGAAATGATGAATCCTTGAAGAGAAAAGGACGTTTCCAGTGTGGTTTACCTGAAAACTTCTTTAAGCAACTTCACTTTATTGTCAGGATACCTTTTTGTGTTTGTGTCATCTAAGAAAGCTCGGGCATACGCTAGTGGACCAGCATTGACCTAGATAAAGAACAAAGATTTTAAATCATGTTATGAAGAAAATTACCACTATCATTGATTTAGTTTCAGTTGGAACATACTAAAAATGCTGTTTGAGTGAGCTGGTCATGACCCCTGCCCTCCAGGAACTTATAACTCAAAAAAGGAAAGTGTGAAATAGGCTTATATTGTTATATGTCATTTGATTTTATCATCTCAGCCATTCTCAGGGCACTTGTGTTGATGGTTCCTTTTATGTAGGAAGAACCAATGCTTGGAAAATTTAAGGACCTGTTCAAAGTTGAACAGCCAGTAAGCAAAATGCCTGAGATCGGAGCCCAAGTCTTCCAATTGGTATTTGTGCTCCACCATACTGACTAAGAGGTCAATCTAGTGAGTTCAGTGAAAAACTGAAAAATACGGGAAATACACCAGTTTTAAAAAATCAACTGTTCACCTCATGGAACTGTATAGGCAGCTACGGCCACACTGGTTTGCTGTCCTCGAATGAAGCAACAGTGTGAGGTGTGCTAGAAGGCCAAAGATTAGGGACATTCAGCAACGTGTCAAGTGAACCAGCACCCTGCATCTCTCTTTCAATTAGCCAAGAAGAGTTCTCTGAAGTTGGGTAAGTTAGGAAATGTGAGAATGTGGAGAGAAAGAAGGTTAGACACACTGGATGGGGAGGAGAAAGTTCCAGGCATCTGAGACAGCTTGGGAAAGGCCTTGACCATGTGATACTGCCTAATTTTTCCTGGGAGGTCTGGTGGGCTTGGAAGGTAAGTAAGCAGGGAGGCTGTCTGTCTTGTCTGTCACTGTTGGTGAAGGGGAAGGGCTCCATGGTGTGCAGGACTTGTACAGTAATGGCAGGAGAACCGAGCTGTGAGAATTCACACCAGAGGTGGGGAGACAGACGGCCATTGTGGTTAGAGGTGGGCCCTAACAGGAACAACTAGCTAATCTTGTGTGATGACTGAATATGTCATCACACTGGATATGTGTGGGGAACTATGTTAACAACCTGAAGATGACCCAAATGACCAATTATCCAAAATGATACAATATATTCAATTTTAAGAAGATGCAAAGAGGAGAGCTGATGAGACTTTGTAAGGTCTAAGATAACAAGACCTTGGAGTGCAGCGCCATGAAGGCACCCTGATGGCTCTGTCCTGTACAACAGCAACCCCAGTGAGGCTCTTGGTCAAAGAACTACAGAAACAGACAAATAAAATGATAAAATCAATTTCCCCTGGCTCCAACTTTGTTGTTATCTTGGTGGGAAAACACATATAAACTTAATATCCTCATTTCACTATGGGATTCTTTGCTTTCCAAGATGACTGAGCATTTATAAAACTCTAAGGTCACCACCAAATGGCAGGGCACATTTTGCCCTTTAGAAAGCTCAACCTGTCTAGCCCCACCCTTTACTGGTATCCACACTCCTCCGCTGGCCTTTTGATAGAGGCATGATGTTCCAGGCCATGTTATTGAGTGGTTTTGTTTTTAACTGCAGAAAACTGTGGCCTCTGGCCCTGTTATGTAACCACTTACATTACTGGAATATTTATCATATTCACTTGATAACTTATTTTAGCACCTAAGTCTTTTGGGCCATAAGGGAAGATGTTAAAAATATCTGCAAATACTTTCATGGTGAATGACATTTAGAAAAATGTTAGGCAACAACTCCTGATAAAAAGTTGACAAAAACTGATTTCACAAAATGAACCAAGAAAATCCCAAAATCTATATACTACAATCTACATGTAACTTTCATAAACACACCCTTCTTGAAAGAGAAAAGAATTGGAGATAGGGCGATACACACACACACACGTCTGTGTACATATATATATACACACACACGTAAAACAAGTGCTAGAGTTATTCATATACACTTAGAAATGTCAATAAAGCAAGAGGCATACTAGTCACCAGAGGGAGGTTATTTAACATTTACCAGTTTCCCAGGAAACCATGTAAGTAAGAAACCTTTTAAAAAACGTACTATTGAAGTGTAATATACAAACAGAAATGAACATGTAAGTGTAGAGCTTGATGAATTTTCACAAACTGAACATATCTGTATAATCAGTACTTAGATCAAGAATGATCTTTTCCATAAATGGTGCACACTTCATAGCTATATGGAAAAAAAGATATATTTTGATCCCTATCTGCTACCACATACAAAATCACTTCCAGACGGATTGCAGATCTACATTGGAAGGAATGCTGAACAAAGGAGGAGAACATAGGAGAGCATCTTTGAAACAGATTTAAGAAAGATTTCTTAAAGAGGACACCAAAAATGCTATGAGTAGAGGAAAAATTGATTCATTGGGCTATATTAAAATGAAGAATTTCTGTTAATCAAAAGACACCCTTAAGAGAGTGAAACTTACGGTATTTTTTCAGATACAATTTTCATAGAAACCAGAAACAATAGTTTTATTTAAAAAATCTGTATCTACCCCCATTTCTTTATGTTTAGAAGAGTCTTGAAGCTTCCAATTAGGCACCTAGAATTCCCCAAATTACCAAAAAACAGGTTAGTATGGAGAGCTGTCTCTGCCCTATCTGTTGGCTTAGCAAGAAGGACAGCTCTGGTAGGTGGGATGGGGTGGGGTGGGAGCTCTAAGGCTACTGCCCGCTCTGATGTCAGGAGAAACTGCACACAGACACTGCGGGGAGGTAACGCGGATCGCCTGGTAAGCCAGGGATCTACACTAGACCCTGGTGGTGTGAATGACTTGAAGTTTATCGAGGTCCGAAGGAGCCTTTCCCCTGTGGCTCCGTGGTTTGGCTCACCTGAACGCTCACGCTGCCCTGGAGTTTGAGCTGCAGTTTGATCATGTCCACTTCGGCCGAAGAGCACAGCTGCCGGAGCTCAGCCACTTTCTTGCTCATCTCATCAATGGCCACTTCAATGGGGTTCAGGTCGGTGTGGTGTTGGTACATGACAGGGATCCGCTTCTTTACATATGGGAAGCAGTGTATTGCTGCAGAGGAGCAAGTGCCAGAATTATTCCATAGCTTGCATGATCTTTACTATTATTGAGGTAGAAGTAACTATTATTCCCGTTTTACAGATAAGAAACCCAAAGTCTGCCAAAGTCATATGCCAGTATTTTGTGGAAACAGACTATTTTCTTCCTTTATCATTGTTTATGTTTAATGACAGGTTGTATCATACAAAGTCAGGAGAGTTAGGTCCTTGTTAAGCTTTAATGTGAGAAGTGTGTCTTTGAAGAAATCACTTTATCACTCCCTGCTCAGTATTCTCATCCATGAATGCCCTGCCTTCCTTGAAGTTGTGAGATCTGAATGAGCTTAAAAGTAGGTATAAGATGGCTTTGAAAATATAAAAAAGACTAAACAGTTTTGAGATATCACATACAGATTAAGTCAGAAAATAGTTCATAAAAATATGCTTGAGACAATTCATTTTTCTCCAAGGAACAACTCTGAATCACATGCTTATGTCTGTAGAAATCAGAGAAACCAATGAAAAATAACAAGTAAAAATATATTTCCAAGCAAAGTATTTTATGAACCACATAATCACAAACTGTTGGAGTAATACTAATAAGAAGATATTTTGAAACTTAAATGAGTAAACAATGTAAGTAAAAACATTTACTTTTTCTTAGTTTTTTTTTTTTTAAAGATTGGCACCTGAGCTAACAACTGAGGCCAATCGTTTTTTTCTTCTCCCCAAATCCCTCCAGTACATAGTTGTATATTTTAGTTGTGGGTCCTTCTAGTTGTGGCATGTGGGATGCTGCGGCAGCGTGGCCTGATGAGCGGTGCTATGTCCATGTCCAGGATGCAAACTGGCAAAACCCCAGGCCACTGAAGCGGAGCACGTGAACTTAACCACTTGGCCATGGGGCTGGCCCCCTTAGATAGTTTTTTATCCAAAAAAATCAATGTTATTTTCATCTAGCATAATTTGATACCTGAACATACCAACACCAAAGAGTTAAGTTTACAAATGAACAGATGAATTTTAATTTGAGTCTGTTTCATATTTCCATGCTTTATGTTATATAAATATCTATAATATTCTCATTTAACATATTTTTACTAATAGACATATAGATAGATACCTAAAAGCTTATTCTATTTTTTAACAAGCAAAAATAAGATGGGAGTGTTGTGTTTGGATTTGTTACTATTTAGTAAGGGGCTGGGGAGGGTTTACTCAGAAAGGACTTAGCAAAAATGAGAAAACATGGCCAGCTCCCCATAGATCACAGAGTTCCAATGGGCCCCCCAAAGTCTGGACAAAGCAGGAGAAGGTGTTCAACTCTATGCAACCTCATTTATCACACACTCACACGCCTGTTCTAGTTTCTACGTGTTTTATCAATCTAAAGCCAAGGGTCTGGGCCTCCTATTTCTTTTGCGTTCCTTGCAGACACACAGTTTTTAAGTGACAGCACTGGGATGGATAAATCCTCTTTGAATTGAAAGCTCCTTTGATAGTGTGACAAGAGCTAGGCATTGCTCCTTACCAGCCAAGGAGACAGGGAAGTGGTTCTCCAACCAGAGGTGTACCAGGATGTGATAGACTGATGTGCTTTATAGAGGAGTGCTATAACATTCCCATTTCTAAGAAGGAAGTACCTGTGGAAATGTTTCATGAGGCTAACAGTCATGTCAAAACACATATGACTAGTCACAGTGTTTGTGTGCCATGGTGCAGTAGCACCATCATTTCAGGGAGAAAAACCATCTCCAACGATGTTTGTGAGGTGTCCATAGATTACACTGATTTCATTCACTGCAAAAGTCCTGAGTCACTGCTTCTTGTGATGGTAACTGGAGACTTAAAGCGGCAAAGAAGAGGTATAATGATACAGAAACTCAGAATCTGTCCCTGAGCCTACCAGGTCCATGTGATCTGGGACTCCCCCACCAGCTGGCCTCCTGCCTTCCTTGCTGGACCCACCTCTTCTCCTCTGCCTCAGGCTCACTGGGCTCCAGTCACACCAGCCTGCTGGTCATCCCCTGGTCCCCTGAATGCATGGACACAGACATCCCCAGTGCCAGCCTTTGCCCCAACAGCTCTTCTCCCACCAGACATTTGCAAGACCCTCCCCCTCATCTCCTTCAAGTCTGGACCCAAACATCATCTCCTCAGTGAGGTCTACCCCAGCCACCCTATTTAAACAGCACCTCTCATTTCCCTCCTTTCTTAACTTCTCATTTCCAATCTCATTTTGCTCTTGTCCACAATATGTATTCCTTCCAACACAGGTGTATTTACCCACTATGTTTACAGTTTATCATCTGTCTCCTCCCACTAGGATCTAAGCTGCTCAAGCCAGAGCTTGGTTTTGTCAGTATGCCAAGTTGGAACACTACCTGTGTTCAATATATTTTGCTGAATTAATGAATGTATTACCACCCAAAAGACTAAATGAAAGAGCAAACTGGTCTGGAAGGTGGAAAATTAGGTGACGGACTGAGCGAGCCATCACGTTACTAATAAATGGCCCACATTCATGATCTGCAGCCCTTTAGGAAGGAGAGAGAGGAAGAGACAGCTGAGAAGTGTGGGTGACTGGACGGTCTGGTTAGACTGAACATAAGGCGAAGGGCAGGAGAATATTTCCAACCTGAGTCCGAGTCTGGGCGTGATTTGGAAGACTCTGGAATGGTGATTGGGAAGAAGCTCCATGGCAGGAGTTCCATGAAGGAAGAAAAGGAGGGGATCATGTTGGGAGGCAGGCTCAGGAGTGTACACCGAAGGGGCCTGGAGAGTGATCATTAGGTTTTTCAAATGATCACAATTGCAGCCAACCGACCGAACTATCCAGGAAAGTGAGCCTTTGCCAGGTTCAGAGGGCAGGGAGGGCCGGGGCGTCCCTACAACTTGGAAGACCAAAGCTCAGGCCTGAAGCAAAGCAATGGGAGAAGAACCTAAAAGAGTAAGAACAGAAGGGAAAACTCTCAAGCTCAAAGTCTTCAGAACAATCCTGGTCTGTGTGTCTTTAACTAAACGTTGACACGAAGTTTACATGTCTTTAGTAGCATTTTTCTAACTCTTTTCTAAATCTTTATGCTGCTCAGTAACCATCCGTTTGATATTTTGAGATCTTTTAGGGCAGTAATGGCAGCCATTTTTGCATGTTTTGTTGCACTATAGTCCCCTCTTGCTCTTCATCAACCAGAAAAGGCAAGGAGCCTGATGGTGGGTGAGATCTAGCAAAATGAGGTACTTTCTTTCCCTTCCTGGGTAAAATTCACAAAATTCTTTTACCACAAGATGGATAGTATAACTCATTTTACAGATGAGGAAACTAAGGCACAGAGAGGTTAAGTGACCTGCCCAAAGTCACACAGTGAGGATGAGACCCAGGTCTGCAGGACCCCAGGCCCAGGCTCTGCACTGCCCACAGCTGTGCAAGGTGGTTACTTCCTGAGTCAACCACACGTGTCTCCTTTGCCTCTCTCTGAAGGGGAGTTACTCTTTGTCCTCTCTGTTCTGGCAGGTTCAGAGCTTTGCTTACATCCTTTATCTAATCTATAGTATTTCTATGAAAAAAATGGTAAACTATAACCTTGAAGGAAATCTTGCCAGGGAAAACACCCTCTGGTAACTGTATGAATCAGTGTGCTACCAGAGCAAAACAATCGTAATAAAAACCCCCGGCCCTGACTCATCAGTGAACTAGGTTTATTTAAAGCAACAGTTCTTAAACTTGAGCGGCATCAGACACCTGGAGGGCTTGGTTAAACACAACTAGCCTGGCCTCACCCTCAGAGTGTCTGATTCAGCAGGTCTGGGTGCGGCCCGAGAATCTGCATTTCTAACAGGTTCTCAGGTGATGCTGATGCTGCTGGTCCAGGAACAGCCTTTGATAAGCTCTGATTTAAGGAATCAAAGTTATCACAGCTACAGAGACAAACATTGTAAGCTGATAATTCTCCCAAAATGACTCCACTTAGAAATGTAGTTGTCTTGCTTATTAACAAGAAGAATTTGTTACTGTGTCCATTAGAAAAACAATTCATTTACATATGGGGGAGGGACAGTATTGTTTGTGCTTAACATGTTATCTTATTATTCTAAAAGCAGGAGCAGGGACTCTTTCTTTAAGAATGCAGGTTTTTAAAACATTTTAACTTTTATCTCAGTTCCCTCATAGGAAGGGTAAAGAATTCCTCTGCAAAATGCTGTTCTGAGCTATTTTATAATGAGCCATATTCTTTCTTTGGTAACAGCTTTACTGAGATAGCAATCACATACCACACGATTCATCCATTTAAAGTGCACGATTCAACGGTGAGAGCGGAGCCTCACTTGAAATGCAGCATCTTAGCAGTGTTCCTTTCATTTGTTACTCTGATGCTCCATCTTAGCGCCCAGATGGAACACTTGACAACATTGACTTCTAGTCCAGCAGGAGGTGCTTTCCTGGCTTGACTTAACTATGGCCCCTCTTTGAAAAACTTGCCTAAGCAGTGGATACAGACACACCTGGCATTCTGAACAGGCCTCTCCACCGGTTTTTTTAAAGTCAAGAAAGTGTTTTATTTTAGGTTACCCCAGCCATGTTGCTGACCCTAAGAGTGGATGGGTCAAGCTCCCCCAAAGAAGATAAAAATCACTCCCAAGACGACTGTACTTGTCAGGAACTGGGAAATGATGCAAAATACATTTCTGAGAACGAGTTATCGATGGCTAAACAGTGCCAAAGGATCAATTAAAACTTCAACAGCTGTCTGGGTGGCCTCTGAATGCACTGAGCTTCCTGGTACTGGAGGTATTCAGGCTGAGGCTGGCTAACCATTCTCAGCAATGAGGTGGGAGGGATCCAGCCTCATGTCCCATTTATTCACTCCGCCTAAAATCTCCGAGCAGGTCTGTGCTGGGACCTCTGCGACAGATACATAAGGGGTCTCTTCCCGTGAAGTACGCACAGGACTCGGGTGCAGGGGCTTTTGACCTGGGGGCCACGGGCCTAGAGAGGGGTCCACGTGGGTTTTAGAAGAGACTGTAAATCACCTGAAATTATGTGCAAAAGCATTCTGAGATAAGGGCCCACTGTTTTCATCAGATTATAAAAACGGTAAGGGACCTTACATTGGAAATGAACTTCTGATCTGGTGGAAGAAAAAAATGCAAACAGATAAAAAGAAAAATGTCATGAGTATTCAAAAGTAAGCATTAGATAAACATTAAACTGAAATGGATAAGTGGGGAAAGTTAACTAAGCTTCTGGATCCCTTTGGAAAGCTCTTTATCGTGGTGTCCAGGCACCTGTCTGGATGGGATTCTCAAAGACAGGTACCGAGAAACCGTACCTGTCAATATGGTGCGCCGTTTGCACTGCTCCTCGACCCCACCCTGCCTTTTCCCAGTCTGAGTGAAGGGCATCTCAAACATGAAGCGGCGAATGTTATGAGATCTTTCAAACTCTGTTTTCCTTTCTTGCAACTCTTTTTCATCAAAGAATGGGATCACATGAGTCACCTGGATATACGCATACTTGGAATCCAGATCCTTAGGGTTGACCTTCAAATGAATGAACAAAATGGAAGATTAGTGCTATTTCAAAGCATACCTACGCTGTGTTTTTCCCCTTTTTATTGGTAAAAGTTTTGGAAAAACTCAGGAAAGTTGGAAAAAAATAGTAAAACAAATACTCACAAACCCACAACTTAGAAAAAATTGCTAATACGTTGCTATGATTGTTTCAAATATACACACACATATACATATGTGTCTGTATAAATACATGTATAGACATTTTTTTTAGCTGAACCATTTCAAAGTAAGTGGTACACATCATGACACTTCAGCCATGTGGCTGACCACGAGGAACATGTGAACATCAGGAACATGTGTGCTAAAAATGAGAACATTCTCCTCATAACCACAATACACTGTTGTACCTAACAAAATTAACACTAATTCCCTAATATCACCCAATACCCAGTCTATGTTAAAATTTCTCAAATGTCCCCAGAATGTTACTTATAGCTATTTGTGTTTGAAACAGAATCTAATCAGTGATCACATTTTACATTAGCTGATATGTCTCTTTAGTCTTGTTTAATCTACAATTCCTCACTATTTTTTTTCATGAAACTGAATTTTTTGAAGACATCATGCTAGTTTTCTTGTAGAACGACTCCTCGTCTGGATCTCTCTGATTGTTTCCTAAGCTGCACTTTTATATAATTGGCTTAGAGAGAAAAATGTTTATTTTAATAATAATGGTTAAAATCTAGGTCCCCAAATTATAATTAATCTGTAGATAGATTAGATTAGATATAAACAGATGTAGATAAATTTAATACAGGTACAGAATAATTAACCATAAGCTTAGTTCCTGAATAACTCAGCACATAAACGCTTTAAAAACTAGGATTAGTAGTGCTCTAACTTCTGTTACATGTTAGAGAACTAAACACAGGGCTTTTCCATACAAAACCAAAAGTTTTAGGGAGACAAATCAATTTTGTATATACTAATTCTATCTAAAGTTCCAGAGCAATATAAGGGGACACGAAAGTAATGACTGTGCAGAGAATTTGCAGATTGCACTGGACTCAGGGCAGGCCAACCAACGAAGCCAAAATGGTTTTACTGGTCTCAAATAATGACGCACCACTGATCTCTTAACAGAGATGTTATGAAGAAAAATGAAAGTGCCTTAAACTTTGTAAGTTAAGATAATACATAACGTCATAAGTTATTTTTCTATTTAGAAAAACCCTCTGGCTAATCATTATAATTGTATCCAACCTATTAATTTTCTTTAGCAGAAACAATTTAAAAGCAGTGGACATGAACATTCTTGCCTAGTTTTCAGTGGTTTTTTCCCCAGTCTTCATTTTCAAAGTTCTATGTATGTATCAGCAGAGCGAATGGAGGACTGGGTTTGGGGGAAGAGAAGAGAGTCTAGAAGGTCTTTCAGCTGCTGCTGCTGCTGCATCGGGGGCCACATATGAAAAGGGGAAGAAGAACATATGAGAACCTTGAGAAAAGGCTGTAATGTTAAAGCCACAGCTTGACCCAGACAAAGGTTTTGGTTTTAGAGAAAAAGGAAGGTGGACCTTAGTAATTTGGTCTGGAAAAAAAGTAGGTCTTAAACAGATTGTGCTGAGGTTTCTGGTTAACAATGGACTAAAGTATTCTTATCCCTTTTCCTTTGTGCGACTCTTAAAGTAATAGTAAAGAACTGACCTGCAAGAACCAAGAAAAGAGGACAGAAGACAGCAGGTGCGTGGAGGTGTACTACCTGACTTGGAAGAACGGAGGAAGTTCTAAGCCAAGTTCCCATGGAGTGGGTGACAACAAGCAAGTCAGTGCACCCCTCAGAAGCCTGCTGCTGTACACTGAATGTCTGAGTTCCCCACAAATTCATATGTTGAAATATTAACCTCCAATGTAATAGCATTAGGCAGTGGGAGGTGATCAGGTCATGAGGGTGGAGCCCTCATGGACGGGGTTAGTGCCGTAATAAAAGGGACCATACAGAGCTCTCTCACCCCTTCCACCATGTGAGGAGAGTGTAGACATGGCCGTCTAGAAACAAGGAATCGAGCCCTCACCACACACCAAATCTGCCGATGCCTTGATCTTGGACTTCCCAGCCTCCAGAAGTGAGAGAAATAAGTTTCTGTTGTTTATAAGCCACCTGTCTTTGGTATTTGTTACAGCAGCCTGAATGGACTGATATCCATAGAAGACCAGCACAAGGATTAAGGTGACTGGCAGAGGTGTAGGGCAGAAACCAGGGCAAGGGGCCCAAAGTTTATTGGAGTGGTGGAACCCCAGGTTCCCTTCCTTAGTCCCTGCCCCACAGAAAGCAGAGATTGTTCCTTGGAGAAACTGGTCTGGAAAATGTCTAAGTGGGTTTGCCAGTCTCGGTGGAAGCAGGGGTTAGGTACAGAACAGAACACAAGGAGAATAGGTGAAAGGGTGCAGACTTGTCTCCTGCATCCAGAATCCAGAATTACCCCCTTCCCTGTCCTCTCTCTACCACCTGAGCAGGAGATTGGAAGATTCTTCTCTAGAGAAAACAAAGGGCCCCAAGGAAACAGATTCCAGACACTGGGAACTCCAAAGCAGGGCTCAGGATGGAAAATGAACTAAGGATCCTCCAAAATGGTGGACACAGAAAGAGGTAGAGCTTATCAGTGCTGGAAACTGAACAGGAGGAACATTTTTAATGCAAAGAACAGGAGCTCTATCTTGGCCTGAGTTCAGGAAACAAAGGGCCACTCAATTTCCTGGAGATGTCCTGTAGACAGTGAGACACATAAATATCCAGGAAAAACGTGTAGGTTCAGAAAGGGTCTTCATGAGAGCAATAAAGCAGAGGACAGCCTCTCTAAATAGAAAGTAGATCTCATTCTGACAAGTGTGCTGGCTAGTCAGTTCATTCCTTGGTCTGTCCGTTTGCCAGTCCATCTGTCCATACAGCCAACAATCAGTCAGTCAGAGTATCAGGGAATGCGCCAGGCACTGTGCTCAAGACCAGGGAAAAGTGCAGTGAGAAACAGAACGTTGGACCCTACTCTTACAGAGTGTCTAAACATATGTACTAAAAATGGTACATCCTTTCAGACATTAATTATTTTGTAAAAAAAATCTTTTTAAAATTATGAAATAAAGATTTGCTTAATGGACATCTGAAAAGCACAGAAACATATTAAGAAGAAAAAACCCACACTTGCCGCTCAAGGCCAATTTTTTCTTGGGTCTTTTATCTACACACATTTATGAACATACATGATCCATCATGTATAATCAATAAAAATAATATTATATTGTTCTGAAACATTTCCAAACATGGTCTTACCTTGCCAGAGTCTTGTATCATTTTGACATTTTCAGAACCAAATTTATCTGAGTAAAGTTTAAGGAGTCTCTGGGAGATTTCGGACAGAGGCGTGAGTTTGGGCTCTTTGTAAATATACTCCTTTCCATCTTCATCTTCAAAGAATCCCTGTGACATAAGGCACAGTTAGAGATACCCCCAAATACAAGCCCAAGGCGTACCACCCAGGAAGGATTTGTTCGTTATAAGGGTTAAAAAAAAAAAAAAGGGAATGATCTAAAATAAAATCCTACTTAAACAAGCTTTCCGAATAGGAAGGAAAATGATAATAATGTGAAGTCTGAGTGCAAAGATAAAGGAAGAACACAAAACTGCAAACTCATTCAAGAATGCTGTCATTACGCGTTGAGTGAAATGAAAGATTGGGGATTCAAGACTGTGTTCTTTCAGTGAAGTCTAATGATGGGTTTCAAGCCTGTTTCACATTCCCAAGAAGCAGAACTCACTAGGAAATGATTCTGCAGCCTGCTATAGGCAGGCCTCAGAGTGCACACACATCCCTTCTCCTGACCACTCCCATAAACACAGGATGTCACAGCACAAATGGAAGCATTCAGGTCTGGAGTAGGTTCGGCAAAGGTTACATGCAATAAATTTTGCTTTACTGATGAGAAAAATATTAATAGGTGGCAGTACCATATCAGAAAACATTTTCCTTATTACCAGTCATCATCTGTTTTAGCACCAATCATATCTGAATACAACAAGGCTTCGAAGTGCATGGGAAGTGAAAAAGGTTGAAAATTTAAAAGTCCAGATTGAGGTTAATATTTAAAATAAATTTTTAAAAAAACGTTTCTCATCTAAAATAAAAGATAGAAAATGGTGCAAAAAACACAGTATATAAAAAAAATGCAGGCTAATATGAAACAAAAAACACCCACATCAAACTAGGAGTTTTGATGCAGTAATTTCACTATATTATTTGCTTTTTAAAGCATTTACTGTAATTACCTCCACATCTGTTTCACTGTCTGTAAACTGGTATTGCTATAAAGTTATAAAAGACAATAACAGAATAAATTTAAGGTTATATAATGCTCATAGAAAACCACACACCCTAAATAAATGGATTATAATTTATACCATTTAATCATGTTAGAGACTTGGAGGTTAAACTTTCAGTTAAATTTAAATGAACCCTTTCGTATAGGGTTTCTGAACATTACAATGGTAAATATAACTTGGGGAGATATTATATTACAAAAGATAGAGATGCATAAGGACAAAGGAAACCAGAAAGTCTTAATTTTGGTTTAAAACATGCAGTGCAGTTGTATAAGGAAACAGGTGATTTATTTCTGTAAATGGAATAAAATGTTAATTTTTTTGGAGTTTGTAATGACTGGACAGATACACATACAGACTTGAAAAGGAAACTTGCAAACCACACTGAAGTACCAAAGATGTCGCTAAGAACGTCTTATGGAGGGAGAACTTACCGCTGCCTTAAGAAAGTAATAAAGAAAAGACAGGAAGAAAGAAAAAAAGCAGAAAGTTTACTACTGAGGAAGATAAGAATCATACTAAATATGACAAATTCATCAAATTAGCACTTACAGAAAACAGAAAATTTACAAAATACTACTTTATAGAGTTAAAAAAAAAAAAAAAGGACTTGGGACAGCCTACAGACGGAGAGGAGACTCACCTGTCCGAAGAAGGCCACTCGGAAGTACGTCCCCAAGAGCCTGCGGCCCGAGTGCATGACCTCGGTCACTTTGCTGTAGGCCCGGTGTAGGGTGTCATAGAGATGAGCCAGCCTCTGAAAACAGAACAAAACCCATTTCCTCCCACTTGCAACTAGTAGAATCAATTTCAAAATAACAATTAAATGAGATAATGTAGGTGAAAATTCCTTGGACTTGAGTTAAAAAAAAGAAAAGATCAAGAATGTATTTTGTCTGTACAACTGGTAGAGATCACTTCTGAATTGTAATGTTTCCTACCCAAAGGGCCATCTTGCGTATTGAGGACCTATCAGATTTCCATACTGCAGTAAGCAAATTCTGTTTTCAAGTTAGCTTGAAATGTTGGAGATGGTCCAGTCCGATGCCAACATTTTTCACCCTTGCTTTTCCTACTTCATTTGCTATGCTAAGAGAAAAGACAACCTTCCTTCCCAGGAAGGAGGGAAGGGTTACCATTTTTCCATGCAGGTGGAACAGGGAAGAGTTCTGAGGAAAAAGGCACCTGGTGATTATAAAACTCTGTTCCTGGCAACCTTTCAAAAGTGAAGTGACAGAATTGCCAACCCTTGCTGTTCAAGATTCAGGGTCTGTGGAGAGGTGGGGTCTGTGTGTGTAAGGCCTGGTGGCTCTGAGGGTGGTGACTAGAGGAACCATGTGGAGGGTCAGAGACCACTTGCTCATCTCTGACAGTGGCTTGCTTGCTCTTTGCATGTAGGAAGGTCTGGGGATATGTGCCACTCCAGTGTCCTCTCAAACAGGAAAAAACAAACCCGCTCAGATACCTCGAAATCTCTTCTCTTCTCGTAAATGGGGATGATGAGTTTATAGATGTCAGCGATCAGCTCGTAGCGTTCAGCCTTCCAGAGTCCATCTGCACACTGCTCTAGGAGCTCCATGAGCACCTCCTGATCAAGGAAGACCATCGGCCAGAAAAGAGTGTTACAGGGAGTAAGACATTGTACTCCTTAAAGAATTCAGAACTGGTTAAGACAGCTAGGAGGAAAATCTCCAAATATGTAATATTTTTAAACACTAACTCCCACACTTGTAACAACTCATCGCTATGTTCTTTCTTAGGAGTCATTTTCAATCACGCTTACAAGCAGAAATGAAGGGTTACATCAGGGCACTGTGTAATAGTTAATTGCATGGAAAAAACTGACATCCATAGCTTCACACAGGCTCTACATTTTTCTTCTTAGTTCTCTTTCTATAATTTAGAAATTTTTTTCCCTCTGAGGAACAATGACAATACTGAGACATGGAGAGTTACTAATGTGCCTGCCTCACCAACATCCTTTCTCCTTCCTTGGAAAATTTCTACCTACTGAAGTCTGAGTAGTCACCCTCCCTCCATTAAGGTCCTTGAACTTTGGAGGAATTTAACACAATTCATGACTTGAGTTGGGGTATGTGGCTCAGATTTAAACTAATCAGCATAAATCTGTTTCCTGGCCACAGTCATGCTTCATTATGGGTGGATATGTGACTTAAACAGGCCAATCAGGGTGAATTTTAGGACCCCAGCTTAGAATGCTGGGACAGACGTGCTCTCACCAGATTGGACATAAGAGAGGCAGCACGCAGCTTGCCTGGGGCTGGCATCCATCTCATGACCATGGAAGGGGCTGGTCTGCCTTAGGAACAGAGTGGAGAGCTCCCCCTCCTTCCTAAAGCAACTGTATCTTCTTTGTTTTGGGTGAGGAAGATTGGCCCTAAGCTAATAGCTGTGCCAATCTTCCTCTATTTTGTATGTGGGATGCTGCCACAGCATGGTTTGACCATGCGATGTGTAGGTCCACGCCCAGGATCCAAACCCACAAACCCTGGGCTGCCGAAGCAGAGCATACAAACTTAACCAGTACACCACAGGGCCAGCCCTGCAACTTTATCTTTGATAACTTTGTTAAACATTCAGGGTGATTGATGTCAATCTCTCTATGGACTTTCCCCATGGGCATCAATTTACTCAACCTTTATTGTTTAAGCCCATTTAGGATGATTCATTAATGATGTGGATTAAATTTTCATCTGCTTGTCATCTGTATGGCTTTAATGAAGTGTCTATTTGAATCTTTTGCTCATTTTTCTACTTGGTTATTTTCTTATTAGATTTTTAGAGTTCTTTATATATATTGCATAAAAGTCCTTTATCAGAGATGTGATTTGTAATTTTCTCCCAATCTATAGCTTGTCTCTGGATTTTTTTTAAATAGTGTACCGATCAATGCAAACCCTATTTCTTTTAATAATACAGTACCTATCAATACAAACCCTTATTTATTTATTTTTGGTGAGGAAGATTGGTCCTGAACTAATATCCATTGCCAATTTTCCACTTTTTGCTTGAGGAAGATTGTCCCTGAGCTAACATCTATGGCAATCCTCTATTTTGTTTGTGGGACACCACCACAGCATGGCTTGATGAGTGGCGTATAGGTCTGCTCCCAGGATCCAAAACCATGAACCCTGGCCCGCTGAAGCAGAGCGCACAAACTTAACCACCATGGCACTGGGCTGGCCCCTGGATTTTCTTAAGAGTGTCTTTTGAAGAGCAGAAGTTTTTAATTTTGATCAAGTTCAATTTATCAATTTTTTATTTTTTGGACTGTGCTTTATATACCTAAGAAATCTTTATTTAACCAAGTTCACAAGATTTTCTACGTTTTATTTTAGAAGTTTTATAGTTTTACATTTTACATTTAAGTCCATAATCCATTGAGTTATTTTTTAATATAGTGTAAAGTGTGGGCCAAAGTATTCCATATGTATGTCCAATTGTTTTAACACCATTTGATGAAAGACTTCCTCATTGAGCTGCCTTTGAACTTTCGTCAAAAATCAATTGACCATATGTGTGTGGGTCTATTTTCAGCTTCTCTATTTTGTTCTACTGATATATGTGTCTATTGTTGTGCCAAAACTACACTGTCTTGATTACTAATGTAGTTTTATAGAGGGTTTCTCCACAGTGACACCAGTGCTATTTTGGACCAGATAACTCTTTGTTCTAGGGGCTTTCCTGAGCATTAAACAATGGTGAGCAGCAACCTACTTGATGCCAGCATCAAAGTAGCAACTATCCCTCTCCCAATAACTGTGATAATAAAAACTGTCTCCAGACGATGTCTCCTGGAGGGGGCAACATTTTCCCCAGTTGAGAACCAGTGCTTTATAGTAATCTTGAAATCAGATAGCATGACTCTTCCAACTTTTTCAAAATTGTTTCGGCTAGTCCAGTTCCTTTGCTTTTCCACATAAACTTTAGAGTCAGTTTGTCAATTTCTAATAAATCTCAAGGTGGCAGTTTGATTGGGACTGCTTTGAATGTCTAAATTAATTTAGGCAGAATTGACATCTTAACAATATTGAGTCTTCTCCAGTTACTTAGGTCTTCATTGATTTCTTTCATCAGTGTTTTATAGTTTTTAGCATACATATCTATACCTAAGTTTTCATGTTTTTTTCGATGCTATTATAAATAGCATTTTTTTTATTTTGATAGTTTATCTTTTTCAAGGAAAGCGCTTTGTTTGAATAAGATTGAAAGTCATCCAGCCTATTTGTTTGTAGAAATTATACAAAATAATCATTAACAATATAGTGAAACCATGGTATAGAAACCTCTAAATATGAAGAAGGTTGTTTGATTTTTGTATATTGTGTGATCTTGCTAAACTCATTTATTAGTTTTAGTAGCTTCTTTTGTAACTTCTTTGGGATTTTCTCTGTCATCAAAGAAAACTGTATCTTATGTGAATATAGACAGTTTTATTTCTTTTTCTTGCCTTACTGCACTAGCTAGAACCTCCAGAACAATGTTGAATAGGAGTGGTGAAAGCAGATATTCTTGTCTTATTCCTAATTTAGGGGGAACGCATTCAGTCTTTCTCTATTAAGTATGATGTTAGCAGTAGGTTTTTTGTAGATAATCTTTTTCAGGTTGAGGAAATTCCTTTCTACTTCTACTTTTTTATTATACATGGATTTGAATTTTTTCAAATGGTTTTTCTGCATCTATGGAGATGGTCATATGGTTTTTCTTATTTATTCTGTTAATATGGCGAGTTATATTGATTGGTTTTCCAAAGTTGAACCAACAGTACATTCCCATGTACGTGGTCATGCTCTATTTCCTTTTTTTAATATATTGCTAGATTCAATTTGCTAATTTTTTTTTAAAACATTGGCACCTGAGCTAACAACTGTTGCCAATCTTTCTTTTTCTTTTCTGCTTTTTCTCCCCAAATCCCCCCAGTTCATAGTTGTATACTTTAGTTGTGAGTCTTTCTAGTTGTGGCATGTGGGATGCCACCTCAGCATGGCCTGACGAGCAGTGCCATGTCCGTGTCCAGGATCCAAACCAGTGAAACCCTGGGCTGCCAAAGCAGAGCGCACGAACTTAACCACTCGACCACAGGGCTGGCCCCCAATTTGCTAATATTTTTTAAAGGCTTTTATAGTTGCCTTTCGACATGTTTGTATCCTCTTCAAAAATGTAAATGAAAGGTATGACCGGTGTTTTTCTTTACTGGCCTAATGTTTCATTATAGGCTAATGCCTACAGTTTATAGATCTGAAGGAAACAAAACAGTTTTAAAACAGCTGTGAATCAATTTACCAGAAAATACTACCTAACCGACTTAAAAAAACCATCTTTAAAACAAAATATTTAACTCCTATGTCATATTTACAACACACAAATCATAAAACTGTCATCTGTGGGACTGAACTCTGTACCGGTGCTTATCAAGAGGTACATACCAGTTGTCTCATACTTTTATGCAGGTCTCATTAAGGGCAAACATTAAAGCCAGATATATGTAGTAACTACCCTAACAGCTAGAGACAAAGAAGAAATCAGACAAGGTTCTAACACCATCTCTTTTCCTTGTGCATTTATATTACGAAGATGTACGCCTCTCTCAGTTTTGTCTCAAATACAATGGGGATTCTATCCAGGCTAAGCAGAGCAAACTTTTATGATTCTTCTCACACTCCTCTGATTATAAAAAGCTAGATAAATGAAAAGCATACAAATAGAACTTGTACAATGTCAGTGTCAATATACTTACTTTCCTGTATTTGTAAAACTGAGGAATGTAGTAAAGTCTAGCCTAATTTGGTGGTTGTGAATATCAAATAAAATTTTACCCATCAGAATGCTCTGAAAACTGTAAATACTGTATGGTAATTTACAGGCCAGTTAAACAAACCTCTCTTATTTGAATCATCACTTCCTATTTTGTATTAATTTTTAAAAAATGATATCTTACTTCTACTGGGCTATGTAACATCCCACAGTGCCACATACATATTTGGTAGTCAAGAATTTCTTGGATGAATGAATCAGTCTGCATTTTTCTTAGTAATAACAATAATGCTAATAGCTGCCCTTAGCTGTAGGGAAATGAGTTGATTAAGAGTCCTTGTATCAAAGCCTTGCATTTCTTGCGTATCTTAGGTCAAAGACACTGCCACTGGGTATTTATTGAATATCTTCATTCTCAGTGGGGCTATGGGACTATAACGGAGATAGAAAAATTCTGAGAAGACCCAATTTCCCACCAGGGATGAGAATATTGTACAACCAAGGCATTCCTCTGATAATGAAACAGTCAAAAGGCATGAAACTTTGCCCATTCAAATATTGTTCTCAGGGGCTGGTCCAGTGGCGCAGCGGTTAAGTGCGTAAGTTCCACTTCGGCGGCCCGGGGTTCGCCGGTTCGGATCCTGGGTGCAGATGTGGCACCGCATGGCAAGCCATGCTGTGGTAGGCATCCCACATATAAAGTGGAGGAAGATGGGAATGGATGTTAGCTCAGGGCCAGTCTTCCTCAGCAAAAAGAGGAGGATTGGCAGCAGTTAGCTCAGGGCTAATCTTCCTCAAAAAAAAAAATTGTTCTTAGGTTAACTACTCATCTGGCCCCTTCTTTTCTCACTACTGGGATTCGTTCTAAGAGAAACGTAAATTTTTTATAAAAAACTATGACTGGTTCCACTAGCATGGAATGGCCCATATTGTAGATGGAAATACACAATGATGACACTCTGTCTATTGTGAATAAGATCGAAGAGATCCAAAGATTTTTAATTCCATGCCACAGCAGTTACAGCACAATAATAATCTGGAGTCAATTCAATGCAAGCTCATAGGAAACGGAAAATTCGTCTCAAAGAGTTATAAAAGTTTAACTATACACAGTCACTACCACATCATTAGCTGATTCTTTTATTCATTTGTTCAAACATTCTACCAAGCATCTGCAATGTGCAAGGCACTGTGCTTAACACTGGGTTTATAAAAAAAAATCTATATAAAGAAGTTTCGGTAATTTATAAAAATGGCTTGATAGATTTTTACCAAACGTGGAGGGTCGGTTTTAGATAGTTTATTAGGCCATACGACGTAAGTGAAATTTGCTTTGAGGAAGGGGTCCTCAAAGACACACACTGTTATCCTTCAGAGCAGCTAGAATGGATGAACTAGAGACTCATGACTGCCAGCTGAAAAAGATGTGATGTATGTGTTAAGATGCTGAGGACAGAAGAAAACAGTGGTTTCAAATATGTGTCCAAACTCCACATCACAAGGGTAGACACTCCGAATTGAGAGCAGCAGGAGTTGTAGCTTATTTAACAGCAGTCGGTGTGCCTCTGGGCAAGTACCGGGGAGGCCAAGGATCAAGTGAATAAAGCCCTTCCAGCTCTCATACAGCTCAGTCTAGTGTGGGGAGAGATTACAAAAGATGGTCGTAAGTGCACTGATACATGCGCAGGGAATCAGGGACGCAGAGAGGAGCGGCCTCCATCCAGTGATGAAGGAAAGGAAACCTCCAACCTGCATGGAAGGTTGCAGAAAGTGCTGACTGACCGAGCCTTAAAAATGATCAGGACTTAGTCAGGGGAAGGTGAAAGGTGGGAGTGGGAATAGGAAGGAGGAGAGGGCACAGCATGGACAAAGACATGGGAGTGATGGCAGCATGGTGTGTGAGGAATTTACTTTGAGGGGGTGGAGTATAAAATCTGAATTAGAGAGTGGCAAGAGAGGAGACTGGAGAGGAGAGAAGGATTAAACATAGACTGAATTGGCACACAAAGTTTTCTATGTCAAAAATAAACTAATAATTAAATGCAGATAATTTTATAAGATATGAAAATGCATCTAGACGTAAATCAAGTACACAACAATGAAGTATTATGTAAGGAAGATGTTACTTGATTTTAAAATGATGTTCTGTCTATCCACATAAGGTATCTGTGCATAGCAGCCTTTCAGGTATAATTTAAATGGCCCTAGATTTAGTCACTTAATAAATATATATCAAATAGAAGCTATGGGTAATCACCTGGGCCAAATGCTCCTAACTGAGAGACTAAGATTTGAATACCATTTTTAATCTAGTTTAGTCAAACTAGAAACACATGGAAAGTTTAATAACAACGAAACCTGAACTCAAGTAACATATCAATACTATAGACAACTGAGTTCATTATGGAAAAATCTGTCATACTTGGTACAAAAAAATAGACTTCAACCAGGGAAACTCCCCAGGATGGTTGGAAAATGGGGATGTTTGATAAAGTGAATAGAGTTTAGTAAATAATTATGAAATAAGTATCACAATTTGATGGTAATCAAGGAAATAACACACAGCATCAACTATTATATGCTACTGGACATTATTTTATCTTTTCTTCTGATTCAGGAGGCATTCAGGATCTGTAGTTTATCAGTCTGAATATCACTTATTACTGTAAAGAAATGGTTTTATATACTATAAAAAGCAGAGTGCATGTAGATTCTACCCAATGACAAACTAAAAATGGCTCTAATAAAAAAAGGTAAGTCCTTCTCTCATAAAAGTTAAGTATGGGTTACTGAACACCAAAGCTTAATTTGGTAAGGTAAACTATTGCAGCTAATGTCAACTCTATACCTAGACATTTATAGCTGGTGCATCAAGTAACAATTCTTTAAATAGAAATAACCAGTAAACATAGATAGTTAAGTTTGAGAGACCGTATGTCACCATAAAATTACAGTCATAAAAACTAAGACATCATAGTAACTAAACATTGGGGCATATATGAATAATATTCTCAGCAGAAATTCCATGTATAATTTGCTTCGAATTCTCAGCAATCACCTGGAAACCAGGACTAATCCAGACAATGGTCACATAGTGATGACCTTGAAAGGCGATCATGCCGAAAGCCTGATCGTTTTACCACCTTGCTTAAAATTTAAATGCTAAGATATTTTTTCTAAATTGTCGATACACAAAAAGAACCGTAGGTAATTACTGGTTAGGAAAAAGCCCTCAATGAACTTTATGCATCTGCAAAGTACACATTTTATAATACTAGACTAGTCTTAAAAAGATCTAGTGCACTAAGTCCTAAGTCATTGAGGAAGCTGTTTAAAACGTAATTAGCCAGTGCCATTTTTAAGTGTGCCACAGTGACGCAATTGAGGGCACTGAGCACCTGTCTGTGGAAACAGCACACTAATGCTGTGTATGTGTGCATATGTGTGTATGTATGTGCATGAAAATACCTGTATGAGCCTGTTTGCCCAGCGTATTATTTTTCCTTTAAATGCCATTTGCTGCATTTTAGGATTGATTAATTCAATTTAACCTTTCCTACAAAGCTAGATGTTGTCTCTATTATGTACCATTTGGGAATAACTGTAAACGTGTGATCTGGCTTGGGCAATGGTGTACCTCACGGCATAATTTACATTTCCACTGTCTTATTGTTTCTCAAGATACAGTTGAGGACCCCTTGGATCAGAATAATCACCTGGGATGCTTGTTAAAATATAGATTCCCAGGCACCACACTCACCCAACCAAATCTGGGACGTGAGGGAAGAACAGGAATCTGTATTTGTAACAGGAATCTAAGTACTTTCCAAGTACACTCAAGTTTGAGGACTACTGTACTAGGTGAAAATATCCCCAAGCTAACATATGGCACACAGCTAGTTTATGGAATGAGTCAACATACGTTAATATAGAAATTTGCAGGTCACAAAGAAGTCAGACAACTTCCAGTTCAGATTCTAAGGAACTGGGGTTTAGGATTTCTCCTCAATGGGAAGAAAGCATCAAAGGCAGTATGTATAATGTACTAGGGCAGAGACCACATTTTGTTCACCCTTGTTTCATCAGCACAAGGAAGCTCTGTGAACATCTGTAAAATGGAGCAGGGCACAACGTCCCGGTATGAGGCAAGGGTAGAACAGTTAGACAAGTTCCACCGGCCAAGTTCACTACTCACTACTGCTACTGTTTTGGAGAAGCACTATAATAGTGAGGATATGCTATGTGACTCTTACTGTTTTAAGAGCACTCTCAGTCAAGGGGAAGTGGATGGTTAGACGGCTCCACAGCGTTACAGGCAATCGCCAAGTTTGGATGAGTTGTAAACAGAGGAATCCTGTTAATATCTCTACCTCTTGGGATGTTCTATGGATGTAAACATTCTATGTTTGTTACTGGCAGTTGTTTCTGAAAAGAAACAATTTGGCTAATGTAAGCCAGAGAAGTGCCTGGTTAACATCACAATGTTTTCCACACCCAATGGTGATAGTTGTTGCTCTGTGAGACAATAGTTGAGTTTGCTAGATACAGTGGATTCTCATTATTCAAGGTAGTTACGTTCTATAAAGTCACCTCAAACACTGAATTAGTGAACACTCAACCACCGCTCCTGGGGAAATACAGGGTTACATTCCTGACAGCCTCTGGTTGCAAAATTTTCAACAACTGATCAGTACATAACCTTGTTTTATGTATGCTTCTGTTTAAAGGCACCTAATTTAGTATATATTGTTGATTTATTAACATCGAACTCACACCCCAAAGCACTAGAACTCACGCCTGAAGGAAGCTTATCTGACACACGTATTTTCTCCATGAGGCATATCACCACATTCTTGCACTCAGGAACGCTAGACAGCACTTCAGCACGACACTTGGGGGCTGTTTTAAACAGCAAAATCACCAAAAAAAGCACAAAAACATGAAAAACATGGCATTAAATAGACCATGAAAAGGACACCTGTTTACAGCATCAGAGTGGAAACAAGAAGGCAGAGTATTACCTTGTTCAACCTCAGTTGGGAACGTGTGGGCTCAAATTTTTTGACACTCTGTACATGTCCCCCAAAGACCACAAAATGGCCTCAGTGAATACTGACTTTGGGGTTACAAAGAAATTTTGGCAAGTGGGCTAATAATGAGGATGGGCTGTACTTTTCCATTTCCCCCTCCAAGAGTTCCTGTTGGCCCCGTCCTCCCTTGCTTCGTGCTTTGGGAGGCTGACGCACCAGGGCTGCCAGGCTCTCTATCCTCTGGCTCCTAGCTGAGTTCAGTCAATGGAAGGCCCAGCAGGAGACTGGAAGGCTGGAGGAGAGTGAGGGTGGGGTGGCTGCTCTTGCTCTCTCCCTGCCAGGGTGCCAGGATTGAGCCCTCCCCTAAACCCATGAGTCCTGTCAGGTGGTCCCTCTGTGTAGTTTCTCTCTCACCCCTCCCTTAGCCCACAGGTTGAAGGGTGGCAACCTAGCTGTTGCTAACCTCAAGAGTATTGCAATATTCCTTGTTGGTTTCCCTAAACCCTGTCCAAACTTTTCAAAATAGACCCTTTATCAGACTTTCTTCAGTTTCCCTACTGTGCTACCTATTTCCTTCCAGGACCCTGACTGGAATAATGAGGGAGGGATCTCAAAACTACATGGGTTATGTGGAATTCTGACACCATAGGGGACTCAGAATTCTTCAGTCTGCACAGGCTGTAACTTGTGAAACAAAATTGCAAACAGGAATGGGATGTTCCTCTTTATCTAATCAAAGGCAGCTGGGAGGGGGTCTGTTCCTTAGATCAGGCAGCGAAGATGAATGCTGTCAATAAAGACTCACCTGAGGCCTGCTGCTGGGAGAATTGTGTATTTTTAGGTAGCTCCTCTAAAATCATGTTAGGAGAGCATCTGAGGCATTTAAATATATCTAATAATACAGATTAAAAGGGCAATGACTTTTATTAAGCTGTGTGTTATACACCTATACCTGTCAGCTTTTCCCAAAAGACCTTCTCTGGCAGAGATTTTCAAATTCCTCTTTTTCTTGAAACATCCTGATACCCAAAGCAAAAAATGTGCATAGCAATTTCTGTTTTCCTGGCTTTTTGAACATCGTTATTTTTTCCTTTCCCGGCTGGTTTCAATCTTGATGTGCAGGGCTTGCTCAGGACTTTATAACTGCACTGTGTCACATCCTAATCATCATAGATTATCATGTACCATGGACCTTGTTAAAGATTTACCAACTTTATGCTTCAAGGACAGGGTGGAAAATCCAGTTCTGAAAATAACTGATAAGGTTATCCCTGTCACATGTTTAGCTATTACTCAGAGCAAGTACCATTCACAAATCTTCCCAACCAAGTCTGCACTTGATTCCATAGGCTGATTCCCTCAGTTGTAGTGATTATTCCAGCCTATTACTTAATCAGATGAGCAAACTTGAGCTTCATTTTATTATCCCTGCGGGACAGGTTACTGAGAACTGTTTACTTTCAAATAGTTAATTGTTCTTGGCATCGTTTTCCTTATGGAATTCTAAACAAAATGTTGCACTCTAGAGGTCTAATTTGGCACAAAAGACAAGGGTGGTTTCTGCAAGAAGACAATCCATTCAAGTCCCTTCTCAGGGAAAAACGCAGTCAAAACTTGCCTTGAACTGAGCAGTTCAAAGCCAAGAGCATGTGGACCTTGTTAACTCAGTGACAGGTCTCAGACTCCACAGTAAAAAATAAAAAATTACCATCTGTCCAGGCACTTCAAGGTGGAGAGACAGCTGAACTGTTAATGCCACATAATAACCAACTTACCATTTTTTTTTCAGGAGACTTAGAAAACTTTACCTATTGTGGTTAAAATTATTTGAATATTTAACTACGAAACACTCACTATTATCCTCCTTTCTCATGTTTAGTTTTTAATTTAGAAGGTCATTTGAGACTAGACAATTTATGATAGTGGTTCTTAAACTTTTTAGGCTTAAGATCCCTTTATATATCATAAAAATTATTGAGAATCCTTAAAAGCTACTGAGAACTTTCATTTATATGGGTATTGTCTCTCAGTATTTATAATATTAGAAATAGAAACTGACAAGTAAAAAGATTTATTTATTAATTTAATTAAAACAACAATAACAAACCTATTATGTGTTAAAGAAAACATTTTTAATGAAAGAATAATATTTTTAAAAAAATTAGGGAGAAGAGTGGCATTGTTTTATGTTTTAGCAACTCTCTTTAATGTCTGACTTTGTAGGAGAAACTTAGATTCTCATATTTGCTTCTGCATTTAATCTGTTTGATATGTTGTTTCGGTTGATGTATACAAAGAAAATCCAGGGGCTGGCCCAGTGGCACAGCGGTTAAGTGTGCACGTTCCGCTTCAGCAGCCTGGGGTTTGCTGGTTCGAATCCTGGGTGCGGACATGGCACTGCTTGGCAAGCCATGCTGTGGTAGGCATCCCACATATAAAGTAGAGGAAGATGGGCACGGATGTTAACTCAGGGCCAGTCTTCCTCAGCAAAAAGTGAAGGATTGGCAGATGTTAGCTCAGGGTTAGTCTTCCTCAAAAAAAAAAAAAAGAGAAAATCCAGCCTCACAAACATTCAGTTGGAAGAATAAGGACCTTGAAGACTTCCTGGATGGGTCTCAGGGACCCAAGGGTCCCAGGACCACACTTTGAGAACCACTGATTTATGGACTGGTTGATGTTATGGAGGATGTTTGTTCTGGGCTCTACTTCCTGGCAAGAACATGGTTAAAAGCCATAATGTTAATTGTAGGACTCCACGTCACAAAAACAAGTATAACAAAGGCAGAGGTAGTTACTCCTTTCTCTGTTTGTTCTCTCCACATGAAGAAACATACAACTTTTATTTTTCCTTAAAAGATAGGCAGGATTAAAAAGCTTTCCCTTGACTGCTTCATTCTGCCCTGAGTTGAGGGGAGGCAGACACATATGAAAAACCCTTCTGGCAGATATTCACAGAAGAGGAAATTCAGGGAATGCAAGAAGGAAACTGGCAGTTGTTCAAATTCCTAGCTTTATTTCAAAACTCTCTAGGTACAGATAAGTGGCTGCAAGGTGTTCCTGTTTTGGTGAGAAACTTGGAGAAATTGCTACAATGACCTAATGTCAACCTTTTTGGTCTCTATTAGGGGTGGGACAGGGTGGTCCTATTCACTCACGGTAGGCAGAACCTGGGCTGCGGCACTGAAGTGGAGACAGGACCTGGGACCCTGAACAGAGCCACTATGCCCCACAGCCCAGTCTGGCATCTCATGGCTTTTAGTGTTTGGAGACACTGGGGAGATGTCCAGTGTTGGAGACACTGATTTAAAAGAGCAATAAAACCCATGAACTGGAGAAATAAGTTGCTGGAAAGAATAAGAAAGTTATTATCAAAATACTGAACCTTTTACCACAGTGTTCGAGCTTTCAGCCTCACTTCACAGCTAACTAGCTCCTCAAACTCTCTTTCCAGAGAAAAGGAGGAATTCCTGGAAAGGGAGAATGGCAGAAGCTTTCACTGTTCTGTTGCAGTTGTCTAGAGAATTATTTTAGTTAGAGTGAAGGGTGTCAACAGCAGCTGCAGAGAGAAAAGCCTTCGTTCAACGCACCGGCAGGGCAAACAGCAGGTTCTGAGATACTCAAGTACTGAAAACCCACGCCTGTGCTAGCACGTACCTCATTGAAATGAACATCCTGCATTCCGACATCTTCCATCATGGAGGCCTCCTCATCTATGTTGGGGGTGATGACCCTGAAGGCTGTGCATCCTTGTCTAAACATGCCTAGGAATCGAGAGAGCATGGGAGAGAGTCAGAGTTATCAACCTGCAAGTGGATGAACTTTGATGGTCCTTCCTGCCCTGTATGTTTTTGTGTTAAATCAAATAACCAATTTTGAAATCTCTTAGGTCTCAGGCCAGCATTCCCATGGGGAGCCTGGGGGCCACTGTGTGCTTTTCTTCATTTGCTTCCTCATATTTAATCTTCGTCTGCTGCAATTTGTTCCTTTTTCTCATCTCTTTTTATTTTTCACCCACTTTTATTAAAATGTATGCAGTCATTAAATAAACTGTAAACAAACTGAAATAGGTATTGAGTCAAATTAATAGTAAAAGAATAACAACTAAATAATCATTTGATTTGGTAAGATGTCCCATGGTGTCAGATACCAAGAAAAATAAAGAAGCCAAAGCCAATCAAAGAGAAATATATGACTCAAAAATAACTGTTTCCTTCAAGCTGTCATCTTACCCGCTCTGGCTGGGGGTAACCCAGAACTCAGATTAGAACTTGCTCTTCTCTTTCATGAAGTCTACAAAACCAAGATGGAACTCAATAGCTACAGCCGTGAGCTGAGAGGCTGCCGTAGCTGGTTCCACATTAGCTGCCTGGCGGGTAAGGAGGGGCCTTCTTTCCTCCCCACAACTGAAGAGCGGGGCACACACAGCATGAATACTTCAGGGGCCTAGACACTCAGCTCTCTAAGGTGGAATGGTATAAGGTTGGAGCTGGGATAAATACCTGGGAGAGGCTATCCTTAAGCAATAATGGCCCATTTGGGGCCTTTATTCATCTTGGAGTCACTGGGAAAAGTTTTGTCAACTGGACAATATTAGTTGGGCAAAAATGATGAACTGAAGAAGGACTTGAAATGCCTTGTTATTCTAATATTGAGATTGGTGGTTAAAATAAAACAAAACAGAAGTCAAAACTCGAATTGAGACCTCCCACATTTCAGGAAAAAGGAACACAGAGTATTTTGAAATCAAGTATTGAAAGAGCAGACCCTAAAGTCAGAGGTTTTTCTGCTGCGTATTGGTCAAGGTTTCTAAGCCATTCACGGGTTGTCTAGTGCCCCTGCTACTGTCCTAGTTTAGCCTTGCTTTTATTTTGTTCTATGCAGACATAAGATTCCCCTATGAAAAGTATTAATCTAGGAGCTTGAGGATATAGTAACATACAAAAAGCAAAATTACAAAAGCCGACCACCCACTCTGAGGCTGCAGAGTACATTTAAATAAACAACTTAGCTCTGGTGGAATAACTAGAACAGTGGCCAAAGCGCTTTCCTCTACCTGCCCACAGAATAGGATTGCCATCAAAACAGAGAAGCAAGGAAGAGAAGGGAGGGAAGGAGAGCCAAGTCCAGCCATGCAGAGCTGAAAGATAAAATCCCCACACCTCTGAGCGTCACGTGGGTGGGCGGCTGGGCCCTAGGGCTGAACCCACCCTCAAGCTCACCTCCCTGGCGCCTCCTCTGGCAGGTGCTGTGACTGGAGGGGAAGTGGGGTATCTCCGGCCGGAGGGCTATGTCTGCTTCTAAACACCAGGAAAGATATTACCTGACAAAAGGTCTCAACAGGAAATCATGCTGGTAGTAAGAGAATATGGAGCCCTTCTTTAATTTCTTTCTCTTTTGGGCTCTGATATATGAAAAGCCCAGACTCTCTTAAATTCCAGTCCAAAGAGCCAGCTGTACTAGATATAAAGAAATTCCCTGGCCTCGGCATCTGTGACGTTATATCATTTCTCACTTTGTAAATGTACTCGTTAGCCAGATCTGGTGCTCCTGTGCTCCCAGTACACATACGCACATGACCAGCTTTTCTAAAAATGCTGATGTTCTTGATTTTGAAATGGAAATGAGCAACTGGTGTTTAACCAAAAGGAACTCGTGAAAGAATTCATGGCCTGCTAATTTGGGAACAAACTCATAATCTACAAACCGGCAGCACTCACTCCTGCCCTCTCCTTCCACGGGGAGGCAAGGTTTCTAGCCAGCAAGTCTACCTTGTCGTAAAATAAAGCCAACTGGGCTGCATTCCAGAAAATGCTGTTTGATGATGTCCTGTTACAACTGTCTTTTGACTGATAAACAGTTTGAGGGGGAACTATCTTAAGGGAAAATAAAATATTTTCAGCTCAAGATTCGTTGGTCAGGGACAGCCGGATGCAAAGCTCATTAACTAATTTTTGCAAGGTGGAGCCACAGTAAGAAGTTACATGACAACATGCCATCTCTTTTTGTTTTTGATATTGGCATTTCTGCTGTACCTACCAAGTCAAGCAAATGTCATGACAGTGAATAAAACAATGAATACAGTATACACACACACGCACACACACACACAAATCCCCCACCTCCAAATCTCTCTCAATGGCTCTCTCTTGTCTTTGCTGCTTTCTACAGTTCTATATTCATTTCACAAAACACAGGAATCATTCCTCACCTTTCCGTGTGAGATATTCTGCCACCAGGGCTGTGACATGGACGTAGCACATGGCTGCCTATAATAAGAGACACATGCTTCAGAATCACCATTTATAAAGCATGTCATAACACTCACAGACAGAAATCCATTGACTGTATGTACTAATCTTAGATCTCAAGGCACCAACTAGTGTTTCTAATAGCTGACATCTTACCTTTTGAAAAAAGTGCAACAATTCACATAAATTGAAATTTTGAAATAAACTGCAAACTGAGACAAATGGTGGTAAATTTGCTAAGGTTTGTTTCTATTTAGAATTATTAAAATCTAATTTTAAAGATAAAAAAACATTTGTTCTTCATATATCTAAGATTTCTGCATCATTTCTCTTAAAGTGAAAAGAGGACCTACGTGAAGAAAAGGCCTGTGCCTTCCTAGATTCTGAGAGAATTGCTCAAATTTCAGGCTAAAATATTTTTCTTTCAACTTAAAAAAAAAATGAAGCTGTAACTTTTTCCAAACATAGAATTCTAAACCAAAATTATAATTTAATGTTAAATGGATAACATTATAAATAACTTAAAATGAAAGCAAAAAATAAAAATAAGTTTTTTTTACCAAGTTGCTATGGTGATACAAAAAGTTGAAGATAGCTGTTGGAAATGAACCCACTGTAAGGTTCTAATGCCTGAGCTCCTGGTTGTTGTGATAGAAAAATTACTACTACTAATAACATGTAATTCATTTTTATTATGGCTAATGTATAGTTTAAATTTACGGTCAAACAGAATGGACTCCTTGAATAATCAATACATAAAAACAGTTAAATAAATTTTTCAGACATAGAGCATAATTTTACTAATGTAAGCAGTCACAGAAGTTTAAAAGTAAAAGCATGCTTCTTTCGTAATACTGTTGGTCAGACCTAAATGTCTGAGGCACAAATCCTGAACAGAATTTTCATGGGAATGCAGGACCTGCCTTACAGCCTATTGTTTTCCTTAATTTCTCCTGTTTTACAGGTGATGTCATCGAGACACAGAGGGGTTAAAAACTGGCTCAACGTCAGAGAGTTAGTAACTGTGGATCTGGGATTCAGTCTGTCTCCGGAGCCCAAAGATCCAATTCCCGGCACACAGCTCCCCCGGCCCCGCCCTGCCACACTGTCTATTGAAACATGGCAGCTCTGGACACCAGGGAACACCCTGATATCTCTCACGTCCACAGATGGAAGTGGGCTACCTCAAAAAGGAAAAAGCAATGCCCTACCATTACTTTAGTAACACGAAAATTTAATTCTATCATAAAATAACTGAATTTTAGAACTAGTGATGAGTTTTTATACAGAAACTGAGTGCACTTGAATTAGCAGGCATCTATATGAACATGGAAGTTTTCAAACACGGAGCTTTCAAACAATGCTCTTTCGTGATAGAAATATCCCCTTACAGTGCTGTAAATTATTAATTGGCTTCTTTTAATTACTGGGAAATTTTTCTGAAAATCGGCCTCTTTTAGTGAATGGGGCATAATTAGTTTTCTCAACAACCCGGACAGAGAGGCTTGCAGAGCTACCTCGGAGAGATCCCCGTTTTTGACATGGATCCTGGCCATGCTGTCCAGCCACGTCTTCCTGAGCTCAGGAGTGCTGGCATAAGACTTGGCCAGACTGTACTGGAGGTCCACCAGCATCTCCGGGTCATTCTCGTGTTCCTTCATCTGGGCAGTGGCCATCAGAACTGTGCGTATTCTTTTGGTCAAGTCCTTCACATCTGAGGAGAAGCTGGTGTGCTAAAACAAGGGTAGAAGAACGACACGTGGCTTTCAGCTGCGTTCTGTCTGTCCACATACATACCAGACGATGAGGCAGAGTCTTGGGATTGACAAATAAAACAGGACCGGGCCACCCACCTTGATGAGCCTGTCGCTGTTGGCACAGTTGTTGATGATAGACAAGGACTGCTGGAATCTCGTTCCCCCGATCCCAACAACATCTGCTATCAGCTGGCTGACGGAAATAATGACCTTAGGGACACACAAACGTGAGCAAATCAATTCACCTTCAAATGACTTCCCAGGCTCAGCTCCTGTCTTTAGTTAGGATGTGTATGAGGACAGGGCAAAGCGGAAGTTTTCGGCAGAGATCACTCCAGTGTGGGAAACAACGTCTGAGTCATCTATTTCCTCCAAGAATTATTCCAGAAGGTGATTTTGTTTTCCTTAAGTATTTTGTTTGCACAGCAAAATGCTAATCAGGAAAGTGTAGGGAGATGTGGATCAGATAAGTCCATATCACTTGCATAGTTACTTACCTACCACTTTCTCTAACAAAAAGGGTTGCTGTTGTTAGTGTTGTCGAGTGGATTCCAACTCCTAATGACCCTGTGTTCAGCAGACTGAAACCCTGCCTGGCCTTTTCGAATCATCCTCTCACCTTCTGGTGCTGTATCAGACAATGCTCTGCTACTATTCATAGGATTTTCTTGGCCAATTTTTTCAGAAATGGGTGGCCAGATCCTTCTTCCTAGTCTATCTAGTCTGGAAGCTCTGCTGAAACCTGTCCACCATGGGTGACCCTGATGGTGTGTGAAATACCAGTGGTGTAGCTTTCAGCATCACAGCAACACACAGCTGCCAGAGTATGACAACCTACAGACAGGTAATGTTGTTCCCCGACCAGGAAAGGACCCCGAGTCATGGAGGTGACAGCACCACATTTTAACCACTAGACCACCAGAGCTGGCAAAAAGGGAGATCTTATCACCTACTTCCTCGGTTTTTGGTTTGAACTTATTCGTACTACATATTCAATAAGTGGACTGTCCTTTGCGTTTTTTATTAAAACGTATATGTATTAACTATGCAAAGGGGGATCTGTCTTTTTGGGAGTCTATGAATGGCACTGCCTTTTCTTAGTTACTCAGGCTAAAACATGGATGCTATCCTTATTCCCTCCTTTTCCTTTACCACACTCAGGTACAATCAATCACTTAGTATTGTCACCTTAATCTCCTCTTCCTTCTAACTTCACCATGCCTGGTCCAGGACACCATCCTCTCTGGCCTAGATCTAACCATGGTTTCCCTAAGGTCTTCCCAGCTAAGGTCTCAACTCCCCTGATCCATTCTCAGCATTGGAGTCTATGAGATCCCTCCAAATATGCAATGATGCCTCTTTAATCTGTTCTCACCTGCACTATTAGGACCTTCTCCAGTTTGCCAGACAGGCCCTTTCACACATGGTGCATCTGTAGCCTGGAACATGCTCACCCTCTATACCTGCTAACCCCTGTTCATCCTTCACATTCTCTGGGAAGCTTCTCTGGCCCCCAGCCAGATGCCCCTCCTTGGTGCACTCAACTTCCTCTCTTATAGCACGAGGCACACTACATCACAAGAACTTCGGGGTTTGTCTGTCCTCCAGCAGACTGTAGATTCCATGAAGGCCAGGCTCTAGAGGATTCTGTTTTGTTTATGGCTGAATCCATGAATCCTAGCACGTAGTTTGCAAACAATAAATATTTCTTTTAAAAAAGGAATAAATACAGAGATGGAGAAGGCACTTCTGTATGTGTTAGCAGAAAAAGAGAGCCTACAAAAATACATAAGACTTTTCAGTATCTTGCAAGGTTCCTAGAACAGAGAACTGGGGACATTTTAACTCTGGAGAGATGGCAGGTGTGTCAATAGATGGAAGATGAAATGAACCACTTTGGGCTTTTGTGTCTTACCCAAGATGTTTACTATCAGGCATCACATAGGTTCTATTATATCTTGATTCAATGGAATTTCAGTCAGTCTAATATTGATTCAATATTTAAATATCAATTTACTAATAGAAACACATCCTGGGCCCAAATCTTACAATGTGGAGGATGAATGAAATAAACCAAATCAGTAAATGTGACTTTCAAATTTTCCATCTTGAGGCCGGATCTTGTAGTAGCTATGCTGAGGTAAATTGGTAAATGCGACACTCAAAGTTTTCCTGCTAAAACAGAATTCCACACAGCACACTTGCACTGGAAAACTACACTACACGCACTTGCAAATGTGTCCGGACAAAGGACTTCTTTCCAGTGTAGTCGAAGTTATTCCTCATCAGGAAGTACAGCAGCTGGGAGGCCTCGGTTCTGATGGAGCTCAGTTTGGAGTTACAGCACTTGAGAATCTCATAGCACAGAGCAGCACACATGTCAGCTCTCCCTTCATAGAACGTGGAGGGGAACTAGACGGAACCCAAGAAAGCAAATAAATCACATAAAGGTTAGCGCTCCCTTCAACTCCAGGTGGAAAGTGGAAAATGTATGACAATCAATTATGACCTTTCCTGATGAAACAGCTTACCTTATAAATTAATGACCTTAAGGCAGTGAAGACATTTTTTAAAGCCGTTTCAGACTGATTTTTTTGAAGAAAACACAGGTAGACATCAAAAACTTTTTTCATGAGAGGATTATGTCCATGGTCAGCCAGGAGCTGGTTCTTAAAACACACAAAGGACAGCTTGGTTAGTGAGACACACCAAACACCTCTAATAGGTTTCATACAATTTTTGGGCTCAAAGGTTAAATTTTCCAGATACTAAGACAACTTCTAATTTAAAGAAACTCTGCCATGAATGCCCTAGGAAAGCACAGAATCCCCTTGTAGTACAAATAAGCTATCAATAAATTTATGCTTTGCAGCGTTGTTTTCTGTTGGGAGAGGGACTAAATATAAAACTTCCCAGCAAACTGTAATATGGTTTAAAGGACCACTGTTCCTCAGTACAGACTGGGCTTCTATTTATTTACTTAGCTTTAGTGCATACCAGCAACTGATATAGAGGTGATGTTTGTGACACCTTAATTCCAACAAAGACGTGCCATTACACGTGTCAGCTAATTAATGGGCTGGAAAAAATACTGAAGTGAGGTATATGAAACAGCTCCTCTACAAGTGAGGGTTTCCCCCCAGGCTTCTCAGGCACTCTGTTAAGCTATGAATAATCAGACAGTTTGCTAAGTTGGAAAATGTGCAGGCTTTGGTCAGGCACCATTGACCGTGTGTATGGATTTGTGCAGGTAAACCAAGTCTCACCATTCTTACCTGTAAAACAGAGACCCTAAAACTGACCTTGCACAGCTACTGTGAAGACTTGAGGTCAGGTACAGAAAGTGTCTGACACATTCTTTGGTCTAGCTCAATAAGTGATGGCTAGCAGGACATAACATGTCATGAGTTTTACTTGATAAAACAAGAAGGCCACAATGAATTACTTCTCCTCATTCTTCACGATTTCCTCACACCAGCAGCACATTCACACTAATTAAACACCTTGTAAGCCTGGCTGGCTGAAATGCCCATCCACAGCTGAACACACACTGTAGAGAGAGGTGTCACCCAGCCAGAGGTCCGCATGCAGCCATCGTGCTTAAACGTGTGTGACACTAAAGAGCTGCATCTTCAAATACAGACAAGCCTGTCTGAACAAAGGTGTGTGTTTGGGAGGAGGCACATGTGTGCATTTTGCACAAGCAGCCAAAATTGGTGGTAATAAAAAAATTTCAAGAGGCCAGTATCTCAAACCAATCTTACAATTTAGGTAAAAACAGAGATTACTTATGTCCAAATAATTCTGTTACATAGCAAATTATGGCTAGAGTAATAGCTTCAAGATTCACCTCATCTTATTGTTGGAGAAAAATTTTTACTCAAGGAATAAGTTTTGTTTTTTAGGTCTAGCGAGTCACAGATGCATTCACAGCTGGGAGGACAGTGGAACTCACAGTGATCTTGACATCATGAAGTACTGAGGGACAGTACTGAATTCCACCATGTGAAAGAGAAGCAATTTAATGAGCAGAAAATGTGACTTAATTAACTGAGGATCACAGAATTCTCAACCAGGAGCAGCTGTTCACCAACCAAAAAAAAAGTTGTTTCCAGTGTTTGGGGAACCGCTTACATGGTTTGTTGTCTGTGAACACCGCTTTTCCCAGGAGACATGGTTCTTCCTAATTATGGGTGGATTAAGGTTTGGATGAATCTGGATGTGAGTTTTTATTGTCTCAGCTCTCTTTGCTGGAACTATACAGGAGAGATGGTTCATACAAAAATTGCCAAGACCCCCCATCTTGCTGTCTGAATTGGCCCATCTCCAAGTTCTTACCCCTGGAGTTAAATTTTCCTTTCTTTCACTATCTCTGGTCAAGGGTTTTGCTTCCCATTTTCATGATTTAGTTTTTTTGGAGTACTGATCTCAAAACCTGCTTGCAAGAATGGAGTTCAAACTCACTTATACAAGGTATAAAGAAACCCCCATTTATAGGGGTAAAGGACCTGTCTCCCTGGACATACCCCAGTCTAACGTTGCCCATCCTTAATTTTCCAATCAATTCTCTTCTCTCCCTCTGTCTCTTTGTGTGTGTGTCTCTGTCTCTTTCTCATTAATTAGAAAGTAATATACACTAAATGTAAAAAATCTTTGAACATTCAGAAAGGCCCACAGGGGGACAAAAAGGCAAAACAAAAATAACCCTTCACTTTTCCACTCAGAAATAACCACACTAACAATGGAGGGTATCTAATTTCCACTTTTTTATCCCTATAGACTTTTCCTGAGGATGAGAAAATTTCACTCAGGAAATTAAATGAGACGTTAGAATAATATGAAAGGCAGGACTTATTTCTAGCAATAAGGTGAAGAATAGGTTATAAATAATTCTCAGGAATTGTGTGATGTAGATTCAGGTTTGACTGTTGTAACATGGCCTCCTAAGGGAAATGAGCCTTTCAGAGAACAAACATACAATATTAGTAATTTTTAAAGATCGAGGAACAGAAGAAAAAACAAACCTTGGGTGCTAAAATGAGATATCTGGAGCCACATTATTTAAGATAGCTACACTCTTCCTAGGCATATGGTATTTATTTTTATTTACATATCGATTTAAAAATAACTTGAAAAATCTAGTTTAAAGAAGAGTTGTGTCAGTTGCAGATGCTCACCAATCACTAAGATGACCCAGACCCCATGTGTCTTTGCAGAGCAGGCTCACAGTTGTGTAAACCAGGTCACAAACTCCCTGCAATTATCCAGGTGCCCCTCATCCTCATGCACAGGTTCTCACTGTGCAGCTCAAATCAAGAAAGGCACTTCAGGGAACTAAAAATACATTTTCAGACTAAATGAGTGAACACACTAAAAATATTATCAACTATGTAAAGGCCAGCACTGGTTTGGGATTGTGTTAGTAGATATTGTAAAATAGCCAGAGAAGAACTGTACTTTTCTGCATGTAACTACCTTGGTTTATTAAACACACTCTTTTACATATTAAATGAGATAACATATGTGAAAGCGCCCAGCAAAGTACTAGCCTCCAGTAAGGGCTGGGTAATTTCCTCCTTTTTCCTGTACGAGAGACCGTCCAACTACTTTGATACTCATTCAGCTTAGCTCCCCTCCCTCCTCCGTCCTCCTTCCTAACTTGCTGGAGAACAAGGGCTTGGACAGGCCAGTTGTGTAGAGATCTTGGGCAAGGGTCCTAACCTGTCTCAGCCTCCATCACCTCATCGATAAAACGGGGGAGAAGATCTATGAGGTCAGGCTGTTGTGAAGATTAACACTTGAAGCACATAAGGCACTCAATGGATAGCAGGAAGCTAATATATTAATAATAATCAGAATTCAAGGCTTAAATCTTTGCAAGCTTTTTCTCTCATTAAGAACTAGATTTCTTCATTGCCTTTGGCAACTTATTAGATGTGCTTAATTAAGGGACTCAGTAATGATGGGGCTATATCTGTAGAAATGATTTTCCTGCAAACAATTACATCTGTTAACTCAATGAAATAACTTAATTTTTCTGATATTCTCCAATTGATGCCTCAGCTGAGCAAGTATGTGCAGAGGAAGATCCCAGTGGCTGCTGTGCTGGTGGGCCTCATGAACCTGTGAATCTAGGCCAGGTGAGCCTATAGCTTGGCATGACATCCATTAATACCGTAACATCTGCCCATCCTCCCACTTTTCAGTGAGGGGTGCTGAGCTTTAAACATCAGACATTTTTGCATACAGGCACATAGCCTTTGACACCTTAGCTATAAAGCTGAGTCTTCCTTGTGGGTCTCAGGATCAGAACCTTTATCACAGGACCAGCAAGGCACGAACACTTGGGAAAGTGCTTACTGCTAAACTAGAGTTGACATTTGAGCTCCTACTATGTGCCAGACACAGGGTAGGTGTTTCTGGATATTTCATATCCATCTGTTAGTATACAATAGGCATAATCGCCTCATTCTAGATAAGGAAATTAGGATTTAGAGATGCCACATAGACCACCCAAGGATTAAAATCTGGCTAATGGGGGAGCTGGGAGTTAAAGCCCATGGTACTTCTGTATACACAGCTGGCTCCCAAGTGTATTGGAGCCTCGTCTGTATCAGCAAAATGCTAGGTCATCTCACTTTAAACTTAAAACAGCCCTGTGAGGCACATTGTATTTTTTCAATCTTACAAATGAGAAATCTTAGGTCTGGAGACATGAAGTAATTTTCCCAAGGACATTGAGCCAATAAATGTCCCAATCAGCTTTCAATCAGAGACCATCAGAGGTTGTTTCTGTCTCAACAGTCAGAACCTATCTGGTGGCCAGACATTGGAGGTCTGGGAACCTTAATGAATACTCTTCTTTATTATGAAGGAAGCAATATAAGGGGCCAAATAAGAACTGTAGGCTGTGCAGTAAGGAAACTGTCACTATTCTCATGGTGATGCCAGACCACACCTGTGCTGTGTGTACCCTCACCCCCACCCACTGTGCCAGGCCCACACCTGCTGTGCAGCGCCAGGGCCTCTTGCTCATTTACACGGTGGGGCCCAGGCAGAGGGTGGTAAAGCGTCCCAACTACTGTTCAGAACTGAAGGATTCACAATTAGCACTGAAATAGTATACACGGCAAATACTCACCTTAAAAATTTCATGGCCTATTTACATAAAAATTTTTAACTGAAAATATCCAAAAGAAAATAGAAAGAGGTTCCAAACGTGGTTCTAGTAGAGCAGTGGTTCGCAAGCCATAGTGTTCAGGTCTCACCCACAGAGTTTGGTTTGGTTGGTCAGGGCCCAAGAATCTGGATTTCTAACAAGTTCCCAGGGTCTGCATCTGCTGCTAGCCTGAGGACCACAATTTGAGAGCTGCCAGAATAGCGGCTCCACGTATCAAGGTACTGCCGCCCCCCATACTCATTCTGTTAGGATCCTCCTCTCTCAACTAGGTTCCTAGTAATGACATTTCATGGGGACCTGAGTGGCATGGCTGCTAAGAAGAATAAAGGGCCATAATATCAGGGTAACTATTTTTACTCTAATAAAGAAATGCACTTTATGAGAAGTGGAGATGAGTAAAGCAGAGAATGACTTTGGTTATATTTCCCAAATGCCCATACAAACAAACATATAGTTTCAATATTCATGGCATATTAACACTAATTCAATTTCCCCTTTCTGTGCTAGAAATGGAAGTAATCACTTAGCAAGCATGGGAAGTGTTAGGTTCCTAAAAACAAGAGAGTGGCTGAAGAGACCATCTCCACCTACTTCAATATTACTTGCTAAATCCTAAAAATAAGACCAAAACAACCTTTTATTTTCTATCTCTGAAATGTTCCTATCATTTAATTTAGTAACAGATAAAAACCTTTTTAAAAGGTAAATGTGTTTTTACTTATTGCTCCTCAACGTATAAATATCTAATTTTAACGGCTACCACATTTGGTTATGTTTAAAGATAGCGGGAGAAATGCCTGATTAGGTTCCCATATTTATCATCCTTGAGGGCCTAGCAAAGCCACATTCCTCAGGTAAATGCTTTCTTCTAGCCAAGTGTTAATCACCTCCAGAGACTGCTTCCACCCTTTGCAAGCATGCGGCACACTCTGACCAGTTGAGCTTTATTATATTTCTGGGAATTCAAGTCATTAACTGTGGAATGGTTTTATTAAGGGAAATTAAGATTAGTAGTTTCCTTACAGGGGCAGAATAGTTGGCTCAAGTGAAAATACAACATAAGAAGTTCTCGCTGGTTCAGTTACATAAGCAGAATGAATGTAAAAGGTAAAGCTCTGACCAGGAACAGCTATTCAACACAAACCTTAAACGCCAGTGTGAACAGAGAGAGAGTGTCCAGAGCCGTAAGGCACACCTCAGTAGCAATGTTGGCTTCAAGTAATGACTGGTGAAGAACATCTGCATCCGAGTGGCCATAGCCTGCATGAATTATAACACAAGTTACTGCGGAGTGGCTGCAGACAGAAAGGCTGGTGGAACGGTAGAGTCACAGTCAACTTTTGATTATTAACAGAAGGCTTATTTCAGGACCTCATCTCCCTGTTTGCCTCCTATTGCGGGGAGAGGGGAGATATTAATAATGTTTCCGTTCAGTTATAACTTTTTCATCACTGAAAGGAAGTAATAGCAGCAAACATTTATTGCATGCTTGCTATGTGTCAGCCATAATTCTATGATCTTTACATGTATTACCTCATTTAATCCCTCAATAGCCCTATGAAGTATGTACACTATTAAACCCTTTTTGCAGATAAGGAAACAGAGGCACAGAAAGGCCAAACGACTTATCTTAACCCACACAGTTAGTAAACAGTGGAGCCAGGAAGGCACCTGGACGGGAGTCGATGAATCAATTGAGCCAGCTGACTGAGCTGTTAGGATGGCGGGAGTGGTGAGGGAGGTTGAGATTTCTGAAGCTTCCCACACAGACAGAGGCAGCCGCATAGCAAAGGGTTAAGAAAATGAGCTGAGAGCTGGGCTGCTGGTCCCTGGACCCAGCTCTGCCACTTACTAGCTGTGGGATCTTAGGCAAGTTCTCTGACCTTTTTATATCTCAGTTTCCTCATCTGTACAGTGGGGATAATAACAGTATCTACCTCAAAGGGTTGTGGTGAGTGTTAAATTCGTTAATAGTTGTGAAGCTCTTAGAGTAACACCTGGCACATAGTGAATGTTATCTAAGTGTTAAGTCAATGACTTAAAGATCTGCATTATCAGCTCGAATCACCAACCATAATCAAGAGTTGACTGCACTGCTAATACTATTCTACTTGCTTTAACAAAAAGCATAAAAGCCACTAAGTCTGAAAGAAATGTTTAAGAAAAGGAAAGGATTTAAGGAATCATAATTTAAATACAAACTGATATCTTCTGCATGTGGCTGTAAAATCAATTTAGTACTGACATAAATGGAGTTTGACATACAATTTGAGATATTAAATTATGAAATGGTATGTATTAGCAGAAATATATATAGGGATGCAAAGATGTTACAGTACTGATGTAGATTACAAAGAAAGATGGCAATATAATAAAACATCACGTAATGTCTTTCTCCAAGGAGCAAAAACAAATCAACACTTACTATGCAGGTAATTTTCTTAATACTCCAGAGAGGAGGACATTTTGTATATAGATCAGGAAAACCAAGTACAGAAAACCTAGAGAATTTTCTTGAGGCCAGTAAAGGAAAAAACCCCAGAAACTATACTCCAAATTCCTTATCCAGGTCACTGTATCATAGTACCTATTATTAGGATAAAACAGAGTAACTAGCATGATGTTATTCTGTCTTTAATAAATGTCAGTTACAGAATGATTTTTAAAAGGCTACAAAAAAGCTTTTTAAAGCTACCAAGTTGCTTTTGAAAGTATGATAAAAACACTATTATGTGCTTTCATCCAATTTTGCTTTGGTTTTAAAAAGCTGGTTCTAAAGTTTTGTATTAGTGGACTGCATTACTCTCACACTGTGACAGAACCAGTGTGTCCTCAGTGAGGCTATGTAATACATTTGGCACTCTGCTAGTTCTGTTTTTTTATTTCTGCTTTTTTGGTAAGAAATCTCCCAGAGAAAAGAAAGATGGACATTTTTGGGTACTAATATTCATTGAACTGCCTTTGTAAGCCATCATCCGGAGAGGTTTGTTTGGTAAGATACAAAGACAATGAAAGAGGAAAACAAACAGATTGATGATTATTTTTACACTGATCACGAGCTGGGGTAAGAAGAAACCAAAAAATACAACACCTTTTATTAGACCAACCAAAATCGTCACACAGGTGGAAAGGACCCTTCACTGAGGGCTGCCATTTGACCCAAGTGAAGTTTTATAACATGGATTAAACTGTAACAAGGAACTTACTTTGGTGAATATTTTAATTTCTTTCTCTGCATGGAATTTTCCTTTTCTCTTTCTAGATAACTTATCAACTAAGTGTATCCAGGTGATGAGATGGCTACACACTGAAGAATGCCCACAAAATTGACCTACTCCTGGCTGTAAGTCTGGAACAATTCAAGAATTGGAACTTGGTAATGTGCTATTAAAACATACAATCGATGGGCAATGCTACTTAAGTTATTATGTAACTATGTATACGCGCATGGAAATGCGATGACAAAATTTCTCCAAGCTATTACCCCGCCCATAAGCCATTACACTATCTAGTTTCCTTTAGAATAAGAATCAGATTCATACAGAAATCTGTCTGCCTTTGTCCGAATCATATAGGAATAAACGAAAGGGTCCTTTTAGCCACAACTGGTTATAATTTGCTTTTCCTTGAACTGTTTCATCTCAAAAATCAGCAGGATTCCTGAGTTAGTGTTATTTTAAAAATCTCCCCAAATAAGTGGCAGCATGGAGAGGTTCTGTGAGTGATAGAGACTGCTTGGATAATTCGCCAAGTGACATCTCCCATGGAAAGCTCTGGACGCAGGAAAGCTTTAATCAATGGTCACCATGTTACAGGCCAAAACAGGTAAAGGAAACCAAGCTGGTAAATCCAAGAAAGGAGTCTTAAAGGACACAGCAATTTTTTAAAGTAACAGTCAGCAAACTTTTGAAGCTGATTAAGTGGATTCTGACCCAGGCAAGGAAGATGTTAACCTTAATGACTTCCACTAGGTGGCAATGGTACCTTGGGGCAGGGGTCACTGATGGCCTTCACCCAGGCTGGTCAGGGAGAGGGGAAGGACTTCCTGGATGTGCCATTGTTGACATGTATGTCAAGGGTTCTTCAGAGTCCTTAGGACTCACTGCTCACATTTGCACAGTTCTCATTCTGTTGTCACTCAGATAAGCAATTTGGGTTCTAAAATCCCCAAATCTTTTAAACACTCACAGGCCAGGGATGAGATTTTTTTCCCTCTAATGTCATCTGCTGTTTAGACTTAATCAACCTGACTCTGTTTTATAAATTCCTGTTGCCTGAACAGCTCGATTTAATAATGCTGACCACATCTGTACACCATCCTTCCCTCTCCATTGCCATGAGACCAGAGGTGATGTGGTGGGAAGGACAGAAGCCTGATCCAAGCCACTCCTCTTTTCTGAATGTCAGAGGACATTTGGGCTAGAAAAATGAATCAGATACATATTCTCATAGGAAGTACTCCCATTTCAGCAGCTGCCTTCACCTTTTTGTTTTTTTTAAAGATTGGCCCTGAGCTAATATCTGTTGCCAATCTTCCTCTTTTTTTTTCTTTTCTTCTTCTCCCCAAAGCCCCCCAGTACAAAGTTGTGTATTCTAGTTGTAGGTCATGCTAGTTCTGCTATGTGGGACACAGCTTCAGCATGGCTTGATGAGCGGTGCTCAGGATCCAGAAACCGCGAAACCCCAGGCCGCCAGAGTGGAGCACGTGAACTTAACCACTCGGCCACGGGGCAGGCCCCTGCCTTCACCCTTTATGAAACCAGAATTCTTGTTTTCACTTTTAGTTTTTTCTCTGGCCTATAATATGCATCCAGAAAAATAATACTTTTTATGAGAAAAGTAGAAATACTAAATGGGAAGGAATATTCTTGCTAACAGAATTTCCCACATGTAGAAGACCTAGTCTCCTGGATATATTAATTCATGGTCTACAGCTTTCACTAACTACACATATTTATGCAAAATATCAGACTGATCAATCTCTACACAGTCTATTATTCGTCTCCATCCTACTTTTATTGCTAAAAAGGTTTTCCTGGGGCCGGCCCTTTGGTGGAGGGGTTAAGTTCGCACGCTCCGCTTCGGCAGCCCAGGGTTTTGCCGGTTCGAATCTTGGGCGCAGACACGGCACCGCTCATCAGGCCATGCTGAGGCGGCATCCCACATGCCACAACTGGAAGGACCCACAACTAAAAATACACAACTATGTACTGGAGGGCTTTGGGGAGAAAAAGGAAAAATAAAATCTTTAAAAAAAAAAAAAGGTGAGAAAAAAAAAAAGATGGGTTTCCTCACAGATAGGTAAGGAGTAGAGAATAAGGAATAATATCCCAGGGCAAAAAATCATGTGATTTGCTGTCTGCCCTCTGATTCACACACCAAGAAAACAAATATGCTCAAAATGATTTGTGGAAATAGTCTATAATCTCATAGTTTACATGTGAAAAAATGGTTATGCTATCTGCTTTCTCTTCTCTGAAGATCACTTCAACCTAATGTTTAGCTGTGTCTGAAAAATGGTACCTAGTATGGGATATAGACCCAAACTATGAAGATACTTGGTTTAAGCATACTATACGCCTTAATCTTTAAGGATATTAAAAATAATAAAAGACTGACTTTAAACAGGCATTATGCCAGACTTTCTCTATTCTGAGACTCTATCAATTGCAAGAAGCACCAATCAACGACAGACTGCTACACTGGATGTAACATGCAAAATATATCTGTAAGACAGATCTGATCCAACTGTGAGATATACCATGATTTCAGAAATGTTAGAAAATGTGCAAAAATGTATCTCTTAATCAAGGAAACATGTCTCAAAATCAGGAAATGTGGCTTTATAAACAAACATTTCATTTACTATCTTGAATATAGAGATTAAAGCATCCAAGCCTATTTTACTATCTTAAAAGACATATTGTCCATGCTTAAAGCCTTTTGAAAAATACTAATTTTACTTCAGAGGATATATGCATTCTCTGCATTTTTCATGTTAATTCAATATTATACATAGCAAAGGAATTTAATTATCATCTGTGCTCATTTTCTTACTCCCACTTCATAGATACCAAAGAATTCTGGAGTTAGATGGGGTCTACCAAGCCATCTTCTCCAACTCCTCATATGATGCTGAAGTGACCTGGACTATATCCCCAATGGGTCCTCACCCAGTTTTCACACGTCCAAGTGCAAGTGCCCATACTAGCTAATGGGCAATTCAGCTAGAAAATGCTTTCCCACATTGACCTGAAATCTAATTCTCTGCAACTCAATCCAGTGATCTCAAACTGTTTCTTATATTGCATTATAGGAAATACAGGTTTTCTTCAAGTATTTCTACCTGTTGGCTGGTTTTCCCCCCATTGCACCCCTGAATTATTTGCATGACATGAATTATCATGCAAATGAATATATCCCTATAACAATCCAGAAGATCAGAGTAAATACAAAGTGTTATTTTATATTTTTTGCAAATGTATCACTTATTTGAAAACATGTTTTACTTAGTTCTCCCCCATAACGTGATTTATATAGAATATTCTACATGTAGCTATCATACTCAATTTTTCATTTAACACAAATAGCTTCTATTGATACACAATGGGTGCACTTTACAGTAAGTAGGTCAATGTCTTCATATTGTAAACACTTACTTTTCATATACCTGGGCAAAACCCAAAAAACCAACCTCAATCCTTTTAGTGTTTTAAAAATAGTTAAAGACTATTTGGCCACAGTGGGATTTGTCATTTTCATTATTTCTTCTCAAAACCCAAGAGTTTTAGTCCCTGCTAGAGTTATACGTGTAATGCATATGGTGTCTTTTCCCCATGTCCTACTGTTAATGGGTGATGGAGACAGTGCAGCTTGGCCGCCACTGGATTAAGTTTCTCGTGGTCATCTGCTGCCCCCTACTGGTCAAGCTGAGGTCTGACAAAGCCTTTCCTACCCAAAGAGGAAATAAAAAATATAGGTGCATAGAGGACTCTTCCTATTTTTATTCTTTTCTAAAATAAATTCACTTTAGACTCTGGCATCCTGGCAAGTTTCTCATTTACTGGATCTACGTCATATTGGTTGGCCCAACAGAAGGTACTGTATTCACTGTTAAATAGGAACATTTTTTAAAGACATATATGGCTACAATTTTCTGATAAAATACTGAGGTAGATGTAAAATGTCATATATGTATGCATACATACACATGCTAACACACATACACATGTATACATACAGTATACACTCCTTCCTCTGTGGATTTTGACCAAGTGACAATTTGGAGCTCAAAAAGCTAATGGAGGGAAGGGCTGAAGCCACCCAAAAATATAATCAGAATTAAAGATGTAAATGAAGACTGAGTTCTAGGGGAAGATTCAAGGACTTTGAGGTATCTGAACCAATTTGGAACACAGGTGAAGGCTAAAAGAATCGGCTACACACTGTTTATCAGGAAAGCAGAAGGAGAAACTCTGATTGAGGATAGTGTCATTGAAAACTGACTACAGCAAAAACGACAGGATGAAAGAGGAGAGAGGCAGGAAGGATGGAGTTCTCTGTGGGTAGCAGGGAGAGAGAATGGAAATCAACCATGTTAACAATATGGTTTTTGGCAGCAGAACACAGCCAGCTGTCTCCTTCCTCCAACTGAAGCCATCACAGCGGAATCCATTTGCAGCGAGAGGAGCTGCTGCACCTCTTAGTGGATTAAGGTTATTTACGCGTGTGTTAATCATTCGTTTTATTTTTGTTTATTTTCTGTGTTTCCTAAATGATTATCTTTGGAGGCAGGGCCTTGGTCTGCTACTGATTTTTTTTTAAGTGCTTTAAAGTTTAAGCATTCACTTCAACTGACTGTGAGACAGTCCCTGTATCAAAAAGTATCTGGGCTAAGGCAGTGTAGCAGGTCCTGCACAATACTGGGAATTTAATTTCTGCTTGCTAAATAGGAAATGAAAATGAAAAATAACAAAACTCCTTGTTTTCTTTGTTTCAATCCCTTGTCTGCAGAGCTAGAAAAAAACCCTAACAGACAAGATGTTGAAAAATCAAGAATTGTAGCCTTAGATGTGTCACTAATGTACATTCCACAGCTAAGTACAAAACTCAGAACTAGCATTTGAAGGCTACCGATGATTCAATATGTGGCAGACTGACATAATATTGATTTAAATTAAGCCTAGAATTTTATAAAGAGAGACTATATCCATTACATTTAACTTTGTTGGGGTAGAAGAGTGGGAAGCTGCTGTATTTTGACTCCCCAGCCTTGTTACTTTGAACTATTATCAATTTAAGGCGTTGGGAATATTGCCTTTACTCTTAGCCTGCATTAAGAAAGAGGTATGGAAATCACAGTGAATGGAATTCTTAAGATTAGAAATGATGACAAGATATTAATAACCATATATTAAAGAAATTACTTGGAATGAGAACAAATAATTGTCTAGATAGAACAATAGCTATGTCATGCTTGGAGAAAAGATGGAACAATTCAGAGAACACACCACTAGCATAAATGGCATTTACTATAAATGATCACATTAGTGTTTAAAGTGCTACATTGTTGGCATCTTTTAGGTTTTCTGCTTTGAGAAACTTAAGAAGATGAAATATGCCACGTCCCCTCTGGTGATTGAAAAAAAAAAACGCTCCCATGTTTTGGCGGAATCTCTATTGTGAAGTTAGAAAGCCCCATAGTTAGGAAGGCAGGATGAACAAAAAGGTCTTGGTTTGCAAGTGAAGCGGCCTCATAAGCAGACATCAACCTGATTAAATCTTACCATTGTCTACAGAAATTCCAAGCACACTTGATATCTTTCTCACACTGAAAACACAGAAAAAGTCACTTTGTTATTGGCTTTTCCACATCCTCACAAATTGATTCACGGGCTTTATGTTTTCACAGCAGTTTAAGGTTTATCACACATTCAGAGCCAGAATGTCAGATGTGGACACTTGGTCAATTACATGCATGGGATCAGGAGGGCAAAAGGAATCCGTCCCAGATGTTCTCAGGAGTTGCAGGGAGAGAAACCAATGAGAAGTTGGCTATAGGCAATGAATCCAAATATTAAATTAAAAATATCAGAGAATGTTTGGCTATCAAATCTGTCAAATTTTGTTTTAAAAATAGCAAGCGGAGGGGTTGGGGCAAAGGGGTTAGCGCTCTTAGGTCTGGTGCCGTAGTTGACCACGTTCCACACTATGTCATTCTCCTCCAAGGAAGGGAACTGCGCCATGAGCTCTTCATCCTACTTGCTTTGAGCTGGAAGAAAAGTCAAGTTGGTGATGTGGTATGGTGTGGCCTAGGGCTTTCCCCTCTGAGATGTCACATGAGATGGCTGGCTGTTACGATGGTATGTCATGGGACTTACTGTGGTTAAAAGTGAGAGAGTTATCCAGGCTGCCCAGCTGCTGCAATCTGGCATGCATCATTCCTGTTCTGTTACGGGAAACAGGCAATGTCTGAGATTTTCGATCATGAACTATGGGTCCCAACCCCTCCTGGTTCCTGCAACATGAGTGAAATGGGATAGAAGCAAAGTTAGACTTGTTACCCTGCAGCGAGACGGGGGGAGCGTTAGTGAGGCCAGGACACAGCACAAAGGAGACTGGCCACACGCGGACCAAGCGCAGTAGAGCCTGTTTGGGGCTGTATGAGCCAGAGACACAAACAGGTGGCAGCTCTTACAGAGTTCACAGCAAAGCACCTGACAACAAAGAAGCAAAAATCAAGCCAAAGCAGAGAACTTTTCAGCTTTAAAAAGTACTTTAGAGACACTACTTTTTAAAAAATTGAGCATCAGTCCAATGTGGTGCTAAAGGTTAGCATTCTGACAACTGCCAAACACCACAAATCTTTTCAGATTACATATGTTATTGAAGAGCAAAAATTTTTTTTAATTAGTCATGCTGCCACAAAACGATGTGTTTTGGTCAACAACGAACCACATATACAATGGCGGTCCCATAAAATTAGTACCAGGTAGCCTAAGAGTATAAGTACATCTATGTTTGTGTAAGTACACACTATTATGTTTGCACAATGATGAAATCACCTACTGATGCTCTTCTCAGAATGTATCCCTGTCATTAAGCGAGGCATGAATGTAAAATAATGCATTGGAAGAAACAGAGAACGAACACGCAAAGGGAGGGATTATATGAGGCAGTTTTAACACCTTCATTCTTACCCAGGCAGGAAGGAGAAGAGCCACACACTTTGTTAAACTTGTCAGCAGTCAAGTAAAGAAAATAGAAAAGTGATCTGGGTTAGCAATCAAACAGCTAACTTCCTACTGTGTACCATCACCAGAGCAGATGAAAAATGAGACCAGTGCTGGAATGACACCTGTCCCCATCCCATAGCCAACCGTCTCCCTCATGGTGTTATTGTGTGAAGTAGAACAGGGCATGCATGGAGTATCATTGGGCAGCATGCTGCTGGGTGATTTCGAAATGATACAATGAGAAGGCGCAGTATTCATAAAACTGGACCACCATGGATGGCAAACACTGACAACATTTAAATCATCGTTTGGGATCTTTTTCACATACAGCAGAGACCACGGCAATTTTCTATAAAACAGAGCACGTCTTTACACAGTGCACCTAACAAAGGAACACCATCCTCCGCTTCCTTCCTATGCCTATCTATTTTTAAGGTAGTCCAATGAAGCATACTTTTATATGCAAATATATACAGGATGCTTACGAAGTCAGAAGATTTTCTTTAAAAAAAATTAAATTTATAGCCATTGAAAAAAGAAGTTACCTATTTCACAAACTCAATTCTAAAATATTTTGTTGAGGTGGAAATCTTTGGCTTCACACATTCACCATGTTCAGCTCTGTGGCATTTTATTCTATTTTGCACAACATTTTTCAAATGCTATATTGTGATGAAGGCGATAGCTACCACAAGAAGGGTGTGAAGCTCGCCTGCACAGTGCCTTTCTGTTACAAATAATACTGTTTGCCCATCTTCATGGGGCAAAGTCAAGATGAGAAGTGTTACCGTATAAGAACACCTTGTATATACTTGCATTTGGTACTCAAAAACTCAAATGTAAAAATTACTCACGATAAAAAATAAAAGAATTAAGATTAGAAAACTTTAAGTGCCACCATATTTCAATTAAAAATAGAAAACATTAATAGGAGGAAAGCATAAAATATTCTCTCTAAATCTGCTCTTTTTAAAAGGAAATACAAACTTTTATTTAACATAAAACATAATTCTGAAAATTTCTCAAATACACCAAGAAAAGAACAATGTTAACATAAAAAGCGAAATCTTCATGCTCAAATAGGAAGTCTTTTCAAAATCTCTTCCCTATTTCATTGCTATAAAACGGAAGTATAAATGAAAAAAATCTCAACTACAACTAAGTTTTAAACATTTTTAAAAACATAAATGTTTACTTATAATTAAACTGCTAAAAATAATAATAGAAAAATATGATACTTAGACCAAGACCCCATATATATATTATCACAGAATACACAACACAGAAAAAAACCAAACATGGACACCCTGAACGGCTACAGGCAGGAGTAAGAACTTTGCAATGACAAGACGTGCTCCGAGCAAACACCTCCACAGACGCAGCTGCCTGGGGGCACATCTGCAATGAGCATCTAGCTGTCCCCCAACTCGATGTGGAACTGAGAGCATGGGCTGGGACAGGGCAGTGAAGATTTATGATCCTCAACAAAGAGATCAGGTCAGACAAAAACATAGTGCATGGTCAGCTTATTCAGCATAAGAGGAGAAAAGGCTCAGTTTTAGAGATGGTTTTTGTGGAAGTCCACACAAATTTGAGATGAAGTGAAAACAGTCTTTCATTAAGAAAGAAGGAAAGTGGTTAGATGAGAAATTAGTATGTTTGTAGTTGGGAGGCAGAATGGTAAAAAATGACTTTTAAAAAGCAAAACGAGGGAAAAGAAATCATTGATTGAGGAAGGAGAATCAAGAGGAACAGGAGAGGAGACAGAAAAAACAGAGCATGAGCAAGAATTTGGAAGGAAGTATAGAAGTGCAGCAACAGGCCGTGAAGGAAAAATCTTTCCAAGAGATACGCATGTGACAGAACGGACAGAAGGAACGCAGGAATGTAGGCAAAAGATGCTCCCAGATTTTCTGGTAGCAATCCAAAGACCTGCCAACTGTCTTCCTGGTTGTTTATGAGAATTCAATTGCCAATCACCCAGACGACATTCCTACACATTTGGATCCAAGTAATACAGAAAGTAATACAGAAAATGATACAAGACTCCCAGCAGAAACCCCCACAGTACCTGGCTATATATCGCTTCCCCATGTACTGGAACTGGTGCAAGCAGACTCTGAAGACAGGATAAGAGATTGTCAGGGAAACAGGAAGATCAAATTATTTTCAATACATTGTTTTACTTAAATCCATCAACAATAACACATTCAACAAACTCTTTGGTCTACCACTAGCCCCTTACTTCTGGTTTTCAGAAATTCTCTGGAAGGTCCCTCTAAACCCAGAAAAAATTATAACCTTCAAGGGAGGTTCCATACCACACTGCCATCAGTGCTGTGGTGGGTGATGGAGCCACTCAGAAAGGCCCAAGATCAACAGGATCATCCATCAACTCAGGGTTTGGACATTTACTCCAGGCAGTTTGCCTGAGAAATTATGATGGAAATCGCATGTACTGTTCCAAGTCGCTTATTCATCCTCATTCAAATCTGTTATAAAGAGTTCTCTCTTTTGGCTCAAGTAAATGGACTGGTCCCTTACAGACATCAAGTGTGTAGTTGTTGTTTTGTTTTAATATAGTTACAACATTGCTTTTTTAAAAATATCATTTATTTAAAAATATCATTTATTTAATAAGAAGCAGTTAAAATAATGTCTAGTAAGTTCTGGTGCTGAATCCCGTCTCACTCATGACAACTCCCACCTTTAACTCAGCAGAGGAAGTGGTCATGAGACTATGAACCAAGACCATAATTCCAAAATGCATAAAGCTCTGAATACCAGAGGCATCCTACTGAGTTTGTGCAAACATATTCGGCAGCAAATCACAACCCCAACTAACTGACATAAAGCTACGTACTGCCATGATTTACCCAGTTATCGTGAACAACTGTAGTACTGCAGAAATAAATTTTTAATGCAGAAATAATAACGTGTTTGATTGTAGGGTGCTGCCTAAGATCCTGCAGGGGTGTTATGAAATATACTCTATATGTAATTTTTTCAAAAATCTAAAAATCTTGGATTTGGAAAATCATCTGGCCCCAGCAGTTTTGGGTAAGGGGTTGTGGATTCATGTTTCTAAAAGCAAAGAGCTTAAATGAAATCAGAAATTTAGACTGAAGAGATAGAATGAGATAATATGGGAGATTTCACTTTTACTTATCATATATTTTTAAATTATAGCAATTTTTCTGTCTCAGTTTCTGCATCTCCTTGAGTTAAGTTAGATTCAACTTAGAGATGTAGGATCTACCCAAATTTGGCTAATAAATTTTCTGCTATTTTATTAAAATGGCTTATATACATAAGCAGTTACCTCTCATCTATAACAACTACATATGCAATACTTTAGGGCTGGTCGTGCCCACTGGGTCATGAGCTCCTGAGAGCAGGTGCTGGGGTCAGGTCCAGGAGAAAGAGCTTAAGAAGTTAAGTGTAGATGTGCATATGCTGCATTTCTGGTTCAACTACACAGTATTCTTCACAACTTTTCTTTAGCCAGGAAAAATCAAGAAGCAATGAGCAAAAACAAAATTACTCACTCAGATATTGTAAAAAAATCCATAAGTTCAGATGTTGAAGCCTTGTTCCAATACGTAAACAAAGCATCTGGAAAGTGAACATTTATTTGGTCAGAATCATGATGCATATTACATACATTATGAAATGGGAAGAAATTTCAGACTGTAGGCCTCTAAACCCTCCCCTACGGCCTATTATAGCTGATCAAAGGACAAACTATAGTGACCAATCTATACTAGATAACATATACAATGGGCTTATTCAATTTAAAGAAGCTACATTTGAAGACTTGACCTTGAATTTCATCATATATCATTTTGCACAATATAGTACATTTTTAACTTATACATAATGCACTCTTAAATGGACTAGAACATTCAAAGAATACAAGTAGGTATACAATCTAAAGTCAGGCTCTCTCTTTACCTACTACAGAATCCCTCTTGAGTAGGGAATCTGTTAAAAACTCCTGCATGTACGTAAGTACTCCCTTCCTAACACACACACACACACACATGCTGAAATGGAAGCATGCATTCTACACACACCATTTTGCCCTTTGAGTTTATAATATGGCCTGGATCTATCTCAATCTTTTCCAAGCTGCATAATATTCGTCTCCATGTATACACTATAATTGAGTTAACCAGTCCCCTACTGATAGACATTTACTGTTTTCTCCCCCCTAATCTTTTGCTATTATAAATTATGCTTTGATGAACATCCTTATACTTGGGTCTTTGCAGACTCATCCAACTTCATCTATAGGACAAATTCTAAGAAGTGAAATAGCTGTGTCAAATGGTATATGCATTTAAATTTTTGAGAGATATTGCCAAACAGCCCTCCAAACAAGCAGTGTATGAGAATTCCTGTTTCTCAATGCCATGGTACAATGTACTCGTGATTAAGAACTCACACCTACTCTTCATCAAAAGCAACTGGGTATATTTTCAGTTAAGGCAAATTCTAAAATCCTAAAAATTCATTTACATGAAGCATTCTTCTCTGTGTATGCCTCTTAACCATTTAGCATTGCACAAAGAGTGCTATAACTTGATAAACATTTTTGCATTTTTATAATTTACACTGAGGTTGAGAGATTCTCTCAGTGAAAAAAACCACTGAGTTTTGGGGCATGAGATGAGTGAGAGGGTGGCTGCAGAGATGCTGGTGGCTTGTGAAGACGCGTGGCCATGGATTTCTACTCTATACTTAACAAGAACAGTGACAGGAAGGAGAAGCCGTGGGACATACACAGAGTATCTGTTCTGGGCCAGGCACTGTGGTCTCATGATTTCACATAAATCATGTCATTGAATCCTCACTATGATCTGAGGCAGAGAGTTCCCATTTGGAGATGAGCTAAAGCAGGCTTAGAGAAGTTAAGTAATTCTCCCAATTACCAGCCTAAAGAATCCGGGTGGAATGGGGATTTAAATCAAGTGCACCTGGGTTTGAAAGCCACGTTTGGCCTATTAGACCAGTAATGAGGGTGGGTCAGGGAGCTTCTATCTCTCAGGGGTTTTGAGTTTAGAATCCAGGGGGGACAGACTCTGGTTACTTGAGGCTGGATGTCCTGGTGTGGTGAGAATCCAGGGAGCCAAATAAATGCTGGAGGGCTTCTCAGGGTCAACTTGCAGACTCCTGTGGCCACTCATAGCACACACCAGACAGAACTGGCCAGCCAGCAAAGTAGCACTAACATAGCGTTCTCTTGCTCTGTGCTCAGGTTATTAACTGAGGAGAGGGGAAGACAGAGCTAACCTCTAATGAAGGAGGTAGGAGGCATAAGAATGCACAGAAAGCCAGGGGGCCAGCATGTAGAAAGGTGCTCGTTAAATGTGGGATAAAGGAAAGTATTAGCTACAGAGTCACACAATTGGTTTTGGTCACCTGTCTAGTAAACTCTCTGAAGGCAATTTCTCCCCCACCCCACACACAAAAATCAATTCTAGGTAGATATTTAGATTTAAATGTGAAAATTTAAATGATACAGCTTTTAAAGAAAACATAGGAGGATATCTTCACCTGGGGGTAGGTGAAGATTTCTTAAAAGCAAGATACACAAAAAAATTCTAATCATAAAAGAAAAAATGTTGACAACTTGAAGGCAATTGAAAAAAAAAGATATTCTAAAACTGTTTTGAAGCGGTTGCTGCATTTTTAAATTGTGTGCATGGTCTTCCAAAGACTGACTTTAAAAGGGCAACCTTAACTTTAATGCAAAATTTCTGAAATATTTGACTTTAAAAAGCAGTTATGTTTTAGTTGTATATCATATTTAATATTTGAAACAAAAGATTTTAAAGAAAATTTTCAACAAAAGAAAAACAGGATTACAATGCTGGCTAAAACTCACTACATGATGTAAAGTGTAGAACTTCTGACTTAATGAGAAGAAGTTTAACTTTATAACCTAAACGTCAGAATAAGTGCCAGTGCTTTCATATTTGGTCATCATTCAAGGAAACTCCTATTTGTTTGTTCTTTTTTCAAACAGTTATTTTAAAGTAAAAAATTGCTAGAAGAATAAAACAACCCAGTCCCAAACTATTTTAAGGACAGGCATGCTGTCCTTAAAAATGTTCCCAACATCTGAGTTTCAGGTCAGCTCGCTAACGCTGCTCGATAGAAAAGAAATACTATTCACAGGCAGAAATACCTTCCACTGAATGTTTATCGCCCACACCTACTGCCACCAGACAGGTCTTCAGGTTCTCAAAAAGTGGCATTTTGTTTTCAAAAGAGTTCATCTTCACTCAACAACCTTAATGAAGCTCACAGTACACTTTCTAATTTCTTGCAGGGAAAATAAGAAGATTTTGACCAAGATAAGAAATGTGACATTGTAGCATGGCACAATTTCATGTGATTGGTTATATCACACAATCAGAGCTGAGAGTGTCCTGTCATGGATGTTTACAAGCTTTATGTGGTTCAGATAAAGCATTAATGGATGTGGTCATTTCTATTAAAAAATGTAGTTGTCAGGGCTAGCCCAGTGGCGTAGCAGTTAAGTTCACGTGCTCTGCTTTGGCGGCCTGGGGTTCGCGGGTTTGGATCCCAGGCACAGAAATATGCACCGCTTATCAACCCATGCTGTGGCAGGCATCCCACATATCAGTAGGAGAGGATGGACATGGATGATAGCTCAGGGCCAGTCTTCCTCAGCAAAAAAGAGGAGAATTGGTGGTAGATGTTAGTTCAGGGCTAATCTTCCTCAAAAAAAAAAAAAAAAGAAAAATGTGGTTGTCAAACCCTTAATCAGAAACTTAATCACTATAATACCACTATTTCCATTAGAAAACTAAAATAACACACCTTGCTTCCAGTGAAATCTGGGAATGTCTCACATACTTTGAATGGAAGGCACACTCAAGTCTCCCAACACTATATTTTCTAATTCAAGAGACTGACCAGTAAAGTTATGCAAGCTGCCAGTAAGTTTGTTTGGACCAATGAAATAAAAAAAATTAAAAGCTACTTCACTTACCTGCTTCTGTCTCTTTTAGTTAAGATGGTAGGTATGAGTTTAATATAAATTTTAAAAATAGGTCCAGTCACATTTTAGAACTCATTTTCTAAAATATATAATTTATAAAAATATTGTTCCAAATTAAGGCTTTTATTTCTACTACATTTAGAACCAGGCATTTCAAACAAGGAAGAAAATCCTTTCAAATCCTTATATCCTTTCAACCAATTACAATTAAAAAAAAAAAAAACCAAAGGGAAGAAGAAAAAGAAAACAAACAAAAAATAAACCAAATACCAAAATAAGGAAAGTAAAACAGAAATCTTCATTTTTACCTACCATCAGACATGCTTTTTAAGATGTAGAGGAAACACATCAGCAGGCTCTTAATCTCAGACTGGTCAAGTTTGTCACAGCGAACCACAGAATTTCCCAAAGTGCCACTTTGTTGGTGCTAAAAAAGTAAATACAGGTAGTTTTTCTCTTTCATTACAGGTAAAACAAAACTGGTTTCACTATTCTCTCTTGGAAGAGACAGATTCTTAGAATTGAGTCAAATCATACAAATTGGAAGGTATAAATAATTTGTTGACAAACTACAGGCACACCTCTACTGAGTATGCAGAAGTGCTGTTCCATAGAAGCTCTGGCTTGTCTCCTTTGCATACTTTCTTCCTAAGAGACAAGCCAGAGGCAGAAACCTTTCAAACTGGGTAACCGTAGTTTTAGTTACCAGCTTGGTTCTGAAATGTGAAGTAAAACCTCATGCAAAAAAGTATGTGCGCTAGGATCAAACACAGAAATGATTCAAAAGATACTGAAGAACTAACCATATCCTCAGGAAAATGTCAGTGGCTGAAACAGCAAATTAAGTCTATGGTGCTGCTGAGTACCAGCCACAAAAGCCTGGAGCTGAGTCACTGCCATTCAGTTGACATCGTGGGGTACCACTGGGAGAAAACAATGGGCAGGTGCCCGACAGGGACAAATAGGGACACCTCAGCACAGCATTGCCAAAGACCCTAAACTGATGAGGTCATTCCGTCATCAGCTTAGATCAACGTCACAAACGTGAGAAAGCTCAGGGCGCAGGGTGAGGGCAGTTTTGCCACTAGACAGAAGGTTCACGTGTTCAAAGGGTTCACATAAAAAAAAAGGAACCAGAATCTCATCTTGTGATAAAAGCACAGGAGATTTAAAAATCCTTAAAGTTACACTGCCAATCAAAATCAGAAAAATTTTTGCCAAATACCAAAGAAGAAAGATCAGTGAAAAAATATCTTTCATTTAAGGTACTGGTGGACAATTTAAAAAGTATATATAATAATCAGGCTTAATTAATAACACAAGAATATTTTCATTTAAGGAAGAAATACAGGTCCAATTAGTGGCAAAACTGTAGTGCAGATGCATCCTCTTGCCCACCCACTTCATCAGAGCCGCTAGGAGAATTCAGTATTTCTTGCAGTGGGAGGGAAGGTGCAGCATGCAAAGTTTCCTCTGGCAAAGGCAGAATTGTTAGAAGGGAAAAATCCACAGTGACCCGGTTTTTCCTGGCTGACTGGCAGCTCTCTTCCTCCTCTGCAGCACTGCGTATGACACAAGCAGAGTGCCTTCTGAGCAGCTTCTCCCTCTACACACGAAGGCATGTCGGGGTCAAGGGGAAAGTTCAACAGGTCATGACACACACCTGCACTGAGATGCTTTGCGCCTCGACAGAACTGCAGTTAAGGCTAATCATGTCAATTCCAGCCATGGAAATGAGTGATGAGAATACAAACCTGAGGCTGAGGAAGGAGGTTTTCCACGTTTCTGAGAACCAGGAATACGTCCCTAAGTGCTTCACCTGTTTATTGATACATGTGCTTGCCTATAACTTGAAATAAACTAGGACAACAGTGGCTAAGGTGAGACCTTGACCTAGAACCTATTATGGTTCCAGGTTTAAATCCAAGCTTTCTCCATTCCTACAAAGTTCCCAATAGTCTGAGCCTTACTTATTTCAAGAAAAAAGAGTAAATATGAGGAGGGTGTGTTGGCTTGGGTTGGGGGGTACAGTGTGAGTGGAGTGATTTCAAATAGAGCCTTATCCCTAAATCAACTATATGATCAATTAATCTCTTCTGGAGCTGGCTCTGGACCCAATGTCCATCTGGATGGATAACCGGGTTATAAATGGTATTCTCTGGAATACAGACCATAGGGATTCTAAGTGAGTGGCATTTTGATTTCCTACCCGCTCAAGGTGCTCCACTGTAAACACTACCCTGATCTGAGATCCTGGAAACAGGAATCAGGGGTTTCAGAGAATGGACTCCAACCGTAGTTAATACTCTGATCATCCACCCCAGGTTAACTGAGTTGCGTGTTTTGGTGGTTTGTTTTTTGTGTTTTTTTTGGTGAGGAAGATTGTGCCTGAGCTAACATCTGGCCAATCTTCCTCTACTTTGCATATGGGACGCTGCCACAGCATGCCTTGATGAGCAGTGTGGGTCTGCACTCGGGATCTGAACCTGAAAACCCTGGGCTGCCAGAGAAGAGTGCATGAACCCAACAACTAAGCAACTGGGTTGGCCCCCTGAGTTGTTTTTTTTAAAAAAGGTCACACTTAATGAACACTAGAACACGAAGCATGTTTACTTTGGGCTAAATCTATTAGTTACAATGAACTTATGTTCCATGAAAATAAATTACCTTATCCAGGGAATTGCTTTTCTCATTATTCCTTTCTGGAAGGCTGTTTCCCGAATCTGTGCTTATGAGGGATCCTCTTGAATCAGCATTTCTCACACTGTTGATGTTTGGAGTTGAAGTCGTATATGGAGAAGCTAAGCCAAGACCAAAGATTTGGTGAGACAGAACTAAAAAGATAAGCACCGAAATTTAAGGGAAACTGCTTTTGTGGAATTTACTTTTTCTGTTAGGAAGCTGGCTCAAGAGCTGCCTTCATTTACCTCACCTTTAAAGAACCAGGCCCCATAGACTGAGATAAAAATGAATTTTAATCTGAAACATTCAGATGTAACTATCAGTCAATCTAAGAGAAACCACTTCTGATTGCTAAGACTAAAGAGCACAGAGTGTTTCAGAACAGGAGAGAAGGAAGACTTTAAAAAATTAAAAAGATAAATCCACCTACAACTATCAAATGAAAAAATTAAACAGTACAATAAACCTCCAGTATTCAAACTGGACAGTGAGGTGCCCTAGAAAACTCAGAGGGGTGTTAATGAGATATTTTAAACTTTTGAGAGAAACACCATAATACTCGACTGCTAGAAACTGCAGTTTCAATGTTAGCTTATGCTACATTCCTTTCGATGATGTCATGTCTTTGTGAAGCTGGGTATTTGGTAGTTGCTATGATAAAAAGCAAATACTGGGTGAAAATCAATGTGGAACAGGAAATGAGGATGGCAGGGAGCAACCCAGCTCCAAATGTGAGAAGTTGGGTAGTGCCCAACAGGCAGACACATCCCATTAGTAATAGCTGTGGTTATTAAAAATAAAACAAAAGTTCCTTCTCTAAATTTATGTTTATTTTTTCAAATGCCTACTAAGTTGTTATGATACAAGTACTTATTAAGTTATTTGGCCTAATAAACAGAACTGTTACGTGTTTCCTTTGGCCTGGGACTCCATGAAAATGATAATAAGGGTGCTATGAACTGAGAATGCTTGGGATTCTCTGCAATAAACAGTTATGAGCAGAAAGGAAATCTAACTTGGAACTAAAATTTGTCATATCCGTGCAAAAGCAGCATTTGGAGGCAGAAATCAGCCCCCACTTCGGTTCTATGGAATTTTTAAAAGTAATAGACTGACTTCCTGCTTAGACAAGATTTAATCCTGCTTAGATAAGATCTCAGACTTGTAAATTCTGTGCTGAACCAAAAGGTGTGTGCTCCCCTGAAAGCCCTGGCTGGTTGTGCACACTGCATGAGGAGCACTGTGCTCCAGCATGCTGTAAGCACAGCCTTTCACACCTAAGCTGGAGATGCCGTTACCCGGCACCTCAGAACAGGCTGGCCATTTTTGGATTTCAGGATGCAAATGAGCTGCCATGGACCAAGACAACCTAACACTCAGGGTTATCCACCACCATCCCTGAATCTGATTCAGCGTATTATAATCAAGAAAAGAAGAGGCAGGGGAATTTGAAAATGTAAGTGAAGGCTGGAACATGTAAACCATTGGCCACAGGGTGCACCTCCCCAGAACAGAAACCGTATGACTGATTATCATAAGGTGCAGGTAAAAACCCTATGAAAAAACTATGAACCTTTTTCTATACTCAGAGATAAAAGAAATACACATTATGACCAAAATTATAATTATATTCCTCCTAGTATACCTGGACTTCTGATTCAATGTAGCACACAGAGATCAAGAGAAAGAGGTTCTCAGTAAAGCAAAATTAGACCCTAAATTCTCAGAGTTTTAGGCTCAATTCCAGAACTAGAATCCTAATCTAAGGCAAGCAGATGGAAATGCAATAAATCAAAATCAGTATGCTTAGTAGAACTATGTTGAAGTTTTGTGTGTGTGTTTGTGTGTATAATTAGTGTCCTGGCCCAGTGCATAAATTTTAAAAATCTTAAACAACACATAAGTAAAATGAAAAGAAGTTTAGTTCACCTCTCTCCTCTTTGTACAGTCAGCCCAATACAAAACACTGAGTAGGCGGGAAAAGGCGCCCTGAACCTAAGAAAGCGTGCCTTTTCAAATGAATGTAATCTCAGAGTAGTTTTTATCCAGGCAATGAATCAGTTTTAGATATTTTCATGCACCATGTTCCAAAGACATTAAAAAAAAAACTGCTGAGGGCGCATTCTCAATATGCATGGAAACAAGATTTCTTCTAAATAGAGATGTAAGGAGAAAGTCTGCTCTTGAGGGATAAGCACTGGGAGTAAAATTAACTGGAAACGCCTTGATAAATAGAAGTTGCTAAAGCTACTGGAAAATAACTAGTAAACACAGTTCAAAGGTAGGGGCTTTTCTGGGAGGCATTTCTAAAAGAACAAGGATTTAAGTCTTTAAAGATGAGAGAAATACAGATAAAGCCTGAGTATAAACAACTCTGTTGTGGTGAAATCCTATGAAAAGTGGATTCAGATCTTGAAATTCAAGAAAGAGTGAAAGGACTAACTCAGTCTCAAGTACTCTTTATGACTTTGCCATAGAGTAATCTAAGGTCATTTACGCGATTTGAGGTGTGCCAAAGATACCCAATGGCTCATCTTTACGTCTCAAGACATCCCAAACCCTAACAAGGTGAATGTGGAATTGGAGAATAAAGTCTGAGTCGAAACATCACCTCATTCTAGTTTGATCATTTCCATCAAGTCCTGAATCCTATAGAGATTTCAATGCATTCCTCGGGCCCCAGGACTCATCTAATTGGCTACTGAGAGTATATTACAAAGCATTAATAATGCTACAGAATTGTGCTTGTTGTAACGGCAGTCAAATAATAACGCTGAGTGTTTACTATGCCAAGCACTGCACATGTCATATGAGCTCTTCATCCCTCACCAGGACTCTGTTTTGGAGACGTGGACACAGGGTGAAGAGGAGAGACACCTGCCCATGGCAATTAGAAAATGGTGGAGTCCAGATCCAAAGCCACAACTGTCTGACTTTAAAGCCAGTGCTGTGAACCGCTGCAGACAAAACCCTCCAAAAACAGACCCTTCCCCACTCCCAGAGCAGCGGCTGGGTGTGTGGGTAGCGCAGGGCAAAGAAGACAGAGTGAAGGTCCCAGGAGAAAAGCAATGGGAACACCATGGCCAGGCTATGCTCTGAGCATTTTGCATGAATTAACTTATTTAATCTGATTCATGACACCTAATGCGGTAAGTATTAACTATGAAAAATATACAGAAACATAAGTAACATTAAGGATTGGTATGGGTATTGTAGGAAAAATACGGGCATTGGTGTGGGGTTTCCAATTTTATACTCTGCCCAGTTCCATCACCCACACGAAATAGTGTGTTAACAACAACAACAACAACAACAACAACAACAACACAAAAGGCAAGGACATAAACTCAGAATGAACACCAGTCTTACAAATTAATTAGATAAAAGGACTGCCCTTTGGTCTGCCCTATGACTTAGTTTCATTATTTGGAGGTCTAAGCACTAGCCATAGCAGGACGCTTTGTTTATTCAAAGTATGGTAAAGAGAGGGAGAGAAATAAAGACAGAATATGCCTGTGAGTATCTGTAACAACTCTGTGAAGATACGCATTTTTTGTACCATTATCTTTACAAAGGAGCTGGTTGCACAGGTGCTCAATTAGTCAGAATATTAATAAGTACATTTCTCAGGCATTTACTTATAGAGAAACTACTAAATTTTAATCTTGATTTATGCCATCTGTTTTCTTCCTCATGGGGGCTGCTCTTACATTATTTCAGACAGAAAAAATATTCTAGGAAAGAAGATTTTAGAAAACCGATTTTAGGATTACATTCTAGCCATAAACCACTATCTCCTCAGAAATTACTCTGTCACATTTCATCTAAACTGCTATCACTATGAATAAATCCTATCCACTCCACACACACCCCTACAAAGATATTCCTTTTCTACAGTATAAACAATCCAATTTGAAGACTTAAAATGATAAATTAACTTAAGCATTAACAAAAAGCAAACTACAAATATGCGATTAAATGTACCATATTTGGAATTCATGAGAATTTTGGGATCCTTATTTTAGTGCAGAGTTGAGGTGTTTTAGGTGCTAAGTATCAAAACCAGGAAAAGAATATTCACAGCAGAAACTCAGGCTTCAACGTCTTAATAGAAAAGTTTGAGATGCTAACAAGCTATTGGATTAAAGACACTTTCAAAATTAAACTAGAGAGAAGCAAATGCAAGCAGCGAGCATTACCAATGCCAGAGATAGCACCAAAGAGGTCTTTGTGCAGGTTGTTATCCAGCGTGTTTCCAGACTTCTGTGGTGTCACTAACGGGTTTACAGCTGGCAAAGTAAGTGATTCCTCCTTCACAGTCTGTCAAAGGGGAGAAAGAGAAGAAATAATTGAAGATGATTTTAAAAGAGTTATCAACTGTTCTTGTAAGTGTGAGGGCAAGTGTTAGAACAAGATGGAACAGCCTGACAAGTTAAATGTGCCTGAGTGGGAGAAGCAGTGGCACGGCGTGTGAGAGGGAGGAGGGTGGTGGATGGATCAGAGAAGGAGCAAGGAGAAGGGAGCAGAGAATATTTCAAGTCTGGGAGGCAGAGAAATCTTGGTCCATACAGTCATCATTTCTGGTTCCCCAGAAGGTCTAGTACTTTCTGTTTCCAGAGCTCTGACGCCCAACATTTCTTTACATTATTTCAGTATGTTTTTGCTTTCAGAAAAAGTCTCACATGCTCTTTCTCACTGGAACACTGGTTTTTCTCTCAAATTGGAAATCCTTCCAAATGAGCAACAGTGACTTACAATAGAAGCAATGAAAATCTCTGCAAGTTTGGAGCTTTTTGTGAAATCTCGATCAGTGGAGAAATTATGTTAATTTTGAAGTTACATCGTAACAGGGATTTCACTGTGGTGAAAGCCAGAGAAAAGAACTTGTGTTTATTTTTCTTAGGATTGAAGCAGTACAGAGAGGTAGCTTTATGCCCTGAATTACTTATTCTGATTAGAAAAGGCAGGTTCAGAGAACACATTGTGAAATATAATGTTGTATAGAGTGAGATTAATGTGGTACATTTCAGCTAAGGACAGTGGAATTTTACGCCCCTTGGACCCACAAAAACATCCTATAAACTTGGTTCATCTCAGTGTACCATTATTTAGGAGACATATTCAGAGGTGGAAAAAGAGTATAAAAAACGAGACAAAGCATCACTGTTGGGAGAAAAGAGACAGAAACATGTATGGAAACTACTCAAGTGTATGCCACAATGACAAAGTGGCAAAGCTAACAACTGAGCCAGTTACAGGTCCTGAATAAAAGGGAAAAGAAAATTGTTCACCTGGTAAGATCTGTCCAAATTAACGGCAGATAGTCTCCAACTAAAAAGTTGAGATTATTTCTGGGATCATCCTTCAGTCGACTTAATTTCCAATACATCTTTAATGACTGCACAAAGCTAATGTAAACTAAGGTGGTCAGTTCTTGGAGGGAGGACCTTGTGTCACTCACTTTGACCTCCCTGACATCCAGCCTGACTTTCTAATTTTACAGACACAGAGAAACTTTAGCCCAAAGAGGTGGCTTTTCCAAGACTGTGTAGCATGATACTATCATAACTGGGGCTAGCACTGAGCTCTCATAGCACACCGGTTAGAACTATGCTTTTCTTTTTTTAACCTCCTTTCTCCATAAATTTTGTTGAATACACACAGAAGATCCTGATGTCTTATGAGATATGAGCCATCAGGAAAGCATGGTTTTTATAATGATTTTTAACAAGAGTTGAAGGTTTACTGATTGACTCCACCTTAGCCAGAAATGCAATTTACCAAGAATACTGTGGATTATTACAGTTTTAGTGGTAAACAAAAGAATAAATATGCCCTGGGTTAACAGTGTCCCCTCAAGTTCATATCTACTCAGAACCTCAGAATGTGGCCTTATTTGGAAATAGGGTCTTTGCAGACCTAATTAAGATGTAAGGTAAAAATGAAGTCATCCTGGATTAGGGTCGGCCCTAAATCTGATTAGTGGGGTTCTTATAAGAAAAGGAGAAGACATCAGAGACACAGACACACACCAGGCAGGAGGCCATGTGAAGACGGGGGCTGAGACTGGAATGATGTAGTCACAAGCCAAAGAACACAAGGATCTTGGGCAACCAACAAAAGCCAGGAGAGAAGCATGGAATGCACTCTTCACCCAGAGCCTCTAGAAGGAACCAACCCTGCTGATACCTTGATTTTGGACTTCTGGGCTCCTGACTGTGAAAGAATAAATTTCTGTTGTTTTTGGCCACCCAGTTTGTGTTAGTTCATTATGGCATACACAGGAAGCGAATACAGGCTGTGTCTACGTGAATATGCTTACGTACACTGCCAGGGTTCACAGGGAAGGGTGACACATCCCTCACATTGATCCGCTGGACATTTTCAATCAGCAGACCAAACAGAGGCAGGTAGAGAGTGGCTATCCTTGCTTGATGGCTCTGAAACAAAGGCACACAATTTAAGTTTTTCCTGTGGCTCTGAGAAGCTAATGATGGACTGAGCTGGCACTGGCAATCTCCTGTATTTGGATCCTTCCTATAAAGACTGCTGTTAGATTGTATTGCATAAACCGAGAATAGTCTTAGTGCTGTTACCACTAATTTTCTAATTGGTTATTTTCTTTATATTACTAAAAATAAAGAACCCATCAATCTGTATTTCCTTCCACTGGGACCACTCACCCTTGAAGCATATCTGTCATCAAAAGAATGCTTTATCAGCAGGTTCTTGAGCACGCTGATGGCAATCAGCCGGACCTCCCTAAACTCCTGGAGGGCGGTGCCCACTTCCCTCAGTAAGAGTCCCACCAAGAAGTGGTTTCTGCAGAACTCATCTGTTAATGAGTAGTCAAGCTGGAGATCTGGAATGAGGACAGAAACTACTTTAGTTAGAGAAGATATAACACACTTTGAATAAAATAAAAACCAAACCCACCCTTTGTATCTAGCCCATGGTGTGTGTCAATAGATGATTAGAGTTGGCTTTAAATGGGAAAAGGCCAATTATCTAAAATACTGCTTTACTTCTTAACACATCAAACTCTTCTATGAAAACAAAATTTAAATACAAATAATTGTACTGGATTTTGATTTTGGAAGCTATTAAATCCTGCATAATTATTAAGTTAGTGAATAGTTTGAGTACCAATTTTTAGAATACAGAACAACATATGTTACATTACAAATGTAACTTCGTTATTGACATGAAGTTAAAACATAAAGTTATTGTACTAATTGACAATATTATACAGAAGCAATTTGTACATAACAAACAAGTAATTAAAGAAAGAATAAATATACATGGTCTATTAAAATGTTCTTTACTACATGAGTTCATTTATCCATTTTCTGGTTGCTAATGCCTATATACTCCCATTAAAACCCAATGTGTTTAAAATAAACTAGTTAGCATATAACCTATTTATTCTGCCATCACTGAATGAAGAAATTATTTAATGCAGAATTTAAAAAAATATACTCATTACTTCTGCACCTCTAAAAGCAAATTAAAAAACTAATATAAACTAAAACTAAAATGGACCAAAATAGTAAATCATCAGCAAGCTTAATGACAAAACTAAAAGCTCTTCTGGAAAAGAAACGGAGGCAGACGTGAAATCTACTGAGGGAGGGTAAATAAAAGCAGCTGAGCATTACTAAAGCTGAAACACAACTTTTCAGCAAGCTGTAACTAGGATTTGAATTCTTATACTGAGTCCATTATTAAAAGAATATCTATAGACCCTTCTTTGACTTTAATTCCACATCAGACAGTTACTTCTGCAGCTATCCAAAATACTAACCTAAGTCCTATAAAACCCTTTAACAGAAGCAAGAGAAAGAGTATTCATCTTTCCAGAATAATCATGTCCACTGTTTGTGACTTTTAAGGACAGTTTATCCAAATGACAGTTTACAGCTTGAATTCACATAAACTCCTTAGAAGGAAACTATTTATGGGGTTAACTGTGCATGTGCAAGTGCATGTGTGTGCATGTGTGCAGAGAGAAGGGGCGGAGCAGGTGAGAAGGGAGAGAGGAAGGCAAATGCTAAAAAATATTTATCCCTCTCAGTGTTGTAAGGCAAATTATCTGTAGATGACCCATGCCCACCTGCCTAGAGCAGCCCCTCTTGTCACCAGACACCCTGATGGTCTGCTAGCAGCTTGTGCCAGTCAGCTGGGCACCCTGAAGGATTTCCACTTCACACAGTTCTGCAGGATGAACAATTTGGCCCTGCCAGGTCACAGGGGAAGGCGGGCCTTAGCACATGTTCACTGCCCAACCAGTGGGTATAAAAAGCTGCCCTCAGCACCCTGACAGGGGAAAGGAAGAGAGTGTCACAGTTCCCAAGTACAAGTGGGCTAGTAACTGGCTGTGAGGTGAGGGAGGAGGTGACAAGGTTTGGAGTACAGAGTGGGGAGCAACTGGAGTACTGGGAGAGGGCAGGGAGGAGACCTGACAGGCCCCACAGAGGAGGTGCTGAGTGACTGGTCAGGGAGGAAGATGAGGATTCCCCCAGGGAGGTGGTTATTTGAAGCTGAGGGTGTCAGGGGTGGGCATGCCATGTTTGAGGAGCTGGGAGTAAGCAGGCATGTCTGAAATGTGGGAATAGTGGGGAGTGAGAGCAGACAGGTGGGCTGGGGTTGGATTGAGGATGCTGAATGCTCAGCTGTTCCCTCGGCCCAGAATGCTTAACCCCTCGCTTTCTTCAGATTATCACCCAAAGTCACCTTCTCAGTGAGGCTTTCCCTGCCACTCTATCTCAAAATGCCACCCCTTCTCATATCTCCTTTCCTTGCTTTATTTTTTTCTCCTTAGCACTCATCACTCTCTGACATTCTACATATTTCACGTAGGTAGAACAGCCGGGGATTTTCATCCTTGTTGTCCGACTGTATCCTAAGGCTGGGCACAGTTGGTGCTATGTAAATATTTACTGAATGCTTGAATACCAACTCCAGGGCCACAGTCCCCCTTCTTGCTCCTTAAAAGGCAGTCCAAGTTTGTTCTGGGGGAAGATACTTATGTCTCCGAATGAATGTTTTTGTGTGTTTCTCTCCAAATTTCAGAGTCAGTTGATTTAGGTGTCATTAATAGTTTGGTGGCATCCTTCCACTTTTTCTCTCCTTAAGTATAAATAATCCTGAGCACACACAAGGTACTAAACTCAATAAATATTACCTGACAGCCCTGATAGACTAATTTGATTCATTTGACTTACTCAGTGAAAACAAAGAAATCTCTATGAGCTTAAGTCTCTTCAAACTTAAAGAGGATACAGAGCAGTTAATAAAGACTCAACATGCAAACATAAAAAGCACGTAAAAAGCCATGTTGCTTGCCATCTAGGTTACTGCCACCACTACAGACAGTGCTATGAAAATGGTGGAATAACACATTTTTGGAGTGAGCAGAGTTTTTTGTTTGTTTTACTTCTTAGAGAAATAGCCTAGAGGACTAGTGACCCAAGGAGCAAAAACCAAGGTGCCTCCCGGGACGTTACAGCAATGTCTTAGCTACAGTGAGAACACATTCACTGGTTTATCAGGAGTTTAAAAATGATCCAAGTTTATGGGAAATGCCTAAGTGAACAGCATATGTAAGCATTTCAGCAATCACTTGCATTCTTTTTCTTTTAAAGGAGGAAAATGCAAGAAAGCAAGCGTCACACCCCAAACCTACCTACAGGAGTGTCATTTGACTCCACAGTTGGTGAAAGAAAAGCTAATTCATGAGAAAAAAGGAAAAGCAAAACAAATAAAAATAAACTACAGTAAGTAAAATGAATTTCTATTGTTTAAGCAAAGGAATTTTTCAATGAAAAAGTCACACTGACAGGATCTATAGTCTGGTAAGTTTGCTGAAAACTAAGTTCTCATATAACATTTTATTAATATTTTTTAAAATGGAAATTTAACAAGAAAAAAATTAATTCATCAATGAAAAAAATTGGAAAATTCTAACGTCATGTTTGAATCAATTCTCCTTTCTTATCAAAAATAAACGGCTTTCTTTGTGAAAAGACTAAGATTAATATACATAAAGATTACCTTGGTATCTTTGAATCCTGCCTTTTCCAAAAGGCATTGGTAAATTCAAAGGAATATAATGTTCGTGATTGCACACTACGCGGAGAAATTCAAACTTGTATTCAAAGAGAGTCTGCAGGAAAAAACATTTAGTCATAAGTTAAATACCTCACTGGATACTTTATACAGCATCCTAAAAAGACCTATGGGAAATAATACACCCATTCTTTAGCTTGTTGACTGTCTTGGAACTGCATGCTCTATGCTATTTTACAGATTTTAGATAGGCTGTAGGGATTTGTTTGAAAATGGAGAACACATTTCATTAAACAATGTCCTCCACTGGCTTTCAGGGCATTTATTATTTATGCTCCTCCTACTTCAATAGAGGATTTCAGGCAGCTTATTATTATAGACAAAGACTCAATACAATAAAAAAATGAGTAAGGCAGAGCTTTAAAAAAGACACACAAGAGAAGAGACAGAGAAAGGCTACGTGGGTACTTCTGTTACCTTGTTAAATAAACTCTGATTCATGACACATATACTTGTAGTTTTGCAGTTGAGAAGTCATTTCAGGTGTTGACAAGAAAATCAACAGGTATGTTTATTTCACATTTGGAATTATTGTGTCCCTAACATCTCACGTGTTAATGGAAGTAAGTACTACTTAGTACTAGTTAGGATTTCCAAGAGAGGGAGTGAGTAGTGCCTCACGGGCTGAAAGAAAATTCTGACGTGAATCGAGAGAAATAAGTGGGTATCCAATGTGAATCTGCGAGACAAAAGGAACAGTGTGTAACACACACACTACCTTCGGATCTCCCGGAGCAAAGCAGCTGATGTAGTTGTTGATCTGCTTAAAGACGAAGCCCCTGTCCATGAAGGTGAAACATCTCTGCAGAGGAAACAATCCATAAAGGTACACAGTTAGGCCCGAACTTTTTTTGGAAAGTTGAGTTCAAATAGCACTTATTGTCAATAAGTTTAACCATTAGCATAAAAACATCCATCGACATTAACTGAGCACCTACTATATACTGGTCACTCTACCAGAAGAACATTTTAGTCACTTAGAGGTCCCCACCTTGATGAACATGGCAAGGCTATGATTCGCATTCTTAGACGCTTCTGGGTTATCTCGAAACTTCTGAGTGATGTGAGGCATCAGCATATTCACAACAGTTTCCACTGCATGATGATAGGATGCAGGAAATCTCTGGTTTCGCAATAACTAAAAAGAATCGAAAGCAAACATTATTTTTGAAGTCACAATCTCTTGGGGAAAAATATCTCATCCCTGAGTCCATTTAAAAACCCAGATCCTAATCTTATTTATCTGAAATGAGATACGATGAATTCTTCTTTCCTCTCTCAAACTCTTGTACAAGTATTCTAATACTTCGAATAAGTGCTGTGGATGAGATCTCAAACTTCAGTGCAATAAAGAGCACCTTGGAGATGTCTGTAAAAGTGTGCAGACGTGCCTCGAACCCCAGATTCTGATGCAGTGCTGCATTTCCACCAACTACTTTTGGTGATTCTAATGCCTGCACCTCTCAAAGATCTCTTTAGAAAATACTGGCTTAGGTTTAAGCTTCAAGTATTCAAACAGAAAATACCCACATTAGTGATTGTATGTCACCAGTTGAAACTGCTTAGAAGCAATCTTCTTCAAAATAACTTAATAATTTTTCCCCTCAAGACTACTTACCTAAGAAATTACACTCAGACCACTTAGCAATTAGCTACCACTTACTGTATGTCTTCCACACATCAGCCTGCACTAGATATTTTTACATACGTTTTCACTAAATTCTTTTACCCTTACAAGTTTAATCCTCATTTACGGAGGGTCAGAGAGGTCAGGTAAATGCGACCTCAGTCACACAACTAACAAAGATTCAAACTCAGATCCACCATGAGTCCAAGGCCTGTGATCTTCCTGCTGTGATACAGTGCTGCCCGCCCCCCATAAATGGAAGAATTTACTGAGGGCCTGAAATGTGAAAGGGACTGAATTAGATGCTCCACAATATTTATCTATTCACGCATGTGATTCTAACAGCCACAACAGGGGGTAATTTTCATCCCCTGTTTTACAGATGAGGAAACTGAAGCTTGGAGAGATTCAGTAACAAGTAATAAATGACCTTTAATACCTCTCCTTTCCTTCCTTTTAGTGGCAGAACTTTTGGGTTTAACAGAGGTACTTGGCTGCCCAGCTGGAGACTACATTTCCCTGCCTAACTTGCAGCTAGATAAGGGTCATGTGACTGAGTTCTGGCAAATCAGCTGTAATAAGAAGAGACACATGCTTCTTCCAGCCATGCCCATAAAAGGAACTGCCTGCTTTCCTAGTTCTCCTCTTAACTACCACCGATGCCAGCTTCTCAATCATCTGAATGAAGGTGACACCTGGGCTGGATAATTGGCTAGAAGGAGCTTGAGTCCCTGAATGACCTTGGGGGACAACCTTCTCCACTCTCTGAGCTGCCTCCTGGTCACAATTTTCCAAAAGAGAGAAATGAACCTTCTATCTTATTTAAGCCACTATTTGGCCTGTTTGGGAGTGCCAAACCAGTATCCCAATATAAAACAAATGGTATTTTGTGAAACTGGAACTGAAATCTAGGTATTTCTGACATGAAAGCATGTATTATTTTAAGCATTTTTTTGTGAAATTTTGAAATACTAGCTTTATAATAATCTAAATTCTCAAACCAGTAACAAGACAATCTTTGTAAACTCATATAAACTAAAGAATCCACTGAGGCAAGGATCAAGTAATAAAAATTTGAACTTTACCTACTTTCAATAACAGAACAGTAAATTTTGAAATTCCAAAGGCATATTGTTCCATATGTTCAGCCAATAACTCTATATATCCTGAGCTATCAGCCTCAATAGATAATCAGCTTCAAGGATGCCAGGGAAGGTCAACTCTAACCAGGAGGCACAACTGCTAGCTACCCAAGCAGGCCACTCCTAAAAATGAGGTCTCCTGGGGCTGGCACAGTGGCACAGTGGTTAAGTTCGCACGTTCCGCTTTGGCGGCCTGGGGTTTGCTGGTTCAGATCCCTGGCACAGACCTAGCACCACTTATCAAGCCATGTTGTGGCAGGCATCCCACATATAAAGCAGAGGAAGATAGCCACGGATATTAGCTCAGGGCCAATCTTCCTCAGCAAAAAGAGGAGGACTGACAACAGATGTTAAGCTCAGGGCTAATCTTCCTCAAAAAAAAAGAGGTCTCCCAAGAAATGCCTATAGCCTTCAGAATGGGGCTGAGTCAGTGGCTGCTAAAATCATGAAAAGTGGATGGGCAATTCTATAATGAATGGATGGGCTATGCACCACATAATCCTACTAGTCAATATTATCAAAACTAAAAGTGGGACAACCAGACATTGTATGCCTCCTGATGTGATGCAGTTGTACCAGCTATGAAGTAGCCTCAGCAAAAGCAATCAAACCTGAATGGACTCAAGTCTCTAGATATCACTGCAAGTTTACAGGAAACACAGGGGACAGAGAACCATGTCACATAACACTGTGAGGTTACAATCAGCAAGTCTAAAACATGGGAAATTCTGTTAGATAAATGTCCACTTGTTTTTAACAAATACATTGCATTTAAAAAACAAACAAATGGAGAGGGAACATTTTGAGAATCCAGGAAACTTCAGAGACACAACAACCAAATGCAATGTGTAGACTGTGTTCAGACCCTGATTCAGAACAACCAGCTGTCAAATGACATTTTTGAGACACCTCGGGAGAACGGAATACGGAGAGGGTGTTAGATGATAAAGAAATATTGCTGACTTTGTTGAGTGTCATAATGGTACAGTGGTTACATCTTTTTAAAAGGCTTTATCTGTTAGACATGATACACTAAAATTTTTAAGAGATGAAATAAAATATTTGGGAATTGCTTTTAAAACACTCTAGGAAAAAAATGTGAAGGTGGATATATAAAGTAAGAATAGGAGAATGTTGGTAACTGTTGAAGCTGGTGATTGACATGAGATTCATTAAACTATTCCCTTTCCTTTTATACTCACTTTAAAATCTCAATAATAAAAAGTTTCCATTAAAAAGAAAGAAAATGTGGTGAAGAATGGTGGATAATTAACATATCAACCAACCAACAATGCTGCTCAGTGATTAGATGACCACTCAGTGCCTCTGAAGACTGAAATGAAGCTCTCCCTGCAGTGACAGACAGCTGTGGTCAACAGTCCTAATTTGGCAACAAAGCAGTGAGATAAGACACACATCTAAAAGTAATAAAGACCAAGGTAATTAGATGCTTTTATGGAGATTACTATAAACTGAAATGGAAAAAAGTAATCCAGGATAATAGGCTGATGTCCAGGGGGGTTGAGTATATAAGCGCCAACTCAGGAAAGAGGACACTGAATCACTAAGAGTCTTCTCACCTCAACAAAACCCCGACTCCTGACCATGTCCTGCTATGGGATCACCTCTCAGTGCTGCTGCAGTGTCCCCAGTGGCCCAACCACCATCATCTGCTCCTCCGACAAATGCTGCCAGTGGGGGGTCTGCCTGCCCAGCACCTGTCCACACCAGATCAGCCTCCTCCAGCCAATATGCTGCACCCCGTGCCCCCTACCCTGCTGTGAGTCCAACACCTTTGTGCCATGCTGCTGGCTGCTCAGCTCCTGCCACCCGATCCCAGGACTGAGTGGGATCTCCCCGATGACCCATATTCAACCTCACTGTTGTCTGCCCTGCTGCGAACAGCCAAGTCTTTGCAGACACCCACAATAGACTACACAACATCCTATATGTATGTCATCTGGGATCTGACAATCACTGCTGCCCAGATCATTGCTTCATACAAGGACTTCGCAACAGCCTTCACATATTCCATTCTTTGTTCCTTACTTTGTTCCTCACTGTGTTCTTCTGCTCTCTTGGGTTTAGAGATCTCTTTTCTATGGGCTATTTTACTGCTCAGTGAGATATAATAAATAAGACTATTAGCTAATAAACTTCATTTTTCTGGCTTAGCAAACAACAACAGAAAAGTGATAGGGTACACAAGAAATTTGCCAATGACATTTCCTAGCAGTCTGAAGTTTCTCCCTCTTATTGGAATCCCTACATTACTTCTTCTCTCCTCTAGTTTCTTCTACAACTTCTTTTTTCTCCTATCTCCTCTTTATTTTCATTCACAAAAATCAGTCTTCTCTCTAACTTCTCCATGCTTATTTCTCTCTCTACCCTGCTAGTACATGAGAATAGTGACTCAGATCTCTGACTGCAGAGAGCATAACTGACCCACAGCCCAGCTGCTGTGCTCTGAAATCTGCTTCTGCATTTGCACCACGGCCACACCTTGCATGAGCTGCTTCCAGCCAATGACTGAGGGTGGCAGGGATACCAAGGCAGGCTTGTTCCTAAGGCATGTGGGACGACTCAAACTTTGCAGTGGCCTTGCTCAACTTGCATACAATTGCACATCAGTCTAAGATATTTCCTTCCTTTCCTCCCTCCTTCACCTTGGGTCAGACCTGCACTGCCATTTGAGAACTTTTCCACCCTCTTTTGGGCTTCTTCCCCAATTTTCCTCATAGTCATTGCCCCTAAAAAAACTCCTGCAGGATAATCCCATCTGGCAATCCAGACTAACACGAGAAAAGCTTAGGCTTATGATTTCGGCAGAGTGGTGCTCACAGATCTATTTCTCTAGTTGTGTCTGTTCTCTTCCTTGCCCAAACCTCAATCTCCACCTCTCAACAGGAAATTTGTTTGGCTGTGCCATTGCCCCTTGCGGCAACAACTGCTGGTTGCCTCCCAATATCTATTCTCTTTTTTCTCTCATAGTAATAGAACTTCAACATTTTAATTGGGTGCCTGGACACTCAGAATAAAGACTACATTTACCAGCACCCCTTGCAGCTAGGTGTGGCTAGCTAGCTAGCATGTGACAACCTCTGGCCAATGGGGTAGCAACAGGTCATATCCTTACAGAAAAAAGATGCATCTTTTCCTTCCTGCTGGCCCCATGTAGATGTGGTGATGAACTCAGTTAGATCAGGAGGACGAGCAGTACTCCAGGTAGACAAAGCAATGAGATGGAAGGAGTTCGGGTCGCCGGTAAACTTTGTGGAACAGAACCCCCATGCTAGCTTGGACTTTCATGTTAGAAGAAATAAACTTTTTTTCTCTTTAAGTCATTGTTATTTTAGATCCCTGTCACAGCAGCTGAATCTATAGCCCTAAACCTTAAGATATCCCAAGCAGAACTTATCACCTCCCATCTTCCCTAGTAAACCATGTCCTCAATACAGTTCAACGGCTCTGTGTTTCCATGCTCTCAAATTTAATATGTAGGTGGTCTTTTTCTTTCCCCACTCAAATCTGACTTTACTATGTTCTGTTTTGTTTAAGTCAGGTTTATTGAGGTTTAATCTACACACACTAAACTTCACCCTTTTAAGGTATACAGTTTGGTAAGTCTTGAGAAGTGAACACAGTTGCGTAACCACTACCACAACCAAGATATAATACACTCCTATCACCATAAAAGTTCCCTCATGTCCAATTGAATCCTTTCCCCTCACCCCCAGCCCCTGGAAACCACTGCTCTGTCATCTGTCCTTATAATTTTTTTTTCTAGAATGTCATAAAATGTACTCATACAGTGTGTAGTCTGCATGATTACAGTGACTTCCTTCACTTAACATAATGCTTCAGAGATTCAGCCATGTTATTGCAAGAATCAGTACTTAATTCCTTTTTATTACTAGGTAGTATTTCATTGTATGGAGTTACCACAATTTGTTTATCCATTCACCAGTTAATGGACATTTGGTTGTTTCCAGTTTTTGGCTATTATGAATAAAGCTGTTATGAACACTTGCATATAAATCTTTGTGTGAATATGTTTTCATTTCTCTTCAGTAAATACTTAAAGGTACAACTGCTGGGTCAAATTATTAGTTCTCTCTTATTCATTCATAATGCTTTCCATCCTCATCCTCAATGTCACCTCATTGCCCCCAGTGCTAGATCTTCATCAGCATCACCATAAAATGTCATTTCATGTTATTACAGTTAGAGAGCTAAAAAATGACAGGCTATTTCAACTCCAGGGGGAAAGTAGACTCATTGATACAAAACTTTCCAAGCCACTCTGCTAAAATTTGTACGCTCTTTCATCTTGTCACTCCTGTTAACGAACCTACCCTCCCTCTCTGTGGTCTCTACCAAATTGTCTGTTGCTGGGCCTCAAAGCTCCCCATAATCTCATTGTTATTTCTGAGTTAATCTTGTTTTTCACTTTTCCCCTCTGCTCTAAGCCTGAGCTCCACCACAGAGCAAAGCCACAGAGGCCTTACCTGAACATGAGCTCTTTCCTCTGCTTAACACTCACTCTCCTCCCCCAAAATATGGTATCCTTCTAGGCCCAGGTAAAGTTCCATCTCTATCTCCACTTTAATCTCCTATCATTTTGGAGCTCACACATACACCTTCTTGCACTTTTCTCTAACTGTTCCAAGCTGAATGTTTTCTTTCTCCAAGGACTACGTCAGCTTCAAGGTTGAGGATGCACTCTCTACTCCATTTGCATTTCTCCTCAGTGCTCTGCACATGGCAAACAACTGTTTGAAATGCTTACTCATGGATGGAAGTACGGATGTTAACATTCTGCCATCATATATGTACAGTGTTTACAAATATAGTTTAGGGGACGTCTAGGCAGTCCATTTAGAACATGAACCATGCCATCCTTCTTCTACTTTTCAAATGAAAGCTCTTTCCTTGCTCAATTAACCCAGAAAATGGTTGAAGGCTAAACAACTAAGAAACACTTAAGTGTATATATTCATCCCACCCTATGCTAGGTTTTCCAACTTCCTTAAAGTACACCTGTAGAATGCTAGCAATTTTCTTGATTCTCTGTGGGAGGAAAGGAAATTCGAAATGAGTCTGCTGAAATTATAGTTGCTAAATATAAATGATAGAATAGAAACACCTAAAATACATTGACCATAGAGGCAGAATGATGTTGGGTGTTGGGAACTCCTTAGCAGGCCTTGATGAGGTCTGTTTTATATTTTCCTTAAAAACCACTTATTGTAAATTCTAAGCACATGTCACCTATGAAACACTCAAGTCTGGCACAGTCATATGTAATCAATCTAAACTTTGCAGGTCCATCTGCGGTAGTAAGGAAATTGTTTATTTTAGATGTTAGTTCAAAGAGGGTCTCTGATTCACAGCCTTCCTCAGCAAATGTAACAAAGTATAGTTTGATTGGCTGGGGATGGCAAGGAGGACACACAGTGTCGCCTCCATCTTCAGCAAGAGTGTGGTATTAGAAGCAAGTATAGCAGTATGCAAATTTATCTCTCCACATAAATATGCATCAAATGGAACGACCCCACTAATATCAGGAGCGCACACTGAAGGCCTTGGCTCAAGAAGGCCTCAGCTCAGTTGTGCCCCCAAATGCTGATCGATGCCAGATATCCTTGGGAAGGGCACTTGAAGCAACACTGAAAGCATGTCTGGTTCTTATATGAATCTACGGCCCAGGTGCTCGTATAAGACCAGTGCATGCCTCGTTATGGCACCTTAAGAAAGATTCACCAATGAGGAAAAAAATCAAGGTCAGGATTATAAACACACTGGATGACATTAAAAATCTTCAGTCTAAAAATATAAAAACTCTGAGGGGATTTGATCATGATTTTGGAAATCACAAATGGTACAGGAATGGTGAATGTGAACTTGTTCCCTAAATTCAGAACACTGGGGCTGGGGACTAGCACATACAATTCTTAAGATGAAAACATAAGACAAATATAAAAATAACCAATTCAAACATATAAAACTCATTACTCTTAGCATATGAGGCAAACTGAATGAAAAAATGTGACATTAACTCCTAGATCAACAACACGTGATTTAGAGAAAGAGTAGCATGGTATCTGGGGTGACGTGGCAGCAGAAGTCAGAGGGGAGCCCTCTGAAAGTGAAAATGTCAAACTCTCCAAAGTGCTAAGTAGGTGTTTAGAATCTCTTTTTATGGTAAGTTATGTTATGGTTAAGCTTTCTCCTTTTTGGATGCCAGTGTTTCTTTTTAAGCTGGATAACAATTTTAAAATAAACTACTTCTAAAAACTTTCTGAATATTGTTTTAGGACCAAGATATAATTAACTTATGAAAAAGGTTGTGCAGGGTAGCATTTGAACGGTTTGTTCCAGAGAGCTCCACAACCAATTTCCCAGAGGCACTGGAGAAGTAGGTTATAAGGCTGGAAATGGCAGAACATCTGGGAGAGGCTGATTCAGACTCTAGCACGAGTTCTTGGCTCTGCTCAGTTGCATGACCCTGGGCAGTTCACTTCTCAGGTCTATACTTCCATATCAACCTCGGCGAAATAGGGAGGAGGTGGACCAGAAGGTAGCTTTCAGGTCCCTACCATCCCTAAAGTTTTATGGTTTAATTTGGCATCTTGAGAAAAGAACACATACAACTAAATTCCTTTATTAAATTTCTATCACAGTTCTCGGAAAGATGCCAGTGATACTTGATTTTAAATATAATTCTTGTGAGTGTCTCAGAAGTGTCACCTCCTTGACGATCACTTCCATGGTCTAATTGAACACTTTCCCATCTAAGCTCTGTGAGGGCACAAATCACCCCACATTTAACTTTGTAACCCTCACGCCTGCATATAATAAGGGCTCAATGAATGCCTTCTGAACAAATCATTTATTTTTTTAAATATAATCAAGTCACCAATTTCTCTGAAGTGATCGCCATTATTTAGAGCCCAAAACAATGAAAAATCCAGTGGGGCCCTATTAGGGACTGAATTGTCTCCCTTCAAAATTCATATGTTTAAGTCCTGACTTCTAGTACCTTAGAATATGACTGTATTTGGAGATGGAGTCTTTAAAGAGGTAATTAAGTTAAAACAAGGTCATTGAGGTGGGCCTTAATCTAACTGGGACTCGTGTCCTTATAAGAAGAGACGATTAGGACACATACACACAGAGGGAAGACTACATGAAGACAGAGGGAGAAGACGGCTAACCACAAGTCAAGGCGAGAGGCCTCAGAAGAAACCAACCTTACAGATACCTTGATCTCAGACTTCTAGCCTGCAGAACTGTGAGGAAATAAATTTCTATTGTTTAAGTCACCTAGGCTGTTGTTACGGGAGCACAGGCAAACTAAGACAGGCCTAAAGCCTATTGGGCATATGACAACATTTTTAATAAAAAGGCAATATATCCAAATGACCTGCATGTATGTGTGTGCAGGTGCTTGTGTGTGCATGCGCTTGTGTGTGCATGCACGCACACTTGGCTGCACACTGCCAAATAGACAATCTGCTAGATTTTTTCCTTGGCAAGCTGTTCTGGCATGATTTAGATGGTGCATTACTCTGTGAAAGGCAAGGCCCACCTCCATCTGGCATCTCACTGTGCACTAAAAATGGATTTAAAAGAAAAAAAGAAAAAAAAGGAAACCAGCTGGTCAGGCACCAGTGCCCACTCTACTAGAGGAAAGTATGACTTTAGGTTCTGAACCACCAACCTTCTACCTGAAAAAACCTAGCAGCCTTTCCCAAGACTTCCTCTGAGAGTTCAGATCCCTTGTCCAGGGGGCCAAGATCTTGACCCTTCCTCCCTGTGGTCTTCCCTCTTTCCCCCATTTATTATGAGACTGCCAGGCACCACGACCACCACTCCCTGCACGAGCCCTGCCAGCTCTCTACCAGACTCCTCGAGACCCTGCTTCTGTATAGCTACAATGCAGCAAGAATTCATAGTCATAACAGCAACTCCAAGATTCCATACATCTCAGAAGGACTCTGCAACATGACCACTTGTGTTTACTGCACTGGAATTTTATAAAAATTTATCTACGTTGGGCTTCAGACAGCCAGCAGTGGCCAGTCACACCTTAAGAGGCATCAGTCCAGAGATGAGCATGGAGACAGTATAGGGACCCAGAGAGGCACAAAGGCACACACACCCACGCACCTCAGCGAGGAGGGCTGGTGGGGAGACTGAGTTATCTCAGAGTCCATTCATGGGTTACAGATGACATGAAGTAGCATCAGATACTCTCATCTAAGTCCCTGAGAAAGGTTTACAATATTCAAGACACTTAAGAAACATCAGGTAATTACATTTTACATGAATGCTTAAACTACTAATCTCTTTTCAACAGACTTGAAGATATCTAAGCTAGTCAAAGGAAAGACACCTTTTTCTTTGGACTTAATAACACAGTGCTTCAGGAGTGTGGGCTCTGGAGCCAGACTGGTCTCAAAACCTGGCTCCCTCTATTCACTAGCATCATGGCCATGGGCAAGTACCTCAAGCACTCTGGCCTCAGTTCCTTCAACTACAAAACAAGGGGCAAGACTAGGACATCCCACATAAGGTTGCTATAAAACTAAAATGCTTTATTACTTGGAAAGCTCTTAACACAGCACTGTAACTGGCACACACAGAAAGCATTAATAAATGTGGGCTACAAACACAATGAAAGACACCATCCCCTAAGAACTGCCACTCAAGCCCTGACAGAAAGTGACATACCTTTACTTTGGAGTTCTCTATCAAATGCTGAGCCATGGATTTTATCAAAACATCAAAGAAAAACCACGAATACTGAAAGAAAAATAAGAAAGGATCTCAGTGAGAAAAACAGCAAGTTAGAAGGTGAAACATTTACTCTCTTTGGCTGACAATGTTACTGACATGAAACAGGTGTGACCCAAAAACATGGCTGATCCTCTCGGCAAACCATTATCAGACCAGAGGTGCGTGGCAGAGGCTCTCCTGCTTTCACATGTCCGACAATAAGTGACTCCGATCCACTAGGAAACCGGGTGCAGATGCTCATCACAGCACAATCCAACAAGGGGCACCGCTAGATCAGAAGACGGTCCTTCCTCTTGGCTGAGTCTCTCACCTGCTGACACCTGCCTGTATGATCTCTAACTCAGCGTCCTCCAATGATTTGAATAAACTGACTTACTAATAGTTAAGACCCCAGGAAGCTTTGAATGTAGCAACACTTTGCAGCTCGATGGGAGCACAAGTCAAGCAGCAAAGTTGGTACTGAAGAATTAACTCAGTTACCACTTTTTTATAGGAGGTGGTGATTCTCTCCAAAGGCACACAAAAAGGGTGAATTGATCAGGATGCGGAGTTTGAATTTTCTTCAATCAATATCAATATCACAGAGCCACACTGGCCTTCCCCACATACCTTAAGTAATTTGTTGCTGGTGAGGAAATCAGCGGAAGGCTTGAGAATTGTGGTCATGGATTTGGTCAGTTCTTCATGCACTGTCTTATATTCGGAAGCGACATATGGCTCAGCCTTATAAGCATACTTTGAAGAAAAGGGAAAGATACTTTAATGAACTGGTTCTCCAAGTTAGACAAAAAGCTGGAGAGGCTCCAAAGGATGGAGATCAGGGACTGAGGCACAATTGCATGGCCGAGAGAGGGAGGTGTAGAAACAGAAGGCGGGAAGGGTGGTTTGTCATGTGACAGAAAGAGGGAGCCCATCAAAATATGTGAATCACCTGACCCAGCTAGATCAGTGGTCCTCCAGCCCACAATTCCACCTCCCAAGGACTTCAAGAAACATGTCACACGATACTGAATAACTGATACCCTGAGGAAGCCGTACTTTGTTGTTTAAATTAACACATAGCTATAATTCACAGAGATGTCTAAGACTAAATAGAACATGTGTAACTTTTTAGAACAGTTAACCGCCACTGTGTTTACTGAACATTATACATAAATGAAGAACTTGTTGATATTTATCCTAACAACATCTCTTGCTGTCTCACATAGTCATCTAATTTGATCATGGCCAGAGCTAACCTTCCCATCTCGGGAGAAGCAGTTTTACCGGGAATTTTAGATGCGGAAAGAAAAATGAAGACAATAAGCTACACAAGAGGCCTAGCCAAAAGGGACTTAAAATTCTTCTTTAAAATTCCATGTCATTTGGGTCACATTATTTGCAAGACCCATTAAAAGAAATATAGTAGAAAGAATGAAATTAAGTAAATAAATGAATGGCTGCCCCTCTTTGGACTTGCCCTTGTTCAGGTCCAAGCACTGGCTGTGAGATATAGAAGAGAAAGCAGAGGTATTAAGTTTCACCCCAAAATACATTCCAAAATAACTAAATTTTTAAAAAATAAGTTCTTAGAAGGAAAATTGGAGAGCCACAAATTTAAATGATCGGGATAGTTTATTTTACATACCTTAACATATGACCTCAAGTGGCTCTCCAATCCTTCCTCATGGCACTGGGCAACCACATGAATAATGACCCTATACACCACAGGAATGAATAAAGCAATGAATAGTAATGTGAAAATGGAAACATTTCATTATTATCACAATTGTAGTAGAACAATGATGATGCTATTGGCACCACAGGAAACAGGAAACGAGGGGTAAGATGGGGTCCCTACATATGGGATCAAAAGAAATTTCTTAAATACAATGTTTAACACATACTAGCATCCAAGATATGTATGACTGTGCTCCAGGTGTGGACAGACTGAAAGGGAAGAAGAGTATCCACCTTTCCACCTCTCTCACCGTGTCACGTTGACGGCGACTTCCTCCTGGCTTGCTCTGGTGAGGACGCGGAACAGCTGGTTTAGGATGGTGGGCAAGAAGGCGATCATCACGTGGCCCTCCATCGCATGCAGGCTCTAGAGACATGGAACGTGTTATCTTTTTAAAAGTAAACCAACCCCAAGCAATTTCCACTCAGTCATAAATAAGAGTGAAAGAAGTCCATCTAAAACAAATGGAAAGTGGTGGCAGGAAGAATAAGGGACAAAGATGTCCACGTCCTAACCCCCCTAAAACCTGTGAATATGTTACACAGTGAAGGGGAATTAAGACTGCTAACCAGCTTAAGACTCTCTTGGATTATCCAGGTAGGCCTGATGTAATCACAAGGGTCCTTAAAAGTGGAAGAGGGAGGCAGGAGAGTTGGAGGAGAGGTGCCTAAGGAAGAATGGTCAGAGCTGCAGCACTGTGGGCTTTGAGACAGAGGAAGGGGCCACAAGCCAAGGAATGAGGAAAGCCTGGAGAAGCTGGAAAAGGACAGAAAACTGATTCACCCCTAGAGTTTCCAGAAAGGAACTCAGCTCTGTTAATAACACTTTGATCTTAGCCCAGGGAGACTCATGTCAGACTTCTGACCTAAAGTGTAAAAAAATAAATTTGTGTCATTTTAAGCCACCAAGTTTGTAGTAATTTGTTACAGCAGCAATAGAAAACTAATAGAAAACTAATGTTCTTCAAGTCACATGACTCTATATGAGGTAGCTGAAAGGGGTCTTTGCAAGGCAATAATTTCAGAATCCCCTTCCTTGCCTAAACCAAACAAACTTCTATTCCATTTCTCACATTTCTTGTATTTTGTCCTCATGCCTAGAATGACTACTCTCCTTTTTCAAAATGTTCCCCTAGAATTCCATTCTGGATGAAACTCTCCCAGACAAACCCTCCTTGTTCTCACTGGGCAACCACTCCAAGAGCCCTAACCCCTGCACAAAGCTGGGGCTGGTGACAGGTATTATTTCTCTGTTCTTTTTTAACCCACCCAGCATGCATCCACCAAGGTTACAGTATCTTCTACAACGAACTAGAAGTTACTTAACAGTGGGACTAAAGTCACTGGGCTTCTTATATGCCCAGTGAGCACTCAAGAGAAGGGCCTGTGTGAGTGAGTGGTTTTCTATGCAGGAACAATGTGTTTTAGGTCCAGCCTGAGAAAAGTATACATGGAACTCAGATAAAGGCAGGAGTAGTACTACTTTTTTTTTTCGAGGAAGATTAGCCCTGAGCTAACATCCGCCAATCCTCCTCTTTTTTCTGAGGAAGACTGGCCCTGAGCTAACATCCGTGCCCATCTTCATCAACTTTATATGTGGGATGCCTACCACAGCATGGCTTGCCATGCGGTGCCATGTCTGCACCCGGGATCCCAACCAGCGAACCCAGGGCCACCAAGGCAAAATGTGTGCACTTAACCGCTGTGCCACCGGGCTGGCCCCGGAGTAGTACTATTTCTGAGTTCACTTCTTGCTACCATCTAAAACCATATATTTGCTATCATTGTGCGAGCATCCAGCTAAGGGCAGCCTCACAAGGTTTCCAAGGGGTAAGAACAACACTCACCACCAAAAATCAAACCCAATCTACTCAACACTCATTATAAAGGGGTTACTAAGAAAGCCATCTGATACCTTAAGGTATTTTACAAGTTCATTCCCTAAGGCTTGGGCTCCAGATTCGGTTTTCTGACAGTACTGGAAGAAATTATGTAAATGCTGATCCTGGGGGAAAAAAAGAAGAAAAGAAAAAGAAAGCCTATTAGCATGTACATTGTGGAAAGAAAGGTATTTGCTTCTTGCAGCATGCACTTTTTTTAGACTATGAAATTGATCACATAAAGATGACAACATTAGAGATTTCAAACAACCTCCAACAAAAGGGGAAAACCGTTGAAAAATGTTACTTGTGCTATTCATTTGTGTCAGTACATATGAATACCTCATATCAACTATTTTTCTTCAAAAGAGAACTAGAGTAAAAATATATCCATATAACATATCAATTAGGATTTTGTTTTGTAAAATCATCATGCAAACTCATTCACAGAGCAATCACTGTTAATTTTAACAGAAAAGAATAGCACATACCTGAGTATACACTGTGGAAACTAGATGAGTTGAAATTTTCAGCAGTGGCTTGCTTCCATCCACCCATTTAATTTCTGGACCATAATGCTGAAAAAATATGGAGAAACAAAAATCCCAACAGATTAGTGTTTTTGGCTTCAAACACCATCTTCAGTAAGAGTACTGATGAGGTGTTGAAGGCCCAGACGGTTTCAGTGACTTGACAGTTATGCCTGGTCCACAGCAGGAATGTAACCAATACTAATTTCTGCCCACTTTCTTCCCCCGAAGTACAATGCTCTTCTTACTGGATTTCCTAAGTTATCATTTCCATTTAGTTGCAGCTGTATGAGTTACTGTCCATTTGAGAGAGAAAGAGCTCTATTTCACCAATGACTTTAACCAAACTTGAGCTCAGAATTCTGAAAGAGCTGGTAGAAGGCACCAGATAAAGCAAATAGGACAGTAAGCGTGACTGGCATAGGCGGAGGGTCAACCATATGTTTGTGCTTAGTATAATTTCTGAAACCCCCATTTTTCTCATGTTCAGACTAGCATTGAATGTTATATGAGTTATCATTATTTTGGAATATTCCATAACACGGGCCCAAATTTAGCACTATTTAAATGCAGAGAAACATTCAAGCTATTCAAAATGAAATGAAACAGACTTTATGTAAGCATGTTATAAAATTTAAGTCTATGAAATTTAAGATGGCTAAAAAGAATGCAAAGCCAACAAATCAAGTGGAGAAATCTGAGAAAATTCAGGCTTTAATGAATCAGAAAGGTATGAGAAGAGGCTACCCTGTAGGTGAGAGATTTTCTTACTAGACTTAATTCAGCTGGAAGACACTTCTTAATCATTTGCATGACCCTAAGAGTGCATCTTTATGGCTAGTTTGCGGAGACAAACTTCCACCTCATCCAGTATCTCCAAGTCTTCATTTTCCTGCTGAGGCACTGCTGATTCAAGGCGTGTAAAGCACCCAAACTATAATTCTAGATTGTGATAACAGCACTGCCTTCCAATGGCCTAAGTTTACTTGAAAATGAATAACTAAAATCATAATGTTGCAACTGGCGAAAACACCGTGTCCTTTTCTGTGTTGCTGTTGTTTTAGCTATTCTTTAACGTTTTCTGAAGGAACTGGGATAAACCAATCTTAAAGTCCTATACCCTGCCCATCCCAAGCTCCTGGTAGCCAAGGTAGCCAGACGGGAGATTAGCTGAGACAGGAATGTGCTGCTCATTAGTCACCACTCTTCCATCTTTCAGGAGAGGAAGCCAGGAATATCCAACTGTTGAAACAAAGAACAAAAAAATTCAGTCAGCGTATGAAAACTTATGAAGAAAGCCAATGTTATTAAATTGCCTGATATTTAAGAACTGCTGCTATCTATCAGAGTAAGAAATTGAAAAGCCCCCAAATGCAGTCTCTGCAGAACATTGTCTACAGTGTACTTTGGCTTCTTTGGAATCAGAATTCTAAAATCACCTTTTCTAAAAGTTTGCATATGAAAGGCCAGACATGCTATCATCACAAATTTCATCTAAAAACTCCTTTGCAAATGGTTGCGAATTCAGAATCAAAGTAAAATTTAAGAACTTAATGTGTAAGTTATGAAAAATCAAAGAAATGAAGAAAGTTCAAACCTTGTGTTTCGACAACATCCTTCTTCTTTGTGCTTCCTTTACTTGAATTATCACAGCTGACATGGAAGAATGTGAACAACAAGTGGTGCTTTTCATGTAGCTGTGTGGGCAATTCTATTTTAATCTGCCAGGAAGACAATACAACAATCTTTCTAATATTCTAAAACAACAAAAATTCTCAGTGAAAGCAGCCACATAATGTGTCACCCAATGTACAAATGTGCATTTGGTCTCTAAACTGATAGTAACATTTGTAGTCAAAGAAATCTGAGACTGTAAATTGTGCTAAGGAAAAAATGGATGCATTTAATTCACTGCTATGGTCTGAATGTTTGTGTCCCCAACAAATTCACCTGCTGAAATCCTAACCAAACTGATGGCATTACTGGGTGGAGCCATGAGGGTAGAGCCTTCGTGAGCAGGATTAATGCTCTTATGAAAGAGGCCCCACAGGACTCCCAGCCCCTTTCACCACGTGAGGATGCAACTGAGAAGTCTGTGACCTGGGACATGGCTCTCACCCGACCATCCTGGCCCCTGATCTCGGATTTCCAGCTTCCAGAACCATGAGCAATAAGTTTCTGCAGTTTATAAGCCATACAGTCTGTGCTATCTCGTTATAGCAGCACAGACTAAAACATTCACTGACTAGAAATAGGAGGAGAGTTAGTATTTCAGCTCCAGAAAGAATTGAAAAACACGTGACAGAAACTGCTACACCAAATTAATACAGCCAAGGCACGATGAAAGACCCAGATAGAACATCTAAAAGTAGGATTCAAATAGTAGTTTTAGTGAACTATGTTATAGTTCTACATAAGGAAACCCCAGGATAACAAAAGTTCTCAGGTCCAAAAAAATGTAGCTATACTTAAGTATGAATTTGAAAGGAAACGTCAGAATACTAATTATAGTAGTGATGGAGGGATTTTGACTTTTTCTTTTCTATATTATCTGCATTTTCCAAGTTTTTACTTCTTTTACAAAAAACATGTTACTTTTATAATTATGTAAAATAAATACTTCAACATTTAGTTCTATTAGTAATTTCAGTATAGTATGTAGTTTCTCTTGAATTTTGCTTTACCAAGCAAATAACTTGGAGTTTTCCTTAAAACTGGTTAAATTGGGTTTTCCCTTGAAAACATCACTTACCTCATCATAAAATTCTGGGTTTTGGTGATGGTGTAAGACCGCAGCGAAGGCGCTTCTCGTGAACACCGGCCCACCAGGTCTGCCGTAAATGCACTATAATAACAGTTAACAAAGGGAAACACCAGTATTCAATTAAGGGAGTAAGAAGTCAAACTCAGATGTGTTGTAAAGAAAAAGGCACCCTTATAGCATAAACTTAACCACCTCTGTTGGATTTCTTCTGCCTACGAGACTCCAGGCCTGCAAACCCCCTTACTTCTGGGTCCAACTCTCCCTCCAGCTCATCTCCCAGGCCTCCTCCCCCGCCCCTCCCCACCTCTCCATGTTGTAGCTCTGGCCAACGCCTTGCTCACACCTTTCACACCTCCATGCTTTTGCTTATGCAATTCCTGTGTCCGAATGACCTGCCCTTCTATGTACCACGCAAACTCTCATGCATCCTTCAAGAAATTCTTAACTCCTTCCTCTGTGTCCCCTCAGCATTTTCCTACACTCATTATTCAGTTTTGTTTAAAAAAGCATTTCAGTGCCTTCTATGTGCCAGGAGCTTTTTCTCCATGACTCTCTTTCCCACTAAACTGTGAATTTCTTGAGGACAAAAACTAAATTATATTCGTCTTTGCATCTTTGTTTCCTTCCCTTCTTAGAAAGTCATTTTCACATAGTTACAGTAAAGAACTTGGGCTCTGGAGCCAGACTGCCTAGGTCTGAAAACCAGTTCTGCTAATGTATGCCTCTAAGCAATTTATTTAAATTCTGTGCATTAAGTAGTCTCCTCATCTAAAAACAGTGGCTAATAATAGTACCTAACTCAAAAGACTGTTATGAGAATTAAAGATGAGCAGATGGCACAAAAAGACCTGGTAGGGTTCTGCTTTGCTGTACAGAGGGTCACTAGGAGTCAGAATCGACTCGACAGTACTAATGACAATACCCATGTGGCACTAAGAACAGAGTGTGGAATATAATAATACTTATTGTATTCAATAAACATCACCAATAATCTGTCACTATTATTATTACTATACTATAATAAACATGTAATAAATGTCAATCTATTATTATGATTATTTCTATTGTCAATATTACTATTATCATTATTCTTAGCACCCACACAATGCTAGCTCATAGTAGGTGCACAATATGTTTACTGAACTGAACATGCATAAGAAACCTTCATCCCTAAAGAGTATAACAAAACAGAAATAATCAAGGAGCGAAAACTCAATTATTCCATATTCTGTAAGGTTCAGCACATGTGGTCATATATTGTAACGTCATATATTTTTGTGTTTGTGTCAATTAAAGTGTGCCAAATTCCTTTAGTTGTGCAATATCATGCAACTGCATTTATTTCAATGTAAAAATGCAAATATATATAAAAGCAAACCTTCAGAGGCTGAGAGTCTTCCTCATCTGAATCTTTGAATTCAATGCAAACAGCAATATTTCTGGCCTACAGCAATATTTAAAGAAAAAAGAAAAAGAAAATAAAACAAAAGGCCAGAATATATAAACATTTATAAAAGAACATGAGAAGCCAAATCCTACCGGAGTTTGATATCAAAAATGAAACCTCAATCTTTGCACTCACCTTGGCAAAAGACTTTTGACTGTCATATTTCAAGTACTTAGGATAAACATACAGGTGATTGTTGTAGATGGTGTAAGGCTGAGTGTGTTTGGGTATGCAGGGCACAAATTCCTCTACTTCAAATGTAATGGGAGTTTTAGTACACATTTCAAATTGCTTCATGGGAATATATGATGAATTGACATAATCTGAAAAATTAAAAACAAACAAATAGAAGTAAAAAACAAACACACAAAATTTTGTCTGTTCATTACACAGAACTTACACTTACTAGGGAGGTCTGAGGAAACATTATCAATTGTAATGTCTAGATTGCCCAAAATCACTGGGAGTTTAGCCATCTTCTCAGGTCTACAAAGAAAAGAAGAGAAAATCAAACATTTATAAGTTAGGTTAGGTCTAAAACCGAAGTTCTAGAGCAGTACTTCCAAGAGAAATATAATGCAAGCCACAAAAGTAATTTTAAACTTTCTAGTAATCATATTTTAAAAAGTAAAAAGAAACAGGCACATTTTATTTAACCCAATATATCCAAAATAATATCGGTTCAATGTGTCATCAGTATAAAAAGTTCATTCTAAACCTTCAAAACCAAATGTGGATTTTACATTTCCAGCTCATCTCAGTTTGGACTTGCTATAATTCTAGTGCTCAACAGCCACATGTGGCTAGTGGCTACTCTGATAGACAAACAAGTGTAGATAAGAATACCAGCAAACTGTTCAAGTATTCCTGAACCACTCCATTCTCACCAGAAATTCTTGGTTCACTTAGAATCATCAAAATTCAGAACTAGAAGTCATCTTAGGCTCCAGTGTCTAGCAAAATCCTGGATACAAAATAGGTGCTCAATGAAATGTTGGTGTTTGTATTCAGTCTGACTCAATTCAATATAGGAATCTCCTCTGTGACATTCCTGACAAGTACTGCTATTGACTCAACCCTTCCTGGTGACAAGGAAACTTTTGACAAAGCTGTTTCAACACCAGATTGCTCTTCCTCATGGCATGGTAAAATTCACCTCTCTGAAACTTCCACTCATCAAGGGGCCTCGGGCCTCGTTGTGTTTCTCTATGGAACACTTTTCAATCATCCACAAACAGCTAGCACATCTTTCTGAAGTCCTCCATTCTCAGCCCTTTGCACCATCCTTCAATGCCTTTTCTCTCCTAGAAGAACGCCCCATCTACATCATGGCACCCAGAACTGCACAGATCAACCCAGTACAGTCTGACCAGCTAGGAGTAGAGCAGCTGTCTGGTTTTTGAACAACATACCCTTCTATTAATGCAGCCAAAACGCTACTACTTTTAGGCAGCCACACCACCCTAGTGACCTACATTAAATTTACAATCACCTAAAATCCCTAAATCTTTTTTCATATGCTTTACCATCATGTTACATCTCCATCCTATATTTATACAATTATGTTTTTGGATCTCAGAATAGGATTTTATTTTTATCTTGATGAAATTTCATCTTCTTATGTTTGAGCCATTTGTGGTTGATCAAAACCCTCCTAAATCCAGATTCTAACATCTAATGTATTAGATACTGTTAATAGCTCTACGTCATAAAGATATTTCATCAGCACCTTATATTCTCCTAAAAGTCATTGATGAAGATACTGCATGGAATATTGCCAAGAATAGGCTCTTTCTCAAACATCTAGAGGCCTGTCTCCAGACTGATACTAGCCTATTCATCACCCTTCCTGGCATCTGGTTACTCCAGCAGTTGAACAACTGTCCACTCGTGTGTACTATGCTTCTCTGACTTGTTCATAGGACATCATGGTACATACACTTGTCAAAGGTTTTGATTCCTGTGTTGCAGCAGCTTAGCAACCCAAGTAAAAAGAGAGAAGCAGAAATGTAGTTAGGATGACCAGTTCAACATGACATGACTTATTCCTAGAAAACAGAATGCTGCCTTATGATTCTCCAAGGGCCACCTGTTTAATACTGTCTTTTAGAATGCTGCCAAGAAACATCAAAGCTCAGCGGCCAACAGAGTCAGCATTTGGTTTTGTTCCAATTTTGAAAAGTTCCTATCTCCCATTTTTCAGGTTCCTCAGACATCATTCTTATCTATTAAGCAATCTCACTTGTAATTTCTCAGTATATCTCGGGATATTGTTCATCTGACTCAGGTTTTCCCTAAAAGTTCCCGCTTCCTTATGGCTAGGGACTACGTCAAGCATATTTATCTTTGCCCATCACCAGCTCCAACTTGCAGAATCACTTTCTCCCAGGGTTCCTCTCATTTCCACCTGTCTTTTGTTTACGCCTGAGTTTAAATGAGCAATTCCTTGAAATCCTGAGAGAGATAACTGTCAGAAAGCCAAGTCAACAATTTTTCACACATTCTGCCTTCAGTTAAAAAGATTTCTGGCCAAAAGATGTCCAGGAACAGTCCAACATTACTCCTACATTTTGTTCCTGCACCCATTCTGTGATTTGTTCACAAACACACTATCTTTTTCTTCTAGCAGAAAGATCGTGCCTTTGACAACCATTCCCTGGGAGCACTTGATGGCTTCCCAAGTACTGTGTCCTCCTGCACTGTTGGAGCCTTTCTCAGCTTTACACAGAGCTCTTCAGGGGCATCAACCCTCAGACCTGTGGGTTTCTATGTAGGTATAAATTTTCTTGACATATAGTGCCTTGCTCTACCTCTTCACTTGAACAATTTAACATTGCAACATACCACAAAATCTTAGAGACATTGATGAAGTTGTATCTGCTTCCTTGAGTCAGAAATACTCTGTTTATTACAAATGATACTTTTAAATATAAGTATTCAAGAGTATTGTATATATCAACCTTTCCTAGTTTTTCCACCTATGAATGAATCTACACCTTCTTCACCAATTTTTTTGTCATCACTCTGACATCATCCGCATTCAGGTTTGAGAGAATTGGTTTTCTAAGCAACAAATTTTAATTAAACAATCTTCACTTGAAATCTTTCTACAATGTGTTATATATTTCTGCGTCTAACTATACGTATTTCTCATTCTGTTTCGTCCCTCTGTTGAGAGTTTTTATTTCTAGTTGCTACTTCTATAGAGGCATTATTTCCATGCGTTTCCAACCAAGTGTAGATCTGAGCTAGTTCTGTATTACATAGCACATGGGTTTTGTGGAAACTGTTTCTACCAACTTAGTTTTTTAAAATATAACCTTAAATCTATTTTAAAAATTTACAGTTTTTATTCAATCTGGCTAATTAGACATCAAAACCTCACATACAACAAAAATTCTACTGCTTTTTTTATATGCATTTCCAAAGTGATGATGTGAGTATGTGTGGTACACAAAGTGAATTCTCTCATGATTGGGATTAGTTTTGGGTTTTTAAATGCTTAAAATATTTAATATTCTATGCAAAACCTATAAAATAATACTTGAGAATGAAAATCCATCCTGAAACTCCATTGACTGAATAAATGTGTAATGTAGATACATGTAGGGTGTCTGGCATTTGGGAACGGCTTCTGTCTGTGTGTGAACCTCGGAGTGAAGCTCAAACTCCCTGTGTTAGGAAAAGGAAAGGTTTTCTTTTCCTACTGCCCATACATTCCTGCTAGTTCAACAATTCCCCAATAGGAAAGGCAAATGGTATCACAAGCTAGTAGTCATCTCAGGCCAACAGATTTTGCGTCCTTACCTCTGTGTTTCTGCAGCCTGGTCTACCCTTCCCTACTTTCTGTATTGACGCAGTCAGTGATTAATGACATGCTTAGGTCTGTTGATGGTCTGAGTCTACTCTTCTAATGGCATATTTCCTAAAAGCTTTGCTGTCAGTTAAAAAAATTTATATATGATTGAAAGAAATTTGAGATATTGTTCTTTAAACAAAATCACTGAATTTATGTCTGTGATAAATTTCAATCAGCGTCTGTCACATGCTTATGCTGTGTGAGAACACGCACTATACTAGGCACCATGGATAGAATACAAACAAGATATGATTCCTGTCCTCAAGAAGCCAAAAATCTGGTAGATACTGTCAACTACTTAAGATATGTGATGGTAACGACTTCCAGAGTATATACAAACCTCTACGAAGGCAGAGCTTCTAGAGGCATTGGAAGGAATAGGGAATGACACTAGTCTTCACGGTGAGAAAAATCACCCTGACAGGCATTTTGGTTTATTCCTCAGCACAGTTCTAGGAGGCAAGGGTATTATCATCCCCCCTTAAAATGAAGAGGAGCCTCAAGCAGAGAAGCCAAGTGACCTGCCCCAGGTCTCCCAGCATGGAAGTGAGTTACAGATTGGGCTTTTAAAGATGAGTAGGGTTCCTTAAGAGAGACAAAAGCATAAGCGGAATGTATATGCTGTATGTGTTTGTGATTTGTGGGCTGCTTAATGAGGCAGGAAGGGGACACAATTGAGGCAGAAGAAAAAGTATGGTGGACTGAAAGTACACAGTGGGTTTAGAGAAAGTCATGCAGCCTCACCTGGCTTGAATGCAGTGTAACTAGAGGGAAATGCAGGTAATAATGTCAAACTTGGGTACAAAGAACATAAAGGTACAAATAAACACACACACGTAAGTCTCATGCAAAAACCCTAACTGTATTATTACAAACTACCCAATGTGGTAGCATTAAAAAAAAGTCTACATTTTAAAGAAAACATTCTACTTTTATGCTTTGCCTTCATGCCTTCATATTTCCTGCAGAAGTGAGAAAAGACACCACCATGAGCAAATCAAATAAATGTAAAACACCAAGTTTCTCTTCTTAGATAAATATTTCTTGGAGCATATATGTCAGCAATACCATCTATCTGACAGAATTGTTTTCTTACTAAATCTTGGAATGCATCTCCTGATAATTATTGCAAAAGAAACAGGGAAAGTGGCTTATGAGCTTTGGCAGCTATTTTCTAAAGACTGGAGTAGCTTGAGAAAATTTTTCTCATCCATTATTAAATGACATTATGAGACAATCATGGGAGCAGAAACAATAGCTTTGGATCCAAGCTGGTGCCCAGGGCACTGACATGAGATTATTCTCTGTAAAAAAACAAAAAGGAAAGAAAAAGAGCAATGCTAAGTTTTTAAAAAATATATGAAAAAGGAATCCCCCACTTCCCTAACTGTATTGTGAAGAACACAGGGAGTGGACGGTGGTGTTTCTTTGGATTCTTATTAAGAAGGACAGCAGCTCGACTAGTGCTGCTGCATCTTCCGATGCTGATAGCCTGGGAGCCACATGTTGGGGTTTCTGGGTCTCTCACTGGCCGTCTGGAGCACACTCTTCCCATGAAGCCCTTCCTACTGAGCACAGGCATGATGGTCTGATGAGCGTGGGTGAACCCATCCTGTTCCCTGAACCAGTGAAGGTCTGTGCTCCTTGCTGACTGGCCGTGGCCTCTCTGCTCAGATCATTTTTTGATTAATGACCCTGTAAAGTCCCACCCTCCAGCCTCCTGAGGAAGCCAGAGCTGTGAGCTGGGTCTACCCTGAAGAGCCGCCACTGTGGGGGAAGCTTCAGGCTTCTGAGACAAGATTCCAACCTCCATCACATATAAAAAACTTCACTGTTTTTTTTTTCTGTAGGAATATATAAGTAAATGGGTTTTTTCTTAATGTTCATGTAAAATCATGGAAAGCTATAAAGTGGAAAGTGAAAAATCACCCATAAACCCATCCCACAGAGATAACCATGACTACTAATATTTTGGTGTGTGCCCTATATGACTATTTTTATGCCCTTCTATCTTTCCATTCAGCTAGCTATTTGCCTATCCATTTCTTCATTTATGCACAAAAAGAAAGATATAAAATATTTTCTTTTCAAAAATAAGGTCATATGGGGGCTGGCCCCATGGCCAAGTGGTTGGGTTTGCGCACTCTGCTTTGGCAGCCCAGGGTTCGCTGGTTCAGATCCTGGGGACAGACCTATGCACCACTCGTCAAGCCATGGTGTGGCAGCATCCCACATAGAGGAACTAGAATGACCTACAACTAGGATATAAAACTATGTACTTGGGCTTTGGGGAGGGGAAAAAAAAAGAGGAAGATTGGCAACAGATGTTAGCTCAGGGCCAATCTCCTCACCAAAAAAAAAAAAAAAGAGGTCATACAGATACACCTTTTCCTCCTTAACATACAGTATCTTCACCTCCCTAAGTCAGTACATATAGACCTATATCATGATTATTGAGAGTTGCATGGTAGTCTAGTGAGGGAAAATTGTAATTTATTTAACTAAAGGTGACTATGGTTTTAGAAAATGAACTTTTTATTCTATAGGCAAGGCTGAAAGTTTTCTGGAACTCAAATAAAAACAAGACGATAATTATGAATGACACACAGTATATGCAGTATATGTGACAATACATTACCCACTATCAATAAGTAAAGGTTTTTAAAAGATGTTAATATGGTTCTATTTAGAATCCTGAAAACTCAGAAGAGAGAAAAGTGAGAAAAAGGCAAAAATGAAGTACCGAAAGTTAATCCAGCCATTCTTGAGATCTAGGCAAAGCGACAATATTTTTACTTTGATATACAAATAACAAAGTAAGACTGAAAGGTTCCTATGGCACAGAATACTTAGTGACCGGCTCTTGACCATTCTTTTCATTTCAGTATCTTCTAACACCCTCAGCTCTTTCTCATTCCCAGAATTTTCCCAGAAAAATTCTAAAACCCATGTCCCTAGGAAAGGAAATCAGTTCTACAGGATCAGAAGTGAACCCTTTATGGAGAGAGCACTAGAATAACACAGTGGATAAGAGTACAGATTCTCAGCCAGACTGACTCCACCTACTTACCAGCTGTGCAGTGTTGGACATGTTGATTAACTTCTCTTTGCCTCATTGTTATGGGTTGAATTGTGCACCTCAAAAAGATATGTTGAAGTCCTAGGCTTGGGTACCCTATAAATGTGGCCTTATTTGGAAATAAGGCCTTTGCAGTAATCAAGTTAAGATGAGGTCACTAGTGTTGGCCCTAATCCAACATGATGTGTTCCTATAAGAAGGAAATTTATACAGAGACACACAGGAAGACAGCTGTGTGAAGACAGAGGCAGAGATTGGAGTTATGCTGCCACAAGCCAAGGAACACCTCGGCTACCAGAAACTGTAAGAGGCAAGGAAGGACCCTCCCCTAGAGATTTCAGAAGGAGTGTTGCCCTGCCAACATCTTGATTTTGGGCTTCTAGCATCCAGAACTGAGAGAGAATAAATTTCCATCGTTTTAAGCCTCCCAGTTTATGATAATTTGTTACAGCAGCTCTAGGAAATTAATACACTCACTAATATAGGTAAAGCATTTAGAACAATGCCAGTAAACAGTAAGTACTATATAAGTTATTATCCTTCCCCAATCACCCACTCAGTTAATGGCATCACAAGTCACTCCATCACATAACTTAGAAACCTGGGAGTTATTTATCTTAGACTACCACCCACTTCTCTCTCTTTCCACCCTAACACCCAATCAGAAAACCAAGAAACCAGTAACTGTGTCTCTCTAATTAGTCCCCTTCCTATTTCCACCTGTAGTGACTTTGCTAAGTCCTTTCTTGTCTCTCATCAAACGTTCCTCAATTGTTTCCTTCTTCCCTAGGCTCATCTCTACCCCCAACCCACCCCTGAGAGCACCACCAAAAGCACCTTTATAAAATTCAAATTAACCAGGTTACTCTTCTGATTTTAAACCCTCTCTTCCTTCCCAAAGACTTGAGGAAAATTTCCTTGCTGAACCAATATGCCCTATGCTGGAACGAGCAATTTAAAGATTGCTCCTTGCTCTCACTTCCTCCCTCCCCACCAAACAACTTCTATTTTTCAGGTGTGAGAATAAGTAAGGCCCTGAGACTCACTTCCGAAAGTCTGCAAGTAACTTGAGCATGTCATCATTGGATAGCTTATTGCTGTCTTGCCTGTAGAGAGCAGAAAATCTGGCATTTTTGTCAAGGTTTCCAGATGCATCCTTAAACAATGTCCTGAAATAGCAAAACAACATTTCTAAACTGAGTTTCCAAAAGACTGAAATAAATCCACAACTTAACTCTGGTTTCTATGTGAAGACTAATTATTATTCCATTGGCTGTAGCCAACAGAAATCTCATTATCTAAAAACATGGAAGATATTTATGAAGATGACTAGAACTAACTCAATTTACATAGAAAATATTTCCAGCAAATGGCTCATGCTTAGGAAACAAGATACACAGTCAAATGCTTAAGAAGTAGAGATCATAAACAAAGATATCTGCAGGCCTCACTGGGCTGCCACCCCACTTCCAGCTGGAGACATGTGGCTGGAACATGGAATCCCAGCTTTGCAACCAACTCCTGTGCATTCTGCCGGCTCCAAAAAGCTACCCTCCAGCCAGCATCTTTCCTTTCTGTGACAGTAATAAATGATTATTCAGATATGGGGCTTACTTATTTTTTCAAATTTACACATTCAAATCTTCTTTGTCTCTGAATAACAAACAGAATGGGTAAGTTGGTGTATCTAGCTGGCTAGCCAGCCATCCAGCTAGCTAGCCTACTGTCTGTCTATATCCATATATCTATATCTTTATCAAAGGTATAAAAGATGTTCCCCTTACCTTGCTGCCCAAGCAAATGGCATTCTATACTGTCCTAGTCTCTGGCATGCCTGCTTGGCATTCTTCAGCACCTTCTGAGCAACCTTGAAGACATCAGAATAAAGCCATGAGATACTGCATCCCACAGGAGAATTATGATCTAAAGAGCCATCATCACAGGCTCATTAAATAAGCTCTTACTATAGTATCAGATGAATAGAAAGGAACGTTTTACTGTAATTAATATGGCTGGATTTACACTCAGTGCAGAGTACTCTGTTTAATACATTCTCTAGCAGTGATTTTCAAAGAATACAGAATGAGAACTATTTCTAAAATGTCTATCTTTTCTAAACTGTTGTCTTCACAGGCAACAAACACACCATTTCATAGGATTTCTCAGTTCTTTATGACTAAGGGCTACTTATTACATATACACTGAGTTATTAATAATAAAACTACCAACATTCGAGCCAAAATATACGGCATTACTAGAGGTTAAATAAGAACACTAATGAAAATACTATGCCTTCACAGCTGCTAATGTGCACTGTCTTGTGCATCCCACAATTTGGGGGAAAGATACTCATTATTAAGACATTACAGGTGTTGACTTAAGTTAGGCCAGGGTTTTCAGTCACTATATTCTTGCTTTCTAAGTATAAATTACTGGTATTTTCACTTCCAAATGATCAATTTTGGTTTGCTGTGGGTTAACTGATTAATCCCATAGTGCACAGTAAAGCAGATTTGCCCTTGGCCTACGATGTACGCATGGCAGATCTAATAATCAACTATACCCCTATTGCCAAAGCAGACGATACTTAGTTTTCCCAAATTTGCTTGTACTGGGATACTGCATTGTTACCAATGCAAAGTTTGATTGATTTAGAGTCAGAGTGGCACGCTGAAGGGTCTTTCACATTACTTAAGTATATCAAAGTCAAACCAATTTGGGGAAATGTAACCTTGCACCTATGAACCAATATGTGCTCTGCAGAGCTTCAGCATCAGTATCACTTGGGAGCATGTTAGGAATGCAGAGTCTCAGGCCCACTCCAGACCTCCTACGTCAGAACCTGCATTCTGATTAGACCTCCAGTGATGTGTGTGCAAGGGGTTTGAAAAGTGCTCATCTAGAAGACTCAGAAGTAGAACAATAGAGCCATCTGTGTCTAAGACAAACTGAGCCAGCAGCGTGACTCTATAGGCCATTAAATCTCTCTGGGCTCCTCTTTCCCCACCTCAAAAATGAAGGGCTTGGGGCTCTAATTTTCATTATCCCTTGCAGTTACAAAACATTATGATTCTACTACAGTCATGCTCTGGGTATTGCTGCCTTCGTGAGTGAACTGGAAGACACATCTTGACTGAGACAGATGTCAGGAGCTCACCTAGTCCCTCTCTTTCTTCTTCAAGTCAGGTATGTTCACACAGGGACTTGGGGGTACGCAGGGTAAAATGGTCTACCTTCCTGAAGCGGCAGTTTTACTTAAACATTTTTAGGTAGGAACTATTATTTTTAGCTTCTAACAATAACGACTATGTCATGGAATAAAATGCAAGATTTGCATAAAATTTAAAGCTAAAACACAAGGCTTCAAATAAGCCTCACAGTTCCCTGCAGTGAATGAGAGCTGAGCTCTCAGACTCACCAAGGGTGCAAATGGAACATAATGTATGTGAAAGTCGGAGTGAAAAACTCATTTTTGCCTTTTGGGGTTTTTTTCCCCCTTTTTTTTGCTTTTTAAAAAAATCTATTCTTGGTGGACACCTACAGAGACTTTTCAAAAAAATTTCCTCCAAAACAAAAATTTATTCCAAATGATATTCTAGACCATCTTGAAAAACATGAAGAGACAATTTTCATACATAGAAAAAAATAATCCCTCTGTCTCTGCCAAAACTTCTATTCTAATGTAAGATGGTTGAATCTTAATCCCTGCTTTAATTTAATGCTTTGGAGGTGCAAATGCACAGAATAACGTACACATGGCTGAGCTTTACATTCCATAAATAATGAAGGAAGAGCAGACTTCAGCAGATGCTCATTGGACACTGGGAAGGATAGAGTGTAAAGTCTAGCCCACAGTGATAGGTGGTTTTTCCACCAACACGAGCTGCCAAATTTCAAATTGTGCATGTGGCAGGCAGAAGTAGCAAAGTTGGTGCATAAGAGCCTTGGAAATGTGTTGCATATACAGTCAGGAGAATAGATCTTATCTTGGGCTTTCATTGATTATTAATCAAAACATCAAAGAGCTAAAAGAATTTCTCATCCAAGGTTTTACAAACTTGATTTAAAAAATAAAACAGTTTCTCTCCAGAGACCAAATTTCATTTAGTTCTTATCAGCCAGAAAGGCATACTGTTTGAAGTAATGTGCCTGGGTATTATGGGCTTTTCCTTGACTGGGGCTGTAATAAATAATGAAGTCCTACATGCATCAGTGATTTCTGGTGTCCACAGCACTGTCTCGTACATTATCTATTTGATCCTACCACTGTCCCTGAGAGGAAGGTAGTGGTAGGTAGTAACGTTCAACTTCAACTATCGATGGTACATCTGGGGCCCAGAGAGGAGACATGATTTGTCCAAAGTACCCAGGCTAGTTAGGTGCTCGGCACCCAGGTCTCTGACTCCTAGAACCTTAGGACCATCCTGCATCTTGGTGGACACACTTGTGATGTATGGGTGGCTAAAGAGAGGAAGAGAGGAAGCTCTGAATAAGCTCAGTGAACCTCTGGGAGAATCTCTGAGTGTTCCCTCCTACTGCTGACCAGTCCTTGTCAATGTATCAGGGCAAATCTCTCAGAGGACCACTTATAAAAAGTAAAAAAAGAAAGAAAGAAATTAACTAAAAATACTGTAAAACTGGCGGGGACAGCACTCAATAGCTTACTCTCTCCAGGAAGCTCAATGTGCTAGAAAGTGACAATCAGGTCTCCTTTGGCCACTATAGCTGTGGGACACAGAGCAGGTAACTAAACCTTTGTATACCTCAGTTTTCGGAAGTATGAAAGATCTTAGACTAGATGACTTCTAATATTCAATATTTCCATGGTATGTCCACACTTAGGTACTCCCCAAGTAACAAATACTATACCAAAGTAAAGAAAATACACCAAACATATGTCTTGTGTGTTTCCCTTTTTCTTTTCTCCCTAAGGTCATACCACCTCTGCCACCATAATCCTGCCCTGCCTAACAAAACACAAATGCACCTGAACCACTGACACTACGGGCCAGATTATCTCCTTGTCTCTAGTCTCATATTCAAGTGTAAACAGACTCAAAAATAACTCCAGAACCCAAAAGACACATCAACAAGTGGAATGAACGCTATTTGAATACATGTGTACTTTGTAATGACAGAGTCTGCTATTAAGCTGGCAATTCCTTTTTAAATTATTCCATGATGTGAGGACAGTCTAACCAAATGAAGCATTTTATGTACACATAGGACAACTTTTCGTTGAAAATCAAATACATTAGGTTAAATATAAGAATAAATCTATGGAGAGGAGTCTACTTGCTTTAGAATATAAATATGGTTTAACTTTGATTTCTTTAAGCATTTCTATTTCAACAATGAGCTCTTTTTTCTGATTGTTGTTTACCATCACAAAGCATAAAAGTCACCCCTACCTTAGAAGAGTCTGAACTTTTCATGTACGGCTCCGCACCGTGCGTGATGCTCCCCTGAAGCACCTTTTCAATTCTAGCCACAAGAAATATATCAGGATGAGGACACGTGACTGAAAATATTCCCTAGGGAACAAACGATTTTCTTCAGTGAGTAGAATTCACAACTGTGTTAAACAAATCCCAAGAACATTAAAGGTTCTACAGCAGCAAAGAGCACTCCAACAGTCTAGCTATTAGGAAGCACAGACAAACCAGTTAACTCATCAATAGCTCACCATCGGCCCAAAAGGCTATTTGGTGGAGGAGGCAACTAGCAGAAAGTTTATTAAAAAAAAATGAGAAATCAAAAACCACTCTTCTCCTTCTCCCACTTGCTTTTACTGTCTAATTATATGAGCCATCAATATAATCAACAGTCTCATTTGCCCCAATTGTGCATTACAAAGTCTCACTATGTATTTATATAGCATGTGCAAGCTAAGTCTTAGCAGCATGACTCCTGGGCTCCTGCCCCCCACCTGCTTCGGATACTGCATGGCAGCTTCATGAAGGATGTCCTGAAGGGCAGGTGAGCTCTGCCTACCGCCATTCATCAGAGTCGGGGATGTGGTGGCCAGCATCTGCCTCACTGAGAAATGGTTCAGGTCCACGTGGAAATCAGCAGAAATCTTCCGGTTGTATTTTATGTCAAACAGGGATAGAGTAACAAAGAAAGGCTCTACCTGAATAAAACAAAACAATCCAGACCATCACTATGGCTCAAACTGTGGGGAAAAAAGAATGCTGTTATCAAAGAAGAAATTACTAGACCTACTTATGATTGTTGCTATAGATTACTGTTAAAGAGAAACAGCCCCCATCCCCATCCGTTGTCACAAACATCCTGCCCCTACAGGCTAAACAGCCGTCTGCATCCTGACCTAAACACTGCAGCTCCTTGACATCAGGAACTAGGATTTCATGTCCAGACGGAACTGCAACAGGCACATCTGAAACCTCTGAATATTTAAAAGAAAAAAAAATCTTTATTTTTAAAAAGGAAAATTACATTTGTAGTGGGTCCTTCTTCATTTTCGGCAACACAGCATTGCAAATTGAAAGATAAATCATTGCACTTGACGAGAATTCTTTTTCCAAACTTCTCTTCAAATGGTTTCACTTCTGGCTCAGCTGATGAGAAGTCAAGCTTCTTTAAAAGAAAATGTAAATATACAAATATATTATGCTCCTATTAAAAAAAGTCCCATAATACACGTATCCTAAGGAAACGGCCTAAAATATGGAAAAGCTATATATACTCATTTACTCACAATGGTGTTACTATTTTATACTAGTTTATAATAATGGTCAAATAAATGATGCCATCTACTCAATAGACGAGTATACAGAGGTTAAAAATTATGGTTATGAACAACCCAAGGGTCCATCAACAGATCAAGGGATAAATAAAATGTGGTATACACACACAATAGAATATTATTCAGCCATAAAAAGGAATGAAATTCTGACACACGTTACAACATGGATGGACCATAAAAACATGCTAAGTGGAACAAGCCAGATATAAAAAGACAAATGTTATATGATTCCACATATATGAGCTTCCTAGAATAGGCAAATTCAGAGACACAGAAAATAGAACAGAGGCTACTAGGAGGTGAGGGGAAGGAAGAAAGGGAAGTTATTGTTTAATGAGTACCGAGTTTCTGTTTGGGATGAAGAAAAACTTCTGGAAATGAATACAACAATAGCTGTACAATAATAGTTGTGAATGTACCTAATCCTACTGAATTGTGCACTTAAAAATGGTTAAAATGGTAAATTTTATGTTATGCATATTTCACCACAATAAACAAATGTCAAAAAGCAAAAAATATTTATATGTGTGGTTATGAAGTCTGTGAAGAAACACAGAAAAATACTTATTATTGAAGTTAAATGGGGAAAAGAAGTTCTACATAAAAGACCACAAATGAAGAAGGGAAAAATACAGGAAGAATACAGCAGAACTGCTGTCCCCTCGGAGCAACCCTCTCTGTGGTCAGCCCTGAATGTCCTTGCTATGCCACGTTTGGGATTCTGTTGGGACACAGATGTGGACCGCACGCACTGCAAGGCTTGTATTTGGGACTGAGCCCGGGCTAACTGGGAAATATTGTGTACTGGGCATCTGCAGTAGTGCTTGCTATTTTCTCATGGTTATTTTACAGTGTAACATATGTTCTTTGTGAACTTAAGAATGTCTTTGGATAAACTGATCACTCTCCCTCAATTTTCAACAATCTACTGAATTATCAAATCCTCACAATAGTAATAGTAAGGTGATGAGATGATAAGTTGTTTTTATTTTTCCTCTTTCCCCTAAATTTTCTATATTGTTACATTGCTTGTCAATCCAAAATAAACATGCAAATAAATAAATAACCCGACAAACGTTTATCTTTCCTCATGTTAGTTTTAAATTTTAAGTATTAAAATAGTTCTTACCTGGGCATCTGGGTCCAAGTAAAAAAGTTTAACTCTGCTTTCACTTTTCAGTTTGATTTCTGCTTCTCTGGCACTCTGATAAGATAACAAAAAATTAAAATTACATTTTAAAAAACCCTATTCTTGGGGCCAGCCCAGTAGAACAGTGGTTAAGTTCACACGTTGCACTTCAGTGGCCTGGGGTTTGCCAGTTTGGATCCGGGTGCGGACCTACACACCGCTTGTCAAGCCATGCTGTGGCAGGCATCCCACATATAAAGTGGAGGAAGATGGGCACGGATGTTAGGTCAGGGCCAGTCTTCCTCAGCAAAAAGAGGAGGATTGGTGGCAGATGTTAGCTCAGGGCTAATCTTCCTCCAAAAACAAACCCCAAAACCCCTATTCTTACAAAAGTGTTCAAAGATGTTTGAAAGCTGCCCCATCCTGAAGAGCCAGGCTGCCAGACAACTCTGCCCTTATATTGGAGAGTCAACTGTATGCCAGTGAAGAAGGAGAGACTATCAATTATGCAGCACATAGCATAAGCGCTATGGGAGAAAAAGAAGTCAAGACTTGATCTCTACTCCTATGAAGCTGAAAATCAATTGGAGACTCAAAGCCAACACAAAGAAAGCAGAAGAGAATAACTAAGTATTCCTATCAAGAGAGGCTTCATAAAATAACAGAATAAGAGACAGGCTTTGAATGAAGGAGTAAAATTTAGACAGCAAAAAGAAGGACAACATGAATATTTCAGGCAGAATGAAAAGGATGCACAGCATGGATAGACACTGAGAGTGGAAATGAACTGAGATGGTAGAAAGGATTTAGGGTCCAGTCTAAGACTGATACAAGCAAAGGAAGAGAAAGGAATATATTTTTAGGTGATGGAATAGAGAAAACTATGGCAGATCTTGAAGGACAGCCATAGGTATTTGTGGCAGGCAAAAGAGGGCATTGCTGATTTATTCAGTCAATATTTATTGAGCACTTATCATATGTCAGGCACTAGTGACACAAACATGAATGATACAAAGTCCCTATCTCTAAGGGACATCTGAAGAGACAGAATATAAACAGGCAATAAGAATGGCGAAAGAAAGCATATGGTACAGTGAGAGGTAACCTGAACTAGGGGGTGGCAGTCAGGAAACAGCTGCCAGAGGAAGGCCCATCTTGAAGGACAAGAATATTTGGGCTCAAAAGGAGAGAAGGACTTCCAGGAGGAGGTATAAAGGTACAAGTCACACCTGAGCAATGACCAAGTCATTCATTACAACTGAATGGTTGGGCATGATGAGAAAAGTAAAAAGAAATGTCTGAGATTTGTATGTTAAAGACTGGAGATTCATTCAGAATCCAAAAAATCCTGCAGTACTTCAAGCAAGGGAATAAAATAACCAGTTCTGCCATTTTAGAAGTATCACTCAGGTAGGGCTGGGGCAATGGATTAAAAAGAAAGACTGAGAGGCCCACATGCTCTCTCCTAGATTATCACAACAGTCTGCCAGTTTTACAGCAGGGCCCATAACAAATCCCACATCCTAGCTTGGGTGGCCTGCTGACTGGTGAATCCATTAACTGAGATAGATAATTCAGGAAGAAGAATGGCCAAGTGGAGTTTGGAGGTGTATGTGGGATTTCCAACTAGAAACACCTAGTTGACAGCTAGGGAGATGGGATCAAGCACAGGGTGGAGAGGAAGGCTGGAATTACAAACCTGGAGAACATCAGCCTGGCGGGATGGAAGTCTTGGGAGTGGATGAGATCTCCTGGGGAAAGTGTGAAAGTCAGTCTGCCCTAACACTGAAGGGGATGGACAGAAGAGAAGACATTGAGGGAATGAGACATATGGTGGCAGAGATGGGGGCTGGAGAAGAAGGGATTTGGGAACAGAAAGGAGAAGAAGCTTCAAAGACATTCACAAGATAGAAGTCATCTCCAACCACATTTCTCACACCTAATATCTCTAAATCTATAGCCTGTTCTTCATAGCTGTCACAGCTCTTTCTTACTCTCAATCTCCATGGTTAAGTCTACAGAGTCAGAATAAAAAGTCCTCTCTCATCTGCTCCTTTCCCCAAAGACATTAGTCACATCTCAGGATATGATGGGGCGGTGACAGCCATAGTAGAGAGGGTGTCCTGTCCTCTCTGCTGGTGGCAGAATGAGGTCTATTACTACATATCTAATCATAGCTAATGAGAAATTGAGCGTCATCTTAATTTTCTCAGCCATGAAGTTGCTAAACTAGGTTCTTAGCAATGATCCAAACTCTTTCATGATTATATTTAACCAACGGTCTACGTCTAGCAAGATGAAATGACCACCAGAATACTAAGAAACTGGATTCTAGTTCAGTTGTTAACTGTGTGAACTTGGGCAAGCCAGTTAGCCTCCCTGGACTCTATTTTCATTTCTGAGTAAAAATGTTGAACAAGAATGATGGCTCAAGTCTCTTGCCATAACAAAGCTTATCTTGATGCTATCTACAGGAGTTTTAAGTCTTCTGGAGGTTAAGGGACATTCCTACAAAACATCTGTTCACAGGGGAAAATGTGGCTGAAGCAGGCTCTCTCCACATGGGAGATGGGGCCACTTTTTTACTCCATTTTGCCTATCACCTTTCCTAATTTTTCACATCAAAAGAGCCAAAATATTTGCATGTAGAATCTACTTAACTGAACCCAAAGAATTTGCTTTTTACTTTGTATACCACCCACGACGTTTCTTAACAAAAACATCAGTACTAGGTGCTGCAAGCCACAACCAACAGCAATGCATTCTGCTTCTGAAGTTCTGCTTGAGTCCTTCAACAAAGGCAAACACTGTGATCTCGGACACTGGGGAAGGGCAATGGGTTCTTAATGTAGATGAAATTCCTGGTACCCTTCTGAAAGAAGCTTGTTGTCTCAAGCTGACTGCACTAGGAGATGAGAAATGAATAAAGCAAGAATGGCTGCTATGAGCTCAATATAATTAGAGGACAAACAGGGATGCAGACACATTAAAAGGGAAAAAAAGTCAACGACTAGCCAAAACACACTCAAAGCATTCTGATGTTGCCACTAACATCCAAAGGATATATTCTTCACTAAAGAGACCATCTAATGGGAAACAAGAGGCAACATTAGATATAAAAATAACCTAAAAGCTTATACTCTCTTACATACATTGACAGCTCTGGTACGAGATAAGATAAAAGGCAAACTCAGCTTCTTCAGTTTCTCCATCCTTCCCAAGGTCTAGGACGCACTAAACAGAGGGGAGACCTGATAAACAGTGGCTGAAGGAATTACCAAGTGAAACCTACGTGGTAAGAAACTGTAGCTTGAGAAGGGCATAGCTTTGCCCCAGAGCCAGAGAATAATAAGTATGTGTAAGTATCATAATGATAAAAGCAAATTTATTTATTGATAATAGCCAACTCTCCATGCTACATATTATCCTAAGTGCTGATTTAAATTTCGTACAATCTTAGGATGCAGATACTATTATTATCCCTGCTTAAAAGAGAAGACACTGAGGTTCAATAGTTTGCCCAAGACCCTACAACATTAAATAGAAGCCTGGCATCTAACTGAGGCTGTCTGGCTTCAGAGCTCAACTCTTAACTATTAGACAAGAAAAAAACATAGCTAAAGAATATGAACAGGCAAGTGGGAGAAGAAGAAATACAAATGGCAAATAAATATATGAAAATATGAAAAAACGTCACTACTAAGCAGCAAAATACAAATCAAAGTAGTGAAATACAATTTTTCACTCCTCTGGTGAGGATGTAGAGAAATGGGAATGTGAATCATTACAACCCTTTGGGAAAGTAACCTGGCAACATTTAAAGCATTAAAAACACAATAACTTCTGACTCAAAAATCCCACTTTTGGGAATTTTTCCTACTGCAACAGGACCACAAGCATTTAAGCTGACAAATAGGTCATGACATTTATTGTACACTGTTTGTAGACGCTAAAAACTGAAAACCTAAATGTTCATGAATAGGGAGACAGCTGAATAAAGTATGCAATATTCATATTTGGAATATTATGCAACTATAAAAATGAGTAAACTAGATCGTCTATGGCCCCAGAGGGACATCCATGAAATATTTTTAAGTGATAGAACAAGTTGCAGAGTAATGTATATATCATGAGCATATTTTCAAAAATAACTAAAAACTCTACATATGTGTGTATATATTTCTACGAGCAATCAGTTTGGTAAAAGATGAATTACAATAGGTTAACAACATCAGTGCTCTCAAGAATGTGGAAATGGAGGATGAAGGGAAAAGATTAACTTTTTTTTATACATCTTTGGATATTTTTACTTATTACAGCAAGCACATTTATATTTTAGTAAAGACAATAAAATAAATTGTTATAACATACACTTCACAATCTAAGGGCCCACAAAAAAAAACTGTAAAAAAACATTATCCCAAAGACTATGCTGTCAAGTACTTTTCAAAGTGAGAGAAAACAGCTGTGCTCTTAAAATAACCTGTGGTCAGTCCATACGGTGGAGGTAGGAAGAAGTGGACTGGCTCTTCCCCAAACCCTGTTGCTGCCGTCCCACCCATAGCCCACCTACTACTTTGGGTTCAGTGTAGAAGAAAATGAGAAGACAATGGAGGAAGAAAACGGACAGTGGCAGAGCCCTTCTCTGTAAAAACTCACATTTGCTCAGGAGTCAAAGAAGAGAATGATTTGTCTAAAACAAAAGCTATTCTCCCCACTCCTGCAAACCCTATGTTTAGTCACTAACGACACACCCTGACAATGTTTCCTTCTTTGTCTTAAGAAGCAGTTATGGACCAAACACTCAAGAGTTTCGAGAAGGACTACTGTAAGCTTCATGCATACTCAGTGTCTTGAGTTTATCTCTGAGCAGGCAAAACAATCAAAATGCGAAGACTATCACCAATAGCATCTTATTTTGAGGAGAAGTTATCAAAAAAATATTGTGTTGATTGTTAGGTCATTTAAACAGAACGGATTGGAATAGGAAGACTTAGCAAAATCCTTTGAGGCCAGGATATATGCTTTTTAATTTAAAGAGCTGTCATGATTTGTTTCCACTACTTCCAAGATATCTAACTCCCTGGGACGATCATCTCATCCTCTGTGTCACAAAACTATAATAAAGCATTTTAGAACAAGGAGGCCCAAGAAATAGAATGCCAGCTGACCTCACAAACACAACCCTAGCCAATTCCTTTGTATCATAATACAGTAACAGAGATTTCTGGATTAGGATATAGGGAAGGAAGCATCTATTACAGGCTTAGTTTTAAAAAAATCAAAAAAGGCATCTGTGAAACTGGGTTCCAACAAGTACTGGTGAGCTTGGCCCCCTGGCTCTTCCTCCTCCTCATACTCTGAGACATCATACTTTATCCTGCTTTCAACTGTGGAAGATTTACCTAGAAAGATAAGTTCATTTGCTAAAAAGAAGTTATAAGCTAACAGGATGTGAGCAATTTTGGATTAACATGAAACAATGCTTCTCTTTCAGAATCACATGAGGACACCAAATTAAGGTGAGTTGCTGTCCTTTGAGTACAAAAAAAGCTCAAAAACAGAAAAGCTGTGGAGGAAAATATAGGCAGAAGCACGAGGGTTTTCTTCATACTATCTTTACACAAGGAGGTGATACATATATCCCAATGTCACCTAAGATAAATGTAACCAGAGAAGGAAATTATTAAATAAATAGTAATCAGGTTTACAACCTGATCATATTACCCCTTGACTTTGCAGGGAAGAAACCAATTAACTAACTTTAAAGTTTGTGTATTTAATAAAAATGCTTATAAGACTGTACTCTGATACTATAAATGCTGTTAAATTTACAACAAATAATATGTTTGGTTCCATATTAGACAATAGCAGGAAAGGAAGAAGTTTTAGGGTAGATACAGCATGTCCCCTAATAAGAAAACAATAAAGATGTTCGGTACTAAATGTACAAACAACATAAGGGCCAAGAATAAACAAAATATTCTGAAAACCTAAATCTGAATTGCCCCTACCATATGTAAGGGCCCCTCCACTATATTCCAGAACGAAACAGTGGTTATTTTTGTACTAAAACAACTTCCTGTCGCTCATATCCTGTTTGGTTATGTCTCAGTCACAGTGGAAAACAAAAGCTAGGGAAACAGGATGAATGAAGCAGAAGAAGGAGTTGACCAGAGGAAAGCCTGCCATTAAATTACATCTTCAACTACCTTCTGCCTGCCCGCATTGTTCTAGTCCTTTCTCTGCCATCTTACTTAACTGTGGCCTGATCTCCCTTTGGACCCTTTCTTACACCTTCCTTCCCTGGTCCTGACCTCATTACCTCTTCATCCCCTGTCTAAACTCCCCTCCCTGCACAGCTGTGTGCCTCCAGCCTCTCTCCTGCTCCCCCTCCCACTTTCTACTTCAATCTCAGATTCTGCAACAATGGAATCCATTCTTTCTAAAAACAGGATGACCAGTTATCAGTCAACTTCTCTGCTGTCTTAACAGGTACAAATGATCCCCACCTCAGATATACTGTAGGGGGTTATAAACAGCCAAAAATACACTCACACTAAGGTCGCTGGATTCTGAAGGGGCTGAGAGCCAGGCACAATGGTGCGCGGGCTCCTTCCACTGCACAGCACTGAGTAGGCCAAGACACCTGCCCCCTCCAGGTGTGATGAGAGTATGTTGAGTGAATGACAATACATCTTAATTTTCTTTATTCTTTTTCTTTTTCCCTTTGAAAAATTATCTTCTGCCTTTTTGTAAAATATTTTTATTCATGAATAAAAATATTTTTAAAACACTTGAGAGCTGGGGGAAGAGAATGACAGTTAACCTCTTACAATGCTGCATTTTTCACGCTTGGACCATGATCCACAGTAAGAAATATGCTTACATCACTACTCAATACACACACACACACACTATATGTATAGTTTTTTTAAAAAAATAATACCTATCATTATTAAGGGCAATGTACTTTAATATTCTCCATTCAGTTCTATGTCATTTATTTTTTTAAAAAATCTGGGTCACATAATGTTGAGCTAAAGAAGCCTGACACAAAGAGTACGTACTGTATGATTCCATTTATAGGCAGGTCTAGAATAGTCAAAACTAATCTACAATGAGGTAGAGGTAAAAATAATAGAAGTATCAGCTAGGGGGGGAGTACAAAGCAGTCTGCTGGGATGCTGGAAACGTTCTATATATTGATCTGGGTGGTGGTTGTGCGCTCTACAAATGCGAAATCCAGCAAGCTGGGGCCGGCCGGGTGGTGCAGCGGTTGGGTTCGCACGTTCCGCTTCTCAGCGGCCCAGGGTTCGCCGGTTCGGATCCCAGGTGCGGACGTGGTGCCGCTTGGCACGTCGTGCTGTGGTAGGTGTCCCATGTATGGGGTGGAGGAACATGGGCACGGATGTTGGCTCCGGCAGGGCTTCCCCAGCAAAAAAGAGGAGGACTGGCAGTAGTTAGCTCAGGGCTAATCTTCCTCAAAAACAAACAAAAAAAGAAATCCAGCAAGCTGTACAATTAGTACTTGGGCATTTTATTCTATGTAAGTTGTACTTCAAGAAAAAAAGAATAAAAAATTAAAACAAAACAAAAAACAAGTAAAAATAGGGGTTAAAACCAATTAAATTGATGTTACCAACTAAAATAGTTTCAGCTAACTTGGTTGTTACCCAGTTTGAAAATAGCTCTAAACATGTTATATACATATTTTTAAAATAAATATATTATTTAAATATATATATATTTTAATCTCCTAGTCTTAGGATCAAGGAATACTGAATTATGCTGGCCAAGTAGTGGTAGGCAGTGAGAGAAGAATGGAGGGCACAACTCCTGTTTGTCTTCACAAGAAAAAATACAGATTTCTAATTAATCAACATTAGGCTCAAATAATATGAGTCTTCTCCTAGGTATCCATTATGTTCACCCAGGAAGTGTAGACAGTTACTTTCTGAATTTTCCATTGTACTGCATATATTATCTGCTTCTACAAACACAACAGGTTCAAACATTTTGCTTTGAGAAATTATGAATCCCTAAATATTCAGAAACAAAAAAGCAAATCTCAATGCAAAATATGTTACACAGAAGTTCATAACACGAAAATGCAAAAACACAAGCCAAAACTGTCCCAGCCTAGAAAGAAGTTACAATGGTAGCACTAAAATTGGCTTTAATGGGCAGGTGCTAAAAAGATACTGTGGTAACAGTCAAATCCTGAAGGAAAACAATACTCTAATGTCCTAGCCAGGGAGGGAGATTTATGTTTTAGAACAGCCATGTTGTCTTAAACTAAAGGTCAATGCTGAATGCTTGTCTATTTATAATCATATACAGATAAACCATGTGTTCTATTACAGTGTTCAAGATGTGGGTATGTAAGGTTTCTATTTCACTGTATTCGCAAAAAAAAGAACAGAAAGGCAGTAACAGAGGAAGAATATAAAGGGCCAGAGAAGACAAAGATATTTCTCTTACTTAAAAAAGAATCATTCATAGATGCATACAAGGAGACAAGTACAAGGATATTCATTGTAGCATTGTTTGTAATAGAAAAAAACTGAAATAATAGAACAGCTAAAATAAAATGCTTACACAATGCAATAAAAGGGATGAGCTAGATATATATACCAACTTGGATGGATCTCAAAAACGAAAATGAATTAAAAAATAAAAGCAAGAGCAGAATAATACATCAGCATTTACATAACATTTTTAAACATAAAAAATAACACCATATGTATCATTATGACAGATACACTGGTAAAGATATAAAAATTAAGTAGAAGTAATCCTGGAAAGGGGCTGGCCCCGTGGCCGAGTGGTTAAGTTTGTGCGCTCTGCTGCAGGCAGCCCAGTGTTTCGTTGGTTCGAATCCTGGGTGCGGACACGGCACTGCTCATCAAACCACGCTGAGGCAGCGTCCCACATGCCACAACTAGAAGGACCCACAACGAAGAATATACAACTATGTACCGGGGGGCTTTGGGGAGAAAAAGGAAAAAAATAAAATCTTTAAAAAAAAAAAAAAGAAGTAATCCCGGAAAACTCATAATAGTGGTTGTCTCTGGTTGAGGTTGCAGGGGCAGAAGGGAATGCAGTAAGGATGGTGTTTAAAAAGAACTTCAACCACAACTGGCATATTATTTCTTTAAAAATATGGAAGATAAAAAGACAATACAGTAACAGGTGTTGAATCTAGGTGGTGGAAATATGGTTGTTTTGATCTTCTTTGTGCTTTTCAGTAACTTTTAAGTTTCTCAAAATGATAAAAAACAGGTATAACTTTTTTTTTCCATTCAGAGTGACCCTGGAACAATTTATATAACTCTCAGGCAACCCCTCTCCGGTTTAGTGGCAAGATTACCACGATCCATCATCTTTGGAATTGTGTCTATTAACTTGAATAAGGGGGAGCATATGTGTGAACAGAGTGAGTACCATGTTACTATAGGAACATCTACCTGTGCATTTTGGTTATTTCTTCAATACTTGCAACGCGGTATTGAATGTTATGGAGGGAAAAGTAAAGAATAATAATAAGGGAATACTTTTAAGGCACTTTCTGGAAAACACACTGAAATCCAACTCAGGTCAGTAATGTATTTCACCTCACCTCAAATTCAGGTCAGAAAACAGAGAGCATACAGTAACTACAACATCATTACAATGATTTACCACAACATAATCGTTCATCATTTCAACAGATTCCATCCTGGACAAACTCATGAAATGAGAAATACTTCAATATCATTCATTCTATAAAGAGCAGAAAATTTAAGATGATGTTACCTTGGCAAGTTCAGGCAGATAGCTATCTAAACCGGAACCAGAACCTTCCAATTTACTCTGTTCATCATCTAAAATGGAAACACAGATTACCTAAGTCACTAGTAAATTGAACATATTTTATTTAAAACAGGAGGCAGAAGGTCGTTTCTCTTATGTGCCTCCAAATGCAGTGGTTTTCAACTCTGGATGCCCACTAGAAACACTTCAGAGGTTTTAAAAAGTGATACCCAGGCCCAGTGGTGAGAGCTAAACATTTAATGGCTGGTATAGCACGGACACTGTCTAATTAGAACTGAACTAGCTATGAACACCAGCCCACACGGTCACTCAACAGACCCACTAAAAGTCAGGCCTGCCCAGCTCCACCCCAGGTCAAGTAAACCAGAATCTCTGGTGGGACAAAGGAAAGAGTATTTTTTAAAAGTTCCCAGGCCCTTCTGAGGCACAGCTACAGTTGAGAATCACCTGTTTAAGGTCTTGGAAAAAAAACATGAATTTTCAAGAACACAGCCAGATTTTTTCCACCAATTTAATCTGAGGCTTCTGCCCACCCTAAATTTGTCATGAAAATTCCAAAGGATATGATTAATGATAACCAACTATAAACAGTATTTTAAGTGCTGACTCTATGCCAGGTACTTGAAATACGTTATCTTATTTAATCTTCCCATTGACCAGCAAGTTTCATTTTTATTCTCAATTTACAGGTGAGTAAACCAAGGTTCAGAAAATGTAAATAGCTTGCCCAAGGTCTCACAGCTGAAAAATGGAATTGCTGGGACTCAGTCTTCCTTTCTGCCCCCAAAGCTGTGGTTCTTCCCATTGAACGATTTCCTTTTAAAAATGATGTCAGGGTAGTGAATTTTAACGTGACAAAACCTTTGCTGACAGGATATCTGTAAAGAGCTCACATCTGTCCCATTTCTCACATACCTGTGTAACATATATGTCTACTTCCTATGTCCTCGGGCAAAAGTAAAGATGCCCGCAGAGTGTGTGTACCTGGAGAAAGCTGGGCCTACTTACCTTCATGAGAATCTCCATTTCGCTTTTCTTGCATTGCAGCTTCAAAGTTGAGCTGGAGAATCTTGTTTAGAATTGTGATCCATTCTTCCATTTCCACTTCACTGTCTGCTGCCAAAAGATAACTACTTTTGTCCTGCATCTTGAGCTCAAAAGCAAAACGCCTGACTTTGTTGTTCTGAAATGGGAAAAGGGTAAAGAGACACATTTTAAAAGAACTAGATGGCTTTAAGAAAAATTCTCTTTATTATTTGCTGATGGGTGCTATCTCACTGGCATTTTGGGCGAAGCAATCTAAAAAGTGCAAGCCCCTCCCCCATAAACTCCCATCACTATCCACCTTCCCTACTTTTTCTCCACAGCTTTATTTTCCCATCTGACACATTACATACTTTACATATTTATCTCACTTGTTGTCTGTCCCCTCAAATGGAAGGGAAGCTCCTCAGGGCAGAGATTTCTTTTGTTCAATGCTACATCCCTATTTCCAGAACACTGCCTGGCACATAACAGGCTCTTGAAAAAAAATATTTGTTGAATGAATGAAATTTCATTGAAAATTTTCAATTCCTCTATTTTTTTTTAACGAAGTTGTGTGGTGTCACATTTTAAAAAGCAAATCATTATCTAGCAATATGTTTGACTTCCTTATCTGGAACTTTCTCATCATCTATGAGTCCCAAAAGATATTTGGACACCATGTCTGCAACCTTCCCTCGTGCCTCTGGTTTTTATGCCTGTGATAGGGCGTCTGGCTCACAGCACAAAACCAGCAGTCCACACGCATTAAATGACAGAGGACGAATGAGCCCTAGACCAGGGTTTCTCAGCCTCAGCACTACTGACATTTGAGGTTAATAACTCTTTGTTGTGGGTGCTGTGCTGTGCTTTGGAGGATGTTTAGCAGCATCCCTGGCCTTACCCGCTAGACGTGAGTAGCATACCCCAAGTTGTGAAGATCAAAACATGTCTCCAGATATTACCAAATGTCCTCTGGTGAGCAAAATCCCCCCCAGAATGTTATATCACAAGCTGTCACCAACCTGTCGAAGGGACAGCAGAGCCCTTATCTGCTAAAATTCTAGCTGGATAGCGGCAGTCCCTGAGGGGGCTCCTCAGGGTGGGTCTCAGGGACAGGGTGACCCTCCCAAAGGCATCTCTATGTTCTTTGCAGTGCAGTTCTCAGAAACACGAAGGAGAGTGCGGCTCCGGGCAAAGCCACACAAACTACTGTGCACAGACTGCCTGCTGTGGGCTCTGTAATTGCCACCTTGGACCTCACTTAAACTTCACTTCAAGGCAAGAATCAGAGGAGTCAAAAGGCTGGATATGAAATGAGTTTTCTCTCTCCCACACTCCTCACATACTCACGATTATGAAAATAAAAAGTTAAAAAGTAGGGGAAACATAAGGCCTTGAATCTAAGTCATTCCTCTTTCTGAGCCTGAGTTTACTTATCTGCAAAATAAGTGTAATAAACTTCAAGTTTCTAAAATACTTTCAGGCCCCAAGAATCTAAACTGGATTTTTTCAGATTCATTTAAAAATGTTAGCTTAGGCATGTCTTTGAACCCATAGCATTCATCAATTAATTTTTTTTTACAATGTCCCAATGCAATTTAAAAGAAAACCCATTTAAACCACAATTTTTGGCACTTAGCTTACAAAGAGACACCAAAAAAACAAATTATTTTAAATTTTTGAAGCCCTACATACAATTCATTAAGTGTTAAACACCATCAGCCACATCTGCAAGAAGAATATAAAGGAAGAGATGTCCATTAAAGTCAGAACCTTAGATTCTGAAACTTATTCCAGGGACTAAATAACAGCAGGTATGCTGTACTTATAAATCATCTACACACCATGCCGAAGACAGGCAACAAAACTAATTACTTCCTACTTTCAAAATGAGGTTGTCAAATACATTTAGTTTTGCTTTAAATGTTTTTTTAAAGTCAACGCCAGAAAATTCAACTAAAAAGTAACTTAAAATGTCTCTCAGCTTAAGAATACAAATGAAACTCCTACTTGGGAATCCCACACAGAAGTTAATTCACTGTCATTGATAATTCTCTCCAGTACTTCTTACTTTACTCTATGAATAAACATACTTTGATATAATTTGGTTTCTACCATGGCAGCTTATAGCTGACGTTGGGTTACTAGCTGAGAGACATCATGTGTCTATTGGCTGTTGATGCAAAAATAATTTTCAGTGAATATTACATAGTGCTATAGTCTTGATCTAGGGCTCAAATATACTTTCATGTATTCTCCCTTTTTTTTTTTTTGTTTTTGTTTTTGGTCCTGCACAGTTCTTTTCATTTTTTAATTAGTTACTGATAATTAAAAATACCAAGATTTAACTAAATTTTGAATTTCTGGCTTTCTTGAAAACCCAGATGATCTGGCAACCCTGAGCTGGTAGTTTCACCTGGCAGCATCAGTTACAACTGAGAGGCAGCTGCCTGCTTTAAACAGGACCACCTGTGCTCCAGGTTGTCACAGTCCCCAGTATTCCCTATTGCTTGGCACCCAGGCCTCTTCTTTCACTTAATTTATCTGCTTGACCCCTGTAGATATCTGAGTTTGGAACCCTAACTTCCAGTTCTTGTCATGATAAAGTAACAGGGTTTGGACTTACTCTTCCAACATAATTACTAGAAAACTGGACAAAATAGATGAAACAACTATTTCCAAACATTTGACAAAAGGTGAGGCAGGCTTGTGATCCCTGATAGGAGGTATACAAATGAGGGGAGCCCTACTATCACCTCAGCTTTCTGCCTGGAGGCTATATCTGGATGGGGGCACAGGAAGGAGAACCCAAACAGAGTCCTGCAGACTTGCTGAGTTGAAGACCAACTCCTGACGGGAGTTCAGGAAGAACAACGTGGCCTCAATGTGCAGGACAGAGTTTCCAGAATGAGAACTCGGAGGTAAAGAAATCCAAACTCAGTAAAAATTCAGTCATTCATTCATTATATGTATATTTTTATTTGTATGTTATACTTTAACAAAAAAGTTTACCAAAAAAATCAAAATCAAGACACAATAAACTAAATTTCAGGTTACTAGAGATCAAGAGAAGATCAAGAAGAATAGAGCATAAGACTAACATCAGACTCCAAAATAACACTAGCATCTAAAAGATAATGAAATGTCTTCAAATTCTACAGTAAATTTCACCTTGGATTTCTACATCCAGCCAAATTATCTATCAAGTATGAATGCCAAAAGAAAGATATTTGCAGATATGCTAACTCTCAAAAAACTAACATCTTAACACACGATTTCTCAGGATGCTCCTAGAGGATGTGCTCCCCCAAAACAAGAAAGTAAAACAAGAAAGACACAGGATCCTGGAAATGGAATCCAACACAGGGAGGAAGGAAAAGGGAATTTCCAGCATGGCAGCTATGCAGAGGCTGAGAAAGCAATTAGTCCAGGTTAGACAGGAAGCGGGGTTGCAGTAGCTAAAATGCCATCTACCATCAGATAATGTCCACAGTTGATGAATAAAGAGCAGCAATCACTCATAATCTAGCAATATGGAGGCAAATTCCAGAAAAAAGAGTGGAAAGAGTTGAAAATGATCATTTCAGGGGAGTGGGTGAAGTGGGGGTAATGCAGGCAGGTATGTGCCTGTAGTGCTGTCTTTCCACAGTCTGACTAGTTAAACGAGATGAATGTATTACCTGGATGAAAAAGCAATTTAATTTTAAATAAACATGTGAACATGGGGAGGTCAAACCAGAGAGCTACATGTCTAACCTTAATCACGCTGGCCCCACAGAACAACCTTTCTTATAGAACCGAGCTTTGGGCCATGTCAGCAGCCAACACTGAGTCATTTTAAGGAAGAATTCTCTGATAATGGTGACTCTATCTATTGTGAGGAGTTGTCAGGGAGATTTTCATTAATCACACAGTGCCCTCTGTATGAGGGCCCCCAAGAGAAATGCCTGAATGATCTTCATTCTGAGATTACTCGGGCAGCTTCTGACTAATTGGATTGTCTGTATCCATGTGTACTGTGCGACTGAACGGGTCTCCAAGCTAGAAAGCGTGGAGCTGTTTCTCACTCACCCACAGCAGTCTTTAAAACATATGCTTTTTTCTTAGCTTAATTCCACTTCATCTTCTCCCTACCCTGACTCCTTGTTCACCTCTCTGCTTTAAAACCCACATTAAATTTATGCTATCCTGTGTTTTATGTATCCTTGTAAGTTGCTGCTTTAGATCTCCTAGGAAAATGGCAGGGGAATGGGTAAATGGGAGGATGGATGGCTGGATGGATAGATGACAGACAGATGGGGAAACTGGCAACTTGTTTTCAAAGACAATTCTGTAAAGTACGGAAGGACGCACATCAAACTGGTAAGAGCAGCTCTTTGGGAAAAGGAGTGATGGGGGTCAACAAGAACTTCCACATTATCTGAATTGTCTGATTTTTTATAATACGTATACACTCATGTATTATGTATAATTCAAAACCATTTTAAAGAATAACTCTACAACTGCAATAGCACTATGATAAAAATACCTAATGTCGGCTGAAAGCTTATCTTGTGCCAGTACTGTTCTAAGATCTTTATATGTATTAATTAATCCTCTTAGTAATCATATTCAGTACTATTATTATCCTATTTATCAAATGAGGCAACTGAGGCACAGAGAGGTTAAAAAATATCTTCATGTTACACAGCTGGTAAGTGGTAGAGCAGGAACTTGAACTCATTCTGGATCTGAAACCCAATCTCTTGACCAATATGCTACTCTGCTACTGGTACTATGATGGTGGTGGTAAAAGTCATCACTGAGGGGGCCAGTCCAGTGGCACAGTGGTTAAGATCACACACTCAGCTTTGGCGACCCAGGGTTTGCAGGTTCATATCCCAGGTATGGACCTACACACTGCTCATCAAGTCATGCTGTGGAGGTGTCCCGCATACAAAATAGAGGGATATTGGCACAGATGTTAGTTCAGGGCCAATCTTCCTCACCAAAAAAAAAAAAAGTCATCACTGAGATGCTAAGAACTATTCTACATATTTCCAAGTTAACTCATGCAATCCTCTCATTTATTCTACTAAGGAAACAGTATCATTATCCAAATTTTGCAAATGAAGAAATTTCAGGTAATAGCTGGCCCAAGGTCACATAGCTAAAAAGCAGCTGAGCCACATTTTAAACACAAGAACTCATGCATCAGAGCACTCATGCCTACTACGACATAATTCTGCCTCTATATTATACCTGCCATCTTCTAAAATGATAAAAAATAAGACAATTTTAAAGTCAGCTATTATATTTCTACCACAAATATTGCCAATTTTGGAAGCATTTGCTTAAATCTGCTAATTCACAGATGGTACTTTTACAAGCAAGAAAACTTGATGATAAAATTCTTTTCATATTTACCTGAACCACACCCATACAGGAATCCAGAAATATCGATCCTTTTGGTTCTTTGGAGATCTTTTCATCTTTATAAAAATTCAAATTGTAGGATCCATCACCAAGTTGAATCAGGTGGAAAAACCGTCTTTTAAAAGACTGAGAGAAAAATACACAGCTATTGTTTCAAAAATGAAAAGTCACGATCTCTATTAATAACTCACAACCATGCATATATGTAAAAACCATTTCAATTCTCTCCAGAACAAATGCCAATGCCCCAGGTAACTGGGTAGTTAATATAGAGAAGAAAGCCTGTGTTGGCAATTGCACCTTTGCACTAGCCCAATGATGATCTCTTAATGCTGGTGGTCAGAGGGTGATGAGGGGACATGGGTCGAAGGGTCTGTACTAATGGGGACTGATGACCAGGGAGGCAGCTTACTACCCAGACAATGTCACTTTTGTCAGGAGAAACACCATGCCCATTCATCTTAAGCATTACTTCTAAGACCTATAGCAAAAAGGGTTTAATCAGAGAGAAAAGTACGGTGATGGGCCTCCTTACCCTCATGGTCACGCTTATTGCACTGTTCATGTTGCCTTTGTACAGCCAGCCATGCTTGGTGATCCCACCTTTCTGAGAGCCAAGGGAGGCAGCATCCTAGGAGAGAAGGAAAACACCACAATCTCTTGATAGTACCTATGTTATTTGCTGTGAGTCTGGTCAATGGGGAAACCATTCAATTGGTGCCAGATTGCCCCTTCCCCCTTTACTGGAGTAACCGTCTGACCCTAACACCTACAAGTTACTTTAGAGTCCACTTAGCAGTAAAAGAGAGAGAGAGAAGCCTAAATTTCTGAAAACCTTAGTCCATTAAAAGACAAAGCTAGTTCCAGACCCAATTTTTATTTTTAAGTGTTTAATGAGCCACAGAAAGTACATACCATACTTGACCACTCAAGTTGTAAGGTCTCGTCTGATTTCATGAAAAATGTTTTCAAATTATACTCCCCTATAGTTGAAGGACAAAAAGCAAATTCCTGGAATACTTCCCAGAGGCTTAGTTCAGGGAAAGGTGAATAAAGAAAGGAAGGCAACGTGAGGCAATAGAGAAAGGAGAGATAAAGTGAGGGGGCAACAGAATAGAAGGCAAGAGAGTCAAGAACGCAACAGGCATAGAGGACAGAAGGAGAGTTAGACACATCAAGAGAAACAGCCAGAAAAGTAAAGAAACATCCTTCTTCAAGTTCTGACCCCAAGCTCTGAGATCTAAGTTTAAGGAGGTGGGCATGTGGCTGCAAGCTGCTACTAAAAATATAGGCATATATTGGTACATGTAATAAACAAATAAATGAAATACATATACACACACAAATACACACTCTGGCAAGTCTTCTGCCACACCCTGATCCATGCTAAGATTGCTCCCTTGTGACTCCCTTGCCCCTTTAAGGTTGTGCCCGATACATACTTCAGCAGGTACTGTGGGAAGAGAGGGCCACACAGCGTCAGGTGACCCAGCTCACACCTCCTAAGACTAGTCTCTGATGACGATCTTTATTTTTGTAATCAAGTGGACAATTGTAGACAGACTCATCGTAGGCTTTGTTTTAGACCATCTCAATATTAACACTGGTGGTTTCATTGTTGTTATTGTTAACAATAATAGAAATAACTTACCTGTCTAGGATTTTACAGTTTGTTGTGTGCCCTTACATGCATTCTTTCAATTGATCCTCTTCTTACTATTAATCAGCACCAAGTTTTTCATATCGTTTTCCATTTTGAATGACCACATAACTCTTTCCAGAATTAATTTAAAAGGAGTTTCTAAAATAATTTGCTACCATGGACATTGTTAACATTCTTGAGTGGCCAGTGTTACAGCTTAGCTAACAATTAAAAGAAAAAGGAAAAAAAAACCCTAAACTCACAGTGAGGCACCCAATATTGAGTCATGGAGAATGAGAAATGCACAGATGGGTGGTACTGACCTTTTATTGGTTTCCCTGGCTCAGTGGACATAGTCACCTTAATGCCCTGCTTTCTTTGTACTCTTCTGTATCCATAATCATTTCTCCAATAGCAGGGGAAGTGAGCTTGTTAAAATCAGAACTTCTGGGTACTACACACTTCACTCAAAGCAATCACTAAAGAAACAGTCATTTAAAAATCTACTGGCTGCCAGTTTGTTTCAAGATATCCTGTTGAAAAACAATCTAAACTTAAGGTCTAACTAATCTTGATATCTTTTAACAATGCAGCCAGTTTTTATCCAAGTCTTTGAAAATGATCTCAGAACAAATAAACAGGACCAGAAGAACATGCAATGCTAAGCAGTCAAGTTGAAACAGAGATCTTATTTCAATCAATCAAACAATACATTTAAAAAACTTCTCCGTCTGTTTCAAAAAACATTCCAATTCCTATTTTGGCTAAATGTTGGTAATTTTCTAATTAATCTTCTAAGTCTGTAAAATAAATCAATTTTTAAATCTGCAATCAATCATCCTACCTCGTCTTTGTCGACCTCCTCATCAACTTCATAGACGTGAACTGGAAGTTTATCCAACTTGGCCACTTTGCTTTAAAAAGAAGAAAGAAACTTGTTTTATAATTACCTAATCCATTAAGAGATACTGCATTTCTTCCCCCAACAGAAGAACCAGCATATAACAAATCCAAAGCTGGCCCACTTAGATAAAGTATAAAAACAATCAATGCCATTTCTTTTCAAAGTGGGAGATCCAAGAGTTAGACAGTTCCCAAAAACACTGTAGAAAAGATGGCAGAGCTTGTTGGGAGTTAGATAGGTATATTAAAAATGGGAAATTCTATTAACAAATAAAGACTTGGTAGATTTAACTTTTAATATGAAGTTCACGAGAGAAAATGGAAAATGGGGTGACTGCATTTAAAGGATTGGGAACCACAATCTTAGATGATGGCATTAACAACAAAAACACGACAATAACGATGGCAGCCAGCATTTGTTAAACAGTTATTATGTGCTGGGCACTGTGCTGTGTACTTCACATGTGTTACCTTCTTCAGTCCTTTAGATGGTGGAGACTGGTGCTAAGACCATTTAACAGATGAGGAAACTGAGGCTCACAGAGGGCGGAATAGCAGATGACACAGGCAGACTACAGAATGTATGCTCTTAATCACTGACAATCCTCCCTTCCTTTCTCATCACACAATTGGAAACTCTTACTAAAGCCAAAAGGTAAAACCTACCAGGAGTAAAAGTATATCATACATTAAGTACACTATATCTCACAGTCTACTCTCCTTTAGCCATGAGAATAGTATGAATGAGAGTGTCAGTGAAGACAGGTCAATCCAATCAAACGGAAAAAATTAAAAAATCCCCAAGTGAGTATTGGGTAAATATAGAATTAAGAAGCATACCCATCTGGAGAAGATAATGCTGAAAGGGAGTGTTCTCGGCTGAAGTTTAAAAAGAGGCAGTCGGGAAGTTGGCTGAACACTCTTAAGGAGTGGCTGAACCACACAAATAGGAAAAACAAATAGCTGGGTCCATTGAGAATAGTATAAACATTTCAAACTCACAGAACAACAAATACAAAGAAAAATATATTAATAGGGTCTCCAGTAAAACTTTCATTGCCGATGATTACTTTTGAAACACAATTCACTGTTATTGCTTTCAATTTTCATAATCAATTATACTTAAATTTGCCAACTGCATCATTTCAGGATGTACCATTTTATAACAGATATCCTCTCAAAGTGAGACCTATCTACCCCTGGTTCACTGTAACCACCACTAATCAATCTAAACATACTTGCTTTTGATGTATTCTAGAACGAATTAACACTCTAAAGGAGGTAAAGAAATTTGTCCAGGAAAATGCTTGTTTTTTCATTTACTTTTTTTAAATATAAAACTTATTCAATATAAAATGCTTTTTATGTCTCTTCGGGGTACCCTGAAAACAATCACTGGACATAATTAAACCATCCATGTGTTTATTACCACCTATCAATCCCAGAGTACTAGGTTTGGTTCCTATTATCAAACCCCTGTAAACAATAGCTACTCCATATACACAAAAACCATCTAGAAATATTTTCTCTGATTGCATATAAAGTTACATACCCCCTTAAAATTTCTCTGATTGCATATAAAGTTACATACTAAGCATTTCAAGAACAAAGAATTCTCCCTATGTGTATAACCCCACCTTGAGTGGTCTGACCATTTACTCACTTTGGAAGCTGCCGAAACTCTCCTGAGTAATCTTCATATTTATAGTTCACCAGATGCCAGTCAGAGTTATAGGTTTTGATGCACTATTGGTGGGGAGGGGATTAAAAAAATAAAAAGTATAAGATGAACAGAAAAAAGATACGTGATGACTTTAAGAGAACATTTGGGTAGGTTTATGAATGCACACCTATACAAACATGAAAAAAATGCTTTCCCCTCAACTATCTCATGCCTGAAATTCCACCATCAGAGGTTCCTATGATGCTTACGAACCACTAAAATGGGTCACTTTAAGTTACCATTATCCATGATCTGAGAGCTGATTTTACAAGGAGACAAACTTCACCTCATCTTGCTGCATTTACATAACAACCTCCTGTTTCTTACTTTAAAGTACTTGGTTCTTAAGAAGTCACATGGCCTCTTCTAGAACATGAAAGTGAATGGAAACCAAAACACACTTTCAAGGTGTTTACTAACATTACAACTAGCTCTGTTAGTCAACACTATATAAATTTGTCCTCAGTTTTTCCTTCTAGTTTATAAGGGACAGAGTGAGGTTATTAGGAGGAAAGATTTAGATTCCAATTCATAGTGGCACCATGACATCTTCACGTGTATGCACATGCCTGAGTGTATAGAATGTACAAAGTATGGAGCATCCCATTGCCAAGTATTTTATGGTGACACTAACCTACAGAGACTGCATTAAACTACTTTGCTATACGACAGACTCAACAGACCAGCATGGTGTCTTTTATTCACCTATCCAGGAGGACTCATTGAGTAGTTTGTACAGTCTTAAGATTATAAGCCTGAATCTGCCAGATCTTCAAATATGAATGAGTCAAAATCAATCAGCGAAGCATATGAGTCAGTTACCATCAAGTTAGTTCAAATGATTTTAGGCAGCTCTTGACAACACATACGTGGACTTTGGTATGGCGAAAAAAAGGGAACGAATAAGTGAAAACATAGGTAGATAAATGTATTTATATCTTACCTACTTTACTTGACTCTGGCTGTAACAAATATCACAAACAAAGCCTCTATTCTGCCCATGTCATTTTATTGTTTATATTGCCAACCTTTTTTATCTATATCACAGCATATACCTGACAGCCTTCTGAAGCAAACTCCCCTCTACCTCCAAAGTCATGAAAATAACAGCAGCGAGTGCTTCTCTTATGCCAGGCTCTATGCTAAGCACTTTATTGGCAAGGGTGTAAAGGGAAAGTAGTGTAAGCTTTTTATATTATCATTCTGAGAGGTGGCATAAATAGCTGAAAAGGGTTAAGGACATGTGGGAGCTGAACAACTTTTCAATTTCCTTGCTATACAGTTACAAATAGTTTTAAATACCATTTTATTCTTGTAAATGCTTTTTAAAAAATTTTCAAAGCATTTTCATATTTAGAACATGAGACATCCACACTCAAAATTACATTCCAAAACTAGTATGATGTCAGAATTATTTGTAGGTTTGGATTTTCCCACTACTGTCCCTAGGTTCATTAGCACAGCTAAGTCAAGTCTGACTGTGCATGACACTGTCTTTTGGACATGTCCCTATTCTTTGTTCAGGAGGCCAAATCAGAGACAGCAGCAGCTCTCATAACCAAGGTGGTATTTCATCAAACATTGCAACTAAAGTTGTACTACCAAAGTCTATTGCAGGACATTACAACCTTTCTGAAGTATAAAATAAACTTGCCCGATGAAAAAGTAAATGAGTAAGCACAGATGTATACAACCAGTGCATTTATGAACAGAACAGCTGGATGCCCAAATTTTTAACAGCTTAGGCAAAAATGGATGAGAGATAATTATAATGTTTAAATATTTTAAATTATAAGGACTGCAAAAAATATAGTTAACCAGGTTAAGTAGCTAGAGATTCATTCATTTAATAAGGTATTGTTGACTGTCCATGGCAGGCACCCGCTAAATTCCAAGGAAGAAATACAGAATAAGGCAAGCAACCCCTATCCCTCTGTGGATGTAGAAAGTCTAGGAGGTAAGGGGTTCAATCAGAAATCAGTAGCAAGAAGAATGCATCTCTAAAAAGACAGGGATCTGACTGGCTGATTTCATGACTGACCTTTCAAACTTGTGAAATTCAATAATATTTTGAAGTTATACTGAAGGTTTTTGAAGTTGTTTTAAAAAAAGCTATTAGGCCATTCTCCTCTGGATCAGAGGATGGAGAGGAAGTGTTGCTCCACCCCGCCCTAGTGGAAGGGTCCCAAGAGGGTGTAGTTATGTTGGTTCCAGCAGCAAAGAATGAAGTCGTTATTGCTCAACCCACATTAAAGAACTTAATGGAGAGTTGTCTCTCAAAAACCATATTTGTCAATCTATTGGGGGAATTGAGTTAATAATTTTGCTACATGCTTTAAAGCAGGGGTTGACAAACTTTTTCTGCAAAAGGCCAGATAGTAAATATTTTCAGTTTTGAGGGTCACATTGTCTCTATTGCAACCACTCAACTCTGAGTTGTAATGAGAAAGTAGTCATAGGGAATATGTAAATGAATGGGTGTGGCTGTGTACAATAAAACTTTATTTACAAAAACAGGCTGCAGGCCAGATTTTGCTTGTGGGTCAGTCACAGTTTGCCTGCATCCTGCTTTAAAATAAACATTTAAGACATAAACTATCTGGCTGTATTTGTCTGAAATATAGTAGCAAAGGAGATAAGAAACTACCTTTGCAGAAGGATGAGAGAACACACTTAAAAATTTTTAAATACATATTTAATTTTTTGAAAAAATCAATAGAAACTAAATATTGTTATTTTAATTGGTGTTCACTTACAAGAGCATAGCTTCCTTGTAATGGGCAAATTTATTGGTGGGCATATTTATCATTTAAATATCACCTAGAAAAATGGGAATAAAAATCCTTTTTTTTTTTTTGGTTGAGGAAGATTGTCCCTGAGCTAACATCTGTGCCAGTCTTCCTCCATTTCGCATGTGGGATACCTTCACAACATGGCTTGATGAGCAGTGTATAGGTCCACGCCTGGGATCTGAACCCCCAAACCCTGGGCCGCTGAAGTGGAACACATGAACTCAATCACTATGCCATGGGGCCAGCTCCCTCAAAATCTATCATTTTTATATGAAGGAATATATCAAGAAACAAAATTAAAACACTTAATTAGTTTATCCTACCTAAAAGCTTCTGGAGGAAGAAACAAACACACTAAGAAAAAAAAAACCCAAGCAATCTAAATGCAATAATTTTTCTTTCATCCTTAACAAGACAATCATTATTTGTAAGATCAAACAAGAGTAATAATAATCATACATTGATCAGAGACAGTCAGGCTCTGCTCATTATCACCTGGTACTTCATGAATATTGAACTAGTCTCAAAAATAAGTTGCAAGTATAAACATATAAATGAAGTAAACGGATACAGAAATTGTGTGCTGAGTCCCCATTAAAACAGTATCAACCACGAAGCCTCTGCCAGAGATGTCCACTGAGTTCATTTTCAAGTTTCCCCTTATTCCGTGCCTATGAGATAAGTTCTGTAGAATTCACGTTTTGCCATTTGAAATGATCCCTCTTGACACTTCTGACTCTGAAAACCTCACGTCATCCTCCTATTTTAACATCCATCATAAAAATGTAATCACCTCTATGACACTATCTTGAAAATATCATTGAAATTTAAAGAAAAGGGGAGGACTGTGAGAGAAAAAGGACTTTTAAATACCATGTAAATTAATGCAGAAAAAGCACATTACCTCCGTGACAAATAAGCTCTGCGCTTCCTCGTGTGCGTTTGCAGGAACTGTCGAGCATTTGTATCGACCCTGTCGTCTCAGAATGGCTGTCTGTGAAGGAAAGCACGAGGAAAGGACTAGGGTAAGTGAAGACGGAAAGGTGCCAGCCTCCGAGCGCATGGGGGCCTAGCCTGGACACAGTCATTTCAGTCTCTACCAGCTGGTGCAGCTTCCTCCTTCCTTACGGCACACACAACAGATCCCATTTGGTATCCTAGAGTTGTAAAGCTGTGCAGGGCAAAGGCTCCAGCTTCTTTCTGGATCAGGGGCCCAATGACCCCTCCAGGGAGCTCTTTGGCTTCCCCCAGGCAGGGAAGAGGCCCCTTTCAGAGTCCCTAACTCTCTCACCCCAAGTGCTTTCTCTAGTCCCGCTGTATTGCCTTTTATTTGCCTTAATTGCCTTTTTTTAATTGTGGTGAAATCAACATAACATAAAATTTACCATTTTAACCATTTTTAAGCATACAGTTCAGTGGCACTAAGTACATTCACATTGTTGTATAACCATTACCACCATCCATTGCTTAATTGCCCTTTACATCCATTCTTGTTCACTGCCACATCCCCAGTGCCTAAGAGCAAGCTAATGAGACATGTAAAAGGTCCTTAATATTTGTTGAGTGAATCTATGAATTATGAATGCTATTTCCCCTCCTATGAACGTTATAACTGATTTTGTTTCACGAGGACTAAGTGCTTATTTTAAATAATAAAATGCCTCATGACTTTAGGAAGCAGCACATCTATCTGAATTAACATTGTTTAGAAGGGACTGTAGTGTCAATACAGGAAATTGGGCCTCAGGCTTCAGAAAGGAATGTTCTAGACTTTTTCTCCCATGGACTGCAATCCGTGGATACTATTAACAGATCATACATGAAAACATTTCTAACTGAATCTACCCTGTTGACTCTTCAGGCTAATTACTAAGCTGGGATCTCCCAGCATCTGTCCCAGCTGCTTCTCTCCTTTCTTTGGTTGGAGGAAGTTTTAGGTCGTCAAGTCTTAGATCCCTCCTTCTCCAGCAAAGACAGAGAACTCCAGGGCATATATTTTGTGTATAATTTAATTTTATTTCCTGCCCATAATTTCTATATTGTGTCTGCTTCACCTATATTTACTCTTTTCTTGCACTGTGTCCATCTTTGAAAGTAATCTTAAATTCTGCTTTCAGAGTAAGCATCCTTTATTCTAAAGGAAGAGAAGGAAGGAACTCTATTCTCCACCAAAGTCCTTCCCACGTGAATTATGAATTCATTCGGCCTCTGGGACGGCTTTCAAAACCCTGAGTCTCGGTTTCTTTGCAAATATTACAAACGATGACCTTTATTACATACCTGTTCCCATGAAATGCAATAAAGATGTGTGACAGTAAGCACTGAAGAGGTATAATCTACTCAAAAAGCTTCAAAGTAATACATCGATTATAAGACACTGTCAAACTATTAAGAATCAGCTGTAATATCAGTAAAGGGAAATTGTTTAAGAAATTGTGTGTGCTTCAAAGAAGGATACAGACTATCTCCCCACTTATTGTGTCCTTATCTTGATTTATTTGGGTCTATCAAGATTTTTGAAACTAATTATTATACTTTTGAAATGTTCAGGAAATGGCTCAGGTCAAGAAATAGAGGACTATTAGGGTCATTTCCAGCCCATTTCCCATCACAGCACTAGGAAGAAAGAAAATTTACTATAAAATTTTCCCAGTGGAACTACCAACTCAAGAAACTTTAATTATGTGACACTTTTCCAAACACCCCTTTAAGGTGAGAAAAGTAAAAGAAAATGGATCTTTTTTATTATTCTCATGGATCAAAGTGACATTATGCTCACCCTTAAAAAAAAAAAAAAGCAACTTCAATCATTAAAGAGAGATTTGACTTTTAACAAATAAGAGATGCTGGGCATAATTAAACCAATGATCCATGTATTTATTACCACCCACCAATACCAGAATAACTAGGTTTGAGTCCGTAACTATCAAGTCCTAACTTAGATTTTGACAAAGGTTAGTTTTCTGACCAGATAGAACTCTTTTTTTCCCCTAGAGACTTCATCCAAATAAAATTAATGCATTTCTTTAAAACCAGTCACTTAAATTAGTCATGCTTCTTCAGTACATATCTTAAATGCTCTTTTTATGTCTATTTCTTGTTGTACATACTATTAGATCTGTTTTAGATAATCTCTTTTCAGTAGAGGCATCCTTCCTTCCCAAATATGTTTGCTGTTCCTCACACCAAAAGGCGAGTCTATTTTCCCTCCCCTTGAATCTGGGCTGCCTTTGACCAATAAAATGAGGTGGAAGTGATGCTGTTCCAGTTCCAAACCTAGTATTTAGGAGAACTGGCAGTCTCTGCTTCTTCCTTCTTGGAAGACAACCACCACCTAAAAAGTTCTACTACTTTGAGACCACCATGCTATGAGGAAGGCCAAGCTGGCCATGTGGAGAGGTCATATATAGAAAGAGGCCCCACCGGCCCCCACACTTGATTCCAGCCATTCTGGTTGAGGTACCACAAGGTGAGTGAAGAAGTCATTTTGGACATTCCAGTCCCTGCAGACACCAAATAAAGCAGAACTACCCAGCTCAGCCTCAACCAAATTTCAGAATTACTAGAAAAAACAAATTATTGTCTTACTAGGCTTTCGGGTAATTTGTTACTCAATAATAGATAACTGTAACAAGACTGTGAGGGACTAAGAACATGTCCTAGGTGAAGTAACTGGAGAATACTGCCATTTTCAAGCAAATGTCTTCCAAGTACTAGTAACACTATAGCATTAGGACAGGAGCATTGAAGGGATACACTAAGCTGCAATCTGGTTTCCACACTCACCCTTGTGTTCAGTCAATGTCGTAAGAGTGGTCAAGTAAGAGAGAGAAAAATGTCTGTTGGACCTTGAGAGTAGACTTCAGTGGCTTCTCTTTCTCATTCTATTGATCATTTAAGGGCTCAGCATAAACATCACTTCATCCCTCCCTCCCTTTACTAGGTCCCTACTTCCTACCACCAGACACTGAACTAGCAATTGGAGACACAAAGTTTAATAAAATATAGTTGTAGTTCTTACAGAGCTTACAGTCTGATGACAGAGGAAGATGAAGAAGCAAATTATTAGAGTGTGAGAAGTACTACAGAAGGGTATAAGAGAAAACAGCACAGAGGCAGAGGCTGGTATGAGAGGAAAGAGAAGGGGAGGAGAAGAGGACATCAAGAAGATGTGCACAGAGGCAAAGACTTGTTTAAGCTAAATTGTATAGGATGAGTATAAATTGTATTCAGTACAAAAGGAAGAGAAACTTGAAATAAGCTTACCCTTGGAAAGTTAAAAGAGCAAATCAGGACATAATAGAGATTAGCTCTTTGCACATACAAAAGAAACAAACCTATTAAGTCCAAGAACTCAAAGGAAAAACTGCATAGAACTCAAATTAAACTTGAATTAAACAACACTAAAACCCCAACAACCTACAGCCTAGTCAATGGTTTTAACTCATCTGAGGAAAGAATGGGCCAACAGAAAGAACAGGGCTTGCATGACTGGAGCAATTGTGTCAGTGCCTTTATCACCATTTAAAAGGAAAGGCTGGGATCCATCAGGATATGACCTACTGGGGGACTACTGGACTTGGCACGAATAAGTAGTCACTGTTTGATGCCACCAGATGCCAAGGTCTTCCCACTCATTGTCTTTGCTCTGAGTCCAGTCTCACCAACCCACTTGTTTATAATGTGATTCCCATTTAGACTTTCCTAATTAGAGAGAATGAACAGCCAATGAACATAATCTGATTTGCCTATTAATTAGAGTTCTCAATGCACATTATTAAATGGTATTCTGGTTTGTTCTCCTGTGGGGTTGACTGCTACAACTCAGTTCTCCTGAGCCCAAACAACTCTGGTCATATTGACCAAACTCAGACTCTGGGCTTGCAAAGCTGAGATCTGATCCTAGACCTTGGTGACCTTATCAACCACGCTCCATGAGGCCCTATCTGATAGCTCGTCAGTCTCTGACTCCATTATCTGAAAGTCTCCTGCAGGCACGTGTCCTTCTTTCCCCCACCAGATTGTAGAATCCTTTGAGGGCAGGAGACACGCCTTTCTATTTGTACCCATATGCTAAGTTCTCAATAAACGTTTCAAGAATGAATGCATAAAACAGTCAATGGAGTAGAAATAGGAACCTACCAATAATCATCCATTACTTGCATATAAGGTTTTTTCTATTATTATAAAAAGTTCTCTGGTCCATTATGGAAATTGACAAGAGAAGACTATAGCATAAGTGAATGCTCTATTTCAATTCCTTCATAGATTTTATGTATTAAAAGTTACATTCAGGAAATAGTCTACTATATGCCAAATCGATTCACATTAAATTTCTGTAGTTTTATTTATTTGGCTTATAAGAGTCCAAATCAATACCAGGAGATTTATACTCAATGAACACTAAAGCTCGTCTCAAAAGCAATGTTAATTTTCTTTTTCATGGTTGTAGTATTCTTTTCTACTTTTCTATCAGTTAAAATCATATTCCTGCTAAAAGATGGGTCTGTATCCATTTTATATAAATCAGTGTCAAGGTGGACATTCAAAGAATATCAGTCCTATTCCTATGTTTGGAAATAAATTATTTCCATTCTACTAAGAAAGCTTAGTAGCTTTCCACATTTGCGGGGTGGCGGGGGGGGGGGGTGGAATTTAACACTATGACGTGTGATAAGATCTGAAAATTAAATCTAAACATAGCCAGCATCATCAGACAACAACTGGGATATAAATCTCACAGCACAAAGCACAATTTAAAATAAAAGCCTTCTTCTAGCTACTATAATAGTCTAAATTATTTTCGGTCAGTACCACTACTTAAGTTAAATACTGGTAGTCTCTGACACACAGAAATCCTTAATTATCTTGGCCAAGCATGGACAGAAGTCTTATGAGGAGTTCCGCAAAATTACAGGAGTAGTTGAAAAGGAAAACAGGACTGGTAAAGGAAGAGAAAGGGGTGACATTCTCTCACAAAGGGCTTATACAATGATGCATGACACCTGAGAGCCCCAGGTCAATCCTTATGGAACTTTTTTTTTAATGGAACAAGTCGAAGAATTGCAGAGCTGTCCCACTAGACTGGAATATGAAGAGTAAAATTTATAACTACCTCCAAGTCTAGTTTGGAAGGACAAATTTAAAATAGATTCTTCTTTATTTTAAAAACTTTTTTTTTCTCTTGGTTGAAATGATTCACTCCCAAAACTGGGGTCACTTGAACGCCTATGAGCCACATGTGGAACGTGGGATGCTTAGCCCAGGGAGGCACGGCCATGGGCCGCCTAAAGGGAACATAGAGAGGTACCACATCTCCTCACCTGGGACCAACCCTGGGGCTTCCCGGCAATTCCTGCCCCTCTTCTTCATCACTCACTGCTCCACCCTGATGGTCTGCTGCGACCCTGTTTCTTCAGCTTCAACTTGGAATCCCTCTCTACTAACAAAATTCCTGACCCCAGCCTGGCCAGGACTCTGTCTTCCTTCCATCAGAGCCAGCCAACATGCTACCTTGACCCCACTGAAGCTGGGATACTGAGCAGCTCATGTTTCAAACCACAAGAAATGTGACCCGAATAATTTAATTAGACATCCTATGGAAGAACTTGAGAAGCGATGTTGGAATGGGGTTTGAATTGAGAGCCAGGAAAACTGGGTTCTCATCTGAGCTCTGCCTCTAATTAGCTGCATAATATTAGGGGAAAGTTTCAACTTTCTATATCCATACAATAAAGAGCTCTCTAGGATCGCCAGGCTTCCTTTGTGGTTTAAAAATTCCACAGTTCTGTGAACATGGAATCCCAAGTCTCTCTCTCTCAAATCATTTATCCAAGTGCAAAGAATTGCTTTATGAGAAACAAAAACATAAAAGACGTCCAGAAAAAAGATGAATACTGTATCTGCTCTGATTTATAGTTGTATTACCCCACTTATTTTTTTAATGAAAGGAAATGTTAGATCAAAAGGAGGGAAGATTCACTATGCAGACTTAAACAAATATAGGCGTGAGTATTAACAAAGACATACTTTTGCGTCATCATTTATTTTTCATAACTCTCTCAACTCATATGATACTGAATTTTTTAATTAATCACTTTACAATGGGCATTAAATTATAACAAAACAACTCTCTTAATTCCTGGTGGAAAGTATGTATATCCATACGGGTGTTTAAAATATCATATTTTATAGGATTCTAATTAAGAGACTGAAACAAAAGGCCCACCCTTCCTCTGGGACCACAAGAACAATGAGCTAGAGACAATATCCCAGAGCGGTGGGTGGGCTGCAACCTGAGCCAGCTCCATGGATCTGCCACAGACTGTCTCCCCATCTCTCCTGTTCAAAGGAGTAAATGGCTGGGAGTGTTCTCTCTCAGACAGAAAAACAAACATCCAGGGTAGCCCAGAAGGGAGTGTGGGCTTCGAAACAGGAAGAGACGGCTCCTTGGATGTTCTAAGAACAACTCCAAGGAGAGGCGAGGCTGTAGTACACCAGCTGAGACACTGAGTCAGAAGAAGCAAAGAATGTTCTCTTCAAGAGGAGGTAACTGGTCAGTAGGCACATGGCTACAGAATGGAGAGAGTAAAAGGAAATTTCCTAGGTACCTGGGGTCTTACCTCCAAGATGGGCCTAGAGGCCTGGAGACAGCCTAAAGTCAAACGGTGCCCGCGGCCCACTCTGACGACCTGTGGGACAGAGAAGCCCAACAGGCTGCAGAGCGTGGTCAACTCCAATCTACCCTTAAGCTAAAACGTGGACTATCTTTGCTTAGCATTGTGTAATTCCATGTAAAGCATCCTGTACTTGTGTTTATTTTTGTGTTGTTTTAATTTACTTAGAATTATCCCTTCAAACCTTTGAGGGCTTGATGCCTTTGTCAGAGAAATAGTACTTTGATCTTCCAGGAGAAGGATAACCTTGGAGTGGGAGTAAAAGGGGGCCAGTGCTCAAAACCCAGGTGGTCTAGTGAGACTGAGCTCTTTAGATTGGCGTCCCTCAGCCTGGCTCATCTCCCTCACCAAACAAGTGAGCCCTGGGTTGGATTTTTATTGTGCTCAGCTTGGCCAAGTGGACAGCATCCACTTAAATGTTCTAAAGTTATCTCGAATTTTCAACTACTGCTATTAGATAGATGGCTCTCAACACCTTCCTTTCATCCCTAGGCCTGAACCAAACCACAGGTATCTCACGTATTGTGGAGTTAGGTCCCTTTGACATCTGCTGGAAATGCCCTCTTGGCTGTATTTGTCTCCACATTAAATGTTTTGTATCCAGTGCAGTATTAAAATTACTGTTAGACAAGTCTGGGAACTTTGCTGTGACTTACTGAGCACAGTGGTAACGAAACCTTTCCAAATATCTGGCAGATGCATTCATTTCAGAGCAGATGACTCACTTTTGAGAGGATTCAGTCCCGAGCTAGGCTGGAAACTGAAATTGACACAGGGCGTTCCCTACATCATTTCGGAGATCAAGTCTTGGCAGCTGACCCACAGTGTTCTACAAAGATCAGACAATTTAGTTTTAGGGAAGCAGTTTCCCGAGAATTCTCAATGTTCAGTTCACTAATAATTAAGAAAATGGACAAAGCATGGGACAAAACAAGGGTCTAGAGAAGGAATTTAAGTTTCTGGAGAGATGTAACAAAAAACAACTCCCAAGCAGCCAATGAAAACATTACAAGGACTCGGCCCTGATGGGGCAGAGAAATGGACCTCTCTCTGTCTCTAACAGCTCCTCTCCAACAGCTCCTGCACGATCCCCAAGCTTCCATCTTTAACCGTCTTTCTCTGTTCCAACTCAATACTCATCCTGTGTCACATCAATGACTTCCCAGCTGTACATCCTGACTATACAATGATTTAGGGTACTCTTGTATGAACCTCAGTGTAGCACCCAAATGGGTATGCTCGCCTTTCCTCTATCATCCCTCTTATCCATTCTCCGCACAGCTGCTAGTCATCTTTCTAAAACTCTTCTCTGATAGGGTCATGCCTCAGCTTAAACTCTTTCAACGACGCCTCACTGCCACCAGAATAAAGTCCAAACTCCTCAGCATGACCTAAGACTTTTGGTGACCAGCTGTACTGACTTTTCTGGATCCTTCTCCTGCCCTTCAGCACATGGGGTACTTCTGACTCCTTAATGTATGGGGCCATCTGCCTGGCTGCAGAGCTGCTCCTACTGACATGAGGGCTCCTGCAGCAGTTACCCTCGATTAGCATGCCTGCCATTCTACTGAATTACTCAACAACCTTCCTGTATCTCCTACCAGACTTGAGAACCACAGACTATGCTATTATCTTTACTTCTCCAACACCCATCATAACATCTGGCACAATATAAATGTTTGTTGAGTGAATGGGAAGTTGGGATTTTAAAATGGGGATGGTTCTATTTAGTTGTGAGATCACTTGGGGTTCCAAATGAGATAGTGTCTCAGCAACTGGTGAGGCATCTGGCAGCTTCCGTCACCACATAATGTCCTGTTTCCTAAAATGTCATATACATTTATAAATTTCAGTAGACCTTTGAGAGTCATAAAAATTTCATTCTGCTCCCTTCTCAAACCTCCAAAATTATACATTACATAATTGCCTGTCCAAGTGCAGCAAGTTATAACTAATTAAGCTAAATGTTCAGAATCCTTAATGCCCAGACTCATCAATTAAGTTCAGTTTTTAAAGAAATTTGTTTGTTTGTTTATGTTTGGTTTGGTATTACAAAGAAGCTTATTTTTAATCACTTCTTAACCTACCACTGCAAAAGTGAGAACAGGGGGGTATCCAGAAAACCAAGAATGTCCTTGTGGTCATTCAGGGGACAAGTGGCAAGTCCAGCTTCCCCCGTAGTAAGAGGCTCAGCCTCTCCACACTACATGACTTTGCAACTAAAAACTGCCATCTCAAAAATAAACCTACATTACCTACAGGAGAAGAAAGAGGCTGCAATAAGCTTCCTAGTCCCTCAGCTCCCTCTCTGCCAACTGAAAGACATCAGCCAAGGCATGCAAAAAGCTTTCCTGGATGGTGGTGTCTCTTTGGATTCTCACACATCTATGAGAATCCAAATTTTAGAGCAATTGTTATCTCTGAATTACAGTTAAGAAATGTGAGTTTTAGGAAGGTTTATTGCTTACCTAAAAACACAGATTAGTAACAGAGAGACCTGGGGCTAAAACCTAGGGTCATATGACTAAATCTTGGGTCTTGCCACTACCCCTAATGTCCAGAGCACCTGCCATGCCTCTGATTCATCTGTATTCCATTTGATAATATAACCTTGAGAAATGTATAAGCAAATATAGTTTCTTTTGTTTCCTAGTTGTCTGCATATGGCTCTGTATGTCCTTCTTTAGAATGCAATTCTAGTTGTTAAAAAGACCATAGTTTTGTGTGAACACCTAGCATGGTGAACATGCCTCATGTTAAAACATGTCCATTATTTACACATTCCAATATACCGATGAACTTTCAGGAAGGCATACTCCCTCATGTGCCCTTCATCATTCACATGCAAGGTTTATCTTGTGCCTAGAGGATAATTTCACTCAAATCCCTCTGTGCATTAACCAGCACCACCACCACGCTCGTCTTGTAAGAGCAGCACTTCAGCTCCTAGGATGCCATCCAAAGTCTTATCTTAAACAGTGGAGCAGAGGTTATCCTTTGCAGATAAAATGCTAAGTAGATTCAAGGACTTCCGACATCACAGAACTTCAGTGAACCTCCTGAATTTGTCCTCTCTGGTCTCAATACACACTCAGCGTGCACACTCAGAGTGCTGCTGCACAATCCATGCAGGACACACCTGGCAGTATCCAGGTTCTGCCAGGCAACTGTGGTAGAAAAAGGCAGAGGTATGGACCCAGCAGGACCCTTTCAGGTTGTAGGAACCATAAAGATTTTGTGTGTAGTAGTATGTTAAATGGCATCTCATAATTCTGAGGCCAAAACCTCAATTTATTTTTCTTTAAGGACTTTTGTTTTTTGTGGTTGCATGCAAACATATTATGCCTCCTTCTCGTCTACTCCTCTGATCTGCCACCTTTGGATATGCTCTTACCACCTCAAAGGCAGCTGGTGCCAAGATCCCAAAGTCATCCATGCATTCAATGCATATTAAGTGCTTACCATGGATATGCCTTTAAGTTTGGTGAGCTGAACAAGAAGGTTTTAAACAAATTAAGGAACAAATGTAACAGTCAAGGTAATAATAATAACCGAATGTTCTAAATCACCTTTTCCTGTCACATTGCTAGTAAGAAAAGAAGGTTACAATACAGCCATGCATTGCTTAATGACTGGGATATGTTCTGAGAAATGTGACCTACCTTTTAAACTTACTTTTTAAACAATCACTGGGGCTACTCTCCTAGGTAATGGACTTGAGAGAGCAAGGACAGGATCCGGAAGACTCATATGAGGCTCTTGCATTAACCAAGGCAAGAAAGGATAAAGGCTATGGCCTTGGTGCAGCGGTGGGAATACCAAATGATGACTCTTACTGTTACCCCACACCAGCCTATTCCCATTGCCTGCTTTCCAAATCCTCCTCATTCTCCTTCAAGCGGCACCTCTCCTTGGCCAACCTGACATTAGCTCCCTCAGCCCAATACACCTCTAAATTTCTCCATACCCAATCCTCTCCTTGCTGTTCATAGATAGAACTCTTTCTCCTTCCTGAACTCTTCCCCCAAAGACCCTTAATTCCATCCCCACTAATCCCTCAAGAGCCTTTGCTTCAAAACACATCCCCATAATATCTTGTATCCTCAATCTCGTCTACATTTCTGGACTTCCCTCTCATTTCCCCAATCCTGATTAAACCTCTTGTTATCGACTGGAGTCACGAGGATTCCTTCTCTTTCCTACTATTTAGGTAATGCTAACCTCTGTGTCCCCCCACTCACTTCCTCAGCCCTGCCTTGAAACTGTCTTCTTTGGCAATGACGTCCTAGTTACCAACTCCAATGACCTTTCTCTCCACCTCATCAGCAGGAGCACAGGACTGTCTGCCCTTTCTGCTTGCTTCTTCAAACTCCTCTCCCTGCTTCCAGGACCCTGCAGTTTCCTGCTTCTTTCCCATGCTTTCTGTCTCTGCTTTCCGCCTCCCTTTTTCCTAAGTAAAGGCGCTCTCCAAGACATAGTCCCCGTGGAGGCACTGTCATGCTTCTGAGCCCAGACCTCCTCTTTAACTCTCTTAAGCAGCGACTTCTGTATTTCCAACCACTTACAGGACTCTTAGCACCCAGATGTCCCACTATCTCAAACTTGATATTCCTAGATAAATTCCCATGAGACTCAATTTGTCCTGATGCTAGTCACATTCTTCTTATTATTATTAATATTAACTATCTCTTCCCCTAAGTCTTGAGCAATTTGAAAGCAGGAACCCCTGTATTATATTTATACTCTAAGCATCTCACGAGGCTGAGCCCTTTGCACAAATAGTACACCTATAAATTAGAATCTAAATACAAACACTCGTCAACTCAGCTGATCAGTGCTATCTGAAAAATAAGCTTTTCTTTTTAAGGCATATTTGATAATGAAACAATGATCTGTCACTGTTTTCTGTAATAGTCATTACTTGAATTAGAATTAAAATCTCATCTACTGAAGGTCTGCGCAATGTCAATTCAGAAATACTATTAATCCAGATTTTTCAGGTATATTCAATCGTAGACGTGAATTAATATCCCAGAAACCATAATATTCACAGAAAGTTACATTGTTGGCCACTGAATTCTGACTGACAAAAATTTCGAGGAATTTATCAAAAGAACATTTTTCAATACAAAGCCCAAACGAAGTACTAAGAAGATTTTTTTGGCAGTATATAATAAAAAGTGAGGACAAAACACTGTGAAAAAACTGTTTTCTTTTCAAAAGGACAGATGGGAAATGAGATCAGGGACTTCCAGGCCCTTTGTAAGTAGCTGGGCCTGGCTTCCTTTTCAGGTCAGTGGTTTGTAGATCATTATCAGTCTCATGTAAGTAGAAGAGGAAAAGAAACAGAGGAAAAATAAAAATCAGGATGTTATTTAAAAGGAAATGGATTAACCACATTTTTCTATACAATGCTGAGAACACTCTAGGATTCTCCTGTATCTAAACATTTCCAAAAGTGAAAATTTTTAGGATTTCCAATTCTTAATAATCTTTTCTCTGTATTCTCATCTTTTCTTTTAAATGCTCCTGCTAAGAGATTTGATAGTGATAATACATCATGAAACGTCAGTAGGAAGAGCACCTGAGAAATCACTCCTCACCTGACGTTGCACACAACTTTAAGGATGATGACAATTTCACATCCACATAGCACAGAAATCCTGTAACAACATGCTTTTTTTAAGTTGTGGTAAAATATACATAAAATTTACCACATTAACCATTTTTAAGTGTACAGTTCAGCAGCATTAAGAACATTCTCAATGTTATGTCCATCCACAGAACTCTTTTCATCTTGCAAAACAAACTCTGTACCCATTAAACAACTCCTTATTCCCTCTCCCTCAGCCCTTGGCAACCACCATTCTAACTTTCTGTCTCTATGAATTTGACTGCTCTAGGTACTTCATATAATTGGAATCACACAATATTTGTCCTTTGGCGACTGGCTTTTCATGTAGCATAATGTCCTCAAGGTCTATCCATGTTGTGGCATGTATCAGAATTTCCTTCCTTTTTAAGGCTGAATAATATTCCATTGTGTGCATAATACTACAATTTGTTTAACCATTCATCCACAGATGGACACTTGGGTTGTTTCCACCTCTTGGCTATGGTGAACATGAATGTACAAGTATCTCTGAGTCCCTGCTTTCAATTCTTTTGGGTACATCACCAGAAGTGGAATATGACATGCTTTTTTAATTTCTTCCATACAAACTCTATGCCTTGTTAGCTTATGTCAAACACCAAAGTCTAATTTTTGTGAAATATAAATGATATGTATAAATTGTCTCTCACTATCTCTTATTATTTACTACCTTTTCCATATTCTATCACTTTCATAACTGCACAAACATTAGTAAGCTGTGGAACAATCTAGGATACAAGAAGCTTGGTGGATCGACGGCAACAGTTAAGAACGTCACCACCACCAGCTTCATCTGGGAAATACTTGAAGGAGAATCATGACCAGAAATCAATGGCCAGACCCACATGGAGTCCTGGGCAATTACTTTCAGTTACACATAGATTTGTCATTTCTTAAACTACAGATTAACTTACACTTCTTGATCTAAAACATTTTAATCATAAAGGTTAGCACCTCTGTCTAACTGCCTAGTAAAGTTTACCTACAGTTTACCTATGGAAAAGTAAGTGCTCAGACTTAACGCCAAGTTAACTTGATGAACACGAAACTCTACGGTTCATTAGTCAGCTGAAAGTATGCTCCTTTTAAGACTCTATTTTGCCTCCACTTTTTTATTTCAGAAATTATCTAATTTCCACCAACCAAATCATTGATAAGGCATAAAGCTTTACAAATCTAGTCACCAGCACTTCCACATGTACTCAGTGATATTCATATTTACCTCCTGAATCAAACAAAACTACCTACTATTCATAATAATTTCACTAATTTTAAGTGAAGCCAGAAGTATCCAACCCTAGTACCCAGTGTGCAGAGCTTATGTGGATGTGGACAGAGATGGGAAGGGTGGGAGGACAGAGAGGCACAAACACCTGCCTGAGTCTTCCTCAGGGCCACAACACAGGTGGTGACACTTGAACACAAAAAGCATAAGAAGCCATAGTGAAAAGCCCAAGACAACGTACTTAGGTATTAATGGACACAGTGTAGACAGCAAGCATTAGAGGAATTAGGAGAATGGGAGGAAAATCACTGTGGACTTGACCAGCTTCAGAGACGTGAAATCTAAAGTCACCTTGGAAGAGCAAGAAGTTTCCAGAAGGATGAAAAAGAAGGGATGATATTGCTGGCAAGGAGAACCACAAAGCCAAGACAGAGACAGAAGAGAACAGATCGCCGAGCGCCAGGTCTGATTCTGAAAAAAGATGTGCAGTCAGCTAGTGAGGGCTGTATTAGCTATGGCATTCTTGTCCCTGGCTGTGGCAGATAAAATTTTACTTCACTAATATTCTGATGGCTGAGAACTATCCTTTTGTTTTGTAAAATCCACATTTACATCACGTCTCTCAGTTTTTTTGTTTTAAACATTCTTCCCCCACTCTTAGGCAAGTACATCTGACAGACAAAGCTTCTCTCCAAAAGACTCGTTTTCAAAGAACACTCCAACATCCTCAGGAGCTGATGGATAGCAACACACGTCCCACTCTAGAACTGCACAGATGGATCCTCACTATTCACACATATTTTGGAAAATTATCATCCTGAATATATTTGACAGAACGTCACCAAAGTTTTATTATTTTAATAGTTAAATAATATTGCTTAATTAGTAAGGGTAGTACTGCAAATTAACCCCCAGCATGCATTTTGCTCACTATTTGACCCATTTCCTAACCAATTTGCTATCTTTTTTCCATATGAAATAAAATACTTTCCCTTGATCTAATTTGTTCCCTCTGCCTCTAATAAGACAATAATTCCACTCCTATTCTGCCTAAAAAAATAAGGACAGACAGAAGGAATCTGTGGCACTGCCAAAACATTTTGCTCATTCAACTAACTAGACAGTAATTAGAATCACCAAGACAATTCAGCAAAAATGTACAGTGTAAATGCCCTTACTTGATTAGAATAGGGAAGTCTCCAAGAAAACAAATAACAGCATCCAAACTTGAATAGGGCCCATCACAATTACTGTGATGGGGATCAAAGCTGAAATTTAAGCTCCTTAATCTTTGGAAAGACTTCCTGAAAACAGAAAATATTACTCGCCCATTCAATTCCGGTCAGCAAAATGTCTTTCCTAGCATCTTTGCCTTTCCTAGAATATTTGTGCCTGGTATCCCCAGAGAAGTAGTTACAGGTGAACAGGACAAAGGAGTTTTTCTCAAAGTTTCAACCATCTGATTCTACAGCTGCTTAAACATCCAGGTTCTTTGCCCCTGAGCTAAAAGATGACACTAAATTACCTGTATCTTGTTTCTTTGGTTTGTTTGCTTCTTAAGCATTTTATCTCAGAGCTGCAAACACAACTTTGCATTCTAGGTTGCAAAACTCAAAATAACTTTGTTACTCTAATTAAAACCCAGAAGAATACATACTTCATGCTCAGAGAAACTTGAGATAACCTTTAGCTTCCTCAGAGCACACTACAGGAAAAATATGTCAACATGGAGTATAATTTGTAATCATCGGATTTAACTTCTCATGCTAATACATTTGTTGCCAAAACCACAGGCGAAGGCATCATTCTGATATTTCCATTTATTTGTCCTTTAAATGGGTAGTCTATTCATGCAATGAAGCTTTCAAAGCATTATATTTTGGGGCATGATCTGAAACCATTTATCAGTGGAGCACACTTTGGCAGCAGCATCACACTAATGGCCAATTTCAATCCCATGGCATTCCTTATTTTTCAGGAAAGAACTAAAGAATAATCATTTTCTCCACATGAATCTCTAACAAGTTAGAAAAAGTGAACATTTGTGAAAATTCTCACCTTTGCTGTAAAGTGGAGACTCCTAAATTTGGTGGGGGGAAAAAACTTCAAGGAATATAATTTAACAATTGTTATTAACATGGAAGTTTTGAAAGACAATTCAGTATGCAAAGAACTGTATATAGTAGGTTATGTTCTGGGGAGTGGGATTAGAAAGAAGGTGGTTGGAGGAGGCTTTTAATGTCAAGGATTTCAATAGCCCTTGTTGTTGCCTTTTTTTTTTTTTAACAAGTATGTAGTACTTTTCAAGTTAAACAACAAAGAATCAATGAAACTTAAGAAAAAAAATAAGGCAGCACAATTCACAGAAGTCAGGGCTTGGATGGTAACAGCATGAGGTAGAGAAGCATGGAGGTAGAGGAGAAGGAAGCGCCAAGATCAGGTCCTAGGCAAGCGCGGGAAGCAACCAGAACCTCCAAACAGACCAAGGTGACTAGGTGGCCAGGCATCTAACACCACTGTACGGGATTCCTGGAGGAAGAATGTTATTCTGCTCCTCACTAGCCTCAAAGCTCTTGTGGGTCATTCAGCCACAGGCCATAATCAGAAAGGCTTCAAGCAACAATCTAGAGAGCAGCTCACAGCAGGAACCATCTCTGCTGGCAGCTACTGAGCTTCAAGGAACAGCACCTGCCACTGCACCAGAGCGGGAGATGCTAGGACACTCCTGATAATCCCCAAACCCTTCTCTGTGAGCCCACAATTCAGGGCCTCTCTCATTGCAGTCTCCCAGAGTGCCATCCCAAAAGGATGCACGACAAAATCCTCCATGGCTCCCCAGCAAATCCCATCCTTAAGACTTAAACATTTAGCAAAAACCCTAAATTCCTCTCCAAACAAATCTCATAAGACATAGGAGGCACTTCCGTCTATGATATCATCCCAGAGTACAGTGCTTCTATTCAAGATAAAACACACACTTGAAAAAAATGTCACACATATGTGTTATATATACATACCTGTGCATATATCTGCATATTCATCTCTGCATATATATGTGCAAAAATAATACCATTAAAAAAAAACAACTCATAAAAGAATGCCTGGATGAATACAACGACATAACTTTTCTCTCTTAAATATCAACTGCTTTTCATCTTTTAAAAATCTTAAATTAACTAAAGAAATAATAAATCAATAGATAGAAAAGAATTTTTTTAACGATCAACCACGTGGTTCTATGTATAGAAACTTAAAAGGGACCTACCTGGAAGTCATCATAAGGGAAGAGCAGCATCTCCCTTAAACAATCATTCAGGATCTGTGTCTTCTTCTGGACGATGACATTTTCATAGTCAAGTGGCTCAATCAGCTTTGGCTTTGCCTGGAAGGTGGAAAAGATAAGCAATTAAAATTCTTATAGATAAATGCAATTTCTTACAATTAAAGAACTTTATACATTCTACTTTATATGTGTTTGGTTTTTCCAACTTTTCTATAAGAATGCATTCATTTTGCTGTCAGGAAGAATCAGAAACAAGAGGTAAAAGCTGTTTTCAAAGGAACAGAAGACTTTTCACAGCACTCTGTTTACATATAGTCATGTTCGTTCAGACACTGCAGCACAAAGGAGGCTATGGAGTCTGCTGGAGCTTCCAGTCATGTCTTGGGTCACCCCTGGCTAGGTCAGTCCCCTTCCAAACCTTAGGCTCTGCCAGAGCTGCCTTGCTTAGCAGTCCAGCCAGTGAAGGTTGGATGCCCACAGTGGCTCCAGTCATGACCATCCTTTCTTGGCCCAGGGCTTAAAACATCCACAGGGCTCACTATTTCATATAAGAATCTACAGAACACATCTCTGAGTCTCAAAATACCCCTGTCTATTCTGAAATATCTACAACTTACATATGTAATACCTACACCCAGAAAAATGTGGGCTGGACCAAAACCAGGCAAGCAGCGGGGAGAACGTACTACTTGAACCAGGGCTCTTGCGTGAACCTCAGGGAGTAGGAATGGCCATCCCTGGCATGCACTGAGCAGAAGAAAGAGGCAACGAGCAAAGAGGGGAAAGAAAAGAGAGAATACACCTTTTCTAGCTATTTCCAAAGTTAGCGTTCTTAGTAAAAATCTCTTTTATCTATTGCCAGTCATTGCCACGGTGTTGACTGATCACTTCCCACGTGGAAAGCACCGACTGGGCTAGGTTGGGGATAAAGAGACAGATTCAACTAACTATAGCACAGTATGCCAAGTGCTAAAATAGGCACACACACAGAGCATGATTACTTTTTGAAACTATTATTAAAAAAACATCGATATTCATAATTTCAACAAATGATATATGTATTAAAGTGACAATTAATATAAGAAATATATTAAAACCATCTGGTATGTAGCATCTAAATTAGGTATTGTGACTGAGGCTGCTTGCTATATGTTCTTAAAATCTGCCTTGTTTCCTTCCAAATGCAGCTGGACTGCATTTCCCAGCCTCCCCGTGGTTCAGTGTTGTCATGTGACTGTCTTCTGGTCAATGGCATGTGAGTGGAAGGGATGTGGCCATTGCCACGCTTGGCCCATAACAGCCTCTGCCATAGACTGAACATTTCTGTCCCCCACAAATTCCTGTTTTAAACCTAATTGCCAGTGTGACAGTACTGGGAGATGGGGCCTTTGGGAGGTGATTAGGTCATGAGAATGGAGCCCTCATGAACGGGATTAGTGCCCTTATAAGAGAGACTCCCAAGAGCTCTCTTGTCCCTTCTGCTATGTGAGGACACAGTGAGAAGATGGCCTTCTATGAAACAGGAAGTGACCCTCACAAGACACTCAGCCTGCCAGCACCTTGATCTTAGACTTCCCAGCCAGCCTCCAGAAATGTAAGAAACAAATATCTGTTGTTTAAGCCACCCATTCTGTTGTATTCTGTCAAAGTTGCCCAAACTGACTGAGACAGTCTCTCTCCCCTGCTCTCTCCTTACTTCCCTCTGCCAGCAGCACTGACTCAGGAGGCCTGAGGAGAGGGCGGAGCCCCAAGACAGAATGAGCCTGGATCCTGAATCACCCTGCAGAAGGCTGCCTGCTTAAAACCGGGGCTGAAATACCCGATGAGCAAGAACTAAATCATCTACTGTGTTAGGTCGCTGAGATTCTGGAGTTGCTTCATCAAGCAGTCAGCTTGCTCTGACTATATACATTTAATGCTCATATTTAACTCAAATTACTTGACTTAAGGAGACTCTGAAAAATGTTTTGACAAGCTAAGAAAAAACAAAATGCCCAAATAAGTGTATAAATACTATAATTAGGCAAAATATATGTTTATGGGCAGAGACTAAAAAATTTGCAATATCAAAAACAATTAAAGCTATCATAGTGAAAGGGTAGGTTACTTCTTACATTTGTAATGCTACAGATTTTACAATCAAACAAGGGGAAAACAAAGAAAAAGATTTATACAAAGTATTTTTAAAGTAAGAATTGCCACAAAAAATAACAAAAATATTCTCCAAAATATTTTAATTCAACTTAAATGATTTGTTCCTTTATTTTAGTTTGTTACACTGTATATAGTAATCAGTCTATAAGCACTTATTGGCAAAATGAATAGATGTCATGATTAGTAACTTTCTCCTTAGGAACCATGATTATATTCCTAATAAAACCCAAAGATGCATACAGCCTTCCACGATGACAGAGTTCAGGATTCTGACAGCTAAACTTCCATGACAAAGAAAGCAGACAGAGAGATACTGCAGGATGGGACAGGCACTGCATTCTCCCCTGCCCTATATAGTGTTCAGAACATGACTGCGAACCAGGGAAGTCCAGAGAGGGGGACCTAGTCCTTCACGGCAGCCCTGGGTCGCCAGAACCCTCAGCTGAATCCTTTGGACAGGACCATCAGCTCCACTCCCTCCAGGCCACAGGGTAAGGTCAACTGGCTTGTCAGAAAACAGTGCCACGATGGTAGCCCTTGTTAGAAGAGGGCAATGGAAAGGACACTGCTGAGACAGGGACTTTTCTCAGCCTGCAATGTTTGGGGTTTTTTTGCCTTGCTTCTACAGCACAGCAGCCAGTGGGGGCTTTCTCTGAGAGAGACCCAGGGCCTCACACCCTTCAGAAGTTGCACAGACACCCTAGCAAGTGGTTCCCTGTCCTCCTACAGCATGTCAGCAAACTTCTCCAAACATCCAGTGACCACAGCCACACTCCCTCCACCCATGCCTGGATCCTAGCATCGGGTACAAGTGACGGCCTCTTCCAAGTTTGTTCTTTTCTTGGCTCTCTGCTCCCTAAACAGTCTTATATTCTTAGGGCAGGGGTTGGCAAACTTTTTCTGTAAAGAGCCAAAGAGTAAATATTTTAGGGTTTGCTGGCCTTACGGTTTCTGTCACAACCAGAAAATTCTGCCATTGCAGGGCAAAAGCAGCCATAGACTGTAAGTAAGTGGACCTGGCGGTATTACAATAAAACTTTATTTACAAAAACAGGCAACAGTCAGATTTGGTCCAAGGGCCACAGTTTGCTGACGTACTCTTTAGAGTTATCTTTACCCCCTCATAGTTAATCCCCTTTTTACCAATTTAATAATTCTTTATATTAATTTTCTATGTGCAATTAACTGATGTGTTTCCTGTCTCTGGACTGATACAGACAACACGTTTACAACTTCTTAAATGTATTCAATGATTATGTCTCACTTATTTGACTAAACTTGGATTGTCTAAAAGGCTTAATAAATGAAAACTCTAAAAGTATTCATAGGTCAGTTTTGCCTATTTAGACACCAAATAACGCTTTTGTTACTTAGATGAATTATTGTTTTTGCCTGAAGGTATCCTAGAAGTATTTAATGACAGAATGTAATGTTGTGGACATTAAGACCACGTTGCTTTTGTGTGCTACTGTTAATTTTCAAAATGTTTTCACACAAATGACCACACTTAATCCACTGTTAAATTAATTCAACAAGGAGGCCACTACACTGAGAGGCTCCAATGACATGGCGGCCTATGTGAGCAAACAAAAATCTAAACCTGTAAATGCCTCACAGTTATGAAATTGAAACCTAAGGACAATCAATCACAAACAGCCAACTACGTTCTAAGCTATAGAAAATCAATAATTTCCTTTCTTCGCTTCCACACTTTTTCTATACTATAAGTCTCTCCCCAGCTCCTGTGGGCAGAGCGCTCCTAACCACATCCTGTTTGGTGCTGCCCTATTTGAGTCAATTTTTGCTCAAATAAACTCTTAAAATGTTTAATATGCCTTAATTTATATTTAAACACCACTTACCACCACTATAAGGTAGGCATGGAAACATCACTCCATTTTACTAAGGCTGGAAACTAAGGATCACGACTTGAGCTAATTGCCTGAAGGGTCTGACCAAGTAACCAGCAGACTGGATTAGAATGCAGTCTTCTGTCCAATAGAACTCTTTCTTCTCCAGGCTGCCCTGTTAATGGTCTGTGCTCACCAATGCTCAACCATAGTAAATGTGTGCAGAGTTTAGAAGCCAACATTTCTGTTACAGCCTGATGATGCATGTTAACCAGGAAAGCCCACAGGATGGATTTCAACAATAGGGAAAGCCGATGGGAGAATGACATGTCTTTTTTGGTCTCAAGGATTGAGAAGACTTGAAACTTGTACAAATCTTTAGGTCATTTAATGAAATGACTCCTTGAGACCTAATTGGGCAGAGGTCATCAGCAGCTGCAGGGAGCACTGTCCAAACAGAATCACTGACTCCAAGGAAAAGGGGTCAACTGAGAGCAACTTGCCCACTACCTAAGTTAGGAACAAGGCAAAAAGCTCTTACTTCAAATACAAATAACTGCCACAATGCTCCCCTCCATACATGGCCTCTACAGGGAGGAAAGAAAGAAACTATCAGAGGAGAAAGGCTTAGAATGGACATTGGTGAGGGAAGACAGGTAAAGGGACAAAAAGAAGAGAGGGGAGGAAGAGACAAAAGGGACAGAGACCTTGGGGTGGAGAAGGCAGAAGATGCAGAAGTGGAGAAAACATAAGAAAGAAGATAAAGATAGAAAAAGAAGATACAAAAAAGAAATGACAGAAGAAAGGGGCTTGGGAGCCCCGAGGGAAGTCACGTCTCTGCACCTACTCAACTGCGAGTTGACAATATAATCACCTATTTTCTACTCTTCTTTAAGCTGATGATTCACTGGTTACAGCTGTTCACTATTCTTCAGCTCCACTAAGTTTTTCCAGGTGCTCACATGAGTGGGAGGCAGCCCACTAGGGTAGGGAACTGACTGGTGACAGGGACATCACACTAACAGCAAAATGAAATTAAGCTAATTACCAGACAGCCAGTCCCCCACTCCTGGCTAAGAAGAAAGAGGCTTAGCACAGACCTGGCACACAGCCTCAGCTTTAAAGCTATCTCAACACGCTTAAATTCAATCTTTCTCCTGGTGACACAGCTCCAAGAGCTAAGTTCTTCATTTTCTATCTTCAAAAGAAAGATTCTGGGCCCAGAATTACCCAAATCAACCAGTGATCATAGGTGGAATTGCTCCCAGGCCATCAGAACCACCATGTTTTGAAACCCTGAGAATTCACCAGTTTGAATTTTAAATATTCACGCACACTGTGTTTCCCTAAGTATGATGGGGCTGAGCCAGCTCCTGAGTCTGCCACATTCAGAACCTACACGGTGCGTGATTATACTGCTTTTATAGTGTGTGAAAAAAGTAACTCCATCTAGACACAAGCCCTCAGCTTTCTCTCTCATTTGGAGGTGAAAAGTCTTTATCTGTGAATATTCATTTCTCAGGTTATTATGAAATCAGAAAGAAAGAGGACTGTGGTACTTTCAGTTCACAACAATCTACAGCAGTGGTTTTCAAAGTGGGGTCCCAGGAACAGCACCATCAGCATCACCTGGGAAGTTGTTACAAATGTAAATTCTGAGGCCCTACCCCAAAGCTCAATCAGGAATTCCAGAGGTGGGCACCAGCTATCTGTGCTTGAACAAGCTCTCCAGGGGATTCTGAAGAACACTCGGTCTATGATGATGCCCGAGAAACCGTGTTAGAATTTGTAAACTCATGGATAAAAAAGGAACAAGCCCACTGCTGAGCTTCTTGACCTCCTTGGGATTACAGAGCCCTTTGAGAGCCTGGTCTCCACCCCAACCAGAAATGTACATACACACTCCTTTCCAAATCTCATACAGTTTTGGGGAGAAGGTTGTCATTCCCTGGAGAAGAGCCATGGAAGACACCCTGGACTCGTAGGAGAGGCAGGCCAGTAAACACTTAATTCATTATAGTGAGAGGTGCTGGCAGGAGTTAAACACAGAGGTGAGGGAGGAGGTCGAGCAAATTGCTGTCCATGGGCTGTGGAGTTTCCTCACCTAACCAGGGAGGTGGTGCTTCACCAGCGCCAAAGGAAGAATGAGAATTCTTCGGGTGGGCAAAGCTTTGCACTCCTTAACTTGACAACGCAGCCCTCCTCAGCTAGGCAGATGTGAGGGTTCTGGTCACGTCTCTACCCCGGGGGCTCAAGAATTAGCAATGCGGTTCACCATTTCTGACGTGAGCCCGCTCCTGTCACCCCCTCACACTTCTACAGTTGTCACAGTCCTACAGCCCTGCAGGCAGCAGCCTACAAATATTTTATTTTAGCAGAAGAATCCTTCATCTAAAAAACAAATCTCACAGACAAATATGCCAAAAAAGTTAAAGCCAAATTGCTCTAGTCCCAGAGCCTCCAGTACTTGGCCACCACCTCCCTCAACCCAGTACAAGGTAGCCTCTCCTTTCTCTGACTGCTGCACCCCTGGTGAGTAGCAGTCCTAGCATGCAGTTCTTTCTGCCCTGGACTGAAATGACCCTGAACAACTCACCTCCTCAACTATCAGTGTTGTGGAACAGGGCTGGGTCTCGTCATCTCTGTGCCCCCTCAGCGTGTGGCCCAGGACCCAGAGATGTACTGACTATGAGGTTAACAAAGCTTAATGCCCCTCACTTGCATGGACCCCTCTGCAGGCCTCAGGAGAGCCCTCATACACATTCGTGTATAGTTCAATTGTTGCTCAGCATCTTGACTTAGGAAGACTTGCAGGAACGTACCCACTGTGCCAGTCCGCCCAACCTCAAGACTCACGACATGCAGACAGCATGAGGAGCCATATCGCAATACAGATATGTCGCAAGGTGCCTGGTCCCAGACTTACTTGCGTGTATTTGAGACTAGTCACTGCACAAATTGAGAATGCCCAAAAATCATGCAGCTCATGTATGAAAGAAACCTAACAGAGGTTTATCCAATCCTAAAAATTTATGTGATGTTACCAAATATTGTGAAACTAGAAGCAAACTTTCTAAACTATCATTAATAAAATGCAAATTTTGACTAATCATGCTAAGGGAAAGATTCAACAATCTATTCTTGCAATACAGAATAACACAAAATCATGATCATATGAAGAGGTGATGAGAATATGAAACCAAAAAACGTAGGAGAGAAACTATTATTGAGGTGTGTCAAGAGTTTCACTGATAAAAATACTGTTTTCCCAGATTTCTAATGTTTATGGTTTAAGTTAGCTTTTTAAAATTTGTAATTTGTTGTGATTTCTTAGATTTCAAATTCTAAATAAATATTCACTTCCATGCCTTATTTTGTATTTATAATTTTGAATTATTTTTCTTAAGGCCCCCAAAATTCCATAAGCTTCATCTCTCACAAAACCTAGATCTGCCCTGATAGGGCCATATATACCACGTGGATACTGATCCAATGAAGGCAGTAGAGAACAGTGCTTAAGAAAGCTGAGCTTTCCTATGGGGCCATTGTTGAGCTCCACAGAGTCAATGCACGTAAAATGCTTAGCAGAGCATGGCAAACAGTAAGCACATAATGAACGTAGTTATTATTACTATTATTATTAAATGTGTTGCTTGCATGACAATAATCTTAGATTTTTGAGTGACCACTCCACGTACATTCAATTTTACCAATCTCTTTACAAAAACTTTCCTCCACTCTCTAGGAACATATGAAATAAAACAGACAACAATGGCAGGGACTTTCACAAAGAAGGAAAAACAAAAGACCAAGTATAGAGGAAACTGTATAATAAATAGAGATGACACTGGAATTCAGGGACTGAGCCCAAAATAAACACAAATAGATGCTTACATTATGAACTGAATTGAGCATTGATGAAGTCTATGTCAGGAAGGATTGAAAAGAACAACAGTTGGGGGTCAGGGTCTACACTCAGAGCACTCAGACCCACTCCCACTAGGGCAGCTCTATGAGAGCAGCGGGGTCTAAGATTCAAAGGAAGAGGGAGGCAGGAGGAAAACCCAAGGGACACTGCTCTCAGAGGGTTATGTGGCACTTACCCAGGGGCGAAAATGGAGGCAGACTCAACTGGGGAGTCTAGCAGGCCCAGAGCCCACAGACAGTTTTCTAACAAAGAATCAAAACCCTGGTTTCCACGGAGGAGACCCAGAGGAATAGCCTGAGGCCAGGGCCACATGATCAGAAGAGTGGAGAGAAGGAGCTCATCTGGAGGGACAACATGGGCAGAGGTTAGCCACTGACTGATGTGGAGGTCCACCAGTCCCCACTACCAGTCAAGGCAGCGGGCAGCAGAGCAAACCTCCAGTGATCATGCAGCCCCCACGGATGCCAAAGAGCATGATCCACATGCCCTGCCCGTTAGTCTCCCTTGGAGGCTCTCTGAACTCACTCTCTCCCACAGTGCTTGCTGCTTTGGTTCTGGCTGCTCAACATCCATGCAAATTGAAATTCCAGAGCCGCAGGCAAGCACAAGCCATGGAACCTTCTCAGCGCCAGGAAAATGAGATTCCTCTGGAATCCAACAGAACTGGAAAGTGCCAGCCCACAAATAAGTTCAATTTTGGCCCAACATGTATGAAGCCTCAAAAAACATGAGAAGAGCTTTGCAAAAAGACTTATTGATTCCATTGCTCTTCCCTCTAACACGATAGCTTCCCGTGAACTTTCTAGTTATTTCTTGCCTTTGTGTCTCTGGTAATTAAATGTTCACACAAGCTGAAACCCCAAATGCCACTTCTTGAAATAGCAAACTAAGGAAATGGCAACTCTTGGAACATTCTATTTTAAGAAATGAGAAATTCATCGTTTCTGCTTACAAAAAATTTAGGACTTCCTTGATTTATCTGCATGGTTATAAAAGCTACTTGATTGACTGAGACAAAGATCCTTCACGAAACTTAGTCCATGTTTACAACGGTGTACTTCTTAACATTGCCAACAGGACACCAGCACTGTTCCTGGGGACAGGGACAATGCAACTTGTGATAAGAACGAAGGGGCTTCTGAAGCCAGATGTTAATCAGCGTGGCCCCATGAACCTTCTTGCACTACCATCCTGCTCATGACTCTCACTCACTACATACTCCCACCAAGAACTTCTTAAAGTTGTCAAATTTGAAGAAAGAATCCTCATTTTCCCAAAAGTAGGGTGGGCACAGGAAATTAACAGCTGCCTCTCTTCTTCTCATGCAAATATTATTAGCAGTTACGTGTTCCTTCTTTCCAGAGAGTTTTACTGAGCCTGTCCATGTACACTGTGCCAGGTTCTGGGACACCAAGATGAAAAGGACACAGTGCTTGCCCCCAGAGAGCTCACAATCCAGATGGGAGACAGATTTGTGAACAATTAGAACAGAATGACTGACAGCAATGGGAACCCAGAACTGGCATCTGACCCACTAGAATGAACCTGACTTCCCCCCAGCTGCATTACAAGCTCCACGAGGACAAAGATTTCTCTATTTTACTCACTGCTACCACCAGCACCTAGAACAGAACGTGGCATAGCACAGGCTCTCAATAAACATGTGCAGGATGACTGAAGGAACCCAACAACGTGGGTGCTTCTTGCAGGAGGTTGTTAGAGCTGAGTCTAAGAGATGAACAGTCAGCCAGGATTCAGAGTGGACTGGGGATTCCTTGTGGAGAAAATGGAGACCCCAGGTATCATGCTCTTGGATGGAACTAGATTTTATGGGGCCTGAAATTTGTATAATCAGAGGGGGAAGGGATTTAAAAATTACAAAATTATTAATATAAAGTTGCTGGAGTCCTTCCCAGGGCCTTGGAAGGGATTTTGAAATGGAAGCTTCGTTAGCTTCAGGATAAATCCTGCTCTGAGCACTGTGAGTTAGGGAAGGAGCAAGCAGTTCAGAAGAGCTGTGGCAGAGCTGCATAAAGGGGGCAGGGTGGCACCAGGCCAAGGACTTGGGGCACAAGTCTCCAGGGGGCTACAGCATCACTGGAAATCCAAGGTGATGGAGAAAAACACATTTATGAGAACTCCTTTCTGAAAAGATATTCTATGTGGCTGCAAAGAATACATGAATAAGCTACTTGAGGTGGGCAGTGGAATGCTCAGATGGACGTGCTTGAGAAACAATGGATGGTTAACTGTAGGGTTTTGGTTTCTCTGCATGGGTGAGCAACACTAAAGTCGGAGAACAGCTCTGAACAAGGCATCCCACTCCACCTCTGCCCCAGGCAGCCCTCAGTCTCTCCTCTAAAATAGTAAACAAATATCTAAATTGTACCTGTTTGAGGGGGTACCAATGATTAGCTCACCTGGGGTGCCCATATGTCTCAAAGCCATCCCTGGACTGCAGCCTGTGGTGAAAGATGAGGCCAGAGTGGCAGGTGGGCCACGTTGAGAAGGGCCCTAAGGAAGCCAGCAAATTGATGCAGGAGCAAGGAGACTGAGAAACATAAAACTGGGTCCCGTACCACGCACCAGCAGTGGAAAATGACATCCCATTAACTTGTAATAGACACATCCTTCTTCCCTTAACCCATGACATTAAAACATAGAAGACCATGATAACCAAAATATGGTCAAATTCTCCAGACTGTTCATCAGCGTGTGCAGGAACAGTGGTCTCAGCAGTTTAGAAGCGTGCTCGTTTAAAAGGAGCAGGAGGCTTGGTAATATTAGAACTAACAATTGTGCAAACACCAGAACCTGAGATTATCTGCTCTAACCCTCTCGTCTTACAGAAAGGGAAACCTGGGAGCGTGGGAGTTAACTGACTGTCCCAGGTCCCAGCAGGAGCTGCTGGCAAAGCTGGGCCTGGATCCCAAGTCTCCTGACTCCTGGTCCAAGCTCCTCCTCTCTGCCTCTACATTTTAATTTTTGCGCTTTCATTGACAACATGCACTAGCATGTAGTATAAAAAACTGGAGGAAAGAGAACCTTATCTAAGCTTGGACTGAGAAGCAAGCTCAAACCTGAGCATTAAACCACAACAGTTAGTGAATTGGGAAATATTCAGAAGAGTGCATAATAAACAACAAACTCTCAGGCATCTAAATAGATTTCTCACACTGAAATGCGGTGTTATCCTCAGAACAGACTAACACCAAGAATGACACACTTGTGAACAGTATTTTATATTATAAACACTGATAAGATGCTGACTTTCCTTTTTATACTAAAAAAAGGACTCAAGAGAACTTGTCATTGAACAAAGGTTTTCTTTAAGTAGGCACATCACTATGAGCAGAACTTGGACACTCAAAATCAATCAATTTGATGGAAGGAAAAGAGTTTGGGTTTTGTATTTGTCATTTTTATAAATAACTGTGGTTTTCCAAAATTATCATCCTATTACTAAAATGAACAGAATTAAAGACTCCATGAAAAACTGTCAAATCAATAGCATCTAGAAAATGGCGTACGAGAAACATCATAATGAAAATTGAGGTAATAATAAAGACAATAATAATACTGATTGATGAAAACCCACATAACTGCTTGCATTTAGTCAGCTGCGCTCAATGGTGATGCCGCAGAGAATGCTAATGAAGAGAGGAAGGGATTAGGGACTTCCTCCACACCCTGTGCCCATGGAGCTTGAGGAGAGATTTGAGTGGCATGGGGATCTCGCCCTTGCAGACAGCGCCTCAAGAGTCTTCTATCCTGACATGGGGCATGGGCCGAGGAAGGCAGAGAAGGGTGTAAGAAGAGAGAGAGAGAACAGGCGAGAGCCTGAGGGGCGGGCTCAGCACGTGCCTCTCACACCACATCCAGGCCCAGCTTCTAATGCTGTTTGCCATTTTTTCACATGTGAAAAGCGATAATGAAAGCAAAAAAAGAAAAAAATGCACCATGGTCGTTGTAGACATAATTCTATCCTAAATCTACACTACAGATTCTTTTCCAGCCAAAATTTTCCCCCCTTTTTTAGCACTGTGGCCTGAAATTCTTAATTCTTCCTATGTCAATGAAAGCTATTTTTGGAACTCTGAAATGAAGAGGTCAAGTAATTAAGCTAAAAGGCTCTAAAAGCCAGATTTGGTCAGATTTCAAAACAATTTACTTTAAGCTACTTATTTGAAGATATTGGAGGCAAGGGATGGAATATTCATAACACATATCTGGTTCACAAAAGAGTTTCTGCATACTTCAACGCCAGAAAGGCAGTCTGGAGACCAGTTAAGGGCAGGTGTGGGGAGTTAAGATTAAAATCCTGGTCCCAAAAATGTTTACTATTGTTGAAGGTGGTGACAGGTAGACAGGGGGTGGTTAGACCAGTACAGGGCTTCTCAAAGTGTAGTCTCCAGACCAGCAGCATCAGCAGCACCTGGAACTTGCTAGAAATGCACATTCAGCCCAGACCTGCTGAATCAGAAACTCTGGGGTGGGGCCCAGCAATCTGGGGTTTAACAAAGCCTCTAGGTGACTGATGCCCACCCAAGTTTGAGAACCACTGTACTAGTCTATCTACTTTCGTGTATGTTTGAGAATTTCACATTTAAAAGTTTTTTCAAAAAATCCTGGCTCCATTGCTTATTGTGTATGTGGCCTTGGGACAAGCTACCAAATCTCTATATCTGCATCTGAAAATGGGAAAAGTAATAATTTCTCTTATCATCATCCCAGGATTACTGAAGGGTTTCAATTCATAGTCCCTGGTGCAGAGAAGAACTCAACAAATGGTGTCATGGGGGTCATATATAGTTATGTGTCATTCAGATACAAGAGAATTTTACACCCTACAACATACACATGCCTTTGCTAGATCACACACACATTATGTCATTAAACCTCCACAAAACTCTGTATGGTTGTATCATCACCATTTCAGAGGAGGAAACTGAAGCTCAGAGAGGCTAAATGAATTAATGAAGGTCACACAGATGGTGACCCTTGGGTCTCCTGGCTCCAAGCCCAGGATCTTTTCCATCAACCATCAGCAATAAACATGATGGAATTTCAGAGTTCTAGAACAGGAAGCACTTCCCTAATGCTTCCATTTCTCTCCTTAGGGAAACACATAACACTGCTCCACACTGGGATGCTTCAGCCTCCACACTTCTAGGGAGGAGAGAAGTCTGAGGCTTTCTGCCCAGCTCTGAGATCTGGAAATGTAAGCTGCATTGAACTGCCCAGGCTCCATGACCTCACTGAGGGAAAGATAAAAGGTAGAGTCCTTTCCTGAAGGATATTCATTTTCCACCTCAAGAATTTAAAAATCATACTCCAAAATACTAAATCTTCATGAAGAACCAGGTTTGAACGCTGGGACACATATTAATACCATTAGGTAGTATTTTACTTACTTTACCAATAAATAGTTCAAGGACATGATCTTTGCAAGGAAAATCCAACCTTACACTTAAATCATGCGTTTTTCCTCCACAGATTCACAAATATGGTACCCCATCCAATGACTCACCCCCCGAAATGACAACTTTCTGTTTTGAGGCATTTAAGCTATGGAATGTGTAAGTTTAAAGACCTGCACTGTTCAAGGCAGTAGCTACTAGCTGCAGGTGCTACTCTGAACTCAGACATGCTGTAGGTGTAAAACAGATACCAAATTTCGAAGACTTAGTATGAATAAAAGAAAGTATAATACCTCGATATTCTTATAAGGGTTAAATGCAGAAATGATAATATTTTGGAAACACTGGGTTAAAATTATAGTATTAAAGTTAATTATACCTATTTCTTTTTACTTTAATTTGGCTACTAGAAAATTGGAAATTACATATGTGGCTCATGTTGTAATTCTATTAGACAGCACTATTAAAGACTGTATGAAACTTTAACGTAGGTAAATTTTAAAACTTCTCGGCAAAACAACGGACAGAACTCTTCCTGAAATTTTTACTTGGGAAGACAAGACAAATTTCAGAAAAACCACCACATTAGAGACAAAGTCGTCAGGTCTGGTCTTGGTCAAGTAAAGCAGGCAACCCGTGTTGTCCAGTGTTACTAACAGGCCCCTCCTTTCCTAATTCTCTCTCCGGGGGGAGCTATCTTCTTTGCCCTACATCTTTCAGGGCTCCACTACCTTTTTCACATATAATTAGTTTACTGGGATGCTGGTATTAAGGCCACACAATAACTTTTCCACATGTACTACAATCAACAAAGGTGATGTTTCAGCTTCAGGTGTGGCTGACAGAAAGAAGTGGTACTGATAACAGAAAGGGGTGCTGGCTAAGAGGAAGAGAGGGAAGGGTTTGACTTTGGTCACGTAGTTTGCACTTCCGTCCTCAAGTACACACATAAAATATTAGCTAACATTTTAATTTAGATAAAAAATAAGAGAAGCACAGGAGAGTTTCAGGCCACAACACCCATATCATATCTAGTCAAGGAGGCTCCTCCTGGTGCATCCCTTTTTACTTTTTGGTAGTTCAACACATTTGGATATTGATGGCTAAACCTTGAAGGTGCAAGAAGGAAGAATGAAAAAGGAGAATGATCCTCAGATCCAGTCTCTCCTGGAGGCCCTTTCTGCAACCCATCCTTTGCCAATACATTCCTCAAAGAGTGACCAGGACCATGCCAAGAAGTCAAAAAAAAAAAGCTTTGATATTATGTCAGAGATGGAATACGAAAAAAAAACCCAAAACCACCCATGATTCCTCCTGAGCATAAACCCCCTTATTAGCGAGGGAATCTGGAGTATAAATCTCAGCTACAATATGGTGGAGATGCATAATAACTTAACACATTGGAATAATGAGGCCATGATCGGTCACAGGGGCACATGGTCTAGGGGAAAATATAGGGAGAGGGTTTTAAAAGGCTTCTTGGAGGAGCTGGCATGTGAGCTGGGACTTGAAGGATAAACAGGAATGGTCGGCTATGAGGCGCGTGCCAGCAAAGGAAGAGCTGAAAATACAGGGCCTGGGTCAGAATGCATTTTGGAAGCTGCAGGAGATGAGGCCAGCAAGCAAGTTCAGGGCCAGCCTCTAAGGGTCAAGTAGGCCATGCTTCACCTTCTCTACAAAGGGAAGTTAGAACAGGGCTTTAAGCAGGAAATTGACCATAACTGTGTTTTGAAAAGAGTGGTCTGGTAGCACACTGGAGCACAGGAGCTCGGAGTAAGGAAAGACTGAATGCAGTAAGTTAACGAGGGCAGTCCAGATAACCTTTGGAGATGAGTCTGGAGGGCAGTCACTGCTACTATCTCCATCTGATAGAAACTCAACCTCAGCTTAGAAATGTCAAGTAGGTGTTTAAAAGACACAGGACCCAGGTCTGCTGACAGTGAGTCTTTGCACCACTCACTTGTGCTTCTCCCTGGGTAGTGACAACTCTCCACAGCCAGGAAATCCCAAAACAGAACTACGGACTGGCTCCTCCCTGAGAACCTGGTAAAGTCCTCAGAGACCCACTGGTTAAGTGGCACATGTACTTGTCTGGAAAGCGAACACTAAAACCTTCTAAAGCCTCAAAATGGTACTCTAAGAGAAACTTAGGACTAGCTCTATCACATTACAGGGATATTTCAAACTTCTGTAAAGTGGAGGATAAACCATAATTTTCAAGCCTTCCTGGTTCTAAAATTATACTCACACTCCTATGTCATCTGTAGGCTCAAGCCAGGTCTTCCTGCATCTCCTGTGTAATATTCCCTGCTAACTCCAAATTCTGCTGCCATTTTTATTTATTTCCAGGTTGGCCAACCCATGTCACTTGTCTTACTCATTACATTGGGTGGAAATCCAATATTCCCTGTTTTGTAGCTCCTACACCTCAAAACCCAAACGATTTTGAATAAACTAAGCTTAGAACCTGAAACCGAAACTCCAGGATCTTGACCTGACTCCATCATAGGTGATTCTGGATCAAAGATAATAACCCTGAAACACGGAGCTTTAGCCCCAGAAGAGAACCTAGAGATTATCTACTATACCCTTCTCCTCTTACAGATGAGAAAACTACTGAAGTCAGGCCAGGGAGGGGAGGGGAGGGTGGTGATCAGCAGAGATTGCGAGGCAGATCCAGGACCAAAATTAGGTCTCTGGTCTCCAAAGTGCTTCCTATTAGACCACCCACACTACCTGCTGCCTGTGACATAGTTCTGCTGCCTGGTATTTAGTCAATACCTGTGAGAGAAGAGAGGACACTGGGCAAATGACAGCCTCCTCCACACACTGCGGGGACCACAGTACCCATTTTACTCATTAAGGAACAAACATTTCAGGCTTATTCTGGATCATGCCGTAAGTTAATAAAAAAAGAAATCTAGGGAGGAAAATAAGATGTCTCCCGACTCTCAGACATTCCACCAATATATATTCCTATATAACTTTCTGGGAAAATGATAAAAAAAAAACGACACCCAAAATAAGAGTGACTCCCAATACCAATTAATTCTATTTTGTTCATATTTCCAACTTCTTCAGGCATGACCATCCTTCTCTTTATCTGTGCTATTCAACCACTGCTGTTCTGTCACTTATAAACTGGACTTTCTCTAAAAATTTCTAAACTTGTTAAGGGCGGGGAGATTTCAACCTTCTTTTTCATCTTTATAATCCCAATGCCAAGCATAAACAAATACGCTCATTTTCATTAATGAATTTACATAAGTGTCCCGGTATGGATTTGGGGAAACTGGACTGGAAGCCTGGCTCTGCCACTTACTAAACGTGTCAGATTACCTAACCTCTCTGTGCTCAGTGTCCTCATCTGTAAAGTGAAACAATACTAGCACGTGCCTCCTAGAATTGTGAGGATTAATGGAAAGAATGTATTTAATAGGCTTAAAATGGTGTCTGGCACAGAGCAAGGCACTATATAAATTTTTTTTTTTCCTTTTTCTCCCTAAAGCCCCCCGTACATAGTTGTATATTCTTCGTTGTGGGTCCTTCTAGTTGTGGTATGTGGGACGCTGCCTCAGCGTGGTTTGATGAGCAGTGCCATGTCCGCGCCCAGGATTCGAACCAACGAAACACTGGGCCGCCTGCAGCGGAGCGCACGAACTTAACCACTCGGCCACGGGGCCAGCCCCACTATATAAATATTTTTGTTACACACACACAGAAGAAAACAACTGGCATTACCTTGTTATAAAAAATAGTGACCAGCCATTCTGCCTCCACATTGATGACAGACATGAAATAATAAGTACACTGGAGCTGAGCGGATTTTTGTGCTCTATACAAGTAATAAGCCCAGAAAGTAAGAGAGGCTCAGTGTGGTAATGAGGTAGTGACGCAAGCTGTGGAAGCTCCTTCTCTGGGATAGTTTTCCCTGCCTGCAAGGTAATTAAATTCACCTCAACCCTATCTTAGCATGCACTCCCCAAGGATTCCTTCCACTGACCACTCCACAAAATATGTGTGCAATTTTGAGGGCTTCATTCATGCAAACTGTTCACATGAATGGTCAGGGGCCCCTAAGCCTTCTGCAAAGCAGAGCTAAGACTGCTTTAGGTGCTGAAAAATTGAGATCATGTCCTGCCGGAGCCAGTGATGATTTAAGTGTTGTCTGCCTAAGTGGGAAAGGATAGGTGAGATTAACACCCACTGAGCCCAATATTATCATGTGAAAAGCATTTCTGAGAAGTGAAGCCCCTCATTACCCAGACCTTGCTGCTTGGGGAGAGGAAGGGTGTTGGTCTCAGCCACCTGTGTGTATCCCCATGCACTCCACAATAAGTCTGGCAAATCTCAGGGCTTGTAAAGGTGGGTTGAATGAACGAAGAAACAAATGACAGGGAAACCAAAGAACGTAGTGAAACCTTATGACTCTGAATAAGTAAAATGTTCTGTTTTTCTGGGATTTCTGACCTGGGAATATGTCATTACACAGAGCATGCAGAAACTTCTTTCCTTCACCACTCAATATTTTAAAAACAAAGAAACTACTTATTAAATATCACCAACATAATTAACATCATTACTTAATTATTTCTAAAGATGTCTATAGAGATGCAGGAAAACCTGTAGGGCAGAAGGGCTTTACAAGTATAATTTAATTAACTCAATCGCAGGCATCTAAAGTCTTACAGGATATTTACAACAACATGACCATTGCCCGTAAGCTTATACTTCAGGGTTTGTGTCTTAATTCACTTCTGCTTCCTCTAGAGTAAACAGAACTTTTCTGTTTTCACAGGTAATGCACTGACTTGTACAACCAGAAGTCCCTTTCTACATCGGCACACGTGCTGCCTTCTCATGTACTCACTGAGCTAATCATTTCTTCAAGTATCAAAATAAGAACTCAGATTGCGTTTTTAACACTTGAAGATCCCAGAAAAATAACATAAATAGAAAAGGTGTCTCTAGAAAGAAACTTTTCAAAAAATACCTAATGAGTATACGTAAGACATGAAAATTCAGTTCTTCTCTATCTTCACGTCCTCCAATGCTCAAAATTCCCCAAATAAGACCTGCGCTGCAGTCCTACCTGCCTCTTGAAAGTAACGCACTGAAAGGGCAACACGAACGACATCTATCCCAGCTTGAGGCCACGCCCTTTTCCTCCAAATTGTTGAGCAGTAAGAGGGAGAATAAATTATTTCCAGGAATTACTTGAGAGTTTGGGGGACAAAAATAGGTATTCAGATGTAAGCAGGGTAACTAACTTGTAGACATCAAGAATATCCTGATTGTTCCCCTGTTAGTCATGCACAGCCCACAGTCATTTTTCAATGGGGTTGGCTGTGAGCCGGCAGAGGAATGGGGAAGTTTCACCATGCACTTCCTCCCCTGCTTACTGTCACAATGAGGGGACAAGACCCACCTACGTAGGTGCCTGAAAGTTGAACCTCACAGCCTCTGAAACTTTATAATGTCCAAACACATACTTCTCATGGAAACAATGACTTGACCTAGCACGGAACAAGCAACCACTACTAAGGGAAAGCTTAACTGTTGCCTTGGCAGAGGGGAAAGAAACATTACAGTAGTCCCCTCATCCACAGGGGATAAAACGATGAATAGTACTGAACCCTATCTATACTATTTTTTTCCCTATATACACATACCTACGATAAAGTTTAATTTATAAGTTAGGCACAGTAAGAGATTAACAATAACTAAGAACAATTGTGACAATATACTGTAATAAAAGTCATGTGACTGTGGTCTCTCTCAAATTGCGTGTGTGTGTGAGGAAGATTGGCCCTGAGCTAACATCTGTGCCAATCTTCCTCTATTTTATGTGGGATGCCGCCACAGTGCGGCTTGAAGAGCGGTGCTAGGCCTACACCTGGGATCCAAACCTGCAAAGTGGAGCAGGCGAACTTAACCACCATGCCACCGGGTCAGCGCCTCAAAATATCTGATAGTGTACTGTACTCACCCTTCTTCTTGTGATGATGTGAGATGATACAATGCCTACATGACAAGATGAAGTGAGGTAAACGACACAGGCACTGTGACCTAGCATTATTGTCAGACGGTGGTTGACCTCGGGTAACTGAAACTGTGGAAAGCAAAACTGTGGCTACGGGGGAACCTACTGTATTGCCAAAGAAAACGGCCAGACTTCTGATAGAAGTTTCACAGAACAAGTACTTCTTCTGACTTGCATAAGTGCTTTAAGATATATTTACTAGTATATTCACTGTTAGTCATTCATGCACCAAAAGCCATTTTTCAATGACTATATATAGGGCTAACTGCAAAGAATTAGAAACAAATTGAATAGCCATCAAATTATGGTACGCTATAAAATAGAATACTATACAGCCAATAAGAGTAATAGCATTAATCTATATATGGTGACAGAGAAAGATATTCTTGATATGTTCTGGGAGAAAATTAATGCAGAAATCTATAGTACTAGTACATATTCCAAATACACAAACAATAAGTTATATTTTTATATGCACAAGAGAAAATCTGGAAATGTATACACCAAATAATCAATAAGGGGCACTTCTGGAGAATAAAGGTATGGCACTTTACCTTTTTTCCCTATTTCTACACTATTCATATTTCTTATTACATGCATTAATTACTTTTATGCTTTCTAAACTATGTAATATTTTCCCCCAAGGAGTGATTGTGGACATAACTAAAACCAGCAAAACCTGATTTCAAAATACTACCTCTTGAATAAAGACAGTTACTTATATTTAAATGTTACAGATTTGGAGATTCTCACCAAGTACATGGGCTACTGACACAACAATAACGAACAGTACTGCAACAAGTAGATCTCATGGCTGTACCAGCATACTTTTAAAAATTCATCCTGAAAAAAAGTTGTATTCCAAGCAGTTTGCTGAATTCTCATTTGCTGTGAGATAATCACAGGTAAGGAGATCTGCCCTGGGCAGAGGCCCTGCTTAAATATCCTTGCTTCTCTTATCTGATATTAGCTCTTTTTATCTTGCTTACCCTGAGGGAAGAAGAGAAACACTATCAGATAAGAAAAAGGTGCTTGTATCAATGCTGCCTTCACCTCTCCTTCACACCTCTCTCTGCAGGTGCACAGAGCCAGAGCTCTCCAGGCTGCCAGAAGCTTCTGGGCCCTGAGAAGCATTCCTGCCAGGTGCAGCTGCAGCCAGCACAGCCTCATCCATTGCAATGGAAATAGAACTCCCAGTGGAACTGCCTGGAGTGAGATTTGACCTAAACAAATAACTGGGACATGAGCAGCTGATTTTTTGAGCACTAGAGAGAAAAATAAGTTTTTTAAAAGTCACTTGTATGATTTAAAAAAAAATCACACAGCATCTTTCTACAGTGTATTTATTCCTCTGGACAAATATTTCTACACATCTGGAGAATCACTGACAAAAGATTTTTAAGAATATTCACAGGGGAACACAAACCACACAACTTCCTCCAAGAAATCAAAAGTTACATCAGCTGGGAGCTTTAACCAGTTAAATCTATACAGCATGTAAGTGGCTCAAGCTACACAACAGATAAATGAACTATTGTGCTAGAAGAAAGGAATCCAAGATAATGAATAACATCTCTAAACAATATGCAGGGGGAGAGAAACCTAAATCTCTGAGATGAAAAACTGCAGTGAAAAAGCCCATCACACTTCACTTTCTCAGTTCACTGTTAGCAATGTAATTTTTAAGGCAATGCAATAAATGGCCAGTCGCATATGTCACGGAGGATAGCAAGTTAATTCAAATCAAATATATTATAGGGAAGTTTAAGTTCAGATTCTTAAAGACATTAATTGAAAATTAAGTTAATTAACCAAATATTTTATGATAATAGGAACTGAACCTTCATATTAAAAAAAACACTAGATATAATCGCTAAGTACTAGTTTAACAATCCCTTTAACAGATCATTTGAAAGGCTCAATTGTCCCCTCTGAAGTTCATGTTGGTGGTTTTTTGCAGTTTGCTTAAAAAATTATATGCCTTTATTGTACTAAAGAAATTCCGAGAGAGAGAAGCACAACCTACTCACTGATGATAACAACACAACCATTTTTCACATTCCTTCCTTACAAAGTCTACAAAAGTGCTTGAATTTATCCAAACTACTATTAGTTTAGCTAATGTTAAAAATAGAAACTTTTCTACCAATTGGTTCAAAGTTCAGGTTATTTCTTACAGTGTTCAAGGCAAACCTGTTTAAATGAGTGAGAACACATGTAATTTCAAGTTAGGTTCCTTAAAACCCCCAACGTCATCTTAATTTTCACAATAACATAAATACATAAGGTAAAAATGTTTTCATTTTGCAAAAGACTACTTTGTCAACCCTCTGGAAGGCAATTACAACGTGCCTCCCTGGGTTTCCATCTGGCAACACTGCAGCTAGGTGGGACATAATTTTGAACAATACATAACAGTTGTTCTATACAAAGAAGCCCCCTGGAAACCACATTCACCCACAAAATGTCAACATATCTTTCCTCACAAAGAAGAATCAAAGTGGAACCAAAGCCAAGCTACAGGAAAAGAGAGAGAAGAGAGTTCACAAGAGACAGAGTAAGTTTTAAAATCGAGCAGAGGGCAAGAAGGCACCAGGCGGGCACACGACGAAAGCACTTCGTGGAGAAGACAACAGAGACACTGTGGAGGCGCCCCTCTTACCAGCACGGGCCCTGGGCTCTCTGCTTCCACTTCTCCCTGAGCGGCATCCTTGCACTGCAGAGGGGACTCGATCACAAGCTCCTTTTTGACACTTCTACTACTTGTCCTGCATTTATCAGCCTGCATTCTCAGCTGAAAACACAAGTCAGAAAGTCTGCAACTGGGACAGCTGCGAGTCCCTGGCCGTGCAAGGCACACGCATACCAGTGGCCTGAGGAAGAAAAGAAAGCTGGCTTCCTAGGCACAAGTGGTCAGCCCCACTGTCTGGGTCTGCAGAGCCTGTGGGGTGGGAGGGCATGCCAGCGAGGGCCAGCCTCCAGGGGTGTTACTACTGCTCGGAAAATGGGAGGTTCCCACTTGCCGGCCAAAGGAAAACAAACCCCAAACTGTACAATACACAGTGTACTGCCTCTCCGATAAAGACCAGCCTCATTGTGTCTGCTCCACACGGCGTGGGCCAAATCAACCCAAAGGAAAATACTGCAGTGTTTAAAAAAAACAGTCACGGTTAGACTCCTTCATAATTATTTCAAATCTGAGGCTCCTGGAACAGAAGAGCAGCTAGGTCGTCTGGGTGTTCTAAAATTCTTACGGTTTCTGGATGCTTTCCTTCATGTTATGGCTAAACACCAAATACTTGGCTGATGATCAAAGCAGGGAAGAGCAACCAGCAAAGGGTTCCCATAGCCTGTACCTCATGGGTGTAGGTATAAGGAAAGAGTTTCCCCCTGCACAACAGACTGCAGGACGCAAAACTTAACTTGTCTACTATTCTATGCCGGAAAGACAAGGTCATCAAACATTTTCACAGGATACCATGTATCATGGTAAACACTTTTATTAAACAGAATACTACTTTCAGTTCATCCACAGCTGTGCCAGTACCAGTAGGTAATGAGCCCAGGACTAGGTACCAAAGAAGATCATAGTAAAATATAAGGCAGAATGTCTCTCTCTTCAAGGAGCATCAGAGCAAGCTGGAAAGGCAAGATGAATAGACATCATAAGTGACAGATTAATATAATTAATAGAGATTTACACAAAAGCACAGGATAGCAGCTGGGTCCCCATGCCATGGTTTGATGGTGATAGCACCCAAAATTTGTTTTCCCAAACGCCTGCTATTTCTACCCTTTCCTCATGTTAATAGTGGAGCAATTTTTAAATCATTTTAAAATCATTTCTTAGGAAAAATTAAAATAGAAGTGTTAAGGGATTTATTTTAAACATTACATGGAAAATGAGCATTAAAGTGTGATTAAATATTAATCCACACTTCCTGGGATGCTGCAGAGCTTCTCCCAGTTAGTGACTCTGCTTATTTCCTTGAAATCAGCGAGGATTTAGTAACCGTAATAACAGAAGCAGCAGTAGTAAGTAAATAATGGAACTAGGTGTCACTTAGCAACAACAGGTACCACAAGGGACACTACTCAGTGTACATAGGTACACTACTCATGGAAATACAGAAGCCGTTATAGAAGATACAGGTACAAGTCTCCCACTTTCCAGGGGAAGTAACTGAGGCTGGAAGGGCTCAGAGGGGGCGGTGGGGAAGCCAAGATGGCACCTACGTCTGCACATTCTCCTCCTTCCCACCAGGGCCGGCCGAGACGGCTCCAGTCTCTGTCACTCAAACACCAGGAATCCTTCTGAATGTGGATATTAACTGTAGAATGAGTCACAAGGGCTCAAGGAGTCCATAAAAAGCAAGTAGTAGTTTCTATAATAATTCTTTTTAAACTACCCAATTTCTCAACCTTGGGTAATCTCTTAGGGTAAATAAAAACACTACCAAATCAGTGTTTCAGAGTAATATGATCTATGAATTTAAAAAATCTTTGTAAAGTTACAAGAGGATAGGGAAAAAAAAAGGAGCCTCAGAAAAGAGTTACATAAATATAGGATTAAAAAAGTTATATCGAAACTTAGTAAACGTCCTGTGAATCAGAGGAGGCAGGAACGGATGAAGCCACAAGCACTAAACCAACAAACTGAGATGTAGTGAAGTACAGTGTAACCAACGACTCGAAAACCTTTTGAAATGGCTCAAGAAGTTCTAAAAAGCCCAAGTCTCCCTCAAATCCCCACCATCATTAAGCTACCAGAAGTTTTGGACTTTAAGGGGAGAAATGCTATCCTATTTATTGGGTCAAAATACTCTGACATTCTGTAAGTAATGAGAAGGAACTTAAAAGGTTATTTTATGAACACTGTAAGTGCTTGCTGTGCCCCAAGCCCTGCATAGATAATAACTTATTTAATCTTCATAACAACCCTACAAAGTAGGGTCATCCCCATTTTACAGACAATAACATGGTTATCCCCATTTTAGAGATGAGGACACTGATGCACAGAGAGGTTACGTATGTGCAGAAGGTCACACAGTGAGCAGTGGCAATATGGATCCAGTGTACACATCCTTAACCATGACAGCACACTGAATCAGTTGTCTATTCCAACTACGCCAACTGCTAAAAAGTACAAATATGTAAAAGCTACTGATCAGCAATTAAAGATAAAGGCAGCATCTGAGTTTAATCCTATCAAAGCAAACTAGTGAAGAGGCAAAAAGGTAAAAATGGCATTCACAGCACACTGCCTGTACATAGTAGGTGTTCATTAAATGGTAACTACTCTAATTGTTGTTGATCTTGTTATTCCAATCTGAAGAAAGTAACATTAGTCTTAAATTCAGGACTTCGGCTGTGCGATCTAAAACGACAATTCCACCAACTGTTGCTACGACACATTACAAAGTGCTTCAGCAATTTAAAATCAACTGTTCTTTCCTCTTTGCTACTTGGATATGACAGCTGCCTTCAAACGGTCATCTTGAACACCCCGTGTTCAAGCCATGAGCCAGGCATCATCTTCCTGAAGTTCTTCTATATTTTTCCAAATTTTAGCCAAGAATTTATACTTCTTTTGTAATCAAGGAAAAAACTTTGAATTGGCTCTGAGCTTCCAGGTAGGCAGGACAGGAAGGCAAACATGATCAGTTCTATAATTCATATCATCAAAAGGATAAAACATACTAAACTGTAAGACAAGTAAATTTTTTTTAAAGTTTCTTACACAGAGATTTACATAAAAGGGGACTTAATTAATGCACTAGACAAGGTTCTCAGCATGCGTATAGGAAATGCAGCAGCAAAATTCACACAGCTTTCTCATCACCATCTCAGAACATTATGCTTAAATCTTGGATAAAGGAAAGCAATTCTGGGAACAAGACAGTCATCTAGTCTATCACCTTCGAGTGGGTCCAACTTATGAAAGAAGGAAATTCTCAGGACTTAGAAGAATGGAGATACTACTGTCAGCTTTCCCGCTACCTAATTTCTCAGGCAATGCAAAGTGCTCTTGTCCTACTCTGCTCGTTTAGGACAGACCAACACTTTAGAAGTCTGATAGTCAAGGGGAGTCACATGGTACAGCATTTCCCTCCAGAACCTAAACCTCCAAGTAGGATGTGGTTTCTCTAGGGGGTTCATGAGATGAATGCCTGAGGACATTAGAATGACATCTGGTTAGAGCAACCACAAGAGGAAATGCCATCTCAGAAGGACAGGAAGTAGGTGGCCAGGGTTTCTGTTACAACATTTCAAAGAACAAGGTAGATGCTGGACCTCTGGATTCAAACCTACAAACATCTACTACTATCTAACCTCAAGTTCTTTCACACATTAACTTGTTTAACTCTTACAATAACAAACACATCTATTAACATGTATTAAGGGTATAGAGTTTTACTGTTAAAACAGAACAGAGTAAATCCCGTGGGGAAGTAGGCACACTTCAGAAGTAGGATGGGAATGAATACTTCTCTATGTGGGTTTCAATTCTTAGATTTAAAATGTATACAAATTGTTAGACAGGTTGGGTACACAAACCATGAAAACTTTATAGGAAATTTATGGAATTTTCTAAGGGCAATTTTTTACTATAAGGTGTAACTGCCCCTGACACAGGAAGGGTTAATAATCACTGGAAAAGGCTTGCCAACAAACTGTGACCTGGAGGTGAGATGGCTGGTTAGCCAAAGACGGGTAAGATCTCCAGAAGGAGGAAACCTAAGCCAGGCACAGCCGCCCAGGGCACAGGTGAAGACAGGATATCGGGAGCAGGAGGGGCCGTTGCCTAGGAGGCCTTGCATGTTCTGAGATAAGAATATACGAGCACAGCAAAAACATGATAATATCAAAACAGAGACCAAGGGAGGGCTCCTTGAGAAATCACTAAGAATTCTTGGCATCCGCTAATTACTTTGTCCAGAACACTTTGTGTATGTTTAACAGATGTAAGCTGTATATATATTGAAACGCTGGTTATAATAAACTCAGAGTGGCCATCAGCCCTCTCTGCATCTATCCTGGTGGTGTGTACATTGGATCATGACACCGACATAAGGGAGGCTAACTTTAGACTCTAAAGCTCCCATCTTCCCCCTCCCACCATAGGATGAAGTTCCATTACATTTTGAAAAGCAAGAAGCTGAAGGACCCTCTCACCCAGAGGACTCCTACACATGCCTCAAGACCCAGTTTAAATACTACTTTCCCTATGAAACTTTCTTGATCCTCCTGGCCAGAATTAATTAGCTCCTCGTCTGTTAACCCTCCAGGGAGCTTTTCACAGTCTACCTTTAATTAAGTTTGCATATGTCACACTCTTCAGTGAGACTGTAAATTCATGAGGGTAGGGACTGTACTTAGCCATCTGTGAGTCTCCAGTGTCTTAGGTACTGCAAGCACTCAAAACATATTCGCTGAATCGAATGCTTACGTGAGTTTTGTGTCACTGCTTATCTTTAGCCCTAAAGTGAAATTTAATTGTAAAAACATGCTAACATTTTCATTTGTTAATGGCCCAAATTAAGGCAGAGGCATTCAACTGTTCATAACTGAAATCCAAAGTACCATTTACTAATAATTAAAATGTTCTTGGGCCAGCCCCACAGCCAAGTGGTTAAAAGTTCCGGTGTTCCGCTTTGGCAGCCCAGGTTCACAGATGTGGATCCCAGGCGCAGACCTATGGCACTCGTCAGCCATACTGTGGAGGCATCCCACATGCAAAGTGGAGGAAGACAGGCACAGATGTTGGCTTGGGGCTAATCTTCCTCAAGCAAAAACAGAGGAGGATTAGCAATGGATGGTAGCTCAGGATGAATCTTCCTCACACACACACAAAAAAGTGTTCTTTCCTCTCAGCTAAAAAAACGTTATTCTGCAAAACTTGCTAGACATTTTTTGACACAAAGGTACACTTGGAAACAATACAACTGAACCTTTAAGAAGTGCAAATAAACTTGTTTTAAGAAACGAACTATATAAAATTTGAAAGCGCATTTTGCTGTAGCTAATAACTATATAATAACTGTACAAGGAATATATATCAATTATTTCAAATTAATGGAACGTTTCACTCTCTGTTTAGGGGCTCTTAGCACATCAGAAGGATATTTAAAATATAACAATCAACTTTAAAGGCAAAAAATGTATATATATTTTGGAGTAGAGGCTTTCAATTATATATATATCTTTAAAGTATATATAAAGTATATTTAAACATATAAAGCATATATATACAAACACATACTTTAGAGAAGAGACTTAAATATGTATTAGAGATATATATACATCTTTTTTCTCTTTATTTTTTTATTGAGGTAACAGTGGTTTATAACATTATATAAATTTTATGTGTACTTCATTATATTTTGACTTCTGTATAGCCTACATTGTGTTCACCACCACAAGTCTAGTTGCCATCTGTCACCATTCAAATGTGCCCCTTTATCCTTGTCACCCTCTCCCTAGCCCCTTCCCCTCTGATAGTGGAGATATATATCTAGATATATTTATATCTAAGTATTAAATAACTATACATATTATATATATACATATTTATATTTAAGTCCCCAAAGTAATCATTCCTTTTCTCTTGTTCTGGGTAAATTTGAACTACTAAGTAAAAATTATTATGAAAAACTGAAAAACGGAGCAAATGACTAAAGATTTTCCACAGTGTATTGTTACTCATCAGCTTGCTGGCCAAAGAAAAGAAAAGGTGTCAGGAACACGATCTGCCCTTCTGAGAAAAACAAAAATATGGGAGATAGAAGGCACAAGAAGCAGCAAAACAGAGAACAGGACAGGATTAAAGGCAACAGATGCAGGGAGCAAAGTGATAACAGTCAGTTACAGCAGAGGAGGGATACAGTGACAAAAAGACAGAATAGACGTGGGGTAGGTAGAGGTGGGAGAGGAGAGAGGATTTCTACATCAGACCCTTGGGGCCTCTTAGAAGAGTTAATATATATTTTAAAAAAGGCAGTCTGATGCTCACCTCAACTATTTTTGCCATTAGAGATTTAATCAAATAATCACAGAAATGGAATATGCCTCATCATCTAGTCTAGTGTTTCTTAGCCTGGAATCCAAGGCTGAACTCCGGGGGAAAGCCGTCCATGAACCCTCTAAGACTACATTCAAAATTTTGTGTGCCTGGGATTTTTCCAAGGAAAGGCCCCTGGAGCTTATCCGGTTCTTAGAGAAGGGATCAAGGAGAGATTCTCCACTCACAGAACAAGGACACTGAGGTCCAGAGAGATGAGCTGGAGAGCCAACCAAACTCTTAAGAAACAAAGCTCTTCACTTCAGCAGGTTCAAATTCTATTTAAGTAGAGATAACAGCTATTTAAGCACCAGGCACCAGTTAAATAAACAAACCATTAGATGGCAATCAGCAGTGTCAACAGCTGCAGTCTACTCATTTGTTGATGGATGGCCAAGTCAGGAAATGGGTCATTACACAAAGCCTGATGCCCAGTGGAGAACCCAAGGCCATTAAATATACCTCCAAAAGAGGGCAAATAATACAACCAATAAAAATTACGTTTTTTGAGAACTCTTACTGATACTTGAGAAAATGCCCACAATTATACATACATACAAGACTGAAAAAAAAACACCACCACAACCAAAATGTGGCTGATTACCTCTGGTATGTGAGACTATTAGTGACTTTTTTTCCTAAACTCTTTTGTTTTCAAATGTTCTTCAAAAGCACTTCTCACTTCTATAGTCATAAATAAATGAATACGCTGTATTACAAGATAATGGTATAGAAAAAGCTCACATAGAGGTTTTAGCTCCCACTACACCACTCAACAGATGTGTGATATTAGAAAAGTCACTTCACCTCTCTGGGTCCCACAGACTTCACCTATAAAATGAAGGACTTACACCAAAAGATCTTTCCAACTATATATGTCTATAATATCAACTATTAAAACTTCCCTTATTGATGACATTTGGGGGAAAACAAACCACTCCAATGGAATGATATAAACATTTCAAAATCACATTGCTCTACTACATACAAAAGAAGAACACAAAGAGTGCAAAAGTGGATATATTTCTAACTGTGTCAGATCCTCATTTCCAACGAAGCAGGGGCAGAGCTGAGAGGCTGGCAGACGACAAGAACTACAGGCTGTTCCGTTGGTGAAGAAGGGTGTCAGGGGGAGGCCTGCTGCCCTCTCTACACAGCTCGAGGGTAAGCCCACAGCGCTGGGACAGCAAGGGACAGGCCCTAAGGAAGGCTCTGTTTTCAGAGGAGGAAACTAAGACGGGGAGAGTCCTTCCATTGCTAAAGACCACTGTGCAGTACTGGCTGTGTGAATTTAGGACAGTGACTTCACCACTCTGGAGGCCCCAGTCCCTCATCTGGAAAACAGGGATCAGAATGCCCACCATTATAATCCTCGCTAGATTTTGGACATTCCTAGACCCAAGTGGATAATGGTCATGTCCCACCATGTGGAAGAACACTGCCTGCAGCCAAGAATGTTGAGGAAGCTTCTCAGTAAAGGCAGCCCCACTCACGACATCCCCTTTCCCTGCTTCCACTTTCCCATAGCCCCATCCCCATCTAGCATTCTATGTTCTACTTTTATTTGTTTAATGTCTGTCTAATTCCAATTAAAAAAAAAAGTTCTATGAGGGCAGAGATTGTTGTCTATTTTGTTCACTGCTCTATTCCCAGGTCCCAAAACAGGGTAGGTGCTCAAAACACATTTCTTGAATGAATTTACTGGACGCTCAGGATCCCCTCAGTCTGGATACAGAGCCTTACACTCTGGACAACAATAGCTTTTCTGTGAACTGTCAATTTATTTTAATCACAATAATAATAATTCAGCAAGCAGTGTCAACGGTTTGTTTTAGAGATGGAAATTTACAAAGCCAAAAAAAACATAATGTGCCTGGGATTTTTCTCAGGAAACGAAACTCCTGGCCTGAGTTCCCAAAGCCCAGCCTGCCGCAGAGCCTCAACCTTGACTGGACTATGCCAGCATGTTTTCTCTCCCCTCGTCAGCTTTAAGAATGCAGGGGGCGGGGGGGAACGAAAGAGTGTGTGTGAGAGAGAGAGTGTGTGTGTGTGTGTGTGTTAGGTACAATGGAGGGGGCAGAGGAGTGAAAGAGTGTGTATGTGTGTGTGTATGTGTGTGTGTTAGGTACAATGTACACAGTAGACAACGCTTAATTGTTTGCCTATAGAGTAAACGATGAAACCGCTTCACCTTGGTTTGATTTATCAGAGACCCAAGTCTCATAGGAGTTCACATGAAGTACAATTTTCTAACCTAACTTTCCTCACTACATGACAAATATTGAGGTTAAGGGCCAGAGAATGTATGCTTGGTGAAAAAAACAATCAAAACTTTTTTTTAAAGGACTAAAGTTTTTCTTTCTAAATAAAATGGCTTGTGCAATTATAAACAGAAGACAAATGTTCATTCTTTCACTTCTCCCCATATCCACCTCCCAAAGCAACCTAATGAAAAACACAAATAACCACCCTCCAAGTTTATCAGTTTTATAAAAATCTTTATCTGTGCATGTTAAATTAACTTAAAGCAAGTTCCAGCAGTGTTTATAAGGTGCAAAGCCAGTAGGCCATCTTGGTTTACAGATGATAGAGATGGGACAAGCTGGCAGAGGTCACATGGCTCTGATTACTCCCAGGTGTCACAGTTCATGGCCATCAGCTACCTAATATGGGGAGAGGAGAGTGGACTGGCCTCAAGCAAATGCTGGACACCTACTTCTGCAAAAAGGAAACCCCCCCCAGGCTGCAAGGCAGAAGTCCACATGAGGAAACTTCACAAAGTGAGTTGTGGAGTCTCCCCTAGCACTTCCGGCCTAATTTAGCTTGCATTTAAAAGACAGTGATCATTTACAATAATACCGGTTCCCTAACAGTAATTGGGAAGTCCCCTCTGTTAGAAAGTGGTAGATTATGTCCCTTCCATAAGATAAACTCATCAGCAGCAAAGATGATGTATCCCTTCTCATCCTGCTGCCAAAATGAGGGCCTTCCACTTCTTCCAAGCTCATTGTGACTGATTTCCTATGTGAAATTAAGAGACTGACAAAGAATAGAAAACAAAGCCCGACAGCTTTAGGAGGCTCATACGTTATTCCTGGACGACATATCCTAACAAGTCAAACTTCCTCCCAAGTGCTTGTAAAAATACGTAACTAAACTAAATGAATTTCTTCACAGATATGTAACAAACAAAGGTGATCAGAGGGGCCAGCCGGGTGGCTCAGCGGTTAAGCGCGCACGTTCTGCTTCTCAGCGGCCTGGGGTTCGCCAGTTTGGATCCCGGGTGCAGACATGGCACCGCTTGGCACGCCATGCTGTGCTAGGCGTCCCACATATAAAGTAGAGGAAAATGGGCATGGATGTTAGCTCAGGGCCAGGGTTCCTCAGCAAAAAGAGGAGGATTGGCAGCAGATGTTAGCTCAGGGCTAATCTTCCTCAAAAAAAAACAACTTATAAATGAGGCCAGCCCCATGGCTGAGTGGTTAAGTTCACGCGCTCTGCTTCTGAAGACCAGGTTTTCACCAGTTCAAATCCTGGGCATGGACATGGCACCGCTCATCAAGCCATGCTGAGGTGGCATCCCACATGCTACAACTAGAAGGACCCACAAATAAAAATTCACAACTATATACCAGGGGACTTTGGGAGAAAAAGGAAAAATAAAATCTTTAAAAAAAAAAAAAAAGTAACCAGAGTCGGAGATATAAACACAGTAGGTGCAAAGGGCCAACATCAAGGAAAGCCATCAAAGCTTCCCTTCTCTTTACTGCCAAAACCAAAATACACACATCATATAACTTAGAAACCAGTGGCGATGGTGGTAGTGAGGGTGATGGAGCAGCAGCTACCCTGGCCCTTTACTAAAGTTGCTCAAAGTCCCAGGTTACTTCTGTTACATTTCTAAAGCATTATACACGCAAAACAAATGGCTTCAGCTTTCCCCTCTCAAAGAAGGGAAAAAAAGCTCTTCCAGGAAAAAAGTGTGGTTAAAAGAGAGAGGGTGATGTTTAAGCGAGCTCTGAAAACTGGAACACCGGTAGTTATGGATATTCCACTGGTCCTTCCACAAAGAGGGGCCAGGTCTTAAAGGCCCTCTGTCAATTCAAAAGTTGCATGTTAAATAAACACAAAATAAATGAGGCTTCCAATGTTACATAAAGCATTTAGAAACTCTCCAGGCACACGCTTCCATTTATGCTTGCCAAGACCTAAATCTAGAAGTCAATACTTTATTTTTTGGTAAGTGTCACACAGGAATTTCAATATAGAAGGAGAGAGGAAAGGAAAGAGAATGAATGGTGTGGGATATGGCAGAGGTGGGTAAGGAAACCATTTCCCAAGTCCCTACTGTGTGCTAGGCACTTGACATACATCCTCATTTAATTAAGTTCGATTTAACTCCTACAATAACAACACTATTTTTTTTATAGAAACTGTTGTTCTTATAAATTAGATAACTTATCCTAAGTTCACATAGCTTACTATACTTGGCAGCTATGTTTCAAAATTAATCTTAAACATAGTAATTAAATAGATCAGAATATTTTAAGTTATATTTCAGACACAATTTTATCTCTCTTTTGAATATATAGCTCCTTAAGACAGTCACAAAGAATACTGGAGAGTTTTCTAAGGCCTGAAAATATTAGGATGGAAGGTAACAAGCAATGAAAACTGCAATTTAATGTTAATAGTGATTGTGTCTGAAATATGGAACAAAGGTTTTTATTTTCTCTGCTTTCTACTTAACTATATTTTTTTCAACTTTCCTTAATAAGCATGAACTACTTTAAACTAAATACATTTTTTAAAGGCATTAATTACTATTTTGGAAATTTTAAGAAATAATGTCCACAAAGTAGCTAATGCATACAGTGCTTCCTCTAGCACAGGGACTGGGGTGAGGTGAGTGAAGCGCTCAATTCAGGAACAGAATTTAAGAGAGCGTTGAAAACTCATTAATCAAGATAAAAGTTAATGAAATACTCAAATAAAATTCAAAATTAATAGCAAAAGCAGGTAGGATAAACAAATCAAAACTTGAAATAAAGATAGGATCAGTCTTACTGATTTTTGGTAAGGAAGATTGTCCCTGAGTTAACATCTGTGCCAATCTTCCTCTATTTTGTATGTGTGTCGCCATCATAGCATGGCTGATGAGTGGTTTAGGTCCACACCCAGGATCCGAATCTGCAAACTCTGGGCTGCCAAAGTGGAGCACGCAAACTTAGCCACTACACCACGGCGCCGGCCCCTTTACTGATTTTTTTCGCCTCAGGCTCCAGTAGTGCTCCACTCAGCACAGGATTACCCTCTGCCAGGCGCTGTGATACGACAGTGTATTTATTCCTCCACCAGCCTTGAGACAGGGACTCTTATTTCACAGATGAGGAAAGTGAGGCACAGAGGTTAGGGAATTAGTCCAAGGTCACAGAACTAGTCCAAGGTCACAGAGCTGTTACATGGCATAACAACTTTAAACTGATTAATGAGGTTATTTTTACATTATCATAAAGATAAAATCAACTTTTTTTTTCCTTCCCAAGGAAGTCCTTCTAGTTCTTCTATGTGAGCTGCTGCCACAGCATGGCTAATGACAGACGAGTGGTGTGGCTCCAAGACAGGGAACTGAACCCAGGCCTCCACAGGATGGAATGCACCACCTTAGCCTTATTGAAAACGTTATGGCAGATTTCAACTCATTACTGACTGATCATTTCTATTTAGCTTAAATTTTGGGAAAACACAACCTTGTGGGTAGGTTCTTTCACCAGAATTATCCTTCACCCACCTTCCTCACTCCTTTTCCCCCTACCCCTGCCAAAATAAAATGCCTTTCAATTTCGAGCCAATAAGAAAGGACCCACAGAGCAGGACAAGCTTCACATACATCTCTCAAATATTTTTAATTGTGTGGTCACATACTGAAACTCTTGCTTAACAATATACTTTCCTAAAGAGAATATAGAACAAAACCAACTTTAGGGTTTTTTTGCACAGAATCCCTGCACAAACACCTTACTTGTTTGCCAGCTGAGTTGCTAGCTCTCATTCAAGTTCGAATTTGTGACCCTGATGGTTGCTCACTAAAAGCAATGAAGCAATCTGTTTAGAAAAGGTAACATACACTTCTAAGGATTTCCTTTCTCCCCGCCATCAGAGGAATAAGATGCCAAAGTTACATCCTCCATATGCATCCTCCACAAGTCACTGCAATTAGGCCAGTAATGAAAAAAATACCACTATCCAATATTACATTTATTATACTATTATTTTCCATTTAAACAGACACTCTTACTCACCGTGAACATTAGATTGACATAACTTTCATGAGCTTTCCTAGTCTCTGATTTAAGGCTTAAAGAAAAGATAATAAAATAAAAAATCTTAAGTTTTGTTTGGCAGCATTTTAAAATTGAGACTACGTTAACACTTTCCCCAACATCTCATTTTGAAATAACTGCAGCACGTACTATGTGTTCATTAATTTGGGGGGGAAACAGAGAACTTCTAGCTTTATTGCAATAGAGTTAAATCAACCAAAAATGTTAGCAGATCCAGCTTCCCAGAGCTGATATGCCACCTCCAAGACTCATCCTGGGGACACATGATTGTCAAATGGGGACACCAAACTATATGATGGTCAAGTTCTTTTCAGCTCAAACTTTCCACAATTCAGTGATACATATTAGCATGACGGTTAATTGGGCTCACTTTATCCTTCTATTTTGACAGTCATTTTGTCTGACTCTGTGGGACCCAGCACTTATCACAAAGGAGAATTTCTTAGGAATTTTCATTAAAGTAGTCAAAAGTACCAAGTGGAATGCCCTACGTATTTACACATTATTCCATTCACAAATGAGCTGATTCATGCATTAACTCCCCTGCCTGCTCACTCAGACAGCATTTCTTTTTTTTTTAACTTTTTTTAAGATTATGATAGTTTATAACCTTGTGACATTTCAGTTGTACATTATTGTTAGTCATGTTGTAGGTGCACCACTTCACCCTTTGCGCCCTCCCCCAACCCCCCTTTCCCCTGGTAACCACCGATCAGTTCTCTTTGTCTATACTTCCACCTATGAGTGGAGTCATACAGAGTTCATCTTTCTCTATCTGGCTTATTTCACTTAACATAATACCCTCAAGGTCCATCCGTGTTGTTGTGAATGGGACAATTTTATCCTTTTTTATGCTGAATAGTATTCCATTGTGTATATATACCATATCTTCTTTATCCAATCATCAGTTGATGGGCACTTAGGTTGCTTCCACGTCTTGGCTATTGTAAATGCTCAGCAAGCATTTTGTAACCACAGGGCACCATGCAAGGACTGAGAGGTAAGGAACACACAGTCCAAGGGGGAGTAAAACGGAGGGAGGTAAAGGAGTAATTTCAATACCAACTGTGGCAGGGAGTGGCTAGACCTGGTTATCCAATATGGCAGCCACTAGTTATCAGGGGCTATTGAGCACTTGACATTTGGCTAGTCGAACTGAGATAAGCTCTAAGTGTAAAATGCACACTGATTTCAAAGGCTTTGTATGAAAAAAGAATGTAAAATATCTTATTCATAATTTTTTCTTGATTACATGTTGAATAATACTTTCAATATTCTGGATTAAATAGAATACATTATTTAAATTAATTTCATCTGTTTCTTTTTACTTTTTTTTTTAAAGGAAGATTAGCCCTGAGCTAACATTCACCATCAATCCTCCTCTCTTTGCTTAAGGAAGACCGTCCTTGAGCTAACATCTGTGCTCATCTTCCTCTACTTTGTATGTGGGTCACTACCAAAGCACGGCCAGTGACTAGTGTAGGTCCATACCCAGGACGTGAACCCATGAATCCCAGGCTGCCAAAGCGGAGCATGCAATCTTAACCACTACACCACCAGGCTGGCCCCTGACATTATATTTTATTGGACAGTGCTGAGCTAGATGCTCCCCAATCCTGTTTCTTCTTCCTGGACAGACAGAAAGACTACATTTCCCAATCTCCTTGGCAGTGGGGTTGAAACTATGTGATTGGATTTTGGCCAAAGAAATACAAGAAAAATGAGGTAGCAGAGTCTAGGTGAGTTAGAAAACAAGATGCACAATCATCCCAGCTCTCTCTCTCCTCGTGGGGCAGCTGAAAGCAGAGATTCCACAGGAGGTTCTGAGGATGCCCTGGGCAAGGGAGAAGGCATGGCTGTGAGGAAACTAGATTCCTGAGTCATCACATGGCAGATCCAATGGGATCTTGTCACAGGTGAGAAATACACTGATAGCGTTATGCTCCTGCCATTTGGTTACAGAGTTAGCCTACCCTGACTAATTAATACACTAAGAAAAAGTGCCTCAACAAGAGGGATGACCACTTGCTCAAGAATTCTCAGGATAAGCTTCAGAGATGAGGTGCCACATGAAAGGCACCTAAACGTGGTGGTTCTCAAACTCCATTGTGTCGGAAGCAGTTAGAGAGCTTGTTAAAACAAGACTGCTGGGCCCTCTTCTAATCCTCTCTAGGATGATGCAGCTAGGGACGTCTGTGTGAGTGCTGGCCCTTTAAGAGCGCCAGGCCTCCCCGTAGTCCTTGTCTGAGCTGCCGTCCCTCTCCCTTCCCCCAATCCCTCCAGTGCAGTAGTCTGCAGCGCAGCTGAGAATCTGCATCTCTAACAAGCTTCCAGGGGCTGCTGGTGCTGCTAGTCTAAGGAGCGCACCTTAAAAACTAGTCTTAAAGGAGGAGGAAGACTTTGTTAAGCAGTGAAGAGAAGAAAAGGCATTCAAAGGAAAGAACTACACATATAGAAAGGTTTGGAGGGTTGGAAGAGCATGGTGTGTTGGGGAAAAGCAAGACTTCCAGTGAAGAAGCATCACGGAGGCTAAAGAAAAAGCCAGAAAGGTAGAGACTTGTATTCAGCAGTCAGAAGTTTGAATTCTGCTCCTCAATGAGAACTTTAAAACAGAGCTTTCCTTCCCACAGCATATGCAATAATAAAAATAATTACTCTAGGGGCTGGCCTGGTGGTATAGTGATAGAGTTAGCATGCTCCACATTGGAAGCGGGTTCAGATGCTGGGTGCGGACCTACACAGTGCTGGTCAAGCCATGTTGTGGGAGCAACCAACATACAAAATATACAAAGATTGGCACAAATGTTAGCGACAATCTTCCTCAAGCAAAAAGAGGAAGACTGGCAATAGATGTTAGCTCAGGGTCAATCTTCCTCACATGTACAAAAATTACTCTAAAGTACATACGAGTATCGGCTAATACTCCAATTACTACAAAATTCCTGGGAAAATGACAGGGGTACAATATGGTAATTTAACCATTATGGACCAAGTGTGGATCACAATTCTTGGATCAACTACTCATTTATTATAATCTCATTATGTGACCTGAGAAAACCTGGGAAACAATTTAACTGCTGTGTAACTGCTGTGTTTGTGCTATAAGCAGAATAACATTTGCCTTCAATCTACTTCACAGAAGCTTTTAGGAGATTAGATGTAGAAATTTTAAAAATTTGTTCCTAGGAAAAGGTATATAATCCACATGCAAAGAACGTCTATTTCTTTAACTAGGTACGACTCAAACTGGTGGATACAAATGGCTAATTGTCCTGGAGAGAAGCAACCAGAACTGACAAACAGCAGGACGGAAGAGAGATGGAAGCAAGGACTATGAGGAACAACATGACTTCATCAGGAATCCTTTCCAGTAGTACAATTCTGAGTACCCTCCTTCCCACTACTCAGGACAGACCAAAAAAAAAAGCAGTTCCCAATTCACTCAACTGGATTAAAAACCACATTAGTGCCTTCTGAGTAGCTATAAAATAGGGTGGTGGACTAGATAACCTCTAAAATCACTGTGAACAATATTCTATGAAATCATAGCCTCATTTGTGACCACACTAAATTTCCATCCCTAGTATAAGTGTTTATACATACAGGTAACATAACAACTAAATGGTGAAAATAGGTTGCTAGGTGCAAGATGCTGAAACAGGCATGCTATCTGTACTGTATGCAAATGAATCCTGGGGGAAAATGTTTAGTAAGTCTTTTTCTTTCTAACGATCCAAGGAGGAAGTTCTGTTTGAGCTAAATATGTTCTTTGCTCCAAATAGAAATCTAATGGTCCCTCTGTGATCATTTACAAGGGAAAAAAGTGATCAAAATAGTCTCTTAAAAAAAGTTTATTAAATGTTTTCTCTCACTGTAGTTAGAATTAAATGAATAATACATGGAATTTGTTTATGTCAAAAATTCAAGGGAGTAAACTGGTTTTACCTCAAAGAAAAAAATTTATGATATTACTTTCAGTGATATACCTTAACATCATCAAGCTGCAATATGAGAAGATACCTTTTTGATATCTTTCATTCACATACAGCGTTGTCAAACTTTCACGTATGTTATCAACTTATTTTTATGGGGAAACTGTCATAGGTTTCCAACATTTATTTTGCCAAGTAATAATACTAAAACACAAAACCCAAACAAACAAAACCAAATAACATTAATCACCACCATCGTTTCATAAAGAAAGGCTATTAATGGGGCTGGCCCCGTGGCCGAGTGGTTAATTTCGTGCGTTCTGTTTCGGTGCCCAGGATTTCACCGGTTCGGATCCTGGGCGTGGACATGGCACCGCTCATCAGGACACGCTGAGGCGGCATCCCACATAGCACAACCAGAAGGACCTATAACTAGAATATACGACTACGTACTGGGGGGCTTCAGGGAGAAAGAAAAGGGGGAAAAAAAGGGTATTAAAACATACACGTGAAAACATACTTGAAACTAGGAATGGCAATCTTAGAATTTTTTTTTAAAGCTTTTAAATCTTTAAGAGGTCACTATATTTTCCTTATTTTTCTCATTTCTGCACAGTTCAAAAAGCTTTGTCATGGTCTGAGGTCCAGTATTTGAGAACCTGGGAGGGAGGCAATCAAATGCTTACAGGAGCTGACGGGTGACCACTTAGCTCCTCCTTGCAAAGCTGGTTTGAGTTGGCTCTTAAAGAATAATTAGGGGCTGCCCCGTGGCCGAGTGGTTAAGTTCTCCGAGTGGTTAAGTTCTCGCACTCTGCTTTGGCGGCTCAGGGTTTCGCTGGTTCAGATCCTGGGCGTGGACATGGCACCTCTCATCAAGACATGCTGGGGTGGCGTCCCACATGCCACAACTAGAGGGACCCACAACTATGTACCGGGGGGCTTTAGGAGAAAAAGGAAAAATAAAATCTTTAAAAAAAAAAAGGAAAAATTAAGAATTAGATTGGTGCTTCAGAAAAATCAATGAACTAGACTTATTTACTTCAGAAAAGTCCAGAATGAAATATCTACTGCAGGTGAAGGGCTGTTGGTATGTGTCCCAACAGAAGCTCAGGCATGCATACCATCTCCTAGGATGGGAAGGCTGATTAGACAAGCACCCTGTCCTGCCTATCTTGGGCTTGTTTTGGGCACTCACCCTTCAGACTACTGATTTAACCTGAGGTATCAATTTTGCGATTTTGCCCTCCTCCAGGGGACACATGGCAATATCTGGAGACATTTTTGGTTGTCATGACTTGTGCAAGGAGGGGCTTGCTACTGGCATCTAGTGGGTAGACGTCAGGGATTCTGTTAAACATCCTACAATGTACAAGACAGCCCCGCACAAAATAGAATATCCAGCCCAAAATGTTAATAGAGCTAAAACCAAGAAACTCTGCACCAATTCTATCAAAGGATGTATCAATCCTATCCTCAAATATATAAATCTTACTCTCCAACAAGGGAATATATGTCCAAAGAATTCAGCGTATTTATCCTATAATTATATAATTATAATTTTACATATATCATCATGTTACTTATACATAGTCATATATGTAAGTATATAGATTATATATACATATAAATATTTACAATTACATCCCTGATCAAGATCAATTAATTCATTGTCTTTGTTCCTTCCTCTCAATTGTGCTCCTAAGATAATGTCTTTTCTTTCTGTACATAAAGTGGTAGCTCTTCTTCCCTTTTCTTTCCATATATTCTTTTATATGACTTCTGGAAAAAAAATTAGGAACATGCTTAGCAAAAACTTAGGCCTTACATATGATAACTAACTTTCTGTATCAAAAATACATAATTATTACATTTTAGAATAGTACATTCTAAAAGCCTAATAATATTAAACACTAAGTTTTATGTTCCTGTTCACTTTAAATTGGAAACAAGTAAAAAACTGTAGGAAGTGAGGGATGGTTAGTAACATTTTACAAACAAGAAATTGTGTAAATGACTCAAGCATTCTAAAGAACATACACATAGGAAAAAAAAACAACACTAGGATCTGAATCATGCTGTTGAAAGTCTACCTGCTAGATGGTCAACCATTCTCAACCGTTGGGGTCTATGTGCAGGTCCTCAGGCCATTGAGGACACCAAGTCCCACCTCAACAGAAACACCTTTTCCCAGGAAGGTCTCTGTAGACATACTATTACATCATTCACTCATGTAAAGCTAATGTCAGGATACTATTTGAAGGGATAACATTACAGAGGTTCATCATATATGCCAGCAAGTGGGCTGGGACAAAGGGGTACAAGAAGACAAGTTGACTGTCCAGGGATTCTACAAGCATACCTAGAGGTCACAGTGGAATCTTTCAGTAAGCAAGTAGCAACACAATCACTAGTTTATTTAGAACTGTGGTAAGTACACTGAAAGAAAAGTAGAAGATGCTTAACTAGTCTGGGCTCAAATAAGCCTTCCCTGAGGAAGATACTCTTGAGCTGTGGCTAGAAGTAAGAGAGAAAGTCAAATAAAGAATGGCTGAGGTAGCACAAGTTGAGGGCAGGGAGGACAGCACATGTAAAGAGACACAAAAGAGTTGCCCCTTTTGGGACCTGAAAGGTGGCCCACGTGGTTTCTGGGCAGTGGTCCCGGGGAGAATAGCACATGCTGAACCTGGTGGGGTGAGCAGAGTGCAGAGCATGCTGATAGGCGTATTAAGGACTGCGTGTTTTAGCCTGGGTTAAATGGGAAGTCATTAAAGAGTTTCAAGCAGAAAATGACACATGGCCATATGTGAATGGGGATGAGAACAGAGCTTCAGATCAGATGTTGGGAGACCACATATAGGCAGGTGGTGGCTAAAACAATGAAAGTGAATGGCATCACCTAAGAAGAGGACGCTGGCCAAAGATGGAGCCCTCAGTAACACATATGCTACTAGTAATTACCACTAACCCTCCTTCTTACCCACAATGCATCCATGGTGCAAACCAATACAACTATGAGAATGGTCACACATCTTTCCAGATCCTGAGTACTAACGGCAATTCACCATTAGCTGCCTTATGTTATAACTCTAGAGTCATCTTGAGTCAAGATCAAGACTAACATTACATAGTTATTTAACTTTCATATATTTATACCTCATATTCCAACTGGACTATGCTTTATAGTTTCTTGATGATCTATACATATTCCAATAACCAATTTCCAAATCAAAGAATTTCAGGCCTGAAAGGGATAATCTAATCCAAACCTTCCTTTACACACAAGGAAAGGGTAGCTCAGGAAAAATTAAGCAAGCTGGCTAAGGTCTGTCCACACTTGTCATAGGATGTGGTGTTACAGAAAGATGACCGTGACCACCCTGCCTAATTTCCTACGTAAATTTTTGTTTTATTATAATAATAACTTGAAATTAAGTTACTCTGCCAGTGGTAAAGCAAACAGCACAAGCATTCCATAAAAAAATGTCTGAGTGTTCTGAAACCCAAAGAAGCTCCATCTGTGCTAGGACCAATCTGTACTCATTCTCAGCTGTTTTAACAGAAAGAAAACAAGAAAAGATGGGTGTTCCCCTTTCCACAGCCTCTGAACAGGAAGAGGCCCGTACAAGGCACTCACTCTAGAACACACCTGCTTAATGAGGGGCGCCTGCCTGTGCTGCCCAAGGGGCCATATATCTCAGTAACTTTAAGGAACAGATAGTGAAACCTCTTAGCTGAGGCCCCAATAGTTGATTTCACACTTTCCACTTGTTAGTTAGGCATGGTTCCCCATCCCCACCCCCAAACAGGAACGATATGAAAACTTGGGATAAAAGAATTCACCGTTTTGGTTCAAATTTCTAAATAAAGCCCTTTATTTAACCTTCTCAGTCATGCTTGAGCCCCTCACCTGAGAGTTGCTTTGCCTAAAAAACTCTGTAAAGACCTCTCTCAACAGCTTTGGTAACATGTCTCCTAGCTGAGCACTAGATTCCTATTTGCCACACCTGAAGTCAAAGCAGATCCGTGAAATAATCTTTGTCTTCAAAACCAACTCGTCTGACCACCTTCGGCATTCTCTCAACACTTCCCCCCTCACTGCATCCACAGGGTCCACCTCTCTGCCCTCACACTCTTCTCTAGGGTTTGCCGTGCTCAGCCTCCACTGTTTCTTCATGGGAATTCACTTTCCCTGTCTCTGTTCATCGCTGATTCACAGCTCATCAGGACGAGACGTTAAGTCCTGGGTGGTCAGGAATACTCCAGATTTTGTGCATCACTCTTATAGAAAACACTTCTTTGTGGGAAGCATGCTGCTTTCCAACCTCAAAGTTAGGGAGGAGTTTGCTCTGCCCAGGTGTGGTACTGGCCCAGCCCACCCTCTGCCAACAGGACAAATCCCTGCTAAATCCCCAGAATCCTCTTTGCTTAAGTCCTGAGGAGTTTCTCAGTCTGTGAGGAGGAGACCTGTGTGCTTTTCCAAGATGTACTGCAAACCCCAGAAACATCCCAGATGGTGGTAAAAGTTACACCATAGTGCCCAACCTGACATCCTGCGCCACTTTTCCTCTGCACTTGCTTGGCCCTCTATGAGTGAGTCACAGATAAGAATAGCTAAGTCGGGACCTGGGTTGACGGTGGAGCCAGAGGGAAGGGGTGAGGGGATGCATCACAGAGAAAAGCCATAGAGGGTAGGACAAGGTCAGGGTAACTTCGCATATATGTCTCACCTCACTAAATGAAACAGAAGCCCTTGAAGGTAGAAACCATCCCATCTTTGTGGTTCAAACTGTGCTAACTCTCTGGGCATCAACTAAGAGCTGATCATTTGTCCAGGCAGACAGACAAATGGAAAAAACCTGTCACCAATTCTGTGATGAGCGCCCTTTTTACCCTCGAGTACACTTACAGCACTCCTGGCCTTGGTTTCCATCTGAATCACATAGGCAGAGTTCCAAGTCAAGTTGCCAAAATATTTTAAAAGTTTCTGACCCAAGAGACTTGGTGAAATCCATAAAGGAAGAAGACTCGTGGTTCAGGGAGCATGGTCTTGGCCAGCACCTCCTTCTTCTAGACCAATTCCTTAACTCCCCACCCAACTAGGCTCTTCTCAATCTATCTCCTACCCAATACAGTAAGAGCAACCCCTTCTAAAGGGCAGTTACAAGGCTGCTAATAATCCAACTTAAACTCTGAGCACACAAACTCTTCTACATCATTCAGATCACCCTCCATTACTATATCAGAAGAAAAGGGGCAGACTGTCGTCCATCATGGTGGACAATCCAAGGCCATCTATATTTGCCTATGGATCTGAGCAACCAGATCTTTAGGGCTATTATCAAAATTAGTTTTCAATCCCAAACACACAGTGAGTGGGGAAGTAGAGGAAGAATAGTCACAATGTCCCTGGGGGATGAGGAGAGGAGAGAAAGCGGGATAAGGGAAAGCAAGCTTAGAATCACAGTTTTGCTATATAAATCATCTAACCACAGATAATAGGGTGGATAGGAAGTCAAAGATATGCATCGACTCTCCCTTTTACTTTTGTGATAAAAAGACCTAACCCAAACTCAGAGTTTGGCACCAGAAGCTTATACATTGTATGTTTTGGAAATAAATGGCCTAAATATTCTTTCAAAACCTAGTGTAGCAGGTCCCTGAGTTCCTCCAACAATCTTTCCAACTCATTAATCTTGTTCATGGGCTCAGAGGGTGGGTGTGTCCTGGAACAAGGTTCATAGGAGCAGCTTAAGAACACACACACACACACACACGCTGGAAGGTGGCCAAGGAGAGGATAACAAAACAACTCTTATAAAGAAAAGCAAAAATAGTTTTAAGTTGCTCTTTTTAAATTAATTTCCCAATAGAAGGAATTCTTAAACAATGAACTCTCTTGCTTGTTTCAAAATCATCTGGCCTTCTCCTGACTTCTCTAATTGCCTACTACCAGCCAAGTCCTACATGTCTGGGGTTGCAGGACAGGCAATGTAAGCAGTCCTAAAACGTTTTTCTCTCTTTTTTTAATATTTCTCTTTTAACAGAGAGTGATCAGAAATTACAAAAATGAAAAAGGTTTTAAAGTTCTGGTGCAGCTAGAGGTTGTTTTTAAAACTGAGACCATTACTGCCTGCTTTGCCTTTGGACAGCACCCAGCATTTTTCAGATAAACACACATCTGCAGAAACTATCAGAGTTTCCACTTGTTTTACAACACTGGTCACGAGAGAGTATGATTTGGACAGTGGCCTGTATCCTTCCGTAACACAACAGCCCATTCTAAAAGGTGGTTGAAATCTAAAGGTGAAAAGTGAAAACAGAAATTCAGCTTCAACTCGCTTGCAACCAAGTTCCCAGAAACCATCAACATTCCCTCATTTATTAATTTGGCAAAGAAGAACTGGTGAAATCCTACTCCAGTTAGTAGAAAAGGGAAACCAAAAACAAGACAATGATGTCCACTTTTCAGGAGTGGCTAAAACACTCAGGGCTCTGCCTGCCTTCAATACCCGACACCACCTGACCCCCTAAAATCAGATTTATAAAAGTCAGCTGACTTGGTCTGAGTTAAGGCTCTGGGGGAGAATGTACATAGAAGGGGTTCCTACCTACCAACTTTAGGTTATAAATATGTACCAGTCCTTTTAATAGCCCTTCTCTGAATTTTCTCCTGTTATGTCCTTCTTAAGATGCAGCACTCAGTTCTAAACACAGACTTGAAAACACCAGCAGGACATGGATTTGAACATAAAAGAAACATCTGAGTGCCCTTCTTTACGAGACCCTGGAATGCAATCTGCGGATATTTTCAGTTCACAAGATTAGGAGCCAGCTTTTCCAAAGCTAGCGCTAGATTTCCAAGCTCATCTTTCTGGGAGCTTGGTAGAGGAGCTGTGGCGGCTTGCAGGTGGCAAGACACAGCAGAGAAGGCCACTACCAAAAATCTCATGCCTTCCCCAATTAAACATTCGAAATTTGCTCTAGATATCCATACACAGAAAACTGTCACCTACTTGGGAAAGAAAGAAGAAAAATGAGGTAAAAACATTCCCCTACAATCAAAACAAAAACCCAAACAAACACACAGAGACTCACTGGCACACAAACTCCACTCACTCTGCAGTTTGGAAATGAATAACAAACTGCTCCAAAACCTTCCACAATCACCTCCAGCGCTACCCTTAGTTAGCAAAGTCCCCTCTAAAATGAAAATACCCTTTGGCAGATATAATTCTGTTAGCTATTTATAGCATGGTGTGAATGTTTTAATCAGATAAGAGCCTCACATCTAGCTGAGATCATTCACACGCAGAGAGCAACAGTGAAAAGGGGAGTGGGGGTGGAATTCTGGAGCACTGAGTGTGGGCAGGTGGCTACCCAGAGGATGAGGCACTGTAGTGGGGGTTCCAAAGGCCAATGCACAGCAGAGAGGACACTTTACCCAAATATAACCTTGTCCTTCACGGTGTCAATAATCTCCCTGTGAAGAAAGGTTTTCAGCCAGAGTTATCAAAGACACAGACTAAGCAATGATTCTATGGTTCTCTTCTCCACTCCCATTTTACTGCTAGAGAATTCATTTTGTAAGGATTATTGGGATAATTATCTAAATGTGCTGCCTTACATATGCTGGCTATTATGAAACCACTTTTCATCTCTATTAGGAAAACACATAAATTTGATTTAAAAGGTTTTATTCTAAGTAAGAGGCTTTAGGTAAAATAGCTCCCCAAAACTCTTAACGGGAAAAGCTGGAAGTGCTACAGTTCAATGTGTACAGGGCTACCAATTCCTACTGATAATCTAAATAGAATATATTTTCATATTGTTATCCTCTTTGGGTTATGGGTAGTGATAACAGACCAAATCCCTCATCCCAAGCCAGCCTTTTGTGGCTTTTTCTTTCAGTTTCTCTTGTGTGTTAGGAAGACAGTGAAAGCAGGGTACCTTCTCAGAGGAAAGTCAGAAGGCACAGCATGGGCCTTCCTAGACATCATATTAAGGTAACCCTTGGATTAACTTTGGCTCTAACAGCTCTAAACAAGATGATGACCAGCCTATGGCTCAGAGAGAAGAAACTAGGGGCTTTCTGTCATCAAGGAAGACACCACAGAGGACATGAAAGAGATCAGGGAGCCGCAGACATCTTCCATAAAGCAGGAGTAGGTTTACCAGAAGTCAATGAAGCTTAAGCTTCAGGATCCACCTTTGCAGGAATCCCTCCCGAGGTCCTGTACCTAACTTGTAAATTTGTAATTTTCTATTAGTTTTCTTCAAGAGGAACTCCTATTTGTAAAAGCTTCAGGACCCTACAAAAGCTGGATCTGTCCCTGACCTGAAGCTTCCTTGGGCATTGTAACTTAGCAAGACCAAAGTGAACTCATGATCTCTCCTCCTTCCTCAGCTCTCACATGAGCTACACTTAAACCTTCCCCTCTCCTTCTGTGCCTGCTTTTGATTAATGGCATCACCACCTCCCAAGTCAGAAGACTAGGAGTTGTTATTCCCTGCTCCCTCATCCAGTTCCAGTGTGCAAAACTTGAGTAAATTCTAGCTCTATAAAAAATCCCTCCAGTCTGACCCTTTCCCTCCATCTGCTCAATGAGAGGGTTTGTTTAAGGTTTCAGAGATTTTGCCCCTGGTCCCCCTGCCAACAGTCTCTTCCTTTCTGATTCTGACCCCACTCTGACATGAGAAGAATGGTCTAAAACACCCCACAGTGGCCCCATCGGATTCCAGGCTGGAATCCAGGTTGTTCTGCACAACTTGGCCAACTCGTTGCACACCCAGCTCTGAACCTCTCACCCCTCCTTGCACACTCTGAACACACTATTCCCTTTGGCTCCGTGTCCTCCACAACCACTACACCCTAAGCCCTTAAGGGTTTTGTTTATCCTTCAAAACGCAACTCAAATGCCACCTTCTCTTCAATCCTTCCCCATGGCCCATGGTCAGCTGGTTCACACAACCCTTTGATCTTGTGGAATTCAGCAATTTATTATACTAATATTAACTTTTGTCTCCCAGGCTAGACCAAGCCCCCTGTTCATCTTTGTCTCATCTTTTTCTACTCTGCCCCAGCTGTGCTGTTCATTCATTTTCTGAGTACTTTTCCAGCCCCATACTGACTTCATCTCGATACTTTGTTTGCTATACTGAAAGGCAGGACTCTGCAGTACGGCTAAGAGCACAACACTCTGGACTAAAGCACTGGTCTGAATATCGGCTCTGCTACTCACTACCTATGTGACTATACAATATTTACCTTTCTCTTTGTTCCTCAGTTTGCCCATCTATAAAATAAAGGAACTAGAGTATCTACCTCACCGGCTGGTCATTAAGGACTAAATGAGTAAATAGACATAAAGAGCTTAGAACAGTGCATGGTAACTAGTGAGCACTGAATAAACGCCAGCTTTTTCAATGGAGGAGGGGGAAGGGAAATGGAAGAAGAGGAAGATGGATTCATTCAACCATCAATTATTCGCCCACTCCACTATATAAGCCCCTTCTAAAGGGCAGAGGGAATACTTACCTTGAAAGTCTGTTGTGTCAAGAAGGATACTGTGCACATATTTTGTTAAATGTTTCTCTGAATAATAAAAATGACAGTGTTGGTGCACTAGAGGTAAGAGGCTTAAACCAACAAACACATTGAGGCACAGTTCTTCAAGCTCTGGGTATTTAGGTGGCTATAATCCTGTTTCCAAACCCAAAATAGGCTATCCTCCAACCTCCCTGACCTCTCAACTCCAGGGAGCTTTTCCAACCCCTTTTCCTATGCCCTTCCCAGCGCCCTTGGCTCTTTGTACTCTGAGCACTCTCACCAGGAGACCTCATCCACTCCCATGCCTTCCTTAGCATGATGGGATCCACAACTCTATCTATAGCCTCAGGAGTCACAGCTCACTGATTTACAGATGTCTCTATTTTGATGTGCCTAACCTCAAACTCAGGATGTCCCAAACTGAAATCCTCCTCTCCATCCCAACTCCCCCAGACTCATTCCTTCAAAATTCTTCCCTACCTCCACAGATGGCACCCTGGAGATGCCCAAGGCAGACATTTGAACTCTCTTGACTCCTTCCTCTCTCATTTAAGTATCTCTTAGATCCAGATGCTTCTCTCCATCTCCACTACCATCTACCTTAATCAGGCCACCATTGTCTGTCACCCTGCAGCAAGGACCTCCTCACTAGTGTTCTTGTCTTCAGACTCCTCTTTCTCCAATCCGTCATCCACTCTACAGTCTGAAAGATCTTTCTAAAACATCAGTCTGACCATGTCTTTCCTTGTTTAAAACCTTTAGTAAATGGCTCCCCTCCAATACTGGAATAAAGTTCCAAAAGACCCACCGTGATCTAGTCCTGACTTACCTCTATAGCCTTACTGATCACCACTGTACCCCTTCCACTATCCTCCAGCCCAATAAGCCCCCTCCAGCCTTGTGGAATTCCTAGCAGCTCCAAGGACCTCTCAGCTTTCCCTCCCTGGGACTTGGCTCCCTTTGCAGAAATGTCCCTCTCCTATCCCTTCACCTAAATTCTTTTCCTCCTTTAAGACTCAAGTTAGACATCACCTCCTCTGGGAGTCTTCCTTGACTCTGTCCCAAAGGTGAGCTAGGAGTCCCTCACAGGTTTTCTTACGGTAGTTGTGCCTACCCCCATCACAGCCTGTATCCCACTTAGGTGCTCTCTGGGCTCTCTGAGAGCACAGACTGTGGCTTATTCAGCATTGTAATAGCAGGCATCCAAAGGATATTGGGTATGACATAATAAGAAATATATATTTGGTCTCTGCCCTGGTTCCTGGCACAACTTCTAAAACTCTTAGAATTCCTTGAGTGACAGGGTGAGATGAACGTGTTTTGTTTACATAATAAGCCCTTTTCAACCATATCTGAGTTTATGCTAATGAAGTTACTCTTGATTAGCGGATGGGGGTTGGTTGCCAGGGGAATCAATCCTGTGATTAGAGGGTTGGATCTTTCAGCTCTGCTCCTTGACCTCCAGGGAGGGGAGAGTGGCTGGAGATTGAACTCAACAACCAATGGCCAATGATCATGCCTACATAATGGAACTTCCATAAAAACCCTAAACGAAGGAGTTCAGAGAGCTTTCAGGTTAGTGAACACAAACAGGTGCTGGGAGGGTGGTATGCCTGGAGAGAGCAGGGCAGCTCTGTACTCCTATCCGATACCTTGCCCTATGCCCCGTCCTGTGCCTCTCCTCCAATTGGCTGTTCTTGAATTGTAGCCTTTATAACAATACAGTAATAGTAAGTAAAGCATCTTCCTGAGTTCTATGAGCTGTTCTAGCAAATTATCAAACCCAAGGAGGGAGACGTGGGAACCCCTGATTTTCAGAAGCACAGGTGAAACCTGGGACTTGCGATTGGCATCTCTAAGAAGGGGAAGTCTTGTGGGACTGAGCCCTTAACCTGTGGGGTCTGCTCTAACTCTGGGTAGTTAGTGTCCAAGCCATTTAATGTGAGAGAAAAAACCCACACATTTGGTATCAGAAGTGCTGTGAGTGGAGGAAACAGTTTTTCTAGTAGACGGGAACAAATAAAGAAAAAGTTTCAGAGTTCTCTTCTGATCGCTCTTCAACAATAAAGAAAGCATGTAGAAATAAGGGTAACTTGTAAGACTGATTCTTTGATGATGTTGTTACCTATTTCATAAGAATAGAAAACATGCAGAAAATAGCAAACACGCGGAAGGGTAAAACTATTTAACATACAGGACTGCCACCAAACCCACATCTTAGAACTCTAATAATCACAGAGACCCTGAAGAGAAAATCCATCAGTTGGCCACTAGTTCCAAGTCCCTCTGCTTAGGTTCACCAGTCGCATCTACTTCAGTTTTCTAGGATGTGGGTTTTTCCTTGGCAGGGAAACAAATGTTTATTGAAATGTATCCTAGGATAAAGCCTTGGATTGTTCATTGAGAAAAGTAAAGTAGCCCTTTATTCAATATTCCAATACTGACGTGACAACAAAAAACACACACACATATACACAAATACACAATCACACATACATTCACACACAGATATACACATACCCAAACCTTTACACACACATAAAATGTAGGTAAAGAGGAAAATTAAATATCTTTAGAATTCATATACCATATAAAAGAAAAACTAGAATTTACTGTCCATCTATTAAGATACAGATGTATTTCCTGCAGACATGAACACACTTGGTCTGTAAACTCTAATAGTACCTTTGCTTATAATTTTGCTGGAACTCCTTTTGTTAGCAAAGACCGGATATACAAAAAATGTAGATGGAAATCAAGGCTACTGGAGGATGCAGCTGCCACACTGGAATTTTTCTTTCATCAAAATGCACCAGAAAGTGCTTATAAAGACAAGCCTGATCTACTTTATGAACAGCCTATTTCACAAGGAAACAAATTTACAAATATACTTAACTCCACACTCAAACTTAACCCTTAGCCCCTGAATCTTTACCAATAGATGCTTTATAAGACTACTTAATTCAGCAGCTTATACAGTATAGCCTGTTTATTCTATCTTAAAAATGTAGAATTTATGTTTTTTCTCTCCAAATTTCTTGTTTCCATTTTTACTAAATTGCAATTGAACTGATAGCTAGACAAGAACTTTGCTTCTATAATAGACATAGAGTAGTACCAAAACAAAGCCTGATATATAAAAGAACATAAAACATAATGAAGGCAGGATCACAAATTAATGAGTAAGGAATGGATTATTCAACAAACAGGATTGGGAAAAATGAGTGCTGCGGGTAAAGAAGGAATCAAGTTAGGGTCTCAACTAAACCATATATCCAAATAAATTCTACATTGACTAAAGCAGGGGTTGGCAAACTTTATGTAAAGGACCAGTTAATAAATATTCTCAGCCAGCTAGTAAATACTATAGTCTCTATCGCAACTATTACTCACCTCTTCCACTATGAAAGGAGTCGTAGATGACATGTAAACAAGTAAGTGTGGCTATGTGCCAATAAAACTTTACTTATAAAAACAGGAGGCTAGCGGGCCCCTTGGACAAAAGATCAAAATAGTAAATAAATAAATAAGCAAGCAAACAAATAAATTCCAAAAGAAAATACTGGTGAATATCTGATCTGAGATAGGCAAGAATTTCTAAGCATAAAAGTAATGGAATAAATCACAGAGGAAAAGATGATTATGCTTATCACGTACATTTAATACAAAGGATGTAAACAAAATTAAAGGCAAATGACAAAATGGAGAAATATTTGGAATGAATATGATAAAGGGTTTGGAGTTAGAAAGTTATATCTTTTTGTCTCTCAAATTGGCACAAATGATGCTGGCAATCTTCATATGTAAAACAAGACTAATATTCACTGGTGCTAGGAATGCAACTGGGATCAATCATCAACCAATAAAACAATATGCCTTAAAAGACCTTTAAAAAATTCATTCCTGCCTTAACAAGTTCACGTTTATGAATCTAGCCTATGAAAATAATTATAGATCCATAGGAGGACTTTGGGGTAAAGACGTCCTCTATAGGGGCTGACCCCGTGGCCGAGTGATTAAGTTCGTGCGCTCTGCTTCGGTGGCCCAGGATTTCACTGGTTCAGATCCTGGGTGCGGACATGGCACTGCTCATCAGTCCATGCTGAGGCGGCGTCCCACATAGCACAACCAGAGACACTCACAACTAGAATATACAACTATGTACTGGGGGGCTTTGGGGAGAAGAAAAAAAAACGATGTCCTCTATAATCTCAATTTATAACAACCAACCTGTTGCCTAACAACAGAGAAGCATTTAAATAAGTAAAAGTACATACATTACAAAGGAATACTATGCACACATTAAATCATGTTTTAGCAGAACATTATAGGCATAAGAAAATAAGTTAAAAAGGCATCAGGAATTACTTATGTAATATTATACCATTTTTTATATTTGAATAAGCAGAGAAAACTATTAGAAATTATACACTACATGTTAGGCAGCAATTATTTTGGGGCTGTGAGATTATGGCTGATTTTTGTTTTCTTCTTCATTCTTCTCTGCAGTCTCTAAATTTTCTATAATAATTATGTATACTAAATATGAAAGATAATAAACACTACTTTTAAAAAGCAAAAGTCATTGCTTCTCACTAAATCTGTGGGAGAAAACAAATCAATTACTGTGAATATCTGAAGAGTAAGACTTAAGCAAAGCAGTAACAGCTTTACTCAGCTGTTTCTACTCAGTATTTCTGCTGCTCTTTCCTCTTTAATATCTTTGAAATAGCTAGACCAACTCTCAGAGGGCGAAGACCTCTCAGAACAAACACATTCCAGCCCCCACAATGGAACATTTCAGAATTCTCCTGGGATATTTATGAATGCTAGTGGTCACGCTTCCAGGAGTTGAGGCAAAATCAGTGTTAATTTGTTACATGGCTAAGCATACAGCAATCTAAGTTGATGTTATTCTGTTCAGTTGATAACTCTATCAACAGCTTAACAAAGAGCAAAAATGAAGGCAAACTGCTTGAAATCACAAGGAGAGAGAATTTTTGTCTTTAATTTTTAAAAATCTCAAACTAATCTTTCTAGAGAGCAATCTGGTTATATCAAAATACTTTAAAAAGCAACTATACTTTGACCCAGCTATTCCAGGTCTAGGAAACTGTGCTAAGAAAATGATTTGACAAGTGTTTGAAGTACACATGCAGAGATGTTCATCACAGCATTTCTAATTGCAAAAAAAAAATGGAATAGTGGGTATAGGTGAAATAAAATCTCACATTCTGCAATGTGAATGTTTGTGTCCCCTCAAAATTCACATGCTGAAACTTAATTTCCCGTGTGATGGTATTTGGAGATGAGGCCTTTGGGAGGTGCTTAGGCCATGAGAGTGGAGCTCTCATAAAGGTGGTCAGTACTCTTACAAAAGAGACCCCACAGAGAACCTCAACCCCTCCTCCATGCGAGATTACAATGAGAAGATAGCTGATCAGGAACCAGGAAGTGGGCCCTCACCAGACACCAAATCTGCAGATGCCTTGATCTGGGACTTCCCAGCCTCCAGAACTGTAAGAAGTAAATGTTTGTTGATTATAAGGCACTGAGTCTATGGTATTTTGTTATAGCAGCCCAAAATGAACTAAGACACATCCATACAACGAAATGACGCCATTAAGAATGAGCCATAAATGTATACTTATTGATGTGGAAAGATACTTGTGACATAGTGTAGAGTCTATTAAAGCAAGTTTAAAAACTATATAACAAAATAACATGCTTATTACACTTGTGTATTAGTCAGCTTGGGCTGCCATGACAAATTACCATAGACTGGGCGGCTTAGACAACAGAAATTTTTCTCACAGTTTCGGAGGCTGAACCCCAAGGTTAGGGTGCCAGCATGGTTGGTTTCTGTGAGGCTCCTCATGCTGGCTTGCACACAGCTAACTTCTTGCTCTGTCCTTCCACGGCAGAGAGAGAAAGAGATCTTTCTCACTCTTCTTATAAGGCCACAGTCCTATCAGATTTATGCCCCCCTTATGACCTCATTTAACTTAATTACTTCCTAAAGACCCTATCTCCAGCTGCAGTCACACTGCAGGTTGAGGTTCAACATATGAATGGGGGGGAAGGGGCACAATTTAGTACACATCAACTCATTATATACTTTTTATGAACAATGCTATACAGGAATGAGATTCTAGGAGGTTTAGCCTCAAAATGTCTAAATTGGTGGTTACCTCTGTGTAGCAAACATAGCATGCTTAGTTTCTACAATAAGTGTTTATTACCTGTTTATAATTTAATAAAATTAATAAGATGGTAAGTTTTAATAAAGCTTTGGGGAAAGGTGCAGTACTCTTTTGTGCTAGCTACACTCACGCAAAATAACATCAATAGAGTAGTGCAATCTCAAGACGCAGGAAGTGGATCTAAGAATCAGAGCAGAATGTTCCTTGAAGACATCAGCCCAATTTACTGCCTGTGATCAAAATAGGCAACAAAACTCACAGGGCATCATTAGGAAGGATATTAGAAATAAAATGGAGGGGCTGGCCCAGTGGCATAGCGGTTAAGTTTACACGTTCCACTTCAGCAGCCCAGGATGTGCCAGTTCAGATCCTGGGTGTAGACCAACACACCGCTTGTCAAGCCATGCTGTGGTAGGTGTCCCACATATAAAGTAGAGGAAGATAGGTATGGATGTTAGCTCAGGGCCAGTCTTCCTCAGCAAAAAAAAAAAAAAAGAGGAGGATTGGTGGCAGATGTTAGCTCAGAGCTAACCTTCCTAAAAAAAAAAAAGAAAGAAAGAAAATGGAAAACACAGCCTACCCAAAGCCATGATGGGACCTAGAACCAAAGGAGTGTTCCAGAAGGCAGCCAAGCAGGTTGCTACTTTCTCACACCTCAAGATAGTTATAACAGTGCAAGAAAAAGTTATGAGAGAACACCTAAAATAATCAAGATCTAGCCTTCATTTTCCCACTGCCTCAAGCTGACACGTATTATACTATTTTTCACTTATCACTTGTCATTGATCATACCACTTATCTCCCCTTCCCTCCCATCCCACCCATTCCCACCTCCAAAAAGACACACAGACAGACACAAGCAGGACTGCAGACCCTTATGAGCCAGAGGTCATATTGCCTTCAAGTCTGTTCTCTTTACACAGTGCACTTGATAAATCAAAGGATTTTCATAGCCAATGGGTTCTTTAAATGGGGAAGGACCATTTAGCCTGGGGAGTCTGACAAATTTCTATACAGTAATAAAGGCTGAGAACATGTTGAAGCTGCGTAGCAAAACTTATAATAGGAGAACGATGAAAAACCTCAAAGCTTTAAGGCAGTAAGAAAAAAAGGATTAAATATTAATTTACAATGGGTAAAATTATCACTGTATTATCCCAACATGACACAAAAGAAACTGAAGACAAGAAAGTCTATTTTCTCTCCGTGTGACTTCCAGCAGGTTACCTTCATTATTGCTCTCTATGAAGCTGGTGACAGGGTCCTAGCCGCTGTCGAGGTTATAACTGAGCAACCTCGTCCACTTCAGTTATAATCAGCAAAAAGCGAGCATAGTACAAAATAATCCCACAGCTCCTCAATTCTTCCATAGACACATTAAGAGAGTGGAATATTCTATTACTAGCTATGAGTAAACAGGTCAAGTCCTAGTCAATAACATTGGGCGTATCACAAACCTTCAAAGACAGGGAAAAAATGGGATTTATCAGCATTTTGTCTCAGCTCAAGCTGCCCCTCCTCGTGGAAGGTCCCCAGGCTGGGTTGTGGTTCATGCCCTCTGACAGTGCCCTGTGCGTTCTATGTGTCAGCCTTCCCCCCTTGGGGACGTGAGCTTCCTCATCACTGCTGTAAGCCCAGCACCCAGCACAAAGAAGCACTCAGAATGAGCTGAACCAATACATTCAATTAATCAGAAAAAGGAGACTTTAGGAAAAATCTATACTCAAGAATAAAATCTATCCCAACTTGGTTTGCTCAAATCTAACTGTGGTACTCTCCAAATTCAGTCAGTCCACAATCGCCAGATAAGCCCATTTCCCAGTGTAATACTCACCATGGGATTGACTCATGCCACTCAGGTATGAAAGGAACCTTCCTGTACAAGATCACACAGCTGCAGCCTTACAAAGCTAAAGTCTGCACTCAAGACATCTGATTTTCACGTCAGAGCCAAACTTAATGATGGTAAAAAGGCTTTTTCTTCACTACATAGTTCTCCATTAGTTTATTAGCTTATTAATTTATACTCTACCTTGTTCCAAAAGGATTTCAAGTGATTTACATAAACACATAGAAAATTAGATTCGAAAGTATTTTAATAAGCAGATAAGAAAAAGCAGACTGTGATAAAATAGTAACACAGGAAAATAAGAAGCAAAGTCAAGGGCAACACAAAAAAATTCATTTTGAAAAAGCCTATATACCTATTGGAATTGAGTTGCATGTTTGGAACTAAGCTTTCCTTTAACAGTCAACTGAAGAGGTGGCTGAGGTCAGTCACATGAATCATAACGTATATAAAATAAAAATAAAGTAGTTCATCAGGAAAATCACAACCATTCAGAGTATGAAGAGAAAAAATGTATTCCACAGCTCCTCATAAAGGGAACACTAAAACATAGAAATAACTATAATAATAGCTAACAATTAGCACTAACTTAAGTGTTATGGAGGTGACCCAAGGGAGCGTCAACAGGCAGGGCTCCCTTAAGAAAGGATTTGGCTGGTTCAAACCAAAGAGTGAAATGATCTCCAAATGCCTGTCCCATGGAACAGGTCTCAACAGGGCTAGTCTGGATAACATCCAAATATAGTACCATCAATTGTCACTCACGACCACAGCAAACCCATGGAACATTCTGCCTTGGACTACATAACCTCTTGGTGTAGCTCCAGAACAAAAGGGTTGTAATATAACTCTACAGAGCTGAAAGGTCAACACGCTAGGGGAGATTATTAAAGATGAGCCAGTTATTGTTTAGGGGAAACTACAAAAAATTTTGAAAAAAGACTTTGCTTTTAGAATAAGTGATTATAACCCCTCTTCTCAACAGCTTCTCCAAGTTCAAGTTCAGGACCATAAAGCCATTTCACCAGAATTTACTCATTAACTGAGCACTTACTACAAATCAGGTATTGTTCGAGCTTTTGGACAGAGCAGTGAATAAAAGAGACAAAAATCCCTGCCATCATAAATCTTATTCTCGTTGTAAGTACTATAAGTAATACTTATGACTAATTACTGTTACTATACTTATGCTATTATTCTGACTAACAGTACGTCAGGTGAAGATAAATATTATGAAGAAACTATGGCAGGGAATCAGAGAAGGGTGTGCTGGAAGATTGCACTCGTGGTCTTAGAAGCCTCACCGAGAAGGGGAAATCTGAGTAAAGCCCTGCAGGAGGCAGGAATGAACCAGGTAAACACCTAGGTAGAGATTTCCAGGAGGAGAGAAGAGTAAGGCAGCCTGAGAGGCTCGAGGGAAAGGAGGGATGAGGAAAGAGTGAGAAGTAAACAGGAGTGGGGAGGAGGAAGTAGCAAGCAGTGGGCCTGCTGGGGATAGACCTGGAGGCCACTGTAAGGATTTTGGATTTAACTAAGCAGAGAAGTGACGGTCTGACTTTCCTTTGCAAAGGATCACTGCTGCGTGGAGAAGAGGACCTAGGGTCAAGGACAGAAGCAGGAAGACCAGTTCAGAGTGAGAGGGTACATCTTTCCACCCGCTGCACGTCAGCCACATGCAAGCACAGTCATGTCATCTTTCTCAGTCTGCTAGAGCGGGCAAGGGCGGTGTACAGAGAACATCTGACCCAATGCACAGGAGCAGTGTTTCAAAATCCAGAGTGCAGACAGAGGCCCTGGCAGACTATTATTCCCTCCTGCAATAAAATAAAAAGAAAAACAAGCAGAGTCTCTCAAAGGTGGGGTAACCAAAGACAGGTCAGCGTAGCCTGAGGGGGCAGAAGCTTGTAGCCTTGGAGAGGCATTGCCATTACTGGCCAGGTAGTCCTAGGGCTGTCAGGGTTATGGATTACACTAATGGGACAGATGCTGTAATGAGCTAGTCCTTATAATCTCTGATACCAGTTATTCTCAAAAGTCTATTCCAAAAGACATTAGAGTTTAAAATATTTAATAGTTAATACAGCACCACTTAAATTCCATACCCACACACAGCACTGCCTTCCAAAATGCATCTGATGCTCAAATGATGCTCTCCTTTCTTCCTCTCAAGGATCTGAGAGCTAATGTCACATAAGCCCCTCCACAAAAGGCATTCTCTCTTGGGGCTCCTGCAAGACTGGGGCAACCTGATCTGATCCCAGGGTGCATATGGCACACCAGCATTCCCTCTGGGTCTCAGATGGCAGCCTAACGCTACCATCCCAGAAAGGGTTTCAGGGCTTCCACACACCTCGTCCTCACCATACTGACTGGCTGCTGGCCAGACTCACACACAGAAACTCACGTAAGTATTATTCTCACTCATTTTGACAAAAACTGTGATAAGAACAGAAGGGAAAATGGCAGGGCATCCCGTGGGAGGAGAGGACCAATATGCGGCTTTTTCATGAGCCTGGTATTTGTGAGCAGGCCATGGAGAGGCACACCCATCTGTGACTTGACACCTCCTCGTGCATTGTGAAGGGAGGAAAGAACACAGAAGTGTCATGTCAAACTAAGCTTCCTTTTCTCAAGAGCCTTCACCCAAAAACATTATAGTTGGATTTGAAATAATAAAACTATAAATATTTCTCATACCCATTACAGTTTTCTTTCTTGCTCCCTTTAAATCCCCTGAATCAAAAAGGACTGACCACAAGCCATTAGTAAGAAAAATCAAACCAAGTAAAAGACTAGGATGTAAAAGGACGGGATAATTGACTATCACTGGTAGGGGATTCACTATCTAATACCGTAAATACACACTTTGCCAAGTATTATTTCTAGGACTAGACCAAGAACATGCAAGCTCATAAAGCTAACTTAGAAAACCATTCAGCAATCAAATATCTTACTCCAGCTTCTCTTTCTGTATGTATTCAGCTTTGATTAATACACGGCATTCTCATACATATAAACAGGCACCTTGTAATTTAAACTTAAGGCCCCTAATTACTCATTTATACACACAGACTACACATATATAAGCATACTGAAGTCAATATATTTGCTTTTCAAGTAAAGACTAGTTTATTCTAATACCATCAAACTACTTGTTAATTAAGCAAGGTAGCATTTACCAGACAGGAGGCGATCAATAGTTCTGAATCTTCTTTTGTCCAATTGTATGCTGTATATTCAAGGGCATTATTCTCTCCTTGCTGTTTGCACATATAAGCACAGTTTCTTTCAAAAACAGTGCGGATGCCTTTAAACAGAATCACACTAGTAGTGCAACCCATCCCCAAGGTGTGGATGTTCAGATTTCTAGCAATCTCTACTCCATTGCCACATCATCTTCCTTGGCTCTTCAGAGCAGGCTCCCACTGTACCATCTTCATGACAGGCAGTTGCCGGCACCGGAACAGAAGGGAAGCTCCAAGCTGTCGTACTAGAATCCGCTCCTGCCCAACAGTCTGACAAAAAAATCCAGGCTCCAAGTGTAAAACAGGAGGGGTGGTGCAAAAAGAAGATGACACACCTCAGATGCACCAAAACCTTCGAAGTATCATTTTTCCAGGAGATTGCTTCATTGTTAATACCAAAGAACAAATAAGCAGAGGATTTACATGCGGTTACTGAAAAACTGCCGGCTCCTGTGATTTGCTTGGGATTGTTCTGAATCCCAGAACCTGCCCAAAATGAAAAAGACAGTGCCAGACAGCCACCCTGCTGCAGATGCTGCTGGAAGGCACAAAGAATGTTCATCTGCTGCAAAAATCATTCTCCCAGAATGCTTAGCCTAGCATCTATATTAGCAAACATCTCTTTCCTTGACCTAAATATGCTGTTTGTTTAATCCTGCATCAGCGAGGAACAGAGAAGCAAAAGAAAAAAAAGTCCAAAAACGAGAGAAATCACTAAGATGACTGCTGCTATGGAAACATGTGTAAGCCACTTCAAACAACCTTTTGCATGTGTGGGTAACAGCTTGCTGACAGCAAACCACAAGGGAACACAAAATTGCTGTGTCAATCTTGACTTCTGCCCACTTTCACTCTTTGCTAGAGAGAAGGTTAGCAAGTTTTCACTGCTTAACAGGATTCTCCCATCTATGGTACCCAAAGATGCAAATGAGAACATGGATAAAGGGTTACCTGTCAGGCTGAACACATAGCTTCTGAAGCAGCACTCCAGTATGAAATGCTAAATACACAATGAAGTCCCACAGTCAATATGGTTATTATTTTTGGTGCATTAGTAATCCAGATCCTTCCATTGCAAACCGAACTGAGTGAACACTATACTACCTTATGTGTATCTTTGGGGATTGCTAATAGAGAAGCTTGTCCTTGATATAATACTAAGTTGACTCTAGCCATTCTCCTTCTAAAAAATGTCAGAAGACCATAATGAACACACAGGGAAACACCTCCGACCCACAACAGGCATCTAGAAGAAGGTGACTGCTCTTTTATGATCTGTACTGATATTATTCTTTATTTCACAAGGCAGCAGATGGTTTTCATTTTCTATCTATAGTTTTCAAAGTTTGAGTGAATTAGAAAGATTGAGCAACTGCAGGTTGGTAACAGAAAGCTGTGTAATGTTAAAAAAGCAGATCTTTAGAGAACACCACACAGTCACATAATCCCCAAATTTCTGTTTTCTATTGCCAGTTTGCCTATTATGCCCATAGATAAGCAAAAATCTAGGCTTTGTCTATCTCCTGGATTTTTATGCAAAAATCTAATAGTCACAGAAGATCAAAGGAGTAGAGACACTGGCCACATGAAAAAACAGAATAATTATATGTGGTCTAGAGTGTTCTGAATCAGAATGGTAATTGTGTTAAAATAGAGCTATAGTGTGCAAGATTACACCCAAATCCTGACATGGGAAGACCTAAGTCTTCATGTGACATCAAAATGCCGGCAGATTAATAACATAGAAACTCATCTACACAGAAACTGAATACTGGAGACTATGAAACACTTATACACATAGGTTAAATTGTCTGTTTTGAGAATTCAGAAAATTCACCAATTAACCTAACTTCTGTACTGCAAGGGAAACAATTTAAAAAGTAATAGTTCATTGAATATAAATAAAGATAGTACCTAGAAATTTAAACAATTTATTATTATTACCTATTTTAGACATCTTGTGCAGAAGCCAAGGAATATTATTTGAGATATGAAAGATTATGTTTGAACTTTACAAAGGATTATAAATGATAACCAAGCAAATTTGAAGTTGCTGGTATATTCTATTTGATTTACCTTAAAAACTCTAAGTTAATATTTAAAACAATGGGAGAGAATAGAACAATTTCCTAACAATCATTCAGAGGAAAAATGTTTTCTAGAGATGCACTAATAAGCATTGAAGCAACTGTATGAATTTTAAATATTAATCATTTTCCAACCAACAAAATTAGTGGCCAAGAAAAACAACAAAAAATATTTAGAGCAAAGGATTCAACAAGTCCAAAAAATGAGTATCGTGCTAATAGAAGCTTTTGTTTCACTGACTTTTTTGTGCATTAGAATGATCTTGGGTTAGTCTAAAGTAATAATTAGCTTGAATTTCATCAGAGGACATGAATAGATGGATGGTATCTATTAGCAATCAGTTCAGCCACCTACAGAGTACATATTTCAAATTGGAGATCCCATTAACTCTCACATCTTTAAATGTCACCTCTAATTTATGCAACGCCCAAGACTGGATGTCCATGCTTGACTCCCTTTTGAGGTCCAGGCCCATGTCTTCCTCTCCTGCTAATAATGATACCTGACTCTCCCATCACTGCCTCACCCTTGGATGATCCAAATCAATCATCTTTTTTCCCCCCCAATCATCTTTTAATGTGACAAAGTAGCATGGTATATCCACAGAATGGAGTTATTATTCAGCCGTAAAAAGGAATGAAGTACCAATACATGCCACAATCCATACTGAACCTGAAAAACATCACGCTGAGTAAAAGAAGCCAGTCACAAAAAAAACTCACATTATATACTCTTATTTAAATGAAATGTCCACAACAGGCAAATCCACAGAGATAGAAAGTAGATTAGCAGTTACCAGGGGCTACAGGGAAGATGGGGTGTGTGTAGGGGGGACTGCTAATGGGTAATGAAATTCCTTTTAGGAGTAATGAAAATGTTCAGAAATTAGGCAGTGTTTCTAACATAATACACTATCTATACACAATACATAGTCTGTAAATATAGCAAAAACCACTGGTGGATTGAATACTTAAAAAATGTGAATTTTATGGTACATGAATGTAATAGAGTCTGACTCCACTTTTGATGTTTTAGTGCTGACAGTTTTTAAGTCTCACTCCTATTTCTACCCCTCTGCCTTACAGCTGGGCAAGATGAAAGGAAGTTCCAGGTGCCTCCCTCCTTTGGTGCCAGTGGGAAATTCAAACCAGTCGCAAGAACCCTCACCCCAGTGCCACCCCCTAACCACTATAAAAATCCCAAGCCAGTCTCTTTTCCCTGCTTTTTCAAGCCATTTTAGAACCTCCTTGGGACCTGCCCTGCTCTCCCAGAGGGCTTCATTAAGTGAGCAATAAACTGTTCACACCCTTTGGGTGTGTGGGTGTGTATGTGCTGTCATTAGTCTCAACATTCAAAGCAAGTTTTGGGTGGGGGTCCATCCTGTTTCTGCAGAATGGCCCCAACAGTGAGTTATACCTCAATAAAGCTGTTATTAAAAATGGGAGAGGGGAAGAGGAGAACATCCACTCTGCTCACCCCATAAGGCTGGCAAATTCAAATAAGACAACAGGAGAGAACTCAACCAAGAAATTGCTAAAAAAACATGTTAAGTAGCTACTGTTTTATACTTCAGAAAGGATTCACTGCATTACTCAAAACAGCCACCTTGCTTAATGAACTTAAGAACTTTTGAATGTTGCTTTGGCCCCCTTCTCAGGAATACACTAACCATGTAACATGAGGTGGCTGGGGCTGCCCCCAAGGTGTGCATTCGAGAGCTGGGAAAGGGGTTCCTCGCTGAACAAACCTTAGAAAGAGTGGTGGGCCTGGAGGACAGCAGTACACACAGGAGTTTTAGACCCTTGAGAGAGCACCAGTCTGCACTAATTCTGTCTGTACCGCTGTGGTGAAACAAATTAATTTTGCTAAAAATGTATCTCTAAAGTCATGCTCACATAAAATATTGGAGTCAGGTCTGCTGCTAACAATGGTATTTAATCATTCTCAAAAGTAGAGAACACCAAGTTACACAGGTGTCTCCATGTTGGTGCTAGAATATCAGGAAGGCAACCAGTCCCTGTGGGGTGCTCTGAACACCTGGCACACTCAGCAAGAGACAAGTAAATGGAGTGGAAGCAACCAACTGGGCTCCCCAGAACTGAGGGTGGTCATCTTCCAGAGATGACCAGAGTCTCTCAAAATAGAGGAGACAAAAAGTGGAAATAACCCATATGTCCTTCAACTGAAGAATGGATAAACAAAATGTCTACACGATGGAATATTATTCAACCATAAAAAAGGAATGATACATGCTACATCATAGATGAACCTTGAAAATATTATGCTTAGTGAAAGAAGCCAGTCACATAGGACCACATATTGTATGATGTTGTTGATATAAAATGTCCAGAATAAGCAAATATATAGAGATATACAGTGAATTAGTGGTTGCCTAGAGCTATGGGGCTGGGTAGGGTAAAATTGGGCAGCGACAGCTAAGGGGTACAAGGTTTCTTTTGGAGATAAAACCGTTCTAGAATTAATTATATGATGGTTGTACAATTGTGAATATACTGAAAACCACTAGATTGCACACTTTAAATGGGTGAATTGTATAGTATGTGAATCGCATCTTCATAAAGCTGTTTTTAAAAAAACAAATAGGACATATCAGGGTACACCTATAAAAAGCTGAGTTTCTGTTGAAGGCACTCTATCCTCAACATAGTTATCTCCCCAAAACATATCACTACCTCCAACACAGTGAATTCCCAAAAGTGCTCCTGGCACTTTATACGTGAAAGAGAGTACAGAAGAGAATGGTAAGATGATTTCTTCAACAAGGGCCAGTTAAAGCTATTCTGCTTTAAATTTACAGAGCACTTAATGGAAACCTTTCGTCTGGTCAATAACTTTGGCTCATTCATTTTGTTAGGCAAGGTCTGCGCCTGAGGGCCAAGCCATCTATCTCAATTCATACAAAGAAATTTATTCTGCAGATAGTTTCCCACAAAATTTTCATCTCTGCTTTAACCACAAGGCTCTCAAGATCCAAGAAAAAAAATACCATTTGGAGAAAAAGTCAGAGGAGGGATAGAAAGAGATTATTAACAGGGGATCTGAAATTTTACTCAAATCACAAAACTGGCTCTTTAGGTCATTCTAGTCACCCGGACAATGCAGGAGATTTAAATTTTAAACGTAAATTTTAATGTAAAATTTAAAGAAAACAGCATATAAATAGTGCTGGGCACATCTTTTGCAGAGTATGTTACAGGAGCATGATTCCTGCTACATGCCATACGCTGAGCACATGATTCAGTCACATGGTCTCATTTAATCCTCTGAACAACTCTAAAAGTTAAGTCTTACAGGTGATCTCACTCATGATTTCCATCTTTTGATCTTGTTACAAGTAAAGGATTTCCACAGAAACCCATCCTCTGCATAGGACCACTGAAGGATTGCAATCAACGCTGACATCAGGGGAGGGAGACTGATAAATCACAGGGAGGTTGGAGATAAGTAACCCACAAGTTCAAATGTCTCCTTAGACGAGTAGGCTTTCAAAGAACTGTCACTATGAATTATACTAAAGAATGAATTTTAAATCATGATACAGTAAATGTGTATAAGACTATTCCCCAAAAAATGTACCCTTACAACATATTTTATAGTATAAAACATTTTATATTTTATTATAATTATATATTTATATTATATATTATATATTTAACTATATTATAAAACATATTGTATACTATAAAATATGTTGTATACTATAAAATATAGTATAAAAATTATCCTATAATTTTCTATTCCAGGTTCTCTAGTCTATTCTAGTTCATTGGAAGGGAGAAAAGAAAGGAAGGAAGGGAAGAAGGGAGAGAGGACATTGGTCACAGTCCACTACAGTGTTTTCAGGACCACTATGGCTCCTGGCCTGCAGTGTGAAAAACACCACACATACCAGTTCTTAAGCAGTATCCCTCAGTACTTGCAATTCACCAGTCTCACGATATATCCCATTATCTACCGAGCAGCTGGCCCAATAGAAGAATGGAATGGCCTACTGAAGACAACAGTTGTAAACAATAGTCTGAAAGGATGGCGTTCCATCTCTCACAGTGCAGGATATGCTTTGAATCAGCTCTCTGCCCCAGTGGGAAGACACTCACCTAGGAATCAAGGGATAGAATAGGAGCGGCCACTCTCACTATTACCCTAACAACACACTCCATCCCTGCTGGTATGAAGGTCCTGGTTTTAAAGGGAAGGGAGACAACAATTGTACTCTCTATTAAAATAAATTAAAATGGGAGGCTCTCCATTAAAGAGAAACAATTGTACAATGATTCGGAAGGTGAGACTGCCACCTGGCCATTGGGGGCTCCTCAAAACACTGAACCAAGGGCAAATGAGGAGGATATTCCACTAGCAGGGGTAAGAGGAAAACGGGTTGCTACCTCCCAAAGGGTCAGAAAGGACTATGGCTGGAAGCCAGGATTAATTCTTCGGAGCATCTCTTAGTGCTTCTATCTCCAACAGTAAACGGTCACGGAAAACCACAGCAATCCAAAGAAAGGCCAATCCACTGAGAATTCAGACTTTCAGGTGAAGAACTGTAATCAGCTGAGGTCCTGGCTAGGGGCAAAGGAAATATGGAATAATAGGAGAATAAAGATATAATTATCAACTACTGCCAAATGGCCAGCTAGAGAAATGAGCACTGCGGGAGCTATGCATACTTCCTTCCTGCTTGGGGGAGGGGGTACCAATTTCTTCTCTTCTCCCCCTTTCTCTTGTATTATTTTATACAAGTCTTGTTGAAACTTAACTTTACAATTTAGACTTTGGGTAACACATATTTACGTGGGACTGCCCCTTAAGGATTTAACAAAGGATTTTTAATTAACAAAACCCAGAATAATGTGACTCTCTGAGATGGATACAATAACTAATGAGACTTTGTGACTCTTTGTTTTTAGAAGCCAGTGAGAACATCTTCATTTGTGTGAAGGATATCTACATCCTGTTAGGCTGAAACAGAGTCATTTTTGTAGTATGGAAGTTCAAATATGTATAGAAGGCTGGGTCTGCATGCTGAGTAGTCAAAGGGTAGCCTGTGCTACCCTTTGTTATGAAGCTATTATCTCCCAGCTCCAACCCCACCCTTCCATACTCAGCTCTGGGATGCTAGGGCTGGCTCTCTGAAAACCCCTTTCACCCGTAGGTTCCCTGTTAGGCTTACCACCAGGGGGCACTAGAGAGAGACTGCAAGCTGGGGCAGGAGAAGCTTGCTCCCTGGTGCCTACTTCCTGCTGGCTTTGGTTCTTCATGTCACCCAGCTAAACTTCCTCCCTCTGGCAGCAGCAGTTCTTTCCAGTGCAGCAGCTGAATCAGGTTTGCCATTTTTCCAGCACTTAGAGAACCATCCTCATGCCCTCCCTCTCAAGAACACCATCACCAGCCACCAGGCACCCACTCCTCAGGAGATTCTGGGCCCCTCCTCTTAGCTTCTAAGATTTAATAACACAGGCTCATCCCTCAGTCTCCCGGGCCCCAAGGCTGGTGGCTGCTTCCCGAAGTCACTACCTCTCTCTCTCTTACTACCTACAATAGTGTTCTCCTTCACCTTTTCAGTTCCTAATTGTTATACCTAACAACAGTTCTTTATATATAATTCTCTCTGTTAAAATAACTGGCATGATTTCTATTTCCTGGCTGGACTCTCTCTGTTATACTACACCAGGTACTAAGCAGTTTTAAAAGACTAAGATCACCAAAGAAGATATGAGAATGGCCAAGAAGCACAGAAAAAGATGCTCAACATCATTAGTCATTACAGAAACGCAAATTAAAACTACAATGACATCCCACTACGTATCTATTAGGATGACTAAAATTTATTTATTTATTTATTTATTTATTTGAGAAAGATTAGCCCTGAGCTAACATCCACTGCCAATCCTCCTCTTTTTGCTGAGGAAGATTTGGCCCTGAGCTAACATCTGTGCCCATCTTCCTCTAGTTTTTGTATGTGGGATGCCTCCACAGCATGGCTTAGTGAGCAGTATGCAGGTCCACGCCTAGAATCCAAGCCAGCAAACCCTGGGCCACCAAAGCAGAGTGTGCGAACTTAACTGCTGTGCCACTGGGCCAGCCCCAGGATGCCTAAAATTTAAAAAGACTGGCCATACTGAGTATTGCCAAGAATGTGGAGTAGGTGGAACCCTCATACATTGCAGGTAGGACCACTTTGGGGAACAGTTTAACAGTATCTAAAAACGTTAAATAAAGAGTTACCATATAACCTAGCAATTCCACCCAAGAAAAATGAAATACATGTCCACACAGGGACTTGTATACAAATGTTCATAGCAACATTAGTTATGACAGCCAAAAAGCAGAAACAACTCAAATGTCCATCAACTGGTGAATGGATAAACAAAACGTGTTTTATACAGATAACAGAGTGGAATAGTATTTAGCAATAAAAAGGAATGAAGTCCTGATACGTGCTAAAGCAGGGATGAACCTCAAAAATATTAAGCTATTGTACACCTAAAACATTAATGTTATATGTCAATTATATCTCACTTTTAAAAAAGATATTAAAAAATTAAGCTAAGTGAAAGGAGTCAGACACAAAGGCCACATACTGAATGATTTCATTTATATGAAATGTTCAGAAAAGGTAAATCTATAGAGACAAAAAGGAGATTAGTAGTTGCCTGGAGCTGAGAGTGACTGCAAATGGGCACAAGATTTCTTTTGCAAGTGACAGAAATGTTCTAAAATTAGATTATGGTGATGACTGCACAAATCTGGAAATTTACTAAAACTCATTGAATTGTACATTTAAAATTTAGAGTGTATTTTAGAGTATGTAAATTATACCTCAATGAAGCTATGAAACAAAAGTCTAGGAAAAATATCTGAAGAAAATCTAGTGTCATAGGGAAATGACATAAATCATGGTGAGAAACCACAATGTACTGGTAAGTAAAATGAAACATTTGTGTGTGGACAAATTTTTTTTTTTTGAATGCCTCTTAGCAGTGACAGTGACATTGCTAAGGAAGACAGAATGATGATGCCTCATTACAAAACAGCAAAGACTGACCATAGGCATCAAATACAACTAAATATATCACATACATCTCTGACATTGTGCTTGACCTTGAAAACAACTTAAACTTGAGTTCAGATAGCATTACAATGTAAAAGCAAGGGATCTCTAAAGATGGAGACACTCCCTCCACTAGACTATTCAGATAAGGTAAATTCTTTTTTTAAAATAAATGGCTCAGATTTTGAACTTATTTGTTGATGCCTACATCATGAAAAATGTCTGTGCTTCACTACAGAGAAAAGAACTATTCTTGAGCCCAAAGTTCAGTGCATTCATATTTTAAGAAGACTTTTCCCAAAAATTTCATGTAAAATATCTCAAAAAGGAATATATTGATAATATAGATTGTATAATAAATATCCTGTTTTTCATAATTAATGTTTTAAAAAGCAAGTATTTATTATTATAACTTTTTAAAAATAATCTTTGGGGGCTGGCCCAGTGGCGTAGTAGTTAAGTTCATGCACTATGCTTCAGCAGCCCGGAGTTCACAGGTTCAGATCCCAGGCACAGACCTACACACCACTCAACAAGCCATGCTGTGGAGGCATCCCACATAAAACAGAGGAAGACTAGCACAGATGTTAGCTCAGGGCCAATCTTCCTCACCAAAAAAAATAAATAAATAAATAATAATAATAATCTTTGGTGTTTTTATGGTATAAAATTATTTTCTAAATAGAATCCCATTTTGAAATATTGTACCTAAGAGAAATACAAGCTGAGTTTAACAGATATCTCTTCAAATGTTATCCAGGAATTAACTGGGCCGTGAGACATGGATCACCTGTATTACTCTCCCATTACAGATGACAAGACCAAGACTCAGAGAAGTAAACAAACTTGACCAAAGTCACACAGCTGGTATGTGGGATATGAACCAGTGCTCCCTGGCTCCTAAGTCCTTGCTCTTTCCAGCATGTCACAAGTCCCATTAACAATAACAATGATTATACAAGGAAGAATTAAAAATTATAAAGTATTTATACATTTAAGATTCTGAAGGAGAACATGAACTTCCAGTGCTTTATTTAGTTGTATTAGTTCCTTAAAAGAGATCTAGCCCCTTTTTGGGAAACCTAAGGCTAGGTCCTTTTCATGAACTGAAAGGGGAGGTACACATCCCAGAGCCAAAGAGCATCAAAGAAGATGCTCAGAAAGTGGCCAGATGTCATTTGTATTATCCTAGACGCCCCCCCAAAACTTTTAAAAGCACAAAGGTGATTGATGCATAGCCAATGTAAAGTCTCCATTTGAAGGGTCTGCTTCATGTTCCACTCAGAACATAAATTCCCACTTCCAACGAAAGGTGAAGAATTATTCCTACTGTTCCTCATGAGAACCACAAGGAATTCAAGGGCTCATGTCACAGTTACCTGCTTAGGACACTCCAACCACACCTCTGTTGAGAGGGAAAGATTAGAATCCTCCAATTTTCACAAATGAACAAACTCAAGGCCACTTCTGGGAAGACATGCTTCTTAATTTCATAATAACCAATAACTAGATTACACCTATTATGTGACCAAAGAAAATATCTTGATGATGCAGTATTTCCTGGGAAAAACTAAGGATGAATTTCCTTCTTTTAACCCATCAGAGGCACCAATGTAGGTCACTGGCTGGAGGTCACCAGAAGATCAAGCTACACCCTTACACTAAATGGCCTCAGTCCAAGAAAGTTTCTCAGTTTTTAGTTTTCACCCAATGGATAAGAAGATGGCCATATATATTTAATCTGTTATCTCAGTGCCAATGCAGATACAATGGAGATTACATACTATGTCAAAACTGATTCCAAAATCCATTCAAATATAAGAAACCCTGAAACTCCTTTATTTGGGAAAGAAAAGACTGGGGCCCAGATGCTTTTCATCAACCAAAAGGGGAAGTGCTATAAATTTATTAATTTATATGCTATAAATTAAAGTGGGCTTGGTGTTTTGTTGCTTTCCCATTGAGGATACCAAACCTGCATAATTTTAAAGAAATTCTGAAGAATCTGCTTCCAAATATCACAAACGTTTTTGTACTTGGCAACCAACAAGAATGTTAGCCTATGTGAAAGTCTTTATTCAGCAGATATCTAGTTAATCAAAAATTAACAGAAATTATCAATGGTGAAATTATACATTCCCATAAAAAGTTCAAAGCTGCCTAAAAATGAAAGTTTTAACTTTACTTCATTAAACATTAATAGTGGATTCCAGTAGTCTAAGATATCATTGGCTTTTAGGAACAAATGTGTCAACAACTGTGAAAGAATAGTTCCTTTCTATAAAAGCTGAAAATTTTACCCCATACGATGTTTTAATATATATGAGCACAGATAACAGATTTAAATATATATGGCCACTTTCCTATCCATCGGGTGAGATCTAACGACTGAGAAACGTTTTGATGATACTTTTTATTCTTAGAGATCATTTCATTCAGCCAGGCCCAGTAGTAGAAAAGGCAAAGAGAAATATTCCCTCTTGGTTCTAAAACAGAAAATCTGAATATAGAAGACAGATTGGATTACAAGATCTCTGCTGCTCTAGAAGGGACAACCAGATCAACACGTAAGAATTCTCTACTCATCAGTGTTGCCCTAAAATAGAAGAGGCTTTTAGGAGGAAATGAAACTCCTGGCCCCAGGGCGCGCTCACGCAGCAAGTGACGGAAGCACTGCAGTAGCAACTGAACTAAATGACATCAAAGGTCCCTTCAGGTCCTGCAATTTGATGGTTCTCCACTTTATAGGCATTGGCTGTGAGCGCAATTTCAGTCAGGCAAAATGGAAGCTAGTGTGTCTTTGGTCACACCGGTGACCTGAAGAGATGACACAAAAGGCCCAACATACTTAACATGAATAAGTTACATCTTATGTATCACCTGGTAGAGCAACATTACAAGTGAGAACACTGAGGCTCAAAGATGTTTAAAGATGACATGACCAAAAACAGAGGCTTCCAGATTAGAACTCTCTCTACTCTACCATGATGCTTCTCAGTCAGGCCCCCAAAGAACCTTACACACAGAAGTACTGAGTAAGTAAAAGAAAAGTTTATAGAGAAAAAAACCCTGCAAATCAAAATGCCTGGCCAAGTTCAGGGGGTCTGCAACATGGCTCCAATGTGAAGACCACATCTTTCCTTCCAACTTCTAATCACGAAATATATCCAAACCATGTGCTCCATCTAGTGGATTAATGGAAGATCCTCAGGATGAGGGAAACACACATTTTTAATACTGTTCAGTTCACACCCTGAAGCATTCGTTTGCTATCCCATGCCTCTACCCAAAATAGCAGCACTAAAAAAGAGATTATAAAGATTAACAAGCTTTCAGGAGTCAAGGACGAATTTATTCCAGCTGCTTGAAACTGTACTCCAAATTTCTTCCTCCCCTCTTTCCCAGTTTCCCCCAAAAGGAGTAAATAGTCAGTGGATGGGTCATCTCACAAGTAATCAAAGTAAAAGCTCTCAGGTGGCACACACCCAGCAGGTGTAACTCAGACCTGACTTAGAAGCTCACGGAGATTACTATCCTTCATCTTAAACCCAAGAGCAGACGCTCCTCTCAAAGACAAGAATAAGATGTGGTGGAAAAAACCCAGGCTCAAAAGTCAGCCAACATTCCGGGTCCTGGCAAGTTTCTGAATGTTGCAACCTTGAGTAAGTCATTTACCTTCTGCCTTAGTTACTCGTTTACAAAATATGGACAATGACATACCCCTTATGAGGTGCTGTGAGGATGATGAGGGATGACAGCTGAGAAGCACCTTGTACACTTCCTGGAGGACCTGAGCACTCAATGAATGGCAGAGACAGATAGACAGGTGGATCTAAGTAGGCTCACTCCTCCAATTTATGGGCCCTTTCTCTCCCTTTCTTCACCTCCAAATTTCTATTTTAAAAAGATAATACAAACGGCAAGGAGAGTTGCTAGAGGATATGGAGATACATAATAATAAGGAACAGTAAAAGAACTGTCCCTTATTCAGTGTCACCAGAACATAGGTGATAATGGTAGATGCCAGGAATTTAGGTGAAACACGAAGATGGGTCCTTGTAAACCATATTAATGTGTTTGGATTTCATCCAACAATCAATGGAGAGGCGACAGATTATCTTTCCATGACCCTAATCTGGCATTCCCACACTGCTCCAAAACTCTGTCAACCCATTTCCTAAAGAATGAAGTAGAATACTATTAAGGTGAGTTCCTGAATCTGTTTCTGTCTTCTGCCTCAGCTTCACAATTTGCATGTCAATTCTCACGTACACGTTCACTCAAGACTTGTGTTTTAAGTGCTCAAGAAAGATCAAATTCAATAACATCAATTATGAACCTTACACGTTGTCATAACTCTCAACCTCTCAGTTTTAAGTGAGCATATTTAATATTAGCAGTAAACATCTTCAATTCCAATTAAACTATTAACTGTAACATAACACAAAATATGAAAGAACACTGTCAGAGATTGCTGATTGTCTCCTTCACCCCAATATCTACAGTCCCCGTTCAATATAATAATAGAAGTGTTAGTGGCTTATGGCCACCCAGCCAAAAACTACATTTCTCAGCCTCTCCTGCAGTGCATGTGGCTACACAACTAGGTTCTGGCTAACGGAATGTAGGCAGAAGTGATGCATGCAACTTTAAAGTCATACACTTAAATGAGAATGAGTATACCATCCCCTCACCATCTCCCCTTCCTGATAACCAGAATATAGACAAGTTAGCAGAAGCTGGATACTTATCCAAAACTAAAAGAAGAAAGCTCATGTGGAATATGGCAGAAAACAAGACAGAAGGAGCCTGGGTCCCAAAATGGTAGAGTCACCAACCAAGCCTGAGCTGTTTACATTTGGACTAGCATGCAAGAGGGAACTTAACTTCATCCTTTATAAGCCACTGTTTTTTGGTCTTTGTTAAATTCTAACTAACACTGAAACAACTACAAACATGAAAACAAACATTTTGTCCACTCAACAAATATTTGTTGGGGACCTACTATGTGCCAAGTATAATACACACTCTAGAAAGCAGCTGAGAATGAGATTCAGTTCCTGTCCTCTAAGAGCTCACACTCTGATGGGCTTTTTATGACCTTGAACTATAGTATTAAAAAAAGAAGACAGGGACTGACCCAGTGGCGTAGTGGCTAAGTTCACACACTCCACTTTGGTGGCCCAGGGTTCACAGGTTCAGATCCTGGGCGTGGACCTACACACCACTCAACAAGCCAGGCTGTGGTGGCATCCCACACACAAAAGGAAGATTAGCACAGATGTTAGCTCAGCAATAATCTTCCTCAAGCAAAAAGAGGAAGACTTGGCAACAGATGTTAGCTCAGGGCCAATCTTCCTCACCAAAAGAAAAGACAATGTGAATGTACTTAATGCCGCTGAACTATATATATTTTATTTCAGTGATTTAAGGTTTTCAAATCATATATCTGATAAAGGAATTGTATCCAGATATATAAAGAACTTTCAAAACTCAATAATAAGAAGACAACAATAAAAATAGACAAAAGATTTGAACAAACACTTCACAAAAAGGATATACAAAAGGCAGTACATGAAAAGATGCTCAACTATCCTGTAAAATAGTACAACCACCTTGGAAAATAGCCTGGCAGCTTCTTAAAAAGTAAACATTCACCAACCATACAACCCAACTATTCTACTGCTAGATATTTACCCAAGAGAAATTAAAACATGCATCCATACAAAAGCCTATACACCAATATTCACGGCAACTTTATCTGTAATAACCAAAAACTGGAAACAAACCAAATGTCCAAGTGAATTGACTAACTGACTGACTGATAAATTATAGTATATCCATATAATCAAATGTTTCTCATCAATAAAAAGGAATGAACTATTTATATATACAACAACATGAATGAATCTCAAAATAATTATGCTGAATGAAAGAAGCTAGACCAAAAAAGTTTGTAATGTATGACTGCATTTTTATAAAAACTAATTTATAGAAACAGAAAGCAGATCTGTGAATACCTAGGGATGAGGAAGGAACAAGAGGGATGGATTACAAAAGGGTACAAGGAGACTTTTTGCGGTGATGGATATGTTCATTACGTTGAAAGTGGTGATGGTTTTACAGATGTCAAAGGTTAGCATATTTTACATTTAAGTATGTGTAGTTTAATGTATGTCAATTGTCCTCAATAAAGCTATTTAAGGGGGAAAATTCTTTATCATAGCATTTTCACACAGACTCTTAAACATACACTCTACCTGTTTTAGCTTGAAACAGTCTACTTCGGACTCTACACTAAAGTTATCAAAATACCCTAGTATTACCAATTATTAAGCTGAAAACCTGACATTATGCTACTTCTAACTCAAAACAAAACTGATTTCTGAAAAGGGGGAAGCATTCACAACTCTTTGTCCTTTGAAAAATGAGAGGATTTCAGTTTTCCCATGTGCCATTTTTGGCTTCTCCCACGGGAAAGTACATTTACACTCAAGCCCATGCACGTGTCTATTCTTCAAAGGGGGATTAAGAAAGGAAAGGATAAGTAGTGCCTAGAAGTTCTGGAACAGGAGTGGATGAACCAAAGTTCTCCTAATCCCACTATGAGAATTTCCCAAAACACAATGAAAAACTCACAAATATAATATCTATTGGCTGTCGTGGAAGCTATACAGATTTGGTGCATGACAATTATTGTTCCACGTCATTCTCTCAATGACTGTAAAACATAAAAAGAGTAATTTAACTTTTTAATCCACTTGTTTTATACCTGTAAATAAAAATCTGTGCTACCGCACTTGTTATATCCAGCACGAAGTACCCATCTTTTATAAATTTTTTAGATACATTATTTAAAAAACAACATCTGTTTGCACAATAGATCCAATAAATAAAATACTTTTTGAAGTTGGGAAATTTACTGTTTTGTACACATAATTACGTTAATAAACTCTAACAGATAAGACAGGATCTTACAAGTCTTAACACTCCAGCTCACAAAATAAACCCTGTAATTTACGGGTGTTAAAATGGCTCTACAATCTAACTTTTAAATGACATTATTGTCAACCATGACTCATGGGAAGAAAAAAAACGTTTTTCATTTCTTAACACTTGGGAATTGTTTTATTTTTAACTACTAAAATAAAATAAAACTCCACTCAAACTGTGGGAAAATGTCACAAAGAAGAAATCTTGGTAGAAAATCATACACATAATACTTTAATTGAATATTGGTAATAATAATAAAGCATAGTGGCTATTCTCTGCAAAATGATGCTACTGGGTTATCATTCTTTCAATAAGCACTATGCTTGGTGGAGGAAATTCAGTCCCATAAGGGTCTCTGTCTAGTAGAGAAGTTTTCTACACAAGAGGGGAAGACCAGCACATTCTTGATAACATATTTGGTTCAATCATCAGCACAGCAACACCTTTAAGGAGGCCAAGTACCATTATACTTTGATTATAAATTCCTATCTGGACTGCCTTGTATACTTTTCAGATAATACTGAGGGTGCTCAAAATCCGGAGGGGCTCTCAAGTCAGACAGCCCTGGTTTGAGGAGTTCCAGCTCCACTTATTACTTAACAAGTTACTTGACCTCTCTAAAGCTCAGTTTTCCCATGCATCAAAGGGGGACAATAACAGTACCTACCTCTAGTATAGTAAGTACATAAACACTAGCTATCACTATATAGTTCTTTTTATATCACTCTCAGCAGGAGGGACAGCAACAAGTATTGCTGAGACCTGAGTAGAAATTGAAAAAAATTGACACTGATTTTCTGAGAAACCAAAGCTACCATAGTCAGAAATACACAGAATTCAGGAAAATGTGTACACGGTGATTGTGTAAATAAAGCATTCTATTTCAAAATTCAATCCAAATATTGTCCCAGCAATTTAGTGGCAGCATAAAACATTCATGGATGCCCAGAATTCAAATAGTCGTTCACCAAACATTTACGGAGAGCTCCTCCTATGCTGCTCTAGACTCAAGGGAGAGGATACACAGAGGGAAGAGCTGCTCCCCTCCTAAAGGAGCCAAGACAGCACGGGGTGGGGAGATTAGGAGAAGGGAGGACACAGCTCATAAGAGGATGTACTGACCAATCCTTTCCTGCCTCGCTGCTCCACCCAGGACCCCCAAAGCATCCCTGCATGAGATTATCTTTCCCAAATCAATAGTATAACAAAAGATGGCTTTATTCCTCTAAAGCCAACTAGAAGGAAACTGCTTTGGTAGCCCACAGAAACGCTCAGAGGTGGTTTACCTGTTCCTGTTCCTAGGCATTCTACTCACACCCAAGGCGGGCCCTGCAGAACCCTTTGTTCAGAGGTGTCTAAGAGCCAAAAGGCAACCGCGTGGGGCTTTTGGGTGTGAGGGGTGTATTAGTCTGCTTGAGCTACAAAACAAACTACCACAGACCAGGTGGCTTACACAACAGAAATTTATTGTCTCATGATTCTAGAGATCAAGGTGTTGGCAGGGCTGCTTTCTTCTGAGGCTGCTCTCCTCAGCACGTTGACGGCCATCTTCTCCCTGTGTCTTCACATGCTCGTCCCTCTGTATGGCCTGTGTCCTAATCTTTTCTTATAAAGACACTAGTCATATTAGATTAGAGTCCACCCCAACGACCTCATTTTAACTTAATTACTTCTTTAAAGAACTTATCTCCAAAAACACAGTCGCATTCTGGGGCACTGGGGATTAGGACTTCAAAATACGAATTGGAGCGGGGCAGGACACATCTCAACCATGACAGGAAGGACTGAACATCTGTGGCTAGAGCATCTTTGAAAGAGTACAGGGAGGCATGAAGATGTTCAAGCAGGACAGCAGCCGAAAATAAGCCACTTTCTCCTACTCTGCCAGAGAGAATGGGTACTGGTAAGCAAGTGCATTTTTTCCCCTGGTTTCTTTATGCGACTCTGTACGTTTTTAATGTTCTACAATACTCTAACAACGAACTACCTTGATGTTTAAAAGCATCATTCCCCCTAGAGCTGGACACCTAGTGCAGGCTGCAGGATGCCTCTGGTACACTTTCTAGTCATCAGGATACAGATGGAGAAAGTATAGTGGGTTGAATGGTATCCCTCCAAAAGATACGTCCAAGGCCTAAACCTCAAAACCTGTGAAAAAGGATCTCTGCAGATATGATGAAGGATCTTGAGATGAGATTATCCTGGATTACCCAGGAAGGACCCTAAATCCAATGACAAGTGTCCTTATAAGAGAATGAAGAAGCGAAGACACAGACCCAAAGGAGAAGGCCATGTGAAGACAGAGGCAGAGATTCGAGTGACACAGGCCAAGGAAGACTGGAGCCACCAGAAGCTGAAGGATGCAAGGAAGGATTCTCCCCTGGAGCCTTCAGAAAAAGCACATCCCTGCCAGATTTCAGACTTCTGGCCTCCAGAACTGTGAGAGAATAAACCTCTATTGTTTTAAGCCACTAAGTTTGTGATAATCTGTTCTGGCAGCCCTAGGAAACAAATACAGAGACCAATATGATTAATAAAGGAAACTTTGTAGTTTTAAGAATTTTCTGGTGGGCTTTTATTGGCAGCCTACAGTTAGGCACCTTATTTCTGTTGTAGCCAATAGTTCTAGCAAACTGCAAGACAGGTACTATCTCCATTCTACAAGTAGTCACTGAAGTACCAAAAGCTAACTTGCTTGAGATCATGCGGCAAGATGTGGTGGAATGGCACTTTGTGACCTGGACTCGACCAAATGTAGTCTTTTTCCTACACCTCCATGCCTTCCGTCCGAAATGTGTCAATTTACTGTACCGTCTAGCCTCCTCCTCCTGCCTATCAGCTACCCCTACCGCAGTCCTGCTGGGCAGAGTGATGCTTCCCAGACTTCCAGATCCCCTGTCAAACAAGGAAGGAACTTGGAAATATTTTTAAACTTTGATTGAAATATGTTAACACCGATGAGTTACTACTCCCCGATCATTTACATTTTTAGACATTTTACTTTCAACTGTAGAACAGGAAGATTTGTCACTGTTAAATAAATGGGCCAAAGACGGCCTCCATGCATTGGCCCCTAGGTAGGTTATTTCTTCACTGGAGGCTGAGACTGGTTAGCTCAAAAGCCCACTGGCACAAAACTCAAATTTTTACACATCCAATTATTTTCAAAATAGCATAAACAAGCAGATTTTTAGCCATCGAGCCTATTTTACACACCCCGTGGAACCTCACCTGACATTGCTAAGACAGGGTCTTATAATTATAAGGCACTAAGCTGCTGGGGCCCTTCGAGCTCTCTGCTGCTGAGCAACATCACCTGGACACTGGAGCCTTCTCCAGTCCCCCTCGCTCAGGGGGGCCCCTGCCTTCCTCCCCTTCTGAGTAGTGGTTCCTTCGCTGAGAAGCCTCGGCTGGTCTCATGCAACCCTGGCCAAGCACTGTCTAATAGTTTGCGTGTTACTACTGCCTCTCATGGTGTAACTTTCCCCTTGATCAGCCCCCAAATCCCTTGAACTCGCTACAGTCACCTCAACAGGATTTACAGGCAAAAGAAAGAAACCGGAGAAGAAATCATGCCATCTTTTCCTTGCCTTGGAAACTGAACTTCCCTTAGAGCTGACCCTGAAGACAACGAACCCTCAGCGAGCAGCTGCAGGCGCCGAGGGTCGGGGGAAGTTATGGGGAGGCACAGACCTATCGCTCTGCCCCAGACCTCGGAGGGGGCTGCCTCAAGGCGCTCCTGCCCCAGCAATCCTGGACAGGCTCACGTCTCCCCAAGTACAGAAGGGTCATCTGTCCTGTTTCTCTAGTCTCATGTCCTGGGATGTCAGCCCCTCTGGCTTTCCCATTACTTACAACATGATGAACCCAGGAACAGGTGACTCAAGGACCCTTCAGGTATGTGGGGGAGAGAGGGAGGCAGCCACAAAGGTACACAAACAAGACCCAAGAACAAGATGAGGCAGACAAAAGTGTAGCTGCCAAGGGCTGTCTCTATACCTTATCTACCAAGGGTGAGGACGGGGAGCTGAGGACACCCCAGAAGGAACTGGGGGCTTCAAGTAGGCAGTGGCAATAATGGAGAACTGGCTCCTTTACCTGAACCATCTTGTCCATATCCCCCTCACACTCGACTCAGCCTCTTTGAAGCCCTCCGAGATTGCACATGGCAGATTATGTGTTTGCTCACCCTGTGCCACCAGCCTCTGTATGTGCTTCTATTGTAGCCAGGACACGGCAGGGGAGCCTCCGACACAGCCTGGCGCCAGAAGCCTCTAGTAAACATTTGCTGAATGAATGAACATGAGCATTTATCATTTAATTACCATATAACCCAACTGTGATTCTTATTTATATAATAGACTAACTTTGCCATAAAGTTATCTGCTAACAATAGCTCAGGGGGGCTCAGTCATGGTTTCCTGGTCACAAAACATGTTCAACTGCTCCTGCAACATTGCTGAACGTTCACAAGTGGAAAGCCAGGGCCAACCCTGATTGTTCACTGCCCTGAGTTTTGTTAAGCAAACTGATCTTAAACACAGACACTGAGAGAAACAACCAGCCAGCCCTCCCACAATTGCTCCTGTTAGAATCACTGACTCAAGAAACAAGAACCCTGCAGGCAACTCAGTCACAGGCAGTGGGTCTTATTTACATTTGTTCCCTGAGCAGCCAGCAGGATGCCTGGTATACAGTAGGACATCAATAAATGCTTATTGTGTGATTTCCTGCAGCAGCAGATGGTTCCTATAGCTGAGGTGTTTCAACCTCTAGAGACAACTAATGTCGCCTCACCTGGCTGAGAGCCCCAGCCAGACCCACACCACTCAGGACCACCACACGGTGAAAAGTGGAAAGAAACAAAAGACCATTATTTATGCAAACCAGGATTACTTCCTACTTCTTTATTTTAAAGTAATAAGGAATAAATACTCACTGACACTTTATAAAAGTGCAAATTTTGCCACACAAAAAATTTGGAAATCCAAAAGCTTAGAATAAAGAGCAACTGAGGTAACTTTAAAAACCACATACTTTGGGCTCCCTGAGAAATCATTTCCATATGACAATGGGTTGAACATAAAAGCAATCATTTCCCCCAAACCCCAATACAGTTTTTAAAACCATGAATAGAAAACTAAAAGAGCTATCACCTGATTATAAACGCAGCTGCTTCCATCACACACGCTCCTTCTCTTCTTCCTCTGTGTTTCAGGGACAAGATGGGATTTTACAATACTGAGAAAAACTGGGGGGAGGAGGGGATTCCCACCCTAATCCAGCCCATAAAAATATCCACCCACAAACCATTTAGCAGCACCCAGGTGGACAGACCTTCTGCAAGAGATGCCTCGCTGTGTTAATCAGCGTTTTTTTTTTTTAACAGTGTCAAAGTGTCTGTCACTAACAAAACAATCAGGAAATATCTAAAGCAAAGACAGAAAAGGCAGGAACTCCTGTTTCAACACTGGCCACCCCAGAGGGCAGAAGCAAGCTGAGTGACTGCTTCTGCCCCGTGTTTCTTCTCTCAGAAGGCGGGAGGTGGGACACTCACCAACAGGTTTTGCTGGAACGATGCCGTGTTCTGAGTAGAAGGATCATGACCTCCAGGGCCACACACATTACATAACTAAAGGCTTGGCCTCAAAAGTCACCCTATCAGAGATTAAGAGAGGAAGTAGTTTGTTGGTTTTGAGATTTTCAAAAGGAGGAAGGATTTTACACCCAGTGTGCTAACCCCCTTAACTCTGCTCTGGAAAACAGCAATTAAAGGGTTGCCCAACTGTCAGGATCTGTCTTGGCGGCAAACACCCCACAGAACTAGCCTGGTTATTAAGAGGTGTACCTAACAGGAAAGTGGAGGGCCCACAGAGGGGGTGGTCCTAAAGAGCCACTCTGAATTACTGCTGTGTTGAATACCTTGAGTGTATTTGAAACACACCCTCGAAATCTGTTTTATTCAGAGTATAAACTCAGATACCAATATCTGTCCCTGCCTGAATCCATCATTTACTTTTTTATTTTCATTCTTCTATCCAACTCCTGAGCCCTAGCTCTCCTAAAGATATGCCCGGAAATATCTCATGCTTAACTTCACGCATGCATTAATGCTACAAAATGTAGGTCTGGATGTTTCTGAGAGGCTCCTCTTTAGGCTATACTTCAAGTGAAAACCCATCTTGAAATTTCCTCTCTCATAAGGGTGAGTATGAAGATGAATAAAATGTTGGGCGAGTCAAGGTTTAATCTCTTATATTCCTAGTAATTAATAAACAAAAGTATTTATTACAACAATGTCAAAGAGCCCCTGAAATCTGTGCCATCTTTGATGGCTGTGTTGGACTCACACAGGAGGCCAAATAAATAAAATGAACCAAGACTATTGGTAAACTTTTCTCAATGGTAAAATTTCCCAAGATGATGTGCTAATTAAAATACATTCCAGTTGACCTTGGAAGTAAAGTATGTCCTATTTACCAAAAAAAAGTATATATTCTTGATTTCCTCAGAAAATACAGCCTTTTCTATGGGACCACATTAAGCTGAATGATTGCACAGATTCCAGATCTCCCTAGATGAGGCAGAGAGCCTCCAGGCTGAGAAATATGGGGCTGGACAAATGCCCCTGCCATCCAAACACGCAGGTCTCAAATGAGTGCTTTTATTACTGTCATGGTCCTGAAATTAGACCACAAGAATTAGGGAATTATTTTTCTACTTTTAAACTTTTTCGAGTCTAAGAATGTGATCTTTGCTTCAGTGTTTTTCACTTCTGGTGTTGTTTGAAAGTAATCAAACAAAAAATTAAACATGAACTCCACAAACTTGTTCTCAGAATCAGTGGTCCTAAGAAACACCAGCCTTAAGCAATGGTCTTTCCTGCAAAGTGTTTTCACTCTCCCTTCCTTTTCCTTGCCTATGTGGAACTCAGTTCTCATCTTCCGGTATAGCACTCTTCAACAGCAGAGCTCCGATTAGTCAAATACTCAGCTCTGACACAAATTTTCAGCCTTACAAGGCCCTAGTCAGTGGGCAGCGTGAGGGACCACATGGCAGCAAAAGTGTTAATCCAATAGTGGTGTTCATCGTCAGTGCTCACTGATAATATATTTCATTGTGCTTGAAGGTTCTGGAAGATGCTCACGTGGTGTTGAAAATGATTCGCCATCCATTTCTTGGTTTACTGTTTTGTTTGTTTGTTTTGCTTTTTCATGGTTCTGCTCTGATTTTCACCATGCTGTGAGTTCTGGAGAAAGAAGCAAATCTGGAGATGGCCTGTGAGTGACCAGGACTCTAGGATTCCCCAAAGTCACTCCTCACTCCAACTACTTAACTCTCTGGCTCACTGCTGCCATCTGCTCTCTACTCTGGAAAACAAGGTGGAATCTTCAATAATGTGTGTTTTGTGTTTATCAAAGTAACATATGCACATAACTAAAAATATAAATATAACCAAGGGGCTTCTAATGGAAAGCAAGTATAGCCTGACCCACCCCACTCCACTCCCAGCCTGGCTCCTCAAATGCAATTTCTTTCAATCGCTTTGGTGTTTCTCTCGGTAGTTTCCTTCATATCTAATACATGGATTCCCTAAATTTATCCTTTCTAAACATTTCTGATCAAGTTTCTGCTACGAGAGATGAGGACAGCACACAAACAATACTGCATCCTTACAACATCACTATTTTTAGGTCTCTTCAGTCACTTGTGTAACTTTAAGTAATATACTTTATTATATTATTCCATCAATGACAGACAGTTTCTCGTGACTTCTACTATGTAAGGTAAAGACATGAGTACCAACAAGCAAAATTTGAATCACTGAAATTTAGCTTTGCTACTGATATAAGGCGATGAATGATGTGGCTGAGGACAGAATGAAAAAGAATAGTTAAAAATATGTTTTGGGGGCTAGCCCAGTGGTGTAGTGGTTAAGTTCGCATGCTCCACTTCAGCAGCCCAGGGTCTGCAGGTTCAGATCCTGGGCGCAGACCTGCACACCACTCATCAAGCCATGCTGTGGCAGCATCCCACATATAAAGTAGAGGAAGACTGGCATGGATGTTAGCTCAGGGCCAATCTTCCTCACCAAAAAAAAAAAGAAGAAGAAGAAGAAAGAAAAAAAATGTACTGGCATTGTACAGACTTCAATAAATCATGCTGTTCCCTGGTCCCAACTGGTAGTGCATCACTGGCTATTCTTACTCAATTCTCTCATTACTTAAGAATTTTGGAGGTGAAGCCCAACTGTGAGGTAAAAATTCATAAACAGTAACACTGAGTTCACCTGAATATGTGTACAATAACTCCAAACTCACACCCTCCACCCACCCTCTCACCCTCCCACCTCACAATATCTGGCTAAGGGGAGGCAGCAGGTGATGCTGAAGCTTTCTTATCAGAACAGGGGCCAGCTAGGTCAGCCCAAAGCTTCAGGAAGCTTGCTATAGTTGTGGAGTAAGGAGATACTAGACAAAGACAAATCTGATTTGAGGAGGCCAGTTGAAGGCTACTCATATAACAGATAAGTTTTTGAAAACATGACTCAATAAACATTTCAGAAGCACCCAGCATGTTCCAGCCACTATTGACAAGTCCCATAAACTCTTCACCTATAACCTGGAGCACCTGCAGCCCTACCCACTCTAAGGTGCCTTTGGCTCTAAAATTAAATTCCACCTCATACATATGACCTCCTGAAACGTTGGTTCCCCTTTGACCCAAAGGTGCCTGACTCTCAAAGTCAAAGACGAAAACTTTTCAGAAACAGCTGCCTGTATGTAAAGCCAAACATGTTCGGCTCATTTCCCACAGTGGATGTAAGAAAAACGGAGAGGCAGGTGGGAGACTTCTTTCTCCACACCTACCTTCACAGCCAGCCCCCTTGCCCATCTCTGCCAGGACCCCTCCATCCAGCAACACAGGGTGTGCCAGCCACTGCCCTCTGTATGATTTACAGTCTCTCCACTGTCACCTGAAGCAACAGGGGACAGAGTGAACTTGAAAGGCCAATGAAACCTCACCCAGGTTCTCTTTGCTTATTAGTCAGCTCAACACTCCCTTTGCTAACAGGGAGCTGGCAGTTAAAACTGTGGACTCTCCCAGGCTACCTGTTTTCCCCTTAGTCCTTGGGTCCAAAGCTCAATTATTGCTCTTTTACTGATTTCCACATGCGCTAACTACTCATGCACACCACACCTACAATTTCCTCAGTCAATGAAGACAGACCCTATGGACACACATGTCACCCAGGGTTTGAGGCCAAGGGCCTAAGGACTTTTCATCCTCCCCCATCTCTTCCACTCCCTAAAAGGAACCTAAATCCGCAGCTTTATACCAAAGAAAGTACCACCCAAACAAAAAATTTCTGTTTGTTTAACACCCAGAACTTAAAGCTATCAGAATGCTTTATAAGTCATTCACTGATAGATAAGCAAACCAAAGAAGTGAATGAGAGAAAGCAGAAATGTGAAGAATGAAGACTATAAAGGACTTGACATAGCCATGGAAGTGAGTCTTTCGCAGTCACCACAATTCATTCTTTTTCCTGCAATTACCTCAATCCTCAGACAAAAATGAGCCTAGCTGCTCAGGATGATCCACAAAGGACATAAACCCTCTCAAAGATCAACAAGTAAAAACTATGTTTCCAAATTGGAGATAAAGAACATGTTTCACTCTTCCAGTGGCTAAAAAAAAGTCAGAATTCACAATCTGGCTGAACTTCCCTCATAATAAATTTGCCCACAAAAACACAAGAACCACAGGAAATACCTCATAGGAAAGAGAAACGAGCTGGCTTTTTGAAAATAGAGAAGAAATTCAAGGAGCAACAGAAGCCAAACTGATATTCAGCCAAGGTACCGTTCCTGTTTAAAGATTCAAAACATCCTTAATAACCATAAGTCATTAGCTCTTGGCATCTCAGCATGACCATTTCTCCATGGAAATGCTTGGACATCAGGAGAACTGGGGCTCCATAGCCCATGCGGAAACACCATGGGGGACACGCAAGGTGTAGCAGATACCCAGCAAAGGAAGGAGTATGCACTGTCCAGTGTGAGCATCCTGTTCTCTCCAGGGACGCCCGCCCCTGGCCCATCACTCATTACCAGGGCATGAAGAAGGATAGAAGAATCTCATGCTAAATACATACCAGTATACAGCTTACTGCCCATCTCCCCAGAGTCCTTGAAGGAGTAATAACCAACATACAAAATATTCTACTATCCCAAAATATTTCCAAGTATCAATTTCTCCATTCACCTTCTCACCACAATCTCCAAGGAAGAAAGACTACAGGTTTTATTGTAACATTTTTACCCAAGAGGCCTTTGCCTTTCACTCTGAAGGTTGTTAAAGAGAGTGAAACTATGTTATCAGTTATTGGTAACTACCAATAATATATTCTTTTTAAGAGACTTCAAAAATTCAGTGACTACCATGTACCAAAGCTTAAGCCAGATATTTTATACACATCATGTTTCATCCTCCCACGTTAGGGTATAAAATCAGTGACAGATAAAATTTGCTCCAGATCATTGCAGATTCTTGCCGGAAACAAATGCCCTGATAGTGAAGTTCCAGGAAAACAGTAGTGCTTAACACAAACAAATGAATTACTACTGGCAGATTTTTCAGGTCTCAGTTAGGACTACAAGGTGGGGTGAAGTCCTTCCCATTACCTCTTCAATCAAACCACTTCCAATACCTGTTTTTCAGTTGTCGCCAGGAGCAGAGTTCCTAAATAGCCCTGAAAATACACCTCAGGGCAGTGACCTCTACAGTGTCCCCCCAAATAGACTACTATTGACATCATCCCTACACTCTCTCCCCACTCATTGCATTCACTTTCCTACTGTCCTTTTCTATTGAAATCAGGAAAGAATTATGTCAATAATAACTTAAACTGCATAGATTTCAAGGACTTTGTTAAATGAGAAAAGTAAAAATTCACAAGCCTATAAGATTTGCACAAAGAGAACTAAGAAGATAATTTTGTCACTCATATGTTATTCAAAACTGCAGCAATGGGTACTATAATTTCCCATACAAATCACATATGTCAAAAAGAGAGGGAACAAAAAAGCCAACAACTCTGATACATATTTCCAAAATAGCACATTATGCTTTTAAGAAAAAACTTAGAATACAATTATTTAAATTCAATGTAATCAAATTTAATGTAATTGTATTAAATTATTTAAATTGTTTTCAAAAATACTCTTTCTATAAGCCACTTCAATCAAGAAAGTCACCTGGTTTTATTTAAAGCCAACAGTAAGACTTTCTGAGAAAAGTAGAAACCTTTGTAACTCAGATACTTGGACAAAGGAACAAAGAAATAAAAACAAGGTCCCAGGTTTCGGTAACTGCTAGAGAATTCTGCTTCCTGCCACGGCCGGGAGTCAGGATCAGTTACTGTAACGAAGAAACCTCAGACTGTTACCTGTTCCCCAGTGATAGATACCACAGCACGTGGCCTGGGCCCATCAGATAGCACAAACTCAGAGGGTTATTACCAACGGGAGTGAAGCACCCCATACCCTCCCCTTCCACTCACCCACACCCCTCGTCCCAAGAAAACACAAGGTAGTTTTGGGACCAAGGTCAATTCTGCACTGAAAAAACACACAATAGGGCCAAGATGGTTTAAGTACCACATCTCAAAGATTATCTGCCCTAACACATTAAGCAAGAAAGGAGGAATCATGGAGAAGCCTAAGTCAAAATCTGGGGTGAATTTTCATATAGATCATTTTTCACCTTTTTCCTTTTCCACTGTAAAAGATGTTGGAATGCTATGCCACATGTCAAAGGATGTGACTCTTCTGGAGGTTTTGCTCTGAAATCTAGTTCATGGGGATTATCCATATCTATTTATAAACCCCTATGGCGGCAAAATTACAAATATAAGTGCTCTCACCTAGAAAAAAGAAGCCACGGATCTAGAGTAATTATAACATCGAAATGTTGCTCTCCATTCTCTGAGGCCCTTAAGGTGGGTTAACTTCTGGCCTAGCTGAAAATTTGAGAGAAGGTGGGCCCACAGGGTTCACTATTACCTAGAGCTCTAGACCAAGACAGTTTAACCCAGACTCTGAGTACACCCTGACAGACACAGACACTGAGCTCACAAGAGCAGAAATAATAGCAATCATGAGGAAGCAGGTTTTACAAAATAACTGGGGAAACTACACAGTTAAGTTCCTAACTGTGACAAACCTAAAAACTGGGCTTTTTTTGTTTATTGGTTTGTTGAACAGGGTTTGAGGGCAAGTAAGAGAGAAGGCACAGGCACGGAATAACATCAAATTTCTCTCATTGCCATTGTTTTGCTCCAGGCATAAAGCAGCATGGTTTGATAAAACCTGCTCCTCTTTTTTACCTTTGCTACTTATGTTCTTTCTCCTCCACTGAAGATTTTTAAACCAGTATCACTCATAGAACAAGTGCAATCACAGACACCACCATCTTGAAGTTAAGGCATGAGCCTGAAGAAGGGAGGAGGAAAAGATCAAACCACCTTTCATCTGAGCTTGCCTTTACTATGAGCCACTTTTAAAATCAACATCCCACAGAGACAATATCCCTCAGCAGTACCTCAGAATTACATGATGCCTTCTCCATTTATCTTCCCAACTCAGTAGAGAGATTTTCATCCATCCATTTTACAGATCAAGAAACTAAATCACAGTCACGATCTGCTATTAGTATCTACTAATGAAGTAGGGAGAAAAAGGTTCTCATCCATTTTTTCACACAGAAAGCTTCTGCCTTGAAAATTTCTTTAATAAAACATATGAATGAATGAATGAATGAATGGACCACTACCCCACTACTTCAGGTTCAGCAGCCTAACTGATTCTGTTTTCCTTACAAAGAGGATGTGTCAAGAGTTAGAGGTGGACCAATTCCACACCTAGGAATATACCCAAAGGAATTGAAAGCCAGGACTCGAATAGATATTTGTACACCAATAGTCATTGCAGCACTATTCATAATAGCATAACGGTGGAGCAACCCAAGTGTCCGCTGACAGACAAATGGTTAAAAAAAATGTGGTATATACTTACAATGGAATATTATTCAGCCATAAAAAAGAATAAAATTCTGATACACGCTACAACATAGATGAACTTTGAGGACATGATGCTGAATGAAACAAGACTGTCACAAAAGACAAATACTGTATGATTCCACTCCTATGAGGTAACTACAATAGTCAAATTCATACAGACAGAAAGTAGAACAGTGGTTGCCAGGGAGATATTGTTTAATGGGTACAGAGGTTCAGTTTTACAAGATGAAAGAGCTCTACGGATGGTTGGTGGTGATGGCAGCACAACAGTGTGAATGTTGTGCTTAATGCCCCTTAATGCTACTGAGATGTACACTTAAAAATGGCTAAAATAGGGGGCCGGCCCGGTGGCACAACAGTTAAGTCCATACATTCCGTTTCGGCAGCCTGGGGTTCGCCAGTTCGGATCCCAGCTGCGGACATGGGACTGCTTGGCAAGCCATGCTGTCGTAGGCGTCCCACATATAAAGTAGAGGAAGATGGGCACAGATGCTAACTCAGGGCTAGTCTTCCTCAAAAAAAAAAAGGCTAAAATAGTAAATTTTATGTTTTGTATAATTGACCACAATTTTTTAAAATAAAAAATGGTTAAAATAGATTTTATGTTACATATATTTTACCACAATAAAAAAATTAATAATATATCAAAAACCATTGAATTGTACACTTTAAATGGGTAAATTGTATGGTATGTGAATTACATCTCAAGAAAGCTGTTTAAAAGAAAAAAACGGCCGGAGGAGTAAGGGACAGTGCTCTCTGGCTACCTGGCGGCTATAACCCAGTTGCACAGCTAGCTGGCTGTACCATTTATCCACTTCTAGGTCCCTAATCTCCCTCTTCCTGACCCCCGGCCACACAGAGCAAGGGGGAAAAAGCACCACGATCCACTCCTCTCCCCACAGTCTCTTCACTTATTTCTACAGCCTGGCACACAGAAGAAATATGAGAAATGGCTTATTGAAAGAATAAGTGGGAGAAACTGAACTTAAGAAAAATCATATTTGCATTCAATGACTTATCAAGGTTCTTGCTAGCTCTGCACTGCGAATTTCAAAGACTACAACATTAAATAATGCTTGATATAAGATAAATACAAGACAAAGTTAAAAAAAAGGCCTAAAAGTACAGAAAGTCATGGAGGTTCAGAGCAGAGAAGAAGTCCTATCTGGTTCATCCTTTTACCATGTGCTTTTAGGAAGATGATCAGTAATAACCTGCCCTAATGTAAACAATGGGGGTATCCGGAAAGAGTACAGCAGGACTTGTACTAGTTTCGTCTTTTTCGTATAAGTCTGAAATTCAATAAAAATTCCAAAAAACAGAATAGGAAAAAAAGTATTTAATATGATCTCTGTGTGGAGGAGGGTTCCTTCCATTGAAGAACAATATTAAAGGAGCTTTCTAGATATTTTCAAAGACCAAATCTGTGTCCCCATGTAGAAGCAAGAAAAGGACACTCCCTGTGAGGAATCCAAAAGGAAAGAGGGAAATTCTGTAGGACTAAGAGATAAGATGTTTGTTTGGGCTGGGGATGCTCTAGTGAGTGGAAAACGGTGACTGCAGGACAACATTGCACTTGGTACAAGAAAGCTAACTGGGCTTCTGTGTATCGAGAAATCAACGAGAAGGATTAGAAGAAAAGGGCAGCTTGGCAAGCACTCGGTCAACTGTGCTCAGTCAAAAACACAGGGCAGAGCAGGAAAAGAGACACAAGGAATTTGGATTTGGGTTTTGATGAACAACTATATGCAATTATATGGCACATAAACTTTATAATTAATTACAATAATGACTCCTATACACAGTCTTTTCTCCAAGCTTCTAACAGGACTGCCTAGTAAGCCTGTACAGCCTCTTTCCACCTTAAATGAAGACAGATAGCAGACACAGGGAAGACAGCTCATAACAGATCCTAGAAGTCTGCAGTGACTAGACCCAGGATCTGAGGCCTATTGTAAATTCCTAGCCCAAGGCATCTGGGCTTTTTCCGAAATAAGCCAAGCTTTCCAAAAGCACCATCAGAACCAAATATCAGCTGTACCAGCATCACAGGGACATGGAATTTTAATAACAAAAGTGCCTTTGTAGCTGAATGAAACAGAACCTAGTCTGGTTACTGTATCCCACACCAAATGCTTTGAAGATGTCAAATTTAAATTCCAGAAGGTCTTCCAGTTCAGTGAACCCAGTGTCTCCCTGGAAATATTTTTCTTTTCAGATAAGAAGAGCACCAAATATACTTCGGGGTCATTTTTAGAATATATGTGTAAAAATTACTTCTGAAAATGCAATCTGAGATCTGTTTTGCCACACACACTAATAATAAGCAATTCAGCTTCCCTGGGCATCCAATTACTTTCTCTTTTGACATTGTTTTGGCACATTAAATGGTTCTGATTAAGTTGTTTTTAAGCTCCTCTTTTAAAACAACAAAGCTTAACAGAAAACATCATCTGTTAAGTGAGATTTAAATACTAAATATTCAAAGTACTATAAAGATATATTAATATCTTTATAAATGATAACTAGTATTATTTTGTACATTATTAACTCTGGGGAGGAAAAAGAGATGTTACATCTATAATGATTCATCTAGGCGTGGCCCCAGCTTCATGGTGAGTAAAACCAGCTCCTAATCATCCAGAACAAAGAAACCAGCAATCCAAAAGTCATTTCTGAAGGGATTTATGTTTGGGGGAAACTTCCCTCCCCAATTCTGTTTTTCTAAGTTAAAATAAATTTCATGGCATGAAGACAACTGGGTGGCCACCCAGCAGCTCCCTCTCCCTATAACACACCTTTTCTGGGATGCCCCTGTTTCCCTGCCCCGCTCCATGGCAGCGGGGGTCACTCATGCCAGAACAGGCTGAAAGGCCACCCAGGCTGGGTCTGTCTGGGTCCGAGCAGCAGTCCCTTGCTCTGACGAAAGGTAGTGGCCATTCAGAGCCATCTGTACAGCAATGGGGCTCCCCAAAGCCACATTCCTTCAATGACCCTACAGCTTCCACCACAGTAGTGGGTTCTAAGGGTGGACATCAGACTCAATCCAGATCCCCTCCCTGGGGATTAGATCTGGGCCCCAGAGAAGGACCAGTCTCTTGCCAGTAGCTGGACTCTCAGAGCCATTTCCCACCACATAGACTGGAAGCAAAGAGGATCTCCAGGTAGAGAAAAGGACCCAAAAACTTAAGGAGAGCAGCAGAGATAAGGGAGAGAGTCTTGAAGGCTGGGAAAACCCTAGATACACCGAGCTGCATCCTTGCCCTTGGGCTCTGGGAGACACCCTGCATCCTTATAAGACATTCCCCTTTTTTACTTAAATTACTTGGACTGAGTTTCTGTCACTTGCAACCAAGAGTCCAAATTAATATACAGAATTCCTAGCATACATACCAAAGAAGTGGTCTCAAAATATTAGGAGTTGACACATTGGGCCTGAAATCTTGCAGCACCAAATAGATAATCATGGAACAGAAAAAAAAAAAGAAAAGATATACTTAAATTCCAATTTTTAAACAATTACCCTGCACTCAGGTAGGGGAGGTCCCAGCTGACCAGGCTTTCATTTCACCTCTGATTAGTCTACCAAGCCACTGACTCAGGGTCAATTTTGGGTTTAAGGGACTTCACATCTTGCTGTTGCATAATTCCCTCCAAATAAAAGAACAGTATCTACTTGAACACCTAAATGTCTCCGTAACACTAATGTGCTAACTTTAATAAACAGAAAGTAACTGCAACTTACAAAGGTTAAAAGTACAAATTATAAATTTATAAGTAGAACAGCTTCAAAGCTCTTTGAAACAATAACTATCCCCTCCTTAAAGAAAAGTGGTTTCAAAAACACAGATAAGCAGACCTGGAGTTCCACACTGGCTTACAACAGACTGAAAAACCAGCAGACTCTCTTAGACAGTAAACTAATTGACAGGCATTTAACTGAGTTTGAAGATACTGTCGTTCACATTGATTTTTCTTATACTGATAATACACCATAATTCCGTTATGCTGAAAACTGATGAGACCTAGATTTACAATCCTAAGAGAATTGCCTAACTTTTATTAGAAAATATTTCAAAAGCCAAAAGAATGCGCCAAAATTGGGGTTAGGGGGTGGCTGTTACTTCCAAATATTTGTACAATAGCTCTCTCAAAACTGTACACGACCAACAAACCAAGAAAAATATGAAATGTCCCAACTTCGAAAACCGCCACCTCAGTGATTCAGACCCATAGCATAGCAGTATTTGACATCTTGACACACAATGCCGGAGGAGCAGAGCACTAGGCTCTGCTAGGCCAAATGAAGAACCAGATGGGACACCTGCTTGTGTCAGGGGTCCTGGGACTCTCTGCCCTAACAATGCCTCTCCCCTCCCCCACCCAGCTCTATGTGCCCCAGGCCTGAGCCACCTACCAAGGGTTCCCCCAGTACACCCTGGTCAAACACTCACCCAGCAAGCAACTATGCTCCAATGAGGCCACACCATGGAATGGGGCAGAGCTAAGGAAAGCATGTTAGATGGCGCTGTCCATCCACTTCAAGGGCTCCACCCCTTGGAGGACCCATGGGCTATGTGTGGCAGTCCTATACCAGTCCTGCTCTGGGGACATGTCTGCACCATCCATGGCCCTTAACCAAAGTCACCATTTTGTTGGTAAATCCAACACACACTTTGCCTTGCTTACCTTACCTGACCTCTCAGAAGCTTATGACACCCGGGGACACTTCCTTACTCTGAAACACTCTTCCCTTGCTTCCTCAACACCCCAGCGTCCTGGAGGCCTCTTTTTCTCTCTAGTCTTGGGGCCCAGACCCCGAAGGTCTCCTCTTCCATTAGTGGGCCTGTAAATGGTGATGGAGCCATTTCTCTCCTCCATACCCTCTCCATAGGAAATCACATCCACTCCTATGGTTTCAAGGCACATCCACAGTGGGCCTCAAATTTTAGGTAAATCCATCAGATCAGAGATTCTGACTCAATATGCCTGGAGTGAAGCCCAAGAATTTGCATTTGTAACAAGTCCTCTGAGGTTCTGGATTCCTAAGCTCTGTATCAACTATCTACTTGACACCTCTGTGTGGTCTAGGGACATCTCGGTGGGTCCAGCTGTAGGCATGGTGAGGTCACCTTTCTTCCCTAACCTGCTCCCTTCTACACCCATGGCTTAAGCTGGGCATACAGGCATTGTCTCTGCTTCCTCCTCCCCTCCCACATCTAATCAATCACCAAACCCTGTTGAGTTTTGAATTTTGAACTGTCTAATTCCTATCATTCCCACTGCCATTTCCCTAGTTTAAACCACCTATCTCTCACATGTGTAACTCTAACAGCTTTTTTTTAATGGGATCTCTGCCTCCAGTCTTGCCCCTTCTGAACCGTTCTCCCACTGCAACCAGAATGATCTTCTAAAAACACAAATCCAACCATGTCACCACTCTGCTTAAAATTCTTCAGGGGCTCCCAACCAACCTCAGGATAAAGTTCACACTTTTTTTTTAATGTTTTATTGAAATGTAATTCACTTACCACAAAATTCACCCATTTGAAGTGTACAATTCAGTGACTTAGTATATCCACAGTTTGTGCAACCATCATAACAATCTAATTTTCCTGACTCCTAAAAGAAATCTCGTACCCATTAGCAGTCAACATCCATGTCCCCTCTCCCCAGTCCCTGGAAATCCCTAATCTACTTTCTGTCTCTGTGGATTTGTCTATTCTGGACATTTCAAAGAAATGGAATCAAATAATATGTGGACTTTATGTCTGGCTTCTTCTACTTAGCATGTTTTCAAGGTTCATCCATGTTATGGGATGTATCAGTACTCTTTTTTTATGGCTAAACAACATTCCACTGTATGGATATACCACATTTCATTTATCCGTTCACCAATTATGGACATTCAGGTTCTCTACTTTCTGACTGTTACCCATAATGCTACTATGAACATCCATTGTGATGGTTAATTTTGTGTGTCAACTTGACTGGATATCGCAAGGCGCCCAGATATTTGGCTATATTATTTCTGTGCGTGTCTGTGAGGGTGTTTCTGGATGAAATTAGCATTTGTCTCAGTGGACTTAGTAGCAGTTTGCCCTCCCCAACATGGCTGGGGGGAAGGGGCCGGGGGGCGGTGCATCATCCAATACTTCAAGGCCTGAATAGGACAAACAGAGGAAGAAGAATTGGCACTCCCAGCCTGATTACTCTAGCTGGGACATCAATCTTCCTCTGTCCTCAGTGCTCCTGGTTCTCAGGCCTTCAGTTCCAGAGCAGAATCTACACCATTGGCTCCCCTGGTTCTCAGCCCTTCAAACTTGGATTGAATTATACCACTGGCTTTCCTGGGTCTCCAGCCTGTAGATGGCAGACTGTGGAACTTCTCAGCCTCCATAATTGCATGAGCCAATTCCTTATAATAAACCTCTTCCTATATATACATACCCTATTGGTTCTATTTCTCTAAAGAATCCTAATATATCCATGTACAAGTTTTTGTGTGGACACACATTCTCAGTTCCCTTAAACACATACCTCTGAGTGGAATGGCTGGGTCATAGAATAACCCTATATTCAGGTTTTTGAGGAACTGACAAACTGTTTTCCAAAGTGGCTGCACAACATTTTATATTCCCACCAGCAATATATGAAGGCTCAAATCTCTTCACAGCCTCACCAACATGACAACAACAGACAAGGGTTATTGCCTTTCTTTATGTTTTAGCCATCCTGGTGGGTATGAAGTGGTATCTCATCGTGTTTTTGAATTACATTTCCCTGATGACTAACGTTGAGCAGATCCATTTGTATATTTTCCTTAAAGAAATGTTTAGATTCTTTGCTCATTTTTTAACTGAGTTGTCTTTTTATTAATGAGTTGTAAGAGTTCTTTATATATTCTGGATGCAAGTCTCTTATCAGATATATGATTGCAAATCTTTTCTCTCATTCTGTGGGTTATCTGCACGCTTTCTTTATAGTGTCCTTTGAAACACAAAAGTCTTCATTTTGATAACATCCAACTTATCCATTTTTTCTTGTGTTGCTTGTGCTTTTGGTGTCACATCTAAGAAACCATTGCCTAACCCAAAGTCATAAAGATTTACATCTATACTCTTTTTCAAAGAGTTTTATAGCTTTAGGTCTTACATTTAGGTCTATGATCATCAATTTTGAGTTAGTTTTTACATATGGAGTGACATAAGGATCCAACTTTAGTCTTTTGCATATGGATTCCTGGTTGTCCCAGCACTATTTATTGAAAAGACTATTCTATCTCCACTGAATGGTCTTGGCATTCTTGTCGAAAATGGACTTATTTCTGGACTCTGAATTCTAGTCCATTGATACATGTGTCTATCTTTATGCCAATATCACACTATTTTGATTACTGTAGCTCTGTAGTAAGTTTTGAAATCAGGAAATATAAATCCTCCAACTTTGTTCTTTTTTGAAGATTGTTTTCACTGTTCTGGATTCCTTGCATTTCCATATTAATTTTAGGATCAGCTCATCAATATGTGGAAAAAGGCAGCTAAGATTTTGATAGAAATTGTATTTAATCTGTAGGTAGATTTGAGGACCACTGCCATTTCAGGAATATTAAGTTTTCCAATCCATGAACATTGGATGTCTTTCCATTTATTTAGTATTCTTTAATTTCTTTTAATAATGTTTTGGTAGACAAATCTTGTACTTTGTTTGTTAAATTTAGTCCTAAGTATTTTATTCTTTTTGATGCTTTTGTAAATAGAATTGTTTTCTTAATTTCATTTTCGGTTTGCTCATTATTAGTGTAGAGAAATACAAGTGATTTTTTTAATTACTATTTTGTGTTTTATTTATTTATTTATTTTTGCTAAGGAAGATTCATCCTGAGCTACCATCTGTTGCCAATCTTCCTCTTTTTGCTTGAGGAAGATTCAGCCTGAGCTAACATCTGTGCTAACCTTCCTGTATTTGTATGTGGATCGCCACCACAGTATGGCTGCTGACAAATGGTGTAGATCCATGCCCGGGAACTGAAACCAACCTGCTGATGCAGAGCACACCAACCTTAACCACTAGGCCTATAACTGATTTTTTATATTAATCTTATGTCCTGCATCTTCTTATGTCCTGCATCTTTGCTGAACTCCTAAGATCACACTTCTTAACATGCCCTAGAAGGTCCTTCATGTTGGGCCCCAGCTTACCTCTTAAGAGCTATGTCTCATCACTTCCATCTGGGACTACAGGCTCTCATGATATTGACCAGCTTTTAGTTCCTGGATAATTCTAGGCTTTTGCTTTCCTCTAGGCCTTTGCACATGTTGTTCCCTATGGCTACAATAGAATACCTCCCTTTATCTGGCTCCTTTCTTCTTTTCCTTCAGGTCTCAGCCTATGTTACTCTCTCTGGTCTAGAACAGGTACCTCTCCCACGTTATCACAGGAAACCCCACATGTCTCTTTTTTGAAGCTCCTATCCCACCATGTTGGAACTCTGATTACCTATTTATGTTCCTGATGAGACTGCAAGGTCTTTGAGGTCAAGCACTGTATTTGTCCAATTCACAGTTCTATCCCAGGTTCTGGCCCTGTGGCTGGTATGTAACAGTACTTGATGAGTATTTGTTAAACAAGTTACCAAAATCAACCGATTATCCAGTCCAAGCCTCTACACTTTCCATTTTACATGTCAATCCTTCATTACCTATAATGAAACGGCTAGTGGATTTGATGGTAAATGTTCTCATAGATAAAAAATCCCACGACAATTTAATCCCATGCCTTATAACTATTTCTCTCACTACCTTTATAAACTGGAATTGACTGAAAGTATGACCTGCTAACAGCTGCTCTATAAATGTTTACTGAGATAAACAGTGGAATGAAGCTTCCTCATTCCACAGAACACCTAAGTATTTGTCAATATGACAAGACGTGAAGGGAATGGGAAGGTCAAGAAGACAATGAAGGATGGCAGAAGCCATTATACATTTCCTACCCGCCCCCAAAAATTATTTTACTCTTCTGCATCTTCTATTTTCTTTATCTCCCTTACAGACAACGTTCTCAAAGATTCTCTCATATACACACAACACTCACTCACTCATTGATATAAATCTGTCTTTCTTCAGACTCTCCTTGCCTAGCACTCCTTCTCCCTGACAACATGGGAAATGCAGTGAGTTAACTGGCCTTTCAACTTGTCATTACACAGTTTTCCAGTTCCAAATAAACTTGGAATGGTCAGGTCTAGACCCGTGGCAGAGTGGGGACGCCAGCCTCAAAGGGTATAAAGTCACAACTAAAGGTGTGGCAAGCAGGAAGACAGCCTCCCTAGAGGTCCCAGGGAGCTCTTCCCTGACCCTGTCCCCACCCCCACTGCTCCCAGAAGACCCCGGTTTTCCCTTCTTCACCACACTGCTGTAATTTTCCATTTCCATGTCTTTCTAGCCCATTCCTGTACTGTTCAGTTGCCTGTATGTGTTTTCTAATTTTCCTACAATAAATATGCATTGTTCTTATAATAAGAGAGGAAAAAGTTAGTTCTTTTTTTAAAAGTACCAAGAAACGGACCTGTAAGAGGATATGACAAGCCATCTTCTTATAAATTTAATTCAGCAAGAATTTGCCATTTTTAAGTGATTTTTAAACTTAAAAATAAATAAAACTTGGATAGAGTTTGCATTTAGTTTTACAGTTCGTTGCCCCTTCCCAGGCAAACTTCAAATGACCTCATGGGAAACAAAAAACTGTTTCTTTTCCTAATTTGTAATGTGCTATACATCTCTGTGTCTGACAAGTTTTTCAATCACAAAGCATACACTTATAACCTTCTTATTAAGCACTATAAATAAAAGGAAAACCATTTGACTTGGCCTGCAGAGTGACTGATTTCCTTCCCATCTCCTCATATTCCTTAGAGACACGGAAAGAATGAGGCGCATGTGTCCGCGTTGACTCCCCAAGCCTTCTCCAACAGGATATCTCCATCCGCTGCTTGCTTTTTGTCACTGCTCGTAACAGGAAAACTCGCTTTCCTGCTTTCTCAATACCAAATGGGTTAGTCCTGCGAGGGAAAACATCCCCTCAGAATCCACCCCAAGGCTACACAGAAGGCAAGAGAAACAAAAGCTAGTCCATTATTTCCCCAAATATTCCACTGGCAGGCAGCCAAGGACTGTGCCAGTTCAGTGGTTTAATATCCTGTGGCTTTGGTGGAAAAGATAGAAAGAATTATGAAGCTGCCAGCCCAGGATCCCAAAATCTGCTCCACTGGTGTTAATATTTGCCAGGCATCCATCATGACACCACCTTTCACAAAAAGAAAACCCAGCCACTGTCAGACAAGTTACAGAACTAGGAAAAGGCCTAGGGAAAGGTATATGGCTTGGAATACAAGGGATCCAGGAATACTATCAATAGAAGGAATCATTCTTCATGTTAGAAGAGTTTTAGAGAAATGTTCAGGAAACAAAAGAGAAGAATCAACATTAAGGTTTGCGCAAAATGTCCAGGCAGAGTCAAAGTAGGAAAGAACAAGGTCAAACAAAGGATGAAGAGCAAGCTTAGGGCACACACAGATGTGATACCCTATTCACATCTAGTGAGCCAAAAATGGCAGTACTGGTGACAGTTCAAGAGCCCCTGCTCGGACTGCGGGGAACCCCTCCCCACCTACAAGGCCCCACCAGCAAGGCAATATACTCATTCCTACCAAACGCTGGGCCTGGGCCTCACTGGTGTGTGGGTGCCACATGTCTAAACACTGTCCCCCACCCTGCAACTCCCTCAAGTCACAAGACTCCATCTCACTACGGCTGCCCTTTCCTCAGGTGCTAACATAAGATACGCACCCACCTGCTCCCAGTCTGCGCGCTCCTCATTCCTGCTGCCCAAACCAACCACTTTGAATAAAACATCCCCAATTATCGTCTCCACAAACCTGCAACAGCGCTTCCCAAACTACTTGTGGTGAAAGTCCTCTTCCTCCCCTAGTCCACTGGAGACCAATACTTTTATAAAATACAAAATAATAGTATAATAATAACTAATAAATAAAATTAAAAACAAAGACATACAAAACATAAGTCCCAAATTTTTATTAGATTCAACAGACTTACAGCTGCCCTGTCAAACTGTTAAAGGTTTCTAAACACTTACTCTCAATTTCTACATGTCTCTCATCACAGGTCAGTTATAAACAGACCATGGACAAACCCTGACTGTGGATTTCACATTGAGTAGCACTACCTTACAGCAAATGGAGCTTCAGCATTTTCAAGTCTCCACTTCCTACTGTGCTTCTCTATCCTGAAGCCTTTCACCAAGACCTACAGATCTTCTTCTATTGGGGTAAATTCTCATTTATCCTCCTCCCTTTTCTCTCATCATCTCCCTTTAACAACTAGCTTTCTCCTGACTCTCACAAATGTCAATGGGCAAGGCTGGAAATAAAGACATGTGGATGAGTCGGTGAAATAGAAGTAGCAGCTAAACTCTCTGGAAGGTGGAAGAGGGAAAACATCAGGTACTTATTCTTCCAGAGAATGGCTACAGTAGGAAGCTGAATAGGAAAACAGTAAAAGATGGAGGAAGACATAAAAAATAGTTATCATTATTAGTTGTCATTATTAGTTATCATTATTACCATATTTATTAATAACAGATAATAATGACAGTATTTGATATCAAAAGAAGATAGAGTTTCAGAGAGGAAAGACCTATAGTCGTATGAAGCAAAGAAATCCAAGAGGAGGAAAACTGAGAACACGTTTCCATCTATAATTTATCAATCCATGCAGTGACTTAGCTTGTATTTGGAAATGTTAAAGAAGTTCACATCTAGTGCTTGCTTCGGCAGCGCATATACTGAAATCGGGACAACACAGAGATTAGCATGGCCCCTGCACAAGGATGACACATAAATTCGTGAAGCATTCCATATTTTTATGTAATCTACACAGAAATCAAAATACATTGATGTACACCCGAAATTTAAATAATGTTATAAACCAATGTTACTGCAATAAAATAAATAAATAAATAGAAGTTCACATCCAAAAATGAACTGGGTTCCCTGTTCTAGAAAACGGTCACATTTACTCTTATCTAAAACAAGTAAAACCATAGAAATGTGTACAAAAAACATCACAAAATAAATTACTTAATTATTTATCTTGTCTCTAAATAACTGTTTATGAACCTACCATTTTTAAAGCTTCTTTAATTTTTCCCTTAAAACGGGAAAAATGAAATATGAAGTCAGAATGCCAGCCTTGAAGACACAGTGGTGGAGAAGGCAACTGGTTGGGGCCTCATGGTTAAGCTCACACTGATTATGACTATTTTAAAGATGACTAGATAGATGGTTTTAAAAGCTGTCTGCTCTACCACAAACATTCTCTAAAAAATGAAGGCCCCTAAGAGCTCACTTCTAATCCCTTTCTCTGGTGGTGGTTTATAACGGGAGATGAGATTCTCATCTGTCTGAGACGGTTTATCTGAAAGCAGGAAACCAGATAAATTTACACTCCCCTCAAGGCCTGCGTAACCGGGGTGGGAGTTCTCAGATTTCTGCATCACCACCTTCCGAGACTTGCACAGCTGAAACCTAAGGCTATATTTAATATCGCCAGCTTCTCAATCTCATATGGCCAGGAAACATCAAGCTCACCCTGGTGTGGGAGGAGGGAGGATTATAGGTAAATATTTATTGAATAAATAAATATCCTAATCTAATCAGGTTCAAATACCCACCAACTTTATCCCAAAATACTTCTTACACACAACCTCTTTACTTCATGCCCTCTTCATTACCTCTTGCCTAAATTACGGCAAAAGTCTCCTAAGTACAAAAAAAACAAAGAAACACAGCATAAAAAACTGCATAATTCAATGCGTAGACCAAAACACACAGGACAAGAAACAAAGGAAACGCAGGAAAACTGGAAAACGAGTGATATGATGACAACATTAAGCCCTCATACATCAATAATCACCCTTAACGTAAACAGATTGAACTCTCCAATAAAAAGACACAGAGTGGCAAGATGGATTAAAGAACAAGATCCAACAATTTGTTGTCTCCAGGAAACACATCTCAGCTCCAATGACAAACACAGGCTCAGAGTGAAGGGGTGGAAGATGATACTCCAAGCTAACGGCAAACAAAAGAAAGCAGGTGTCGCAATACTTATATCAGACAAAGTAGACTTCAAGATAAGGCAGGTAAAGAGAGACAAAGAGGGTCAATATATAATGATCAAAGGGACACTCTATCAAGAAGAAATAATGCTTATAATTATCTATGCACCCAACACAGGAGCACCAAAGTTCATAAAGTAACTATTAACAAACCTAAAAGAAGACATTAAAAATAACACAATAATAGTATGGGACCTCAACATCCCACTCACATCATTGGACAGATCATCCAGACAGAAAACCAACAAGGAAACAGTGGAATTAAACGAAAAGCTAAAACAGTTGGACTTAATAGACATATATAGAACACTCCATCCAAAAACAGCAGAATACACATTCTTCTCAAGTGCACACGGAACATTCTCAAGGATAGATCATATGTTGGGAAACAAGGCAAGCCTCTATAAATTTTAAAATATTGAAATAACAAGCATCTTCTCTGATCATAATGCTATAAAGCTAGAAATTAATTACAAGAAAAAAGTTGAGAAAGGGACAAAGATGTGGAGACTAAACAACACGCTATTGAACATGCAATGGATCACTGAAGAAATTAAACAAGAAATCAAAAAATATCTGGAGACAAATGAAAATGATAACATGCCATACCAACTCATATGAGATACAGCAAAAGCTGTATTAAGAGGGAAATTCATCACAATACAGGCAACACCTTAACAAACAAGAAAAATCCTAAATAAGCAATCTCAAATTACACCTAACTGCATTAGAAAAAGAAGAACAAACAAAGCCCAAAGTCAGCAGAAGGAGAGAAATAATAAAAATCAGAGCAGAAATAAATGCTATTGAAACAAAAAAGGCAGTAGAAAGGATCAATGAAACAAAAAGCTGGTTCTCTGAGAAGACAAATAAAATTGACAAACCCCTAGCCAGACTCACAAAGAAAAAAAGAGAGAAAGCTCAAATAAACAAAATCAGAAATGAAAGAGGAGAAATAACAACAGACTCCACAGAAATACAATGGATTATAAGAGAATACTACGAAAAACTACATGCCAACAAAATGGATAATCTAGAGGAAACGGATAATTTCTTAGACTTTTACAACCTCCCAAAGCTGAGTCAAGAAGAAACAGACAATCTAAACAGACCAATCACAAGGAAAGAAATTGAAACAGCAATCAAAAACATCCCAAAGAATAAAACCCCAGGACCAGACAGCTTTCCTGGGGAATTCTACCAAACTTTCAGAGAGGATTTAATACCTATCCTTCTCAAGCTATTCCAAAAAATTATGGAGGATGGAACACTTCCTAACACATTCTACGAGGTCAACATTACTCTGATACCAAAGCCTGACAAGGACAGCACAAAAAAGGAGAACTATAGGCCAATATCACTGATGAACATAGAGGCAAAAATTCTCAACAAAATTTTGGCAACCCGAATTCAGCAATACGTCAAAAGGATCATACATCAAGATCAAGTGGATTCATACCAGGGACACAGGGATGGTTCAATATCCACAAATCAATCAACGTGATACACCACATCAACAAATTCACGGGAAAAAAACACATGATCATCTCAATAGATGCAGAGAAAGCATTTCACAAGATCCAACAGCCATTTATGACAAAAACTCTGAACAAAATGGGGATAGAAGGAAATTACCTCAACATAATAAAGGCCATATATGACAAACCCACAGCCAACATCATACTCAATGGGGAAAAACTGGGCACCATCCCTCTGAGAACAGGAATGAGATAAGGATGCCCACTATCACCACTCTTATTCAACATACTACTGGAGGTTTTGGCCAGAGCAATTAGGCAAGAGAAAGGAATAAAAGGAATCCAAATAGGGAGTGAAGAAGTGAAACTCTCGCTGTTTGCAGACAACATGATCTTATATATAGAAAATCCAAAAAAATCCATTGGAAAACTAATAGAAATAATTAACAACTACAGTAAAGTTGCAGGGTACAGAGTCAACTTACAAAAATCAGTTGCTTTTCTATACTCCAATAATGAACTTAGAGAAAGAGAACTCAAAAATATAATTCCATTTGTACCTAGTACCTAGGAATAAATTTAACCAAGGAGGTGAAGGACTTATACAAAGAAAACTATAAGACATTACTGAGAGAAACAGATAATGACTTAAAGAGATGGAAAGAGATTCCTTGCTCATGGATTGGAAGGATAAACATAGTTAAAATGTCCACACTACCCAAAGCAATCTACAGATTCAATGCAATCCCTATCAGAATCCCAATGACATTCTTCAAAGAAATGAAACAAAGAATAAAATTCATATGGGGCAATCAAAGACCCTGAATTGCTAAGGCAATCCTGATAAAAAAGAACACAGATGGAGGTATCACAATCCCTGACTTCAAAATGTACTACAAAGCCATAGTGACCAAAACGGCATGGTACTGGTACAAAAACAAGCACACAGATCAATGGAACAGAACTGAAAGCCCAGAAATAAAACCACACATCTACGGTCAGCTAATCTTCGACAAACATGCCAAGAACATACAACGGAGAAAAGACAGTCTCTTCAATAAATGTTGGGAAAATTGGACAGCTACATGCAAAAGAATGAAGGTAGACCACTATCCCACACCATACAGAAAAATAAACTCAAAATGGATCAAAGACTTGAAGATACGTCCTGAAACTATAAAATTCCTGGAAGATAATATTGGTAGTACACTCTTTGACATCAAACTAAAAAGGATATTTTCAAATACCATGTCCTCTCAGACAAGGGAAACAAAAGAAAAAATAAACAAGTGGGAATTCATCAGACTAAAGAGCTTCTGCAACGCAAAAGAAACTAGGGTCAAAACAAACAGACAATCCACCAATTGGGAGAAAATAATTGCAAATCATATATCTGACAAGGGGTTAATGTCCATAATACATAAGGAATTCACACAAATGAACAATAAAAAAGCAAACCACCAGATCAAAAAGCAGGCAGAGGAGACGAACAGACATTTTTCCAAAGAAGATATACAGATGGCCAATAAACACATGAAAACATGTTCAATATCACCAATCATCAGGAAAATGCAAATCAAAGCTACACTAAGATACCATCTTATGCCCGTTAAAATGACTATAATCACTAAGACTAAAAATAACAAATGTTGGAGAGGGTGTGGAGAGAAGGGAACCCTCACACACTGCTGGTGGGAATGCAAACTGGAAAACAGTATGGAGATTCCTCAAAAAACTAAAAATAGACCTACCATATGACCCAGCTATCCCACTACTGGGTATCTACCAAAACAATTTGAAATCAACAATCCAAAGTAACATATGCACCCCTATGTTCATTGCAGCACTATTCACAATAGCCAAGACCTGGAAACAACCTAGGCGCCCATCGACTGATAACTGGACAAAGATGTGGTATATATATACAATGGAATACTACTCAGCCAGAAAAAAAGACAAATTCATCCCATTTGCAATAACATGGAAGGACCTAGAGGGAATTATGCTAAGCGAAATAAGCCAGTCTGAGAAAGACAAACACCAGATGATTTCAGTCATATGTGGAATAGAAACAAGTACTGGACAAAGAAAACAGTTCAGTGGTTACCAGGGGAAGGGGGGTGGGGGGAACACCGGGGGTGAAGGAGAGCACTTATGTGGTGACAGTCAAGAAATAATGTACAACTGAAATCTCACATTGAGTAAACTATTACGAACTCAATTAAAAAAAAAAAAGTCTCCTAAGTACTATCTAAACCCCTAGCTCTCTGCCCCAATCCACGACCCAGCCACCAGGCTCTAAGGACACAGTCCCCATATTCCCACAGCAAAGCTCTGATCCAGGCGCCTTCCAGCTCAAAAACGCACATCAAAGAATAAAGTCAAAACTCTAAAACATGGCCCTTATCCACGTTCCCTCTCCCCTTCCTTGGGTGACCTGGATCTGTATACCCCTAACTCTCCCTATATTTCACCAGACTCAACTACTCACTGTTGCCCAAACACACCCCATGATTTCCATCCTCAGGGCCTTCACTCATGTGGTCCCTCTATCTAGAACAATTGCCATCTCTCAAGTCTACTTTCAGCTCAAAATGCCATCTCCTTCATTAAGCTTTTGCTGTTTTCCTCAACTAGAGGTACTCTCTCTCCTGGGGACATTTTAACATTTTTACTTACTCTCCAATGATGCAATTTTCTATTTAAATGTGTACAAAGCTTATTTTGTAATCTCCTCTCCCCTATTAGGTCTGTCAGCACGTAGGACAGGATCTGTCTTATTCATTCTGGTTCCCCAAAGCACCTAGCACAGAGCTTGGCACATAGTAGGGATTCAACAAATGTGTTCAATTAATTTGGTGCATGTGTGAAATTAAAAATCTACCTATTCAGATAAATGTGGAAGCATCTGTAATATACTTGTGCATGCATATATATTTGTCAATCAAATACTTGCTCATTTCTTTTCCCAGGGGATTATTAACATAATCCACAATGTCCTTAATGATAAGCAGCAAATAAATGAATAAAAATAAACAAAAATCAAGCTTAAACCAAGTACACGCACCTTTACATAAGAACCAATTTCAGTACTTTATGAATAAAGATGTTTCTTTACAATTGAAAAGTGGTGCTTTTCTAGAAACAAAGACCAGTACCTTATCAGCTACACTATCATTAGCCTAACTGCAATCAGCAGGATGTCACCTTGCTCCCAAAAGCCCCCATGCTTAGTATTCAGTATCTTTCACAATCACTAAAAACCCAGGCAACAGCACCTTGCAAATCTGTGTTCCTTGGAGATTAAAGTCCTTGATGATTTTGCATAAAAAACTCAATTTGCTTTTCATGCACAGTTCTCATAATTAATTCAAATTATTTTTAATCTGAAGCTCTGCAAAAATTGGTTTCATTTTCAGTTCTGAAGAAGCAGAGGTTTTACGGTTCTTGCACCCTCAACTATAGTATATAAAGAATTACAATAATATATACCAGCATATTATTTAACACAGGCTTAAAGTGCTAATGATACTGTATTATTTAACATAAGTTTCATACGTTACTTCTGAGGTTAATTAAGGACATAATCAAGATCCAAATCCCTGCATTTTAGGGGGTCTTTGCACCTAGGGGACATATTACAGATGCCAAGAGAAATAAATCTCTCAAATGCCCTGTTTTCCCTAGTTAGTTTCAAAGTAAATTACACGTGTATAGCTAAAAATCTTAATTTTAGGACTCTTCAGGATGTTACAGCTACATTAATATAAAAAGCATTTTCTCCCACCTCACTAGCCCGGTCCTTTGAACCATGACCCACAATTCTCCCTGCACTCTTATCATTAATGTGAGTTTCCTCTATGCCTACCCAGTATCTTCATGAAAGAACCATTCTATCACTACTCCTGCAATGAACACGCACATCAAACTTCATGTTTCCTGGGTCTCACGAAAGCAGAATAATAGATGTGGAGGTCCTGGTATGTTTCCACTCTCCAGAAAGCTGACTTTAGTCTCAGCATCTTCCTACAAACTCCATCTGCACTGGTCACAACCTTCCTTCTTCCTTCTAGGGTGCAAAACAGCTAAAAGTCAGAGGACTCCCCAAGAGGAACACCAACCCAAAAGTTCCCTGGGTCCCAACTGTGCTCCTTTTCCTCTAGTTAACATGCACCTTGAGGACAAGGTCTGTGTCTTAACCAAATGTTTATACTTTAGTGTTTGTTGAGTAAGTGAATGACCAATGACAACTAGGGATCTCCTGAAGATTGAAGCTCCAAAGCTTAAAAAAATTGTAGTAACACTGCATTTTTGTCTGCTAGTATCATGTTAAGAGCTCAAAAATGACTTAAAATCTGCTAAGATCCTGACCAGAAGATAAACAAGAGGACACTGAATCCTCAGGAGGCTCCAGGGCAAGACGCCTGGCCTGATAATGTGGAAGATCACAGGGCAGCTGGAGCACAAAAGACTGGGCTCCATCTGGCCTTGGCCCCTTCTCTCCCAAAGGTTACCACTGATGGAAATAAGCTCCAGGGCTGTACCAGGCCACGCTCCAAACCAAAGGATCTGGTCAGAAAGCAGCAGCTTAAATCCACTCTGGGCTGGTCAATGCCTCCTGCCTTGTACAGGTGGCACAATGCAGGCACCAGGCCAAGACCCGGAAGGAGTAGGTATCACAGGCAGAACCCAGTTCTCCCAACAGTTTAAATGGTCTTAAGTCCTTTAAAAAACTTGATACATTAATTAGTTTTTCACAAAATCACCTCCAAATAAGTCAGTAAAGCACACACATTTTTCAGTTTCAAAAAAATCATACAACAGCAGTTACTTCTGATCTTCTAGAAAAAAATAACTAATATTCTCTCAGAAGGTTTTCTTTTAGAATAAGGAAAATAAAGATGGCTAAATGAACATATTAAAAGTCTGGGAAGAAAAAAAGTTAACCTACGAGATTAAATATCCTGTAAATCTTAGCTAGTGTAATAGTTTATAAATGAATCTAATATACTATAAATATTATGGCACCTCTGCTATCACCATAGGAACTCTGCTTTCTACTTAAGAAAACAGCAGTATGTTAGAATGACAGATTAAATAAGTTCTCTAAACAATCTTAGAAATGCAACCCTTTCTGTAATACAATTTGAACCAAATTGCCATTCATAGTTGAATATTTATTTTAGTCACAGCAAAACAGCCTGAAAGGTAAAATAACCTAGATTAACAGAAATTATTCTACATTAAGAATTTTAGGTTAATATGCCCAGGAAGGTTTTTTCTCTAACCACATAATCATTTTAACCAAAGTATACATAAAACCATGAACTTCTCTGCCCCTTGAATAACATTATTTGACTACTAAATTAATTCTTCCTTCTACAATAAGATACTGAGATCTCTTTTTAGATTAATCTTGTAATTCTTGCTTTTTATTTCTTTCTCCCTTTCCTACCAATACCCCTTAAACAGAAATGTAGAATTCCTTTCTTGGCTTGTGGAAAAATGAATCTACATCTACAAACTGGCCTAGGACACATGAAATATATAAGCAGGAAGGAGATCCATGGTGCAAATCGATGTCTCATATTCTGATATTGCCTGATTACAATGCTATAAAGGTACTTGATGAAATTCAAGTACAAACAAAGTAAATTTAATTATTTCCTGCGGTCAGTGGAAAATACATTGGGCCAGGAGTCAGTAAACTAGATTTTGTTCTGGTCTGCAAGACTAACTAGCTATATGACTAACTAGCTATAAGACAAATCACTTAACCATGGTAGACCTTATCTTCCTCATCTGTAAAATTAGGAAGCTGGACCAGAAGACCTCAAAAGATACATTTCACCTCCAAAACAGTATGATTTCATTTCCACATCACAAATTTCTATCAACCCAGAGAATTCATGGTACTTTCCAGAAAAGTGTTTAATGTTTCAAGTTAACAACCATGTAAAAGTTTCAGAGAAAGTTAATTTTTAAAATTATATCTTTTAGACAATCCCTGCCATCTTACCACGAAAAAATGTTAAATATTAGCCAGGTGACCTTAAGCGAGTCACTTGATTTCTCTGGTCTTCAGTTTCTTCACTGAAAAACAGAAATAAAAAAAACTACCCCGTCTCTTTGACTAGATTTTCCAAAGGCACGGGCAAGATGAAGAATTTTTAAATTTTTTGTGTCAAACGCAATTCTGCCCAGGTTTTTTGGAAGAATTTTTAAAAACTGTCAAATGCAAGGTTTCATTATTTCACAAGGGCCTCCCTCCTCTATGAGCACTCTATGCAGGGCTCTTAACTGGTCGACAATATTTTTGCTACCAAGATGCACGTGTATGTCTTCCTTCAGTAACACTTTGTACTTTAAGATGCACATCTGTACAAGCACTAAGATGTACAAGTGTAATTTCCAAACAGTACTAATTTGAATGTCTTGCAAGCAGCACCAAAATTTCCCTCCAATATTCACTGTTTTCTTTGTCTTGGTAGATTATCATCTATTCACTTATGAAAGTAAAACAACTGGGAAATACTACAATATATAAAGAACAAACCATACGCATACCTTTTCATGTATTACCTTCCAACATTTTTTCTTCTATATACAAAGTTATTTCTCACATAATTATGATCATATATATTTCCATATACTGCTTCTTTTTCACCAATATTATAATTTTCCCATGTTGTAAGTTCTCCATAAGCAGCACTTTTAAAATTATATGATATTCCTTTAGGTTGCCCTCTATATAAATAACAAAGCTTGCACTTACTGGCTATTTACTGTGTGCCAGGCCCTATTCTAAGTGCTTTATATGCATCAGCTCACTCAATCATCGCAAAGATCTATGGGATGAGTGCTATCATGATGTCCATTCTCGGGGTGAAGAGACTGAGAAAGCAGAACTTTCTCTGAAATGCTGGGTTTAGAATCTCTTGAGCCCAAGATCTTGTCTGCTGTATCCTACTGCTCTCACTAGCAAGAACAATCTCCCTATTAAAGAAACTTGCTTATACAACCATATCTTCTAGATTCTAGAATTCAGGGGCTAAACAGCTGACATTTCACTTACTCCTGAAACAAAAGAGAATGGTTTATAAGGGCATCTGTAATATCATAAAACTTTTCCATGAATACTGCTTATACTTTTTTTAAAAAGTGAATCATTCTATATACTGTTTATAATCTTTTTTTAACTTAGTATGGTAAACATCTCTCCTTAGAACATTTCTATATCCACATGACAGAACACGTATTTTCTATTAACACAAAATGTACAAAATGAAAATAGAGTATGTGACTCTCAAACTAAGTACACAAGAGTTTGAGAACAAACTTCAGGGGGTTGAGGAGATCCTGGTAGTTCACTGACATCTGCTTTCAGATTTACTTTCTGATTCACGCTCAATAAATGGTAATCTATAATAAATAAATGGGCATGTCTCTAACACATGCACTGACTCCACCAGCCTCCAGAAGCAGACACATCCAAGCACTATCTTAAATGTATTTATCCCTGCCACTTCAAAGAAAGGCAGGCAGGGAGATCCAAACAAACCATTTGGCATTACAGAGTTCTGATCAGATAGTAAGTCTCCCTGCTATCAATTCGCTGATAAGGACTCAAGGAGTCTATTAGAGAAAAAGTAACAGAGATGTAAAAGGAATAGAAACAACTTCACCATCCAAGTGCTTCCTGAAGTTTGGCAAAACTCATGGGTCAAGTGAATGAAAAGCTCTTCTAGTAGTCTTTATTATTTGTAGTTTTATTTTGTTTTGTTTTCAAATAAATGAGTTGCTAAATACCTAACACAAGAATTAAATCAGTGTGTTCTTTTATACACTGAGGTTCTACAGAGTTGGTGAAAACAAATGGTCCTAAAAAAGGAAATTAATCTTGGGCCGGCCAGTGGCGTAGTGGTTAAGGTCGCACATTCGGCTTCAGCAGCCCAGGGTTAACAGGTTTAGATCCCAGGTGCAGACCTACACACCACTTATCAAGCCATGCTGTGGAGGCATGCCACATACAAAATAGAGGAAGACTGGCACAGATGTTAGCTCAGGGCCACTCTTCCTCAAGCAAGAAGAGGAAGATTGGCAACAGGTGGTTAGCTCAGGGCCAATCTTCCTCACCAAAAAGAAAACAAAAGGAAACTAACCTTACTTGTATCAAAATGCATAGCTGCTTTCAAAAACTATGCAAAGATTGGGGCCAGCCTGGTGGCACAGCAGTTAAGTGTGCACGTTCCACTTCGGCAGCCCAGGGTTTGCCGGTTCGGAACCCAGGTGCAGACATGGCACCACTTGGCAAGCCATGCTGTGGTAGGTGTCCCACATATAAAGTAGAGGAAGATGGGTATGGATGTTAGCTCAGGGCCAGTCTTCCTCAGCAAAAAAAAAGGAGGATTGGCAGCAGATGTTAGCTCAGGGCTAATCTTCCTCAAAAAAAACTATGCAAAGATCACACAGATCTACTGACAACCTGACCAGCTTTTTCTAAACTAAAGCAACACAGGGCCAGCCCCAAAGTGATGCATTCTTATATACATGAATATCATCAAATTTATCAGGTTGCAATGAGAAATTAATGATATAATGGAACCGGTGCATTAGGAAAATTAATCTGGCAGACGGAGATGGGCTAGAATGAAGTAAATAGAATTAAGTGGAGGGAAGAGAAATTAGGGGCAACAGAGAATCAAAAGAAGATGAAAAAATGAGACATGTCAGATGTAGAGACTTTAGGAGTGATTCATTCATCAAAAAAAATTTATTGAGCCTCTCCTATGTCCCAAGTACTAGGAAACCATGGTGAACAAACAGTCCAGTGAGGGAAACAGATGAGAAACAAATGTACACATAAATAAATATATAAATTGTGCTAAGTGGTACAAAGGAAAAGAACTGGCATGGCCTATTTCAGTTTGGGCAGATAGACAAGGCCTCCGTGAGGCAAGGACGTGTAAGCACAGTTCCAAAGACCAAGGGGAGTGGCATGGCAGATGACGAGGAAGGCAAGGAGGTGACTATTATCCCAGACAGAGGTAAGAGCTTCTGCCAAGGTCCTGGGGTATGACAGCCTGGCATCCAGAGGATGTAAAAGCCAGGCTGGTGAGCAATGAGAGGGTGGTGCCTGATAAGGAGAGCGCTTACAGTCCAAGGGAAGGAGCATATATTCCCAGGGCAGTGGGAGGCACTGGTGTGTTAAGGATTCAGAATTGAAGCCTTAAAGATGAAGTAAGAACGGCAGCAAAGAGACCAGACAGAAGGAATCCTATCCCCTACTACTGCAGGGACCAGGATAGGAGCAGGAGACAGAGAGAAGAAGATGACACGATGTAGAAGTCATGAGTGCTGCTCACCAAAGATTTTAGCTCTCCTTCCAGGCATACAGACAGGATTGTACTTCCCCCTGCCCTTTGGAGTTAGGTGTGGCCATGTAACTTGGTTTAGCCAATGGAACGAATGCTGAAGTGACTGGGTAGAAGCTTAAGAGCCTGTGAGAGAGTCCCCACACTCCTTCCCCCAACAAGGATCCACCACATTCAAGACGGTGGCTGTCGTAGCAACCCAGGTCCCAGGATGTGGACAACATGGTCTCCAGCCACCCTCAATGGACAGGCAGTGTAGAGGAGAAATAAACCTTCTGTTTATTTCTTAGAAATAAACCACTGAGCTTTGGGAGTTCTTAGCCCCTCCTGACTGATGCAGAAATAGAACGTGATAGATGCAATAATGACAGAATGAGGAAGGTAAAAGGAGATGAACAGAAGAGACAAAGGAAGACACAGAGATTTCAAAGTTGGTGACCATGAAACGATGCCTCTCACTAAAGAAAACAAGAACGCAAAAATGATGGCTGGTTTAAGATGAAAAGTGACAATTTATGTTTCACACATGCTGAACTTAAGGGACAGGTAGGACAGCCAAGTACACATGCCATGCAGGTCAGCAGAAAAGCAGGTCTGAGACAGGGGAAAAAAATCAGAACTGAGAGAAAGATTCAGAAATTGCAATGAAGTGTGCAACTCCCTTCAGAGAGAAGGGAAGAGACTAAATTCTGTGAACCAATGGTGGAGAAGGGACCCTTTAGGAATGCCGCTGGGTGGTGAGTGTCGGAAGGAAACAGAGTGAAGACAACAAAGAAGGAAGGAGGAGAACCAGAGAAGGGGAAGGGGGTGCTAAATGGCATCAAATGCTGTAGCAGACAAGTTGACAGGGCGAGGACTGGAGGGCCATCTCACACTGAGGACAGAAGCCAGGCTGCAGAGGGACAACCAAGGTCACACAATGGTTAGTAGCAAAGGGGTAACAGAACCCAAGCCCCCACTGCCTTCCAACACTACGATGGAAGAATTTCCTCAAGTCATTATTCTCCTAAAACAAAGCTTAGTGATGGCATAAACAGTTCACAGTCCACAATTTATTTAGACTACTGTTAAGACCCTTAGACAATTTGCAATCGGCCAGTATTTTACATTTTCTGCCCTAAACAGACAGCACTGTGACTTCAGAAAGTGTACTTTAGGGACTGGCCTGGTGGCGCAGTGGTTAAGTGCACACATTCTGCTTCGGCGTCCCCGGGTTCACCGGTTTGGATCCCGGGTGCAGACATGGCACCGCTTGGCAAGCCATGCTGTGGCAGGCATCCCACATAAAGTAGAGGAAGATGGGCACAGATGTTAGCTCAGGGCCAGTCTTCCTCAGAAAAAGAGGAGGAGTGGCAGCAGTTAGCTCAGGGCTAATCTTCCTCAAAAAACGAAAAAAAGAAAGTGTACTTTATGCACATTTCAAGTTAGTCCTTAGGAGAAATTCCTACAATTTTATGTACTGGGCCAAAGAATGGAATCATGTTCAAGTTCCTGATACATATAGCCCAACCGCAAAAAGTTATTCCATTCATCATGCTGCAAAACTCAGGAGACACAATTCTTACAAAATACCATGCGAATGGGTCCCTGGAGCTGGGGAAAGGGGTAGGCCTGCAACCCAAGTGCCCAGTTCACCCTGTTCTCACAAAATCTTTTCTATCTTTGCAAGTTTATTGGGCAAAAATGGCATCTTGCTTTAATTAATGTTTCTTTCATTATAGCAGGGCTGAATGTGTTTTTCTGCTATTTATTGGTTAACTGTATTCCTTTCTTTGAGGAATTGCCTATTAATATCTTTTCCCATTTTTCTACTGGAGCATTTCTTTTAATTGATTTGTAATAACTCTCAATATATTTTTTAAAACTTAACACTATGACTGATATATACATATAGATAAACAGACAACAAAAACTGTTTCTAAATTTATTGTTTGACTTTTAAATCTATGGTATTTGTGACATACAGAACAGAGGTTTGAGTGTTTGCATGAGGAGGCAGGAGGCAGAGTGATTAGGAACATGTGGTCTGAGGCTACAGTACCAGGTTCAAGGCCCAGATCCTCCACTTACAGCCTTGTGACCTTGAAGTGACTTAACCTTCCAACTGTAAAGCCCTAACACATACCCTAGGACACAGTTAGTACTTAATAAATGCTGGCTCCACATATAGTCAGTCATCTTTTCTTTCATTAACATAATACAAGCTTACATTTGTTAAGCACTTATTATTAAGAACTTTACATACATTATCTTAGTTAATCTTTATTTTAAAAACTCTCTAAGAGAATAACTAAGAACCCCAATTCTCAGAAGCAAACCAAGGCTCAGGTGAAGAAACTTGCTCACCTCCCAAGCCCAGGCCAAACTGGTTTTTTCCTTTACTTTCCTGCTTTAAAAAATCCTCTCCACCCTTACACCAGTATTCATCCATGTTGTATGCTGTTTCTTTAATTTACTTGACACGTTAACTCTTACATTTAGTTACAACTTATTTCAACATGTGATGAGGGCTGCGGCTCCAACAACGTTTCTCTACAACATCATTTACTCAATGGCGCACCCGCCATATTAGACCACTACTGGCACGACACCCTAAATGTTTACACACACACAGCCCTATTTCTGGGTTTTCTCTTCCACACCACAGACTTCTCTTCGTGTCCTCGTGCCTGCATGTTACAAAACTGTCACATTATTTACCCCCAAGATTACACTTAAGGGAAAGTCTAAGAACCATACGTTCATGGGCTGGTTTGAACTTCTTTCCTAAAATGGGTTTCAAAAAGATAAGAATAAAATCTATTTTATGAGGTGTTCTCAGCGAATGATTAAAATTGTTCCCCAAATTAGCAACTGTATTTCTCTCCCTTCCTCCTAAAACTTAGCCCTCTTTGTCCAAGCTGCTCTGATCCTTCTGGGCCTATTGAGCCATTCTAAATATTTGCTCAATCTCTTATTCTTTTTAGAAAAAAGTCTCCCTTATCTCTGCATCTTCCAGGTCCAGTTCAATTCTTCATAAACCCTTTTCCAAGTATGCCAGTTCTCTCTTAGTTCAGCCTCCTCTATCCTCTGAACCAGGCATTTAACCCTTTAAATGTTCTCCTTTGTACTATTATCTATCTTTTTGTAGATGACTGACTTGTTCACCTGTTTAGATCACAAACCCTGCTCTAACGCAGTATCATATCCTCAGCACCCAGCAGAGTCCTCACATAGAGCAGGCCCTCAATAAATCTGGATGAAGATTTCACAATTCCTCCCCTCCCTTTTCAGACTCAAGGCATTACTAATGCCCTCCCGTATCCTAATACTCAAACAAACTAGAAACCAAAGAAATAGAACCTGTTGTTGATTATCTAGTTGGAGATGGGCCTCCACCCTGCTTCCTGTATTCTGGGACGTTTCTGTTTGTTAGGACTCCACCAGAGGGTGGAGAAAGACAATGAGGTGAAGCTCAGACCAGTTCAGTTGCCAATTTACTAACATATCTGATTTAAAATTACAGCCAAAATGAGCTTTTACATTACCTGAGGATTTTAAAGAACACCACCACTCAAGTCTCACATTACCTCAGATAATACTGGAATCTTGAGCTGACTGCTCTGGGAGGGTGAGGAAGGCCCCAAGCATGTACTCCTGGAGATTATCATTCCACACCTCTGTCCGTCCTTCTCCAGCAACACAAAGGAAAATTTACTAATGACCTGACTTGGTTTCATTTCATTTCATACTTCTGGACCTCCAAGGGGTGTGGAATGGTATCCCTGGCAGGGGCTTGACATAAAAGGAGAGTTTGAAGATGAACACACTGAGATAAGATAGTAAGGAAGCCGGCAGCCAGATGACTGGGCATCAATATCCAAGTGCATATATACGGCAAACCCTGCAAAGGGCCATGTCACAATATTTACATAAATCTTTCAGAAAAAGGGTATTTTTAGGCCTTGGGTGGCATGCTTTGTTAGATCTAGGCCATTATGATGCTATCTTTAAAACAGCTAAAAGACCCAAGGTAAAATGCCTTTGGGAGCTCCAAAAGCAATCACAACTCAACCCTGCTCAGGGAATAATTTCTAGTTTTTCTTCTGAGCTTGTATATATTTTGAACATGCTGCCCTCCTGACTATTCTAAATCACAGAAAGCTAATTCTGGAATTGTGAGCATTCTTCTTCCATTGCCCAAAATCATAAATTACCTTTCCTACAGTTAGGAACATTACTAGTACCTCTGCTACTCTTATCAAAGCAGCTTAGAATTGAAGCCTGTGAGTGGGAAAAGGGACTCTAGAAACAATCTAGTACAGCGCCTCACTTAGTAGAACAGGAGCCCCGAGGTTCAGAGAAGTTAAGCGACAGCCTACGGTGCCTCCAGTATCTGGTAGAATACATGCCAGGCACCATCTAAAAGCTTTACCTCTATTGTTCATTTAATCCTTCCAACAACCCTGTAAGGTGAGTATGACTATTGTCTCCACTCTACAGATGAGGAAACCAAGGCACAGCAAGGCTAAGTCATATGCCGAAGACTTCACAGCTGGTAAGGAGTAGAGCTGGGATTACAACCCACATGCTCTGACTCCAGCGCCCAGGCTCTGCACTACTAAACCTTTAGGATTAAAACCCAGGACTCCATGGGGCTGGCCCTGTGGCCGAGTGGTTAAGTTCGCATGCTCCACTTCGGCAGCCCAGGGTTTCACTGGTTTGGATCCTGGGCACGGACATGGCACCGCTCATCAGGTCATGTTGAGGCAGCGTCCCATATAGCACAACCAGAGGCACTCACAACTAGAATATACAACTATGTACCAGGGGGACTTTGGGAAGAAGGAAAAAAAAAACAAATGATTGGCAACAGATGTTAGCCCAGGTGCCAATCTTTAAAAAAAGAAAAGAAAAAACCAAGACTCCTGACCCCAGGGAGGGTTCTCTCCATCATCAATAATTCTAAGGTTCATGAAAGACCAAACTGCATTTGAAAAGGCCCACAAACCTTGTTTGGATCCTGACTAGAACAAATTACCAATCGAAGATGTTTTTTAAGCAATCTGAGAAATCTCAATAGTATATCAACAGGTTATTGTTAATTTTATCATAATGGCATTATAGTTATGCAAGAATATATACCAATTTTTAACAATACATACTAGGTATGCAGGGGTGAAATGACGGGAGGCCTGGAACTCACAATCACAAAAAAAATGGGAAAAAGGGATAGTTGAACCAAGTTTGACAAAATCCTGATAATTATTGAATCTGGGTGATGGAATATGAGGGTTCATTATACTATCCTCTCCACTTTTTTGTATGTTTATTTTCAAGCTTTTCAAATAAATTAATACAAAATCATTTTTAAAAGCCCACACACCTCAGCCTATGAAAAATGAAGCTATCAAACAAGAAAACTTTATGAGCACATCTCACTTTTACATTTTAAAGTTTGTCTGTCAAATGGCAGCCTTTACTAACCAATGAACTATTTAATTTTGTTGTTTCTGAACTCACTACCAGCCACTCATTAATACTAGAAACATGGGGAAAGCTAGTTAAATCCATACCCTGTTCATGTTTTCTTTTAGTCCATCTACAGAAGTGCTTATTAGTCAGCTGGTTAAGAATATTTATTGAACGTTTACTATGCTGTAGGCACTGTATTAGCACTGACCCAAGTTATCTAAGACAGAGCAGAGTAATACTTCCATCCACGCATGGATTGATGGACCACAGGGTTCCAAACCCTGGCTTGGGTGCTGCTCTGCCTCCTGCAAGGATAAGTGGTACCTTCTTATATCCTCCTAGAAGGAAACCAAGCCAGAACCTATGTGGCAAGTGCACCTGCTGTGGCTTCCTGGCAGACACAGGGGAGCAGCAAGAGGAAGCAGGCAACGGCAGAGTACCTGGCAGGAGGTGAAGGGAGTGAGGTTTACCAGTAATTTTAGTATCTGTAAGCTATTCCAAATTCCTCCTTCTGCAGTGCAACCGGGGAGCCACCCAAACACGAGAGTAGGCCCACCTGCTTTCCTGCATTTTGTATTTGTTTCATCAGACAAGTGACCACAGATAGACCACACTAAGAGTTGACACACCAGGCAGTCATCTGGCTGTTCATGCTTAAGGGTGTCCAGAGAAAAGAGATGTATTATGAAAGCATCATGAGGTATGTCACACACGAGAATGGACACTACTAGGTCACTATCAGTAGACCATCCTCCAACAGGAAAGGAGATATTCAAGGACTGTTGCACATCAGTAATTAGCAGTGTTGTGCCTGTGTCGGCACTTCCGCGCTAAACCTAATGGCTTATTAAGCTAGTACCTCCTCAGGCCGGGTCTGCCAGCGCTTTGGAAACCATGGCACAGTCATGTCTTACCTACTCTTCTTTTGCTTCAAATACCTGATGAAGAGTAGCTCCCAGTTAAAAGAACTAAGTTTCGTGCAAGAACACAAAAGATCCCACAGATGCTGTGGATTTATCTTTAACATACACACTGACAAAAGTCAGGAAAATGCAGGAAATCCTCTTTAGGCCAAAGCAACAGAAGTGAGTTCAAGTTATGGAAGAAATGGCAGGTTCTGGTCTATTCCCTTCTCCTGCTCTACTCCTTACCATCAACTGATCAATTCAGTATAACAGAAAAATAAAATCCCTGTATATTACTGAACACATTGGAGCTTGAGGAATCTGGGGTGAGTTGGCAGAGCTGGCGATTCAGAGAAAAATCAAACCGAGCAAGCTGCATGTGGAGATCAGAAAAGCTTATCTCGACAAACATCACTCCTGTCATGCTGTGTCTGCCCGGGAAGGGGATCTATCTGCTACCAAAAAGATGCCCCAGCCCCTGTGTGAAAGGACTTGGATCTCCACCCCAACAATACCCCACACAAAGCACCACAAAGCCCAGAGAATCATTTCCAAGGCCCATCTTCTTGCACTGGTTCCAACAAACACAAGTCCCCACAAACAAGCCCCTTTCAAGAAAACAAATGCCAGCGACAATACAAGGAGCTGCTAAAAGTTTCCAGCTTCCCTGGAGAGCACGCAACTGCTCCAACTCTCTCCTCTCCCGCACCATCCAGCGATCCGGGTGTACTGCTTTTCCAAATATAGCAGGACCAGCCCTGGCTATGGAAAAGTCGATTTAAAACTTCATCTTCCTCACACCCAGGCCTATTCTCTAAAGACGTTCTCAATCGACTAGGTTAATCTCAGGGCTGCTGGCTTTGCTTATTTCAAATCCCCAAACTTCGTAATAATTTGCACCAATGCTGAAATTACCAAGGGCTCCTATCACGCCCCCTACCCCTTCATAAGAGGAGGCCAAACCTCAGGATGTCAGCTCGGGGGCGCAGAGAAGAGGATGCGGAACCCCTTCCCTTCTGGAGCTCACCCACCCAAAGGGTCTGCAGGACCATCTCCCACCCTGGGTTGCGGACTGGAAGGGAGAACCCCCACCTCCACTCCCCTGCGCCACTCCAGGCTACAGGTGCCAAGCCCCTCCAGAATACAGGAGGAGAAGGGAGCTATGGGAGGAATGGGGGAAAGTAATTTCCCAGTTGGCAGGCGTAAGGTAAACTGGGGGGCGGGGCGGTGGGGTAACTGAGGGAGATGGCAATCTCCCAGGAAATTTCCTGAGAGGGAAGAGGCAGCAGTGAGGTGAGGACCCCCAGACGCCTGGTGGGGGTCTGAAAGTTGCTGCCCCTCCGGGACCCTCCCTTCTCCCCGTCCAACACTCCCCGCGCTTCCCCACCATCTCTTAATCCAGTAGGGTCGGCGGCTCCGCCTCGGGGCCCGCCGACTTGGAGGAGCGCGGAGGAGGTGGCCGCCCGCCCGCCGTCCCGCACTCACCAGGAGCACCGAGCCGCGCACCACCTCCGACACGCTCTGCCGCAGCTCGGCCGCCGTGCCCGGCTTACTCAGCGCCCGGGTGAACTTCCGAGTCTCCGCCGAGGCGGGGAGCAACGGAGGCTGCGACATCCTCGCAGCCGCCGCGCCTGCTCCCGCGGTCCGGCCCGGCCCCGCCGCCGCCACCAGGTGCGCCTCCGGCGCCCGGCCCGGTCCGGCCCGCCCGCGGCACCCGGCGCCGCCGCCGCCGCCGCCGCCCGCCCGCTCCCCGCGCCCGCTCCCCCCGCCGCTCGCCGCGCGTCCCGGCTGCGCAGCCCGGGCCGCGCCCTCCGTGCCGTGTCACGCCCCGAGGCGGTGTCCGCGGCCCCCAGCGCTCGCAACAGTGCTCGGGCTCGCAAGGGGCGACCGTGCGTGTGGCGGCGGCGGCTCCCCCATGCCACCAGCCTCCCTAGGCGGCCGCTCGCCGGGCCGCCTCCTCGGGGCGGGGTGTCCGGCGCGGCGCGGCGCGGGGCGGGGCGGGGTGGGACGGGCGGAGGAGGGGCGGGCGCGGCGGGACCGCCGGCAGGGCAGGTCGCCCCGGGAGGCGCGGCAGCAGGCGGCCGGATGCGGGCAGCGCGCCGCGCGGGGCCCCCAGCGGGACAGATGGGGACCCCAGGGGGCGTCTCCGCTCCGGTCCGACTTCTCCCCGGGCCGCACGTCCGGAGACCCCAGGCTAGGGCCGCGCAGGCCGCCGGGAGGGCTCACAACCCGCGGCTGGAGCGAGGCCGGGGCCCCGGACACGCCGCCTGAACACTGAGACCCTGGGTTCCCTGCCCGTGGAGCCTCCAGTGCCCTGGGGACCCCGCGAGCACCCGCAAGGTCCGGACTTGGTGGCACCACGTGCCCCCGTGCGCTCGGGGCCTCTGAGGGGTCGGAGGTTTCGGGAGGGTGGCCTTTCTGCGGCACCGAGAGCACAGGGCCGGGCGGAGCGGGGCCGAGCGCCGCCCGCGTCGTGGTGGCGCTTCTCGGCCTCCCTGCCCCTCTCCGCCCCAGAGGCGGCGCGCGAACGGTGGGAGCCTCTGCGAGCCCAAGGGAGCACCGCAGGCCGGGACAGGCGCTGGCGAGTCACCGGGACCCCGGCCGCGAGGACGAGCCGCTGCCTGGCCTTGGACGGGATCTAAACTTCTGAGCCTCGCCAATCTCCTCTATAAACTGAAGACAAGGACCTGCCAGAGGCTGAAGGGATACGACGTGCTCGTCTGCCGCCCCTCCCTCCGCGGCGGGGACCGACCGCAAGGCGCGGAGCCCGGGAAACCCAGGAGCGCCGGCCTGCGAGCCCAACGTGACCCAGGAGCTGGCGGCTGCTGGCGACAGCCATCACTCTGAGGAACTTCTTCCTCACACAGCCTTTCCCGCTTTCCCATTCCCAGAGGGCCCCCACCGCCCTTCCTCTTTTTCCCCTCTTTTTGAGGTGACCCTCAGCAGCCTAACCCTGACCCCGCCGCGGCGAGGGCGCGCCGGGACAGCGGATTTGCGCTAGGCTCATAGCGCATGCTCAGTGGTTTGGGTTTGGGTGGGTTCCCGGGGCGGGGAGCCTCTCTTAAGAGCGGCCCCGCCGATTGGCCGTTCTGCGAAGGCCACGCCCATCGCCTGCTGATGGACATCTCCTTACCTGCCCGGTCGGCCTCGGCAGCGCGCGGGGTGGGGGCGTGAATGCGGCCTTCAGAGGAATCCGGCCCGAGTGTCCTGAGGCGTCGTAACCGCCGTCCCCGGGGTGAAGGTGGCCGCCCGTTGCGTCCCACCGTACAAGAAAGCCAAACACTGTTCTAAAACGGTATCTTAAGGTAGTAGGGAAAACTGCGAATCTGGTGCAGAAAGCAAAACACCACAGTTCCGGACTTAATGGGTAGGTCTGGCACATAATAAGACTGGAAGTTAGGCATGCAGTCAGCGCTCAATAAATGCTTGCCGGATTGGATTGTTTTCCTAGTGGGTTGGGGCACAGGATGTAGCCCTGAGCGAGCCTGGCGGGCTGAAAGGTAAACAAAACAAGCAATGTGTGATAATAAAAACAATTACACCCTAACCCACTTCCTCATCTGCGAAGTGAGGGAACGGCGGAGACATTTACCAGGCCTCTGCTGTGCCGAGAGTAGTAGGCCTGGGGGTGACAGGGGGCGGTGCAGGCGGGCTCGCCCTGCCCTGCCTGGGGACCTTGCGCTGTTTTGTCTAACCATGCACACCCCGCCTTTACACCTGTGAGCGGTTCCCACCGCAGCTCTTAGAGGCCTGTTTGAGAATCCTGGATCGGAGATCCCTTCCAGCTTGTCCCAGAGTCCAGCACACGCCTTTGCTCCGCGTTTTGCCTAAACCCAGCCACTTCTGTAAAAGGCAAACATTTTACATCCTTATATTGACAACCACAGCAAAGGCACACGAGGTTGTGAGGTTTTCTTTTCTTTTTTCTTTCTTTCCTTTTTTGTTTTAAGAAATATATGAACAAAGAAAAGAGCACGTGCATCTGGGAAGGGAAGAGTTCCTCCAGCATTCTCCTAATTTCGTCCATGTCTCTACCAGTCTGAAATTCTGTGCTTGCTGGCTGATTCATTATGTGCTAGAATTGGCAGATTTTCATTTAGGAAGCAGGCATGATGTGTAAGGTGCTGACAGTAGTCACTGACAAAGTCTAACCAAGTGCAAGTTCTGACTGTCAGAGGAGGCAGAGAAATGTGAACTAAGCCCAGGAAGACTGAGTTTTCCCAGCAAACCAGAGCTGAGCCTCTTCTTCCTGCTAAAGTGTATTGTTAACAAACGGGACATTTCTCATGTTCAAGTTTGAGCAGAAATGTGGTCCTTAACAGTTATGGGTTAAACTGTGTCCCCCCAAAAAGACACTGAAATCCTAACCCTTATACCTGTGAGTGTGACTTTATTTGCAAATAGGGTCTTCGCCAATGTCATCAAGTTAGAATTAGATAATACTGGACCAATACGGCTGGTGTCTTTATGAGAAGAGAAGAGACACAGGGAGAAGGCCCTGTGACGCCAAAGGGAGAGACTGAAATGATGCATCTACAAGCCAAGGAACGCCAAGGATTGCTGGCAACCACTAGAAGCTGGACGAGACACAGGAAGGTTCTTCCCTCCAGCCTTCGGAAAGAGAATGACCCTGCTGACACCTTAATTTTGGACTTCAGAACTGTGAGAATAAATTCTGTTGCTGTAAGCCACCCAGTTTGTGGTACTTTGTTACAGCAATCCTCGGAGACTAATACACTTACCAAAGGCTTTTTTTTTTTTTTTAAATCCTCACCAGAGTGGGCCTAGAAGTGTGTGAGTTATTACTGCATCAACTCGTTCACGGAGAGAGGTGCCACATCTTTATAGAAGGAGGAGCATCAGGCACTGCATGGAATGGGGATGGATAGTGTTTAAGGTGTGGAAGATACATCCACCTACTTTAGTTTGAGAGAGTAGCCTCGTCTTTGTTTTTCCATACCTGTAGGAAAAAAGTTTTCCTTTCTCTTAAGGATGATACTAGTAGGTAGTGGAGATGAAATATAATTGCAGCCAGTTTTGGAAATTTGCATATAAATGACTGTACTATGCCCAAATATTTAATTCAAGTATTATCCATGTTTTAATGATAACCTCTTACTGCATTTCCTTGTTAGGTTTGCTTTAGGATTTGTATGTGTCTTAATGACACATAATTAGTTTAAAATCTTTTCCAGGTATATCTTAAGAGAGCATATCTGTTTTTAGCATAAATAAAAAGTAACCTGTAGAAAGTAGTCAGTTCTCGGATTGTAGTATCCAGGGAAGTGTCTGGAGGGGGCTTTCTTTTTTTTTTTTTTTTGAAGTAACATTGGTTTCTAACATTATATAAATTTCAGATGTACATAATTATAGTTTGCCTTCTATATAGACTACATTGTGTTCCCCACCAAGAGGACTGTCAGTGTACAATGACATTCCTGTGGCCATTGCCACTATACAAATGTGCCCCTTTACCCCTTTTACCCACCCATACCCCCCCTTCCCCTCCAGTAACCCCCAGTCTGTCCTTTGTATCTATGTTTGTCTTTGTCTGTTTCTCTTTCACATATGAGTGGAATCGTATGGCATTTGTCTTTCTCTGTCTGACTTATTTCACTTAGCATAATACCATCAAGTTCCATCCATGTTGTTGCAAATGGCAAGATTTCATCTTTTTTATGGTTGAGTGGTACTCCATTGTATATATATACCACATCTCCTTTATCTATTCATCCACCGATTGGCACTTAGGTTGTTTCCAAGTCTTGGCTATTATGAATAATACTACAATGAACATAGGAGAGCATATATCTTTTCAAATTAGTGTTTTCGTGTTCTTTGGATAAATACCCAGAAGTGGAATAGCTGGACCACGTGGTGGTTCTATTTGTAATTTTTTGAGGAATTTGCATACTGTTTTCCATAGTGGCTATACCAATTTACACCAGCAGTGTACAAAGGTTCCCTTTTCTCCACATCCTCTCCAACACTTGTTATTTCTTGTCTTTTTAATAATAGCCATTCTCTTGGGCAAGAGGTGATATCTCATTATGCTTTTGATTTGCATTTCCCTAATAATTAGTGATGTTGAACATCTTTTCATGAGCCTGTTCACCATCTGTATATCTTCTTTGGGAAAATGTCTGTTCAGATCCTCTACCCACTTTTCAACTGGATTGTTTGTTTGTTTGTTGTTGAGTTGCTGGATCATGTGGTAATTTTATGTTTAATTTTTTGAGAAACCATCATACTGTTCTTCATTTTCTAAATATTTCTTATGATGCCTGTTCAAAACATTGGTTGACTAATTTTGGAAAACAAGCTTTTTAAAATTCTACTAAGTAACATAAATAAACACAACCCTTTCAGGAAGAGCATCTGGGGAAAGGTATTAATCTAACACACGAGTTTACAGATCCCACTTAGTGTTAACGGTACGGGAGGAATACAGGCCCCTCTCTCACTTCTGTTTTATTCAGGAGAGACTCCTGGAGGAGATGAAATACGAGGTCTTTAAGACTTATTGAGACTAGGGCTTCTCAAACTTTATTATGCATATAAATCACCTGGAGATCTTGTTAAACTGCAGCTTCTGATACAGAAGTTCAGGTGTGCTGCCCAAAATTCTACAGTTCTACAGCTCCCCAGTGATGTCAAACTCCTTGCTCATGCAGATGTTGCTGACCCACAGACAACGTTTTGTGAGTAGCAAGCATTTTGACTTCCATTTCCAGCAGGATGGCAAACTGCAGGCCCTTACACGTTCTCCAGCTGACTTTTAAAATTTAAGAGGAAAGACCAAACATTCAGTAGGAAAATGGACAAAACTCATGACCAAACAATTCACAGAAAAGATATCAAATGACAGGTAAACATACAAAAAGATAATTGACCTTATTTATAATAAAAGAAATGCAAATTACAACTACACTGATATACAGTTTCTCCTCAGTCAGATTGGGAATGATTATAAAGCATAACACTGTTGGAAAGGCTGTGGAGAAACAGGCATTCTCACGTGTAATCCCGATGCTTCCAGAGATAGAGACCTCATTCTTAAGCCATTAGAGCTTCCTCTGCTCTCCAGAAATAAAATAACTCCAGCTTTGGGCAGACAAATGAACTCAGAAGAAAAGGAGAGTCACAGTTGATTATTAGCTCTTCCAAATTTACTGTAACCTGTGTTACTGGACGTGATGGATAGTAAAGAAGAATTCCACTAGAGTAGACTTGTCTAGAAATGTCCACTAGAATTGACTTGTCTCATTTCTGAACTTCTGGGGCTGATCTGGCTGGTGAGGAAACCTCACAGTGCCAGGGGACCTGAATGTATTCCCTACCATGCGTTCATCATTCCAGTTTGAGGGCAGTTTATAGATTGAAAACACCAGCAAATATCAAAGCTGCAGGTTGCCCCTTCATTCACAGCTTCTTACAAACTGACATTCAGTGAAACATGGGGCCTCCTGGCTCTTTGAAGACAGTTAGAGTTGTGAGTTTGAGTCAATTCTGTCCAATAATGCAAAGGATAAAACATGGGAAAACACTAAGGAAGATGGAAGAGAGAAAGAGTGAAAAGGAATTCCCATATATTAACTGGAAAAATGCAAATATTTTACATAATAGACAGGGAAAAAACCTTATGCAGACCAGTCTGATTACTAGTCATATTTGTCAAACTGTCCGGTGTCCATTTGCAACCAAATATTTACATAGAACCAATTGCACAGAGTGACCTCCATTACTATGGTAAGCACAGTGGGTGTTACTCTGAAAGAAAATGTGACCAAATATTTTTATCTTATGACTTGTATTTGTTAAGGTTTTAAACCATATTTATTATGAAACAGTGTCATTCAGCATGATAGTTTACCCAACAGTAAACCCAATGACAGCTCTGGCATCTACTGTGGTTTCTTTCTTCATTAAATTCTAAACCCACAAATTCTCCCATCATTGTGCTGCATCATGAGGGTATGGAGGAAGCAAAACACTTACTGAGGGGCCAGCCCGGTGGCATAGTGGTTAAGGTCGTGGCTCTGCTTCAGCAGCCCAGGGTTTGTGGGTTCAGATCCCAGGCGCAGACCTACACACTGCTCATCAAGCCATACTGAAGCAGTGTCCCACATACAAAAACAGAGGGAGACTGGCATGGATGTTAGCTCAGCCACAATCTTCCTCAAGCAAAAAGAGGAAGATTGGCAACGGTTGTTAGCTCAGGGCCAATCTTCCTCACAAAAGCAAAAACCAGTTACTGAGCTATCAAAGTCATAACCGAACTTCCTATCCTAACCTATTCTCTCTGCAAAACTGGAGGCAGATGGAAGTGTTAGCCAGCTTCTTTTCCTCACTTGGCTTGACACCCCAATCTCAATACTTCTGCCGTCTAACGAGCAGAGAAAAAAATCGAGCTGCATCAACACCACATTCTAAATAAATGAAAATTTACTGTTAAGGTGAAGGAATAGGTAAGCTGTAATATACAAACAAAATGTAAGGAATTTTTAGTAAAATGATTCTATTAACTTATAAATATTGTTTTTTTTAAGTAAGTGATCTAGGGTTACAGAAAGGGGCAACTGTGTGGGATTTATTGGTCCCAATGTTTCCTTTTATGCTATTTTGGCTTTTTACTCTTCTCAGTGATTGAAATCTTGCTTACATAATTTAGAATGATCTGTCATTTTCTAACATCAAAATACAAATTGGTACTCATTCCATTGACTTTCGTGTGTGTAATGTTCTTAAAATGATAGAGATAGCATTAGGAAATACGTATCTCTGCAGAACATTAAATTTATCCTTATCTTTTGCTAATTGGTATAAATTTGTTCAGTCAACAAATATTTATTGAGCATCCACTATGTGCTAGGTACAATTGTAAGTACTGAAGACATAGCATGATGTTAAAAAGATCAAAATGTCTGCCCTCGTGGAGCTTACATTCTAGTGCAGGAGACAGTCAACACAGAAGTCAAACAAGCAAAAGATGGAGCATTTTGATAGAGGTAAGTGCCAAGATAATAAATAAAACAGGGGAGGGACTGTGACATACTGGGGGTGAGGTGGATTGAAATGTAAGCAGTGTGGCCAGGGAAGGTCTCAGTGAGAAAGGAACTGTTTATAAAGACCTGAAGACAGTGAAAGTGAGCTAGCCATACGTTGTTTAGGGGAAGAACATCCCAAGCAAAGGGAATCGAAGTGCAACAGCTTAGACAGGAGCCAAAGCCAGTGTGGCTGGAGTGCAGTGAGGAAACGTGTGAACAGAGGATGTGAAGTGAGAGCTGTAAGGCCTAGAGGGTGAGCAGATTAGGTGGTACGTTGTAGGCCACTGCAAGGACTTTGGGCTTCAACTCTGAGTTAGCTGGGAAGCCACTGGGGTGTTTCCAGTGATGTCACTAGATGTAAACCAGTCTAGTTGCCTCTTCCCAGGTACACAAGAATGCATTTCCCAGCCTTCTGGGACTATGAGACTGAGTTCTAGTAAATGGAAGTGGGTCAAAGTGATGTACACCATTTCCAAGCCTAGCCATAAAACTCCCTGTGTGATTCTTTACACTCTCTCTTCCCTCTCCTACAGCCACCATGGAAACCACCTGTTGATGATGGAGGCATTCAATATGGGAGGACCCTGGATCCCTAAGTCATTGCTTAGAGGAGAGCTCCTCGGGATTGCTTCCTCACCAGGAACATCCATATTGGGCTTTGTGTGATCAAGAAAGAAACTGTGATTGTGTTAAACCACTCAAGGTCTGGGGTTGTTAGGTACAGCTACGTTGAATAGACTGAGGTTGAGGAAGGAGTATAGAGGCAGGTAAACCAGACAGGTGACAACAATCCAACCAAGACATAACTGTGACCATGTCTATTAATTTATTCATTAAAAAATAACATTCCACGCTTCTGAAAAGCTACTCACAGTCTAGTGCAGAAGACAGCTCTGTGTGCATAACTGTTATCCAAAGGAAAAAGAAGGTGGGACTACAGGGGAGGAACAACCACCCTTACATAGATGAGCCACAGACAGCTTTGCAGAGAACGAGGAGTTGGAGCTCGACGGTTTGGCTGGATGCTGCCTTGTGACCAGTGTCTGGAACAGCTGCAGCATAGAGGACCGATAGATTTACGTGACAATATTTGTGAAACGTCAACACAGGGTCTGTCCCATAATGAATGGCCAATAATTATCAGCTATTAAATAATTATAGTGTTTCAAGAAATTGCTGTCAGAGCTGTTTTTGGTACACAGAGAGGGTCCAGATTGCAAGATGAAACTACCTACCCCAAGCCTAAGGAGATGTTTCCATCACCAACTTCACTCTTTTTCTCTCTGAATTAGCCTCAGATTTTCACTCTCTTTTAACTGCTTATCACTAGCAGGTTTGGTCTTATTTGTGAAGATTGTTCATACTCTACAAAGATTGAGTGACACCAAAAGAGCAAATGGTGTTTGTTCATTTCATGTTTGGGTCTGTAACGTGTGGTCCAGGATACCGTTAAGACACTTTGCAGCAGTTTGTATTACAAAGCCTAAGCTTGTCATGTCATCATTTAATAAAAGAAAATTGGTAACTGAAGTTGAGTGAAAATTGTCTTTAATATCATTGAATATTAACAACCTGTTATTATTGCTATACTAGATATCAAATAATCATATATAACAATATATAATATATAATAATTATATGATAATAGTGAATGCAAAATCATAATAGTTTGGCTTAAAAGTGCTGTTGTTGAAATGACTCTGACCTTATCAGATGAATCCCCACAATATTTCTGCAAGAGAAGTAAGTTAAAGTTCACGTCACAGGTGAAATATATAAACACAAATAGAAATGTGTTCCTAAGTAACTTTAGTATCTCTCCAAACAGGCTAAAATAGACTTGCATATCAAGGCCATAGCTGAGAAAGTAACTGGAGTGTTCTCCTCAGTTATTTCCATTGTAGGTAAGGCTTTTCAAAGAGCCAATACAGCAGATATTAGGCAGGAATTCTGCGTGATTTTAAAATGTCTGCCTGAATTGACTGGTTGAAATAGAACTCAAAAGCCAGTTTCCTTTGGCTTTATTTAGCCAAACTTACACAATTTTTCTAGAAAATATAGTAATAAGAATAAAAATATAAAGTTTAAACAGATGTGGGGATATCTTCAACAGTGAAAAAAGTGAGAATCAGGGGAAAAAATTGAGCACAGAAAAGGGTTATGCCTCTTAAAAATATACCACTTCTCATAGCAGAAAAATGTTGATCTTTAAAGGCCTTTTTCCAGGCTTGGCTAGAAGAGTGTTGGCCAGGATAAATGGCGAAGGAGCAGGGCCAAAGGGAATCTGTGGTTAGCACAAAGAGGCCTGGCGTGGCATCCTCTACATTGTACCCTGGAGAAAACCTTGAGGCAGAATTTCTTTTCTCCTTGGAAAAAGCCTCCAAAGTCTAAAAGGGCAATGATTCTGTTGAAGACTGGCTTCTTAATTTGCCATAATCTACATAATCTATTCAGGACTGGCTACATAATTTGCAGAACCCAGCGGAAAACGAAAATGTGGGGCCACTTGTTCAAAAAGAATTCAAAGTGCCCAGACCTGGAGGCCCTCTTCACCATCAGTCAGTAACCCTTTAGATGATCCCAAGGTGGTAGGGAGGTGCTCAGAGTTACAAGGTGGTGACTATTTATCAGCCAGTGAGGACATAATTCAGTGTTTTAGCAACAGATCCTGTAGAACCAGTTGTACCAGCTTTAACGTCAGCCAGATATAGAACGAGCATCACCATCGAGTATATATGGCAATGATCCTTACAGACTGACCTCAAAATTTTCCAAAAGATGGTAGAATGAACAAGGATGCAGAATAGATCCTCTTGACTAACGAGATGGAGATGTATGTATGTAGGTAAACTCTAAAACAGAAATAAACAATAAATCCACAAAGCTAGGATCTGTGATATCACCCAAAAGCAAGTTTGGATAAACTAATACCAAGGACTTCAGGAGAAAGAACAGGAGAAACCAATACTGTACAGGAGCACTGAGGAGCAATGCTGAAAGGCTTTGCAAAGCTGTGCTCTAACCATGACCATGGAAGTGGCCACAAAGAGGATAACTGATATGGTGATGCTGTATAAATGCTTGCCCAGCAAAACCACATCCCAGCTGTGAGTTAAAAATATGTTAAGGACTTCACACCCATTAGAATGGCTATTATCCAAAAAAATAGAAAATAACAAGTGTTGACAAGGATGTGGAACATCTGAGACCCTTGTGCACTGTTGGTAGGAATGGTGCAACTGCTGTGGAAAACAGTATGGTAGTTCCTTGAAAAATTAAAAATAGAACTACCATATGATCCAGTAATTCCACATCTGGGTGTATATCCAAAAGAATTGAAAGCAGGATTTTGAAGAGATATTTGTACACTCATGTCCATAGTAGTATTATTCATAATAGCCAAGAGGTGGAAACACCTCAAGTATCCAATGATGGGTGAATGGATAAACAGAATGTGGTATATAAGTATAATGGAATATTATTCAGCCTTCAAAAGGAAGGAAATTCCAACACGTGCAACAACATGGATGAACCTTGAGGACATAATGTTGAGTGAAATAAGCCATCACAAAAAGACAAATACTGTATAATTCCACAATGTGAGATATGTAAAGTAGTCAAATTCATGGAGACAAAAAGTATGGTGGTGGTTTCCAGGGGCTGGGTGGTGGGAGGAATGAGGAGTTAGTGTTTAATGGTTAGAGAGGATCAATCTGCACTGATGAAAAGAGTTCTGGAGATGGATGGTGGTGATGGTTATAAAACAGTGTAAGAGTACTTAATGCCACTGAACTAGACGTTTAAAGATGGTTAAGATGGAATATTTTGTAATGTACATTTTACTGCAACTAAAATATATATATATATATATATGAAGCTTATAGAATTTCAAGGGGCCCTCTTTTAGAAAAAGAGTACAAAATTATAAATATCAAACTGGTACAAAAGAGGATATTTAGTATAAGAAAAATCACACAGATTACAACTTTTTAAAGATACTAAATGCCACAAACATCACAAAATCCAGAAAAATAAGTGTTTCTAATTAATTAACTTCCTCACGCATCTCTAAAATGCTTTTTTCCTACAATTTTTGTCTGCATACAGTCTGATAGTTTCTTCAAAAGACGATAATTTTGTAATATTTTTATAGTCAGAATAGAAAGAAAATTTGGTCTTCCCTTAAGCACGTTTAGTTGAAATTTTTTTATTATTGTTAACTTAGAAAAGTTTCTTTCAACTTTGCAACTAGTCGTTAGTAATGTCTTATAGCTTTCTGGATCTTGTCAAATTTGGAGGAAGCACTAACTAGTTTCTTTCATATACAAGCCGTAAGACTTCAGGATATTTTAAGTTTTTTTGTGTCAATGCCTTCCAATTGACAATGTTCGACAGTCAATTTGTCATCAAAGTCCTCACTGTATTGGAGTATTGAGTTATATATTCTCCTTATCAATGTCAATATTTCATGTTTAATCCGTAAGAATTTAAAATACTTTTCCAATGAGTTCGTATAATTCACGACTCTTCATTAATTGGATTTTCAAACAATCCAAGTACCATTTATTTCTCCTGACAGAATGTCCTTTCCTCATAGTGAATGATTAGTTTTAGTAAAGCAGTCCTGCCTTATTAACGGAGAATACATTCTGAGACCCCCAGTGGATGTCTGGAACCTTGGGTAGTACAAAACCCTATACATACTATGTTCTTTTCACGCAAAGGTAGCTCATTAGGCTTCCCTTTGGCATATTAGAATAGCCAGCATCACTACTCTTGTGCTCGAAGGTCATTATTAAGTAAAATAAAGGTTAGTTGAGCATAAGCACTGTGATGCCTCCACGTTGATCTGATTACCCAGACGGCTACTAAGTGACTAACTCCCGGGTGGTGTATACAGTGTGGATCCTCTGGACAAAGGGATGATTCATTTCCTGGGCAGGATGGAGCAGGACAGAGCGAGATTTCAACACACTACTCAGAATGCCACAGTTTATAACTTATGACTTGCTTATTTTTGGAATTTTCCATTTAATATTTTTGGACCGCAGTTGACCTATAGGTAACGGAAACTGCAGAAAGAGAAACTGTGGATTTGGGGTTGTGGGGGGGACCACTATATGATCTGAAAGTTTTGTTATGCCTTCCATCTGGATGTCAGAATAACTTCTATTGACTTAATCCCTCGTATTTACTGTCTTGTTTCATATATCATTAATTTTTACCTGAATTTTCTCTCAATTCTTTAATAAATGAATTTAAAGAGTGTAAAATAAGTTACCTTTTCTGTGTGTCTAAATGGGAGTGTATAGTTTCTCATGAGTTTTTATTGAAATGTTCCAAAACATCTTTCTAAATTGCAGTTAATATAGTGTACTATTCGTAACTCAACTTTCCCTCAGCAAACCCCAAAAATCTCCATGAAGGAAGCCAAGATGGAAAGACTCAGTGGGCTTAACTGACTGCAGTTGAAGTATCCTACTTCCACAAATTCTGTAAAAACTGAAGACCTCATGAACACCCTGCTAGGGTCCCTCCCAAGGCCTTGGAAAGGGCAGTGCACAGAGAGGCCCTGAAGCTTAGGCAAACCCACTTCCGCCAGCAGCCCCAGTAGAAGCTGCACCCCATAAGTAATGTTCAGCGAACAAAGTCAGCAGTTTGCCAATTGTTGTACCATACTTTAATTTTACTTTGTTTCATGACCACTTCCTGCCAAACTCCTACTCCTGCTATAACTGGGTGTAAGGAAGAATTCTTTGTTTCTTCCTATCCGCTCCACTGCCTTCTGTTGGCCACTTTTCCACTCATCTTAAGTTCTGGGAGATCATGCTCTGGAGCCCTGCTGGTGCTGACAGGTTTCATTAACCTGATGGAAATGCTTCTCCTTTTCAGGCCCTCCTTTGGCAGCAGCCAAATTCTCTCATCCTCTCAGCGTGCTGAGTCTCAGCTCAGGTCTACGCCGACCCCAAGCTACCATGCCAATGACCATGTGACACAGGGCAGTGAGTGGCAGTCAGTGGAAATCCAACCAGGGAAACCTCCCTTTAGTTCACACAAAGAAAGAATATATTTTGACCAATGAATATAACAACTTCAAATGCCCCGAATTTGATCTCTAGTCTTTGACCACTCTTTGCCCTTCCACGTGTCTTTGATATCACATGAGGGAGCTAAAGATTCAGTGGCCTGCAGGCTTTAAAATGAGGCGACATCCAAACCGTCAGGGGCATTATCAATGCCTCATAGTGACGGTTTTTAGCATATGCAAAATAGAATTACACTCAGTGCCAGGAAGTGATCGTTTCAAAGAGCAGCCTGCTGACAGTGGAACTCTTCTCTTCTTAAGCTTCAACAGAAGTCTCCTGAGTGGAGGCCCTGAAAAGTCTCTGGAGAGAGATGAACCAAGTGCTTTTTGCTATGGTGAACTTGCAGGAACCAGACACTGTGTAATTTGGGGGAAGACTTCCTGAGTCGCATTGTCCTCAACTGTAAAAATGAGAGGGTTGCTGAGGTCCCTCTGGCTCTAATAATTGAGTTCTATTCTGTTGTATTAATACCCACAGTCTTCATCTTTCCATTTTTTTTTGCTGCATATGGTCTCAGCCTCTCTGTTTCCACATTTACACACCACAGTAGGAAAGAATTTTTCAAAGACCAAGTTCCACCAGGTCTAGACATAGCTCAAAAAAAAAAAATCCTTGGAATAGGAATGGGAAATTCTAGCCCATAGTCATAGTCCTAGGCTCAATTTTTTTGGAAACTTCAGGCAATAATTGTTCAATCTTTGCTGTAGTCTAAAGCAGGGGTCCCCAAACTCTTTTGTAAAGGACCAGATAGTATGGATTTTAGGCTTTGTGGGCCATACAGTCTCTGTTGTAACTCTGCCATCGTATTGCTAAGGGAACCATAGACAATATGTAAATTAATAAGTACGGCTGTGTTCCACAAAGCTTTATTTATACACATGGAAATTTGAATTTTATATAATTTTCATTTGACATGAAATACTATTCTTCTTTTGGTATTTTTAAAAGAATTTCAAAATGTAAAAACCATTCTGAGGTTATGGGCCATATAAAAACAGGTGGCAGTACAGATTCAACATAATACCTATCTAAATTCCAGCTACTGTTTTTGCAGAAATTGACAAGCTGATCCTAAATTCATATGGAAATCCAAAGGCCCCAGAATAGCTAAAATAATGTTGAAAACAACAAAGTTAGAGGACTCATATTTCCCAATTTCAAAACTTACTACAAATTTACAGTAAACAAGACTGTGTGATGTTGGCATAAGAACAGATAACATATCACAAAACAGAAAACTACAGGCCACTATCTCTCATTAATGTAGGTATAAGAAACATTTAAAACTACTAGCAAAGACCCCGAATAGTCAAAGGATTCCTGAGAAAAAAGAACAAAGCTGGAGGTATCACACTCCCTGATTTCAAATTATGCTACAAAGCCATAGTAACCAAAACAGCATGGTACTGGCACAAAAACAGACACACAGATCAATGGAACAGAATCGAGAGCCCAGAAGTAAACCCACACGTTTATGGACAGCTAATATTCGACAAGGGAGCCAAGAGCATATGATGGAGAAAGGAGAAGTTCTTCAATAAAGGGTGTTGGGAAAACTGGACAGCCACATGCAAAAGAATGAAAGTAGACCATTCCCTTACACCATGCACAAAAATCAACTCAAAATGGATTAAAGACTTGAATGTAAGACCCAAAACCATGAGACTTCTAGAAGAAACATAGAGCAGTACGCTCTATGACATCGGTCTGAACAGCATATTTTCAAGTCCCATGTCTGACTGGGCAAGGGAAACAAAAGAAAAAATGAACGAATGGGACTACATCAAACTAAAAAGCTTCTGCACAGCAAAGGAAACCATCAACAAAATGAAAAGACAACCTAACAATTGGGAGAAGATATTTGCAAACCACATATCAGATAAGGGGTTAATATCCAAAATATACAAAGAACTAATACAGGTCAACAACAAAAAAACCAACAATCCAATTAGAAAATGGGCGAAAGATCTGAACAGAGATTTCTCCAAAGAAGATATACGGATGGCCAACAGACATATGAAAAGATGCTCAACATCATTAGCTATCAGGGAAATGCAAATCAAAACTACAATGAGATATCACCTCACTCTGGTCAGAATGGCTATAATTAACAAGACAGGAAACAACAAATGTTGGAGAGGGTGTGGAGAGAAGGGAACCCTTGTTCACTGCTGGTGGGAGTGCAAACTGGTACAGCCACTATGGAAAGCAGTATGGAGTATCCTCAGAAAATTAAGGATAGATCTACCATATGATCCAGCTATTCCACTGCTGGGTATTTATCCAAAGAACTTGAAAACACAAAGGCATAAAGGTGCTTGCACCCCTATGTTCATTGCGGCATTATACACGATAGCCAAGACCTGGAAGCAACCTAGGTGCCCATCAAGGGACAAATGGATGAAGAAGATGTGGTATTTATACCTGATGGACTGTTACTCGGCCATAAGAAATGACGAAATCCGGCCATTTGTGACAACATGGATGGACCTTGAGGGTATTATGCTGAGTGAAGTAAGTTAGAGGGAGAAAGTCAAATACCATATGATCTCAAACATAAGTAGAAGATAAAAACAACGACAAAAAAACACATAGCATTGGAGATTGGATTGGTGGTTACCATTGGGGAAGGGGGGAGCAGAGAGGGCAAACAGGGTGATTAGGCTTACATGTGAGAAGATGGACTATAATTAGTTTTCGGGTGGTGAACATGATGTAATGTACACAGAATTCAAAATATGATGTACATCCTAAAAAAATAAAAAAAGAAATTAAAAAAAACTACTAACGAAAAGAATTAAGCAGTATATAAAAAGAATTAGACACCTGACCAAGTAAGTTTTATTCCAGTGCAATACTAGTTCAATATTTTTAAATTGATCAATGTAATCTGTCACATTAATAAAATAATGAAGAAAAGTTACATGATAGTACCAATTGATGCAAAAAATGATGAAATCCTACACCCATTCATGATTAAAACTCTCAGAAAAATAGGAATATATGGGAACGTCCTCAACTTGATAAAGAGTGTCTACAAAAAACCTACAGCTAGCGTTATGCATAGTGGTAGCAGACTGAATGCTTTCTGCACAAAATCAGGAACAAAGCGTGGATGTCTACTCTCATCCAACTTGCTATTGGTTGTTCTGGCCAGTGCAATAAGTCAAGAAAAGGAAGTAAAAGTCACATAGATAAGAAAGGAAGAAACAAAATTGTCTCTATTGCATACTTCATGATTGTCTTTATAGAAAATCACAAGGAATCTACAAAAATACTCTTAGAATAAGTGAGGTTAGCAAGGTCTCAGGATACAAGATAAATAAGCAAAGTCACTTGTATTGCTATACATTTGCAATAAACACATGGACACCAAAACTGAAATACAAACCTATTTACAATTGCTCAAAAAATATTACTTAGGTACAAATCTAACAAGACGTGTGTAGGACTTGTATGATGAAAACTACACAATGCTGATGAAAGAAATTAAATATATAAATAAACGTGTTAAGGAATTGGAAGGCCAAACATAGTAAAGATGTGAAATTCTCCCAAAATTGATATACAGCATTAATAAAATTTCTATAAAAAAATCCAGCAAGAGTTTTTGTACATATAGACAAGATTATTTTAAAATTTAAATAGAAATGCAAGGGAACTAGAATAGCTAAAACTATTTTTAAAAAAAAAGAATAAAATGGGAGGAATCAGTCTACTCAATTTTTAGACTTATTATATAGCTACAGTAATCAAGACTGTGTTGGAGGAAAGAGACACAAAGATCAATGAAATAGAGCCAACCCAGGAACAGACCCACACAAGCATGCCCAACTAATTTTTGATACAGGTACAAAAACAATTAAGTGGAGGAAAGATCGTGTTTTCAACAAATAGTTCAGGAGCAATTGAACATCCATGGGGGGAAAATGAACCTCAACCTCAGTCTCACACTTTATATAAAATTAACTCAAAATGGATCAAAGACTTAAATGTAAAACACAAAACTTAAAAGTTTAGAAAAAACATAGGAGAAAATCTGTAGGATCTAGGACTAGACAAAGAATTCTTATACTTGACATCAAAAGCATGATCAATAAAAGGGAAAATTTCATAAATCGGACTTCTCTCATACATTGCTGACACTTTCTTGATAATATCAGGTATCAATGGAATGTTTTCTGATAACACCAGGACTCATATTCTCCCCACAGATGGACCTTAAATGGTTTACTGATTAAATATCAGGGGTTTCAGTTGTTCGGTTATTCAAGGTCATGTGTTTGAAGATAATGACCATCACTGTGACCACTTCGTCAAAAATTTTAAGACAGATTTGCGAAAGTGTGAGGGGATAGTCGGGAAATGTGCAGTACAAAAGTTTCTATTGTTATTTGGGTCTAATAAACCCTTTTCAAAGCATGATGAATGATATGAATGATTTGAAGGTGCTTTAGGGTATCCTGGAGTAGAATGTTTTCCCTCACTTCCACTCAGCTATCCAGGGACAGTTCCATCTCATAAATAGAGAAGGTACGCGGTTTTCTATAAAACACTTACAGATTGTCTAATAAAAGTGCTACTTGAGTCTAAGATATAATTATAAATAATTGTATGTAACAAATATATTTATAAATAAAATGTGTATTTTACATATACATGATCATTATTCGTTTACAGGGTTGTGATTTCTTCATTTGGGGTTGCTATTGTAGTAAAGTTATTAAAAAGAGAAATATTTTATTTACCAATGATTAAAATCAACCGTGGGGCCTATTACATTCAACTCTCAATTATCTGCAGTTTATCAAAGATTTGTTGACCTTTGAGCTGATGTGTAATAGATTCTAGCAGCTTCTGAAAATGAGGAGAAAAAGACGTCCCTGTGCCATCTGGTACAACCAGCCCTACGGGAGGTGAGTAGTGGGATTTGTAGGGAGACGGAAGGTCTTTCCCCCGCTCCTCCTCCCTCTTTAAAACTATAGTTCCCATTGGCCTCAAATGCTATTTGCTTCTTTAGGGAATGACATTGGTCTGTAGGAAAGCTCAGTTTCCTAGTTCTACAGGAAAACCTATAAACCTCCATTGATCAAAAGCGCAGTGTGTGCCAGGCCCTGAGCTGGTTGTTTTATAGGTAAAGTAAAAATAACCTGAAGAAAGACTTATAATGATTTGCTTCAAGGACTAGCTTTCTAACTTAATTGCTATTTCTGTGCAAGACCCTGGGGAACCAGGATAGTTGTTCTTAAGGGGAGCTCTTCCAGCTCTTGAGACAATTTGGGAAAAATTGGGTGTTGGATTTGTTTGTTTGTTTATTTTGACATGAGGGTTGGGGCTGCTGGTGGCATTTTAAAGTCAGGAGCCAGGGATGTTTGATTCAGGGCTGCCCCATGTGGGTGTTCACTTTGGTACCACACAAAGGCATCCAACGAGGGCGGGAGGAGGGCCCATGTCCGGCCCATGCTCCCCTTGCCAAGAAGAAGGCCGCATCATTTCTGGTGACGGTCTCCATATTCTAAATATTCCAACCAGAGGGGGCACTTTTGTGTCATTTGTCTGTCCAGTAGAGTGCACTTTTGCAATTCAAATACAGCTACCCACAAGGATTAGCCCTGGCTAGACATCTTGCAATGAGACAGACAGTCCAGCACAATAAAGAATCCCATATAACTTCCAACTGGTGAAAAACCCAGTTTATAATTATCTAAACCCCACCTCTAACTCCGTTTTACATATAAATACAAAGTATTTTTTAGTCTTATTTTTTTAATTAACATTAAAATGACTTTTGGGTGTGCATAGTTTTAACACGTGTATAGATGTGCGTAACTACCACCACAATCAGCATACAGAATGTTTCCATCACCACAAAACACTCCCTCCCATTATCCACATCCTCCTCCTACCTCAAGCCTCTGGCAACTACTGACCTATTATCCCTCACTATCATTTTGTCTTTCTGAGAATACCATGTATATCGAAATCTTACTGTGTGTGCCCTTTTCAGACCAGCTTCTTTTACCCAGGAAAATGCCTTTGAGATTCATTCAAAGTATTACACGAATCAATACTTTGTTCCTGCTATTTCTGAGGAGCATTCCATTATATGGATGTACCACAGTTTGTTTATCCTTTCATCCACTGAAAGACATTTGAATTGTTTCTAAGTTTTGGCAATTATGAATAGAACTGCTACAAAATGTTAATGCAGGGGCCAGCCCCATGGTGTAGTAGTTAGGTTCACGTGCTCTGCTTCCGTGGTCCAGGGTTCGCCGGTTTGGATCCTGGGCACAGACCTATATACTGCTTATCAAGCCATGCTGTGGTGGCATCCCACATAGAACAACTAGAAAGATTTACAACTAGGATATACAACTATATACTGGGGAGAGGAAAAAAAATAATTCATCGTGTGAACAAAAGTTTTCATTTCTCTAGGTAAATACCTAGGAGTGGGATTCCTGGGTCATATGGCAAATGTATGTTTAATTGTATAAGAAATTTCCAGACTGCTTTCCAGAGAGACTGTAGCATTTTGCATTCTCCCCAACAATGTATGAGAGTTCTAATTGCTCCACATCTTTGTCAGCACTCGGTATTGACAGTATTTTTAATTTTAGCCATTTTAATAGGTTTGTAGTGGTATCTCACCATGGTTTTAAGTCACATGTACCTAATGGCTAATGATATTGAACATCTTTTCATATACTTATTTGCCATCAGCAGATATCCTCTTTAGAGAAGTGTTCAAGTATTCTGTGCATTTGTTTGTTTTCCTACTGTTGAGTTTCGAGAGTTCTTTATTATATTCTGGACGTAAGTCCTTTGTTGGATATGTGATTTGGAACTATTTGCTCCAAGTTTATAGTTGGCCTTCTCATTATCTTAATAGTGTCTTTTGCAAAATTTTAGTGAACTCTAATTTACTAATTTTTTCTTTAATGAATTGTGCTTTGATGTCATGTAAGAGAACTGTTTCCTAATTCCAGATCACAAAGATGATGTTCCCTTCTAAGATTTTCATAGTTTTGTGTTTTACATTTAGATCTATAATCTATTTTGAGTTCATTTTTGTATAGGTCGTGAGGTTTAGACTGAGGTTCTTTTGGGGGTTTTTTTGCATATGGATGACCAATTGTCTCAATACCACTTGCTAAGACTATCTTTTCTCCACTGACTTGTCTTTGCACCTTTGCTGGAAATCAGATGACCAGGTTTGTGTGAGTCCATTTAAAACTCTTTTTTGTTCCGCTATTCTTTCTGTATATGGCTTTTCTAACGTTAGTTCCATTTTCAAAGTCTTTGCTGTGCTATTTGAATCTATCCTGTGTGTGCACAAGCCAGTGCTCAATCTGGAATCCAGGTAGTGTCTACTCCATAATTCAATTCTCAAAGTTTTTAGTACGCTGTTTAGGGTCAGACTCATGCATGTGCAGCCCAGAGGTGAGCCCAGTTCCAAAGGGAACCTGAGGCATTCCCTTTCTGCCGTGATGCTGGTACTTTCTAGTTCCCTGAGGTTCCCTTTTTGCTCCCCTATCTTGAAAGCTGAGGTATTAGTTATCCCACTGTGATGCACACTTCTCAGAACAGGGCCCATGTCCAGGACCAAGACATGGGAAGACAGAGGGAGACAAAAACACTGGGAGTTTGCTCCCATCTTGGGATCATAGTTCCTCTGATTAAAGAGAAAGGCTCCCCACCCCAGAGTTTTCGATGCCTGCAGGCTGCCGCTGCCGCTGCTGTGGCTGGGATTGCCTAGGCGCTAGGACTCAGGAGAATGGAGAAGAGAAGAAAAAACAAACTCCTAACTATGAGGAGTCCCCTTTCCAGTTGCTTCAGCCAGAACTAGAGAGCTTTTCTAAAGCTCTTCTGTCCGTGACTGGGACCCACCTCCAGGTTTCGGACAACCTTGAGCCCAGGTATGGGAGACAGTGGAGGGGGCAAAAATAATAAACCCATTTACAGTTTGGTTGTAGTTCAAGTTCTGGTCTTCTTTCCCAATCCATCTGCTCCAATTTGCCCAGGACCAGAACTCCTAAACACAAGGCAGTTTTTACGCTGTTTTAATACATACTGGATTTTCCAAGAATTCACCTAACACGTAAAATCAGCAGATATTGTATTTGATTTTGTTTAGAACTATACAAAAATGTGTTTGTTATCTTGAAAAGTCACCAACGGCAATACTACCCATGGTATTTGGGTTGCCAGCACAACACGCCCGTTTGAGCCTGCATGTGTAGTTTTGTTTTCTCCAGTGATTCTGCATAAACACACATTCTTCCTTCTGCCTACTATTTTGTGCTTTACTGGAGGCATTAAGATATTGAAATACACATTATTTTATTATAAATTACTTAACTTCTATTTTTCTTTATATTGTAGATAGTGATATTTTTGAAATGATGTGTTTTGGCAGATTAAAGAGGGCTTTAAATCTTTTGACATTCCTCTATGCCTAGAGACGCCTAGACACCTCTGGCTAAGTGTCTCTTCCTTCATGTAATTTCAGGGACTTTTCCCGTGTTCTCTTGAGCATGACGGTCTCAGTGCTTCTTATGTGGCACCTCAGGGCTCCATGACTGTTCCCAGAGCTGCAGAACATAGCTGAAAGAATCCTGATGACCTAGCACTGGAAGTCCCCAGATGCCACATTCTATTGATCAAGCAAGTCATTAAGGGTCAGTCAGGATTCAGGGGAGGCCAAGGCAGATGCTGCTCAGAAAGGGGTGGTGCCAGGAATGGCTTGGGAATCAGATAACAACCTGGAGGGCCAACACTCCCTTGACTCCAGTCAATGAATGAACTGCTTAGCATTAAGTCTTGGTAATTCATAAAACAAATAGAGAGGAAAGCCCTTCTCGTTGGGTGAATTTCTATGTAGTGCACATGGTATATTTCTTGTTCTTGAACAGAGCTGCCAAGGATGTCCTTTGAATGCCTATATGCACGGAGCAAATATATATTTATTCGCTATGACAGTGCTAAGTATGGAGTGATAAAGCTAATAGATCTCTGCCCTTTGAGGCTGCAGTGTTATTGTAAAAACAGGTAAACCAATATTTATAAATTAGTAGGTAAAAATTGCCAATAAAGAGGTTCGTTGAAGAGTTTTATGAATCCAGAAGAGAAAACTCCCTATTTTCATCTCTAGCCATATATCTGTGATTTCAACCCTAGCTTCCCACTGGAATCACCTGGGGAACTTTTTAAACATAATAAAACCCTCCCCCAGATTATGATTTAATTGAGGGGCGGGGCCCAGGCTTAGGATTTGTGAAGAGCTCTCCATATGATTCTAACGGGAAGCCGGGGTTGCGACCAGTGCCCATGCTTCTCCGCGTTCCCGATGCCCAGACTTCCCTGGGTTCCTTCATGAACCGTATCGCTTTCCCTGGGAGATAGGGATTCAGTAGGTCTGAGTGGGACCAGGAGTTTGTAGTTCCAACAACTACCCAGGTGATTCTTGTCATCAGGGAAGTTTAGTTAACTCCACCACGTTCCAGTCCCTTTCCAGAACTTAATGCAAGTTCCATAGAGTCCACCCCTAACTCGAAACTCTGGATAAAATCCTAACTCTAACACCAGCCCTAACCTGAATCCTAACCTAATGATTTACTTCAATTCCCATCCTATTAGTTACTTAAAATTTTAACTCCCCAATCCATTCATTCATACCTCTGAGGAAAAGGCCCTATATTTACCCCTATTTTTCCCATCCTGTTCTCCACCATTATCTCCATCTGTATCAGCTTGTTTAACCCTACATGAAAGTCACTTGGTACTTTAGAGACAGGCTGACCTCTGTTTGAGTCCCAGTGCCATTTTAAGCAGATTGTTAATCTCTCTAAGACTCATCTTCCCTTATCTGTAAAACGGGCATAAAAATACCTGCTTTATAGGATTGTCTGGAAGAATTAAGAAAGTAATGTCTGGGACTCAGTCAGGGTTAATAGATGTAATTAACATTCTTGCAACCTCTCTGATATTCTGTTCCAGGCCTCAATCCCAGAAACATCAGTCTAAACTCCTGCTTTCGAAAAGCTAAATAAAATTTATTTGGCAGTGTTGTGAAGGTCAAAAAACAAATCTTACTTTACTCAAAAGGAACGAGAAAAATTATGAGACAAGAACGGTTTGCTGAGATTTCTGCTCTCTTTCCCTTCTATCTCTCAAAGACAGCTCAGAAAGAAAGTTTTAAAAATGTAGATCTACTTAATTTGGAAATTTTACTCTATGCATTAAACGAATATTAGCAACAGATGTTTCATATTCTTTCTCTTTTGACCTCATTTATAAATCACTGTTCACTTTGTTTATTTTTTGAAAAACTTGTTTTTCCTTTTAAATTGTCATTATTTTTTCTCTGGGATTTAGGTTTCATTGTAAATCCACATTTCTCTACTCTGGAAGAAGCAAAACCATGTATAGGGTTGATTTCAGCTTTAATATTTTCAGTACTTTAGAAAACAGAGAATGACGAATGACATTTTTTTAACTACAACTTCCTTTCATGTATTCCTCAGTGTGCACAAGCTCTCTTCTAGAAGTAGGACATAACCTACTTTGATGCCAATTATTAAGAGAATCAAAAGAAAAGAAAAAATAGTTTTAACCTAACTTTAAAAATGATTCCTTTTTTGGTAGAATGGGAATTAATGGGAATGGAGTTTCCAATGAAAATGGAAAAAGAAGAAAAATCGTTTATAAGAGAAATATATTCACATTAAATATACATACAATCAGATTCAGGGTCAATAACATTAAGGAAAGAAAATATTTATTAAAAAATTTATGTATATACTTAAACTTGGAAAATATGTGCATATATATGTAAATTCTCTGGGTTTAAGTTTTTTAACTATATTGTTATTGGAAGCTGTGGCTGAAAATTCATTGCTGAGCAATTTAACATTATTAGAAATTCTAGTAAAATGAGTGAGAGTTGGGGACAATCACATGTGAATTGAAAAAGAAGATTATCCTCTCAACTGAGAAAGTCTCATTTCTTCTGACTCTTTTTTGGTTGGGCAAGAAAAGCAATTGTATCCGTCCCTCTGAGTTCTTTTCTGTGGCATTTTCATTCTTGCTCTTTCTCTTTCTTTGGTGCGGGTGCCTGCTGTAATGAGAACACATCATTTTTAATTTCTCAGAAATCCATAAACATGCAATTAAAATGAAATAGAAAATGTTTAGCTCCAAAGACACATACTCTTCTAGCCAAACTTTTCAATTCCCTTCTGTAACTTCTAGGTTAATCTGATTGTCTCCTGTCTGTTGATACTACAAAGGAGAGAGAACAGTAAAAGGCTTCTTTCAGTTTTAAAAGGAGCAATGCTTCAAATCTTAACTAGGATGTAAGAGTATCATTTATACAAATTTGTCAAAGTGACCACAGGCAGACTTGCCAACATGTGTGTATCACTGTTATTCATTCTTAAAGATTCTGCTTTGGCTAAAACCATGATAGTTGTTTTATCGTTTGTTTGTTCTTTCCTTTTGGTTTGGGTTGAATGAGATGGCAGCCTTATTCGTTGTTACTGTGTTTCGTCACCTAACATGTAGAGCATTTCAGTCTAAAAATTCCTTATGCTTTAAGTTTCAGACAACACAAAATGAATTACAGCCCTTCTTGATCCAAATGGCAGGGTCACAGGGTAGTAAAATTTGTTTCTTTCAATGAGAGACATGAACAAATGTTGAGTAGACTTAAAATTCTGTAAGCAGATGAGCATCACAATGGGGAGAAATCCCAGTGATGGGTCTGTAATGGCAGACCAAAGGAAAAGGAGAAAGACGTGTTTGAGATGGCACCTTGAATTGTCAGTCTGAGATGGAAAGCAGAAGGTCAGGGATGAGGAGTTTGGCAGCAAAGCACTAGAGACCCTCCATGTGTCCATGGCAGAATTGCTTTCCCTGGAAATATCTGGAATAGAACAGTCTAGCTGAAACCAGAGGAGGGGATATTAGTCACAACACTTTTGTCATAACCTTACAAATATCTCGCAAAGCACAAGCATCTACCCAAAAAGAAGTTTTCATTGGCTGCCATGGGCCAGGCACTATGTTGACAAAAACTTCTTTGGGACTGATCAAGGAATCCCAAAGGGCAGCACTAGGACCAAGGAAAAGTTCAGGGGAGGTGAATTTCAGTTCAACCCAGAGAAAACATCCTAAAAACTGGAATGTTTCTTTCCAAGCTGCCTTACGTTGGAAAGCCACCCCCATCTGCCCCAGCACCAACAAACTCCCCTTAAGGATTTCTGCCTTGTACCTGCTCAGCCGTCACTCATCTCGTAACCAAAAAACCTACAGCCCAGCTGGATGTTAGTCACCCCTGCCTGCAAGCAGGTGGACTTAGGCCAGTCCTGGCATCCCTCACGTTGGCCTGGGTAACCGATGTGAAACAGGGCCAGCTCTAGTGAAAGCGTTGCGGTCCAGGCCTTGCACCTTCCATGCCCCTGGTTAGCCTGCCCTGCTCGCCCTTCTGCCAGCTCCCTGACACTCTTATTTTCAACTAGATCTCCCCAGGGAAGGAGGAAGAGCCGGAAGCCATGTGCCTCTCACCTGCTTCCTTCCAACCCCCATGCCCAAGTTTTAACTCGTGTCAGGTTTTTCTCCCCCAGGGCACAGCCAGCTAGATACTTCAGCCTGACAGCTGCAGAAAAGCTGGTATTTCTGCCATTCCTGACAGTCTCATCATCTGGGCTGCTGGAGACTAGTCGCAGCCCGATGCCGTCTAGAGCTTTTCTTCTCACTGATCATCTTCTCCTCCATTTGACTCAGGTTTGCACGCATTCCCTCGGACTTGTCACCTCTATTACTCTGGTGTTTTTCCCCTGGTCACTTGTATCCCTCCCCACCCTGGACACTACTGGGTTCAAGGAGTGAATGTCCTGTCCCCTTCTTCAGGTCAAAAATAGGGAGGGGATCTTAATTCTCTCTGTCTTTCTGCATGTAGCAGATGCTTTTGGTGCCCCCACCCCAAACCCTTTGGTACTCACTTCCAAAGTCAAAGGCTACTTACAGCTGATCCCTGAAATTCTCCACTTGCAGGCTTTGTCTGGCCTTGGGAACACATTGTACCCCTACACAGAGAAGTCAGAAGTGCTGGACAGTTAATTCCCCAGAAGGCACCCTGAACCAATAACAGGTGGAAAACTGGCGAATAAATACCCCAGCTCCCTTGCCCCTTAGTTGGGTTGATTCTGAGCCATGGTTTTCTGAGCTCCCTAGCAGGATTGAGCCCTACTTGCCCACGGTGGTAAGTTGCTTGATAATGGATGCTTTATTGCTTCCTTCCCTTCCCTCTTCCACATCCACCATGTGAGGCATTTCCTGGACAAATAAATTCAAACTACTTTCACTTGAATGTTTATCTCAGGGTTTACCAATGTGTGAGGCCTGGCACAATGTCTAGCATGTAGTAGGCACTCAATAAATAAATTAATTCACCCTTGGCAGGTCGTCTCTCACTCCTGTAGATGGGATGTCTGCAGTGGGAGAGAGGCACACTATATACCCACGAAGGATTCTTCCAGGAGCAATGATCTCCCTATGTAGAAATTGATGTCTTCCCAACTCGGAGACCCGGAAAAGGAGCTGTGAGATGAAAACATGGGAAAAAAAGAGACTTTCCTCCCCTCTGTGCCAATGTGCTTTCAGATGTGAACCAGGTGGGGGTTGGGGGAGAGAACTGGGATCACAGGTTAGTTATGAAATCATTCAGTTTCTGGAGCCAGCACGTTGCCTTTTATGGACACCGTAGCCCAGGGAGCTGTGCGGGGAGTGATTTTCCGTCACAGTCTGTGTAGTTCACAGCTTCTAGTCACAACAAGCAGAGCCAAAAATAACATAAGATAGTCAAACCCTGGAGTATTGTATTATAAACACAGAAGGTCAAAATCAGACGTGAAATAAAGTCTTAATTACTATCTGACCAGAATTCTCATAGCACACTATCATGGTTGGTTGGCACTGCATTAGTACTTCTGTGTTGCAAGCGAAGAAATGAGTCACAAACCCTGTAAAAAGAACTTGCTGAAGCTCCGCGGCCGCCGCCCTCGGGGAGCCGGAAGAAGGTGTCCCCACTGCCCGCCTCAAAGGCTTAGGCTAACACGTGTTTCCATCAGTTTCAGACTCTCGAATTTTTCTGATGGATTTTTATAAGAGAACAAAACCTCGCGGTTAATGAGCTATATAAGAGCCATTTGGGAAGGGGAATTTGATGAAGTTACTTATTTTTGGAGGTAAAATGAGAATGTGAAAACCAGATTTTTTTTTCTCCATAAAAACCAAGAGTTTAATATGGTTGAGCAAAACCAGATTTTTTTCATAATGGTGAAGAGTTTAATATAGTTGAACACGTGCAAAATGAGGTCCCCTCCTCCAAGGAGCTGCCTGCTGGGGAGTCCCTGAATTCCACATCCTTTCTCCCAGAGCCGGAGCTTAGGGATGGAGTGGACGGGACAGGACTGCCCAGGAGGGGTCTGTGCCTGGAGTCTAGACATGCTCAGGGGGTGAAGACAGATGCTCGGAAGGAGGCAGCACGTCACCTGCTGAGAGGACCGTGGCTGGCAATGGACCGGGCAGCGCGTAGCACTTGAAGAGTCCAGAAAAGCAGCAGTACATGGGTGTTTGCAGACCACCGAGGCGTGGCAGCAGCCGGTGGGTGATATGTGATGATCCAAACACACAAGCAGCAACGCCTGGCAGCTCCATAACTGGCCAAAGGGACAGTCACTCGTCAGGCTACAAAAATAAACTTAGAAGTCAAGAGACACTTGAACTGCATCTTACGTGGCGGGGAGGAGCTCAGCCATTGGAAAGAGAACCAAGGTTCAAGAAAACCCAGCAGCATGGCAGACTTGACCAGGACTCACTTGATCTACCGAATGAGCTCAAGACCAAGATCATCTGAAATTCCCTGCAGCTAAGGATGGAGTTGGCCCCAAAGCCGAGAGTGGGGGGTTGAGCTGTTTACACAGCTTGTAGTGGGCATGTTAGCTCATCAGGAGATGGTGGGAGACCTGGCGGGCCACACCACAAGTAATCCCTGGGAAGGAAAACACTGATTTCTAAGAAGGAAAGGGGGAGACGTATTTCTGTCTTTAAAATTGAGACCCATGATGAAAAGGCCACCAAGCTCCCCGAAGGAGAATGAGAACAAAAGTAAACTTAATTTTTAAAATAATCTTTTAGGAAAATGAGGGATTAAATGAAAAAATAATTGGAACCTAAAGAGAAAGTTTCTGGGATGGGTATCTTTGGCTCTCATCTATTCTATGTTTTTATCAATGTCTTAGATAAAGACGTACAATGCATAGTTATCAGATTAGAGAATGATAAAGTTCTGGGAAACTAGCAAAACTCTGTATTAGTGTCTTCAGAGAAACAGAACCAGTAAGATGTGTGTGTGCGTATTGAGAAAGGGACAGAGAGATTGATTTTAAGGAATTGGCTCACGCAATTGTAGGCGGCTAACATCTCCAAAATCGGCACGGCAGGCCAGTAGGCTGGAGAGTTGATGTTGCAGCTTGAGTTTGAAGGCAGTCTGGGGGAAGAATTTCCTCTATTTGGGGGAATCTCAGTCTTTTTCTCTTAGGGCCTTCAACTGATTGGATGAGGCCCGCCTACATTATGGACAGTAATCTGCTTTACTCAAAGTCTACTGATTTCAATGTTAATCTCCCCTAAAAAGTACCTTCAAAGCAACATCTAGACTGATGTTTAACCAAATATCTAGAAACCATGGCATAACCAAGTTGACACACAAAATTAACCGTCACAGACTCCAAAGAAGAAAGATAATTCTAGTCTCTTATGGTATCTTGGGAAGAACCCACTGGTTTTCCTGAATTCCAAGAAGCTGGAGAAGGACTGAGGGAGGCAAATGGGTCTTTACTGCTGAGGCTGAGAACATATAAGCCCACGTAGCTGAGGAGATGAGGGGTCAGGGAGCCTTTCTCCCAGGGTCACATTAGAGAACTGATGACATGTCAGCTGCCACCCTGCAGGCCCACAGGGGCAGGCACTGGCTTGTCTTCATCGTTCACAGAATGGCTTCTGTTTAAGTACTGTGGTGGACAGAATGATACCCTTCCAAAGATGTCCACAGCCTAGTCCCTAGAATATGTTACTCTACACGGCAAAAAGGACTTGGACATATGACTAAGTCAAGGATTCTGAGATGGGAGATTATCTCCGATTATCCAGACGAACCTAATGTAATTACAAAGATCCTTATAGGAGGGAGGCAGGAGGGTCAGAGTCAGAGAAGGAGACGTGAGGATGGGAGCAGAGGCTGGAGGGAGTGTTCTGAAGATGGACAACAGGGCCATGAGTCAAGGAACGCAGGCAGCCTCCACAAGCTGGAGGAAACATGGGAATGAATCCCTCCCCAGACCCCCCAGAAGGAATGAGGTTCTGCCTACCCCTTGAGTTTAGCACTCTGACCTCCAGAACTGTAAGAAAAGAAATCTGTGTCACTTTAAGGCACTAAGTTTATGGTCATTTGTTACAGCAACAATAGGAAACTAATACAAGAACCTTAAGGGGACATGGCAGCCACAGAGAAACACCATGAGAATACTCGTAATGGGTTTCGGGGAAATAAAATTGTTGGAGAAGACAGACAAAAACTTAAGTTAAAATCTAAAAAGAGCACATAAGAAGAGTCAGTCACAGCACACAGACATACACAAACTTTCTGGAACTAAAAACATTTTTAACTAAACTATTAAAAGATAAAATAGACTCTGTAAGCCCTAACTTATTGGCATGGAAGACAAATAGAAAGAACAAATACATAAAGAAATGGAAATCATGGGAGGAAAAATCTCAAAAGACATCACTAGGTGACATAAAATAAATAACAGAATTCCAGAAGGGCAAAAAGATATGGGTGTGCTGGAGAGTAGAATCAAATCTTGTGTGCTAACACATTCACAGGGAGTGCAAGCTCCTGGAAGCCCCGGGCAGGGACAGGAATGAGGCAGGGGAGGACGGAGCACAGTTACACAGGGTGCCTATGGGGCAGCCTACAGCTTCATAAGAAACGCAGCTGAAAACTCGGCCTTGTGAATGTGTACAGACAGGTGGTGTAAACTACTGCATCTCTGGGGCCGCCTGGTGGCACAGTGGTTAAGTGCGCATGTTCTCCTCTGCGGCCGGGGGTTCGCCAGTTCGGATCCCAGGTGCGGACATGGCATGGCTTGGCACGCCATGCTGTGGTAGGTGTCCCACACATAGAGTAGAGGAAGATGGGCACGGATGTTAGCTCAGGGCCAGTCTTCCTCAGCAAAAAGAGGAGGATTGGCAGCAGCTGTTAGCTCAGGGTTAATCTTCCTCCAAAAAAAAAACAAAAAACCAAAACTACTACATCTCAAAAAGTCTTCTGGAAGGAAGTAGAATCGACTCTCCAGCTCCTATTGGTGTCCTCTCTCTCACTGGTAAAGGTCAGGGGCTCCAGTGACATGAATGTTGGATCACTAGTTACTGCCTCACAGGTCCCTGAGGTTCCACAGGTCCCTGAGGTTCTGTTAATTTTTTTTCAATTTTCTCTCTTTCTTGCTATCTCATCTTTGAATGCCTATTTCATCGCTGATGCCAATCGTGCCTGTTATCAAGCCATCATTTGATTACGTAACTGTTCTCATTTGTGCTTCAGAATTTTAAAAGAATCGAGCCTTAGAGAAATGAGTCACAAACCAAATATACAAATGGTCAAAACAGCCAATGTCTAAATAAATAAACCATTAGACTGCAAATTAAAGCTGACCACTATGGGAGCGGTGATAAAGTATCTGTCATTAAAAACTAAGTCTTTATTGATTAGCATAAATTCATTAAAATATTAACCAGAGGAATAGGAAGCAAACTTCCGAATAACAGATTGATATATCAAATAACCATTCGGAAAAATCAATTTTTATGATTGTTTCATTTTCTAGAACATTTTCAAAGGAAGAGAAATGAGTTCAGTTAAGCTGTAACATTCAAAAACTCCCCAGGAAACCATGCACGTACTTTTTGCCAGGGCTCAGTTGGATTACATAAAATCCAGTAATAACTTTAGGTTCTCCTGGCTCTTGAGCCAGACGAGACTCTGAATATGTGACACATTGCCCGGGGGAGAAAGGATTCGCTGCCGTCGGCCCCTTACTGCCTCTAACCCCTTCTCGGAGGGCGGGTCTGGTGCTGGAAACCTCAGAATTTGAGGCCCAGAAGTCAAAGCTCTGGCAGCCAAAATGCAGCGGAGTCTTCTAGACAATAGAAAAGGGTGGGGTTGGGGGAGGGGGAAGTGAAGAGGTGCTGTGGAGTTTAATTAGAGGGAAGAGCTATGAAATGTACTTCCTTTATTTTTTAAATTGCCGTTTGACCCTTTGGTCTCATATCTGAAACAGTGAAGTGGAATTCTGCGTAAGGAATGAGGAAAGCCAGCACTGTGAAGTACGTGGAATTTGATCAAGTAGATTTGAGCCAATTTAGAAATTCACTGGAAAGGTACTACGCAGAGAAGATATAAAGAACCAGGTAAGAAGGAACAAATTTTGTGTTCCAGAAAACTGTCAACTCTAATTCTTATCAAGAAGTCAGGGCCAGCACAGAATTCTCAAACCTTAAAGTATGCTGGGTGCTCAGCGCTCCTGAGCACGAGTGTGGAGGAGCTGTCCATCCGCCAGTAGGTAAAAGAGAGGGAGCAGGTAAGGGCAACAACTAGACCAACCCAACAAGTAGGAGGCAGTTCCAGGTCGTTGCAACCAGATCTCTTGGTGGAAAGTCAAGAAGTAGGATGATGTGTTGAGGAGGACTGAAAAAGTGTGCAAAAGGGCGTGTGTGTATGTGTGTGTGTATAAGTGAGAGTTTTTGTGTGAATGTAGACAGCAGGATGCGGCATGATTCGCTGGAGATCATGGAAGATTAACAATCATTCAGGAGTATCAGTCTAAGATTTTAAAAAATGAGAGTGAATAAGAGGCCAGTCAATGGGAAATAAGCTCCAAAATGAGGTAGAAAGCAGATTCTATCCCTCTGGCTCAAATATAGGAGATGATTCCCCTCACCATGCCCCAACACTCAGTACCACATTTTCTAAGCCCCTATTTGAGACATATGCTCTGATAAGAGTGTTTGAAACTGGGTTCACTTCAGAAAATCTACGACCTATGGTTGCTGTATCAGCAGAGTTTTCAACCTCTGCACTATTGACAACTTGGGCAGAACAATTCTTTGTTGTGGGAAGGGCTGTCCTGTGCATTGTAGGATGTTTAGAAGCACCCCCGCCCCTACACACTAGATGCCAGTAGCACCATCCTCTCAGGTATGCGGGTCAAAATTGCCCTGGTTGAGAATAACTGTTATTCTATAATAGACAGTGGCCCCATTCCAGTCCTAATCCTACTTAACTTCTGCAGCATTTAACATTACTGTCTGACCACGCCCCTCTTAGGTAAACTCTCCTCAGCGAGGCCTTATTCCCTTGATTCTCCTCCCCCTTCACTGCCTACTCTTTCTCAATCATCCCCAGTGTAGGTAGGCTCCTAGAATGACTCCATGATTTAATCTGATGTCTTGACTTCTCCCTCAAAGTACCTAACTCCCAAGCCTGCAGGTTGTATTCAAAAGATATGGCTCCTGGTTTGCCCTGCATACTGGCTGGGTCACTGGAGCAGTGAAATCAGCTAACAATCCATGCTGCAAATCAACTTCTTTGCTCCTGAACTTGCCTCTGAACTTCACATCCACACTTCTGAATTCTTGCTCAGATTTTCCCTCTGGATATCCCACTGGTGTCTTCAGATGAAAATATCCAGAACGACTTCCCTCTCGGCTCCAGAATGTGTTCCCTATCTCTGTTGATGGGATCTTCAGCTTTAGTCTTCCTGGGGCTAGAAAGCTCTGAAACATCTTTGTCTTCTCCCTCTAAACAGGCACTTGGTCCTCCAGTCTGGATCATTCTCTCTGCAGTGAGTCCTTTTGGCTGTACCTCTGCAGTATGTCTGTATCTGCGCCTTCCTCTTCACAGCACCACTACTGGTCACATCCTCTTCATCTCTCGACTGGATGCCTTTCTCTCCGCCCACCTCCATTTTCTCCCAATACCCATCCCTCCTACACATTGCTATTAATCCACCCTCCTTTTTGGCCCTCCATGGCTCAAAAGTATCTTCACTGATTATAGGAAATAGTCCAAACATTTTATTACAGTTGTTCAAGGCTTTCTACACTTAGATTTTGTGGCCGACAGACACTAGGGTAGCCCCCATGCTATGCCCTTATAATCCTGTTCACACGAGTGTGGGTGGGACCTGCGACTTGCTTTTAACCAACAGAATATGGCAAAGGTGATGAGATATCACTCTTGTGATATATACTGCAATTATGTTTATGTATTTAATGGCTCCATCTTGCTAGCAGACACTAGAGAGACTCTTTCCCCACAGCTGGGTTTGGAAGAAGTGAGTTGCCACGTTGTGAAAGGCGTACACAGAAGGAATGTGGCCAGGTACAGCTGCCAGTGGCCTGTAGCAGCTGAGAGCAGGCCCTGGCCAACACCAAGAAAACCAGGACCTCAGTTCTGCAGGAGTAGGACTCCACAAGGAAATGAAATCCTTCAACCACCTGAGGGAGCTTGGAAGTGGACCTTTCCCCAGTCAATCCTCTGACGAAACCGCAGTCCTGGCCAACACCTGGATTTCAGCCTGGTGAGGCCTTAAGCAGAGGACCCAGTTAACTGTGCCCAGACTTCTGACCCACAGAAGCTATGAGATAATATATCTGTATTGTTTCAAATTGCTACATTTGTGGTAATGTGCCAAGTAGCAATAGAAAAATTGATATTGGCTTCAATTTCTGTCAAACCTGAGTTGCTAAATTTGTATTAAGTGAGAAAAATAAATGGATGAATGAAAATGCCTTGAGGTCAGTACAATGTTCCAGAAGTTGCAGGATAAAAAGGCTATTCAAGGGTGTCTCAGAACCAAAAAATTGTTCAGAGGTTCAGGAACTAGTGAAAAGGCAGCTGACTGGAGGAACAAGTTCCAAGCTGGAAGAAAGACCATGCAAACTGCTAAACAGGTCAAGATGCCAGCATCAGCAAACCCACACGAACGAGACACACAACAAAAGCACAAACCATAATATGGGCACAAAGCCTAGAAGCAAGCCTGAGGGAGACACAGGAGAAAGGCAGGTGTTGGAGTCAGAAGGGTAGATCAAAAGACAGCCACATTAGTGTGTAAGAGAAGGAAGACAGGAGGTCTGAAAAGTCTTGGGGGAGTCAACCATGGCGAACACTGCCCCAGCACCAGCAAAGCAAACCTTGCATTCACTCATTCAACTGTCCACTCATTTATTCAGTTAGACAGTAGTTATTGAGCACTTTCTGTATGCCAGACACTGCCTGGTACTGCAGATAAAAGCCATGTTGGTCCCTGTTCTTGAGGCCCCTGCCATGTTTTGAAGGAGGGATAATAAGGCAGTTCACAGTCACTCAAATCTTCTCCTGTGTCATTGGACCAGAAAGCTTGTCTAACAAGATGGGAGCATTTGGGGCTCCCAGGTGATGAGGGTGCTCTGTTCAGGGCACTCTGGGGCACATCGGCTGCCCCTTCTGCTGCTGTCCTGGCCCCTTAGCCTGCCTGATTTCAGCTCTTGCCCAGACTGCTCTAGCCTGCCCTTGTGGATTTGATGACCGAGGGGCTCCACACATCGGCCTCCTGCCTGCTGTCTCTCCCTGTTGGCATGATGCTCAGCCGTGCCCTGCTCTGAGTGAATCTAGAGTGGCACTGGGGGCATTCATGTCAGTCCCTTCCATGCTGGCACTGGGGCTGGTCCAGGAGCCAACCTCATTTCTGTCCACTCATTTTCCAAGATCTAGAGTCCAATTACAAAGAGATTATGAAGACTATGAAGGACTATGAAGGATTATGGTTGTTATAAACTTGCTGTTAGGAGATACTGTCCAGCAAGTCCTCAGCCAGGAACAGCACCTGCAGTTATAACGTTGTTTCTATAGGGAAATACGAGGCCCTGGACAGGATGCAGTGTCTAGGAGGGCAGCATGGTAAAAGGCAGGGGGTCTATATGGGCACGAGGAGTGGAGGAATTTGAGTCCATCTTTGGTTTTGTCTTGCCCTCCGCAGAGGGAGAGGACCCTTTACAGCATCAGTCTTCAAAAGGGACTACCTATCTCTGAGTCCCCTCTCTAAGGTGGCTCAAACACGTGGGTAAGTTTAAGGGAGTCAGATTCCAGATTCTCAACTTTCTTTACGTGTATAGATCCTGCTTTCCCAGCTCTTTCATAAACCCTTTCCTCACTGACAAGAGGAGAGCCTCTCACCATCCTGAACCTTCCTATGGTGCGTTGCCCAGGGGAGAAATAACTTCTGGGGCACTAAACAAAAGAATTTTTGAAATACTGATGTTGGTGTTAAGGAAGGAATGACCTTATTGAGTGGGTTAAAAAAATTTCATTTTGAAGTCAGGAGGTTTCTTATTCTTTGCATTCAACCAAATTAGAAGAAGAACAAACCAAATCATCAGCTGATAAATCATTAAAAATAATTTTTGATGATGAATTATTATGTGACTTGAGGGGACATAATTCAGAAGAGGCTCAGAGAATTGAGCGACAAGGCTATAGCAAAACTTTTCCCATTCCCATCTACTTAATTATGTGAACATGTTTTCTCAGTGCTTACATATTAAAAAGAGGAAAATATGCATAAAATTGATGTTAAACTTAGCATTAATTCTAGCCAAGAATTAATATTCCCTGGATACATGAACTGGTTGAATATATTCTCACCCATCTCAGTGAGAAATGTATTTCCAATACATTTTTTCCAATATTTTATTATGAAAAATTTCAAACACAGAAAAGTTGAAAGAATTTTGTGGTAAACATTCATATATACACTGCCTAGATGCTACAATTCTTTCACTGAGCTTGCAAAATCACGTACCTATCCATTTGTCCTTCCCTCTGTCCATCTGGTAGTCCAGACAAGTTTCAAAGTATATTGAGGGCACCAGCATATTTTCCCCCAACATACTTCAGCATATGTATAATTAGTTGGAATTCAGCATTTGTTGACAGTTTTTTTTTCTTTGGAGGTAAAATCAACATAGAATGAAATGTTCAAATCTTAAGTGGATCGCTCTGTGGGTCAACAAATGTGTACACCTGTGTAACCCAAAGCCCCATCAAGATACACAGCATCACCATCACTCAGAAAGTTCCCTGACATCATTTCCTAGTCAGATCCTGCTCCAACACTATCCCACAGGGAACCCCTGTTCTGATGTTCTCTCGCCATAGATCAGTTTGGCCTGTTCTAGAACTTCATATAAATGGGAATCATACACTATGTGCTCTTTTGTGTCTGGATTCTTTTAGTCAGAATACTGTTTTCAAGATTCACCCATGTTGTTTCATGTACATACAGTTTGTTCCTTTCTATTACTAAATAGGATTCCACAGTAGGAAAATACCGCGGTTGGGTCATCCATTCCCTTATCGGTGGACTCCTAGGCTGTTTTCAGTTTTTGGCTGTTTTCCACAAAATTGTATTTACGTAATTATCATCTATCAAAGTTTGTATATATTTTTGTTATTTTAATCAATCGTGGACCGTGAATAATTATAATACCAACTCAGTACAAAACAGATTTTTGTCACTTTCAATTTTATAATCACAGAAAATTAAATTTATACACATATTTTTATTGCAATGTACCATGAAAAGGTGAGCAATAAAAAGCTTTCAAGCATAAAATATCACATTAGGATAAACTTCTAAGGAGGAAGTAGAAAAGAAATAGGAGTTTGAGGGGAAACAAGAAACAATGCGAACCATCCAACTGTTAAAGATAACATGTATTTTGTAAATGGATGATGGGAATATTCAATTGCTATGGCATTTAGATATCATTGGGTATATTTGAAAGAGTTGTGACAGTTTAAGAATTAAAACTTCAGTATTTGTAATACTCCCAAAATGGCAAATTTATGATGAAAACAGAGTTCAATGTAAAATTATGCAAAGGGGTTCATAGTTTTCCCAATTATTTTCCAAAGCCTATTCAAAATACCAGGAAGAAAAGTGAGTTCCCCCGATGCCTGCAACTTATCTTAATTGGGTCCTGGGCTCTAATTAATCCCTCTCTGGCTGTAATTGTCGTCTTTGAATGTCAATAGGCCCTGAGACCACAACCAATCAGGCAATACTCATGGGTAGGTTTTGATCATATTTTGTATCACAGAAAACTGAAACAGAGGTAAACACTTGGGCTAAATGCAACCCAGAGGGTCAGTGGAGCTGGTTCCATTCAAATGCCCATCTTTTTGGTCTGTGGTGAAGCTCTGACCTCCAAGTGAAATGAATTTACATTTCAAAGCCTTACACTGTCATTTTCTCTTCCCTTTTCCACCGTGTTGCTTTGGAATATTCCAAGAACTCACAGGCATCTTTGCATTGACTATTTTATTTTTCCTCTAAGAAAGCCTCTTTTTTTTTTTTTGAGGAAGATTAGCCCTGAGCCAACTGCTACCAATCCTCCTGTTTTCACTGAGGAAGACTGGCCCTGAGCTAACATCCATGCCCATCTTCTCTACTTTATATGTGGGACGCCTACCACAGCATGGCTTGCCAAGTGGTGCCATGTCTGCACCTGGGATCCGAACTGGGGAACCCTGGGCCACTGAAGCGCAACGTGCGCACTTAACCGATGCGCCACCCGGTGGGCCCCCAAATGTTCACTTTTTACATGTCAGGAGTGCAGAATACTATGGACTGAGTGTGTCTCCTCCAAATTCATATGTTGAAGTCTAAATTCCCAATGTAATGGTATTAGGAGGTGAGGCCCTTTGAGAGATGATTAGGTCATGAGGGTGGAGCCCTCATGAATGGGATTAGTGCCCTTATAAAAGGGACTTTAGAGGGCTCTCTCATCCCATCTGCCAGTGAGGACACAGCGAGAAGATGGCTGTCCATGAACCAGGAAGTGGGCTCTCGCCAGAGTCTGGATCTGCCAGTGCCTTAATCTTGGACTTCCCAGGCTCCAGAATTGTAAGAAACAATTGTTTGTTGTTTAAGTTGCTCAGTCTATAGTGTTTGTTTCTGCCTCAGTTACATTTAAACTTCTTGAAGGCAGGGGTTGTCTGGTATTTCTTTTCGGTCCCTCACGGTTCCAATCACTGGATTAGGTATATAGCAGCTGCTTAATTTGTGGGTGATAGCCAAAACCTTAAGAGTCGACTCATTAGAAAGAACACTGGCCATCGCGTTGGGGACTCCCCTAGCTGTGCCCAGCATTTTAGTTGCTGAGTCGTAGGGAGCCCAGGGGTTCCAGGGAAAGGACCAAAGCAGTAGGGGGCATCTGAGGGAATCAAGGCAGAGGCTATTTACCACCCAATACAGAACTCTTTATATATTTCAACAATCAATATGTAACTACACCAGCTGAATATCAACCCTAAAAGGTGAACATTTTCTGAAAAAAAAAAAGTAAAGGCGCTATCATGATCTCTTTTAGCAGAAGAGCCAAGGTCTGAGATGCAAATTTACGTTCCCAAAGCTACCTAAGTTAATAGCAGGACTGGAAATCAGCATCCAGCTTTCTGGCCTCCAGACATCACAGACCAAGTAATCTGATATGTCAAATGATGCCGTTGCTCTGCCTCGATCCCCTTCAATCCTTTTTCATCATTCTTTTCTTTCCCTCTTTGGGGTGCTTTTGATTGCAACAAGCTACGTGTGTTGCACTTTTATGGAGAACTACCTTCTAGTTACTGGGTCCCACTCGCCAGCAGGTGAAGTCCCTCGGGGTGCTCTACCACCTGTGACGGATGCGGGGCTGGGGCAGGAATCCTAGCCCGCTTGCCTGGGGTGAGCTCACCCAGAGACACTGTTTTCGCTCCAGAGTCCCTTGTGACATCAGGTGCCATCACCGCCTGTGGGACTTGGCCGAGCTGGAACCCTTGTGTCCCCTTCCAGGTCTGCTCGCCCACTCCCCCATCCCTCCATTACTGGTTTCACTGTGAGCGCTTTCTGAAAGGTCACTCCCACACCAACCTGATTCTAGGGAACCTGACGGTGTTTGTTTCCTAGGACTGTGCAACAAGTACCACTGCAACAAGCACTGGGGGCTTAAAACAACAGAAATGTATCTTCTGACAGTTCTGGAAGCCAGGAGCCTGAAACCAAGGTGCTGGGAAGCGTACGCTCTGTCTGAAGGCTCCAGGGAGAATCTGTTCCCTGCCTTTCCCTTAGCTTCTGGCGTTGCCAGCAGTCCTTGGCATTCCTTGGTTTGTAAACACATCACCCCAGTCTCTACCTCTGTCTTCACATGGGGTTCTCCCTCTGTCTGTGTCTCTTCTCTTCTTCTTATAAGGACACCAGCCGTATTGGATCAGCGCCCACCCTAATGAGTAACGGCCTCCTTTTAACTTGATTATATCTGCAGAGGCCCTGTTTCCAAATAAGGTCACTTTCACAGGTGGCAGAGGCAAGCGTTTGCTGGGGCCGTGAAGGAAGGATTTGTTCCCAGCTTCTCTCTCTGGCTTGTAGAGGGCCATCTTCTCTCTTTTCACATCCTCTTCCTTTTGTGCATGTCCGTCTCTGCATCCTAATTTCCCCTTACTATAAGGGCACCAGTCTTAATGGATAGGGCCCACCCTAATGACCTCTCTTTAATTTGATGACCTCTGTAAAGACCCTTTTCCCAAATATTGTCACTTTCTGAGGTAATAGGAGTTAGGACTTCAACACAGGAATTTTTAACCCTAACAGGGGGTTAGGGCTTCAACATACCTTTTAGTGGGCACAATTCAATCCTTAACACTGACCTAAAACATTTTACTTATTTACTTTAAGATTTCATGAACATCAAGAATACCAAGAAGAAATAGTGTGTACTGTATATATAACCCAGTGGTCAAAGTTCCCAATTGCTATTCAAATGTCTGAAAATACCATATTTTTATTTTTCTGAATTGTTGACTGTAAAATCAGAAACAATATTATGACTTTATTTATGGGACTTAAGACTTTACAACATTTATGTTTTTATCTCCTATAGTTAAGGTTAGATTCTTTTTCTGATAAGTACTTGTTTTGAACTGGAAATTATGTATCCTTAAGTGTTGTTTTGGATGAAACGAATGAGTCATTAGTAACACAATAAAGAAACTGTACAGTGGCTCAGAATGTGGGCTCTGGTGTCAGACTGCTTAGGTTCGCATCAGCTCTACAACTAACTAGCTCTGTGACCTTAGGTAAGTCAATTAATCTCTCTGAGCTTTCATTCCTTCAGCTATAGTGGGGAGGTGAGAACAGTACTCTTATTACGAAGCACTTTGCAGTGTTTGCTCATGGAAAACACTCTCTAACTATTAGCTATTTCTCTTAAGTATTAGTTTATACACAATAATTCTGAAAATGTAAAGACATAATAGAAGAGACATTTTTTATTATCTCTTTAGGTAAAATCTTACACTTTTTCAGAAAAGTATTGCTAACATTTTCCTTTAAAATGACAGAATGTAACTAGTCTTTTCTCTTTGTCTTTCTAAATTTAACTACGTATCATCAAAATAAAATTATTATTCTAACTCCTTTCATGGGAAATTTTTAATTATATACAATGGTTTTTTAAAAAAATAGGCAATTCTCAAATATGGTAAAAATTCGAACATCACAAAAAGAAATCCGTCTCCTCTCTTTTACCCCAAGTTCTCAAGTCACCTTTCCAGAGGCAACCACTGTTACCAGTTTCCTGTGTATCCTTCCAGAAACAATCTATGCATATGCAAGGAGTATATATATTTAAACATGATAGCATATTATGTATGCTCTTCTGCATCTTGCTTTTTATAGTTTAATAATATACATAGGAAATTTTCTCTTAGCAATGCCAGATAGTTTGTTTCATTCTTTTCACTGTTGCATAGTATTCTACTCTGTGGATGTAGAACTTGATTAACCAGGCCCCTACCAATGGGCATTTGGCTGGTTTCTTTTGTTAATACAATGCATATTTGTGTCTTTAAGCTCACATGCAAATATATTTGTAAGATAAATTCCTAGATGAAGAATTGCCAATCAAAGAGTATATGCATTTACAAATTTCATGGTATTTTAAAAATTGCCCTCCAAAGAGGATGGGCCAATTTGTCCTCCTACCAACATTAGTAGCCCCCCCCCAAACCATTTACCATAAGGGTGTTATTAAATTTAAAAATTTTTCCTAGCTTATAAGTGTCAACAGCACTCATTAAACTTTGAATTTGTATGTCTCTCGTTAGTGTGAAATTGAGCTTCTTATCACTTGCTTATGATTTATGGTTCCTTTATTACAAGCTGTTCAATTAATTTGCTCACTTTTCTATTTAAATATTTTTTCATAATAATCTGCATTAGCTCTTTATAGATTAGGAAGTCTACACTTGTGTGTGCGTGTGTGTGTACGTGTGTCAGATATTTTTTCTGTTAGTCATTTGTTGTTGATTTTATGGTATTTTTTGTCTTGCAGAAATTTTTAATTTTTTGGTTCTTGCTAAATCTATCAATAAGGTGGGAGACTACTGCAATTCTCCAGGTAGGAGAGTCAGGTGGCTTGCGCTGGAGTGATGCCAGCAGATGTGGTGATGAGTGGTAAGTTTGAGGATGTAGATATTATGAAGCTAGAGCTTGGCTGATGTGTTAAATATGCTGGCAGGGAGTGGGGCGGGTAAGGTGAGAGAAAGAGATGTTGACTCTGAGGCTTTTGGCCTGAGTAACCAGGCGGACAACGATGCCACTGACTGATATGGGCAAGATTTGAGGAGGAGCAAATGTCTAACCTGTTTGGGAAATGTGCCTCCACACGCCTGGTTTCACAATGTGATACACATTCAGGTCTTGTTCATTCATTGTGTACTGGGGTTCTTTTTATCAAAGTGAAATTCTGAGTCAAACCATATATTTAGCATGTCCCAGACAGTCATTATTATGTTGCATACATTCATAAGTAGTGACTTAGAGACCAAGAGAGCTACCATAATACCTGCAATGTCATTGCCTCGCCCTGTGTCTACTTCCCATCTCTTCTGGGGACTCTAGCACATGCCATGCAGTAAGTGGAGAAACATTGACCCATCTCTGTGTCTGGGATTGATTTAAATGAGTTTGACTAGTTTTTCCTGAATTCATAGGTATTTAACTGACAAGTCAAGTCAGTTTAGCAACTTGGCCTGGTAACCCAATAACAAAAAAAACCCAGACAGGTTTATACATGTCCAGAGGGCTATAGTCTCTGAGCTCAGTTCCTGGGGCCAGGAAAGAGGGTTGATTTTTTAAAGAGTGTTTGAAAACATAAGATTCCATATGGATGATTAATACTTCTATGCAACCTAGTGGGTGTTGGCACACAATGGGAAGAAAATCTATTGAAACAGAGAATACAATCTTGTGGAATTATCTCCTCTGGGAATTTAAACCAATCTCAAGGAACTCTCTGTTTTAATCTGTCTTTTTCCTGTATCCCTTTGACAGTAAACTTAGTCCACAGCGTTATCGGACGTGCTGAAGAGCAGCTGCCACTAGCAATGTAGTTTGACTCCTGAGACGAATTACCAACTATTTTGCTATCGTCTTGTCTGATCTCTGGTTGCTTTCATGAAGTCTATCTTATTTTTTGGTGCAGTGCAGTATTTGAAGTGAGTTAAGTATAGGAGTAGCCAGGTGACTAGACAGCGTGATGCACAGGGGCAGCCAAGCCTACACTGGGTAAGCGGAGCAAGTGGTCCCTGCAGGGTGCAGTGCTGGGAGGGGTGGGGACTCCTTGTCCTGCTGGCTTCTAAGACTTTCTTTACCTGGAGTGAGTGGTCACACCACGGAAGTTATTCTCTCTGGCATGAAAGTGTGATCTCTCAATGGCTACCATTCAGATGCTTAATTTTAAACTGGAGGTTAAGAAGACCTGTTAACGCACATATCACATAAACATATTGACTAGAATTGACTCTCTCCTTGCCAAGCAGGTGTATAGGACACTAAAGGGACCTAGGAGACATATAGGACCCCAGACGGTCAGTTCCAGGTGGAGAACACTGGATGGCAAGCTGGGAAGAGCATGAGGGCTCTACTAGACTCAAGGGCCTCAAGGAGAGGGAGGGTCCAAGCTGCTTTGTCCCCAGCTGTGCCCTTGAGAGCTGAAGCCATGCCTGGAACATACCAATGGCCATTCTTCAAACATCTGTTGAGAGAAGGAATATGTGAACTGGGCGTAAGGAGAGAGTAAGTGTCTACAGAGGTAGGGAGTGTAAGCAGGTCCTCGATCTCAGCGCTACTTATTCCAGATCTTCCCTGAGACCTGGCTCTGGAGAGCACTGTTTCTGAGTCATGGAAAATAAGAAAAGAAAGGGTGCAACGACACCTCTGGGAAAAGGAAGAGAAACAAAATGACATCTTCTGACAAAATTTTTTAAAAAACGAAATCAGAGAAAAACATCATCTGTAAGAAAAATTTCTTGTACCAATTCTATCTTAACTTTTTACTTTTAGTGTGAGATAAAACATACATAGAGTAAAGTGCATTAATCTTAAGTATACAGCTCTGTGAAAACTCTTTAAAGTTACATTGCGTGCTGGCTTGCTTTCTTGCTTGATTTTACAAAATTTCAAGCGCAATGCTCAGTTTTACAGTCCAGCAAGATGTGCCACTTTATTCTGTGGCTCTAAGTATGCCAGCATACTTCACATTTCATTATGTCTCCTTTCAACAAGTATTTGTAAAGGGCCTCCCATGTACCAAGCAGTGTGCTTGATGCTGGAGAGAAAACAGTAGTGAACAAGACAGCCCCTGGCCTCAGGGAGCCTGCAGTCAGGATCTGTCTAAAGAGGAAAATTAGAAAATTAGAAGTCATGCAGATGAAGAAAACCAGAAGGTAGTCAGAGGTGAAGGGTCTAGAAATCAGTCGTCAAGAGCCTGAGGAACTGAAGCTCAGGAAGAGGTAACTTCTAGAGAGGCAAGGGTTGTCCAAAACTTAACTCAAGATCTCCCCTCCCATACCTGTGTCCTTTCTATTATTCCTCCCTACCCCACCCCCACCCCCCAGTGAAGAGCATCCCTAGCCACTCACCACATTATCCAGAAACCCAGGAAACATCCTGACTCCTTCCCCAACACATCCAAACCCCAAGTCCTAAATACATTCTTAACATTCAAATCTATATTCTTCTTTCCACAACTTGAGTAAACCTGTGCAATCACTGCCCAGAACAAGATATCAAACGTTCCCAGCACCCGTTTAATGTTTTCAACTGGAGAAAATAATAATTTCATTATACAGAGAGTAGATAGTTTAGTTATGATACATAATTACTTTGCTGCTTTGTTGGTTTTGAGCCACTGAATGTTTTCAGTTCTGATTGCCAAGCTGGCTTTCCTTCCAATGTCTTAGAGGTTTATCCAGATGCCAAGAGAACAGAACACATTCATGTGCTTCAAGGAAGCCTAAATACAGGCTTCTAGTGTCTAGTGTGACCCTAGAATGGAAATGTACCTGTTACCTGCCTTTGCCAATTGCATTTCCCCAAGATGGTGGCAATGCTAGATCCCGTCCTCTGTGCTCCTCTGCTATGTGATCTTCTCACTCTCCCATCAAGAGCTGGGGTCTTATTCCCCTCTCCTTGAATCTAGAACAGCCTTAGTGACTTGCCTGTCGAAGAGAATGTGGTAAAGGTGCCATTCTGGACTTCCAAAGTCTTGCAGCTTCTGTCTGAGAATCTTGGGGCCATTGCTCTTGGGATGCTCCCTCTTTGAACATAGCTGTCAGGCTGTGAAAAGTCAGATGGTGAGGCCATGTATGGGTGCTCTGGTTGACAGCCTCAGCTGAGCACTCAGCCAATAGTCAGCTTCATCCACATGTCAGGAGAGTGAGCCACCTTGGATGTTCAGCCCAGTTGAGTCTTCAGATGACTGAGACCCCAGTTGATATCTGATTGCAACCATATGAGAGACTTCAAGTGAGAACTTCCCAGTTAAGTTCAACCCACAGGACTGCGGATGGCTTGTTATGTAGCAATAGTCATTGAAACATCTGCCATTCTGGGTTAAACAGGGGTCAGGGAAAGTAAAATCAATAAACACATACTGTGCATAAGACTCTCTGGAAGATACTAGAATGTATGCAGTTGAGAATAGGAGAAGGGATATTTACATAAACAGTAACAGATGGTTCAAGGTAGCACTTTACTCCTAAATATAGGTGTGCTGGGAACAAAAGATCAGCGAAGGCTGGGGGGCCAGCCCGGTGGTGCAGGGCTTTAAGTTCGCACGTTCCGCTTCTCGGCGGCACGGGGTTCGCCAGTTCAGATCCCGGGTGCGGACATGCACTGCTTGGCACGCCATGCTGTGGTAGGCCTCCCACATATAAAGTAGAGGAAGATGGGCAAGGATGTTAGCTCAGGGCCAGGCTTCCTCAGCAAAAAGAGGAGGACTGGCAGTAGTTAGCTCAGGGCTAATCTTCCTCAAAAAAAAAAAAAGGATCAGTGAAGGCTGAGAGTCTTCAAGGAGGAGGAGGGACTCGAAGGGGAATTAAAAGATAAGGGAGTACATGCAGGCAGAGAAAAAGCATAAAGAGTATATCATGGACATAGGTAAGGTTTCCGAAATGTACCTAACACTCAAAGATCAAATAGATTGACTTGGCTGGAACACAGAATTTACATGCTTGTGTAACAGGTGATAACGTTGGAAATGGACCTTGAATAACAGGCTAAACCGCTTATCAAGAGAAAGGTTAAGGCAAGCATTTTAGGTTGAAGAGCCATCTGTGTTTAGGTGAGACTATGGAAGTGAAGTTCTCCAAGGAAAAGAGCCCCCAAATAATTTAATTGTTTGTGGGAGTATATAATCTTTTAAACTGATCATTTTTAAAAAATCCAATTTCCTCAAAAGCATCTCCACATTGAATAGGAGAAGGAAGGAGAGTCATTCAAGGAAAGAGAACCATCTAAGATTACTATTGTTAAGGAGAATGTCAATAATCTTGAATAGTTCTACCATGACCAAGAGAAATTTGAGGGTCAAAAGTAACCTAATTGGAGCTGAGACCACTGACATCAGATGGTGAGGACTGGGCCATTCTAGCTAATTCAGTTATTCTTGAAGTCATTTTTCAAGAAGAAGCCACATTGTTCTGTAATGTCAATCAATTAGAGGCACAAACTGCAAGAGAAGCAAAAAGATTTTTGGAGGTCTCAAGAATTGCTATTCAGGAGACACAGGTTCAAGCAGAAACTCAAATCTGCTCCAATTATAGGAGAGGGGCTCAGGGTTTTTATGGGGAAAAGAGAGGAAGACAGGGTAAGTTGTATTAAGGAAAAGTTCATTGGTGCTAGATGAGGTAAGGATAGGTTTGTACTTCATAGATTGGCTGGAGATTCAGTCATCAGGCAAAAGGCCTTCATTGATTGGCTAGCAGTTTGGTCATAGCAAAGTCTAGTTTCATCAGTCCTTACTGAAACAGGATATTCTTGTCCTTACTGGCTTCTTGGAACGTTGGTGGTTTGGTCCAGTCTGGAAGCTAAAGAAAATAAGATGTGCAGGGCAATTCCTCTGAAATGGCTGCACTGACTCTATTTTACTATGGCTCCACTCATGTCACCTTTCACATTTTCTCTTTTGATCAAGATCTTTCTCCAAAAGCAGTGTTGATCAAATACTGGAAAGCATTGCTGATCAGTCATTAAAGCATTGTCTTGGGTTTCCCATGGCCCTGACTGTTCATTCAATTTACAGCCATCGTTTACCCACCTTAATTTCTCTGATACAGGAGCAGACTGTTGCCATGTTACAAGGATATCAGGATGGCAAGAGTCTAGCAAGAGGGGTCAATTTCTTTTTTTGCAGAAGCAGAATGGACTTCATCCACATGTGCCATAACCTTTATAGATTCTGTTGTTACTGCCTTTGTGTGAAACTCAACTAAGGTGCTTTCCTGATAGGAAGCCTTAATTTTGAGCATCGCTGGTCCCTCGTCACCAGGAAGGTTTATTCCCAGTGTGTCACATCCCACACAGGAGGGAAAGCGGTTTGCTTTGGAGACTTTAGGCCACATTTGAGCAAGAAGACTACAGAGCAGAGCAGAGCAGAGGAAGGCTCTACCGTCAAGATCTTTTAAGGGTAAACATCTTCGATAAGTCTATTGCAGAATTTTGAAGACTTTGCTTTTAAGTGCATTTCTTAAATGGTTTATCTAATTGGAACATTCTTTCTAATGGCCAATGTAATTCTTCTGAGGCTGGCGGCAGTTTGGTAGAAGCTTAGCTGCAAATGGAGTTTAACCTCCATTTCTGCCCAGCCATATGTTGGCTCCCAGCCTGATGGCTACCAAACCAAGTTCTCAGGATGTCAAACAAACTTAGTAAGATTTTGCTGTTCTTTATAAATATTTACAGCTTCCAGGGCCATCGTTTTTAATCAGGTGTGCCAGAAGGTGGTGTGCTTGACTCTAGAAATTAAAGATCTTACTTCCAGTCTTAAATCTGAGGTTCTCAAATCTAGCGTGCAAAAACACAAGTTTTGGAAGCTCAAAAGAGCCCCAAAGTGGGCTGTGAAGCCTTAAATCATCCTGAATAATGTGAATCCAGCAGGACAAAAATCTACATTTAGGAGGTCTGTATTCTTTAAACATAAAACCAACGGAAGTCCCAGAGTGGGGTGGCCCCTTGGCAGTCCCCTTAGAAAATGGACTTCCCATTTGTAAGTACTTACCAAAAGGCTCAAGGAAGGAACAAACAAACAGAAGTTCCTCAACAAAGCTGACAATGAAAAAACAACCAAAAGCTGTAACAAAGGACATCCAAATAAACAGTCTGAACCCCTACCAAAGGCAGAAGATCCAGGCCCAGGAAGACTTACCACCAGGAGCCGGAGCCACCAGGAGGAGATGATAGAGCACAAAGAACTCATTGCAGCTGCCTTGCTTGTGTGCGCCCAGTGGCTCCAGAATTGGAGGTCAGTTGCTCTAGACCCCATGTTTCTGAAACCTTGTAACGTCAATGAACAAGAGGCATAAACTGCAAGAGAAGCAAAAAACTCATTTGGGGTCTCAAGAACTGCAATTTGGGAGATACAGATTCAAATAGAAACTCAAATGTACTCTGATTACAGGAAAGGGGCTCAGGATTTTTATGGGACAAAAGGAGGAAGATGAGGTAAGTTGTATTAAGGAAGAGTTCACTGGTGCTAGATGAGGTGAGGCTAAGTTTGTATTTCATAGATTGGCTTGAAATTTCAGTCATCAGGCAAAAGACTAGACTTGTACTTCATTGATTGGTTAGCAGTTTGTTCATCAGCAAAGTCTAGTTTCGTCAGTCCTCACTGAAACAGGATATTCTTGTCCTTACTGACTTCTTGGAATGTTGGCGGTTTGGTCCAGTTAGAAAGCTAAAGAAAACAAGATGTGCAGGGCAATTCCTCTGAAATGGCTGCACTGACTCTATTTTACTATGGCTCCACTCACGTTCTCTTTCATATTTCTTAGCCAAAAACACCAAGCTTATGGTTTTTCAAAGGTGTCATGTGGTGGGTGCTCTGGAAATAGATACTGAGATGGAGTTTGGGAGGCAAGATATGAATTAGGGATTGACATCTATGGGAAGGGAGAGAAAATAGGCAGAGAGGAAGAAGTTGAAATGCAATGCAGACCCAACAAAGCCTTGGCTTACCTGATGGGTCGCTCTGGAGTGAATATTGCCCATTAGAGGTGTTTTGCATTGGGCTGAAATGAATGGGCCTTTATACTCACATCCCACTTATCCCTGGATGTAAGTTGCTCCAGAAAGGGCATGACCTCAGGTAAGGTGGCCCTCTGTGTGTGAGATAGACCCTAACAGAGGTGCTAGCTGGAGTCTGCCTGCTGACCCTGCTTCCCACAGCTGGGCATCACATCCTTCCTTAAATGATAAAAGGAGAATCTTGTCAACACAAATAACCAATAATCAATCTATAGATTAAAATTGGGGTGAGTTTATTATATGAGACAATCCTGAGGACTATAGCCCAGGAAAGCATCCTCCACCAGGGAAGGAAACACTCCAGAGAAGTGAGGTGTACAGCATGGTTACATACCATCTTGGAACAAGGAACATATATCAAATATGACAGGAATGCTTTTTTTTTCTTTTTACTACAGACACAAGATGTTTTGCTATGTAAAGCAGGTCAGTAGTCATGAGACATGCAGAGCAGGTCATTCTGACCCTGGTTTCCGGGGAGGAGTGCTTATCTCTAAAGAAATGCTGATGTGGGAGGGAGGCCTGCATCCCTGTGTTTAGAGGCAGCATTCTTTGCTTTGGTATACCGTAAATGTTTCAAGCAGATGTGCAACATATGCTTGACAGGCCACATCAGGCCATTCTGGAAAAACAGGGTCAGGCTGAATCAGTTTTAAACCAAAATGGCTCCCTCATATACCTCAATATATATTAACTTTTTTTATTGCCTTTCATTTATTCCATCAATCTGAATCTCCATGTCTAGCACAAAGGGGTAACTAAGCTCAAAGTCATATTCATGAGGACGTATTTTTCTTTCATGAACCTAGACTAATGCTTACTTTGGCGAGTGTGTCTGCTTATTCACTTATAAAAAGGAAATCAGCTGCATCGATCATTGGTTGAACACGCAGTTCACATGGGAATCTGGAGCCCACCATCCCCGTCCCTCTGCAGACAGAATCTTTTCCTCCTGATGGCAAGTGGGGGGTCACTAAGTTGGAAGTCCTGAAAGAAGGGTGTGGTATAATAAAAAAATATATTTGGGCTTTGTCCCTGGTTTCTTACACAGAGCTTCAAAAACCCTGGGACTTTCCTGAGAGAGAGAGAGAAAGAGAGAGAGAGAGAGATTTTTGTTATGCCAATGATATGACTGGGGTGAGGGGTGGGAGCTAGATAGCTTCGAGATGGGAGCCAGTTGCTAGATAACCCAACAACTGTATGTGATTAGAGGGTTAGAACTCTTAGCCCCACCCCAAGGAGGGGAGAGGATGGAGATCGAGTTCAATTACAGATGGCCAATGATTTAATCAATCGTGCCTGTGAAATGAAACTTTGATTTTAAAAACTCTGAGCGGCAGGTTTTAGGGGAGGTTCCTGGTTGGTGAACAATTGATGTACCAGGTGGGCAGCATACCCCTGACTCGATGGGGACAGATGCTCCTATACTCTGGACCCTCCCAGACCTTGCCCTGTGTACCTCCTCATGTGCCTGTTCATTTGTATCCTTTATAATAAAATGGAAATTATAAGTAGTGCTGTCCTGTGTTCTGTGAGTTGCTCTAGTGAATCATCAAACATGAGAGGGGCACTGTGAAAATCTTTGAATTTACAGCCAAGTTAGACAGAAGGGCAGGTGGCCCCGGGGACTTGTGGCTGGCATCTGAAGTGGGGGCAGTCTTGTAGAACTGAGCCTTTAATTTGTGGATTCTGTGTTAACTCTGGGTAGTTAGTGTCAGAATTGAATTGAATTGAATCGTAGGACACTCGGTGGGGGAAACACAAGGGGTTACAGGAAGAGCGGTGAGGCGGATCAGGAGGGAGGGATAACCGAAGGGGGCATTGTCTTGAGGGTCCTATGTTTGTGAGGCCCTTCCCTGTGTGACAAAGGGGAAGGGGTAATTTTGATGGAGTCAGAACCTCTGTTCTCCTTCATTTTACTACTTAGGTAGGAGATCTGCCTACACGTCCAGTGCCGTCTGGCACATGGTGCTAAGCCAGGAGGCAATCAGGAAGGGAACAGGAGCTGCTTCCTGCCTGTTCTGAGGAGCAGAGGGAAGGAATTTAGGCAGAGGTGAGGTGGAAGAGGAATTAAATCTCTGCAGGCCATGGATTGAGTTCCATATATGGCCCCCTGATTCACCGTTGGGTTAGCCCACCTTTCCCACTCTCAGTGAACATGGGTTGAGTGGGGTTGACCCCACCACCTGGCTCCTGATCCAAGCGAAGGATGGTTCAGGGGGGCCCACTACCTATGCCAGGCCAATCAGAGTCAGGGAGCATCATGCCAGGAATTTTGCTAGCACTACTGGGGAAAAAAATATGCTTTTCTCCACTCTGGGCTTGCTAAGTTAGTAAGACGTAAGCCTAAAAATGTGGGTGGGTGTCTTGACTCCAGCTGAGGTGAGTTTAACCTGCTGAAGAGTGAAACCAATACAGAAGAAAGCAGAGTAGAGAGGTGTGTGTGTGTGAAAAAGAGAGACAGAGACACAGAGAGACAGAGACGACATTATCTATGAAGGGCTTGTGTGAGGGTAGTTTGTCTTAGGAAGTCATCCCAAGGCAAGAGTGAGCAACTGGGAAGAGTGGAATCAGGGAGAAGGCCGAACCAACTGGAAGATGTTTAAGCAGTTGGTCACTGTGACCAACAGAGCCTGGATCCCACTGAGACCATCCAAGGAGCCATCTTGAGCAACTCAGAATCATTTAGAAGGTGGAAGCATTTATCCAGGGCTCCATCTCCCATTAGACCAAAGAATGCTCTGTAAGGTGTTAGTGCTGCCTCCTCAACTTTATTAGTCAGGATTCTCCTGAGAAACAGAAACAACAGGAGTTAGATAGATAGATAGATAGATAGATAGACAGACAGATAGGTAGATAGATAGATAGATAGATAGATACAGATAGGTAGGTTTATTTTAAGAAATTGGCTCATGTAATTGTGAAGGCTTAGTGAGTCCAAAATCTGATGAGGTAGGCTGGCAGGCTGGAGACTCAGGAAAGAGTTGTGGTTTGAGTCTGAAGACCATCTGCTGGCAGAATTCCTTCTTGCTCAAAGGAGAGTCAGTATTTTTCTCTTAAGCCCTTCAGCTGATTGAATGAGGCCTACCCATATTAGGAAAAGCAATCCGCTTTACTCAAAGTCCAAAAATTTAAATGTTAATCTCATCCAAAACACACCTACACAGAAATATCTAGAATAATGTTTGACCAAATATCTTGGCACCATGGGCCCATCCAAGTTGACACATAAAACTAACCATGACTCTTCCCCACACTTAAAAGTTGTACCTACCTGATTGCCAAGTAGACATTTTCACAGCAGAAAGCAATAAGTGCTGGGAGTAGCTGAGGCAGGGGACTGCCATTTACACCTGCAGGAAGCTGGTTTCTGCCATAGTGGCTGCAGGGATCAAGGGGGGCCTAGCTGTGAGGCTGTGCTCACAAGGTCTCCAATATAACCATGTGTTATATTTTCTTTTTCAACACTGAAGAAAAAAAGGTGTTTGAACCAAAGCAAATAGCCCCAATTGTCTAAATTTACATTTAAAAACTAAAAGGGAGTCTGTATACCAACAATTGTTACATAAAACCAATAAAAGAACTATGAATTTTCTAATGACTTTTTTTGCTGAGGAAGATTTGACCTGAGCTAACATCTTTTACCAATCTTCCTCTTTTTGTGTGTGAGCTGCTGCCACAGCATGGCCACTGAGGAGTGGTGTAGGTCTGTGCCAGGGTACTGAACCCATGCTGCTGAAGCGGAGTGTGCTGAATTTAACCACTAGGTTAACCAGTAGGCTTAACTACCAGGGTTGGCTCTCTAATGACATTTTTAAGCCAAACTAAAACCAATCACTCATTTTTAGTAAAACTAGACTACCTCTAAAAGAATACTGAATGTTTAATCAGTTAACTTTGGCCATTTGATTCAATGTGGAAAAAAAATATGTCCTCCCCTCAGCAAATATTCTCTCAAATTGATATGTAAGGGAAGAAAGGAAAAACACCACTTTTTACTGTAGCAGTTAAAAAGCATAAACTTCTCCTTTCCTGGAGATTGGAGAATCCCAGAATTCTTGGGATATCTCCCTATGACTGAGGAGCGAAGTATCTTAAGAGACTCCAGCTGGCACTGCCCATGTTGATGAACAATTTTGATACATATACAAGTTAGCCAATCCCTTGTCTGCAATCTTATTTTGAACGGAGGGGAGATTTATTTAGGCTTTTGAATAAACTCAGCCAATTTGCTCAATTAAAGTTGCTTAAGCACTTTTATGTAACACATGTGGTTTCATTTTTGTTTTTTTTTTTTAAGAAAAGAGATGATTTAAAAATAGTTAGTGCTTGATTCTACTTCTGAGGTACCTAGACGAATCAAGTTCATAAAGACAGAAGATTGAATGGTGGTTGCCAGGGGCCAGCGGGCGGGAGAAATGGAGAGTTAGTGTTTAATGGTACCGAGTTTGGGATGATCAAAGTGTCCTAGAGATGGATGGTGGTGATGGCTGCACGACAATGTGAATGTACTCAACGCCACTGAATCGTACACTTAAAAATAGTTAAAATGGTCAGTTTTACGTTATATATACTTTACAGCAATAAAAATATACATTTACTGCAGAAATTTACCTACAAAGAGTGATTCGACAGGTCACACCACCTCCTTGGCAATGACAAGACAAGGAACTTAATGATTAGGCTTGACTGACTATAAAAATCAACAGCTTCAAAGATTATTGCTGTGGTTTTCATTATAAAATATAAATCCATTTTCTGACTTGCTGACAGAACAACGAAGAATGTGATTAAGAGAATGCGCTTAAGGGTGAAAGTTCAAAACTCTGGCCTGTGCCCTGTGTTAGCGTTGGGAAGCATGCAGAGCAGGAAAAGAATTTTTCTCACAGAGCAGGAATTCTCTACAATTTCTCCTTAAAGAATACTCTTAAAAAATAGCGATAGTCAGGGCTGGCCTCGTGGCCGAGTGGTTAAGTTCGCGCGCTGCGCTGCAGGTGGCCCAGTGTTTCGTTGGTTCGAATCCTGGGCGCGGACATGGCACTGCTCATCAAACCATGTTGAGGCAGCGTCCCACATGCCACAACTAGAAGGACCCACAACGAAGAATATACAACTATGTACCAGGGGGCTTTGGGGAGAAAAAGGAAAAAAAAAATAGTGATAATCATGATCTAATGAGAAAAAATACTATTTTTTTGTTGTCATGAGCACAATATATGAGTAATCCACCCCTTGATTTTGTCACCCTCCCTTACATGTTATCATTTTAACTAATATACACTGATATTTCAACTCCCAATGTACTTTAAATCAAAGTTTTTTTAATTAAAAAATATGAAATTCCTAAACATGAGTCTGCCTAAATATGAAAGTTTATATTTTATTTCCTCTGATACTTTACGTAATTTTGGAAGTTCTATATTTCAAATTAGTGAATTATTGAGTTATACATAAAATAGCCAAATATAAAGTAATTATAAAATAGCCAAGCAAACTGAAGATAAGGGTATCATTTATATAGAAATATGTACGACACAATTAAGTGGTATAATGCATGAAAAGTTCTTAAGACAGGGTCTAGCACATAGTAGGTGCTCATTCAAAGGTGGTTTTTATTGACAACGGTGATGTCTTTAATTCACTTCATATTAAGTCCATGAGACATGTAATAAATAGTGTATTTTTACTAGGTAAAAGCCATCTTGCTAGGCTGTATGGGGAAACAGAAAGTTGAAGGAGATATATACACTATTGAGAAAAACATCAATTCTTCTAGAGATGGGGAGAAAACTATATAAACAATAAAGTACTTGATGTAAGAGGAGGTCCCCAAGTATTGGGGAGATTCAGATAGATCAGAGGAAATCTCACAGAGAAAGAGGCACTTATCCTGGACCTTGAAGGATGGATGGGATTCAACTGACACATATGAGAGAAGGAACACTCTAGGTGGACGGAGTGGGGAGAGCACAGATGCAAAGTAACAAGTGAGCACGGGAAGCAGATTATCAGGTTAGTTTGGAACCCAAGAGGCGGCAGGGGAGGTCTTGGAGGTCAGCTGGGAAAGGCCGGTTTGGCCCTGAGCACGGAGATCTCGGATTCCGAGAGAGGGGAACCCTTGTAGGTGTTTGTACATGAAAGAACATGACTAGAGGAAGTTTTAGGAAGATTGATCTAGAAGCATTCTGCTCTGCTGTGTTGAAATAAAGAGGCAAATTCCTTTCCTATAGGAAAATAGTTAGTTCTCATTTCACAGGTGTCGTCGCTGGCTTGCCTTAGGTCAGAATCAACCCTTTGTTTTCAGACTGAAGTCCAGTGTTTTTTCCATTTGGGTAAAAGATGTTGCCCTTTCTACCGTATCTGTATGGATCTGCAGGCAAGACGTCCCCAGTGACTTGTGGGCGGGCTTCCTGATGGAGCTGGAGAAGCAGTCAGCAGGATCTGCGTTTCTTTGACGCCCTCAGAGAGCCCGGGCTGCTGTTCTTGCAGAGTCCCTCTCCTCCCCCATCATGCGGCACCCCTCAGTATTCTGGCGGGGCCAGGAAGGAGTGGGTCTCTTTGGCAGCCTCCGGCACAGCTGGGGAAGCCAGGAGCTCGCTCACATGCTCTCACTTTCCATGGTGGGTGAAATCGCCGGCAGAGAAGGTCTTTCTTTGCACTGAGCTGTGCTACCTTGGGGAGGGGTGATGTGGGTAAAATTAAATTGCTCTTCTTAAGCTCTTCAGTGCGTCCAATCCTGATTTTGTTTTGTTTTGTTTTGTTCTCCAGAGATGTGCTGGCATTTCTCTGCTGGACGCCAAGGCTTCCAAAAAGGCACTCTCATTCCGGGCCACTGTCAAAATTGGTGTTCCTTTGGGGGAAGACAGTGGAAAACTCTTATTCAGCCATTTTGCTGACATCACTCACAAATTCCCTTTTAAAGGATGACAATACCCCTGGGAAGATGAATTTATCTTTGTTTGCTCACACCTTTCAGAGACTTATTTTATTTATACTTTCTGACTGTGCAAAATCTGAGCAACTCAGGGTGTTTTCTTTAGAATCAAATAGAAGACTATCAATGATGGATATCATTCAAATGATGAGAAACTCAATCCTTTGAGGATTGGCTTAAACTAGGGTGACTATGAAGAAATGAGCTTCTGTGCTGCCTCTGAAGAAAATTCCAAGAGTGGTAGACCAAAGAACATTTTTGAAAATAGAGAACACTACTTGAATTAAATTTATGACTTCTTATAGAACCTGCTTTGAAGGTCAGTCCTGTTTTGGCTTTTCTCAAATTTAATGAATTTGTTTTCAAAACTGAGTTTCAGTCTTTTATGAAACTTTAGTACAGAGCTGCTAGTGCTCACCAATATCGAGCTATCCTCTCCTTCCTGGTCACACAGCCAGATGCACCTCCCAAGTCCCTGTTGTCTAGGAATGGTCATTGACTACCCTTGGCCAATGGAATGTGGAATGTGGTCCCTAATCCCTCCTTGGATTCTCCACGTGTCCCTCTTCCCTTGTCTATTGGCTGGATACAGAGAATCCTCTGACGACTCCAGGGTTCTAGATGATGGAAGGGCCACCAGATGAATGAAGCCTGAGTCCCTGAATGACTATGTGGAGCAGAGCCCCATGTCCCCCACCAACCCATACTGGATTGTGACTCTTTTTTGGCTAAGCCATTAGATTTGGCTATTGTACGTTATGGCACTGAGCCTCTCCTGGCTATTACACACCATACCTCTTAGATGCTGATGAAATTGCTAAGACTCCATAGGTGACACCTACCAGTGTCTGAACTCCAAATCTGTAGAGCCCTGGACACAACCACTGCTCCTGGATTTATCTAACATTAGTGTGCTCTGTTAGTCCCCCAGGCAAGCCCCTCCTCCTGATTCAGTTTCTGTTTCAGTCAGTCCAACTATGTTCTCAGTAGATTTCTGTGAAGACAGTTAGCTGTGAGGCTGATAACAGGCTTTGACATGGCAGGGCTCCCTGCTTTACAGTTTGTCACCTCTGTCTTCAACAGCTCTGTCAACAGCCTTTAGAGCTTGACTACCCCCTGCAAAGTGCCCAGAATCTTCCCCACATGTTCCTGAACATGTGCTTTGAGATTGTGAACTGTCAGCACCCAGTAGAGCCTGGCCCACGTTGCCAGAACTTTCAATAACACAACCAGTCTATTGAGTTCCCAGAGAAGGAGAAATCTATTTTAAGATCAGCCTCAAGTTCCCTTTTTGTGTCCTCAGGGAGAGAGATGCACAAATTCACTCTATTTATGCTGTGGAATGAGTCAGAGTGCAAACCAGTAATTTGACACAAGTGACCAAATTCTTCTGTATGAGGCTCAAAAACCCTCAGTAGATGTAGTAAATGAATGAATTTCTCTCAATTTCTGCTCAAACTTGCCAAATGTGTATTTTTATGGACTTAGCTGCATAGATTTGCTGGCTTAGCAATAATATAAGGTGGATAGAGGTCTGGATATTATCTTCTGCCTGTCTCTGGAGGGGTCCTGAAGAAAGACCACATCTGCTAGATAACCCGTTGTAAATGTGAGCTGTGATTCTGGGAGCTAGCTGCTGACGGTTGTGGTGAATAAGAATGTTTTGTAGTATTTTTGCTTCCAGCGAAAATCAGACTAGCCTATGGTCATATATTTTGGCTGAAAAAAGATAATTGAGAACCACTAGCTTAAACAGCCCTGGAGTTGCTGAGATTTAGCGTTCAAACACTTTTGCACATGCATTAATTTGAATTGCTTGTCACTTTCTCAGAACTACAGCCCTTTTACGTGAAACATTGAACCACAGATGGCATGGCCTGAAGTCATCTAAGAGAGATGTTATAGTTCAATCTCCTCAAGTGACAGTCACCCACCTAATAATACATAGAACTGGGAATGAAATTAAGGGTTCTGAGTAAAAAATTTTAAGAGACCTCCAAAGGAGAGGTTATTGCTCTGATATTCACAAATGTAGGCAAAATCATGCTTCTGAACATTAATTGATGCTGGGAGGAGTGTGATTGCATATAAAAGATCTTGATAAGTCATGAAGCATTGTATTAAATGAAGGTTGTCATTGCTTCTTTTACTACAAATGTTAATTGTGCATCTATAATAAGCCAGGCACTGTTCTTAGTCATTGAGATGCATCAACAAACAATTCAAAGTCCATGACACATATATTCTAGTGCTGGACAGATAATATATAATAGATTTTTAATAGACAGTCAGGAGGTGACTGATGATGCTTTGATATAAAATAAAGCAAGTTAAGTGTATAGAGAATTACAGGTGCTGCTATCGTACTTAGTATGGTCAGGGAAGGCCACTCAGAGGAGGTGACATTTGATAGGAGGCCTGAGAGATGGGAAGGAGTGAGCCATGTGGAGACATGAAGGAAGAGGGTAAAGATATGAACATGGAGTGTTCAGCACACAGATGTTATTTACAGCCTTGGACTTGGATGAGATTATCTAGACAAAGAACATTGAGAGAATCTAGATAGACCAGAGAAGAGGGGCACTCCCAGGTCACTCCATCATGTAGAGGACGCAAAGAAGAGCCAGCAATGGAGTCCACGAAGAAGCAATGAGTCAGATGGGAGCAAAATCTGCAACATTGAGGTCCCTAAAGCCAAGTGAAGAAAGCGCTTTAAGAAGGAGCCTTGAACAAGATATTTGCAGCACATACAATCACCAGAAGCTTTTGAGTGAGAATATATAAAGATCTCCTACAAATTGGTAAGATAAAAGCACACAACCCAGTAGAAAAGTGGGCAGATGACATAAATAGGCATTTCTCATTAGAAGAAGCCTGCATGGGCAATAGACATATGAAACGATGTTCAACCTCATTAGCAATTTGGAAAAATGCAAATTTTATCTTTAAAAGATACTGTTTCACAGCCACTAGATTGGCATAAATTTGAAAACCTGACAATACCAAGTATTGACAAGGATATAGAGAATGGGAAATATTAGTCACTGCTGGTGAGAGTATAAATTGGTAAATTAGTTTGGGGTAATTTGGGATCAATTTTGGTTTTATCTAATAAATCTGAAGATGCACATACCTTATGGCCAAGCAGTTTTCCTCTAGAGAAACTTTTTCTCATGTGCACCAGGAAGCCTGAACAAGAATGATCACAGCAGCACTGTTTATGATAGCTGATAAAAGAAAAAAAATTGAAATAACACTAATGTCATTAACAAGAGAAAAGATAAATAAATTGTGATATAGTCATTGTGGCAGCCAGCCTCCAAGATGGCCACCGATGTCAATTCCTGATAGTCACGTGCTTTGTGTAGTCCCCTCCCACATTAAAGAGAACTGAGCTGGATATTTTAGAAATGGTGGCGCATGACTTCCAAGGCTAGGTCATAAAAGTCATTGTGACTTCTGCTTTGTTCATGTAGATCACTCTATGGAAGAAGGCAGCTGCCATGTTGTAAGGATATTCAAACAGCCCTGTGGGGATATCCTCATGGCAAGGAATGGAGGTTCCTTCCAACAACCAGCACCAGCTCTCAGTCTTGCGAGGGAGCCATCTTGGAAACAGTTCTCCAGCCCCTGTCAAGGCTTCAGATGACTGCATAGTTGGCCAATATCCCAACTGCAACCTTATGAGAGACCTTGAGCTAGAACAACTCAACCCTAAATTCTTGACCTGTAGAAACTGCTTATTGTTGTTTCAAGCTGCTAAATTTTGGAGGAATTTGTGACACAGCAATAGATAACTAATATTGGCATGTAATGGAATACCGTGCGGCAGTGCAACCAAGCTATGGCTACAAGTGGCATCATGGATAAATCTCATAAAAATAATTTTGAGGAAAAAAGCAAGTTACAAAGATATGTGCAGTGTTACCATTTATATAAAGTTCATAAAACAAAACTAAATAATACATTGTTAGAGATATACACATATATAGTGAAATGATGCAGGATTGCAAGGGAATAATAAGCACAAAATTCAGGAGAGTGCTTACGTCCAGGAAGTAGGAAGGGACAAGCAATTGGAGAAAGACACACATGAGTTTCTAGTGGAAATGTTCTACTTTTTAAGTTGACTGATGGATACACTGGTGTTTATTATGTTAATCTTCATATCTTTTGAATGTGTGAAAAAACTCCTAATAATTTTTTAATGAAGTCATTATAGTTTATAACATTGTGAAATTTCAGTTGTATGTTATTTATTTGTCAGTCACCATATAAATGTGCCCCTTCACCCCTTGTGCCACCCACTCTGGTAACCACTGAACTATTCTCTTTGTCCGTGTGTTAGTTTCTCTTCCACATACGAGTGAAATCATATGGTGTTTGTCTCTCTCTGTCTGGCTTATTTCGCTTAACATAATACCCTCAAGGTCCATCCAGGTTGTTGCAAATGGGATGAATTTGTCTTTTTTTATGGCTGAGTAGTATTCCATTGTATATACATATACCACATCTTTTTTATCCAATCATCAGTTGATGAGCACTTGGGTTGCTTCCACATCTTGGCTCTTGTGAATAATGCTGCAATGAGCATAGAGGTGCATAAGCCTCTTTGAATTGTTGTTTTCAAGTTCTTTGGATAAACACCCAGTGGTGAGATGGCTGGGTCACATGGTCTTTCTATTTTTAATTTTTTGAGACATCTCCATACTGTTTTCCATAATGGCTGCACCAGTTTACATTCCCACCAGCAGTGTATAAGCGTTCGCTTTTCTCCACAACCTCTCCAACATTTGTTATTTTTTGTCTTGGTGATTATAGCCATTCTAACGGGTATGAGATGATATCTAAGTGTAGTTTTGATTTGCATTTCCCTGATGATTAGTGATGTTAAACATCTTTTCATGTGCCTATTGGCCATCTGTATATCTTCTTTGGAAAAATGTCTGTTCATATCCTCTGCCCATTTTTTGATCGGGTTATTTGTTTTTTTGTTGTTGAGTTTTGTGAATTCTTTATAGATTCTGGAGGTTAACCCCTTGTCGGATATATGATTTGCAAATATTTTCTCCCAGTTGGTGGATTGTCTTTTCATTGTGACGCTGGTTTCCTTTGCGTTGCAAAAGCTCTTTAGTTTGATGAAGTCCCACTTGTTCATTTTTTCTTTTGTTTTCCTTGTCCGAGTAGACATGGTATTCGAAAAGATCCTTTTAAGACTGATGTCAAAGAGTGTACTGCCTATATTTTCTTCCAGAAATTTTATAGTTTCAGGTTTTACTTTCAAGTCTTTTATCCATTTTGAGTTAATTTTTGTGTATGGTGAAAGATAATGGTCTACTTTCATTCTTTTGCATGTGGCTGTCCAGTTTTCCCAGGACCATTTACTGAAGAGACTTTCCGTTCTCCATTGTATGTCCTTAGCTCCTTTGTCGAAGATTAGCTGTCTGTAGAAGTGTGGTTTTATTTCTGGGCTTTCAATTCTGTTCCACTGATCTGTGTGCCTGTTTTTGTACCAGTATCATGATGTTTTGATTACTATAGCTTTGTAGTATATTTTGAAGTCAGGGTTTGTGACACCTCCGGTTTTGTTCTTTTTTTCTCAGGATTGCTTTAGCTATTCGAGGTCTTTTGTTGCCCCATATGAATTTTAGGATTCTTTGTTCTATTTCTGTGAAGAATGTCATTGGGATTCTGATTGGGATTGCACTGAATCTGTAGATTGTTTTAGGTAGTATGGACAATTTAACTATGTCTATTCTTCCAGTCCATGTGCATGGAATATCTTTCCATTTCTTTATGCCATCATTGATTTCTTTCAGTAATGCCTTATAGTTTTCATTGTATAGGCTTTTTACCTCCTTGGTTAAATTTTTTCCTAGACATTTTACTCTTTTTGTTGCAATAGTAAGAGGGATTGTGTTCTTGAGTTCTCTTTCTGTTAGTTTGTTATTAGAGATAATAATTTTTTTAAAAGAAGGTGGGACGATTGACTGTCCAAAACTGCTGAGAGGTCAGTTATGCTAAGGATGAAGGACTGGCCAGGTCGAAGTCATTGCTGACCTAATGAGCATGATTTCAACCAATCATGTGTCAAAGCCTGCCTGGAGTGGGCTGAAGAGAGATTGGGAGTTGAGGAAATGGACACAGTAAGTACTGACCACTCAGATTCTTCATAAAGGGGAATAGAAAAATAGTGTGAAAGCAGGAAGGGAATAAAAGGATATATATTTTCACACAGGATATTTTTAAAGGATCTAATAGGAAGCAGAAAATGGTTGTTTCAGGAGAAACTAAGAGTTCCATCTATTCTTGAATAGTTGAGAGAAGATAAGATACAGTTGGAAAGTGAAGGAGTTGGCCTTAGATAACAGTACAGGAATTGAATGTTGATATTATTCATAGAACAATGGTATTACCAGGGCTGGGTGGGCAGCAGTCTTCATGCAAGAGAATAAAGCACACAGATTTTCATGATCTTAATTAAGGTCAGATGAAGGTGATGGGAAGACATCAAAACCACCCCTGGTATCTTAGGACAAGGGTGAAGGCAGAATTAAGAAGCAGATACTTGGCTTCCAGGAGCCATCTTTTGATTATTCCTTGTCCTTGTGGCCCTCTCTCCCTTCCTTTCTTTTCAGATTCTCTTCCCAGACTCAACCTTTCACTATCTAATTTCAGTTAACAAAATCACACTGACGTATAAGAAGTTAGCAAATTCATAGGGTTCCCTTTGGGGGATCTTTGGCACTTTAATTCAATTCCATAGTTGAAGTCCCAATTTGGAATCTCTAGGTCTCTCCTCCCTCTAACATTGTGTGATTCCATGGATTTGAAGTCCTTAGGACAAGTTAGTGGACATCTTCTCAACCCAATTCAAATCAAGCTGGAAGACAGGTATTAATATTATAATTTAAATGGTGAGGTGTGAGACCTGGTTATGAGGGAGCCACCCTTCTTTTATTGTATAGGTGTAGGTATATGGGTACACCATGTATGTCATGATGTGGTCAACATATTATACAATTGTACCAATGCTAGAGCTGGTGCCAACCATCTCTATACTCAAGAACTACACCTGAGAATGGAAGGCAGGGTCATATCTGAAAGGTAAATCTTTCAGACCAGAAATTGGAATCAGGAGGGAAGTCCTAAGTATAGAAAAAGGTCTTTTCTTTTGGATTTATTACAGAAAAGTCAAGATGTCCAGGAGGAACCTGGTGGTAGGAAATCAGCTGGGACCACCTAGGAAGACCAGGAGTACTCGTTCTTTGGGCTCTCATGTGCAAAGGGAGTGGATCATGAGCCTTGAAGACAAAAGGAAAGCTATTATGGCATTGGGTTTATTTCAAAGACACACTGCATTTACATGCCTCCTAGTCCCTGTGTTTAGTTACCTGTTCACCTCTGCTGGCATCCAGTAGTCTTGCTAAATCTAGCCTGTCTCAGCAATAGTGGTATGTACTGTTACTGAGCACCTACTATGTGCCAGACACTATATAAAGTCATCTGACAATGTGAGAGCCACCCCACCATGGGGTAGGCGACACTCAAGGGATGGAATTAAAGCCCCAAGATCAGCCACTCCAATGCACCAGACTCTAATTCTAGGATGAAACTTTGGAGGCACTGGTACTTCCTTCCACAGGGGACATGAGATCCAAATAGGAGAGAATATGGAACCTGGAAGTTGAGAGAAACAAATGAGATCAGAACTAGGAAAAACTGCGGCGAGAAAAGGAGAGTCCAAGAAAATGCATTCAAAAAGAGACAATGAGAAGTGTTGCTGAAAACAACAGTAACAGGAAAGGAAGACGAGAGAGAGGATATGCAGGCAAGGGGCACATTGTATGTACAAATGCAACGAGCCTTCTCCTAACAGCACCAGGTGTTGGAAAGCATGCGTGGGTTGCCCGCATCTCTTATTTTTAATATCTAACCCATTGTACTTAACCCAGTTTGGAAGTAAGTAGCTTCTTCAATTACGTCAAGAACCACTACCTTATACAAACCTTACATTCTCCAAACCAGTTTCCAGGCACTAGAAACATTTTGCTGGTTTTATGGTACTTAAAAGAATTGTCTTATTATAGTTCTTGCAATTGAATCTTTTATCTCTGCTTCTTCAAATTCATCTGACTAGAATCTGTTCCAGTGTCCTAAAGTGAAACAAGGTCAATCTATGTGAAATTTTTGTTCTAAACATTTCAAAGTTTCTATTCTTGCTTCATCAGTCGTGGTTTGAAGCATGGGGACTTGTGGGCTGTTTTTTTTTTTCTTTTCTTTTTTTCAGGTAATAGGACAGAAACTGTACAGTTACTCTGCCTCTGAGCCAGAGAGAAGAAAGAAAAATGTGACATGAGTTTGGCCCCAACTGCTCCCACTGAGGGGCATGGTCATTTCTTGGCCCCAAAGTGTATCTGGTCATGTTCCGTCAGTGTCCTCTAGTGACGACTTTTTTGAAATAGAGAAGAGATACCCATGGACAGGGGTGAGGGTGGTAATGATGTTCGCAGGGTGGAGAGGGGTGGGAGCAGAATTCCCAGCAGAAAATCTGGGCTGACTGTGCTTGCTGCCACCAGCTCGCAGCAGGGCAGCACTCCTATGTGAATTCAGGTTAATTGCTGCTAAAATTATACTGGATTTCTTTCTCTTCTTTTTTTTCCACTCTTTATTGTCATAAGAAAAAAATCTAAGGAATTCTGCAATTAATTGCTTAATGAACAAAAATACAATCTGTCAAAAAGGAAGTCTTTGCCACTTGTCCTTGGCAGACCCTACGGCAGTGAGGTTTCTCCACTAGCAGACTCGGGCCTGCCCAGTTGCTGAGCCAGTATTTATGAGGGCAGGAGTACATGAGTGTATCTTTCCTCACTGCTGACACCAACGCGACCTGGTCGAGTCAAGAATTTGTTGCTCTCTTGAAGGCCTGGTGTCTCCTGTGAGGGGTAGGGCCCTGTGTGGGCTGAATTGTATTCCCTCGAAATTCATATGTTGAAGCTCTCACCTCCAGTAGGTCAGCATGTGACTGTATCTGGAGATAGGGCTTTTAAAGAGGTAGTTAAGGTTATTTAATCATAAATAATCTTAGGCCTTTAAGGTGAGCCCTAATCAATACAAGATTTGTGTACTTATAAGAAGAGGAAATTAGGACACAGACACACACGGAGGGAAGACCACAGGAAGACACAGGGAGAAGGTGGCCATCTACAAGCCAGAAAGAGGCTTCAATAGAAACCAACCCTGCCGATAACTTGACCTTGGACTTCTAGCCTCCAAAATTGCGAAGAAATAAATTTCCATTGTTTTCTGCCACCCAGTCTGTGGTCCTTCACCCTGGCAGTCCTAGCAAACTTACAAGCCCCAAACATTCATTCCTACTAAATAACAGCGCTGCTCTTCTCTCCTCCTCATTCGGCAAGCCAATGTGAACGGGCTTCTGCTAGGATCACTCTCTATCTGGAACCCATCCCTTAAACTGGGGGTTGGCAAACTTTTTCTGTGAAGGGCAAGATAGTAAGTGTTCTGGGCTTTGAATGCCAAGAGGCAAAAGAAAGAATATTATGTAGTTGCTTATATGACCATTTAAAATGTAACCACTTATACTTGTACACCAATATTCATAGCAGCATTATTTACAACAGCCAAAAGGTGAAACCAACCCAAGTGCCCATCAACAGACAAATGGATAAACGAAATATAGTATATACATACAATCGAATATTATTCAGCCTTAAAGAGGAAGGACATTCTGACACATGCTACAACATGGATAAACCTTGAAAATACTATGCTAAGTAGAATAAGTCAGACACAAAAAGAAGAATATTGTGTGATTCTACTCAGATGAGGTACCTAAAATAGGCAAATTCATAGAGACAGAAAGCAGAACAGTGGTTACTAGGGACTAGAGCCAGAGAGGGATGCGGAGTTGTTTAATGGGTGCAGTTTCTGTTGGGATGATGAAAAAGTTCTGGAAAAGGATAGTGGTAATTCTTGCACAGCATTGTGAATGTACTTAATACTTAATGTACTTACGTGAATTGTACACATGAAAATAGTTAAAATGGTAAATTTTATATTGTGTATAATTTACCATCACAACAAAAAAAGGCTATTCTCTTCCCAAATGCAACCATTTAGAAATATTAGATACAAGGCTGGGGGAGTAGGTGGGTAGGAGGGGAGGTAGACTGGCCCACAGACCATAGTGTGCCAACTCCTGCCCTAAACTCTTTGGGTAGGGTCCCACCTCTATCCCCTATTCCTTTAACAATAAGCAAGACATCTGCTCTAAACAGACAGATCACCTGTAACTGTCAACATCTGGACGGTTCCCCAGTGCCAGGCACTCTGGGTCCCTATTTTGTCTCTTTCTCCATCAGCCTGTGCTGCTGACATCTCTGCATGCTTTGGGGCCTAATCCACTGCGGCTACAGATGGAGATGTTTGAAGGCCTTGCTTGGGGAATGAGTTCTCCATGGAGGATACGAACAAATTAAGGAATATGATTCTGGTTTGATTGTAACAGGACCACACCTAATACCTGAAATAAGGAAACACAGCTGGCTGTGGAATTGCTTGCCATGGTAAGGGAGAGCTGTGCTGAGCTAGGCTCGGTCTCTCTGGGCAGCGTGCAGTGTTGACTTCTGTAAGGTTTGGGGAGCACGGAGCTCAGGGATGGGAGGCTTTCAGAGGACTAAGTGGTTAACATCTGTAGAAGTGTGGCTGCTGCCTGAGCCATTGTTGATTGCTTGGCACTCGGAGGCGTGTTTATTAAAGTGAGTCAATCTCTGATTGGCTGATTTTCACAAGCTAGGAGTTGAACTGATTGGTTAGCTTGTAAAAGCAAGTTCACTGGGGCAAGCTGTCACTGATTGATTGAATGGATGCAAAACCATTCTGGTGGCTACTTGTTGCCATGGCTACAGAGCAATCAGTTTTTTCCTAAGTTTGTGGGAACTTTTAAAATTCTCACATGTGTAGCTCTCTCTCCAGCCATTAAAAATTTTGTCCTCCATTAAATGTCTTATCCTCCACAGCAAAGACTGCCATTGCCTACCTAATATCCACTCCCCTACTAAGAGAACCCTGTTTTTGTTAAGGGTAGCAAGGTTCCTAGACAACCTTGCATATCGGGTTGACCATGTGACACAGTCCTAATCAATGAGATGTGAGCAGAATTACTAGGTGCTGCTTCTGGGAAAGCTCCTTCAGGGGGCTACAGAGTCAGTGGGTACGCCCCTTTTCATTTTCCTGCCTGGAAGTGGGTCACAAAGTCGGGGAGCAGGAGCCATCTTGGATCCATGGGAATGAAAGCTGTACCCTAATGATGGCAGATAGAGAGAGAGAAAGAGACCCTGGATATGGTGGCGCTATCATATCAGCTCTGGATTGCTTGTCTCCCAATTCGCAGCTGTGCAAGAAAAATCAAACCTCTATTTGGTTCAGCTATCGTGAGCTGAGTTTTCTTTATATGAAGCCAAACTTATTCCCAGTTGATAAGCCTGTGCTTCTGTTTTCCTTATCTCTTCACCTCACAATCATATCAGTGGCTCCCATTGTGTCCTCATTGCATAGCAGAGTGCTCAGCATACCACACGACACAGTCAATATATATATTTGTTGACTGTGCAATTCCCTGATGAGGTTTTATGTGCCTTCTAATATGAGACAATAAGAAGTACAAAACATCATCTACAAAATAATCTTGCCCAAAGTATTTAACCTGAATCCCATCATGAAGAAACTATTAGACAAATTCCACAGGGGAGACAATCTAAAACAAGTCACCTGGACTCTTTCAAAAAGTTCCATGTGACAAGAAAATAACCAAGAAAGTGAGAGGGGGAATTAGTCTAGATTAAAAGAGACTAAACAAAAAGAACAACCAAATGCAATGCACAAACCTCAACTGAGTCTTGGATCGAACAACAAAAGACATGTGCATCACCCAGTATACCTGCCAGAGACTCTCCAGGCATCTACGGTGGCCTGTGTGGTAGGGAAAAGGCACTTCGCGAGGGATGGATTCTCTATGCAGAATCCCACGCAGACTACTCAGATCCAGAGACAAACTTGGGGAGTTGTTTACTCCAAAAAACACTTCGTATGGCTGGGAGATAGAAATCCAGGAGCTTCTTTGCGGTTCCAGTACAACCAGAGAGGCTTAGGAAAACTCTTAAAGCTATCAGAGATGCTCCTGCAGGGAGTGGCGGGCCGTTGTAACCAACACACAACAATCCTGCCACCAGCCTCAGAAGCCAAGAGGGATGCTCTCGGCAGGTGGGTCTGGGGAGCCTCACGAAGCAGGCAGCAAAACTCAGCCACTGCTGTCATTTGTCACAACACAGGCAGTATGGTGCTGGGGCTGAATGGAGGGAGCGTGCTGCAGAAGTCGAGACTGACAGAAGTGTAAAATAACAACTGTGAAATGACTTATTGAGTGGGAGAGAAGCTGGGCTCCCACCTGAGCAGTGTGTCAGTAAGACAACGCAAGACTAGGGTATCCACTAGGGGGCGGTAGAGGACAGTGGTTAAGGACACAGGCTCTGGGTCAGAGCCGGTTCAGTCCTGGCTTCTCCACTTAGGAGTTAGGTGAGCTAAGGCTAGTCACAACCTCTCTGAGCTTCAGTCTTCTCATCTGTAATATGGGGATGAGAACAGTGTGTACAACAAAGGTTTGTTGTGGATAATGCATGTGCCTGGCATATTGTAGATACTCGATTAATATTAGCAGTTCTTATCATCCACTGAAATAACATATTATTCACAGGAGAACTAGAGGGGAAGGCTGCCCCTGCACATATACATCTGGGGGTGGGTGTGCAGCAGAGCAAACAAGGACACAAGCACACTGGAATTTACGAAGCAAAGCCTGGAAAATGCTGCTCATGAAGGCGAGTAGAGGAATGAATCACTGTGGGGAGATGGAGACCCGTGACACATTGGGCTAGGGGCCACCCACCCATGTCCTCCAACTGTAACCTTTGTTTAGTTCCTTTTAAAAGAAAGATTTAATTGTGGTAAAATACACATCATATAAAATTCACCGGCTTGACTATTTTAAGTATATTCAGTGGCATTAAGTACATTCACATTGTTGTGCAACCAGCATGACTTTCCACCTCCAGAACATTTTTCTTCTTGCAAAACTGAAACTCTGTACCCCTTAAACAATAACTCCCCATTCTGCTCCCCTCAGCCCTTGGCAACTACCCTTGTACTTTCCGTCTCTATGAATTTGACTATCTAGATACCTCAAATAAGTGGAATCAAACAGCATTTGTCTGTTTGTGAGTGGCTTAAATAATGTCCTCAAGGTTCATCCATGTTGTAGCATGTGTCAGAATCTCCTTCCTTTTAAAGTCTGAACAATATCCCATTGTGTGCAGATGCTACATTCTGTTTGTTTATCCATTCATTCGTAGATGGACCCTTGTAACCCTTGCTTAGTTCCTTTTGAACCAGATGGTTCATCAGGAATTTTCTGGAGGTTAAGCAACCAAGGGAACCAGTGGCTGACCCTGGAATGAGAAGAAACATCCAATATGACAACGGCCAAGGAGAACAAGAAATGATCTGCAGACAAAGGAGGGAAGAAATTCAGCCAGTATACAGACTCACCTGTATATACAGTTCCTAAATGTCACTCAGACAGTTGAAGGGTGGCTTCCACATGACAGTTATTGCCTCTGGGTTCCAAACCCATGCTTCTCTACTTGGCTTCGTGACGCTAGGCTGAGACCCTGCAAACCACACACTGGGCTCCACCAAGTAGGGGTGCTACAGGAAGGCTGCAAGCCTGGAGGAAGAAGGAGGGACTTGCGACCTCTTTGTGGTTCCTCTGAGCAACACCCCAGCAACCCCTGTTCACCTGGGGTGGGGCACATGCCTTCCTGTAGCAGCAGCGGAATGTGCCTTCCAGTTGTTCCAGCACTTGCAGAGACAGTTGTATTGTTCCAGACTGTCTCCAGCCCGCAGGTCCTGTGGGACAACTCCTTCAAATTGCAAGATTTTCATAGAAGTGGTAGCTGCCTCCTCTCTGATATCTCTTTTAACTTTAACGTCTTTAACAGTTCTTTACATTTAGTTCTCTCTTTTCAAATCATGGCTGTGGTTTTTGTCTCTTGCCTGGATTCTAACTGATGCACCCCCAACTGCTATCTCGAAACTTTAATGCCCCCACAGGCCCCGAGGTCAGCCCCAGACCCCTCATTCTAGAAAGGATGACCTGGCCTCCTGTTTCATCCAGAAAAGTAAAGCCATTATAGGGGACCTCGAACTTGCCCCTCCCTCTCCAATCTACAAAAATCTCTATAGCCAATCTCCTTTTCTTCAGTCTCAGAGGATAAAGAACTTTCTTCCTATTTAACTCCGGATTTTCCATAGGTGCTTTTCAGCTCAACCCTTTCCCATGTCCCCTGGGACCCCGCTCGGTCCCTGATGTCCTCTCCCAATTCTTAACCTGCTTTTTTCTAAAGCATCTGGGGAGCCGACTAAGGACAGGAAAAAGGATTGGTAGGCACTTCTTTTCCTCTCTCTTGTTAACCACATCCATATTTCCCTCGTAGCATGTCCACCCCCAAGTCTGACTTTTCGGACAAACTCTGCATTCTCAGCATTCCTCACCGTGCCTGGCAGGGAGGTGACACTCCGTGTTTGCCCAGTGGCTAAGGCAGAGGAGTCACCCTTTACCTGTTTGCTGAAGGAATCAATGAGCCGGAGGGCTTCTGTAGTCAGCAGAGTTCACGGCACGTTCCACAGCTGCATTTCTCACCTGTACCAGAATCACTTGGGGAGCTTGTTAAAATTGCTGACTCAAAACCCACATTGATGGGGGCATGTCAAAGGGACACAGCAGCCGACTGAAAGAGCTCCCAGGGGCCAAAGTTGGGACAATTTAAGCAACAAAACAAATAAAGTAGTGTTGATTTATACTCAAAGTATAAAATAAATATCCATGAGTCCATACTGATATAAATAAAAGGTTGAATAAATAAATGGGGGAGAAGAGACAAATTTCCTGTGTAGAAGAATTCCAAATAATTTATATAGCTACTCTGTCCTCAAAGAGGTGGGGCATTACTCCCTCCACAAGTGTGGGCTGCACATAGTGACTTCCTTTCAAAGAGGACAGTATGAAAAGGGGGAGGGGGCGATTTTACAGCAGAGAAACCTGACTAGCACCACCTCAGCCAGGTGATCAAGGTCAACATATATGGAAATGGCATTTTGCCTCCGTGGTCCTCCTACCAACAACCCATAACTCCAATCTTATCATGAGACAAACGTTAGCCAAGTTCCAATAGAAGGATCCCTGGCAAACCACCTGACCAGTCCTCCTCAAAACTGTCAAGGTCATTGGAAACAATGAACGTCTGACAAACTGTCACCACTAAGAAGACCCTAAAGAGACATAACCAAATGTACTGTGGCACCCTGGATGGGATCCCAGGACAGAGAAAGGACAGAAGGTAAAAACGAAGGAAAGCTGAACAAAGCATGGGCTTTAGTTCACAGTCATGGACCAATATTGGTTTACTAGTTGTGACAAATATACCACCATAACGTAAGCTGTTAAGAACAGAAGAAACTGGGTGTAGGGTTTACAGGAAGTCTTTGTACAAGTTTCTCAATTTGTCTGTAAATCTAAAGCTTTTCTAAAAAGTAAAGGCTATTTAAAATGTTTGGGTTTTTTTTTAAAAAAAAATGCAAATTCCTGGGCCTCCTCTCCGAATCTCAGAACACAAGCCTCAGGACTCTGCATTTTAAGCAAGCATCTCAGTGGGTTGGTGTACCCTAAAGCCTGAAAAACAGTGTCTTAGAGACTCCCTGCTCAGAATAGAGACTCCTTGCTTGCAGTGGTTTGAATCCACACCACGGTGTTGCACAACTCCAGGGTCGCCATTGATATTGTGGTCAATTTACAGTGGTAACGGCCCCCGCGTAGTTGCGGAGTGGACACTGTGCACATTCGTCGGCTGCACAGCTTCCTGGGGCACTATTTTGATTCGTCTCCATATAACAACATGAGCCAACATCGAGCAATTGGGAAATTCTTCATTAAAGTCCAGAGCTCTGGGCTGCACTTCTCCATGCCTGGTTCCCTCCTGGCCTTCCTGCGGTGAGCTTAGGAGTGGCTCACTCCTCAGACAGGATGCATACTGAGCAGTTCAACAGTCTCTACCCCTTCCTATTGTTCCTAACACTTTAGGGCTGTTGTTGTCATGCCTGCATTGTTGGCTTTTTATAGAAAAAAAGCAAAAAGCAGTCCTGTGTATCTGGGTCACTATCAAAAGTGGGGAGATGAAAGATAAATCAAGTCAGTCTGTGGCTTTTTGTTTGTTTGTTTGTTTTGTTTTTTGAGGAAGATTAGCCTTGAGCTAACTACTGCCAATCCTCCTCTTTTCACTGAAGAAGACTGGCCCTGAGCTAACATCCGTGCCCATCTTCCTCTACTTTATATGTGGGACGCCTACCACAGCATGGCTTGCCAAGCGGTGCCATGTCCACACCCAGGATCAGAACTAGCAAACCCTGGGCTGCTGAGAAGCGGAACATGTGCACTTAACCACTGCGCCACCAGGCTGGCCCCAGTCTGTGGTTTTAAAACCTGGGAGAGAGTACCCTTTTTTGTGTAAGTGGGAAATATTACCATGCGATTAATGTGCAAGCTGCGTGTGTCTGTCGATGGCTTATGCCCAGCCTGTTTCCCTCAGTGATGGCGCCTGCGGACATATGAGGCCCCAGTTGGACCTCAGGCCAGAGAGAGATGCTGCAGTGATAAACAGACCAAAGGTGGATCCTGGAGGAAGAAGGAGGAGGGAGAATGAATCTTCCCTCCCCTCTGTTTCAACACGCCCTGAACCCCGCGGAGAGGCAGCTCGACCCCCCTCCCAGAATCCGGATCTGGCAGAGCTCAGCCAGAATCTGCATGTCCAGGTCCTTCGTTAAATGGCATGATCACACTGTTCCGGTTCTTGATTTCTAATTACTACTTTGGGAACAAACTGTCTCGTGAGTGTTCTGGCACAAATAGACAGACTGGATTTGAGAACTGTTAGCCTCCTTGCTGAAGTTCAGAGTTTAGTTACGAAAATGATAGTAACAATAATAGCAAGAACTTACTACTGGCAGGACCTGTTCTACGTGTGTTTTTAAAAAAATATATTAATTTATTTAATGCTCAGAAGACCCCTGGATGCAGGTATTATTATTATTACCATCATTCTCTGTTTACAGAGGAGGAAATGAGGTGGGGAGAATGAAGTAGACCTACCAGGGGTCTGTTGACACTAGTTGAGAACAGAGCTGGGATGTGAGGCCAGGCTCCAGGCTCTGGACACTTCACCGCTACACTCTACTACCCTGGCTCTCCCCAGAAGGGGAGCAGACTCCTAAGGTTGTTCAACTCTTACAATATATCGAGGTGCCATAAAAAACACTGAAGACATAATTACTTATTTATACTTTATGTAAATAACACATCTGTGCTCATATTTTAAGATGATAAAGAACATACAATGTATGATAACAGTATACAAATCATTTCTTTTAAATAGAATTGCTGATAACATGCCCTGACCTTTTCATATTTGGCATGCTGGACTGTTTGCTGCAATTTATATAAACTGCTGGGGGAAAAAAGTTGTTCTGCTGTGAATTTGCTTTGAACAGTTTTTTAAATGATACCTTTTATCTTAAAAATTCAGTTGAATTGTTTTCCTTATCAATCCAACTCTATGTTTTATTAGCAGATTGTGTTCCTTTCCATTAGGAAGTTTGGAGTAAAAGATTAGACTTTGTCAGTTAACATCACAAATGGATCATGATCAATGATATTTAATGCCTCTATTTTATGTGTAGAGTCTTGTAGGGGAGGAAGAGAATTTCTCTACCCATTCTAGGTCCTTCTGGTTGGTTTATGAATTAAATTGACATGAGACAGAATAACAGGAGAAAATCAAACAAAGCTTTATAACATGTATACATGGAGAAATCCAGAAAAACTGGGTAACTCGCCAAAATGGCTGAGGCTGCCAGCTTAAATACCATCTTCAGCTAAAGACAAAGGAGGATGGAGGCTGGCCCAGTGGTGCAGCGGTTAACTTCGCATGTTCACTTCGGTGGCCCAGGGTTTGCCAGTTTGGATCCCAGCTGCAGACCCATGCACTGCTTGTCAAGCCATGCTGTGGCAGGTGTCCCACATTAAGTGGAGGAAGATGGGCACGGATGTTAGCTCAGAGCCAGTCTTCCTCAGCAAAAAAAAAGAGGAGGATTGGTGGCAGATGTTAGATCAGGGCTAATCTTCCTTAAAAAAAAAAGACAAAGGAGGCCATTGGGATTGGTGGTTTGGAGCTTCAAAGGGGAGGCAGGCAATTCACATGAAAATGGAAAAGCAAATGTTTGATAGATAAGAATGGTCTTAGCAAGGACCCTCACAGACTACCAATATCCAGAGTTATCTATGGTGATGGTCTGTCTTGGGGACAGGCCTTTTATCTTAAATTCTTTTAGGCAGTTAGTGGGAAGGTCAAACTTTCTTTTAGAGTCTCTCGTTCTTAAAAATAATCAAGCCATCTTAAAAACAATTGAGCCAAAGAGACACATTTTGAGGTGGCTAATTCTGATCCCCCACAGTTTCATACACCATTTAAACTCCACAGTCTAGGAATAATATGGAAACGTGGAGACAACTCAAAAAAAAGAATAAAAATGATCAAAGGGTTGAAAAGTTACAGAAATATTTAGTCTGGAGAAGAGAGGGCTGAAGGTGTTTGAAAAACTGACTTCAAAGATGAATAATGGATCAGGAGGATATCGAACAGATGTTCTAGTCTCCTAGTGGCTGGTGGAGCAGGTTTGGTTAAGGATGTTACACAGAGCAACTGCAAGGGACTAAAATTGGGGCATCAGCACCAGAGATCAGGGACATAACCAACTATGGGCATGTTTTGGTTGGAAGAATGATAGGAGCACAAAGGCAGTAGTTTATGAAAGGATATTCAACTAGATGGACATATGGTCATACAGACTATCAAGGTCAGTGTCAGGATGCCACCACTCCTGTGGGTGTGTCTTCCTCTTTGGAGTGTGGCTGCTTCATGCAGGGTCCACCTGAGTCCCACTCTGTCTTCCAGGCATGTTTGCACAAGGTAAACCTCCTTGGCCTGGACCTGAGGACAGACCGCTATCAGCTAGTTCAGAAAAGCCATGTCATTATTCTTTCATATCTTTTTGGCCATTGCTGGGGTAGTCATTGTTGAATAATTCCCTTATAAATAAATACTCCAGTCCCAGCAGGCATAAAGACATAAATAATTGCCAAATCAGAATAATAATCTCACTTTAACATTTTAACCAACCCCAGTTTCTATACACATGTAATATCATTGAAATGATATGAAGCAGAATGTTAAATCCCCTTGTTTATGCAGTTCTACCAGTAGACGTTCTGAACCTCTCCTGGAACATAATTTATCTTGCAGTAGGTTTGGAAATCCCTTGTTCATACCTGGGATGGGGTGTGGAGGGATGGAGGGGAGGGAGGGAGGGACATGGTGTCGTCTTGAAATGTACCTGGGATTTGTTTAATCAGGTACAGTACAGTGACAGACATGGAGACAGCTGCCTTGGATGAAACGTTTATTACTTACAGTTCCCAAGAGGAGCGAGCACAGCATACCATATAGGGCCACGTGGAGAAGTACCAGGGTCAGTCAGCAAGCAGAAGAAACCAGGGGAGGGCACGGCCCAGAGCCTTTATCACGATTTCTGTAGGGAGAAATGGGCAAGGAAGGTGGGCAAATTTGAGCAAGTTTAGGATTGGATAGTTTGAATAATTTTGGTGTGCTCTGAGCTGTAAGGGTGGTCTCCAGCTGCCTGGGAGCTGGCCCTGGGGTGACTGAGGGCAGGGGAACATTGGCTTGGTGTATGAGAGTTAGATAAAGGAGGCATTTAGGGGGATGGGCTTTGGATTGGTGGTTTGCTATGAAAGACAGCCTCCCAGACAAGTTGTTTACTATCTCTAGGAATTAGCTAGCCCTGAGAGGGGCGTCTCTCCCAGCCCCAGGATGTTAAAGCATTGTAAAGTACAGAAAATAAACAACATGACTAATACAGGGGTCCAGTGACCCAGAACCAGATCTGAGTGACCTCTGTGAAAGACAATTCTAGTCAGGGAGGCTGCACATACAATCAGGGTGCGGGGGTACAACTGGCAACGGGGTGCCTGTCAGAGCACATGGTGACAGGACTGTCCACTGATCGTAGAGCATGAGGGCAGCCACAAGGATACTCTATTTGGAAAGCCAAGCAGACAGGGACCATCTTTCAGCAAAGGAGCTGATGAGTCCAGCATTCCCAGGCAGGTTGTTGGTCCTCGGAAGGGAGTGAGATGGTGTGTTAGTCAGAGTTCTTCAGAGAAACAAAATCAGTAGGATGTATAACTATATATCTATTTACATCTATATGTTACTCTCTTTCTCCATCTGTATCTATATCATCTATATCTATCCATCTATCTATCTATCTATCTATATCTGGAGAAAGGGAGAGAGAGAGAGAAAGAGAAAGATCTATTTTAAAGAATTGACTTATGTGATTGCGGGGTCTGGCAAGTCTGAAGTCTGCAGGGTAGACCAGCAGTCTGGAGACTCAGGGAAGAGTTGATGTTGCAGTTCAAGTCTGAAGGCAGTCTGAAGGCAGTCTGCTGGCAGAATGCTCTCTTCATCAAAGGAGGTCAGTTTTTTCCTTAGGACCTTCAACTGATTGGACGAGCTCCCCCCAACCCCCATAATGGAGGGTTGTCTTGGTCTGCTCGGGCTACGGTAACAAAAATACCATAGACTGGGGGGCTTAAACAACAGAAACGTATTCCTCACAGTTGTGGTGGCTGGGAAGTCCAAGATCAAGGCACCAGCCAATCTGATTCCTGAGGAGTGCCCTCTTGATTTGCAGACTGACACCTTCTTGCTGTATCCTCAAGTGGCAGAGAGAGAGAGCATTTCTCTCATGTCTCTTCTTATAGGGACACTAATCGCATTTATGAGGGCTCTACCCTCACGACCTAATTACCTCCCAGTGTCCACCTCCAATCCCCATCACGTTGGGGATTAGCCTTCAACATATGAACTTGGCAGGGGCCACAAACATTTAGCCTATAGCAAGGGTAACCTCCTTCACTCTAAATCTGCTGATTTAAATGTTAATCTCATCTAAAAAACACCTTCACAGTCACATGCAAATGTGTTTGACCAAATGTTTGGGTATCGTGGCCTAGCCAAGTTGACACACAAAACTCACCGTCACAGATGGGGTCAGTGAAGTATAACCCTAAGAGTAAGAAGTCTGGGAGCACGGAGCATGCACAACTCACTCACTGGGGCATGAGGCAGACAGGGGATCTCTGTAAAAGCTGAAGCCCACCCAACTGTAGAACTAGGAAAAGCAGCGAGTGTGGCTTGATGCTGCATTTCCCTTATTCATCTCATTCCATACATATTTATAGAATATATATATTCAATATATAGATTGAAGCCCTACTGTGTGCCTATCACTGTGCTAAGTCTTGGGAAAACAAAGACGAAAGACGGAAGAGATGCAGTTGCACGATGCCCACGACGTAGTGTGTCCTTGCTTTGATAGAGGAATGCAATGCCCAAGGTGCAAAAGTCACGCAAGGGTGTGGAATTCAGCCACCATCACAGAACAGTGGACTGGAACCTCTCAAGTCCTTATCTAACATCTGAATTGTCTTAGTGACTGGACCACAGGTTCATCTGCAGAAACAATTTAAACGAGCCGTGACTATAGGGACAGGTTGTGCTGGGGGCTGGAGCCCACTGAGTGAGTGACTGACAGCTTCTCCTTGATGCTGGACAGATCAGAAAACGACACCTTTAACTTAAAGCAACTTTAGATTCGGTGGACATCATGGGCAGAAAGATTTTACCAGTGCAATTTTGGGGTTCCTGATTTTATCATCATACTCATGGTATATGAGATCAAACACATTGTCACCTTTGTGACAACGGCATTGCCATGAAGAGCATGGTGGGCTGTAGCCCTGTGATTGCTGTGCAGAAGTAAAATCTCAGCATAGCTTTTACCTAGGTAGAAATTATGAAAGAGGAAAAGGGAAACAGATGAATAGCAGATGGAACAAGAAATTTTAAAATATGAATTAAAGAGAAAAGCTGCATGTTGCCTAGCGCTACCGTAAAAACACACACACACCAGGTGGCTTGAAACAGCCGACATTTATTGTCTGACAGTTCTGGAGGCTAGCGGCCCACACTCAAGGTGTTGGCAGGGCTGTGCTCCCTCTGAAGCCTGGAGGGGAAGATCCTTCCTTGCCTCTTCCAGCTTCTGGTGTTTTGCGGGCCATCCTTGGCATTCCTAGGCTTGCAGCTGCACCACTTCCATATCTGCCTCTGTTGTCACATGGCCTTCTCCCCTGTGTCTGTATGGGTCTCGTCTTATAAAGATATCAGTCATGTTGGTCTTTGGTCCCACCCCACTACATCATGACTTCATTGTAACTAATTATATCTGCAATCACCCTATTTGCAAATAAGATCACATTCGGAGATACGGGGGGCGGGGGTGGGTGGTTAAGGACTTCAACATATCCTTTTTTGGACACACAAGTCAACTCATAACATACTCAGAGGATTGAAGATGTAGGTGAAACAGAGTCCTGGGCTTAGTTCTCCATTTAAAAAAGTAGAAAAGCTAAAATCAATAAGCAAAATTAAGTGGCATATTATGGCCAATTAGGTTTTAGTAATTTACTTTGTACTTCCAGCTTCTTTTCTGAAATTTAGGAAATATCTTTGTATGTTCTTTTTCTTGCTAGCTGCTGTGGTAATGATATTCTTGCTGCATATGCATATTTCAATTGCATTCCCGTGGATTTACAATAACAAATATTGCCAATAGTGGAAATAAGAGTCATAAGGAATTTCCTACACAATATTTTAATGATTATCTCATAAGACAACAAAAAATAAAAGATCAAATGAATATGTTTTGTTTTAGAACATTATGTTGAATACATGAATTTGAATCAATGTGCTACTGGTCAGTACGACCTGGCCACAAAAACTTACAAGTAAGATTAAGCATTCGAGCCAAGAATGACCCTGCCGTCTCTGAACAGGTCTAAAAGTAAGCCCGTGAGAAATAAGCTCCTACTTCTGCTGAAACCACCTTGGGGGAAGTAGATCTGTGGGTGTTGGCCTTGGTCTGATGGATAGGAGGTGCTCAGGCAGTTCCATAACAGGACATGTCCGGATCAGCGGGTGAGATTATGATGTTTCGCATATCTTTCCTGTTTCAAAGATGCCTTGAAATCTAGCTTGCACCCTGGCAAGGCTCCAGAGCAGCTACATCATCAATCGCTAGCCATATCCATCAAGGGGAAGAAAATGCTGGCCCCACAAAAATGTCCTGCCCTGGGACCAGGGGTAAGAGAATAGAGGGAATAAGCAATTTGGTCTCACTTTCTTCTTCCCGCTTTTAGCAGATGCTGCTGGTGTCCCAACCATATCCTTTTTGCCTAACCTGGAGGTCACCTAGAGCTTCGGCAGACAATTCTCATACAACACCTGTGTCTCTCTGCCTGAGGGCTTTCTCTGGATGCAGGAGTTTGCTTGGCCCACACATGGAGCAGGCTGAAAGTGCAGGGGGATTTATAACCCCCAGGAGCAACCCTCAACCAGTGAGTTGCTGAACAAACAGCCCAGCTTCCTTGCCTGTTGGTGAGACAGTTTCGAGGTCTGTTCTGCTCAGTTTCTTGGAGGGTCTTTAGTAGGATTTAATTCCAGGTGCCCACAGCTGTAACGCGCTCATTATTGACTGCCCTCTCCCCTAGTTCCTCACCATGCTTCGTGGAATCACTGCCCAAATAGAGAGGGAGGATTTGCACCCAAATCCTTGTCTCAAGGTTGGCTTTGGGGGAATACAAACTAATAGCATTGTATCCAATATCCTCTTTTATGAGGAGTATTCAATTTGTTTAAACAATATGGATGGACTAGGAAATGAGGGGTGTTATACTGACAACACTGCATTGGAAGGCTAGGAATCCATTTCACTTTTATAACTATAGGGTACTATGAGCTAGATCCCATCCACTTGATCAAAATTACCCTCTGGAAAGAAAAACAGATAAGGAGCAGAATAATCCTATTTGTGAGCAATTATAAATATTCTCACCAATGGTTAGTGTTATGAAATATGTATGGCCATATTAAGATAATTAAAAGCTTCTGCGTCTATTTATAAATCATATACCTAAAAACAAGGTATAAGAAAATGTCTTAAACATCTGATAAGTAATTTTGAAGATTACCTAAAATTGTATTGTCTTTATTCACATTAAGCTGTTCAGACCCCAAGTGCAGTTAGCCGGGTATATGTTTGGCATAAATGGCATATATCTACTCTAAGAGTTCTCAAACCTAGTAGACCCAACTGCCTTTTATAACAAATATTCTGTAATTCTGCCTTGAATACCCTAAATGAAACTCAGGAAAATATGTTACACATAATTTTAATAGTCAATATAATGCCCTTACTTTGGTGTAAAGAAATAAAGAAGAGAAATGTATAAGAAAATGATACATATTTTGATCTGCAGGTGTTTGAATATGACTACATTAGGAGACACAATGTTTGCATCCACCTATAAATACACTAGTTTGTATATAAGAGAACGAAGAAATCAGAAGGATGCCACACAGGATGTGCAGAAAAATGAAAGAGCAGAGGGACGATGCATAACAGACTAAAAACTAGTGCAGGATGAGCGAGTATATGTGTGGTACCAACAGACCAGACATGTCTCTATGTGACATGAGAAAGAGAAGTAACCTTAATTGAGCCTCTGAGAAAGAGCAGATGGTCAGGGTGAAGAAGATGAGGAAGTGTGGTCGTCTCACAAACGTACAGGCTCTATATGAGTGGCTTAAAAATACTTCTCTATGTTTTGAAGGGGTAGTGATCAAGTTTTACAGAAAATTGATCTGTTTTGAAATCCCACCACATGTTAGGGCATATGTTCCATCTCTAGAACTCAGATTCTAGAGACCACATGCTTTGATATGTGATGGTAAACAGATGAATTGGAAAAAGAGAAATGATGTGGCGTGGACTTCTAAGGTGGGTACTGGAGGAAGACTGAAAAAAAAGGCAAACCCACCTCACTACTTCCCTAAAAAAACCCCACCATCATAATTTCCATATGTCACTTTCTTAGCATAGCTTTCTTACCACCGTGCTATGAAAATGAAAACCATAGCAGGATGGTGCAGGTGATAGTCAGCGCCCTCCCCTCTCCCCTGAGCCATAAGTATGTCTGGGGGCGTACTTCCCACCTGCACCTCTTAGCCTGCGGGCTTGCCCAGCCCCCGAAGCCTCTGTCCACTCATGTGAGGGCTGGAAGTGCTGGGGAACTGCATCCTTGGGGTAGGCCTCCGTGACTGATGGGAGTCAGTGGCTAAATACCCCAGCTGCCTCACCCTGGGATGACTCTGGGGCGCTGGCTCCAGGTGTCCACAGTGCTGATTTGTTTGATATTTCATCTCTATCAGTTTCCATCCTTCCCCTCCCTGTCTCACTTCCCATTCTCCCAGTGCTTTCCTAGGACCACTTCCAGAGAAACTCGAAACTCTGAACTTGAAACTTTGTCTCACAGTCTGCTTTTGGGGACCCAAACTAAAACAGTTGGTGATAATCTGAAATATTTTTATAAATTTTATTGATTAAATTTAATGAGGTTCTAATTCTGTTAAAGAAATCTCAAATGTTGTTACATTTTTGTTGCTTTTGTAGGAATTGTTCCAGTGCAATGAAACTCTTTTCACCTAAATACGCAGTTGGAAATACTATAATAAATATTGTAGCTCCCATTTTAAAGTGGACAAATCAAAGTCTTAGCTGAATCCAAAACTTTTTGTAATTAGATTAAATAATTCTTTTGTCCTCATCAGTCCTAGTCAATGTCTACTGATTTCTCCAAAAGGGTGCTGACTAGAATCCCTGGAAATTTGAGACGGGGCCCCCCAAGCAGAATGTGGAATGTGACATGGCCAGCAGGGACATAGGTCACAGGAGTTGTCATCTGTTTGGAATTCGATGCTTTAGAAGTTTGTGATTCTTATCTTTGTTGCTGATGTTGGCCCCCTCTACTACTTAGTAATCTTCAGGAAAGCTACCAGTCTATCTCTGCTATATGAAAGCAACACTATGCTAAAGGCAGGGTGACATACACAGGAAAAGGCACTTGTCTGGGATGTTTGGTCAGCAACTTTCCTCCAGGACTCACCTGCAGATTTTCTTTCTGATGCCAAAACCTTAGAGATGCTGTGTTTTAATTTATTAAATGAAGACATGCCTTCACAACAAGAGACTCAAAATGGGTGGGATACAACATTTGTAAAACACACTCCTCCCTGCTAGGAGCTCTCCCTTTCAAACTTATCGCCATTACCCCAATGTGGAAAGCATATTCAACAAGACATAGCAAGGCAAACGGTGATTCCTAGTGATTGACAGAATGAGTTCTCCATGATACAATCTAGAGAAGACACAAGATGGAAGTCTAAGCAAAGACAAGAGAAACGATATACACTAAGGGTTCTGGGGATAAAGGTTGGATGAATTATGCTAGTGTAGGGTCTCTCAGCCTCTGTACTATTGATATTTTGGGCAAGAGAATGCTTTTTTTTTTTTTTTGCTTTTTGGTGAGGAAGATTGGCTCTGAGTGAACATTTGTTGGCAATCTTCCTCTTTTTTTTTTCTCCCCAAAGCCCCAATACATAGTTGTATATCCTAGTTATAGGTCATTTTAGTTCTTTGTGGGATGCTGCCACAGCATGGCTTGATGAGTGGTGCAAAGGTCTGCTCCCAGGATCTCTTCCAGGGACCCCTGGGCTGCTGAAGTGGAGTGCACGAACTTAACCACTCAGCCATGGGGGCTGGCCCCAAGAAAATTCTTAATTGTGGGAGGTTGCCCTGTGTATGGTAAGATGTTTAGGAGTATACCTGTCATCTGTCCATTAGATGCCAATAGTGACTCCTTCTCCCAATTATAACACCAAAAATGTCTCCAGATATTAGCAAGTGTTCTCTGGAGGCGCAAATCACCCCCTGGTGAGAACCACTGCACTAGAGCGCCTCAGACTTTAATGTGCATACAAGTCAGCTGGGGGGCTTGCTAAATGCTGCTTTAATAGGGCCTGGCTCTTTAGTCCAAATGAGATCCTAGGTGAGGCCGAAAGTGCCCCTCCAAGGGCAAGACTTGCTTTTTGGAGGACGAACCTACAGCCTTCCAGTCAGCATGTACAGGTCCTTAGAGTGCATGGCAGGTATACACTCAAGTATGGATCACTGAAAATATTTTCAAGTAACTTTCATATTAAGTTATGCATTTCGTTGTGAAGAATGTTTGCAGAATTGAACTTAAATAAGTGAAGTGTTTTTTTTTAAACTTTAGATGCTTTATCTCCTATTTCAGCAGTTCTCAGACTTTAACGTCTTGGGATCCCTTTAACACTCTTAAAAATAACAGAATTGCAAGACCTTTTAATGTGGGTTTATACCTATCTGTATCTACCATATTAGAAATGAAAACTGAGAAATTTAAAAAATATTTATGAAATTCACTTAAAAATAACAATAATATACCCATTACATGTTAACATAACTAACATATTTTTATGAAAAATCACTGTGCTTTCTCAAGCAAAAAATTATGGGGAAGAATAGCATTACTTCACATTTTTGCAAATGTTCTTTAATGTCTGGCTGGATTCTCAGACCTGCTTCAGCTTTCAGTTTGTTGTGATACATTGTTCTGGCTGAAGTATATGAAGAAAATCCATCCTGACGCAGATACGTAGTTGGAAAAGGAAGCAGATTAATAGTCTTTTCAGATAATACAGCTGTTCATTTTTGATACTACGCCATAACTTAAGTGGTAGTTCCTTAAACAGTTGTAATGAGGAATCTGAAATCGTATCAATGAACTTTTTGTACTGTTACACTAAAACCTGTTGGTGTATCTTACAGTTTGAATTGACTTTTTTACCCATGCATGACTGTAACATCACTGTTCTGTCAACTGGAAAGTATTGGTTTGCTAAGTTATGTGGCCCTTCCAACCGTACAGTGGAAAACTCCACTGTATACCCCTGAGTGAACAAAGGTAAAAAAAGCCAAATGATGTCTTAGTATCGTTATGAAAATAGTTTTAGCTTTTTGGATTCCCTAAATGGGCGGAAGGTCCCCATAACTACTTTGACAACCACTGTCAGAGGTTTTGTAGTCAATCAACAGCTTCTACAAACATAAAGCACCTTTAAAGGATCATTTTATTGCAAAATAACTCAATTAGATGCATCTAAAGTTATATGTAAAGTGTATTTCAAGATTGTGAACAAACTTTACAAACAGGACCTAAAAAAATAAAAGTCACATATACTTTTGCCTTATAGAAATTATCAATGTCAATATTCTTGCCCACTGGCACCCCTTCTTAAGGGCAGGGACTGTGTTTTATTGATCCACAAATTCCACATTTAGCACAATGCCTGGCCCTTATGAGCACTCAACAGGTTGTTTTTAAAAAAAGCACGCTGTACATAATTTTGCAGCCTGTCCTTTTCATTTAGCCTTGTAGTTGATCAATTTCCCCATACTATGTATTCTTTAACGACTGCGCAATTTAAGTTTTCAGGCTCAAACTCATTTAAAAAACCGTGACTTTGCTTTTAGCAAAGAGTAACATCATTTTTCAATGGGGAAAACATTAAATGGCCTGGGCCCGGAAGGACGCGGGGGCAGAAGTGTGGGGAGCAGGGTCGCTCCCCACAGACTCGCCGCGCCGGGGACGGGTTGGGGTCCCGGAATAACGACGCTCGGCGCTTTGTGTGAGGATTACGTGCAGGACCAACGTGGGAAAACGGGGGCAGCCGGACCACCCCACTCCCCACGACGACCCCTTTCACCCACCGCGCGGCTTCTCGCCCTTGGCCGGACACCGGAACTCGACACGGTTCTCACTGTCAACAAACAGTCGCCGGTCGGGGGGAAAGGGGGGCGGGTGGGGTGACGGCCCAGAAAAACTGAGCATGCGTGGAACGCGCCGCGCGTCCCGTCCGGGGAGAGGTTAGAGGTCATGAGGAATGGCCCCGCGCCGGCGTTCTAGAGGAATCCGCTGCCAGCGCGTCTGCACGGGGCGTGTGGGGGGCGCTGAGCACTAGTGTGCGGCTCCCACAAATTCCTCCCACGCCATCCCATTCCTTTTTCCCAAGGGCACCCGCGGCGTCGGCAAAACCGGGAGAGGCGGACCCTTCCCGTCGTGCACGCACTTCCCCTTCCCAGCAGGAAGGGAGCCTCGGACGGAGCGCGGCGCCTCACGGGCTGCGCGTGCGCTGTTCACATGCGGCCCCTGGAGCGGAATCGAGTCTCGGGATTCGCCGCCCCGCCTGGAGTGCGCCTGCGCAGTCGCCGGGTGCCTCCACCTCCGTTTCCCCTCCCCGTCCTCCCGCGGGGGCTAAGGCTCTGGCGGGACCATGTTCACCAGCACCGGCTCCAGTGGGCTTTGTGAGTACCGGCCGCCGCCGTCCTGGCTGTCCCCTACATGCCATCTTGCGCACCTCCTTGAGGAGGCTGGGGCAGCGGGAACCCTCGGAGTTGCGGGAGATTTGGGGGCAGTCCTCCATCCCCGTTCCCGAGCCTTGGTGGTTCCTGCCCGTGAGGGGCAGCGGGCACCGCCCCCACCTCAGCCTGGCGGGGCCAGGGGGACTGAGTCCGGCCGCCAGCCCCGGCCCCCACCTGTGAGCCCCAGGTGCGATGCTCAGGTGTCCCAGTGGGCCGGGCAGTTAGGGCCGGGCTGGGTACCCTGGTGTTCTGCCCCGGCCCCTTGCCCTCGGCGGCGCGTCTGCCGGGCTGAAAGAAGAGGCTGTCCCGGTGGAGGCGGTGCTGGACGCCTGCCCCTTCCTTGCTCCGTTGCTCCATTCATTTAGGCTACAGAGGACCGAACTGGCTCTCCCCCGGATGCAAGTCCCAATCTCTGCTTCAGGAGCTGACACTTCAGTTTTCCTTAGATTTCTTTCTTTCTCAGTCTCCCTTAAGAGTTTTTAGACAAACAAAAAATGATTCAAGTACTTTAAAGTGGAAGGAAGTTGTTTGTTAAGAAAGTGCGGACATTACTGCAGAGCGTTGCTGTGATATTCTACTTGAGTGTCAGTGGTGGTCAGCAGATAGAGGGCAGAGAAGTATATATAGCCTTTTAAACAGCTCTGTTTTTCTCTTTGAAGTTGTTTGACTTTTGGTTAGGCGGACTGTATGTTAACCAAACAGCACTGAGATTAGGCACTGATACAGCAACAGTGAACCATTGGAACAGCTGTAATTTTGCAATTGCTTGTCACTGTTAATACTTCTTTATACATGTAAAGTTAATCTTGCCCAAGTGAAGAAGCAGGTGACATTTCCAAATACTGAAGATCTGTTGTGAATGTTAGTAGAATACATGCCTTTGTCTGAGAGTTAGCATAGAGCCATAGGCATAATTTTAAACCTTCCTCGTTTCTCAACTTCTCAGGTTTTGAAGTGGGTTTAATATTCATGATTTCCCTTGTTTCATAATTAATTTGATTTATGGCATCTTTCAGGCATTGGCCTCAGAGTAGGTTACAATTACTACCTAATTAATCTTCCCCAAACTACCCTTTGGATAAAGAACATTATGAGTGTTGCAACTGAAAGTCAAGAAGGTGGTGTGGTTTTCCTGGGATCACACAGTGATTCATATACTGGTGGATATGAGATTAATGGTGGAATCTTTCCATTTAAGTTGGTCTTTCAGCATTTTGAGCTGCCCTTCCTTACTGACCAAAATACACATAAAAAATTACAAAGGCAAGAAAAATCTGTTATTGGTTACTATGCTATATTAGCCATTATATTGGCACAGTTTATTCAAATTTGACGTAGGATGACTCTGGGGATGGTAATACTTTATTATCTGTGGCACAGGGTGGATGAGTATTGACTTCTAAGAACCAAACTGCTGCCCAGGGAGAGGCCTAGGCCAGGGGCTCTCCTCAGCTGTCTTGCCCTGTTTCTAAAATAAGTGTATTTGCAGCTTAAGAGTTGATGGGATGACCGTTCCTCGGAAGGCTGTGTCTTATGTGTTCATTTAACAAACATTTTGAGCAGCTATTGTGGGCCGGAACCTGTGCTAGGCACTGGGAATGCAACGTTGAACAAGTCTTAATCCCAATGCTTACAGTGGATTTTAGGCACAGGTTTCCCAGGACTGGTCTTTTGGCAAGTCTGGATAACTTTAAAACAGTTATCCTGTTTTAAAACTTTTGTTTGCAAGGCTACCCGCTGAGAGGGAAGTGATTTCCTTTAGATAGGAAGTGTGGCTCTTTGGTAAGTCAAAATTCTGATCCTGGGTAAGTCTCCTGAGGAAGAGTGAGCTGCCTACCCCTGCCCCCATGGCAAAAATCCCTGCTATTTCCTACCACCTGCATATTTCCCCTGTTTTGTGACTGTAGTTAATGGTGTTTTAGTGTTACACTTGCTTTCCTCTCTCTCTCATTCGTTTGTTCATTCACCAGGTGTCTATTAAGTACCCATGTAAGCCACACACTGTTCGTGTACAGAGGATAAAGTGGTAAATGGGGTAAAGGAGACCAGTATCAAATAAGTTAGCAAATAATGTGGTTTCACATAGCGATAAGTGTTATGAAGAAAATAAGAGGATAATGGCATAGACTGAAGTTATGGTGACCACTGCAAGCATGGTCAGGGAAGATATCTGAGAAGGTGACATTTGGGCTGAGACCCAAATGGTGTGAAGGAGCCAGCCAAGTAAGAGTTGTTGAAAAATGTGCTTTTTGCAAAGAGGGAACAGCAAGCACAAAGACTCTGAAACAGGCACAGCAGGGCGTTTTGAAGTTGCTAAAGAAAGCTGATGTCGCCAGGGCGGTAAATCAAGGGAAGAGCATTTGTGACCATGTCTGAAATTATATTGCTGTCTGCTAAGTCTTGCAATTATGGCTGGATAAAAGTGCATGGGAATTGTGTTCATGACTTATTGTAGAGTCCTTGCTTATAGGCCAGTGCTACCAGTGCTAACTATGCATTGAGTAACAGCTGTATATTTATTACATTTATTAACAGGTGTTTCCATTATTTATTCACTTCACAGTATATTCACTGTGTAACAGTGGACTCAACCAACATTCGTTGCATGTCTAGTGTATTCCAGGTGTAGTTCTCACCCTTGAGGAGTTCAGTGTCTAGTGGGGAAATTTTTTTTAAAAGAAATTAAACAACAACTGAACTTGGTGCCGTGGGTTTATTGCAGGGGTGGGCTAGCAGGGGGAGAGTCACAGTTGTTAAATCAGACTTCTCAACATAGGCGATATTTGAGTGGACTTTTGAGGGACGAGTAAAAGTTTGTCAGACATACAATTAGGGAGAAGGCCTCTAGAGGGACAGGACCTGGGCAGGTCCTGGCAAAGAGGCGGGAGGTAATGACTTAGAGGGTTGTTGATTATGGCTGGAGTCAGCAGTTCCTAAGAGGCGTGCAGTGAAATCAGTCCAAGGGCAGGTGAGAAGAGAACTGGGGACAGAACCTGATGAGGGAGAAGAGGAGGAGCCTGGGAAGAAGACTGAGGAGTGGCCAAGGCTCCTCCACCTCGGGATACAGACAGGAGTGAATGATAGAGCAAATTCCTGAGATGCAGCGGGCCCTGTCTAGAGCACGGGTCAGGAATGCTTCACCTGGCCATGGGAGGGAGGATGGGAGATTGTTCTTGGTGATGAGAGCAGTGTTTTCCAAATGCTGCTTGTGTCCTGGCAAAAAATCAGCCATGGAGCTTTCTGAGTGTCCAGATTCCTGGGTCCTATCCCAGAGAGTCGGATTCAGAAGGGCTAATGTAGGGTTCAGAAGTCTGAATTTTAAAAGCATCGCCAGGAGATTCTAATGGACAGACAGATTTAGATCAAGGCAAGATGGTGGCCTGCAGGGGGGTAGGGAGAACAGTTAGAGTCTAGTGGGGAGATGCCGAAGACCCGGATTAAGGTATTAACAGTGAGAATGGGCAGGATGGAGAAGAAAGATTCCAAAGATGTGGAAGCAGGTAGGTTGTGTCAATAAAGCTTGTTGGATTGTGGGGGAGAAAGGAGTTGAAGGTGACTCTGGGTAGACAGATAGTGTTACCGTTCACTAAGATAGGGAATGCAGAGAAGAAGGAGCTCATTTTGGGGGAGGATGAGTTCAATTCTGGACGTGTTTAAAGTTGAGGGGTTTATAAAGTGCAGTTGGAGATACCAGGGGACATTTAGAGAGAGGGAGCTGGACTGGACGTGGTTAGGTGGGAGTTATGCCATGGATGTGAATGAGGGCGTCAGGAGCAGTGAGTAGATTAGAAGGCTGCGGACAGAACTTTAGGCCGTTCCAATATTAATAAGGGATGGGTAGAGGAAGAGGAGACTGCAAAGTAGGCAGAGATGGGTGTTTCTTTGGGAGAAACCTGTCTTCCTCAGTCTGGTTTGATTTACCCTGATTTACCCTCTTTCATTGTAAACAAACTCCTCCAGCTTCTTCACTGTCTCTCGTCACAATGACTCTGATTGCCAGACTCTTGATCCCCTCGTTGTCTCGAGTTTACAGCTCATTTTGGGCACCTTCCATATCCAGTCTGGAACCCAAGTTGTGCTCACTTCAAAACTCTCGGAGGCCTGGTACTGCCATCCTGCTTTCCTCATCTAGCCACACCCCCAACCTTGTATTAATTTATGGTGTCTAATCTGAGCTGAGTTGCTGGAACCACTGCTCAGTTATGTTTCTTGGATTCGGTCATGTCTGTATGCTGTTCCCTTCATCCCTATCCTCAGGACTGTTCCAGTCTCCACCCATTCCACTCTTAGCCTGTCCAAAAACTAAGGCTATCACCTGGGCAGGCCGTGCCCTAACTTGTGTCTACACTTGAACAGTTGGTAAAGACTTCCCAGTGTAGGCGATAACTGAGCTAATTTTTGAGGGATGGCTAAAAGTTTGTCAGGCATGCAAACTTTGTTCCTTTCCCCCAATCTAGAAGGATGAAGCACCCTTCTCCTAAGAGGCCCACCCTCCATCTATTCTTAACTTGTTCTTTGCTGCCTTTTCTAACGACACTCCTTCATTCTTTCTGGGAGAATGAGCCTGGCACATACTTAAAGCTGATGCTTTCTCCTGTGGGTGCCCAGTGGGCTCCTCAGAGACTCCCAGAGTACTTCAGATCCCTTATCTGTGGAAAGGAGGTAATATTATCTATTTTATTGGGTTGTTATGAAGATTAAAAGAGTTAATATGTGTAAAGCTTCTAGAATTTTGCCATGGTAAATACTCAGTCAGAGTTAAGTACTTTTAACTGGATCCTTCGTCTGAGTCTATCCTTAAATGTACAAAAGCATAACCACCGCATCCATTGACCTTATCCTGTACTTTCCCAACTGCTGACCACTTTCTGTCTTCTTCCCAGCCGACCTTCTGGAGAGATGCCTTCACTTTTTTCCTTCCTCATTTCCCCTCACTCCTTAGCCCTCTGCAGTTTATCAGCTCTTCTTTGCTGGTCACCCCTGTGGCATGTTCTCTGTTCTGTGCAGCCGCTGCTGCCCCACCGCTCCACTAAAACTGCTCTGGATCAGCCAACCATGGGCTTCCACGCCAACAGATCTAATGGGTGCTTCTCAGTCCTTATCTTAGTGGAATGTTCTCTTGCTTTGGCCTTGATGAACACTTCTCTCTAAAATTCTTTACTCCTTGACTTTTGTTTTTAAATTCCATACTTCCCTGGCTCTCTTCATACCTCCTGACCTCATCTACTTAGATTTTTTTCATATCCTCTACTGCATTTGGCATAAATGGGGTATGGATCACTTTAAGGAGAGCAGTTTCAGGGGGTCATTAAGGCCCAGACCTGCTTTTGTTGAGGTAAGGAGTGAAGCAGAGGCGGAGAGTACACTGTAGGGATAGGCAGTGGGGTGAATCTAAGGGAGAAAGCTGAATTCAGCCCTTTGGAGACTCAGATGCTGGTCAATGCCCAGGGTGTCATGCTAACTAAAATTCACACAGCACTGAGGTGGGAACCAGTGAGAAATACAGTTTTCAATTGAGCTGAAACTTTTCCTTGAGTGAAACTGTTTTTGATTCGAAAGGTTAGTTAGGGAGTCTGGAGTCAGATGCAGTTAGGGAAGTTTGATGAACCCAAGGTCCAGTGGTGTCTCCTGTGGGAAGGACGTTCATCTCGCTCTAGAGATGGGCGAGCCATAAAGACTGGTGGGGTCCTTCAAGGTCCCCAGCTTCATTTCAGTATTTAGGGTCTTCAGTATTCATGTTCCTGAATCCTCTGTCCCCAGCATAAATGCTGAAATGGACACGTCCAGAAATTACCACTGCACGGTAATTGTGTTCTCGGGAAGGGCCAAACCATGTTCTTGCTGACATATTCTTTCTTGAGGTATATATTCAGTATGTTGAATACAAAACTTATGGGAAATGTTCAAAATAAATCTTCATTTTTGTCTCTCACCATCTCTTTAAAATGTACTTGGATTGGAAAGCTTTTTGCCTTTATGAAAATGTATCAGGCCTTATGACTTTTTATTCACTCTTCAAGTTATTGATTCAACAACCATTTAATGAGCACTCCGGCGAGCCAGCCACTCTTCTAGGTGCTCAGAATTCAGTAGTAAATAAAAACCAAAAGGCACATTCAAATAGCAATAATCTTAGGTAACAGAAGTCACAAAACATAGGCTCAATTTAAAAATTAAAAGTTTCCAGTTCAAGATATTAATCAAGACTCCAGTCTTCACTCAAAGATAAGACTTTTTCTCCCTCCTTCTCCCAGTTAAGACTTGTAGTTGGCAACCACTTTCTGTGAGAGAAAGGGGTGTGGTTGGTTTCTGCTCCTTTTCTGTTCCCCCTGACCCTCAGATTTCCTGTTTTGACCTTACCGGGTTCTACATGGGGTGGAGTGGAGGAGGGAGGAATGGTGAGGAACTAGGCTAGTTCTCATGTGGCTCTCTGAGCCAGGCACGTGGTTAAAGCTGACTCTGCCCTGTGGGCTCTCGAAGATTCCTGTGCTGGCTACCTCCTGACCTGGGAGGATGCATCTTTATGTTGGTGGGCTTTGTTTGGTGACTCTTCCTTAGCTCCTAGGACCTTAGGTCCACTTACGGTTTCCTCCTTCTGGGGTCCTTTTGGCCTTATTGAGGGTGATGTTAGACTGAACCAAAGATGACCCCACTGCTGACTCCTGCATGTGGTCCATCTCTGCTCTGCTGGAATTGCTTATTCTTTGCCTGGGTTGTGCGTTTTGATCTCAGTGATCAACATGGCTTCTCCTCCTTCTTCTCTCTAGAAATCTGCTGTGCCCTGCCCTCTGGGGTCCCATATTTAGCTCACTGAATAGGCTCATTGAGCCCCCGACTCGGCTTGAATGTGAGGGTGTGGTTGTACTCACAGCACTGCCACGGTTCACTCCACAAAATTCCTCTCTTCGCAGCAGAGAATCTCCCCCTTCCATTCACTCTTTTTATATCATCATTGGACTGAGAGGAATCTGAGAGTCATGGGGCTGCTTTTGATTCGTTTTCTTTGTAAATTCTGCATTTTGGTGTGGAGCCTCCTGTTGTATCAGCAACCCTTAGTGGAAACTCCAATTTTATCATCTTTTTTCACTTGGGTTTCTATTTTGTGGGCCAAGAATCAGTTGGCTGGCCTCTCTAAAGTTGACTTGAGGATTTATATATTTCTGCTCTAATTTCATTCTTTGTCACAGTAAAGGATTAACTCAGCAGGCCTGAGTTGCCCAAGCCGTGCATAGTTGCCTTTAATACTTGACTCTGTGGATAAGCTATTTCCCACATTTCTTCAGTTTTAGGGAATGTATCTTTGAACCTCTCAAGGAATATAGTAATTATTCAAGAATTTTAACTGAGAAGGAAAGACAGAAAAGTAGAAAAGGATAAGCTTGAGGGAGGATGCTTTTTTTAAAAAATTTTTATTGAGTTAATGATAGGTTACAATCTTGTGAAATTTGAGTTGTACATTATTGTTTGTCAGTCGTGTTGTAGGTGCACCACTTCACCCTTTGTGCCCACCCCCCACCCCCCTTCCCCCTGGTAGCCACTAATCTGTTCTCTTTGTGTACATTTTTAAATTCCTCATATGAGTGGAGTCATACAGAGATTGTCCCTCTCTATCTGGCTTATTTCACTTAACATAATTCCCTCAAGGTCCATCCATGTTGTTGCAAATAGGACGATTTTGTTCTTTTTTACAGCTGAGTAGTATTCCATTGTATATACATACATACATACATACATATATATATATATATATATATATATATATATATATATGTACACCACATCTTCTTTATCCAATCATCTGTTGATGGGCACTTAGGTTGCTTCCACATCTTGGCTATTGTAAGTAATGCTGCAATGAACATTGAGGTGCATAGGACTTTTGAAATTGCTGACTTCAAGTTCTTTGGATAGATACCCAGTAGTGGGAGTGGGATAGCTGGGTCATATGGTAGTTCTATTTTTAATTTTTTGAGGAATCTCCATACTGTTTTCCATAGTTGCTGCACCAGTTTGCATTCCCACCAGCAAAGTATGAGGGTTCCTTTTTCTCCACAACCTCTTCAACATTTGTTACTATTAGTTTTAGATATTTTTGTCATTCTAATGGGTGTAAGGTGATATCTTAGTGTAGTTTTGATTTGCATTTCCCTGATGATCAGCGATGATGAACATCTTTTCGTGTGCCTATTGGCCATCCATGTATCTTCTTTGGAGAAATGTCTGTTCATGTCTCCAGCCCATTTCTTGGTCAGGTGGTTTGATTTTTTGTTGTTGAGTTGTATGAGTTCTTTATATATTATGGATATTAAGCCTTTGTCAGATGTATGACTTGCAAATATTTTTTCCCAGTTAGTGGGTTGTTTTTTGGTTTCAATCCTGTTTTCATTTGCCTTGAAGTAGCTCTTTAGTCTGATGAAGTCCCATTTGTTTATTCTTTCTATTGTTTCCCTTCTCTGAGAAGACATGGTGTCTGAAAAGATCCTTTTAATACTGATGTCAAAGAGTGTACTGCCTACATTTTCTTCTAGAAGCCTTATGGTTTCAGGTCTCACCTTTAGGTCTTTGATCCATTTTGAGTTTATTTTGGTGAACGGTGAGAAAGAATGGTCAATTTTCATTCTTTTACATGTGGCTTTCCAGCTTTCCCAGCACCATTTGTTGAAAAGACTTTCTTTTCTCCATTGTATGCCCTTAGCTCCTTTGTCGAAGATAAGCTGTCCATAGATGTGTGGTTTTATTTCTGGGCTTTCAATTCTGTTCCATTGATCTGTGCACCTGTTTTTGTACTCGCACCATGCTGTTTTGATTACTGTAGCTTTGTAGTATGTTTTGAAGTCAGGGATTGTGATGCCTCCAGTTTTGTTCTTTTTTCTCAGGATTGCTTTAACAATTCTGGGTCTTTTGTTGCCCCATATGAATTTTAGGATTCTTTGTTCTAATTCTGTAAAGAATGTCATTGGGATTCTGATTGGGATAGCGCTGAATCTGTAGATTGCTTTAGGTAGAATGGACATTTTAATTATGTTTATTCTTCCAATCCATGTATGTGGATTGTCTTTCCATCTCTTTATGTCGTCATCCATTTCTTTCAGAAAGGTTGAGGGAGGATGCTTTTAAAAAGTTTCTTTTCAGTCTAAAAGTAAGATTAACCACATTATAGAAAGTTTGGAAGATAGAGAAAAACCACTGTTAGCATTTCAGTTAATTTTCTTCATCTTTTTTCCCCGTACACATTTAAGCTCTTGTTTTAAATGAGCTGATTTTGTTATTATAAAATGAATACATTTACATCAAAGAAAATTCTGAAATATGGAAAAGCAGTAGGGAGAAATAAAAATAGCATTTATTGATATCTTGAGGTTATACTTTTTCCAGTGCAAAAATGAATATCCAAATAATTAAAAATAAATTTATCACACTTGAATACTATTTTGTAACTTGCTTTTATTGCACACAACAGACTCTTAAAATGTAATCATAATGGCTATGTGTGTATTCTGCCTTTTTGCACTCTGCTTTTTTCTCCTTTGTTGTAGGCATTTCCTCAGTATGCTATTCTTGCAGAATTAGGTTGGTGTCTCCATCCTTTTATTTTATTGTAGGAATGCTGAGAGCTTCTTAATTTTGATGCTTTTGGAAGTGAAAGAAGATTAAATAAAGAGTATTATCTTATAACTTTTGATACATACTGCCAAATTCCAGCCTCAGAGGATGATACTTATAACTTTACCAGTAATTTAAGGGAGAAAAGCTTGCTTTACTTAAATTATTACATTTAATTTCCACGTTAACTCTAAGTAGTGTTAGTCTTCTTTTTCCACAAATGAGTATGTTGAGGCTCAGAACATAATATGTTTCGGATTACACAGCTAGGATGTGGAAGAGTGAGCATTTGAACCCAGGTTTGCCCGCCTCCAAAGTCTGTGCTCTTTCCACTGTGACATGCCACGTTAAAGGGACTAAACTGCTGGAAATTTAGTCCCTTTAAGGAAAATGGCTAGGAGCAGTGGCAATATAACTTCTAAGCCTTAGGAACAACATCCGGGAAAAAGAATCAGAATCTAAATGAGAGTTCTACATATCTCTATATAATTTCTTAGAATTTTTCAATCTACAGCTAAGTGTGAGTTATTGTTAGTTTTACTTATGTAATAGTTACTATAACTGTAAATTTTACTTACGTAACACTTACTACCAGGCACTGTTCGAAGCAGTTTCCATGTAGTAACTCATGTAATTCTCAGAACAACCCTGTGAGCTAGGTAGGATTATTCTTCCCTATTTGCAGGTGAGGAAGCCGAGGCCCACACTTTTCAGTAACTGTCCCAAGATCACACAGCTCGTGAGGAGCAGGACTAGAGTTTGAACCCAAACAGTCAGGCTCTGTATTCTGTGTTCTGAACAAATGCACACCTCTGCTTTTCAGACTTAGAGAAGTTTATTTACGTTTGTCTCTCTTGACCACTGGGATATTCGTAGGCCAATGATGAAGGTCGTAGCTCAGGTTAGCAGTGGAGCTTCTTTCCCCATGACTGGAAACTGCATTTCTGTGTCCTGGCAAGTCGCTCCTCGTTCCTCCCTGTGTGACCGCTGCAGCTGCTGACTCATGTGCTCCACCGAGTTCCTTCTGATGGCTTTCCATCCACAGGTCTCCCTCTTTCTTCCTAAATCAGAACAAGATCCAGTTTTACTTTCAGTAGAGATGTTTTGTGTCCTAATTAGGATCTTTTCGTAGTAGCTAATGCACTATTTAATTCTATCGTGTATTTTTCTCATTCCCTTCTCTTCCCTTATTAGTCAAGTTATTGTCTTCCTTCTCCAACTTTCTCCATTCTAAACTTGTCTTAATATCAGTTTCACTAATGAAGGTGGAACCTACCTTAAATCAAGGTACTTTAAAAATGCATTTCTATAGAATATTAATAAGTACAGCCTGATAAAGAATATCTTGTAAATAATTTACTCCAGCAGTTTTGAAGTGTGCTTTGTGGAACAGTGGTACTTGAGGGGCTCCTTAAGTTTTTTTTTTTAATTAAAAAATTGTTTTTATATTTAAACCAAAAATTGTATTGTTCAGTTTATTTTACTTTTTACAGCTTTATTGAGATATAATTGACAGAAATTTTATATATTTACATTGTATGTGATTTTTTTTGTTGAGGAAGCTTGACCCTGAGCTAACATCTGTTGCCAATCTTCCTCTTTTTCTTACTTGAGGAAGATTGTTCCTGAGCTAACATCTGTGCCAATCCTCCTCTATTTTGTATGTGGGACTCTGTCAAGCTGTGGCTTGATGAGCAGTGTATAGGTCCGTGCTAGGGATCAAAACCTGCAAGCCCTGGGCTGCCAAGTGGAGCATGTGATCTTAACCACTACACCACTGGGCTATCCCCTGGCTGTTAACATTTTTCAAAGCAAAATTGGGCCTATATACAGTTTCATATTCCTTTTTCTTTTAACCTTCTTAAATGAATTTGCACTATGTCGTTAAGAGTGTTCAAAGCTGACTTTTAACATTGTTTTTGTTTTGCCTTACTACAACATTGAAACATGCTTGCTGCTAAAAAATTAGAAAAGCACACAAATACATAATATAGAGATGACTAGTCCCATGTAATTACTCTCCCACCTAAATAACCATCACTGATAGTTGAGTGCTCAGTCTTATAGACTTTTTCCATGCAAGCGCTTACCTATGCATCCTTCCTCTTGGAGACACACTTACATATACATGCATACACATATGTGTACATGGTGTACACAGAAGTGGCATTTGAGCATATATTTTGTTGTGTTTTCCCAATGTTATCTTAGATAGAGAATCGTGACTTTGAAGGATTATAACATGTTTTCGTATTGAAGTATTTTTCTTCAGTCTTTTCCCATTTAAACAATGTTGTGGTGAACATCTTTATAACTAGGTTATTGATCACATCTTTGACTTCATCCTAAAGAAATGATCACAAATGTGGAATTACAGGAAAGAATAGGAACATTTTAAAGCTCATGATCTGTGTTGCCACATCCTTCTAGAAAGGTTGTAGCGCTTGACACTTCTCGGCAGTTTAGGATCCTGTCTTTCTCACCAAAGTCTTGTTAGCAGTTGAGCACTTTAACTTAAAATTATTTTTGCCAGTTGAGAGGTTAAAAAATGGCATTTCATTGTTGAGTTAATCTGCATTTCTTTGAATGCCTGGGAAGGTGAACTTTTTTCCCCTTTCATATTTATTAGCTATTTTAATATATTTTTTATACTGATTTGACTGTTTGTGTCCCTTACCCATTTTTCTTCTCTTGAAGTATTAGTTTTGTTTTGTTTTTTTAATTTGTAAAAGCCCCTTAAGGGTGTTAACTTTTGTCTTGGTGTGTGTTGCAGATATTTTAACCACTTTTCAGTTGCTTTTTAATTTTAATCATGAAGTTTTTTCATATAAAAATTTTTCTTTCATGAATAAGTCATTAAAATAAAGGGATTTATTAGCTCATAAATTTTATTTGGCCAAATTCATTCTTTTCTTTATCAAGTCCTAGGCCTCCTGAGATCTGTTAAATATTCATCTAACATTTTTTGTGTCTTATTTTGTCTAATTATGCAGATAATATATACTCCTCGTACAAAGTCAAACAACGCAGAAGAAGAGAAAGTGAAATTTTCCCTTCTCCTCAATCCCAACAACACTTTGGAGGATATTCTTGTAGATTGTTTTTCCCCATGAATCCAGTGTGTGTGTGTCTACTTAATATAAGAGTAATCTATGCAAATGGTAAAAATGTTTAAATAAGGATATAATATGAATTCTCACTGGGAGTGACCATTTTTAAATTCTTTTTTTTTTTTTGCTGCTTCTAGTATAGCTACTATTACAGCTTTAAATGATGTATTTATGCGTCTGTTGATTTATCAATTACTGGTTCTGTTTATGGATTCCCCATAATGAAAGAGGAGGAATTTGCATACCTCCAACCTCTCCTTCATCTTTTAGTTTTGATTTGGTTACCCCTTGTAATGGTTACCTTTATAATTTTAAATGATGGGAAAAAATCTTAGTTTCTTGATTTATCGGTTTTTGGCACAATCGGTAGACTCCTGTGAAAATGAGAAATTAGCCTAAGAACATGTGTATCTCTTCGTACTCTGATTCCTGATTTATATATGTATGCTGTGTGTGTTTACAGTCTGCTCTGTATTGGCAATTAAGCTTTCTGTGCTTTGTCTCTTGGGGTTTTTTTATATAGAAAATCAAAACAATAGCTATATTTACATTATTACACTTGTATATTTATTGTAGAGCCCAGGTGTGTGATTGGCGTCATAGAAGGAAATGAAGCCCTAAGTCAGAAAACCTGTGCTGCTTCAAGGAGTTTCTTAATTTCTTTTGATATTTCTTCACTACTTTAAGTTCACACTCAGCTACTATTTCTTGAATCTTGCATCATTTTCTTCTTGGATTCTTCCTTGTTTTTTTCCTTGGAGTAAACTTTTTGAGTAGAGGACACAGGTGGTGAACTTTCTGGATACTCGCTTGGCCATTCTTGTACACGGCGAAAGACTGGATTTGTCAGTAGCTGGTGTGGGTTTCCTCTTTATTTATGGCTAGATCTTTGTCCCCAAGAGGCCTGTACCTTAAATGGCAGGGCTGACTGTAGGCTTTATTCATGTGAGGCATATGAATAGACCGGTTTGCATATAGCATGTAGGGGTGGAGCAGGTGACCAGGCAAAGGACAGTGAGAGTCCCCTGTAGTGAGCAAAGTTAGATGGGCTTGACTCTTTTTATGAATTTTGCTCTTGAGTAAAGATGCCCTTCTTCTTGCTGTCCCCCTCCCACCATTCCCTATTGCCCAGACTGTCATCTCTTTTGGAAGTTTGAAGTTTCCCCAAGCTCTTTTCTACTTTTTCTCAGACCTCCGACCCTCTACGTGTCCTCTCTATGCAAATTGTCCCCTTTCTTTGGAGAGTGTTTCTTAGATTTTATTTTGGGGGCGAAGCCTTTTCTCCAGCTGGGGTGGTCAAATGAATGACTGTGTGTGAGAAGGAATGAGAGAGAGTGTGTCAGGGGGTGGGGTTTTGTGGAAAGACCGAATGGCCCAGCTGTCACACGTGCACGTGTGGCACTTATACTACTGGGGATGGTTTAAACAGGATGTAGGCCCAACATTAAGTGCCATTGAAACAAAAGTGAAGATAATGACTCCCATTTCAGTTAATTTTTGTCCTAATTGTATCAAAGAGAAAGCCTCAGTTTGATGCTAGTCTGAAATACCTCTCTTAATCGCAGCTGTCCGATAGACAGTCACCTCAGGGATGGTTTTGCAGGCCAGACTTTGAAAACTGGCAGGCCACTCAGATGTGTTTTGTTTGATCTTTGTGTTGGTGGTGAGGGTGGGGTGGGGGACAAGGAGGAGAGTTACTTTCTAACATATTAAAATTAGAATATTTCAGACAGAAATCCAGATTTCTCTTATCTCTTGAGGCAATGATCTGGCGACACCAGGGCTGTATGACAAAAATCCACTGATCAAGCACCTTTTGCCATCTCCTTCTCCTGTTTCACTGATTCCTGCCTGGCCTCCTTATGCACTGAATTTACAACAGATTTTCTTGCCAGTAACCATACATTTTCTCTTTTTAAAATTACCTTTTTGGGCCAGCCCGGTGGCACAGCGGTTAAGTGCGCATGTTCTGCTTTGGCGGCCCAGTGTTTACCAGTTTGGATCCCGAGTGTGGACGTGGCACCGCTTGGCACACCATGCTGTGGTAGGTATCCCACATATAAAGTAGAGGAAATGGGCACGATGTTAGCTCAGGGCCAGTCTTCCTCAGTGAAAAGAGGAGGATTGGCAGCAGTTAGCTCAAGGCTAATCTTCCTTACAAGAAAATAAATAGTTAAAATTACCTTTTCTTTTCTCTTACAGTTTATCATGTGAGTCTAGAACTATCCACAAGTTTTCCTGATTCACCTTTTCAGAGTTGTTCCTACTGTTGAATAATTTATCCTATATTCATGTGTAACATTCATAATTTTCTTACTTGGGGCTTTTAAAATTATTATTTCATTAAAATTGTATTCCTTGTCTAAGTAGCACTTTAAACAGTTACTGCTTTTTATGGTTAATGAAAGGCTTGATGTTTGTATTAAAATCTCCCTAAGGATAAACCCGAGTGGTGTCCAGCATAGCGGCAGGATTGAAATAAAGTATAGGTGCCTGATGCCGTTGTTGATGTCTTGCCCACCTGACACACTTTGCTCTGGTGTGCAAGCCTTTCTTTTTAGTTCTGTTTTAGAACTTCTTTTTTACATTTTATTGCTTATTCTTTTTTTTCCCCTAATTCACACCGTCTAAATATTTTAGGTATAGGATACATTTTTTATCTAGAGGGCAAGTCCTCCTCCTTATTGCCTCTTTTTTTGTTCTTTTCTGGGAAAACGTAGCCTTTGCTCCTTTTCATGTTCCTGATAAATTTTACAAGTATTGGTCCAGTAACAAGGGTTTATTGGCTGCCCTCACGAGCCAGGCACTCTGCCTAGTTGTTTCGTGACCTGTGTGAGCAGCAGTGTGGCAGGCCCCCGTGTCATTGAATTCTCCCTAGTGCATTAGGAATAGGAGCAGATGGCTTACAGCGTTTGCTTCTAAACACCATAGGGAAATGAGTGTAACAAAAATAACCTGGAGACCTTTTGATTCTCGGGCAGTTTTATGGAAATCTGTGTTGAGATGGTCACCAGAAGGCATTCCTTCCTCCCTAACTTGGTCACTGAGGATAAGTTTCATTAAGTTTCTTTGAGGAAGCTCAAAGGTACAAATAAATCATGGTGGAAGCCGAAGGTGTCCCTTGCAATGCTTGGGTTGCTGCACTTTTGCGGACTTCCATACTTATTTTTGGTTTAGTCCCTTTAAGGAAGTTCCTTCATGAGGCACCAGATCACCTCATTCTTGTGTGAACCCTGAGAAATTTACGAAACAGTCAATTAGTCAGAAATAGGAAAACCGATATGGTAGGATATGGCTGCCTCTCCTCTCGGTGGTGTGAACCACACTGGGGTTTTTGATGAGTGTGTTTTTACATGGCTGACTTACGAGGAAGGGTAGAGTTGCTGGGTTGCTGCCTTTCTCTTCCTCCCTCTGCATCTGTCTTCAGCTGCGGTGCTTCGGTAACAGCCCACGTGGCTAAGCTTTGCAAGACCTGTGGTTAGTGTCTTCAGTATGTAAAAGATGTGTATTTTTATTCAGGTAAAATTCACATAATATAACGTTCACCATTTTAACCATTTGAAAGTGTACAATTATTGACTTCCAGTACATTCACATTGTTGTGCAATCATCACCAACCACTATCTAATTCCAGAACATTTTTATCACCCCGAAAAGGAAACTAGTATCCATTAAGCAGTCATTCACCATTCCCTCCTCCTCCCTGCCCTTGGCAACCACTAATCTGCTTTCTGTCTCTATGGATTTTTAAATTCTGGACATTTCATGTAAATGGAATCATGCAATATGCGGTTTTTTGTGTCTGGCTTCTTTCACGTAGTATAATGTTTTCAAAGTTCATCCATATTGTTGTGTGTATCAGTACTTCATTCCTTTTATGGCTCAATAATATTCTGTTGTAGCATATACCACATTTTGTTTATCCATTCATCTGTTGATGGACATTTGGGTTGTTTCCACTTTTTGGCTATTATCATAGTACTGCTATGAATGTTCAGGTTTTTGTTTGAACATCTGTTTTCACTTTTCTTGGGTACATAGCTAGGAGCAAATTTGCTGGGTCATATGATAATTCTATGTTTAACTTTTTGAGGAACCAAAAAGATAGAAAAGATACATGTGGAGTACTAGAAATAGTAATAGTGAAAATCCCTTTAGACCATGGACCATTATTATAAAGATATCATATTTCCTTCTTATATATTAGAAAAACTTTTTTCTTTAGAGTCAGGCAGAACTGAGTTCAAATCTCAGCCTCTTTACTAACTAGCTGTGACCTTGGGCAAGTTATTAAACCTTTCGTAACCTATTTTTCACCTAGAGCATTCAGGCAACTAATTGCTGCCTTAGGATTACTGTAAGCATTCACTGAGATGGTATTACACAGGAAGTGCTTTTTTTAGCACAGTGTCTGTCATAAAGTAATCCACATATACTGTAATAATTATTTTAGGATAATACATAGTCACCAAAGCCTGATCACTATTTGCTACAAAGAGATGTCTGTGTACTTTGATTGTATCATAGAGGTAGAATGACCCAAAAGGAAACATCTTAAGCTTTGGTTTTTTATATCATCTTTGCAATAGATGTTTTGCATTTTTACTCGTAGATTAATGCATTGTGTGTTATTCTCAAAATTTGTAACATCTCTATTTTCAAAGGTGGAGGAACGTGCTGCAGATAAGTAACTTTTTTTAACCTTCCATTTGACCACGGCTTGGGTTCTTCATGTATGAACCACTTCCTGGCTCCATTCACAGAGAGGCCAGAAGATTGCTAGTGGCTAGCCTTAAGTCAGTGCATAAAGATTTAATGAAACTTTTTACTGAATTAGTAACTAGTTAAAGAAGAATTATTTTTTCTAATTCTTAAAATAGATTTTTATAGAAAAATTAAAGTCTCCCGTGAGCTGATCATTCAGAGATTACCACTGTTAATGTTTTGATAGATACTTTAAAAAAAACCCCATGTATTTATGAACTATTAAAAAGTATTATATAATTATATTACCAGAAGTATTTTGCTCTTACTGTTTAGGAAGATCTTTCCAAGGCATGAAATATTTTTCTACAACCTACTTCTTAAAATTGAATATTATTCCATTTTATGGGTAGAAGATAATTTACTCATTTTCCTATTGGATATTCATGTTTCTTGTCGTTTCACTATTATAAACAATGCTGTGATGAGCATCTTTGTAGCAAAATCGTTGTGCACATCCATGATAGTTACTTTTGGCTAAATTCCTAGATGTAAATTTTTTTGCATCAGAGGGTTTATATATATTTTTAAAACCTTTGGTCAGTTCAGCATTTAGTAAGTGAGTACCGCTCCGTGTTGCAACCTCCCCAGACTGCCATCTTTTTGTATTTCCATTCACAATTGCATTTACTTTTGTTACACACTTTGTTACTTTTGTTACAGGGCACCACTTTGACTTCTATTATTGCTGTTTATGACTATATATGTCTTTCACTTAAGACCTACCATGCAGGTGAAAATCCCTTTGCACCGTGGAGTTCTATTTCAATGCGGCATAGGAAGCACTTTTGTTTGTATAGGTCTGCCTCAATTTATGATGGGGTTACGTTCCAATAAACCCATTGTTAAGTTGAAAATATCATAAGTCGAAAATGCGTTTAACACACCTAACCTACCAAACATCCTAGCTTATCCTAGCCTCCCGTAAACATCTCAGAACACTTAAATTAGCCCAAAGTTGGGCAAAATCATCTAACACAAAGCCTATTTACAATAAAGTGTTGAATATCTCACGAGGTTTATTGACTACTCTACGGAAAGTGAAAAACAGAGTGGTTGTGTGTGTACAGCTTGGTTGTCAGAGTATCGGTTGTTTACCCTCGCCATCACGGGGCTGACTGGGAGTGGCAGCGAGCTGCTGCTGCCCAGCATCACAAGAGAAGGTCATACCTCAGATTGCTAGCCTGAGAAAAGGTCAAAATTCAAAATTTGAAGTATGGTTTCTATTGAATACGTGTTGTTTTTGCACCATTGTGAAGTTGAAAAATCAGATGTTGAACCATCGTAAGTCAGGGACTGTCTGTAGTCAGATTGTCAGCATTAGAAGTTGGTTCTGCCACTCTCTAGCCATTTTATCAGACACCTCTTCTTGCACAGCATTTCAGTGTGCTCAGCCTCACTTTATGCCTTCTATTTCTACAGTCTCATTTAGTATAAGCTGGTCTGATTTGGTAAAGCTTATTTTTCTCTTCTTCCCGTGGGGCTTCTTTTCTATGGCCATTCTAGACTACTGAGGGATGATGGATGAAAATGTTTTCCTGTTTCTTCCCGGGGTGATAGTTCTGAGATACATTCACAAGGCTTCTTAGAAAACCCTGCAAGATCAAGCACTCATCAGAAACATCTGTCACTCATAGTGGTGGCCAACTTGTATTGACTCTTCCTCCCCTTGTCCCTCCCTGTGTCCTTCGCTCCTTCCTGGGATCACATTCCAAAATAAACTGCCTGCCTGGGAGCCTTTGTTTCACCCTTTACTTTCAGTGGAACCCAGGTTAAGACATTCTGTAATCATGGATGGGTAACTTACCCTTTGAGTCTCAGTTTTCTCATCTGTATAAATTTGGAGAGGGTAGTATCTACCTCATATACTCATTCATTCACCAGATACTAGTAACTGAACACTGCCATGTGCCAGGTGCTGTTCTGGGTATGAGAGTAAAACAGTGAGCAATACAAACAAGGACGCTGCTTTCATAGAGTTTGCATTCTGATGAGGGAGACAGACAAAAAAGTAAATAAAGAATTATTTCAAATAGTGGAAAGTACAATGAAATAAAACATAAGGATGCGGCCCAGAGCAATAAAGTCATGAGGGAAAGCCACTCTGAGGAGATGCTATTTGAAATGAGAACTGAATGAAGAGAATAAGCTGGATGTGAGAAGAGCATTTTGGGTAGAAGGAGGAGCAGATGTAAAGGCCCTGAGGTGTGAGTGAGTGTCAGGAGCAAGGCAGTAGACATAAAGTGCTGTGTATAGGACTTTGCACTTGGGAAGTGCTCAATAAATGTTGAGTAGTATTAGTAGAAAGATTAGATTGAAGGCATAACCTATCATTAACTACACAGCAGTAAGTGGCCAGTTTTACCTTGTGAACTGACAAAAATTGGCTTCATAGAATAAGCAGATAATTGGGCAGGATGTGAATAGAATTATGCAGTACACTTTTCTTTGCTCTTGAGATGGTGACTTACATTGATTTGCTTTGCTTTCCTAGTATAAACTTCACTTGGTGGATCCTGTATTATCCTTTTTATGTATTGCTGGATTCAATTTGCTAATATTTTGTTGAGAATTTTACATCTATGACAAGGGGTGTTGGTCTGTTTTCTTTTAATGTCTTGGTCTGATTTTGGTATCACTGTAATGTCAGCTTCATAAAATGCATTGGTAAGTGTTCTTTTCTGTATGGTGGAAAAGTTTCTGTGGAATTGGTAGTCTTTTTCCTTTAAATGTGTGGTAGAATTCTCCATTGAAACCATCAGACCTGGAGTTTTCTTTGTTGGAAGACTTTTAACTATGAATTCAATTTCTCAATTTTTACAGGACTATTCAATTTATCCATTTCTTTTTGAGTAAGTTTTAGTAGTTTGTGCCTTTTAAGGAATTTATCTATTTCATCTAAGTTGTTGAATTTATGGGCAAAAAGTTGTTTCTAATATTCCCTTATTATCCTTTTAAAAATTTATTTAATTGTGATAAAAAGTACATACATAAAATTCACCATTCTAACCATTTTTAAATATACAGACCAGTGGTGTTTTTAAGTACATTTCACAATGTTGTGCAATACTTATTATCCTTTTAATGTCTATGGCATCTGTAGTGATGTCCCCTGCTTCTTTCTTGGTAATTGTCTTCTCTTTTTTTCTGGTCAGTTCTGTTAGAAATTTTCTCAAAGAACCAGTTTTTAGTTTTATTGATTTTTCTCTTATTACATTTTAGTTTTCTATTTCATTAATTTCTGCTCTTAGTTATTTCTTTCCATCTGCTTGTTTAGGATTTAGTTTGCTCTTCTTTTTCTAGTTTTTTAAAGATTGTAGCGTACATCATCACTTGAGACCTTGTCTTTTCCTATATAAGCATTTAAAGCAGTGCCCTTTAAGCAGTGTTACCAAGTTTAGTTTCTCCTGAGGCCTCTCCTTGGCTTGTAAAGGGCTGTGTTCTCCTTGTGTGTTCACGTGGTCCTTCCTCTGTATGTATACGTCTGTAATGTCTCTTCCTTTTCTTATAGGGACGTATTGGATAGGTCCCTCCCATATAACCTCTTTGACTTTAATTGCATCTTTAAAGGCCCCATCTTTGGGCCTTTACATTGGGGGTTGGAGCTTCAACATTTGCATTTTGGGAGGACACAGTTAAGTCCATAACACTGATTTTCTGTCTACTTGTGTTATTGACTACTGAGAGAGGAGTACTGAAGTCTCCAACTAAATTTGTGGATGTATCTGTTTTTCTTTTCAATTCTATCAGTTTTTACTTCATGTATTTTTTTTTTTTTTTTTTGAGGACAATTAGCCCTGAGCTAACATCTGCTGCCAATCCTCCTCTTTTTTGCTGAGGAAGACTGGCCCTAAGGTAATATTCGTGCCCATCTTCCTCTACTTTATATGTGGAACACCTGCCACAGCATGGCTTGTCAAGCACACGTGGGATCAGAACTGGCCAACCCCAGGCCGCCGAAGTGGAACATGAGAACTTAACCGCTGTGCCACTGGGCTGGCCCCTACTTCATGTATTTTGAAGTCCTTTCTCAGCTCTGAAATTCTGTAATTCACCATGTGCCCTCACCATGTTTTATTAGGAAAATTATCAAACATGCTTAAAAGTTGAAAGAATGTGAATAGCCATATACCTACCACCTACATTCTACAATGAACATTTTATTGTTTGCTTTATCGTATACCCATGCCTCTTTTTATTTCATCAATCCATCTTTTTTTTTTTTAATTTTATTTTTTCCTTTTTCTTCCCAAAGCCCCCCAGTACATAGTTGTATATTCTTAGTTGTGGGTCCTTCTAGTTGTGGCATGTGGGACGCCGCCTCAGCGTTGCTTGATGAGCAGTGCCATGTCCGTGCCCAGGATTCGAACCAACGAGACACTGGGCCGCCTGCAGCAGAGCGCGCGAACTTAACCACTCGGCCACGGGGCCAGCCTCTCTTTTTTTTTTTTTTTTATTAAGATTATGATAGTTTACAACTTTGTGAAATTTCAGTTGTACATTATTGTTAGTCATGTTGTGGGTACACCACTTCACCCTTTGTGCCTTCCCCCCACCCCCCCCTTCCCCCTGGTAACCACCGATCAGTTCTCCTTGTCTATATGTTACCTTCCACCTATGAGTGGAGTCATATAGAGTTCGTCTTTCTCTGTCTGGCTTATTTCGCTTAACATAATACCCTCAAGGTCCATCCATGTTGTTGCGAATGGGATCTCATAACACTTTTGAGGTAGGTTCTCTTGTCTCCATTTTACAGGTGAGGAAGACTGAGGCTTGAATTGCTCAAGGTAGAATTTAGGTTGGTCAAGCTCACAGCCACACTGCTCTCCTATACTTTTGAGGTACTAGGCAATGGGCACCTCCGTTAGCTTTTTGATTTCCTGGAGCCTGGATTGTGTCTTGGTCATGAAGACTGTAAGCAACCACTTTCCTGATGGTTCCAATTTAGACATTCGTAAGACCTTAGCAGAGAGGAAACAGTTGGGTTATTTTTATATACTTAAGTTCAGTAACCACATTACCAACTGTGACTAATAAATTCACTCCCAGGACATTTCTTATGAATAAGATTAAAGTGTACTTCACACAATCTGAGAACGTCCCCATCTGTGATACTTTCCTGTGGTCTTGCCTGTTGGTGATCTGAACATTTCATATGTGCAAGGGGCTGTGCAGGCTTTATGGCCAGTAAAGAGAAGAGGAGGCACGTGATGTCCTTTCTGGAAGGCAAAACAGGTTCAAAGCTCTGACTACTCAAAGTCGTGCCTAGAAACAAGGGTGCAGAGTCGGGGAAAAGCCCCTTAGGCTGTAATGGTTCACTGAGACTGATGGAGGGAACTGGAAATTGAGCTGTAATTTCAAGGCTACATAAGATTTAGACAAGGCTCTCAAATGGAAAACTGACTCAGGCTCCAGTAGTATTCATAGTGGAAAATCTCAGTAGCCACTGCAGTCAGCAACGTTACCGCTTTTAACTGCTTTTTAATTTTTTTTTAATAAATGTGTATATGTCTGTGAATCTTGGGCATGCTCAGAAACCAACTGGTCAATGTGATAGAAAACATACTCTTCTGTGTATTTCTTTACACTTTGGTGACCATCTTCTGAAAGGTGTTCTGTGGAAGTTACTGGCTATGAACTTGGTCTGGTCTCATGTCAGAGCCAGCTGACAGTGAAGCCTCTGCCCGTGAACCCCACTTGTTTCCAGTGCCCTTTGACCACCTCCCTCTGCAGGCAGATGTTTTCAACTATATGTTAATAAGAATTAAATTCCAGAGTTTGTGAACTTTGTTGTCATTCTAGTTCAAAAAAAGTGAATTCTCTTGCTTTTCACCCATGTGGTTTTTTAAATCTTAGGAACAACTATTCTGAAAGTGATTTTCTTTTTCCCTCCAGACAAGGCACCTCTGTCCAAGAGTCTTTTACTGGTCCCCAGCGCCCTGTCCCTTTTGCTGACCCTCCTCCTGCCGCACTGTCAGAGGTTCTTTGTGTATGACCTCCAAGCAGTCAAGGATGACTTCCAGGTGAGCTCTGCTTCTCTGGCCTCTGGGAGGAGAGAAGGCAGATTTTTTTTCTTGATTTACCTTTTCTTTCTGCTATTGTTAGTCCCTCAAAGCCTCTAAATTTCTAAGAAATATTATTTGCTATTAATATTCCATTAGCAAGTAAATTTTCTAATTGCATTTATTGATATTTTCAGCAAAGCGGATTGTAATGAAGCAATTGCAGTATTTCCTTTTACTAGGCACGTCTCTTCAGTTTCATTGTTTACTCATAGAAATGCAATTTATAATTTCAAGAGAATTAAAAACAATGTTAAATCTTTTTTTATGATTAGTATTTATACTTAACATTTTCAAAAACTTGCATCAATTTAAATATTGATGAGACGATCTGAGCTCTTTCAACTTCACCAGATTGTGAATCTATGAATTACTTTTATAGCAGTGGTTAAACCAAGTAGGAAATTTCTCTTGGGTTTTAGCTGCTGGGAAGAGCAGAACTCGAATGCTCCAAGATTTATGGGCTAATCTCACTGAAAATGGTGATGCTGGATCTGTCTCTGAGTTGGAGTGTTAGTGCAAATTATGGTGTATATCCAGCCACCTTTTCTTTGCTAAATACTTGATTAGCCATTTTAAGCATAATAATCCACTTTTTAATACTGACGCCTTTTCTTCATAATGATGTAATTAATACTGTTGCTCACGTTGGTGTCACCAGGTTTCTATGAAGATCTTTCAGTTATTTATCCATACTACTGCTTTCTGTGAGAATATCACATGCCTTTTATATTATTTAAGTTGCTATAATGGAGTGGTTTTCAACCTTCGCTGCACATTAGAATCATCTGGATAAACTTAAAAAAAATGTATATGTATATAGATGCCAAGACTTCACCCTAGGCCAATTGAGTCGAAGAGTCTAGTGGTAGGGCCTGGGCATTGATGTAGTTTTTAAAAAGATTCCCAGGGGATTTTGGTACATGGCCAACTCTGAGAACCACTGCTGTAAGGGAGTGTAAGGGCCCTCTGGCCTTGAGTTGGTACCTTCCTGGTTTGGGGAGTTAATTTGGTTCATCTGGCTAAGTAGGCAACATCCCTTCTACCACGCCACTCTGTTGGCATCTGTGGTCTCAAGGCGGTGACCTGCCTAGATGGAGGACAACCACTCTTTTGTGTAGGAATGTGAATAGCTACACTCCTGCTGGAACCTCCTCAGAGGCTCTTGGTGTGCATTTATAAGAGCTGCTACAGAGATAGGAAGTTTCAGTTCTGCCTTGGGAAATCTAAACACACACAGCTAGAAGAACATAATCCCGTAGAACAAGTGTATATTAAATCCTTGGGGGTTCATAAATGAAGTAGTATGGGGTGGGATGGCCCTGGAGAGCCTCCACGATGTGAGTTTCCCATTTGATCTGAAGGAAGGGATGACTGTAATAAGCAGTAGCGAGAGAAGGGCATTTTACTTCCTGAAGCAATGTGACCTTCAGACCCTTAGAAGTACTGTGTACAAGGCGTGGTTGGAGACTAAGGCAACGTTGGATTGGATGAGGGCAGGAGGGGCAGCTGATGAAGAGCTTTATTGTGCAAGTTCAGAATCTCCCAGATTTGGGCAGTTAAGGTGGAGATCCTGCCTTTAGTGTTCTTCAGGGTGAAGTGCAGAAGCAGTGCTTCACTGAGTGCAAGCCAGCGATCGGTCTTCGTAGTAATACCCAGTGCTTTGTTCTTAGACCAGGTCTCAAGTTTCTGTGTCCTTGAACGTATTTACAAAATGCAAGTTATTTAAAGGTATAGTTTCTAGTTTTATTTGTTGTTAACTGGGAAAAAAACAACAGCAAAAGACATGGAGTTCTATAAACCCAATTTGTTATGTTTTAGTAATCATAGCATCTGAATTTCCTTAATCTCTCAGGTTTTCCTAGTGCCTCTCAGGACTTAGCCCTGAGTAGAGTACTTTTGTTAGAATGTTAAATGTGGGAGTAGAAGACGTGGAGCTGTCTTTCATGGTCTCTGCATCTGCTCTTCTGTAAAGATGACAGTCATCATCATCTTACATTTGTAAAGTCCTGGACAGTTTGCAAAGTGCCCTCATGTACACTGTCCCATTTAATCATATTGATGGTGGTAGATGCTGGCCTAAAGTTTCAAGGTGATTCTCACGCAGAGTCATGGAATTTCTGAGGGAGAAAAGAGATTTAGTTTGGAGAGGTCACCTGTGTTCCATATGTGTGCTCATGATGGTCATTGCCTACTCATCATGGTGCTCTCTCTCCTTCAACCCAGCTATGACCTTAACACAGATATGTAGGCAGCCACCCCCATTTCAGCTAGATTGGCAGGCAAAGTAAACTCTGGTGGCCATCCCTGAACTAGTCCAGTGCCCTCATATTTTAGAGTACACTAATGACAAAGACTGCCTGGTGTTTTGCCTGGAGTAGAGACAGATGTGAAATATTTTGACAGTTGGTAGAGTCCGTTTTCTCATTTGTATTCTTGTTATTAGTTCTGTTGGCCAGAGCACAGGTTGTATGACCTTACACAAGTAAAATACTTCCTCTCTGCCTCTTTTTCCTTAAGATAGAGTTAATATTACCAATGTTCATAGCAGCATTATTGACAATAGCCAAAAGGTGGAAATAGTCTAAATGTTCATTAATGGACAAATGGATTTTTAAAATGTGATGTACACATACAGTGAAATATTATTTAACCATTAAAAGGAATGAAGTTCTAATGCATACTTCAACATGAACCTTGAAGACATTATGCTAAGTGAAATAAATAGGCCAGACACCAAAAGAACAAATATTGTCTGATTTTAATTCTATCAGTTACCTAGAATAGTCAAATGTCTAGAGGCATAAGGTAGAACAATGGTTACTAGGGGCTGAGGGGAGGGGAGAATGGGGAATTATTGTTTAATGGGCGCAGAGTTTCTGTTTGGGATGACAGAGAAGTTCTGGAAATAGATAGTGGTGATGGGTGTATGACATTGTGAATGTTCTTAATGACATTGAATTGTACGCTTAAAAATAGTTACAATGATAAATTTTATTTTAAGTATATTTTACTAAAATAAAAACAATACAAAAAAGATAGGGTTAATATTTGTTTTACTTATCTTATTAGGTAATTGTGAATGGGAAATAAGATCAGAGTGTTTTGCGTATGTCATTGGGATTATCTTTAAAAATCTGGAAAATATTTAAGAAGACTCAAATTAGGCCTTTGAGTAGGTCTTTCTTCTTTCTGTATTTCCTTATATGTTTTTCACCCAACCAGAAGTTGATTTAAATAAACTAAAAGTTAAATTATTTTAAAATTTCACACCTAGTAATATTTAGCAACAGTTGCCATGCATTGCCCTGTAAATAGTTGCTGTGAAGTAGATTAGTCATTAAAATTATACTCAGAAATGTACATTTTGGGGTTTATTGCTTTTTAATTACAACTTTGTTTTTAGTAGCATAAAAATAAACATCTGTTAGCATCTGTTAGCCTTTCATTCCAGCTCATGTATGTAATTTATTTTTGTCTTACTAGACACAATCTTAAAATTTTTTACAGGATGTTTGCTGTTGTCTTAATGAGAATACGTTTTATTATAATAAAAGAAAAAATTTTACGTACCATTATAAGGAAGAAATTTTTTGTATGAGACAGTTTAGCTCATTTCTTAGCAAAAACATTTGTAGTTTTCCTTTTGTATGTGCAGCATTATTTTGCTTAAATTAGAGTATAAAAAATAAGCAGTATAAAGTAAATGTAATAAAGTTGCTAAGGAAGAGACCTGAACAAATCTTACCCTTATTTATTGTTCTTTTTTAAATCCCCATCTAGATTTGGAGGTTGATATGTGGAAGAATAATTTGCCTTGATTTAAAAGATACTTTCTGCAGTAGTCTGCTTATTTATAATTTTAGAATATTTGAAAGAAGATATGGAAGCAGAAAATTTGCAGTAAGTTTTATGTATTTATCCTTAGCTACTTAGCTTATAGAAAAAATGTTTTTGTTTTTTATTTTTAAATAGTTTTATTTTGTTAAGCTTGGTGTTATTATTAACAATTATCTTTTAATTACATGATCCTCTATCTAATTTGGAGCATAGACATTAACCAAAGAAAGATTTAAAATTTAAGCCACTAGCATAATAAAATAATAATGGTAATGATAATAAATAATATTAGGTGTAAGTGGGTAATAAAAATTTTAATTAGGATTTTGACTTTAATAACATTTTAATACTTATTTTGCTTAATAGTTTGTTACTTGTTAAGATATTTATAGTGTGATTTATTTTTTTCTTTAACATATTTAGAAATTATGGCAGATAATGCATTTGACCAGTATGGTTTTACTGCCTCATTTTGAAAAGTCTGTTCTAATAAAAACAAACTTTAAAAAGTGTGTGTATAATCTGAGCTGGTTCTAATTAAATAAACGTTAGTTTATTTTTAAAAGACTCCTCTATAATGTTCTTCCTGTTTTATTTTTAGTCCTTTCTGCTGGGTTCCTGGGTTTTGTCAGCCTTGGTTGAATTCATCCTCGTTGAGGCTGTGCGGTATTCCTTTGGTATCGCTGCAGCCAGGAATTTGCCTTCTGGATTGTAAGTAGCTCTCAAAGATTAGCTTAATTTGTAACCACTTAAATCAGATTCAAAGCGTTATTGTACATGAAAGTCAGTAAAAGAATATTTTAAACTTTTAGATATAGTAAAATTGATTTTATGTGTAAAAAAATATAATGTGCACTTATATTTTTATTATGTTCTTGAAACAGAATCTATTTTACACTCACTCTTTCAGCTTTGCAATCCCATATTTTAGAGAATTTTTAATGAATTTCCTGTTCTGGTCCTGAAGATAAAATTAATTTTGTATGTTTTTATAGTGAAATTTTGTCTGTGTAATTTGTGAACTAATTAAACACTAAAATACAAAATTTATTCAGATTAGGAAACAAATTTAATTTGCCTGAAGTTAAGCTTCTGAAGAATGATGTTTTTGAAAATTGGTGGTGTTGATATACTTCCACCAAAGGTAAAGCAAGGTCAGTATGTAGGTTACAACTTTGTAGCCAACGCACGATGGCCAACCCAACCCCGAGTGTATGTGCTTTCGTATTGTGTTATGTTCTTTAAAAACAAAACAAAACAAAAAACATGTATTAGTTTATGAAATAACTAATCTAGGAGCAGAGTTGTTAGCATGTATAAATGACCTTAAAGCATCTCTGAATTAAGTATCTGAGACATTTTTTGAGAAATGAGATACTACGAAATAAAGATACCAGATATTTAAAATTCTGTGTCTACCAACTTCAGCCTTATTTTAATTTTAAATGTGTGTTTTGAGAACTGTTAGGCTATAGTATGTATCTTGATTCAAATTCACTGTGGATCTCTATTTTTAAAATATAATTAGTGGTCTAATAGCTGTCACATTTACATTGTTAATATTTATGGTGCAGCTGCCCTTTATGGGATTTACTGAATTATGGTTGGCATGAGTGTCAACCTTTAGCTGTTTTAATCATGTGTGATTGTAATAATGTTTGAATGGAGACAGGTAACATTCTGTATCATAATAATCATGCAGTTTTTGTTGAGTTCCATGGGTTGTAATTGTAATTAGACTGAGTAGTTTCGGTTGACTATTCTGCTATTGTGGAAAATAGTGTAGTCATCAGGAATGAGTCCATGTTGATTCTGAAAAGAAGCAGCATTGCTAAATCATTAATTTTTCCCAAACATTTCTCATCCAGACCAATTCTTTTTGGTTCTCTATAGGCCTGCTGAGTTATGGAAGGGTATTTGTGTGTCATGTGTGTTTGAGTTAGAATAAATGTTGGGGATGGGTAGTAACATAGCTTTTAATTCTTATTTATATTGTCTCCTTGTCTAATGACTTTTTTTTCCTATTGCATATGGAGTTGAATGACAGTTATTTCTTTATATGAATGACATTTATTTCTTTATAGAATCCTATTAACTGGTCCATATGAGGAGGATTGGTTCAGTTTTGAAGTTGTTGAGAATATTTTTTTATTAAGGCAAGAAGGCATTTATGTATTTAAATCTTAGTTTGTAGCAAGAGTTGTAAATCTGAGTAAATCTGAAAGTTATAGGCTACCCTTTGAAAGACAATATGAATGTTAATTCAACCATCACCTGAAAGAGAATAGAATTCTCTTTCCTTTTCAAATCATGAAATGTTACACTATGGCTTTTTAGAATCTTAAAGCTTTCTGAAACATAGACTTCTTGGAACATTAATCTTTACCTCAGTAAATAAACTTTGCATTTTGTAAATATATCTTTTATTTGATGGTAGCAAAGCTTCAGAAACTCAGGAGAGGAACTACTCTCTTTAGTCAACGTGCTGTGAAATTTGCAGTGTTTTTCACATAACATCTTGTTGCCTTTTTCTTTCCCATCAATGCCAAATTTATCTGCACTATCTACAATTCTTCACTTCCTATATAATTCTCTCTCTCTTTTTTTTACCTCACAACTATTAAAACTTCTAACAGTCACCAATAACCAACTGATTTCTAAAGCCAGTGGCTTACCATCTTATTTGACCTTTCAATAGCACATTACATGCTTTTGACGTCCCATTATTTCATGAAATAACCTGCTCCCTTGCGTCCCAGTACACTACTTTCTCCTGGTCCTTTTTGATCTTATTTACCATCTGCAGCTCCTTTCTCAAGCTTACCAAGTGCTTCCTCAGAGCTGTCTTATCCATTCTCATGACTTCAACTACAGTTAACATCTATTGTTGGTTCCCAAGACTTTATTTCCAGTCCATATTACATTCCTGATCTTTCTAGAGTCATATTTCCTAGTGACTTTTAAGACTCAAAGGAAATTTATCATGTTCAGAAGCTCTCATCTGTTCTATACTCTCATCTTCTCCTCCTTCTGTACTCCTTATTTTAGTTAATGGCATTTGCCATCTACTCAGTCATCCAAGCTGGAAATTTTTCCCTTTTCTCATCATTGGAGTAGGGCACCAAGTCTTATTAATTTGAAGTCCTGTATAAATCATTTGTTCATCCCATCTTCTCCATTCCTGCTGTTATTATCTCAGTCTAAACTGTAATCTTTTCTTGCCAGATTTTTGCAGTATTCTGTAACTAGTCTATCAGCTTTACAGCATTCCATGCAATGTTATCAGAAGTTATCTTCCTAAAATACAAGTTTGACGATGCCGTCTTCCTTTTAAAACCTTTAAATCCTCATTTTCTTCAGAATAAGAACTAAACTCCTCCAAGAGGGCATCAAGACAATCTGCAATAGAGGGAATGGCATAGGCTTTGCCATCAGGTAGACCAGATTTGAGATGCCAACTCTGCCACGTATACTTGTGTGTAATGTTGAGCAAGTTACTTCTCTCAAGTTTGATTTCCTGAGCTCAGTTTATTGACGACCCTCATATGTAAATTGAGGGTCATACTCTATATTTCACAGGGCAGTGGAGAGAATAATAAGACCACTTATATAAACATCCTAGCACTATTATCCGCACCCCTTCCCCCACCACATGTTGGTTTTCTTCTTTCCCTTCAAAGCCCTCATAATCTGACCCCAAATCCAGTGTTTGAAGCCACTCCCCAGTTGGTCATTCACCTTTCTCAACATGCTATGTATTTGTATTCTCACGCCTATTAGGTGTTCTTTCTGCACCCTGTCACCTTTTGGCAGGATAATTTTCCTTTTTTGTGTATTCTAACAAATTTATTAAGATCCTTATTAGCATTTATTACATTGCATCGTCATTATCATTATCATTATCTGGGTCTTCTGTGCCACCCTCCTAGCTCTTTGAGGGCGAACTAGTTTTACTTTACGTGCCCATTGCCTTACACTGAGTAATGTTGAAGGGATAGCCTTGATTACAGTGTAGCCCCATAAGACTGTAAGCTAAGATCTTTGACTTTAGACTTGTTCATCTCTTTTTCTAGTGCTTTGCATAGACGTTATACCTGGCATCTGATAGATTCTCATAATTGTTATTTGAAATTCAGAGAATGTAACCATTAGGTTTTGAAAGTAAAGATAGCTCCGTTATTAAAAGCTGTGTATGCTAGGTGCTTCTAGTGAACCGTGACTGTCATACACCTGTCCTTATATAGCTATTATTTTTTAATTGTTAGTATTTACATGTGGATGTTATATTGTTTCCCAGAATCAAACCCCTCCAGAATCAGTAGAATTTTGTTTTTACATATGATGTTAAAACATATCTGATTACAACACTAAATAAAATATTTTTTAATTAACTGTGTTTTAGATTATCTGTAGTTTTATTGTGAGAACCATGACATACATTTTCACTTTGTTGACTTTGTGTTGACAAAGTCTTTTGTTGTGTTTTGTCTTCTCAGATTAGATTCTTCTAAACAAGAAAAGCCGTTGCAGAGAACCTACCATTTAATAAATTATGTAAGAGTAGATTAATCCGTATAGTTGAGAGTAGGCTATGATGTATATATACCAACCATAAGCCTACATATCAAATACAGGAATTATTTCCCTTGTTGTAGAAATTCGTTTAAAGATATTGATTAAAGTGTCTTGCTCGCTTGAGTATTCAAAGTGAAAACTTCAAGTAGTTTTCTATTTTTGAGAAACTACATCTCAGTACACCTTGACTCCTTTATCTTATGTAGCTCTGAGAATGTTTACATTCTATAAGCTTGTCTGTGCTTTTTTTTTTTCTTTTTTGGTGAGGAAGATTGGCCATGAACTAACATTCATGGCCAATCTTCCTCTTTTTGCTTGAGGAAGATTGGCCCTGAGCTAACATCTGTGCCCATCCTGCTCTATTTTTTGTATGTGGGTTTCCGCCACAGCTGACAAGTGGTGTAGGTCCACACCTGGCATCTAAACCCGTGAACCCAGGCCACTGACGTGGAGCTTGCTGAACTTCACCACTACAGCATGGGGCCAGCCTCTGAATTTGGTTTCTATTCCTGGTTCTTTAACTGAGCAAGTCAGATAACCTCTTTGGACCGCAGTTTTTTTATATTTAAAACAGAAGGATTAGACCAGAAAATCGTCCAAGGGATCTTCTCATACTAAAATGCTGTTTGATGATTAGGCTTCTTTGTGTTTATCTTTTTTTTTTAAGAATATGAATTTATCCATATTAATGATAGAAATACATTTATAACCAAAGCATTTATTTGATTCTTAGTCCCATTAGGAGGTGATTATGTTAATAGCTATAAAAGTGATTTAGTAGAGATGAAGTTATGCTTTACTCATTTGTGTATTTCCATAATCTTTAGAATAATATGGGTTTTATAGATTATGGTTAACTTCCTTTTCTTTTTAAGTAGAGAAGTTACTTGGTTTGTTACTTTATTAGGGGAAATTAAATGGCAAGGCTGGGATAAGAATGCAAGGAACCTAAGTAGTGCTATTTATACTGTGACATATGGTCTGGGGAAAAATCCATCTCTTTTGTGCTGTGATGTCTAATCACATAAGAAGAGCAACTATTTACATTGGAGAAAGATATTTCACTGGGTAGTAGAAGCCTCATGTCATAAGAATAAGCTTACATTACTGGGCGGAAATAGGATCTTGGGTTAGGTATCCCGCATTGGTCTTAAGTCGAGTGTGGTGCTTAGTTGGCTCTCAGTGAGTGTTTGTTGAATGACTATAGCCTGTTTCCAAAAGAAAATGAATTGGGAGTAGAGGAGGGCTGATGGTGATGGCCTTTACAGGCCCCCTCAGGTGCTTGCTTCTGCTAATTTTGCTCTGTAGCAACTAACAGTGATGAGTTGAACATAGTTGTTTGTGTAGGATTCCTGGAAATTTGGTATTTAGAACACAAAATATTGGATTGGGACCATCCATCTGAGTGTAAATTAAACCAAAGGGAGCTGCATCTAGATAGAAAATAATTCAATCAAGTTATTTCACACAGTAGGTGGATTTTTTTGCCTACTAATTTGATTGACATCGTTACTCACTTGTACATAGAATTAAATCCAGAAAGTTAGGTAAACTATATATTTAGGTATGGTTTGAATATGAGACACAAAATGGATGTTTTTCTCCCAATAACTCATTAAAATGTTTTATACAAGTTTTAAAAATAGAAATAATGAATTTATTAGAATACTTCAGAATATTTAGTTATGTTGCCACAATGGTAAGATCCCACAAAAGAGTTTTTAAAGTTTATTTTATTTTTTTCCAGGAGAGAAGGGACTTGATAATATCGTACAGAACACCCACTGACCCCAGGGTAGTTGGTAAAGTGAATTTAAAGAGATTGAAGACAAAAAACCTCTTATCGTTCATAACATTTCACTGTTTATGTTGCTTAGTGACCGTAAACTACCTGATCGGAAGCTTTTTCTGCGCACGCTCCTCAGGTAATTGCGGTATAGCATGACGCTAATGACTCGAGCCTGAAATTGTTTTGAAACAATGTAGTAGAGAATCACATCCAGACAGGTGCTGAGGTTCATGAGGAAGGTAGTAAAGGCTCCCCAGGGATTGTAACTGTTGTCGTCCCCTCCCAGCATCAGGAAAGCAAAACAGATGTGGAAAGGCATAAAGCAGACGAGCACCTGCACCATGAGTGTGATGATGATCCGTATAGACTTCTCCTTGACTTTTGGTTTCAACTTGGACGTCCTACCATGAAGGAGACTATGAATAATGACCAAGTAACACCCAATCATGATAAACAGAGGAATCAAGAAAAAAAATATCAGTCGAGTGAAGTTCAACATGTTAATAGCTTTTAAGTGGATGATGTCAGAAATCTTCAGGCAGGTGGCAGGGGTGGAGCCTTTATCTGGGTCTTCATAGAGCAGGAGGAGGGGGATGGTGGTTGTCAGGGTCATTATCCAGACTCCTACACATGCTAGCACAGCTTTGCAGGTGTTTTTCAGTTCTTTGGCGTATTTTGGCTGTACAATGGCCATGTATCTGTCAGCACTAATAAAAGCAATAAGCCATAGCGCAATACTCGGATAAAACACCGTGAGAGCCCCAAGAATCTGGCAGAAGTATTCTCCAAATGGCCATTCACCTTTTGCATAATAAAACATCCGAAAGGGTAAGCTCATTATAAATATTAAGTCCAGTAATGCCACGTTCATCATATAGATGGTTACAGTGGTTCTCTTCTTGGTGGTACAACTGAAAACCCATAAGGCAGTGACGTTAACAAATAATCCAATTATGAAGATGCAGCTGTAGAAGACGAGGGCTGCGATTTTGTATTCGTCTGGATGGGAGTCGTTAGAAGGGCCAACTTGAACTTGATTGTGAGGGGTGGTCATCTTATAGCTTGTTGGTGACCATGACACTTAGAAACTGTAACATAGTTAAGTCAAATAGGAAGAATAAAACACTTTGTTTGAAAATAAATGTTTAACATTCTCACACTTGATATGTCAGTGGATTTTAGTATCGAGAGTATTTTATGTTGTAGAGTCAATATATGTGTCTTAGTATATATCAAGAAATACATTCCCTAGATATTATTACTAATATGTACTAATCTATTAAAATGGTCTGGTGTGTCATAATGCACTGGCAGATTTATTCATTTTCTCTGTTCCTGGCCACCTCTCTTCTTCCCTAAAGAATAACTTTTTCCTTATTTTTTTTCTATAGCATAAAATTGGGTAGCAGTTATTCCTAAAATAAGCATTCTTTGATTGGGATTAATTGCGGAGAGGTCATTCTGAATTTTGAATCTTACGAAATATAGTTTGCCACTTTTTATCATCTTTATTCTGTTTAAATATTTTGTAACCCAGATTAGTAATGTCCAAATCATGAATTTCTCCTCATTAAATACAATCTTAATGTATAAAATATGTATTAGAAAACTAATAAAGGAACCATGTAATTGGTTAATTACTGGATATTCACAGTAATTCTCATTTGAGAGCAAGACCTTTTCCTTTTCACGGCTATATCCCCAGTGCCTATTCAGTGCATACTAGGTAGTCAGTAAGTAAATATTTGCTAAACTGATGGATGAGCGAAGAAAGGAACCTTTGGTGAGCTGACCCACAGCAGCTCCTCTCTAGTTTGTCAATGAAGACTTACTCAGTTGGCTATTAAACCTGTTTTTTTTTTAAGTGCAAACACTTCTTCATAGTATTATATGCTCTCTAAATTATCATAGGTCTAGAAACGGCAGTATCTTGTGCCATGGTCTACAGATCAAAAACTTGACTCTTTAAACAATAGATGAACTAGTTTTTAATGCACAGTTGGTAGTGCCTAATGCTGATTCTTCCAGAAGGTATTTACCAGTGTGCTGGCAGTGGATTTCACTGCTGCAGTAGTGCACAGAAAGTAACACCTTGAGAGTAAGATATTGCTAGTGTAGTAACTTTCATGCCCTCACTCTTGATACAGAAGCTTAAATATTATTTGTCAAATTCAATTTAAAAAAGGAATATCAAAGACAAGTGGTTATTAATAAGAAGTCACTCAGTAACTTTCTGTGTATGCAGAAACTTACTCCCATCACCAAAAAAAAAAAAAAAAACAAATGTCTATTTCCAATGGAAAGGAGTTTAGTTGTGATTGTAAATATCATTGACCCTCCTTGTGTGAAACTTCCATCACCTACGATGCAACGCCAACAACAGTGATTTTAAAAATAGACTTGCTACAAAGAGATGGAACCTTGTGGCATCCCCTTTAAATATGGAGGAGTAAGAAAATTTCCTTCAAAAATGTCACCTTGCAGAGTGGACTAATTCAGTCCTGCGTCTCTCTTTAGTGAAAACTGTGGGGGAGATTAGCAGTCTGGTCAGTGGTATCGTGGGCTGTTGATAATTTAAAGTTAATTTGAGCAATTGCTGTGGACAAACGCAAGATAGGAATTTGTTTTTTCCCTCCCTCCCTTTCTTCTTTCTTTCCTTCCTAACTACAGCTAGTTTGCCAAATATTAAGGTTAAATATGAATTTTGCAATAGAATTCTGTATATTTAAAAGCTTGTATTTTGAAATTTCCAAATATTGATGTGAGTAGAATATTGATTTCTATCAAATGAGAAAAATACTACATAGGAAAATTGAATCTCAGGATCATACAAACGAGAGTAATTTTGGAGGCTTGATTCTTATTTTTAATTTCAATGAATTTTTAAATAGTAGCAATTATAAATGAAATTTTGTATCCTTTTTTCTCTTTTAATATTGCATCTCTCCACCAATCCCCATCCCCGAATTTTGTCACATACGTTCCATACTTACAAACCATTTTTGAGTAAGTCTTTTTCTCCTCATCGGGCTCAAGCTGTTTTTTTCACCAACCTTGTATTCATTTGCTTAGGGTTGAAAAAAATATGCGTGATGCCTGTGATTTAAGGGCATCACCAGTGTAGGTTGTGCTCTGCATACACGGATGAATTTTTGGAAAAACATTGAAAAGTGATCAGCTTTCAAGTCAGTGTTTTAAAAGCTTTAGATTCCCTGATTATCTATAGTCTTTCTTTTCTTAAAAGCCTTTAAGTACATTTTGTGAAACAATGTAATTGAAACCAAGTGACAAGGACTTCTAAATATACTTATGATCTATCTTATCAACATTTTAAGTTGAAAAAAATTAATTTACTATTAATGTAAAACAGTATTGAAAATAAATGAAAAATCATGTTACTAATGCAAGATGACAGCATAACCCATTTTAAGGTCGTTCACTAACAGTTTCAGTAATGTGTTATAATAAAACAATGCTTTTGAAATTTAGTAAGTACAGCATTACGTCTGATAATCTGTGAGAAAATTAATTAAATGCTACTTACCTCCTGTCCGTCAGAAGACTGTAGTTGAGAGGAACATTTTGTGGTATACCCAGTTCTATAAAAGAGATATCTTTGAGTTGCTTGTGTTAAAATAGCTCTTTCTAGAAATGGTATATTTAAGAAATGCTATATTTCTTTTGTTTTAGTCTCTTCTGTTGCTTTAAAAAGTTGTTTCAAATGTTATACTTGGTACTAGGACTTGTTACTCGCTCGGCTGTAATTGCTGCTTTGTCTCTTTCAGGAAGTACTCTCTGAAATAAGGCTTTTTCAACTATGACTTTACCCTGGATGTGGTTTTTCTCTTTCACAAGTGATTTGTTTATGAAGTCATGCTTAGCATAAGCTTCCCTTGAAATGATGGCATATATTTAAGAGAATCATACAAAAAGAGAAAATGTCTTCAATTTGTTTACTTTGATGTTTAAAGTCTGCATCATCTTTTGGAAGAGAATGAGATTTGATGTTGACCAGAATGGGATCCATAGCGTAGCTTCTTCACTTTCTAAGCTGTGTAACTTTATCTAATTGCTTAACTACTCTGGGCCTTTGTTCCTACTTAGTTTCAATACAGTTAAAATAGAGACAATACCCACCTGATAGAATTATGAGACCAGAAGAATCCTAAGTGCTTAATATAGTACCTGGCAGTCAGTAGATACTCTTAAGCAGAGTTAACCCTTTACTACAAGGTTCCTAAAATCATAGAATATCCACTTTTTACTGTTAAAACATTTCTAAATGGTTAAAATTGGGGTCCTCAGTTATTTGCTTCTGCTTTGCATATACATTTACCCACTTTGGTTTGCTTTGTTTTATAAGTCCCCAATGATTCTTAGCCCTTTTCTTTCATGTGAAAGTCTAGAAATAATTCCCTTTGCATACACATCCCTGCAAATTGCTAAGAAAGACTCTGGAAGTCTTTAGTGGAATAATTTACATGTTAGGGGTATTTTAACCTAAGGAGGGAAATGAAAGCAACGGAACGGGAAGTGAGCAACCCCAATCATTGCCTGCCTGGTTATGTTAAATTTTTTACTTTCTCTTTTCTAAAAAGAAAATATCATCTCATTTACTTGTCCTGAAATTTTAATTATCTTTATACTTGGTTATGCGTGATTTGACAACTTTTAAATGGTACATAAACTTAACTGTTTGTTTTTTGAATTTAAGACAGTTTGAGGGCCCGTGCTCTTTTTTTCTCAAACTGTAGTAAGTCTGTGACTTACAAAAGTTATTTAAGTCCTTGCCTTTGGCGATTAAGTGCTCTTGATGATGATAACCTGCCAGAATAATGGGTTTTAGAAGTGTTGGCAACAACCAAGGCAACTATGTCTTGTGTAGATGAGGGTTGAGGGGCCAGCGACTTGCTGAAGAACTCAGAGACGACCAGGCCCAGCTGCTCCAGGTACTGAGTTCACTGCCCTCCCATTTCTGCCCTCGTTGCTGCGATAAGTCCTCGTTATAAGATGAGTACATTGATACCTTCACTAGCCATGATTTATTCATTGCTGAATTACATTCATCAGTTTTTTATATATGGAGTTATGTTTTATATGCAGTGTAGGAGTTAGATATTTCAGCTGGAGCTAGGAACCTCTTACCTGCAGATCCAATCTCTTCATTGTCTTAATTTCGGATAGCCTGTGACAAATGTTCTAAAATTAAGTATTGACTAGTGTTCCCCGTGCTGCTAAAAGCAACAGAGACAGCAATGGCATATATCTCACTAAGACTTGAGTCCTTTCTCCTGTGCAAGGAGATTCTTTTCTCTGATTTGCTAACCTCTCAGAGAGAGGTGATGGCGGTAAGTTGTAATCCCCATAGGCAAAGCGCAGGAGTGGATCTGCTCTCACTCAGGTCCCACCTTGCTGTCTTTTTTAACCATATGGGACCTTCTGCGTTTGCTCCTCCTTGCCTTTCACATGCTGTGCCACCAACCTGTAACATTCCTTACCATTGCACTCCCGTCTCTTGGCGTGGCCAGCTGCTATTCATCCTTAAAGTTTTAGTTTAAATCCTGCCTTTTCCAGGAAGTTTCCTCTCACCTGTGAAGCTGGGTAAGCCCTATAAGGTTCCTTATTACTGGGTACTTATCCCTGGAGTGGCACATGTTTGTGTTCTTATTGCATATCCACTTGCCTTTTATCCTCTACTAAATCAAGGTCCTTGAGGCTTGGCATGTGTTGTATGTGTATGCTTATAATAGGCGTTTAATAAATAGAGGTGGAATGTGTAACTGAAAAAGTAGGTGAAGAAATGGAGAGTTGAGGGAGTCGTGGATGAATCACTGAGCCTGGTGTCAGCATCAGGGACATTTTGACCAGCTTGTGTGAGGGGAACCTGCCAATGACAAGGCAGCTGTGGAGACTCAGGCAAGGGCCAGGGGGCAGTGACCCTCCTGTGCTCCTCTCCATGACCCCTGCGGCACTTTAGATCATTCCGGTGTTCCTGGCCCTTCACAATAATTTTATGTTGGAAAAGAATTACAGTGAAAAAAAATTCCCCCAAACCATTTGGTAGCAAGTAAACAATGGATCAAGAATTAAACTTTTATGGTACCTAGTTTGCTTCTTTAATGCTTAAACCTAATGGATTTTTTTATTCAAATAGAAGAACTTATCTCATTTGGGGACCATTCATGCAGCTTTAATTTTCTAACTTGTTTTGGAATATGAGTGAAAGAGAAATTTTTCACCTCGCGAAAGAGGGATTTCACATATTCCCGGGGCTACAGAGTTCCCTTTGCTTTATGAAGTCATCTATTTTAGCTCCATTTTGGGATTCTCATTTAGATGTGAAAAGTCCTAAGTAATTTTTGTTTTAGCACTTGAGCCCACTTTTTGAGTGAATATAGTTTAGTTAAGCCAATTTTATAATTATTAGAAAGGATGTAGTTAATAGATAACACAGTAAATCACATTATAAAACATGCTCCTGTATTAGAGATTTGTCTATGCCACAGATAAAATTATATTTCCTATTCTTAACATATTTCTCTTTACCACGGCAAGTGTAAGGGGGCTTATCCTAATTCCTCAGACCAGTGTTGTGACGAGGGGACCACTGTAGTTACTGCTTGTTTCCCAGCGCGGTGGCCATCAACACACAGGCTTGGAGCGTTTGGTAGCCAGAAAGAAGAGGAGGCACGGGAAATGAGAAGTGCCCTGAACTGGGGTGAATCTTAGCATTTGGCCCCAAAAGTCTCCCACTTTGATGTTATGGAATCTTTGTTCCCTACCCCTCTCTTTTTCAAACTTGTATCTAAACTGACTGCTATTTTTGCTTTTTTAAAGCAGGGGTGATATGTTGAATAGTGGTTTCTGGATAAAGAAGATAGAGATACTATTTGTCTAAATCTGTTTTTTAAAAAATCCCAACAACTTATAACTATAATCTTACAGCCAAGTTATTATGAACCTCCCTTCCACTTGATTTCTGGAATTGTATTATAAATTTAGCAATTCCCAAGTTCCTTTTTCTTGTCGATTTTTGTGCAGTTTTAAAATTTTACAGACATGTAGACAATCAGAGGATTACTTACCTCACAGCAAACAAGTTGAACCCACATAACCAAAGTGATAGATCATTCTAGTTAAAATAGATCTAAATCAGCATTGAAAGTAGAGTTCCCTAAAGATATTAAAGATTCTCTCACTTAGAGGATTTTAGGAGAAGGCTTTTCCATGGTAGTGAAATCAGTCCTGGACCCACTGAAATTCTACAGGGCCCCAGGCCAAGAGCTTGCTGTGTGACATTTCACTAACTGACTAGAGATCCAAGCAGAATCCCCAGGATAGCCAGTTGAGTAGAATCTCTGGTTATTGTGATGTACATGGACACCTTCCAAAGATTCTGGTCTCACAGTTAAAGGAGGTAGTATATATAGGAGATGACTATATAGGGAAAAATACCCAATAATATGGGGAAGTAGCAGTTTAGAAGAAAAAGAGATTGTGCAGAGTCAGAGCGGGTAAAGAAATGAGAGATGTGTTATTGAGTTACTTAAATCCAAACCTATATACTAGTGTGTGTGTGATTGAGGTATACTGGTTCATACCTCAATCACACACATACTGAACCAGTAACTATGTGTCTGTGAGGTTGTATGAAGGTGTTGGTTTAAAAAGAGTTACTTAGGATTTTTTTCTTATCTCTACCATTGCTCTTCTCTGTATTATCAGTGGTGATCAGAGGTGCGTAATCATCAGGCAGGGGTCTGAGTGCTTTGCACGCACACTGAATTTGTTCTGCACGCCAACAGCAGAGTGTGTTGAGGACACACAGTAGTATGGATGGTGTAACCCACGGATATTTCCTCACAGTTCTCAGATTGTGAGACTGTGTTGTGCTTTTTCTGTATTCCGGTCTTATACTTTGTATTAATCATTTTGTTGAAGTTGGTCCTACTTAACAGAGAATCATCAGAATAGTAGTTTGATCTGTAGCAAAAAAATCTCCTGAGGGAATCCTTTCCTTTCCCTGTTTCTTACTAACGGAAAGATCTTGTAGCTGGATTCTGTCAGCCTGTAAATTAGTTTTGATGTCTAGGAAGATCTCTGCCATTCAGTGGGCCAAAGACTGTTAAGCACTCAAAAATTAGTGTCTCCAAATGGTCAGTAAACGTGTAAGTGTGCTCAACCTCGTAAGTAATCAGGGAAACGAAAATTAAAACCACAATAAGATATTGTTACCCACACACCAAAATGCCTGCAGAGAAAAAGACTGACAACATGAAGTGTTGATGAGGATGTAGAGCAACCAGAAACTCTTGTGCATTGCTGGTGGACGTTTAAATTTGGAAAATAGTTGGATGTTAAGTACTAAAATGAAGATACATATACCCTATGACTCAGATTCCACTGCTAGGTAGAAATGCATGTCCTTGTGCACCAGGAGACACAGACAAGAAGGTTCATAGTAGCTTTATTTCCAATAACGCCACATAAGGAACAACTCAACTGTTCAACAGTTGTGGAATGGATAAATCAGTTATGGTGTTGACAAAGAGTTGGATGCTTTTCACAATCAAAATGAATCATATAGAAGGCACGTGGAACAACATGGGTGAGTCTTATGTATATGGTGTTAAGTGAAAAAAGCCAGACGTGGAAAAATTCATATGGTATGATTTCATTTATATGAATTTTAAAAAGGAGACCAAACTGAAATAAAACATTTAGGGATTCAGGCTTAGGTGATAAAACTTATGGGTGGGTTGTGGAGCATGTAATAGTAAGGAGGGCACACCAGGAGAGTTTCTAGGATGCTTGCAAGTTCTTTTTATTGACCTAAGTGCTAATTACTCTCATGTTTGTTCTATGATAATTTATTAAGCTGTATATTTTTGTTTTGTCCTCATATCTGTAAGGATCTCAATAGAAAACAAATGGCGCACTTAAGTTAGAATAATTGAAGGAGTGGCTTATTTCAAAGATTCTGATGACAAAAGGGGAAACTTTGGTGGGAAGCTGGGCTATTGCCTCATTGATGCCCACCACCCTTAGGCCCAAAGAGATCCAGGGAGAGAGAGGTTCCCTGAACCTGGAGGGAGGGACCCCATGTGGAGTCAACTGCCTTGAGAACATTAGTGACTTTCTGTTGAGGGATATTAAGCCTGAGGTAACCGTGCAGGAAGAACCAGGAGAATAAGTACCCTGCCCTTAGGCTCCTCCTTGCCTAGACTTCCTCTAAGGCTCCCATTAGCAGAATTCAGCAGAAGTCAGCGGGCCCTTGAGCTTCTGGATGGAATCTGTACCCTCAGCCCTTGGGACAGAGCAGGGTGGAGAAGGGAAAGGAAGCAAATAGATTTTCCAGCACGCTGCACTTTTCTATATGTGTGTTACATTTGATGTTCAAAAAGGTTTTTTTTTACAAAGCTTGGGCTTTGAGTTGGCAAAATCTGGGTTTGAGTGTATCTCTGTTTCTTATGAGCTGTTTCCATGAGTAATTTTTTTAAAACACCTTGAGCCTCATTTCTCATCTATGAATCATCTCATTCGTTTTAGCTTGTGTAGAGTACATGCTTTAGACACCAAATAATAGTTCTCTTTGTCTCTCTCCTGCCTGAAATGTCCCCTTTTTTCTTTGTGGCTATTTAAATTTTTCCTGGGAATTTTCAGACTGGGAATGGATGGCACTGTGGGAGCTCTGCCTACACTACTGATTAATCAGCTGAGTTATCTTTAGAAAGAAGTTAGTTCATTTTCTGATCATCACTCTCCTAACTGGAAGAAAGGGGAAGTTGGACGAGGCTTTCTCAGAGGGCCCCCACCTCCGGCATTGTTCAGGAAACTCTTCCCATCGCAGTGAGTATTTTATCTTTGTCTCCCTCTGAGTTTTTGTAGGGCTGGAGATAAGAGACGGAAGGTAAGACTTGGGACTCTGTGCCCTCACAGGGCAACCTTAATGTGTCCAGGATTCATTTAGTAAAACCTCATCCCAGGAGCCCGGAATGTGTTGTTGTTTGGGGCCTGCTCTAAACTCAGAGCACCCAGAGCCCCAGGGGTCTCGTTAGTTCTGGCCTGTGCACTCCTTTCCTGTCTTTTATTGTGGTCCTTTAGTGTGTATAGTTTTATCTTATTTTTAATTTATCCTTGAGTCAACTTATTCTTCTTAATGTATTTGATTTTATTTGTTCTTTAGACATTTATCCATTTCTAGTAGGTTGTTAGATTATTCCAGCTAATTTGCCTATCTACTTTTAACTCTTTTTCCTTTAACGATCACTTTTATATATGGCAAGCAGGAAGTGCAACTGTGAGAAAGGGCTAGGTTCAAGGCTGCCCAGTTCCTAAGCCTGAGAGGCTGCCCAGTCTTAGTGACTTGGTCTCCCACACCTCTCCCAGGAGAGCCGTCATTCTTGGTGGCAGAGAACCTCTTCCAGATGTTATATCAGCCTGCAGAGGAAGACATAAAAATTGTGCAGGCTTTTTCTTTCCTTGGTAATAAAACTGCACTGATCTGGGTTACTCAGAAGAGCTGTTTATCAGAACTCTCCCTTTTATGTTTAAAAGTTAATCTAGCACCAGTGACAAATCAGTTGAATTTTTGCAACGATGTTATCTTCTTATTGCTAATACTTTTCATATGGATATTCTTTATGAGAAGTTTATGACTTTTAGCCCATACAGTTTCTTGCCAGCAGCAAGCCATGCAGTCTCAACAGACTCTTACAGAAAAGGGAAGGAAGTAGATAGTACCACCCGCAGGGACCTGCAGGGCAGCCTGCTGGCGTGCGTGTTTAGACGGAGGGACACAGACCCTTGGGCTGCGTCATCCTGCCTCTACTGTGGGGTTTATTCTTCTAACGGTAATGTAATTATTTAGGATCAGTAGCGATAGGTTTTTAGGACTGGGAGTTAGAAGTATCTATGACAGCTCTCTTTTACGGTTGTATTGTTATTCATCCCTTGACTGGACTCTCATCTCTCATGTTATTCTTCACATTTTAGGTCTGTGTCGTTAACAAGGACCTGGCACTTACATCTTCACATATTTCAGTGCGCTTAGCATAGTGTTTCACACACAGTAGGCCCTCAATAAATAGGCTTATTGATTTGACTAGTGTTTTGTGGTTTTGTCCGGTAAGAAAGAAAACTGTGGCATATTCAAAAAAATGAATGCCTAATGTTTCTAGGCTGATTTGATCGCAAAGACGTATCAAGCAAAGAATGAGACAAAAAAGAGATAGTCAGGGTTGGTCAAGTAGAGGCCCTAGGGTGAAAGTGTTTGGGCAAGATAAACATTTCTTGTATCAGAGAAGTTAATACAATTTATTAAATGTGGGAGAACTTAATTAATTAAGCATGAAATAGTTTTAGATTGCTCACGTATGTTATCTCGTTTTCTCTTACTGATCAACATTTCAAGGCTGCTTTGACATAAATGCTGTGCTTTTACTGCCACCTACAGATGATTAGCCAGTCTTGGAGCTCTTTGCCTTTACCTGATTTGAAGTCTTATTGAAATTGAAATAAAATGTTTAAAAAACTATTAATTGGTAGAAAATAGTAAAAATACTTTATTGTTAATTTCTAAATATTTCTATATTATGTAGTACTATGTAATAGAAATGTCCTCATTCCTCTAAAACATTTTGGCTTATAAACCGTTTCTGTCTTTATTGGAAACATCCTGTCTTTTTTAGAAAACTGTTTTCCTCTGTAGGACTATGTATTCCTGGGCTAGGATCTTGAGAAGATTCTGTTTTAAATGTTATTTGTGCCTGATATTCTACTAAGAGGAAAATGTAAAGGTGGCCTTGAAACAAATTTGATACGGTTTAAAAAAATTTTTAATTGTGGCAAAATATGAACAACATAAAATTTACTGTCTAAACCATTTTTTTAGTTGTTTCTTTTTAAAGGTTGACACCTGAGCCAACAACTGTTGCCAATCTCCTTTCTTCTTCTTCTCCCCAAAGCCCTCCAGTGCATAGTTGTATATTCTAGTTGTAGGTCCCTCTGATTATGCTATGTGGGACACGACCTCAGCATGGCCTGATGAGCGGTGCCATGTCCACGCCCAGGATCCGAACTGGTGAAACCCTGGGTCGCCAAAGCGGAGTGCGTAAACTTAACCACTCGGCTACGGGGCCAGCCCCTTAACCATTTTTAATTGTATAGTTCATTACTGTGAAATACATTTACATTGTTGTGCAGCCAATCTCCAGAACTTCTTTCCTCTCCCAAACTAAAACTCCAGACTCGTTAAACAACTCCCCATCCCTCCCTCACTCCCTCCCTCCCTCCAGCCCCTGGCAACCACCATTCTACTTTCTGCCTCTATGAATTTGACGATCTAGATACCTCATGTAAATGGAATTTACATGGAATGGAAGATAGTATTTGTCTTTCTGTGACTGGCTTTTTCACTTAGCATAATGTCTTCAAGGTTCATCCATGTTGTAGCATGTGTTAGAATTGCCTGCCTTTTTAAGGGCAGATAATATTTGATTGTATGAATGTACCACATTTTGTTTATCCATTCATCTGCTGATGGACACTTGGATTGCCTTCAACTTTTCGCTATTGTGACTGATGCTACCATGAACATGGGTGTACATATATATGTTTGAGACCCTGTTTTCAATTATTTTGGGTATATACCCAGAAGTGGAATTGCTGGATCATGTGGTAATTCTATTTTTAATTTTTTGAGGAACCACTATACTGTTTTCTATGTGGTTGCACCATTTTATATCCCCACTGGCAATGCACAGGGTTCCAGTTTCTCCACATCCTTGCCAACATCCTTGTCTTTCTGGGGTTTTTTTGAGGAAGATTAGTCCTGAGCTAATCTGCTGCCACTCCTCCTCTTTTTGCTGAGGAGGAGTGGCCTTGAGCTAACATCTGTGCCCATCTTCGCCTATTTTATATGTGGCATGCCTGCCCCAGCATAGCTTGATAAATGGTGCGTAGGTCTGCACCCTGGATCTGAACCAACGAACCCCAGGCTGCTGAAGCGGAACCTTGGAACTTAACCACTGCACCACCGGGCCAGCCCGTTTTGTTTTATTTTGATAGTTGCCATCTTTATGGATGTGAGGTGGTATCTCCTTGTGGTTTTAATTTCAGTTTCCTTGATGATTATTGATATTGAGCATCTTTTCATGTGTTTGGTAGTTTATCTTCTTTGGAGAAATGTCTTTTCAAGTCCTTTGTCCATTTCTAATCAGGTTGTTTTTTTGTTCTTGAGTTGTAGGAGTTCTTTATATTTTCTGGGTAATAACCCTTTATCAGATATATGAATTGGAAATATTTCCTCTTATTCCATAGGTTGCCTTTTACTCTGATTATGTCCTTTGATGTACAGAAGTGGTTTTGTGTCATGGTTTTACGTCCACCTACTTAGATTCTCATGATAAGGATGAATTGAAAAATTTTAAATTGTAAAATGTTAAGGTAAGGTAGGTTAGGTTTTCGTCAGTAAAACCCATGTGTCCTGTAAGGACCTTTTTCCCAATGACTTAATCTGAAGAGTATTAAATATTAACCCCAGTCCTCAACACCTTCCTTCATGCAGGAGGATGTAACAAGGGCAACCTCTGTTCCAGAATCGGCTCACTTTACAGCCTTCCATTTGCTGGTGCTTCTTCCTTATGTTCTGAAAACTGTCTCTATTATTACGATAATATGAAAATGAAGGAATAACATTTACCTCTTTATAGTATTCTTGTTTCCTGCAGATTCTGATTAATATTTGTCAATGATTAGTTTGAAAATATGGTGTGTTTGCTCATCAAATTTGCAAATTACAAAAGCTAGGAGGACATCTTAGTAAGAGTAGAGGCTAAGGTCTTGTAACAAAGAAACCCCAAACACAGTGACTCAAAGAACACAGATGTCAGTTTCTCTTTTGTAGCATCCCTGGTCAGTAGACAGGCTCTGGTCTAGGAAGTCCTCAAGGGACTGAGCTGGTGGGGCAGCTCTGTCATCCTCAACATGTGCCCACCAAGGTGGCTGCGGTTGTTTTCCTTTCTAGCTGACGTGGAGGAATGGGAAGGGAAGTCCAGGATGAGGGATTGCTTTTTCTCCAGGTGCTTTGGAAGTTGTAAATGTCACTCTAGCGCATACACCGTTGGCAAGAACTTAGTCATGTGGCCACACCTAGTCATAGAGGAGGCTGGGAAAAGTCCTTATCAGGGCAGCCGAATCCCTGGTAATAACAAAGGAATGGGTTTTGAGGGGAACTGCTAGCAGTCGCCTTTAACGAGCAATAGCTGTAACACATTAGCTGGTTTAGCCAGCTGGACTTATGGGCTCCACAATCAACATATAAAACACTGAAGAGAGAGAACTTCAGGTCTTTCTCTTCAGCCTGAAAAATCAACTGTGGGAAGCACTGAATGGCAGAATTGTTGGCAGTCATGGGTTTGGAAAAGCCAAGGGGAGTCTGTAAAATGGCATCACAATGTGACTGCCAGTTGACACTGATGTGCTGTAGATGCCGTAGGTAGTATTACAGGGCAACAAGCACGGCTCTAGTTGTCCTGGTCAGTGTCAGGAAGGGGTGGGGATGCAGACATGCCCTGTGAGAAACAGGTGAGAGAGCAGGCAGTGGTTATTCGGGAGAGGAGAAGATGCGGCAGGAGTTGTGCTATGAAAGAGGAGTTAAAAATTTGGGAGGGCATGGCCAAGGGTGAATTAAGACTACAGAGAGATGCTACAGGAAGTTATTTGGCTTGGTAAGGAGTAAATCTGTGGCACTCACCATCTCCAGGCAAAGTGATTCTGTTGGGAAGTGCTGAATTGCGGACGCTGCAGATACTCAAGCAGTGGCTGGGAAAGCACTGGGCAGGGATGTTCAGGAAATCCACACATAGGGTAGGTAGCAGGAATGAAATCCCTGTGAAAGCCCTTCAAACCCTGAGCATCCCTGATTCTCTGCTCTTCTTTGCTATGGGATTCACTGCTGGGCTTAGAGCACTAGAGAAATTAATGGGAGTTCAGCAGAGGGACATGTGTCCCAGGAAGTTCTGTGCACCCCAGCACCAGTACAGCAGAACTTACTCTCTTGTTCTCTAAAATAACAAGGACGTAAGTGGCTATTGATGGATGAATGGATAAAGAAAACACACACATACACATGCATACACACACACACATGCACAATGGAATATTTATTCAGCCATAAAAAAGAAGGAAATCCTGTCGTTTGTGACAACGTGGATAGACATTGAGGGCATTAAGCTAAGTGAAATAAGTCAGACAGAGAAAGACAAATACTGTATGATCTCACTTATATGTGAAATCTTAACAAAACAAAACCGAGCTCATAGATGCAGAGAACAGATTAGTGGTCACCAGAGGCAGTGGGGGCAGGGGGTGGACATGATGGGTGGAGGCGATCAAAAGGTACAAACTTCCAGTTATAAAAAAAAACCATTCCTGGGGATGTAATGTACAGCATGGTGACTATAGTTAATGATACTGTATTGCATACTTGAAAGTTGCGAAGAGAATAGATCTTAAAAGTTCTCATTACAAGAAAAGAATTTTTGTAACATGTATGGTGTTGGATGTTAACTATATTTATTGTGGTGATCATTTTGCAATACATTCAAATATTGATTCATTATTTTGTACACCTGAAACTAATACAATGTTTTATGTCAATTATACCTCAATAAAAATAAACTAACGTGAACTCACTGCAATGTCGAGTTATTACACTAGTGAGGTAAACTACTTGTAAAATGAAAAGGTTTTTTTTTCCTATATAATCTAAATGATTGATTTTTCTTTTTTATGAGCGAATAATATTTTAAAATTTTGAAGTGCGTACTTCCAGGAAATACTTTGTAAATAGTTAAAATTAAAGAACAGAATGAAAAATATCTTGACACCTTTAAAATAAGGGTAAAATGGTAAGACCTAAATAATGAGTTCATAGGGTGACATCTTTGAAACATTTGTAGAATAAAATATCCAAAATAATTCGTTTTTCATATATTACTAAAAATTCTTACAGAACTTTAATATAGACTATTTAAGCTCCCCTGTTAAAGCTATTTTTCATTTCTGAATGAGCGCATCAGCAGAGGCTTTGCCTGCAGCCACAGTGTGAACCAGTAGATGGCAGCATTAGGCAAAACTTGATAAAAGCCATAAACCTATTCTGAAAGTTATTAAATGGGGCTCAAATGATGAAATAGTTTTAAAATCAAATAAATAAAGAGAGAGGTGTTATAGTTTATACAAGCAATTTGAACAATTTGGATACCTTGTGACTTTTTAGAGCGTGTATACAATAATTAGAATTTAAAACTGGCATTGTGTATGTGTTTATTTTTTCCTAAACTACATGACAAAGTATTTCAAATACAATTGGTGTAACGATTGTGACACTTCTGTGATATAAACCTAAGAATAATTTTAGGTTCTGATTATGAGTGGGCTCAATACAGTACAATTTCAAATTTATAACTATGCAAAGTGAGGCAACACCCTACTTGGCCCCAATAGTAACCTTAAAGAAAAATGTTCTCAGCATTATCTAAAAATTATTGGGCTAGCCAAAGAGAATTATGAGCAGAGATTTTGTCAAAGGGATATAGTAATATTGTTTTACATTTTGTGTCTCTGAAGTCTTGTATGTGGCACAAGCTGTATTTTTATTAGAATGGACGTACATGTAAATGTTAATTAAAAAAACGATTGGAATTTAGCAGAGGTAGATATTATAAAATCATGTTACAGTTATCAGCTTTTGTCTTTGCAAATGATGTGCCTTAGCTATTCTTGGGCACATGGAGTGGTAGATTTTAATAGCTACTTCTAGCATTTCTATATTAATATCCAAGGGTTTAGGTATCAACAAGTAGAATATTCTCAAAACCCATAAACTGAGTAAGCAGGACACTAGAGTTTGTATTCAGATGCACAGTTATACAGAAATTGATGGGTTGATGGTGTGAACATACATATGAATTCTAAGGAAGGGTAAAAATAGCGAACAGGAAGCTCAACTGTGAAAGGTGATTTTACTATACCATGTACTCTTAATAACTTAGAAAATGTACTAATGTTTTATGGTAAATTATTTTTTTGAAAATTCAGTTTTAGTTATTTTTTGGGAAAATAAGAAAGAATTTCCGCAGTAAGGAAAGGAACATCTTGACACTCCTTTGTATAAGGTAACCACTTAGGAAAGGTCTGAGCGTGCATGTATACATGCATGAATGAATGAGAGAAGTCTACCTCATGTTTCACAAGAAGCATAGCTCCCTCCGATTTCCCCACCTCTTCAGTCAACAAATATTTATTGAGCACCTGCTTTATGGTAGGCATTGTTCTGGGCTCTAAAGATCCTGCACTGATCAAAACAGACACAGTCTTTCTCATTGAGTTTACATTATAATTGGGGGTATAAGGTGTAAACAAGATAATATATCATATAGTATGTCAGATGATGATACATGCTGTGTGAAAATAAATCAACCAACCAGCCAGCCAGGGAAAGGAATACCAGGGTGTGAGTGGGGTTGCAATTTTAAACAGTATGGTCAGGAAAGGCCTTAGTGAGCAGGTGACATTTGAACAGAGACCTGGAGGAGTCAGAGTGAGCCATGTGGTGATCTGGGGGAAGTGTATTCCAGGCATAAGGAACTGCCAGTGCAAAGGCCCTCAGATGGAGGCCTGACTTGGGCAACCATGTAGCTGGAACAGAGTGAGCCAGTGGAGAATAGCAGGAGATGAAGTCAGGGAGGTACGAGAGGTCACGGGGCCTTCTATAGGCCAGTGTACAAATTTTGGCTTTTACTCAGAGGGCAGTGGGGAGCCATTCATGATTCTTTAGGAGATGGAAGTACATTGGTCTGTACTATTTTTTCATTATGGTTCCTATTCCTTTAAAAAAGTATATAATCATTTTGCACATTTACGCGTTGTTCTGTTACTTTTGGCTCTCAGATTATCAAATTGTCCCTCAGGGCAGTCTATTACTGCTTGTGGTTTATGATCTTTGATTGTGAATTTATTTTTCAGTGGATTTTGTTTGCTGTTGGAGCCCCCAAGTGCCTTAGCTCATGAAAGTATCCTTGCAAAGGGACTTTGTGTTTACTACTGCTGCGGCCTCTGGGATTTTTGTTGTCCTGGACTAGCTTTTATGTTATTTTCTTACCTTAGAGTTCCCATACCATTCAAGTGGAGTAAATCTAGATCACAAATTTAGGACTGATACAGGCTTTGGATTTTCATTATTTGTTGGGACTGTTTATTCTTTTCTTTCACAAAGTGCTTGGTGAAAACTAAGTGTCTTCACTGCTTCAGCAGACTAAATGGAATATTTTTAGGGCTCTCTGTAAAAGGCACAGGTCTTTGAGCATCTGGGCTCAGTCCCCGCCCTTCGTCCTTGAGCACTTGAGGCCAAGTCATCTGTCTTTGAGTTGGCCTAAAACTCCAGCTCCCAATCTCAAGGGCTTATATCCAGGTACAGACTCTTGGAGGTCACCGAAGCAGCAGTCTTTGATTCCTGTCTTTGTTCTGATATTTGGGTTTATTACAGAAACTTTTAAGCATACACAGAAGTGGAGAGAGCACTATAATGACCCCAAGTTTCAACATCACCCAGCTTTGATAATGATCAGCTCACAGCCTTCTTGTTTTATCTACATCCTCACTCATAATGTTTGATTTTAGTGCACCTGTGATCCACTCTCTTTGGCGTTTAAACCCAGGAGCAGAAATGTAGGGTCATGGCGTGGGGTGCGGTGTGCGTGCATGGGTGTGTGCGTACGTACGTATGTATCTGCTTCTTTACTTTCTATTCCTTTGGTCCATTTATCTGTTCATGAGCCTCATACTCTAATATCTTTAAATTATTTTTCTTTTTAGTATATATTAATATCTAGTAGAACAAGTCACTCTTTTGTTTATCTATTTCAAAATTAAATTAACCTAACTATTCATGTACTGATACCTTTATTGAGTTTTCCCATCCAAGAGCATGGAATATCTCCCCATTTGTTTATAACATCTGTCTTGTTTTTTAGATTTTCAAATTTTCTTCTACAGATGTTTTGTATTCCTAGATACTATATAGTTTTGCTATGGTGAATGATAATTGTATTCTTTTATTATGTTTCCTGAGTGTAGTTATTTTATTGCTATGGTAGAGAAATGTTATTGATTTTTGTAAGTTGATCTTGCATTTGGCAACCATATTGAACTCTCTTGTTTATTGAATCTGTTCATTTTTCTGGGTGGCATGGTAAGTATATGTTTTACTTCCTAAGAAACTGCCAAACTGTTTTCCAAAGTGAATGTAACATTTTGTGCTCTGATCAGCAGTGTATGAGAGTTCCAGTTCCTCTACATTCTCAGGTCATTTGATAGTATCAATTAAAAAAAATTTTTTTTTAGCCCTTCTAATGAATATGCAGAGGTATCTACTGTCATTTCAATTTGCGTTTCCCTAATAGCTAATGATGTGTTGAGCATTTCTCCATGTGCTTATTTGTTGTTGGTATGTCTTCTTTCAAATCTCTTGCCCCCTCCCTTTTTAAATGGGGTTGTTTTCTTATGACTGAGTTGTGAGTGTTCTTTAAATTTTGGATACAAGTTTTTTATCAGATGTGTATTTTGCAAATATTTTCTGTCAGCCTGGCTTGTCTTTTCATTTTCTGAATAGTGACCTTTGAAGAGCAGTTATAAGTTTTGATGAAATCTAATCTATGAGTTTGGGGTTTTTTTTTTTGTAGCTCATGTTTATTGTGTCCTGTCTAAGAAATCTTTGGCTGACCCTTGGTTACAAAGATTTTGTCCTTTCTTTCCTTCTAGAAATTCTATATTTTGGATTTTCCATTTAAGTGTATGATCCATTTAGAGTTAATTTTTACATATGGCATAAATTATGAGTTGAAGGTCATTTGTTTATATATGGACGTCCAATTGTTCTAGCCCCGTTATTGAAAAGAGTATTCTTTTTAAATAGAATTGCCTATTTAAGATTTTTTTGAAAAGAAAAATGTATGGCATTAAATCATATTAGAAAAAGAAGGTCTCGCATCATATGGGTCTGTTTCTGAACTCTCTATTCAGTCTCTGTGATGTATATGTTTATCCTTTTCTCAATAGCACAGTCTTGATTATTGTAACTTTTGAAATCTAGAGATCAGATATTATGTCTTCAGACGTTTTTTTTTCAAAATTGCTTTGGCTATTCTAGTTTTTTTGCTTTTCATTATGAATTTTAGACTGAGTTTGTTAATTTCTACCCAAAAAGCCTCCTGGGATTTCACTGGGATTGCACTGATTTTATACGTAAATTTGAGGAAAATTGACGTTTAAACTAGATTGAGTCTTCTACTCTATGCACGTGGTATATCCCCATTTATTTAGGTTTGTTTTTAAAAACCTTTCTCTCTTCAGTGTTTATAGTTGTCAGCATGCAAATTTTGCACATTTTTTGTGAGATTCATATCTAAGTATTTTACAGTTTTTGGTGTTATGGCAAATGGTATTGTAAATAGTTTAAAGTTTTTAAACTTTCAGTGGTTGCTTGCGAGTATCTCCAGATACAGTGGATTTTTTCTGACGTAGGGTTTCTTCCAGGAATGCTGTTGTAGTTCAATGTGAAGAGATCTGTTAGCACACATCATACATTTCATTGCGTCACTGGGTCAAAGGGAATAAAAGTGATCATTTTAAAATTTAAATATAATCAAGTTATGGCCATGTGAAAAAAGAACCATGGCTTTTTAAAAATTTTTATTTTTAATTGTGGTTAAAAAACCCCCCACATTATATAAAGTTTATCATCTTAACCGTTTTTAAGTGTGAGTTAAGTGGTGTTAAATGTATTCACATTGTTGTACAACAGATCTCCAGAACTCTTTTATCTTGCAAAACTGAAACTATATTCATTAAACAACTCCGCATTTCCTATTCTCCTTAGCCCTTTGTATCCACCATTCTACTTTCTCACAGAGCTGTTCTAGTAGGCTTTTTTTTTTTTTTTTAGAAATCCTTTGGGATTTTCTACATAGATATTCATGTTGTCTGAGAATATTTTTGTTTCTTCCTTTTCAATCTGTATGCCTTTTATTCATTTTCTTGCCTTATTACTCTGGCAAGGGTATCCAGTACCATGGTGAGTAGGTGAAGAAAGTTGACATCTTTCAGGTCTTGGTGGGAAACCAGTCTTTTGTCTTTAATTATGTTAGCTGAGCTGTTTCTAAGTTACTCTTTATCAGGTTGAGGAAGTCTCTTTTAATTTATAGTTTGCCTAGAGTTTTTATCGTGAATAGACCATGAATTTTGTCAGATAATTTTTTTGCGTCTATTGATATGGTCTACAGTTTTCCTTATTTAGATTGTTTATATGGTGAATTACTTGTTTTTTTCTTTAAAGATTGGCCCTTAGCTAACATCTGTTGCCAATCTTTTCTTTTTTTTTTTCCTTCTCCCCAGAACCCCCTAGTGCATGGTTGTATATTCTAGTTGTAGGTCCTTGTAGTTGTGCTATGTGGGACACCACCTCAGCATGGCCTAATGAGCAGTGCTAGGTCCACACCCAGGATCTGAACTGGCAAAACCCCAGGCCACTGAAGTGGAGCATGCAAACTTAACCACTTGGCCACAGGGCCAGCCCCTACTTTTTTTTTTTTGAATGTTGAACCAATGTTACATTCCTGTGATAAACTCCATTTGATGTATTATCCCATTTATGTTTCTAGATTTGATTTGCCAATATTTTGTTGAGAATTTTTATATCTATATTCATGTGTGATATTGGTCCATAATTTTCTTTTCTTATAATATCTTTGTCTGGTTTTGGTATGAAGGTAATGCTGTCTGATGAAATTAGTTGGGACATGTTGCCTTCTCTTCTGTTTTCTTGAAGTGTTTGTATGGAATTAGTAACATTTCTTTCTTAAATATTTGGTTGATTTTACCAGTGAAGCCATCTGAGCATGGAGTGTTCTTTTTTGATAGTTTGTTTTTCTCTATGAATTCAGTTTCTTTTACATATTAACAACTATAAACAACTATGTGGATGTTTATACACACGTGGATGTTTATAGTGGCTTTACTTGCAATCACCAAAACTTGGAAGCAACCAAGATGTCCTTCAGTAGGTGAATGGATAAACAAACTTTGGTATATCCAGACAATGGAATAGTATTCAATTCTAAAAAGAAATTAGCTATCAGCCATGAAAAGACATGGAGGAAACTTAAATACATATTACCAAGTGAAAGAAGCCAGTCTGAAAAGGCTACATCCTGTATGATTCCAACTCTTTATTATTCTGGAAAGGGCAAAACTATGGAAAGAATAAAAATCAGTGATTATCAGGGATTAAGGGGGAAGGGGAGATGAATAGGCAGAGCACAGAGGATTTTCAGGTCAGTGAAAATACTCTGTATGATACCATAATGGTGGATACACGTCATTATACATTTGCTGACGCCCATAGAATTGGCAACACCAAGAGTGACCCGTAATGTAAACTATGGACTGAATGATAAAGATGTGTCACTGTACACCCATCAGTTGTAACAAATGTACTGTGCTGGTGGAGGATGTTGATAATGGGGGGCTATACATGTGTGGGGGATATCTCTGTAACCTTCCTGTCAATTTGCCTGTGAACCTAAAACTACTCTACAAAGCATAAAATCTTTAAAAGAAAAAAAATCAGTTTCAGTGATTTTTCTCTATTTTGTTTTCAGTGTTACTGGTTTTTGCTCCTATCATTATTTTCTTCCTTCTGCTTGCTTTGAAGTTAATTTGATCATCTTATCTACTTTCTTAAAGTAGAAGCCTAGACCATTGATACAAGACTTTCTTTTTCTAATAAGTATTTAATGCTATGCTTTTCTCCTTAAGCACTGCTTTAGCTGCATCCCACAAGTTATATGTTGTGTTTTATTTTTATTCAATTAAAAATATTTTCCAACATCCCTTGTAACTTCCTGTTTGATTCTTGGATTATTCAAAAGTCTTATTTAATGTCCAGGATTTCTTAAGTGTATTTCTGGTTTTGATTGCTAATTTAATTCTGTGTGGTCAGAGAACCTACTTTGTATGATTCTAATTCTTTTAAGTTTGTTTTTTGGTCTGTCTTGTTGAGTATTCCATATGCACTTGAAAAGAGTTCGTTTTCTGCTGTTGTTGGGTGCTATATTCTGTGACTGTCGATTAGGTCAACTTGGCTGATTTTTTTTTTACATCTTCTGTATCCCTACTGGTTTTCTGTCCACTTGTTCTTCTGTTAGTTATGGAGCAAGGAATGTTGAATACTTGAACTCTAATTGTGAATTTGTCTGTTTCTCCTTTTTGGTCATCCTTAATTTCAGCTTTCTGTAGTTTCCTCAATTTTTAATGGAGTACTTTCTCCACAAGTATTTTCAAAGTGAATCTTTGTGTATGGCAAGGCTCTGAGTCCTTCTATACATGAAGATATTTTTTCATTTGCTGTCACTTTTTTTTTTCTTTTTTTAAAGATTTTTTTTTTATTTTTTCCTTTTTCTCCCCAAAGCCCCCCGGTACATAGTTGTATATTCTTCGTTGTGGGTCCTTCTAGTTGTGGCATGTGGGACGCTGCCTCAGCGTGGTTTGATGAGCAGTGCCATGTCCGCACCCAGGATTCGAACCAACGGAACACCGGGCCGCCTGCAGCAAAGCGCGCGAACTTAACCACTCGGCCACGGGGCCAGCCCCTCATTTGCTGTCACTTTTAAATACTAATTTGGATGGATAAAAATTCTAGGTTGAAGTTCTTTTTCTTCAATATTTTGATAGTATTACCTAATTGTATTGTTGAATTCTGTGTATCTCTTGAGAAATCTGATGTTGATCTTGTTCCTTTGTCATTTGTTTATTCTTTGCCTTTGGAAGTTTTTAGAATTTCCCCTAGTGTTTCTTAAATATCACCATAAGAAGTGTCTATGTATAAGTTATCCTTATCTAAATTATATGGCTGAGAGACTTTTAATTGAAATATTTCTTTAAATATATTATCTCCATCTCCTCCCTCCGTTCAGCCTTTTACACTGACTTCCAGAAGAGCTCCTTTGTTTAATTTTCTAGCTTGGTAATTTGTTCTTCAACTGTATTTATCCCATCTGTTATGTTTTTCATACTTAATGTTTCCACAGTCTGATCTCATATTTTTTAATATTCTCTCTTATCTCTTACATTAGTATAGATATTAATATATGTTATAACTTGGGGTTCATCTGTTCTAAAAATTCTGCTTTCATTAGTAATATTGTTCAGTTTGTCGTTTCTCTTTTGTTGTGATTGTATTCTAAGGATGTCTGGTTGTTTTGGCCTCTGAACTCATGTTTCCCTGAGGTGTATTAAAATGTTTGGGCAATGTCAGATCAGAAAAGAGGGAGAATGAGCCCCCCAGGATGGAGAACCCACAGTCACCACAGAACTGTCTGTTACCCACTCATGTTTGCTGACGTTCCATCAGGCATGTGGGCTAGTTGGGGATTCACCCCAAACTCTTAGAAATAAGCAATATTGAGCAGCAGCAGTTTCTTTATATTGCACTTTATCTGGGGTGGGGAGAGGAAGTATGTAGAGGAAGAAATAGGGGAGGGAATGCTATCTCTTGTCATCATTACCAACCTTGCAGTGTTGTTGTTGACAATTTAGCAGAGATCTGATGATTAGTACTTGGTGACAGTTTGTGACGAGGTGCTTCGGAGTGATCCTGTTTTCATCTCTTTTTGGTTGTACGCTTGGCAGGCCATGTCAGTCAGGAAAGTCGTATATTTCTCTTCTTGAATTTTTCCTGAGTTATTTTGATCACCTCCCCTTCCGTTTTCTTGGTTCTCTCTTTCTGAAAAATCCTGTCATCTGGATGTTCAGCCTCTTGGACAGGTCTAGTTTTAATCTTTCTTCCCTCCTCTTTTCTTTCTGTTTGTATTTTGTTCTCCTTGCTGGGAGATTTCTTAAATTCTGTCTCCCAACTCTTCTAACTAATATTTAAAAATAAATTTTTATCGCAGTACAACATGTACATGGAAAAGTGTGCATATCCTAAGTTTAGGACTCATTGAAGTTTTACAAAGTGACACACTTTTAAACGGCAGCCAGATGAAGAAACAGAACATTGCCTGCGCTCTAAAAGATGCGCTTCTGCTGCCTCCCAGTCACCCTTCCTCCCAGGAGTCTATCCTGACTTTTAACACCCTAGTGTAATTTTGTCTGGTTTTGAACTTTATATAAATGGCAATGTAGACTTCTGTGTCTAGCATCTTTCTCTCAGTATCACCTTCAGTTTCATTCGTCTTGTTGCACGTTGCAGTAGTTCATGCCTTGTCATTGTTGTGTAGTATTTTGTTGTTTGAATTACTACTGTTGATGGACAATGGGATTGTTTCTGGTTTGGGACTGTTACAAATACTGTTGCTGTGAACATCCTTGAATATGTCTTTTGTTGTATATATGCACACATTTCTGTTAGGTTTGTACCTGAGAGTTGAAAGCTAAATCATAGGGTATACATATGTATGGCTTTAGAAGAGATTGCGAGTTTTCCTGTGGGTCAGGAATTTAGGAGCAACTTAGCTGGGTTCTTCTGGCCTAGAGCCTCTCATGTGGTTGTGGTCAGAATCCAGCAGGGACCACAGCCATCTGAAGGTCTGGCTTGACTACAAGACCCTCTTCCAAAGTGGCTCATTCACATGGCTGTTGGCAGGAAGCCTAATTCCTCACCACAAAGCTGCTTGAGTATCTACATGATATGACAGCTAACTTCCCTGGAGCAAGAGATCCGAGAGAGGTAATAGTCCTTTTAATTGTAGTCATTCTAGTGGATGTGTAGTGATACATTATTGTGATTTTAGTTTGCATTTCCATGTTGACTAATGAGATTAAGTACCTTTTCATCTATTGACTACCTTTTAAAATATTTTTGCTGTCCTAGTTTTTATATCTAGTAGTTCCTTTTTATTTTCTGAATATTCATTTTTGCTGGCATCTTGTTTTTGTTTCATGGATGAACTATTTTTTCTTCTATCTTTCATATTAAGGATAGTCTTCCCCTTGCCCACCCACGCCTGCAAGGTTTTCATTTCCCTGCACAGTTTCTGTTTCTTCTGAGTTCCTTTTTTCCTTCTGTTTTTCTGCTTTTGATGCTAGGCGCTTTCCTTAAATATCTCTGAGCCTTTGGCTATCTGTTTATATTTAAGAGCCTGCTTCTAAAAAAGCTGATTTAGGAAATGGATTGTGAGGGGCTGGCCAATGACATGGTGATTAAGTTCATGCACTGAGCCCACGGTTTGCTAGTTCAGATCCCGGGCGTGGACCTATGCACCGCTTGTCAAACCATGCTGTGGCAGGCATCCCACATATAAAGTAGAGGAAGATGGGCACGGATGTTAGCTTAGGGCCAGTCTTCCTCAGCAAAAAGAGGAGGATTGGCGGCAGGTGTTAGCTCAGGGCTAATCTTCCTCAAAAAAATAAAATAGAAAAAGAAGTGGATTGTGTGCCAGGTGCTGAATGACCATGAACTTCATTGTAGGGTCCCCTGGTTGGGATGTTTTGCTTTGAACGCCCAATATCAGATCTATAAATTTATGTCTTTTTTTCCTCGTGAAATTGTCAGATTCCCCAGAGCATACTCTCCAGTCTACTACCTACAGAGCATGTCTGGGAGTCTCAACATTTAGTGTATATACTATGATTTCATATATAAACTTTGATTTAGTATATAAACTTTGATTTAGTATATAAACTTTGATGTAGTATATAAACTTAACATAGTATATAAACTTTGATTTTTAGTATTGTATTTGCACTCTCAACTATGCATGGTAGTCCCCCCGTTCCAATGCACTCCTTGTTACCATTTCTAGATAATAAACCCCGAGTTGTTCTGCCAGGATGGGGAGGGTCAGTTAGCAGGTGGCAGAGTGTTGGAAGGGGTCGGTGCCCTGAATGCCTCTTAGCAGTCCCAGAAAAACGTGGTACTGCTAATCCTGCTGCTCTTGGGGAATTTGAGTGTTAATCAGTTCGCTTCTCAGATTTTACCATTGCTGGTTTAGTATTTAGTTTTCTCAGGTTTGCCAAGTTAGTTACCACTCTGCTCCTGTTTTCCAGCTTAGAAAAATTTTTATAATCATCCTCTTGTCTTTGTGGGTTTATGCCTTTAAAAATCTTTTAATGCCATTCTTACAAGGTTTTAGGAGATAACAGAGAGGTAAGTACTTGTGCTCAATCCACCATCTTTAATTGGCAGTTTTGTTTTTTCAAAGTGTGTATGTTTTAAGAACACTTACAATTGTGAAACCAAATGATTATACCTGGTTACCTCTACAAACATTCACAAATTTTATTAAGGTCATTGTACATTATGTCATCTTCAAACAGTATTCTTTTACTCAAAATAAAATAGACTTTGCAATCACTGCTATGTTGTCTTACTTGAGTCTATTTCCTGGATCTCTTAGTATTTCAGTCAGTTTTGTCTCGTCCCAGTTTTCACCCAATCCCAGCAAGCTTCAGTGCTCATTCTTTGTTTCTTTGCAACTTGTGTTTAGACATCTCCACCCTGTTCTCTGTTATCTGCTGGAGTGGTGGTGGTGAAGGGAGCAAGGAGGAGCATGCTTGGTCTCAGGATCTGTCTACAGGAATTTAATGTTCTTCTAATGTCTATAAATACCTAATTTCCAGCAGTATAAATTTCCTACTAATCTCATCATAGAAGGACCTTTACTGTTTTTCTTGATGATCAGATTACTGTTTGACAGATCGTGCTTTATCCAAATTTTCTAATTCCGTGTCGTGGCATTGCAAAGGATAAAACTTTCTAGGACTGAGCATAGATGACTCAGGAGACTAAGAAACAAGTATGATGGTGCCACCATAATTATTTGGTGGACTAATTTGGTTATTTAGACCTATTTAAAAGAATCAGTCCTAGATATTTAATGTAATTCTTAATTTTGTAGCCCTGTTAGACTATGCAGCCCTATGTTGAGTTACAGTGGTAACAGAGTTGTATTAACTTTTAATCTCAAGAGGTAGTATTAACTTTTAATCTCAAAAGTGCTAAGGGATTGGGTTCTCTAGAGCTAAGGGCCAGTTGGAGAATAGCAGCCCATCTGTAATCATCTGTGGTCATCTTGAATATCAACCGTTGGAATATTTTAAGGGAAGTGGGTATTGTGGGCAAAGTTAGCAATAAGTGACAGTTAGCTTTCTAAATTATTTTTCCCTCTGCTTTGAACTTGAGCTAAATATTCAACATATAAATAATCATCCCAGCTTGAATGATGATCAGTGCCTTTACTTTAGAAGTAAAGCAGTATTTCTCAAAATAAAGATAGAGCCACTAGGGCTTCCAAATTTGAAAAAGCTTGTGTTAATGTGTTTAGAATAATAGACTAGATGAGTTGAACTAACAGATATTTTAAGTATCTTCTTTCCTATTTAAAAAAAACCTTATGAAATTGGTATGGTTATAGCTATTTCACTGGTAAGAAAACTGATCATCAGGGTAAGAAATCTGCCCAGGAGCATATAACTCAGTTGACAGGGTTGGAATTTTGACCTAGATTACTCCACTCTAAAAACAGAGTGCTCCCCAGTCAAGATAAAGAAATAGAAATTGAATGGATGGTGGTTCGTGTGTTGATCAGTTTGTTGAGGATTATATTTCTCAGTTTTGATCACAACAAATGTTTAGACTTTCTTTCCTTAACGAGTTAGTCTTTATACAGTCGACTGTTGTTTAGCTTAAAGTCTTTGGATCTGGAGCTCTGTTTCCTTCCCTCCCCCCTCACGCTTCTCCTTTCTCCCCTTCCTCGTAGCTTTAACTTCTTCCCACCGCTCTCTGCTTATCCCCAGTCTCCTCTCCCCTCCCAGCAATACCTCCTGGTTTGGTTAGACCTACCAGAGAAGTAGTACCTACTTACTTAAATGTGAGTGCACAAAACAAAGTTGACTGATGAAAGAGAAGTTCCTCAAAATTTTCATTTAGAATGAGAGGTGTGAGATAATAAACAGCCCTCGCTCAGGGGCTTCAGGAAAACTTAAAGGTCACTTTTCACAGAAGCTTTCTTGACTGTCCCCACCCTCAGACTAGGTCACAGACTGTTGTGATACGCTTTCTTAGAACATTTCTTTTAGCACTTATCACCATAGAAATTAAATAATTATGTAATGAATGGTTTAATATCTGTCTCCTCCACTAGAATATAAGCTTTATGCAGGCAGAGACCATGTCAGTCTTTACCTACTGATCATGCCTCAGTTACCATAGTGGCTCCCACATAGAGGGCCCCTATGTTGGACGGGTAGAGTAAATAAATGAATGGAAAGTCGTTGGTCTTTTGATTCCATTTCATCTCCTTTTGTTTGGACTATTGCAGTAGCTTCCTAACTGTTCTCCTCGTCACCGTCTCAAAGCTGTCATCTGTCCTGTCCCATCCCCCTAGTTTTATCTCCAGAGGAGATCTTATCTTATTCCTTTACACTTTCAGAAACCTGTGACTTCCTACTTAATAAAGTTTAACTTGTTAGTGCAGCACCTCAGAGTTGAGTTCCAACCGACCTTTCTAGCCTCATTTTCTCTCATTCCCCCCTTGTACTCTACACCTACAGTTAAGCTGCGTTATTCCCCACTACCTGTCACTCCTGTGTCATTCACATCTCTCTGAATTTATTTATGCAGACTTGTTTACAACATCCTTCCTCCCCTTGCTTTGGCAAACTTCTGCTTATCCTTCAAGACTCACCTTGGCTATGCCTACTCTATGAAATGCTGCCCCAGCCAGAATTAATCACTCCTTCCTTTGTGCTCTCAGATGACTTTATGCTTACGAGTTACATGTAACGTTTATTACCTGGTTTTATAATTATTTACCTAATTGACCTCTCTCTCGACTCGATGCTTTTTAAGGAGCAGGATCTCATTCTCTTTCATGGCTCCCTGAGCATGGAGCATCTGGGAGACAGCACAGAGTCGTGAGAAGAATGTTCTTTAATACCAAAGAGGCCTGGCTGTGATTGAAAGTTTGATCTGCCAGGTCCTAATTACTTCAATTATTCTTTTGTACTAATGCCCTTTCCTTTATTTTCCTTTCTTTTCTTTTTCTTTTTTTTGGTTGGTAAGTCACCTTAAATCTGTTACTCAGTAGAAAAATATAAAAATTGAATTGCAAATTTGAGTTGAATGGTATTTTTAAAGGATTGAAGTGTTGTGGATTTATAAAATCATTTCCAGGATCTTACCTAGAGAGAACCACATAGGCCATTCATTCCTGTATTCTCAGAATATCTCAGTTCTCAAACTTCCCATCAGTTCAGTATTTGGGTGTTTAATGCTGTGTGTCTGATAGCATCCGTTGGGAATCATTGAGCACATACCATGCACGTTTCAGGCACTCTGCGTACACATTGATGTCCTTTTAATCTTCACAATAACCCTGTACGGTGAGTGGGAAATGTCGTCTCCTTTGAGGAAACAGGCTCAGAAACTGTGAGCACCGTTTTCTGTAGAGTAGTAAAAGAAAACTCGTGATGTTTGAAGATATGTAAGGAGAGGAAGCGGCTTCTGTTGCCTCATTTACATATTTGTTATTGTCTGAGGAATGATTAGGAAACGAGATTGCTACTCAGGGTAATCAAGATGTTAGTAGTGTTTGAAGCCCAGTGTCTTCAGACTCAAATAAAGTTCACAGAGAGTTTCTGCCCCTCGGAGATTGTTGGTTAATTTTGAAAGAGACTCAGGCTTTTCACACTGCAAGGATTTCATTGACAGTTTCAGTGGCCAGCATCTTTCCAGGGGACAGATTCAATGCATCCTGTTTGAAAGGATCTGTAAGCTTTCAACAGAGGGTTTGTAAAGCCACACGATTAGTGATTTTATATTTGAATGCGAAAGGCGGTGACATAGTTGACCTAAACCAAAATTTTTTCAACCTTGGTCTGCACTTTTGGTTGAGTAGTTCTCTGCTGTGAGAGGGCTGTCCTGTGCATTTTAGCATGTTTAGCAACATCCCTGGCCTCTACCCACTAGATGCCAGTAGCAACCCCACCCCAGCACCCAGTCATGACAACTAAAAATGTCTCCAGATGTTGCCAGATGACATTTGGGGGGCAAAATTGCCCCTGATGGAGGGCCGCTGACCTAAACTAAGCTCTTACAGAGCTTATCACGTGTGTTTCGAAATGCCGTAACATTCATGGTGTTGGGAGATAATTAGAACCTTGAAAAGAGTTAGCCCAGACCCTTGAGGAGCTGAAGACCTATGAAGCTTGTTGAGATCTTTGACTAGGTAGAATATTTCGAGTAGTGACTGAAATAGCTTTGGTTGAGGCTATTAGTAAAAATTTGTTTCAAAGAAGGTTAACATCTGTTTTCATTTCTGCTTTTGTAAGTTCCTTTGCTACTCAATTCCTTTATTTTAGCTGTCTTCCTCTTAGGACTTAATACTTGAGTATATGTCAAGATTTCTGGTTTAATAGGAAATATGTTTTATTCAAACAAATAAAAATACTAATAATTGAAAATTAGAATACGATGGTAGAATGTCTAATGTTGTTAAATCAGCATAGTAGATAATGGTGAAGGGAACTAGAAGTCTGGTTGTATTCGAGTCACTTCCTGTTCTTGTTTATCTTTGGAAAGTTGTACCTTATGAAAGATTTTAAATTCAGATCATTGTATTATTCTAAGAAAAAAATTTCAAAATGCTAACCACGTCTTGGTAACCATAGCAAAATATACAGCACACAAAAATAATCTCAGAACTATTTTAGGGTTGATTATTTTGTATAGATAGATGTTGAATTCTGAAGTGTCTAACGTGCTTTTGTTATCTGAGGTCAAAGGAGACAAGGCTTTCTCAGTCATAAGAGCGCAGGCATGCCTATTGAAGTAATAGACCAACTCTGGCTTATTTAGCAGAGAGAGAGTTTATTATTAAAGTAGTTCAGAGAATATTTGGGAGGGCAGAGAACTAGTCTTGGGTTCAACAAAGCCAGAATAACGCTCAAAATTATCCCCTCCCCTAAACCCATATTATTTGCTTAAAACTATGTTGACTTGTAGAACATAAGATTCCTGAGGGTAACTTGATCCGTGTTGTTTTCAGCGCTCATCCTGGTGCCTCGAAGAGAGCCTGACTTATAGTAGGCCTTAATAAGTATTTGTTATGTAAATAAATTACTGGACCAAAGATATGTTTGTTAATATCAGCGAAAACATACAGAGTAGCATGATGAAATGTTAATATTACACATTCTATTTGGAGGTTTTTTGGTAGCACAATTTACCCTTCTCATAGGGAATCTTTGATATGTGCGCACTGAAGAACTGTTGTTATAGAGCCTTATTTTACGTGTGTTCCTGGGTTAAGTGAACATCCACAACAGTCTTGCAAGAGCAGATACTGACATTGCTGTGTCCTTCGTGAGAAAGCTGAAGTTCTGAGAACCGAGCGAGTCTCTGGGTCATGTCTGTTACCGTGGCAAAGTCTGGATTGAAATTCACGTCTGTCTCTTAACTCAGACATTTCTCTCTTTGCAACACTACTTTCTTTCTTTTTTTTTTTTAGGTAAAAAATCTAGTTAATGGTCATCTGTTCACTATACTAGAAAGTAATTTGAGTATACTATAAATTTATCAAACCGAGGCTTCCTGTATACATTTTCAACTACAGTGTTGAAAGTGTTTATAAAAGTAAATTTTAGCGTCTAAAGACAACTTTTATGATTCTGTTTGAATTTGCTGCTAAAATGAGAAGTACAAAATAAGCACATGCTGCAAGAAAATTTTCAGATTAGGGGAATATGCCCCATGGAATGGTATCTGAAAAAGCACTAACTATGTGACACTCCAGTTACTTAGCTACTAATTTTCATTTTATTTAATAGACAGAAGAAACTGCTGTTTCTCTTCAGAGCTCTCAGATACTGCCACTATGTTTTATACTTAAAAAATTTTTTTAAATAATTCAGACTTATAGAAAAGTTACAAGAACAGGACAAAGAGCTCCTATTTGGGTATGGGTTTATACCCTAAACCCAGATGCCCTAATTGTTAATATTTTTTACATTTTCTTTGTCATTTTCTCGCTATATATACGGTCATGCATTGCTTAACAATGGGGACACCTTCTGAGGAATGTGTCATTAGGCGATTTCATCGTTGCGTGAACATGATAGACTGTACTCACACAAACCTAGATGGTGTAGCACCTCGGCTCTGTGATACTAATCTTATGGGCCCACCGTCGTATCTGCAGTCCATCATTGACCGAAACATTGTTCTGCGGCACATGACTGTATGTATGGTATTTTTTCAGAATCATTTGAGAACAAGTTGTAAATGTAAGCCCCCTTTACCCCTAAAACATCAGTATGTATTATTTTATATTTGGCACTTGTCCAAATAATGTTCTATTTTATAGAAAAAAGGAAAAAATATCTAGTCCATGGTCCTCCAGAAATACATCTTGCATTTAGTTGTTATGTCCCTTTACTCCTTAGTCTGGAACAGTCCTTATTGTGTCTTTGTCTTTTATGATCTTGACGTTTAAAGAGTATGAGCTAGTTACTTTATAGAAGATAGACCTTATTTTAATAATGCGGTAAAATTAAAGTTTTTGAAGATGAAGTCTTAGATGAAAATAATTTGTACTTACCATGTTTCTCTTGATATAACCTGTTAAAGCTTTTTACAGTGGAAAATTTCAATCACAAAGCAGAGTGAATAATAAAAATGAGCCCTATTACCCAGATTGAATAATTAACATTTTTGCCATCCTTTCTTCTTCTATTCCCCTAAAAACTAAATACAGTGTTTTGAAGCAATTTCTAGACATAATATTTTATTCCCTAATTAAGCTCTAAAAAGAGACATTTTATTATATAACTGTAATATTACTTTACCAATTATATTATTTATAATTCCTTAATATTATGTACTACCAAAACTATATTCAGATTTCTCTTACTACTTTGAAAAAGCCCTTTTACATTTGGTCTTGCATTTGATTGTGATATCTCTTAAGTTTCTTCTTCTTCTTCTTTTAATTAGAAGGTTCTTCCTCCCTTTTGATATTTTAATGTTTTATGTAGTATGATGGATATGCTTAGATTGTCTTGCTTGTTATCTGTTCCAGGGTCCTCCTTGTGTACCTCCACATAAAGCAGAGGTTGGAAAGCTGAATGCTCTATTTCTTAAACTCTCTTGCATCCAGAGTTCTGAATATGATTTAGGCTCCACCAATCAGAACTTGTGTGGTGCTTGAGTTCAGTGTGAGCAAATGGAGTAGCATAGGAAATACCCGTTTTGCTGTCCAATTCTGTAGACTCAACAGGGCTTTGGAGGTTGCAGTTCAGACAGCTTCCTGATCTCTAGACTCTGCTGAAATGATATAATGACTTCCTGATTTCCCAGCATCCTGAATATGGCAAAGGAAGCAGTCTTCTGGGTAGACCTAGTTCCTTGTGTGTTGTTCCAGGAGTCTGTTCCCAGAGGCACAGCCCGGATCTGCCCTTCTAGCCCTTTCAGTGATTTTATAAGCACCTAATTCTGTGTACTAAATCTTTTTCTGCCCAAAATAACTCGAGAGGTTTCTATTATTTATAAGTGAATCTTAGCTGACAGAAATGGTCATCAAAAGGATATAACTTTTATATTTGACTTCAAATGTGTATGTACAAAGCAGTATACCTGAATCTGAGATACTTAGATTTGGACTGGGACGTGGCTTAAGGAAAAGGAAGTAGCTCTTTGTGCCAGGAGATCAGGTTACTCATGGAGCGTTATATGCGTGTATGTGTGTATGTTGATGAGCCCCTGACAATCTCTTCGTGTGAATTTCTGGTTATATCCTGTTCTTTGCTGGCGACTTTGTCACCAAAAACTATCTCTTACTACGACTTCTTAAAGGTCTGTTGAAACTGCCTTTCCTTGTGATCTTAGATATCAGTGTGGCCATGTGTGTCCCATTCCTGTCTTCTCATATAATTTGGGGTGCTGCAGCTAACTGATTAGAGAGAGAGAGAGATTTGTAGACATGTGATATCACTGCCATATCTCTCAGTCCTTTATGAATTCATCCCTAAATTTCTTCTTCCACCCCTGATGTAATGAGAGAGTATGGAAATGTATTGGAGACTACATTTACCAGTTTCTTAAATTTATTACAGAAAATTTCAAACATACACAAATGCAGAGAGAATATCGTAATGAATACCATGTACCCATCACCTTATCAGCATTTTGTCAAACACACTAACTTCAAGTAATTGACAATTGGACCCCGATAGGACACTTATTTTTTCCTTTCCATTTTCCATTTGACCCTTTGCTTTCTAAATTCTGTGGGCCAAGACCTGCAGTATCGCTCAGCCCTGCCCCTGCCTCCAATTGACCAGCCTTTCCCTGGGTCTCTCCAGAGACTTGAGTGTGTGGGTGCAGGCACAGTCATGGACCACTTGAGCCCTTATCTGATTGTTGGGACTAAGAAGGGGGACTGCTTCGATTTCTTGTCATATGAGTCTTGTGTCTGTGGGTCTGTTTTGATGATGCTTTCCTCTTAACAGCTGTTCTTCAAGTAGAAGCAGTAACATTCAAATTCATGACCTTTTCCTTGCCCTTGTTCTCTTAATGGGAAAAATAGGCAATAGTACATGAGATAGCACTTACAATACTTTCATTACTCTCTTGAATTATGATATATGGTAGAACAATACATGATAATACTGTTTGCATTTATTTTTTAAACCCTAATACAGGCAGTAACTCCATATATTTTCACTATGTATATTTTTTTAAAAGCAGATGTTTCACTATAGGACTTAAGGGAAAAATTGTGGAAGTGCTGCCCTCAAGCAATGAGAACAAATCAAAATGTTACTTTTTTTAGAGTAGGATTAAAACCTTTTGTAGCCTCCATGTAGTTTCATTCTGAGACACTTCTTTCTTCTCAAAACCTACATGGGAAAAATCATTCTTACAAGATATAGAAACCAGAAATAAATGTTCTCACACTCTGAGAAAACTGATAAAAGCCAATCAAAAATTGAGTTCTTGGTTTGGATCAGTTGTGGTAGGGACCTTGTGGGACAGAAAGTCATATGGTTCCTGCCCATGAGTGGCTTGCAGTTTATGAGTGGACAAGACATCTAAAAAGCATAATTAACAGCAAAAAGCAACATAGTGTGCAAATAAAGAGAAAGTTTTTAAAAAGTTTTGAGGAAGATAAATTATTGAAAATTAAAATAAAATGTATTTTCCCATGTAGGTTACCCTCTTATACAGTTTTTTCTTTCTAACAACTACAGTGTTGCAGAGATTTCTCTCAGTTTGAACAGTCTGGATGCATTATCAGGGATAAATTAGAGAAGTGTTTATCATTGTGTGTTGCTTCTTTGTATGTGGGAAGTAGAGGGAAAGCTAGCAGCACTCCTCTCGCATCTCCACTGGAAACTTTCTTTTTGGAAAAGAAATTGTGACTGATTTAAATGTTATTCGCGTTTGCAATTTAATTCTTATTTTCCGTGATTAATATTGTAATACCAAGCTTGTATTAGTTATCTGTTGCTGCTTAATAAATTATGGCATGCAGTAATAAAACCTCTCATCCATCATACTTTAAGAATACAAATCATATAGTATCCTCAGCTAATACTTGATGACCCATGGTCAACACATTTTTTGGGTATTATCTATGTGCAAGGTGCTGTGCTTGGAGCTACCCAGAATAGAAAGAAGTAAAAGTCAAGGGCTCTGCTGCAGTGGAGCTCATGTTTCAGTTGAGGGATATGAGAGTAATGCACATGAAGTAATAGACCACAGGCTGTGTGATGGTTGACAGAGAGCTTACATGTTGTCTCATGCTGTTATTTCGTTGATAAGAAAACTGAAAGCTAGACAGGCTAGAAGACTGGACGAAGGTAATGGAGCCAATTAGCAATCAAACTAGAACCAGGCCACAGCTTTCCAGGCCGGTGTGTTTTTTCTCTTCCTTTGGTGTAAGATGATATATGTCTAAAGTTAAAACTGTGGCGTAGATTGTATAAAAGCCAAATAAGTTGAGGAAAGGAAGATGGGTGGCTTGAGTAGTCAAAGAAGAATTAAAGGAGGAGGTACGATTGGGATGTGAGTGTAAAGAATAAATGGAGGAAGCAGAATAATCCAACCAGTGAGAACCAAATATTGTTATATTCATGGCACAGAGGCAAGACCAACTACACTAGCTTGAAAGGTACATGTTGGGCAGTGGAGAGAAATTAGGTTACAGGGGCTTGAAAGTGTGGGAGAGGAACTTGGACTCCATGTGGTAGGATCACGGGGAACTATTCACAATCCCTGAGCATGAAATGACGCAGTGAAGGTGGGATTAAGGAAGGTTTTTGTTTGCTGGGGGAACTGGATAGCGTCTGCAATTTTCTTTTCTTACACTCTGTGTATTGGTCTGTTTCATTCTAATAGGTTAAACACTATATTAATCAGAAGGCTAGCTTATGTTGTAGCCACAACTAACCCTGAAATCTCAGTGGCTGAATACACAAATGTGTTTCTTGTTTGTGCTACTTGGTCAACATAGGTGGATAGGGTATGGGGGTGGGGAATTCTCCATTTACTCATTCAAGGACCCAGGCTGATAAGGGTCCCACCATCTAGAACATTGCTGGTCGCTGTGGCAGGAGAGAAGAGCGTGATGGAATATCCCTCACTGTTCTCTAATGTTTCAGCCCAGAAGTGACATGTGTCATTTTTGCCCCAAACCCATTGTCCAGAAGTAGCACCTGTGCCCTCCAAGGGAACTTGAGGATATTCGGTGAGCACTAAGTGTCTTTTCCAAGACTCTTTGAGGACCTGGGGCATATAATTCTACTTATTGAAGAGAGATAATATAGTGATTAAGAATGCAGACCCTGGAATTGAACTACTAGAGTCTAGAGCCTGGCTCCTCCACTGATTAGCTGTGTGACCTTGGGCAAGTTACTTCACTTCTCTGGAGCATAATTTCCTCAACTGTAAAACAGGGATAGTAATGGGATGAGCCTCACAGAATTATTGTGAGGCTTGAATGAGTTCATATATATATGCCTAGAGCATTATGCCATGTAATTGATAGCAGGTATTTATTATTATTGTTGTTATTAATCTCCTGGCTTCCAGTATAGCATCTGAAAGGAAGGCTAAAGTTTCTTGCTCTAGTTAAGAGGGTCATGGGAAAGAGTTGTAGTAATTTAGGTGTGTGATGCCAGTGTCTGGACTCGGATGATGATACTGCACAAAGAAAAGATGGGCAAGGGAGAGTGCCAGAGGAGAAAACTCAAGCAGATTCACTGGCTAAATACCATGGATGAAAGAAGGATGATCAGGTGTGGGTGACAGAGAATGAAGCCTGAGTTTGCAGAGAAATTAGCGGGCCCCTGCAGGGCAGGAAGATGAGCTGCAGTTCTGATGTGGTGATGGGAGATGTCCAAGGCACAGGAATCCGCAGAAAGTGGAGGTAGGCAGTCAGCTCTTCATGAACACGTTCCAGTAAGTGGTGATGTCCTCATGCTCCAAGTCAGATACAGGTGCTGGGGTCAGGTGATTTGGATTTAATTGCTGGCTCCACCTCTCCATGTCACCTGGCACTCTAGTTTCCTCATTAGCAAAATGGAGATAATAATTGTACCCATCTCTTAAGGTCATGAGGATTAAATGAGATAATGCCTGTCAAGTGCTTGGAAAAGTGGTATATAGTAAATGCTCAATAATTGTTGCTTCTTAACTAATTGAGCTTTTAGATGAATAGAAATTTGGGGATTATCTTTTAAGTGATCAGTTTTTCGGAGTTTAATGTAAAACAGACTTCCATTGGCAGCAGTTCTCATGAGTGCATTTAGTTCCTCCTGTCACGAGATCACTTCTAATCCACATGCTTTTTGTTTTCTCATTCTTACCTGAATAGTCAATGAGCAAATGTTTTTAGCTTTGCAAAGAATAACAGATTACAGTGGGCTAGAAAGTAACCAAAATAGACCATTTGAAGGGCTAATTTAAGGTCAGTGCTTCCGCTTTTAAAATTGCCTGGTGCTTTTTACTGATTGGTGGGAGTCACTGCCCTTGCCCTTGACATGTAAAATAATTTCCGAGCAGAACATATTTCTGTATCTGAGTTTAAATTGGCTTGTTGGGTAATTAGCTCTATCCGTTAGTTAAGTCTAGTTTAAATGGCAGGGTCTTAGAGGGTACGTGTATGCTCTAGCATATGTAATTAAGCATTTAGGGTGTTTCTTTTCATTGAGAAATTAGAACTTCACAGATAACTTCAGTAGGGCTTCAGAATTTTGTTAGGAGCTATTCAATTAGATGGATATTTGAGAACTTTCCGTATGCCAGGCTGTACCAGGTGCCGTGCGTATAACAGGTGATGTCCTCATCCTCGTGGAACTCACAGCCTGCCTGAGTTAATAATATACCTACTGTTGGTTATTTGTCCTGTTTAAGGATTAGTCTGCTGGCATGTGATGAAACAAGCCTTCTGATACTTTTTCAGGATCTACGTGCTTCAGATTTGTCTTCATTATGGCTAGGATATGGAGTTGAGGTTACATTCCTGATGCTGCTTCTTAATTTACCAGGTGCCTTTTCTGAATTTAGATTTCGTTATAAAGTGTGGGTAATACTCTGCTCATCCTGTTTCACAGGATTGTGAAAAGAAAAACATTACATAATGTATGGATTATTTTGTAAATTACTCAGCTTCTCACGTATACCTGATAGCATTTCTAACATCTGACATTTAGCATTCTATACTAACTGTGCTATCACTGAAGAGTTGATGCATTTCTACTGATTCATACTAAATAGCCTTGAGGGTTTTTTTTAATTAACCACATGTTTCTTTTAGAAATAAAACTATGAAAGAGGTAAATATGGTTAGCTGCCACATAACTATCAGCTCTCCCAGATGAGTTTTCCTAGCTCCCTATTATTATTTAAAATTAACTAATATGTCACCTGAATCACGTAGAAAACAGTTGTAGGGTTGTGATTTTCAAATAGTGTTTATATAGGCTACCTCCTTTGTTCTGTAACAGAATACTAAAATTATACAGCACGGTCCCTATTCTCCAAAGTTTACCTGCTCTTGAGAGAAATAACACAGGAAGTAAAGGTAAAGCCAACTAATAGTATAAGACAATGGGAGGATGCTGCAAGCCCACATGTGAACAATGGCATCATGAATCAAATGCAGAGTAAGAGCCTCTTGAAGGAGGGGGAATATCTGAGTTTTACTAGAGTACAGGATTTTTTAAAAAGATTAGTTGGAGATAGGTTTAAAGTTTACCTTTTTGGCAGTATGGCTACTGATGATTTGATAAATTATTAATGTAGATTTGTGGTATAGGGGAAGGAGGAAGCAGAAAACTAAACAATATATTTCTCCTTTGTCAAGTGACAGAGATCTGTGCTTTCTTGTTTGAAGGATTTTAAGAATTGACCCATTAGAAGCACAGAGAGGACTCTCATCTGCTATGAAGCGGCATGTGGGCTCATATAGATGGTAGTCTATGCTTGAAGGTAGTCATAGAACGAGGGTACCATGAAGATGCTCTGAAATTAAGGAAGCTTTGTTTCTGGTTTTCCATTACCGGCTTTCAAAATGGTTACTCTCTTGGGATATAACTCAAGTGACTACATAAGTGCCACCTTGCATAAAATTTAGTGTCTTGCCCCTTTTTCTCCTTTACTTGGGCAAGTTTGTAGATGGAGTAGAAGAAAGGCCCTAAGATTCTGACTTCCATCCATGCGGTCTCATCTGTCTCCGTAAGGTGTTACAAAGACCAGTGCCTATTTTTGTCAGTGACTTTAAGGTCATGTATCTCTTTGTGAAATTATTGCAATAGAAACCTGAGTGTACTCATAATGGTGTTGAATCAACCATTAAGATTAATTTTTTTATAGGATAAAAGTTGAAAATAAGAATTTGAAAGAAAATATTTCTAGGATAGAAAGCCTAATAAAAATTTAAAGTATGACTCATGATATAGCGTTTCATTTCTTTATGTTCCATTATCAAAATTGGTATCGTTGCTAATATAGATACTGTATTGGGGTGTTTGGGGATTGAGTAAAACAAATTTGAGCTGGCAGACAGGGTGACTGTACTTGCAAAGGTCATGCTACTCATCCTAAGGTATTCATTTGAGCAACTGTATAATGTTGTAAAGAATCCTGGGAACTCTAAGTTTAGAATTTTGCATTTTATTCCCTATTTTATTTAGGCAAGCAGCAGCTACACCCCCTGTTGCTCATCTTCCCTGCTCTTTCTGGTAACCCAAACCATTAAAATACAGATACAGGGTTCTACCAATCTGTGGATAAAAAAAGAAATGATCTCCTAGAGACCCAAGAAAAACCAAGCATATTTGCATATTTTGTATTCCCAAGAAGAATTTAGCAAGTGGACCCTCCTCCACTGAGTACCTCCACATAAAGTCCTTGTCATATTCCTGAGCAGTGGCTCTTAAATGCTGGGTGTTAGCTGGCTGTTTCGGAAAGAAACATCACCATCGCTTCCATCACCATCGTGGTTTATAACCTTGCTATCCGAATTTGTCTACTGCTGATTATATTCTCCCTGTAACTTCTGCTGATAATTACAGTGAGCATTGAAAGACATACTCATAATTCTGTAGCATCTTGCTCTTTATTCTAAAATACTTCTTTGAACAAAAATTTTATGACTCAGAACCATACAAAATGCAAAGCTGGTGTTATTGAGGAGATAAAGTCTAAGATTGAAAGAAATACGGACTGAAGAAATATGTTACCGAAAAAAAAATCTGTTACAATATTAACATTTTTACACTGACAAAATACAATCTTAACAGTCTTTTTCCTTTTGCCAAATTGTCGGCTGGAAATACCAATGACTTTTTCTTTAACACAAAACTTTTCTTTTTACATTGAGAGTTATTGAAATAGCCGCCCTTTTGGTATAGTATTTCATTTGCAAATTAGAACTTTGCTTTATGTTGTTCTCTTGAGTGTAAAAAACATATATCAATTTACCTCCAAGTTGGAGGTGGGAAATAGTGCCCAGTAAAAGGACTTTAAAAGAATCCTAATTGGCAGTTGAACAATCATTTTGCTTTATAAGGAGAGTCCTGCAAAGTTCATCATACAGTTTCCTTTGCAATAAATCCAAGATTTAATTCCTTTTTACTTTCCATTTAAAGACTTAGAATGTATCATCATTTGAGTTTCCGTTATTTCACGTGAATTTTCTTCAGGGGCTGACCTCACGGCACTGGAAATTGATACGCTGACCTGACGTTTCAACATCTTCATTACCTTTCTCTTGTACCCTTTACATGCAAAGAAATATATAAAAGGGTCCATGCAGCAATTGAAGTTCATCAGACATACTGTAAAGTGCAGAGAAATCTGGAATGAATGTCTTTGGCTACATTCCAGGGGATCAGAAAAATGAAGCTTCTTAATCATGTGTTGAATAATTGCAACATGGTAAGGTGTGAAACAGAGAACAAACACAACAATTATAAAAATAATTGTGTTGAGAGCCTTTTTGTTTACACCGGATTTCTCAGTTAGTGGGTTTTGTTTGGCAGTTTTAAAGAGTTTGCAACAGATTTGAGAATAACAGATGAGAATGATTACGAGTGGAAGCACATATCCTAGGAAACATGCACCAAGCAGAATCCAGGGAAGAGATTTTGTTTCTTCAAAGTTTGGATACTCCATGCATGTAGTCCTTTCATTCTCCTCCTTTGACATAGGGTTTATGAGTAGTGGGAGTGTTTGAGCAAATACTAGAATCCAAACAAATATGCAAACGCCTTTTGCATGTTCAATCCTTTTCATCTTGTTGTATCGCAGGGGATGTACCACAGCAAAGAACCGGTCGATGCTCAGGCAGGTCATGAAGTTCACGCCTGCATATGTGTTGATGTAAAACACAAGAGCGGTTATCCTACACAAGGCGTCGCCGATTTTCCAGTCAAAGCCCAGGGCATAGTAGGCTATCCGTGTAGGCAAAGCAGTGGTAAAAAGTATATCAGAAATCACCAAATTTGTTGAATATAGGGTGGTAGAGTTGATTTTTTTCCTGTTTTGAACAATGACTATCAAGGCCAACAAGTTTCCCACAAGCCCAATGACGAAGACAATGCAGTAATGCAGAGGCATTAGGATCCTGGCTGTGCCGTGGTGTGCATAGAGATCGCAGTTGCTTCCCGGAGGAGCTATAGTGGGTGTCGTAAAATTGATGTCCATTTTTATATGCACCAGCGGTGTTCAAGGTTTCTAGAAAAAACCAAGAAGGATACGTTGAATTAAATCATATTTAATTAAAAGCAATATAAACTGCTTTTTATAGCTCTAACTTTTTAAATTTCAAGGTTTATATAAATTTTTTAAACCTACGATATATAATATGGTTACGTATGTAGTAACAGTTTGGAAGAAGAGAGAATAAAATTTATGTTTTTACTCTCACAGTTTGGTGATTTTGGCAAAGCCCTGGCCAAAGAAATAGAACCATCTAAATGGGGCAAATGTATTTTTGTGACAAGAGGGAATGCACTAACTTTTTAGAAATTCCCCCTTTGTTTTTCTGAATCATTGTCTGGTTAAGAGTAAAATCACGTAAAGCACCCGCATTTCAGATGCGCATAAAACTCTGCTTTTAAACTGAATTTCAGTTGGACTTTTTTTTTTTTTTTTGCCAAATGCATATCACTGCCAGGAAATGAAATCAGTCACACATTTATGTAGTGAAATATGAACTTACCACAGTGATCTGATTTGTGTTAACCTAAAAAGTATGAGAAACAAGCTAAGGCCTTGTTAGGAACTGAAAGTTAGGTTTTCTTTAAAAAGAAGAAGAAGAAGAAGACGACGACGATGACCACGACAACCACAACAAAAATGACAGAAAAGAAGAAAAAGAAAGAAAAGCCTTAAGCTGCTTCAAGGGGAAATTTTAAAATTAATTTTAAACTATATCATTCCGTAGGTACTCTATTGATGCATGCAGTATGCATTTCTACATTTGCACATGGTAGTAAGCATTACATATGTGGTATTTTGTGTTCTGCTTTATTTACTTAGCATGTTCATGGATCAATGTAATCTATATATTTGTCATATGTGGAGATCTTATGTAGACATTTGATAGATGTTTCTACAGTGTTCCAGTGTGTTAATTCCAGCTAATTCGCTCAGCTACTCCCATGATGAATATTTGGATTATTTCCAGTTCTTTTCTTGTTATAAATAATGTTAAGACAAAATTTCAAGTCCTAAGTTGAAAAGTGGAAAACTCCTACAATAAAACTCCATATATGAGGCTTAACTTTGGTAAAACTAAGGAAGAGCAGAGCAATAAGTTCTGTGAAATTATTTTTAGAAGAAAAAATAATTTTCTAATAGGACTATCTCTGTGTACAAATTTCATCTGAAAGTCACCAAAATTGAGGGAAAACTTCAGTGTATCTAGTTGATGGTACTACATATTCAAGGAAAAGGACTCTCCCTAGCCGTAGCAAAGCACTGACTCAGATCTACTTCTCTGCTGTATTAAATGAATTGGGTCTCTGCTAACTTAGTTCTAACAATCTTAAAACAGTGATGCTAACAGAAAATGCGAGTTGTCAGAGGATTGCACTAATGTTGTAGGTGTGCTTTATGTATAGTGTTGATGGCTTAATCATTAAAATATGAAAATAGAACCTAAAGCAAAAGGGAACAAAAATGGAAGTAGAACTTTTTGTTAAATCGAGAGAAAGACAGGAAAGAGGACTATGGGGAAAAGCAAAGAATGAGGATGGTAAATAGAAAACAAAATAAGAGGGTAGAAATGTGTCACAATAAATTTTAATGGGTTGAGCTCACCTATTAAAAGACAGAGACTAGCGGTTTGAATTTTAAAAGAATCCAGCTGTATGCTGCTTAGAAGAGATTTAACTCAAAGTGATTCAGAAAGGTTGAAAATAAAGGCATGGGTAAACACATACCAGGCAAATCCCAACCAATGGAAAGCTAGAGTAGCAATATTAACATCAGAAAAAAAATAGAATTCAAGGCAAATTCAGTATTCATAGGGGTCAAGAGGGTCACTATAAAAGTTAAGAATAGGAGTTCACAAAGAATATAAAAATAATCATGAATTGTACATGTAATGGTGAAATTTGACAGAATTTTAAGGAGAAATTGGCAAATCCACAACCATAATGGGAGATTTTAACACATTTTTATTAGAATATGCCAGATAAAAAAGAGTTTAAAGATTTTGGAGATTTACCCAACACTACTTAAAAGCTAACGGAATTTGTGCTGAAGGCACGTGAGCGTTATTTGCCTGGGTACTGGGTCAGCAGAGGTGTCTCAGAACTTTCAGAAAATCGTTATCTAGCCCCTCGCATTCCCTTTGACTACAGTACAACTAAATTAGAAGTCAGCAATTAAAAGATAATGGATAAATTTGGAATCTAAAAAAGTAGATTTCTAAGGAACTCATGGGTTAAGAAATCACAGTGGAAATTTTGAAGTGCTTAAAACAAAATGACAAAAATACCACGTGCCAAACCGTGGGATGCAGTTAATGAGTTAATCCAAGATAGATGCAAAGGCTTGAATGCATTTATTTTAATTAAAAAAGAGAAAGAAAAGATTGAAAATACACACCTCAAGAAGGTAGAACTGAGTTTTCCCAAAGAAGGTAGAAGAAAATAAAGATAATTGCAGAAATTAATGAAATTGAAAACAAAACAAACAAAAAATAATAAATATGGACTTATGGTTTGTGCAGAAAAAAATGGAGTGATTCTTGAAAAGGAAATCATGGGAATTGCAGTTGTGGGATAAAAGTTGAAAAAATTGTCTCCAGTTAGTTGGGAAAGGCTTCATGTGAGAAATAACTTTTCAAGAACTGAGACTAGACACAAGGGAGAGGTGAAAATTCCAGGCAAGGGTTGCGGGTTAGGAACAGACATCAAGAGCTTCTTTTATTTTTCTAATTTCTATGAAAAAAATTTTTTCTGAAAATCCGAACATGTACATTTTATTTTGAGGAGTATTTCAAAGCAGATTCATGGGAAATACCTTTAAAATACGTGGCAGGGGGAAAAATTCCTCCACATGAATAATAATTATTGTAGAGAGTAGGAAAGTTACATTAATGTAAGAATCATAGAAGAATGTGCCATTGCTTGCCAGGTTGTAAATGCATGTCCAGCTTCTTCACTGAATGAAATAGAAGATCCAGTAGAGCCAGAAATGGCAGAGGTTTCAGAACATCTTAAGTTCAAGAATATTTAACACAGTGTTAATTATAAAGGTGAAAATCTGCAAACAAATCAAATGTCCCTCATTAGGGGATTGGCTAAAGATTTTATGGTATACCCATATAGTGGAATACTACAAAGCCACTGAAAATGGCAATGTAGATACCTATATCTTGGCAGGGAATAATGTTAGGAAAACAGATTACACAACATACCACTTTTGGGGGACGAAAAGCAACTATATATACACACACATGCACACATGTCTGCATGGATACGTATGCCAAAACATGATTTTGTGCAAGTAATTTTTGAGTTTTATCCATATATTCTAAATTTTTAACCCTGAACATGAATTGACTGTGAAATGACTAAGTAGGTAAATAATTTTTTTAAATCTGAGGAAAATGTTTTTTTTAATTCAGCTTTTCTTGTAAAACCCTTGTCAGCTGACATCCTTTACCAAGCTAGCTCTTCAGTGCTCTTTATTCAGATTTATGCATTA